>NC_092751.1:63802575-65066945 GCF_047496795.1 Chiloscyllium punctatum | reverse complement strand
CCCATTGTCTGCTTCCTGCTTCATTCCGGTCTCTCCTTCCCCCTCTCTCCTTCTCCCCTCGCTCCTTCCCCTTCTCTCCTTCCCCCCTCCCTCTCTCCTTCTCCCCTCTCTCCTTCTCCCTCTCTCTCCTTTCTCCCTCTCTCTCCTTTCTCCCTCTCTTCTTCCCCCCTCTCTCCTACCCCCTTCTCTCCTTCCCCTCTCCCATTCCCTCCCCTCTCTTTTGCCCCCGTCTCCTTCCCCCCTCGCTCCTTCTACCCCTCTGTCCTTCCCCACTCTCTACTTCCCCCCTCTCTCCTTCCGCCCTCTCCTTCCCCACATCTACGTTGCGCCCTCTCCTTCGCCCCCCTTCACTCTATCTCCTTCTGACAACCCTCCTCCCCCTCTCTTTCACTCCCTGTCCATCACTCCTTCCCCCCTCTCCTTCCACCCCACTGCTTCACCCCCTCTCCTTCCACCCTTCCCCTCTCTCCTTACCACACTCTTTCCCTCACTCTTTCCCCCTCTCTCCTTCCCCCCTCAACATCCACTCCCTCCCTTCCCACTCCTTTCCCCTCTCTCCTTCCCCTAACTCCTTCTGACATCTCTCCTCTCCATTCTCTGCCTCCGTCTCCTTGCCCCTCTCCTTCCCCCTCCTTCTCCCTCTACTTCCCCCCTTTCCCCCACTCACCTTCACCCCCTTCCCACTCTTCTTCTTCCTTCTCCTCCCCCTCGCTCTCCTTCCCCCCACTCTCAACCCCCTCTCTCTCCTTCCCATCTCTCCTTCCCCCTCTCCTTACTCTGTCTCTACTTTCACCCTCTTTCTGTCCACCCCCTTCCCCCACTCTCCTTCCCCCCTCTCCTTTCCCCCCTCTCCCTCCCCCCTCTGCTTCCCCCTCACCTTACCCCGTCTCTACTTTCATCCCCTCTCCTTCCCCCTTTCCACCCCCTCTCCTTGCCCCCTCTCTCCTTCCCCACCTTGCATTACACCCCTTCCCCCCTCCTTTCCACCCTCCCTCCTCCCCCTCCTTCCCACCCCTCCATCTTATCCCTCTCCATTTGATCCCTCTATTACTCCCTCCTTCCCACACTCTCACTCTATCTGTATCTTGTGTTCTTTTACCCCGTGGTCTCAAAAACAATTACCTTGTACTACAAAATATTTCCATCTCCCCCACTTCAAATACCCACGAGTCACATTGCTGTGTGTGGGACGGTTTCATTTGTTTAAAAAATAACAAAAGAAGCTGGAGAGGGGACAGAGAGAGAGAGAGAGAGAGAGACATACGGACAGACAGAGAGATCCCCTCCCAGATACTCAGGGAATTGAATTGAACCGGCCAACCTGTGTCTTATTTATGTGATTATCACATTTGATCACCCAGGCCTGGACACATCCCACATTACTCTGACATTAGAACAAGTCTTTGGGGAGAGTTTCTCATTTAAGGTTTTAATTCCCTCCTTGGGGAGTCTGGTCTGTCAGACATTTTCTGCGGATTCATATATTTGTATTAAATCGCAAGTCCCCAGTTACTTTAACCCCAGGCTTCAAATCTGTTTTAAAAATGACAGGGCCGCAATCTGACAGGAACCAGTTACCCAGAGGCCCCTAAAACCCAGGGTCCCCCAGAGGAGATTAAACCTCGGGGTAAATAAACATACAACTCACTGTGGGCCCCCACGGGGTGCAGCCTGTCGACCAGGCCTCAGGCCTCAGGCCTGTGCTCCCCCTCTTGAGGTTGTTCTTTCCTGGCCTCGAACATTTTGGATCTTCACATTGCAGCTTTCCAAACAAAATTTCCTCAGGATAAAAGAGAGAAAAGATGAGTTGAAAGGGGGAGCGAGAGCATTTTGAAGGCAAGTTACACAGCAAGATCCCAGGGTTAAAACCATTCCCGTCCATCCCCAATGTATTAATGTATCTAACACAGTCAGCAGTTAGGATGGAACATGGTGTGGGAGCAGATCTTCCCAGGGATTGGAGGACGATAGTGAGGGAAAGGCATCAGTTTATTACACTCTGCAGTGACCTGGGATCAATTACCTTTTACTGAAAACAGTTCCCAACTTGTATGTGCCTGTAGCTCCCTCCAGTCTGAAACCCTTATTACCCTCTATCCTGTCTCCTGTCTCTGAGCCAATGGGGTATTCATTCTGTTCCTGACCCTTCAGTCCCTTCAGACACAGCAAGATCCCACAGGTAGTAGTGGGACCACAGACAGATTGTGTGTTTCACTGATGCTGGTTGAGGGTTCAATTCTGGCTTCAGGATGACAGAGATCCTGCTGTTTGACAAATTCAAACCACTTCCCACATTCTTTCTTCTCTGCGCTCTCTCTCTCTCTCTCTCCATCCTCCCCTTCTCCATCTCTCATCTTTTTTGTCTTTCTCTGATTTAACCTTGTACATGGTAATCTTTATCTTACCTTTTAAAAGATTGCAACATTTATATTTGACAATATTCACTTTGATAAACAGTTTCCCAGCAGTCTCTGTGCCAGCAATGCTGTGGGCCATTGACGCACAGGGAGATCCCACAGGGTATTCCCTTCCTGCTCCAGAATGTGCTCCAATCCCACTTTCTGTCCAACAAGAGACTGTGGATTTCTTTGGGAATGTTTTGTTTTTTTTTAAAATCACCCCCTCCAACTCAGGATTTAATTTTGTGGATGGTACTTTCTAGAAGGAAGTGATTGGAGCTGGGCGATGATGGGATATTGGAGAGCCCCGTTCTCTCCCCCCTCTCCCAGATCCTGTCTCCCTTTCCCAGCCCAGCTACAAAGACACATCTTATCCCTCTATCCCTCCCTCCTTCCCACTCTCTCTCTCTCTCTGTGGATCTTGTGTTCTTTTACACATTTGTCTCAGAAACAATCACTTGGTGCTGCAAAATATTTCTATCTCCCCCACTTCAAATAACCACGAGTCACATTGCTGTGTGTGGGATGGTTTTATTTGTTTGAAAAACCAACAAAAGAAGCTGGAGAGGGTGTGAGAGAGGGGACAGAGAGAGAGAGAGAGAGAGAGAGAGAGGGAGAGAGAGATCCCCTCCCAGATACTCAGGGATTGGGCCAACCTGGGTCTTATTTATGGGATTATCACATTTGGTCACCCTTGCTGCAATGTAGACCACTCTGCAGGTGGTTTGAGACACAGCAAGATCCCACAAGTAGTACTACTCTGATATTAGAACAAGTCTTTGGATAGAGTTTCTCATTTAAGGTTTAATTCCCTCCTTGGGAAGTCCTGTCTATCAGACATTCAATGGGGATTGATGTGTTTGTGTCAATTCCCAGAGCCCCAGTTACTTTAACCCCAGGCTTCAAACCGGTTTTAAAAATGTCAGGGCCACAACCCGACAGGAGCCAGTTAACTAGAGGCCCCTAAAACCCAGGGTCCCTCAGAGGAGATTAATCCTCGGGGCAAATTCATGTCGGCCCCCATGGGGTGCAGCCTGTCGACCAGGCCTCAGGCATCAGAACCACGTCCCCCTCTGGAGCTTGGCCAAGGCTTCCCTCGGCCTGAACATTTCGGATCTTCACGTTGCAGCTTTCCCAACAAAAGTCCCTCGTGATAAAAGAAGAAGATTACTGGAAAGGGAATGTGAGAACATTTTGAAGGCAAGTTACACAGCAAGATCCCAGGTTTAAAAGCACCCCCCGCCCATTGCCAATGTATGAATGTATCTAATACAGTCAGCAGTTAGGGTGGAACATAGTGTAGGAGCAGATCTTCCCAGGGATTGGAGGAGGATAGTGAGGAAAGGCATCAGATTATTACACTCTGCAGTGACCTGGGATCAATTGCCTTTTACTGAAAACAGTTCCCAACTTGTATGCATCTGCAGCTCCCTCCAGTCTGAAACCCTCATTACCCTCTATCCTGTCTCCTGTTTCTGAGCCAATGGTGTCTCCATTCTGTCACTGACCCTTCAGTCCCACGGGCACCAATTTTCCTCACAATTCCAATTGGAGACCTTCTCTCATCCACGTGAAGGAATTGGACCCTGGCAATCCCATTTACACTGTCTCCCATCAATATTCATAGGATCCATATCGCAGAGGTTAGACAGTGTTCCCAGCAAACACTCCCAGGGCAGAGGGTGCACAGGGTTCCATACAAAATAAAGCTCCCATTAAACTGTCCCCATTTAAATCCCCAGGGCAGGTAGAGAATGGGGTCAGATACAGAGTAAACCTTCCTCTACACTGCGGCTTTTCAAATTCCCAGGCCATATTCAGCATGGTGTTAGGTACTGAATAAATCTCCCACTTTCCCCATCCTGTTCACATCAAACACAATCAGGGTAACTCCATCACTGGGTTAGATGCACAGTATGTGTCCCTCTACACTTTCTCCAGCTGAATCTCCCAGAGTCTAGGGAGAATGGGGGTAGACACAGAGTAAAGATCTCTCTACACTGTCCCCATCGAGTACTCCCAGGACAGGTACAAAGTTAGACAGCATTGTGGACAGTGCAGATAGCACCATAAAATTACAAAGGGAGATTATCGACCGGGTGAATGGGCAGAGCTGTGCTACATGGAGTTCAGTGTAAGCAGGTGTGTGGGGATCAGGTTGGAGGGAGGATAGAGTAGGTTTACAAGAATGACCCTGGAGGTCAGGGGTTACATTCTGAGGAGAGATTGTATAAATGAGGCCGGTTTCCTCTAGAATTGAGAAGGTTAAGGGGGCGATCTGATTGAAATCTCAAGGATATGAATGGGACAGGACAGGCTCAATCAAAAATCAATGATTCCCACTGGGTGGAGATTCCAGAATGAGGGAGAGCATGTCATATCCAAAAGCTGGAATAGATAGAGAGGAAAGCTCGTTGCTGCCTCTGGGGCGAGGATTAGGATCATCTTCGAAAACCCGAACAATACTCTGAAACACTTTCAGGACTAATATGAAGGAACAAAGCCTCCCATTTCACACCAGGATGTTGTACAGACTATTTCTTACTCACTCACTGAACCTGTCCAACCCCCTTCCCAGCCTCTCTCTGTCCTCTGGGCATTTTCCTGGCCCTCATCACTTGGTGTTATCAGCAAACGCAACAGAGGGTCCAATAATCTCAGTCATTCATACAGATTATGCCCAGTGTTCTGTGGGGAACAGAGAATGTTTCACTCCCATCTACTGCTGTACAGCTCATGTCTGTCTCAGAGTCAGCTCTGAAACATCTCCAGGACACTCCCATCCTGTCTCTGTGTGCCTCTGGATTCCTTGGGACCAGCTGAGTTAGTTTTCGAGTTAACATGATCAGACTAGTCACCGATACAAAGCATTGGTCAGATCACATTTGGAATATTGTGTTCAGTTCTGGGCAACTCATTGACGGAAGGGCGTTAAAGCCCTGGACAGAGTTCAAAGGGACATTTACAAGACTGACATTAGGAATGAAGGATTTTAGATACAAGGAAAGATTAAACAGATTGGGTTTGTTCTCCTTGGAGCAGGGAGATTAAGAGGTGACCTTATGGAGGAGTTCAAAATGTGAAACAATTTTGAAAGGGTAAAGAATGATATTCTATTTCCACTAATTAGTATGTGAGACACGAGGGATCCAACAAAGGGACCCTGGAGTTGCAGGTTCATAGTCCCTTCAAAGGTACGCAGGATAGTCTTTGTCTTAAAATGACACAGTTACACTGTTTCCTGTTTTGCAATTGATTTCACAACTTCCTATAGTCGACTTTCAATGCTCCCTCTGTCCCCCTACCTTATATTGGCTGGTATCCCTTTCAGACTGTCCTTCAGCCCCTCAGTGCCATCCCAGCCTCTGGAACCAGGGAGGCAGTGTATTACCTGGTGTCACATCCCCACCCTCACATATACATCTGCCTGGTTCCCTTACAATGCGATACCCCAATCAGTGTCAATCTCCCTCTTCGGTCATTTTCTGCATGAATTAAAGTGGGTTAGATTAGCGGAAGGTTCCTTTAAACAGGGGAAATAACTAATCTAACTCCTTTATTTAAAAAGGGAGGGAGGCAGAAAGCAGGAAATGACAGGACCAGTTCAATTAACTTCTGACCAAGTCATCATGTTAAACGTTTTCATCTTTCTGTGGTTCCTAACAGTTACACATGTCCTGTATTATAATATTGAAGTAATTCATGTTGGTATTTCAGGGGGAGGGTGTGCTGCCTTGTTACTGGATGGTGAAAGGAGAATAAAGGACCCAGGGGGACATTTCTCTCAAAAAAATCAGTTTCATTCAGACAGTGGCTGCTGATTCCTCCTCCTGGCCACTAGAGGGAGCCACTCCAGTCTTCCGGGATCTCACCCATGGCGACTGATGATGGAAATCTATCAGCCAGGGCCCCCTCCAATTTCTTCTCCAGCCTCTTGCAGGAAGGTGCCTCAAACATTTGAGGAACAGCTCAATCTAGCCATCTCCCCCCCATCACTATCCAGTAAATCAACGAGTGTCTTTCTCCACTCAGTAGAATGCTGCCTACCCACTGCTGGCTACGCCCGATGGGGGTGAATAAGGTGTTAGTTGAACATTAATCTTCCAAGGATCTCAGTTTGGGGTGGGCAGGAAGAGTGTCCACAGACCTCCCACAATGCAATGCATCTTGTGGAGTGGGAACATGTCAGAGACTTCACCTGCTACTCTCCTGCCTGATCATTCCTCAGTGTCCCCCAGCCTCTGTCCCCGCCCCCCCCCCCCCAATCCCAAATCCAAACCAATTCCATGCTCAGTTCGCTCCCCTACTATATGGCATCCTTTAAGAAACACAGAAATTTATGATGATAAAAAGAAAATGTTATGTTGAACAAAATTTTGGCTGCCTAAAACCCATAATGTTCTCAGTTATTTTACTGCAGCATTATGGGAACTTAAAAGTACAGAGAAGGACCCTTAGCCTTTTGTGCTTTGAAACAGCAGACATGTTGGGTCCCCCATCTCCAACTGAAACCTGCAAGTTCCTTATCCTGAACAAGTTCTCCAACTCTTTTCCATTTATTCCTGGAACCAGGTTCCACCACCTTTTTCTGTCAAATATTCCTAGATGCTGAGAACTCAAAATGAGTAAACAGTTCTCCTCATCTGCCATCTTAGTGATATCGCAATGAGATTGAATCTCTGGTTATACACGACTGAGATTCCTTCACATTGGGAATAACCTCCATTGTGTAGAGCGGCACTATCACTGTGTTAAATAGACTCCGAACAGACCCAGGAACACAAGAGTGGGCTGTGGGCCATCAACAGCAGCAGAGTCGTATTCCAACACAATCTGTCACCTCATGGTCTGGCATATTTACCCTATCCATTTCTGGACTTCCCCACCCCAGGGAAAAGACTTTGTCTGTTTATCCTATCCATGACCCTCATAATTTTGTAAACCTCTATAAAGTCACCCCTCAGCCTCCAATGCTCCAGGGAAAACAGCCCTAGCCTATTTAACCTCTCCCTATAGTGCAAATCCTCCAACCCTGGCAATATCCTTGTAAATCTTTTCCGAACCCTTTCAAGTTTCACAACATCTTTCTGAGACCAGAATTGCACGCAATATTCCAACAGTGTCCTGTACAGCCGCAACATGACCTCCCAACTCCAGTACTCAATACTCTGACCAATAAAGGAAAGCATACCAAACGCCTTCTTCATTATCCTATCTACCTGCGACTCCACTTTCAAGGAGCTATGAACCTGCACTCCAAGATTTCTTTGTTCAGCAACACTCCCCAGGACCTTATCATTAGATCCATAGGAAGAGGGTCTAAGGAAGTTTAGATCGAAGAGTGAGGCTTCAGCTCAGGAATCTTGATAAGGAGGTTGAGTAAAGAGATTACGCCACAGTTGAAGAGGGTGAAGACATGACTGCTCAGCTGGTTCAGTGCGCTACGTGTTTGATGTGGCAAGTCAACGACTCTGGTGTGTCTGACTCGTATATGTGTGGAAAGTGTGCGCACATTCAGCAATTGACCGAGCATATTGCAGCACTGACGAAAGAACTCGAAGACCTTAGGCTCATCCGAGAGAACGAGATCTTTCTGGACAAGACCTTCAGTGATGTTATTACACCAATCATGCCAGAAGAGAGCAGAAGAGTGCAGACGATGAGGAAGGCAGAGAGGAGACAGGTGCAAGAGACGCCGGGAGAAGTACCTGTCAGGAACAAGTTGAAGCTTTTGGAAACAGTAGAGTCTGATGACACTACCAGTTCGCAAGGCGGCCATGTTTGTCAATCAAAAGTTGCCGCAGAAGCAGAGCGGAAGAGTCGGACATCGCATAGAGCCGTGGTAATAGGGGACTCCATCGTGAGAGGAACTGACCGGGGTTTTTGTTGCAGCAGACGGGATTTGAGGATGGTGTGTTGCTTTCCTGGTGCTAGAGTGAAAGACATCGTGGACAGAGTGCAGGACATCCTCAAGGACGAGGGTGAAGAGCCCGAGGTGGTGGTACACGTCGGCACAAATGATGTCGGGAAGAAGAGGAGGAACATACTACAGCGAGACTTCGCAGAACTAGGAAGAAGGCTAAAAAGCAGGACGTCCAAGGTGGTTATCTCCAGTTTGCTTCCAGTTCCTCGGGCTAGTGTGGCCAGAAACCGGGAGATAATGTACTTGAACGTGTGGTTGGGGAACTGGTGCAGGAAGCAAGGTTTCAAGTTCTTGGATCACTGGGGTATATTTTATGGTAACCATAAATTCTACAAGAGAGACAGCTTGCACCTTAATAGAACAGGGATCGGCATTCTGGCAGGCAGGTTTTCTGCTGCAACACCGCTACATTTAAACTAAGTAGCGGGGGGGAGGGGACAAGCTGGATGTTTAAAAAGGAAATTGAAGGGGTAGTTAGAACTAGAGAAGTCAAGAAAGACAACTGTATCAAGGAGGCAGAAAACTGGAAAAGGCATCATGCTGTAAAGTTGAGTGAAATAAGGGTTGAGGGGAAGGGTGAGAGCAGTAACAAATTAAAAATTCTATATATGAATGCATGAAGCATTAGACACAAGGTGGATGAGCTTGAGGCTCTTTTGGAAATTGGCAGATACGATATTGTGGGGATAACTGAGACGTGGCTTCATGGGGACAGGGCCTGGGAAATGAATATTCAAGGCTACACGTGCTATCGTAAGGATAGACTGACGGGCAGAGGGGGTGGGGTGGCCTTGTTGGTAAGGGAGGATATTCAGTCCCTTGCGCGGGCGGACCTAGAGTCAGGGGATGTAGAGTCAGTGTGGATAGAGCTTCGAAACACTAAGGGTAAAAAGACCCTCATGGGAGTCATCTACAGGCCCCCAAACAGTAGTCTGGATGTTGGAGGTAAGTTGAATCAGGAGCTGAAATTGGCTTGTCGCAAAGATGTTACTACAGTTGTTATGGGGGATTTTAACATGCAGGTAGACTGGGAGAATCAGGATGGTATCGGGCCTCAAGAAAGAGACTTTGTGGAGTGCCTCAGAGATGGATTTTTAGAGCAGCTGGTGCTGGAGCCGACCAGGGATAAGGCGATTCTGGATCTGGTATTGTGTAACGAACCAGAATTGGTCAGTGACCTCGAAGTGAAGGAGCCATTGGGAAGTAGTGACCATAATACAATAAGCTTCAATCTGCAATTTGAGAGGGAGTGGGTACAATCTGAAGTGACAATATTTCAGTTGAATAAAGGGAAATATGGAGCTATGAGGGAGCAACTGGCCAAAGTTCAATGGTTCAATACCTTAACAGGGAAGACCGTGGAGGAACAATGGCGGATATTTCTGTGTATGATGCAGAAGATGCAGGATCAGTTCATTCCTAAAAGGAAGAAAGATCCCAGGAGGAGACATGGGCGGCCGTGGCTGACGAGGGAAGTAAAGAAACATATAAGGTTAAAAGAGAAAAAGTATAACTTAGCGAAGATAAGCGGGAAAACGGAGGACTGGGAAGCTTTTAAAGAACAACAGAGGATTAGTAAGAAGGAAATACGCAGAGAAAAAATGAGGTACGAAGGTAAACTGGCCAAGAATATAAAGGAGGATAGTAAAAGTTTTTTTAAGTATGTCCAAGGCAAAAAAATGGTTAGGACAAAAATTGGGCCCTTGAAGACAGAAGCAGGGGAATATATTACTGGGAACGAAGAAATGGCAGAGGAATTAAATGGGTACTTCAGATCTGTGTTCACTGGGGAAGACACAAGCAATCTCCCTGAGGTAACAGTGGCTGAAGGACCTGAACTTAAGGGAATTTCTATTTGCCAGGATTTGGTGTTGGAGAGACTGTTAGGTCTGAAGGTTGATAAGTCTCCGGGACCTGATGGCCTGCATCCCAGGGTACTGAAGGAGGTGGCTCGGGAAATCGTGGATGCGCTGGTGATTATTTTCCAGAGTTCAATAGAATCGGGGTCGGTTCCTGAGGATTGGAGGGCGGCTAATGTTGTGCCACTTTTTAAGAAGGGTGGGCGGGAGAAAGCAGGAAATTATAGACCAGTTAGTCTGACCTCAGTGGTGGGAAAGATGCTGGAGTCTATTATAAAGGATGAAATTACGGCACATCTGGATAATAGTAACAGGATAGGACAGAGTCAGCATGGATTTATGAAGGGGAAATCATGCTTGACTAATCTTCTTGAATTTTTTGAGGATGTAACTCGGAAGATGGACGAGGGAGATCCAGTGGATGTAGTGTACCTGGACTTTCAGAAAGCTTTTGATAAAGTCCCACACAAGAGGTTAGTGAGTAAAATTAGGGCGCACGGGATTGGGGGCAAAGTACTAGATTGGATAGAGAATTGGTTGGCTAATAGGAAACAAAGGGTAGTGATTAACGGCTCCATTTCGGAATGGCAGGCAGTGACCAGTGGGGTACCGCAGGGATCCGTGCTGGGACCGCAGCTTTTTACAATATATGTAAATGATATAGAAGATGGTATCAGCAATAACATTAGCAAATTTGCTGATGACACAAAGCGAGGTGGTAGGGTGAAATGTGATGAGGATGTTAGGGGATTACAGGGTGACCTGGACAAGTTAGGTGAGTGGGCAGATGCATGGCAGATGCAGTTTAATGTGGATAAATGTCTGGTTATCCACTTTGGTGGCAAGAACAGGAAGGCAGATTACTACCTCAATGGTATCAAATTAGGTAAAGGGGCTGTTCAGAGAGATCTGGGTGTTCTTGTCCACCAGTCAATGAAGGCAAGCATGCAGGTACAGCAGGTCGTGAAGAAGGCTAATAGCATGCTGGCCTTCATAACAAGAGGGATTGAGTATAGAAGCAAAGAGGTGCTTCTGCAGCTGTACAGGGCCCTGGTGAGACCACACCTGGAGTACTGTGTGCAGTTCTGGTCTCCAAATTTGAGGAAAGACATTCTGGCTATTGAGGGAGTGCAGCGTAGGTTCACGAGGTCAATTCCTGGAATGGCAGGATTGCCTTACACGGAAAGACTGAAGCGACTGGGCTTGTATACCCTTGAGTTTAGAAGACTGAGAGGGGATCTGATTGAAACATATAGGATTATGAAAGGACTGGACACTCTGGCAGGAGGGAACATATTTCCGTTGATGGGGGAATGCCGAACCAGAGGACACAACTTAAAAATACGGGGTAGACCATTTAGGACAGAGATGAGGAGAAACTACTTCACCCAGAGAGTGGTGGCTGTGTGGAATGCTCTGCCCCAGAGGGCAGTGGAGGCCCAGTCTCTGGATTCATTTAAGAAAGAATTGGATAGAGCTCTTAAAGATAGTGGAGTCAAGGGGTATGGAGATAAGGCTGGAACAGGATACTGATTAGGAATGATCAGCCATGATCATATTGAATGGCGGTGCAGGCTCGAAGGGCAGAATGGCCTACTCCTGCATCTATTGTCTATTGTCTATTAAGTGTATAAGTCCTGCTAAGATTTGCTTTCCCAAAATGAAGCACCTCACATTTATCTAAATTAAACTCCATCTGCCACTTCTCAGCCCATTGGCCCATCTGGTCAAGATCCTGTTGTAATCTGAGGTAAGCTTCTTCCCTGTCCATTACACTTCCAACTTTGGTATCAACTGCAAACTTACTAACTACACCTCTTATGCTCACATCCAAATCATTTATATAAATGATGAAAAGTAGTGTACCCAGCACTGATCCTTGTGGCTCTCTACTGGTCACAGGCCTCCAGTCTGAAAAACACCCCTCCATCATCACCCTATGACTTCTACCTTTGTGCCAGTTCTGTATCCAAATGGGTACTTCTCCCTGTATTCCATGAGATCTAACCTTGCTAATCAGTCTCCCATAGGGAATCTTGTCGAATGTCTCACTGAAGTCCATGTAGATCACATCTACCACTCTGCTCTCATCAATCCTCTTTGTTACGTCTTCAAAAAACTCAATCAGTTTTGTGAGACATGATTCCCCACACACAAAGCCATGTTGCCTATCCCTAAACAGTCCCTGCCTTTCTGAATACATGTACATCCTGTCCCTCAGGATTCCCTCCAACAACTTGCCCACCACCGAGGTCAGCCTCACCGGTCTATAGTTCCCTGGCTTCTCTTTACCACCCTTCTTAAACAGTGGCACCACGTTAGCCAACGTCCAGTCTTCCGGCACCTCACCTGTGACTATCGATGATACAACTATCTCAGCAAAAGGCCCAGCAATCACTTCTCGAGCTTCCCACAGAGTTCTTGGGTACACCTGATCAGGTCCTGGGGATTTATCCACCTTTAACCATTTCAAGGCATCCAGCACTTCCTCCTCTGTTTCTCTGGACATTTTGCAAGATGTCACCATTGATTTCCCTACATTCTATATCTTCCATATTCTTTTCCACAGTAAATACTGATGCAAAATACTCATTTAGTATCTCCCCCATTTTCTGTGGATCCACATAAAGACCGCCTTGCTGATCTTTGAGGGTCCCTATTCTCTCCCAAGTTACCCTTTTGTCCTTAATGTATTTGTAAAAACCCTTTGGATTCTTCTTAATTGTATTTGCCAAAGCTGTCTCATGTCCCCATTTTGCCCTCCTGATTTCCCTCTTAAGTATACTCCTACTTCCTCTATACTCTCAGGATTTACTCGATCTATCCTGTCTATTCCTGACATATGCTTCCTTCTTTTTCTTTACTAAACCCTCAATTTCTTTAGTCATCCAGCATTCCCTATACCTACCAGCCTTCCCTTTCACCCTGACAGGTATATACTTTCTCTGGATTCTTGTTATCTCATTTCTGAAGGCTTCCCATTTTCCAGCCATCCCTTTACCTGCGAACATCTGCCTCCAATCAGCTTTCGAAAGTTCCTGCCTAATACCATCAAAATTGGCCTTTCTCCAATTTCGAACTTCAACTTTTAGATCTGGTCTACCCTTTTCCATCACTATTTTAAATCTAATAGAATTATGGTCGCTGGCCCCAAAGTGCTCCCCCACTGACACCTCAGTCACCTGCCCTGCCTTATTTCCCAAGAGTAGGTCAAGTTTTTTAGTAGGTACATCCACATACTGAATCAGAAAATTGTCTTGTACGCACTTAACAAATTTCTCTCCATCTAAACCATTAACACTATGGCAGTCCCAGTCTATATTTGGAAAGTTAAAATCCCCTACCATAACTACCCTATTTTTCTTACAGATAGCTGAGATCTCCGAATAAATTTGTTTCTCAATTTCCCTCTGACTACTGGGGGATCGATAATACAATCCCAATAAGGTGATCATCCCTTTCTTATTTCTCAGTTCCACCCAAATAACTTCCCTGGATGTATTTCTGGGAATATCCTCCCTCAGCACAGCTGTCATGCTATCCCTTATCAAAAATGCCACTTCCCCTCCTCTCTTGCCTCCCTTTGTATCCTTCCTGAAGCATTTGTATCCTGGAACCTTAAGCTGCCAGTCCTGCCCATCCCTGAGTTATGTTTCCGTAATTGCTATGATATCCCAGCCCCATGTTCCTAACCATGTCCTGAGTTCATAAACAACAATATTTCATCATTTTATTTTTATCTTTTTCCCTTGGATAAGTGTTACTTGTCCATTTCCTCAACATCCTCCCCAACGGACTTTCTGGAGGAATGTTAGCAGGGACTTTTTCTTCCTTTACTTCGTCGCAGTTTGACATACTCTGCCTACCCCTCCATTTCTCAGGGCCCTCGCCAGTCCCTCAGCGATTAAATACCCCTTTTCCCGGCACCAAGGCAATATTTAAAAGTCAGTTTTCTTACCTTGGTCTGTGCACAGAGTTGCCTGGCCCCGTTTTCTGTATTTTCTATCGACCTCCATTCACTGTCTGATTCAGATGTCTCTCTTGCGGGATTCGTACCAGTTGCCCAAGGGAGCAGACCAAACCGGGACACGAGACCGCTCCTCAATCAGGAACAGGACATGTCCAGGGCCAGCCACTCCCCCAGTGATGGAAGAATATCCTGGACAGGCCCCCAATTGTGGGAAATAGAACCCACTCACTTCAATAATTTCAGTCCGAGACAACATCTGAAGCAGCAGTATCGTTTATTATAGCGTGGCGCCTATAAGATAGGCACACTGAGCTTAACGAGTACACAACTTATATACAATTCAATTCTCTTTCCCGCTTCCCACTATTCTAAACCTGGCGCCCATTACTGTTGTTTATCTCTTGCCTTAACCGGCCTTGTGCATAACAAAGTGGGCGGCACAGTGGCACAGTGGTTAGCACTGCTGCCTCACAGCGCCAGAGATCCGGGTTCAATTCCCGCCTCAGGCGACTAACTGTGTGGAGTTTGCACGTTCTCCCCGTGTCTGCGTGGGTTTCCTCCGGGTGCTCCGGTTTCCTCCCACAGTCCAAAGATGTGCAGGTCAGGTGAATTGGCCATGCTAAATTGCCCGTAGTGTTAGGTAAGGGGTAGATGTAGGGGTATGGGTGGGTTGCGCTTCGGCGGGGCGGTGTGGATTTGTTGGGCCGAAGGGCCTGTTTCCACACTGTAAGTAATCTAATCTAATCTAAAAGTATAAGTCTTGTTTGGCCATTTCACCACATCCTGCTGTGGTCCATTGTTAGCGTATCCTCTTCCACTACCATCTGCTTCCTTACATTGTTAAAGTTACATTTCCTCCCATTCTTTATCCACACTCAGCCTTATAACCTCTTGATTGTGGTTTTTAAAAATGTTTTTACAGACGTGGGAAACAGATGCTTATAACTGTTTGTACAATATTAACCTACACCCTCCCTTCCTCTCTCATGATTCAACCTTGTGATTTTTACAGATAACAACATTTATAATTACTCCTCACACTCTGATCCACCAGACACCACATGAAATGGTGTCAGACCCAAACAGGTGAATGGTCCCATTGACGGGACTGAGTCCCAATGGAACAGGGATCACCATAAGATGGAACATCAGGATGAAGGGATTCCCTCCCAAAGTCTGCTCCACCTTTCAGTCAGACCATGTCTGATCTGATCATTCTCAACCCAACTTTCCTTCCCGGATCCCCATAAGACCCTGTTTCTCCAGGGATCCACCTCCTGGGGGCGGTGCCCAAGCGGGACCGCGATCCTATTGGCCAGAACCATTGGATCGACAGAGCCCCTACCCAATCGGTGCCGGGGGCTGAGCTGTACCCGCCCTGAGGTGTCTCGAGGCGCGCCGTTTAACCGACACTGCGCGAGGGGAGGGGCCGGGTTTGCGCATGCGTAACATTTCAAACCGGGAGCCGCGGGACGGCGGTTGGTCCGTCTTCTCTTCTCCGAAGGTTTCGGCTGCGCTGGACTCAGGAGGTTGGTTTTAAACCAAAATCTTTCCCCCGACGGCGTGAAGATCAACAAATTGTTAATGTTAGAGTGTGGGGGAGGTAACACCAAACAGCTGGAAACGCCCAGCAGCATCCTCCGAGGAGCAGGGAAATCCTGAGGGAGGCCTTTTGCCCGAAATGTTCCTTTCCGTGATCCGCGGATACTGCCTGAGCTGCTGGGCGTTTCCAGCGCCATCCTGATCCTTCCTCACACCTGCCTTTGGCCCCACCCTTCTCTGCTGTCCCGATTCCTGATTGGCCGACACCACGGCGATCGACAGTCTATTTGACCAATCGGAGCCGGGGAGAGTGTTAACTCCCGCCCTGAAGAGCGTGCGCAGGCTCGAGGCACCGCCGTTGAATGAGTCTGTGCGGAGGCGATCGGCGCACGCGCAGTGTTTAAACCCGGAAGTGGTGGTGTCTTTTCCTCTGCGTGGATGAACCCACAATGGACAGTTAGACTGCAGCGGTTCAAGAAGATCATCCACACCTTTTGAATTTGGCAACTAGGAATGAGCAATAAATGCTGGCTCAGCCAGCGATGCCCGATTCCCATGACTGAGAAAAACAGAGACAAACTCAATTGGGAATTGTAATTTATTGCTCTTAATGTCATGGAAGGCACTGATTGAGTTCTGATGGGATGTTCTGAGGCTTCTCATTGTCATCGATGTCATTCAGGGCCTGGGAACATTCCACCTGCTTCTTGTCTTCAGTTCAGTTTACTGGAACAGAAAATCCCCTATTTTACAGTTATATCTGTGTCAGAAATACTGTTATTAATAAACTGTGATTCTTGTTCTTTCTCTGTGCCCCCCAGGCTATGTACTGCTTCCTTCTCAGAACTCTGCTGAGAAACTTGCCCTCGCTCTCAGTACAAACCAGTCACTGATGGAGTTGTCCATCTCACTCAACATCTTAACCAACAATCCTGTCCCCTCATTGCTCCACCGTGTACAAACTCCAGTGTCTGCAATGGATCAAGTGAGTGCATATGAGCTGCTTCAGTATTAGAAATACAATACAAATTAGTTTCTATATGTTTCTATATTTGTTATTGAACACTAACCCCACTCTGCCCGTTATTTACACAGTGTTTCCACCTCTTTAGTTTCTGTTTAATCTTCAATGTGATTCAGATTGTGAGGAAATGAATTCATTCCAAATGGGGAAAGAAGAGAGTCTTGAAGTCGCTCCGATCCAGACTGAGGGGGACTGTGTAAACCTTGGAAGTTATAAGCATCACTGCTGTCATCATTTGTTTGCTGATTCTGCACCCACCCCGACTTCTTTCAACCGTCTGTGCTGAAGGTTAAAATTCTGTTGAAGATTTTCCAGTCTCCACTCGAGCTAAGTGAGGGTCATCTCTCAGTGAGGTCAGAGGCGCAGACATTCAGAGACACGGCCTCACAGTGTGGTTTTATCAGGATATCTCTGTCTCAATGTTTCCTGCTGGGGACATGCACAGCGTGAAGGAGCCAGATTGGGACTCTGTCTTGGCTGCAATGGAACACTGGTCGGCGTGGACTTGTTGGGCCGAAGGGTCTGTTTCCACACTGTAATCTAATCTAATCTAATCTAACAATTACACTCAATATTCGTAGGCCTGTGGGGTACGTTACTCCAGGTTCCTGCTCACTACTGTACCCAATAAGCCTACAGGAAGGTGAATCTGTGTCGGAGTGAAAAGGGACTGTGCCTCTCAGCTGAGAGGGAATCCTCTGCCAATAACATCCACCCTCTGGATTCACTCAGTGACGGCTCTATTTTGGATATTCCTGAGTTTGTCTTTTCCTGGAGCCGGGCTCCACAATCATGCAGCTCCAGGGAGAGAGGAATAAAGGACAAGCTTGTGAATGGAACAGTGAGCACAAAACCCCAGGTTCCTGGTAACTGCACAAACCAATGTGTTCACAGGAGTACGTTGCAGGACTCTGCTGGGAGCTATTTCTCACTGAGTGACAGAACTTTCCTACACTTTGTAAGAATGACATCCTCACTCTTTTGCATTATGCTGAATTATTTCCAGTATTGCTTTTTCTTTTGAAGAGAATATTCTATCAGTGATAGTATAGTGACTGGAAATGGCAGAATAGAAGCATGTATGAGAACCAAATATTAAAACAAAACCTTCTGATCACACATTTTGGAGAAAGATTGTCCCATTTCTTTCTCTGTCTCGCCATGTGCTGATCCTGATAGTGGAACTGGTGTAAAAGACAGCATGTCAGTGACACTCAGACAACAATGCAGAATAAAAACTGAAAGAACTGTGGATGCTGTAAATCAGAAAGATAAAATAGAAATTGTTGGAAAAGCACAGCAGGTCTGGCAGCATCTGTGGAGGGAAATCCCTTCTGACGATGGATCACTCTACCTGAAACGTTACCTCTGATTTCTATCAACAAATGCTGCCAGACCTGCTGAGCTTTCCAGCAATTTTTAGTTTTGTTTCTGAAAACGATGCAGGCTCACTGAGCCTTCACTGGTGATGATGGCTTTTCCAGGAGCATTGTTTTATTTTCAGGGGTTCAGAGCTTGTTCAACATTTGGTGTCTTGACTCATTCACAGGTGCAACAGATGTCGGGTTGGCTAGCCAGGCTAGAATTTTTGTCCAACCCTAATTGCTTAGAGGGCAGTTAAGAGTGAACCACATTGCTGTGGGTCTGAAATCACATGCAGGTTAGACGAGGTAAGGATGACAATTTCCTTCCCTGAATATCAGTGAAACTGATGTGTGTTTTTTTCCCCTAATAAGTAATAATGGTTTCATGGTCATCATTAAACTCTTCATTCCAGGATTTTACTGAATTCCGATTCCACCATCTGCCATGTCAGGATCTGAACCCAGTTTCCAGAACATTCCCTGGGTCACTGGATTCCTGGCCAGTCATGTCCATATCCATGAATAAAAACAAATCACCTTGTACATGGTGATCCATGTAGGTATCAAGAACACAGGAGGGACAATGAAAGGGATTCTGCTGAGGGAACCTGGCCATCTAAGGATTAAATTAAAACACAAGATGACAATTTGAACAGACTCTGCACTGTTCCGATGAAATTGTCAATGTGGAAATCGGGCAATAGTTTGGCATCTGAAGCTGAATAATAGATGTAGGACAAATGAGTTTTGATTCATGGGATACGGACACCAGCCCTTGGTGAAAGAGACTGATGAACTGTTGGACAGTCTTCATTTTCACTGAGCACAACTAACTCTTTGAAATTTTCTTCCACAGAGAATAGCAGATGCTGAGTTATTATCGAGAATCAAGGTTGAGTTTGACAGAATTTGGATCTACAAGGGAATTAATTAATGTTTGTGGGAGTGGAGATGGAGTCAGCTGGAATGTGGAGAAGATCAATCTGCTTTCATGGGGAGGTTTAATTGTCCCCATGATGCCCTGCTCCTTGTGGTTAGGTGACATGGGAGGCTATGAGCTGGCTCAGTGCTATTGGGACAATTGACATTTTGTTACATGATTGTTGCAAGACTGGTTATGAAATCCCCTGAAATTAAGCTTGTTAGATACTCCCTTCAATAATAATAATTATACTAGAGGCCTTTTTCCCACTCCAAGCACTCCCACTACAGCCCAATCTTCCAACTATAGTTTGTTTAAGGGAGTGGACCGCACAGTACTCACCCCACCCTCCTCTAAATTCTTTCTAACTTCGAGATTTTAAAGATGCACTTAACCAGCGCAATCTTACAAAATGTACTGCTCTCCTCTCAAGCTGCTTTAAGCAGAAATCAATGCTTTCCTCATGTACCACATCCTCACAATCTGTTTCAGTGATACTGACCTGCAGAACACTCCTTCCAGTCTGCTCAGTGATACTGACTTGCTGCACACTCTGAAACATAGAAGATAGCTGCAGATGTTGGCCATTCGAGGCAGCACCATCATTCAATAAGATGATGGCTGATCATTCAATTTCAGTACCCACTCCTGCTTCCTCTCCATACCCCTTGATCCCTTTAGCTGAAGACCCATTTGCAGCTCCCTGAATATACATCTAATGACCTGGTCCCAACAGCTCTCTGTGGTAGACAATTCCATAGGTTCAATGGCTGTCCCCATTCTTCTAAATTCCAGTGAGTACAAACCCAATTGATCCAGTGTTTCTTCATATGTCAGTCCAGCCATCCTTGGAATCAGTCTGTTGGAAGCTTTGTGAGATTCCCTCAATAGGAAGAATGTCCTTCCTCAGATAGGAGATCACAATACTGCACGGAGTACTCAAGGTGTGGCCTCTCAAAGGCCCTGTACAACTGCAAGAAAACATCCGTTGTCCTGTATCAAATCCTCTCACTCTGAAGGCCAGCATGCCATGAGCTTTCCCCCATTTCCTACACCTGCATGCCAACCTTCAGTGAACTTTCCACCATAACAGCCAGGTCTCGTTAGACTTCACCTTTTCCTAAACTGCCACCATTCAAATCATAATCTGCCTTCCTGTTTTTGCCACAAAGTGGATAACTTCTCATTTATCCACATTATGTTGCTTTTGCAAGTATTTACCCTTTCAGCCAGCCTATCCAAGTCACTCTGCAACTTCTGAGCATCCTCCTCACAACACACACTACCACTCAGCTGTCTGCACATTTGGAGATGTTGCATTCAATTCCTTCATCCAAACTATTAACGTGTACTGTGAACAGCTCGGGTCCCTATGGTACCCCAGCCATCACTGCCTGCCACTCTGAGAAGTAACAGTTTATTACAACTCTGCTTCCTGCCTGCCAACCTGTTCTCTATCCACATCACGTTCGAACTCCCCGCCGTTGGCCACCAACTGCAGCGGATCGCGTGCGCGATTGTAAGAACTACAATTCCCATTAGGCTCCGCGGACCGATCCTCCTCGACACCAAGCTCACCGGCTCTTATTGCGCAGGCGCCATCTCCCAGGGCACCATGGGTAATGTAGTCAGATTAATGTCTAGAATCTGATGTACCTTTTGTTCAGAAATGGAAGGAGCTGCTGGAAAATGTGTTGTAGACCGAAGGGAACAGATGGTAGGTGGGCCCAGAGCTAAAGAATGTGCCTTTTTGTTGAATATTTGAGCCCGTTCCTTGCCATGTTTGTTCCTGATCAGTTGCAGCCAGACATTTCACTGTTTCCCTGTTTATCTCGGGCAGTGCTCCCTCTCAGATTCAACTCATGGCACTCTGCTTCTGGTCCCCAGTTAATGTTTGTCCTTTATGGGGATCACTTTAAAACTTCATCATCACTCTGAATTCCATCTGTTTCCCAATTTCCTGAAGGATCTCTTACTGTGAGATGACTCACTTACTCAGCTTCATGATGCAATGTTGGATCTGAAATAGGTACATCCCCAGTCAGTGAACAATGTTGTTGTTCTAACAAATACTGACAAAAACATTCTACAAACTCTGCTTCAGGGTGTGGGATATAGGTAAATTAATGTTACTTCTGCAATTATAATTTCTGATACAAGGTGAATGAACTCACACCAGTGTGTAATTGTTTCAGCCAAGAGCTGAGTCAATAAGAATGGAAACTATGTGGAGGAAATATATAATTGTTTTTGTATTAGCTAAAAATGTATGGAAGAAAGAAACGAGACTGCAAGACAATAGTAGATATTACGGGCGAATAGATAAAATGCTGTGAAGAGAGGCAGATAAATTAGATTTGCCTGTATAAACAGTAGGTATAAACATCTGTTTCCCACTTTTACAGAAACACAGGAACAAACCCCAATTAAAAGGGCTTAGTGATAAGATGCTGTGAGGGAAAGGTACAGATGGAGGGTGTAGATAATGATGAAGAAAGAATATGCCTAACAATGACCAACAGCGGGATGAGGTCAAACGGCCTTGTGAGGCCAGAAATAAGCATTTTGTCACAGATAAGGCAAGAGACAAACAGGAGTAATGGGGCCAGTCTTAGGGAAGTGGAGGATGTAAACAGGGGAGGAGCAATGTAAAACAAAAGAAACCAAATTATATAAATATTGTGTATGAATTGAATTTGGTGTGTGTATGTCCTCTGCCTTATAGACACTGGACATCACACCCACTTGCAAGTGTAAAATAAATTACACGACTGATTCAGATCTTGTCTCGGACTGAAATTATTGAAGTCAGTGAGCTTTGTTTCTCACAATTGGGGGCTCATCCAGGATGTTCTTCCATCGCCGGGGGGGAGTGGCTGGCCCTGGACACTGGGAAGACGCATCCTGTTCCCTATTGAGGAGCAGCCTCGTGTCCCGGTTTGGTCCGCTCCCTTGGGCGACTGGTACGAATCCCACAAGAGAGACATCTGAATCAGACAGTTAAAGGAGGTCGATAGAAAATACGGCGAAAAGGGGCCAGGCAACTCTGTGCACAGACCAAGGAAAGAAAATTGACTTTTAAGTTTTGCCTTGGTGGCTGGGATTGAGTTTTAGTAGTTAATAAGGGACTAACGAAGGAACTCAATATGGGTTGTGCCGTGGGTAAGGAAAAAGCCTCCGGGAAAACAAAAGAAGGAAAAGGCAATGGAATTGGAGGCGGGGTCCCTTACAACATACCTCCAGAAAGTCCTTTGGGGAGGATGTTGTGGAATTGGTAAAATAATACTTGTACAAGGGAAAAAGATGATTAAATATTGTTGCTTCATATGAACTAAGGAATCCATTCTTCGTCCCGCCGTCTTCTGGCCAAAGTACAGGTCGGACGAAGACTGGGTTTGTAAATATCTGAATTTATTTGTCAATGAGTGTGTGAGAGAGAGAGAGAATGAAAAGAGCTGTACAGCTGGTAGAAAGTTTAACCCTTTGTGATTTGGTTTGAATGCAAATTTGTTTGTTGGTGATTGAATGTTTGCGTTTTATTCCCTGGATCTTGAGATCCAGGACTCTTTTGAATCTGATTTTTATTATGGAAACTTAACATGATTTCTTTTAAGGTTAAGGATTCTATAGAGATTATGAAAAAAAAATGATAACTCCTGTTCTTTTTACAGATCATGACTGCCTTACTATCAGTTTCTAACTAATCTCTTTTATCTTTACATAAAAGCAATTTACGGAGGACAGTTGAAGTTTCCGTTCAACATTAGATTGTTAATTAGATGGTTAATATCTGTGACCTTGGATTCGGCCATTGTTCATGCATTAGAAGTTTTTTTTTAACTTGAAGAGACAAATAATTTTAAGGCAGCTCTGATTATTTCACGACCTATAGTATTGTAATTGAGCAATGATTGGTCAGGACTACTTAAGAAAACTAATTTTGGATTTAAATTAAGGGACTAACACTGGGTGATTACAGTGGATTTCAAAATTGAGAACTGTATGCATTTTACATTTTGAATATTAAATACTGAATAAATGAACGTAAATATATAAATATATTTACAAGTTAGGAACCGGCTTTAAAGTTAGTCAAGCATGAATTGATGAATTGGTGTTTGAAGTTATGGGGAGCTAGAAATATTGCAATATTTCTTTAAAAAAGAAAAAGGGGAAGAACGTAATGACTTATCCCCTTCAGGAGGTACCAATGGGGACAAAGAGATTGGGTTTGGAAGTGGCCCCCAGAGCAGTGGGGAGGTCAGAACATTTAAAAACGAAATGAAGGTCCTGGTTGAGGATCCGGTAGGGTTGTCTGAACAAATTGATCAACGTTTGGGGCCCAGTCTGTGTACGTGGGCTGAGTTAATGAATATTTTGAATATACTATTTACTGGGGAAGAAAGGGGACTTATACGGGGAGCAGCCAATAAAATATGGGACAGGGAACACCCAATTGGAGATGGGGATGCTGGACAGGGAGAGGTGAAGTTTCCCCTCAGAGACCTCCAGTGGGAAAATCAAAACCCGGAGCATTAAGAAGGAATGAGGGAATTGAAAGACCTGGTTCTAAAAGGAATAAGAGAGGCAGTTCCGAAGTCACAGGATTTGACTAAAGCCTTTGAAGTTAGACAGGAGAAAGATGAGACTCCCTCAGCTTTCTTGCAGAGATTAAGAGACTCAATGTGGAGATATTCTGGAATGAACCCTGAGGACTCAGTGGCACAGGGTCTTTTGAAAGTACATTTTGTGACAAAGGCATGGCCAGACATACAGAGAAAGATACAGAAGATAGAAGGGTGGAGCGAAAAACCATTAGATGATTTGTTAAGAGAGGCACAGAAAGTGTTTGTAAAGAGAGAGGATGAGAGACAAAAACAGAAGGTGAAAATGATGGTAGCTACGGTTGACGAGGTAGTTAAGAAAAGAATGGAACCAATATTGAGCAATCGGAGCGGTGGGTGGCAGCATGTCGGACAGAGAGGGAGAGGGAGAGGACAAGGGGGAGCATTTGATAGAGGGTTCGAGCGACAGGGGCAGAGATGGAGGTCTCCACAGAAAGGATGCTATTATTGCGGAAAGATAGGGCACTTTTAGCGGGAGTGTCCGGCTCTGAAAAGGGAAGAGAGGGCAATTCCGCTTATGAATTTTGATGAAGAATAGGGGTGTCAGGGGTTCCTGCCCCCGAGGGCCCACCAGGAACCCTTGATAAACTTGAAGGTGGAACCCTGTAGGGAAGAGGTAGTCTTCCTCGTAGATATGGGGGCAGCACGGTCATCGCTGAATTTTAAACCAAAGAAAGTAGAAATGTCGACACGGTCAATTACTGTTTCTGGGGTAAAAGGGGAAGGATTTACTGTTCCAGTATTTGAACCTATGATGATAGAAGGTCCTGAGGATAGGATCACAGGGGAACTGCTGTTTCTCCCTGATATAGGAAGTAACTTACTAGGGAGAGACTTAATTATCTTCTTAGGACTGGAGATTGGCACTCAGGGAAAAGAATTAGTTGTACAAATGGCAATGTTGACAGAGGATATGGAGAGAGAGATAGATCCTATTGTATGGGCTAGAGAAGGGAATCGTGGAGGACTACAGATCCCTCCCCTTGAAGTAAATTTATAAAGGAAAGAGGACATTGTCTGTGAGCGACAATAGAAGGTACACGAGGACTGCAGCCAGTAATTGAGGGACTGATTAGAGATTAAGTAAGTTCCCCCATGACCACAAATGGTTTAGTGTGATAGATTTAAAGGATGCCTTTTGGGCTTGTCCCTTGGCGGAGGAAAGATTTGGGACTATCCCCCTATGAAATCTTATTTGGATTACCTTATCTGGGAACGAATGGGGAATTGCCAATTCCCGAAACTAAAGACTTGTTCTTAAAGAAGTATATACTAGGCTTGTCCTCCTCTTTATCTTTCCTCAGGGAACAGGGTTTATTGGCACAGACTCCACCCCTTGAATTCACCGTTCATCCCATCCGGCCGGGAGATTGGGTCTTAGTAAAATCATGGACAGAGACTAAATTGCAGCCGGACTGGGAAGGGCCTTACCAGGCTCTTTTGACGACCGAAACATCAATAAGGATGGTAGGGAAAGGCTGGACTCACTACACTCGGATCAAAGGGCCAGTGGAAGCTGCAGTTGAGAAAGAAGTCTGGACAGCCGAATCAACGCAATCAATCCTGGTGTATATTGTAGAGAGCAGCTGTCCCGTTGTATGCTGTAGTGAACAGCTGTCCTGGTGTATATTGTGGAGAACAGCTGTCCCAATGTATATTGTGGAGAACACCTGTCCCGGTGTATATTTTAGAGAACAGCTGTCCCGGTGTATGCTGTAGTAAACAGCTGTCCCAGTGTATATTGTAGAGAACAGCTGTCCTGGTGTATATTGTAGTGAACAGCTGTCCCGGTGTATGCTGTAGTGAACAGCTGTCCTGGTGTATATTGTAGAGAACAGCTGTCCCAGTGTATATTGTCGTGAGCAGCTGTCCTGGTGTATATTGTAGTGAACAGCTGTCCTGGTGTATGTTGTAGTGAACAGCTATCCTGGTGTATATTTTACAGAACAGCTGTCCTGGTGTATATTTTAGAGAACAGCTGTCCTGGTGTATATTGTAGTGAACAGCTGTCCTGGTGTATATTGTAGTGAACAGCTGTCCCAGTGTATATTGTAGTGAACAGCTGTCCCTGTGTATGCTGTAGTGAACAGCTGTCCTGGTGTATATTGTAGAGAACAGCTGTCCCGGTGTATGCTGTAGTGAACAGCTGTCCTGGTGTATATTGTAGTGAACAGCTATCCTGGTGTATATTTTAGAGAACAGCTGTCCCGGTGTATATTGTAGTGAACAGCTGTCCTGGTGTATATTGTCGTGAACAGCTGTCCCAGTGTATATTGTAGAGAACAGCTGTCCCGGTGTATATTGTAGAGAACAGCTGTCCTGGTGTATATTGTAGAGAACAGCTGTCCCAATGTATATTGTGGAGAACAGTTGTCCCGGTGTTTCTTGAAGAGAACAGCTGTCCCAGTGTATATTGTAGTGAACAGCTGTCCAGGTGCATATTGTAGTGAACAGCTGTCCAGGTGTATATTGTAGAGAACAGCTGTCCCGGTGTATGTTGTAGTGAACAGCTGTCCCGGTGTATATTGTAGTGAACAGCTGTCCAGGTGTATATTGTAGTGAACAGCTGTCCAGGTGTATATTGTAGAGAACAGCTGTCCCGGTGTATGTTGTAGTGAACAGCTGTCCCGGTGTATATTGTAGTGAACAGCTGTCCAGGTGTATATTGTAGTGAACAGCTGTCCAGGTGTATATTGTAGAGAACAGCTGTCCAGGTGTATATTGTAGAGAACAGCTGTCCCGGTGTATGTTGTAGTGAACAGCTGTCCCGGTGTATGTTGTAGTGAACAGCTGTCCCGGTGTATATTGTAGTGAACTGCTGTCCCAGTGTATATTGTAGAGAACAGCTGTCCCGGTGTATGCTGTAGTGAACAGCTGTTCTGGTGTATATTGTAGTGAACAGCTGTCCTGGTGTATATTGTAGAGAACAGCTGTCCCGGTGTATATTGTAGTGAACAGCTGTCCCGGTGTATATTGTAGTGAACAGCTGTCCCGGTGTATGCTGTCGTGAACAGCTGTCCTGTTGTATATTGTAGTGAACAGCTGTCCTGGTGTATATTGTAGTGAACAGCTGTCCCGGTGTATATTGTAGTGAACAGCTGTCCCGGTGTATGCTGTCGTGAACAGCTGTCCTGTTGTATATTGTAGTGAACAGCTGTCCCGGTGTATATTGTAGTGAACAGCTGTCCCGGTGTATATCGCAGTGAACAGCTGTCCCGGTGTATATTGTAGCGAACAGCTGTCCTGGTGTATACTTTAGAGAACAGCTGTCCTGGTATATATCGTAGTGAACAGCTGTCCCGGTGTATGTTGTAGTGAACAGTTGTCCTGGTGTATATTTTAGAGAACAGCTGTCCCGCTGTATATTGTAGTGAACAGCTGTCCCAGTGTATATTGTAGAGAACAGCTGTCCTGTGTATATTGTAGAGAACAGCTGTCCCGGTGTATGCTGTCGTGAACAGCTGTCCTGTTGTATATTGTAGTGAACAGCTGTCCTGTTGTTTATTGTAGTGAACAGCTGTCCTGGTGTATATTGTAGTGAACAGCTGTCCCGGTATATATTGTAGTGAACAGCTGTCCCGGTGTATATTGTAGTGAACAGCTGTCCCGGTGTATATCGCAGTGAACAGCTGTCCCGGTGTATATTGTAGCGAACAGCTGTCCTGGTGTATACTTTAGAGAACAGCTGTCCTGGTATATATCGTAGTGAACAGCTGTCCCGGTGTATGTTGTAGTGAACAGTTGTCCTGGTGTATATTTTCGAGAACAGCTGTGCCGGTGTATATTGTAGTGAACAGCTGTCCCGGTGTATGTTGTAGTGAACAGCTGTCCTGGTGTATATTGTAGTGAACAGCTGTCCTGGTGTATATTGTAGAGAACAGCTGTCCTGGTGTATATTGTAGAGAACAGCTGTCCCTGTGTATATTGTAGAGAACAGCTGTCCCGGTGTATATTGTAGAGAACAGCTGTCCCGGTGTATATTGTAGAGAACAGCTGTCCCGGTGTATATTGTAGAGAACAGCTGTCCCGGTGTATATTGTAGAGAACAGCTGTCCCGGTGTATATTGCAGAGAACAGCTGTCCCGGTGTATATTGCAGAGAACAGCTGTCCCAGTGTATATTGCAGAGAACAGCTGTCCCAGTGTATATTGTCGTGAACAGCTGTCCCGGTGTATATCCTGGTGGACAGCTATCCCGGTGTATATTGTAGAAAACAGTTGTCCTGGGAATGATGTAGACAACAGCAATCACTGACAATAAAACAGAGTACAGCAGTGCTGGTCTGTTTCACTCCGAATTGCATACCCTATCTAAATGATAGAGAAGAGCTGTTTTCTGTCTATTTTGTCGTGAACAGCAGTACCCGTGTATACTAAAGAGAACAGCAATCCCTGTTGATAGTATCCCAAAGAGCAGCCTCTGCTTCTGTGAAACAGAACAGCAATCCCTGTGTACATTCCAAAGAACGGTAGTCCCAGTCTGTATTAAAAGGAACAGCAGTTCCTGTGTCTGTTACAGAGAACACCATTTCTTGTGAATATTACAGAGAACAGCAGTTCCCACGTATACTGCAGAGAACAGCAGTTCTTCTGCATATAACAAAATACAGCAGTTCCTGTGTGTATTACAGACAAAAGCAACCGCTGTGTGTATTGAGGAGACCAGCAGTCACTGTGAATGTTAGTGAGCACAGAGGTCTCTGCATATTGGACCGAGTGTCAGACCCAGTGTATGTGGGGGATAAAAACAGTCTCTTTGCATATGAACAGCAGTCCACGTGTATCAGACATTGAACACCAGTCCTTGTATGTATTGTAGAGAACGACAGTTCCTCTTTGTATAGACGAGAACAGTAGTTCTTGTGTACAATCAAGAGAGCAGCAGTCTCTATTGTTGGGAGCAGCAGTCCCTGGGAATACAATACAGAAAAACAGGCCCTGTCTACTGCATGGAGAACAGCATGGCCTGTCTGTAGTATAGAGAAAAGCAGTCCCTTTCTATATTCTAGAGAATAGTATTCCCTGTCTAATGTAGAGAATGAGCAGTCCCTGTCTATATTCAAGAGAACAGGAGTCCCTGTCTATAATACAGGGAACAGCAGTCCCTGTCTATAATAGAGAACAGGAGTCCCTGTCTATAATACAGAGAACAGCAGTCCCTGTCGATATTCTAGAGAACAGCAGTCCCTGTCTATAATATAGGGAATAGCAGTCCCTGTCTATAATAGAGAACAGCAGTCCCTGTCTATAATACAGAGAACAGCAGCCCCTGAGTATATTCTAGAGAAAAGGAGTCCCTGTCTTTCATACAGGGAACAGGAATACCTGTCTATAATACAGGGAACAGCATTCCCTGTCGATAATACAGGGAACAGCAGTCCCTGTCGATAATACAGGGAACAGCAGTCCCTGTCTATAATAGAGAACAGCAGTCCCTGTCTATAATACAGGGAACAGCAGTCCCTGTCGAAATACAGGGAACAGCAGTCCCTGTCTATAATAGAGAACAGCAGTCCCTGTCTATAATACAGGGAACAGCAGTCCCTGTCTATAATACAGAGAACAGCAGTCCCTGTCTATAATACAGAGAACAGCAGTCCCTGTCTATAATACAGAGAACAGCAGTCCCTGTCTATAATAGAGAAAAGCAGTCCCTGTCTATAATACAGAGAACATCAGTCCCTGTCTATAATACAGAGAACAGCAGTCCCTGTCTATAATACAGGGAACAGCAGTCCCTGTCTATGATACAGGGAACAGCAGTCCCTGTCTGTGATACAGGGAACAGCAGTCCCTGTCTATGATACAGGAAACAGCAGTCCCTGTGGATGACACAGAGAACAGCAGTCCCTGTCTGTGATACAGGGAACAGCAGTCCCTGTGGATGACACAGAGAACAGCAGTCCCTGTCTGTGATACAGGGAACAGCAGTCCCTGTCTATGATACAGGAAACAGCAGTCCCTGTCTATGATACAGGAAACAGCAGTCCCTGTCTATAATATAGGGAATAGCAGTCCCTGTCTATAATATAGGGAACAGCAGTCCCTGTCTGTGACACAGAGAACAGCAGTCCCTGTCTGTGACACAGAGAACAGCAGTCCCTGTCTGTGACACAGAGAACAGCAGTCCCTGTCTGTGACACAGAGAACAGCAGTCCCTGTCTGTGACACAGAGAACAGCAGTCCCTGTCTGTGACACAGAGAACAGCAGTCCCTGTCTGTGATACAGAGAACAGCAGTCCCTGTCTGTGATACAGAGAACAGCAGTCCCTGTCTGTGATACAGAGAACAGCAGTCCCTGTCTGTGATACAGAGAACAGCAGTCCCTGTCTGTGATACAGAGAACAGCAGTCCCTGTCTATGAAACAGGAAACAGCAGTTCCTGTCTATAATACAGGGAACAGCAGTCCCTGTCTATGATACAGGAAACAGCAGTCCCTGTCTATATTCTAGAGAACAGGAGTCCCTGTCTTTCATACAGGGAACAGGAATACCTGTCTATAATACAGAGAACAGTATTCCCTGTTGATAATACAGGGAACAGCAGTCCCTGTCTATAATCCAGGGAACAGCATTCCTTGTCTATGATACAGGAAACAGCAGTCCCTGTCTCTAATACAGGGAACAGCAGTCCCTGTCTATCATACAGAGAGCGAGGAGTCCCTGTCTATAATACAGGGAACAGCAATTTGTGTGAATATTGCATAGAATAGCAGTACCAGTGTATTTTATACTAAACAGCCATCTGTGTGCAGATGAAACAGAACAGCAGTCCCTCTGTATATTACAGAGAAGTGCAGTTTCTGTGTTAATGATAGAAAATAGTATATTAGATTAGATTCCCTACAGTGTGGAAACAGGCCCTTCGGCCCAACAAGTCCACACCGACCCTCCAAAGAGTAACCCACCCAGACCCATTTCCCTCTGACTAATGTACCCAACAGTCTGGTTAATTTAGCATGGCCAATTCACCTAACCTGCACATCTTTGGACTGTGGGAGGAAACCGGAGCACCCGCAGGAAACCCACACAGACACAGGGAGAATGTGCAAACTCCACACAGACAGTCCCCCAAAGCTGGAATCAAACCTGGGATCCTGGTGCTGTGAGGCAGCAGTGCTAACCACTGAGTCACCGTGGCAGTCGTCACTGTGTATATTGTGGAGAACAGTGGTCTCAGAGATCATTGTCGTAAATAGCAGTCTCTGTGTTTATTAGTGAAGAGCAGTCCCTGTATTATTGCAGAGAACAGCAGGCCCTGTGCTGATGAGAGGAAACAGCAGGCCCTGTCATTTTAATAGAGACTAGCAGTATTTCTCCTTATTGTCAAACAAAAGCAGTCCCTTTCATTTTTATAGAGAAAAGCAATCTGTGCCTTACTGTAGAGAACATCAGTCCATGTCTTTGTCATAGAGAATAGCAGTCATTGTCTTTTTCACACAGTACAGAGAACCGTTATAAAGAGAACAGTTGGGCCTTTCGTTTTATTTGTGGCAAACACTAGTCCCTGTCATAATACACAAATCCTTCCTATTCCTATACCCATCCAGATACCTTTTAAATGTTGCAATTGTACCAGCCTCCACCACATCCTCTGGCAGCTCATTCCATACACGTACCACCCTCTGTGTGAAATAGTTGCCCCTTAGGTCTCTTCTATGTCTTTCCCCTCTCACCCTAAACCTATGCCCTGTAGTTATAGACTACCCCACCCCAGGGAAAATACTTTGTCTATTTATCCTATCCATGCCCCTCATGATTTTGTAAACCTCTATAAGGTCACCCCTCAGCCTCTGACGCTCCAGGGAAAACAGCCCCAGCCTATTCAACATGGGTGGCACGGTGGCACAGTGGTTAGCACTGCTACCTCACAGCGCCAGGGACCCAGGTTCAATTCCCGCCCTCAGGCAACTGTCTGTGTGGAGTTTGCACAATCTCCCTGTGTCTGTCTGGGTTTCCTCCGGGTGCTCCAGTTTCCTCCCACAGTCCAAGAATGTGCAGGTTAGGTGAGTTGGCCATGCTAAATTATCCATTGTGTTAGGTGAAGGGGTAAATGTAGGGGGATGGGTTCCTCGCCAGAGGGCTGGTTGGGCCGAAGGGCCTGTTTCCATACTAAGTAATCTAATCTAATTTAACCTCTCCCTATAGCTCAAATGCTCCAACCCTGGCAACATCCTTGGATATCTTTTCTGAACCCTTTCAAGTTTCACAACATCTTTCCAATAGAAAGGAGACCAGAATTGGATGCAGTGTTCCAACAGTGGCCTAACCAATTTGCTGTTATCTCAGAGTTGTCTCTGCCTCATAACCCTTTTCTATCTCTGTCTGTCTGTCTCTCTCTCTGACTCTGTGTCTCTCTGAGGCTCCTGCTCTCCCTCTCGCTCTCTCACTCTATCTCTCTCTCTAACTCTGTGTCTATCACTCTCTCTGAGTCTGTTTCTCTCTATTCTATGTTTCTCGCTCTCTCTCTCTCTCTCTCTCTCTCTCTCTCTCTCTTTATGTCTGACTGCCTTTTCCCCCACCGCCACCCCCACCCTGACTTTTGCTCCCCAACAATTCCAACAGTCCTGGCAAAGAGAGAGGATCCAGAGAGTTGTAGAAAAGGAATCTGTTGGGAAATGTGAATAGGGTGGAGATGGGAAGGATGGGGAATTGAAGGAAAGATGTGGGACAGACAGAGAGAGAGAGAGAGATGGGAACACAGAGGTGGAGATAGAGCTGTTGAGAAAAGGAGGGAGTGATATCTGTGGGATCAGACTGTGCAGCGGCTCTCTCTCCATCTTTTTCATCCCTTTGTCCCCCAAGCCCAGAACTCACCCCTTGTGGTAAAAATCCCAGAGACAGCCTGAACCCCACAATTCTTTTCCCAGTGTGTGAGTTTAAATGAGGAGACAGGACAGTTTCTGATAATTCTCTCTCTCTGGGTCCAGCTCTTGTCTGACGGTTCCTCACAGGAGATTGGATTTGATTCTCTCTGTCTCTGCACCATCCCGAGTTTCAGCTCCTGGGTCTAATCTCCCCCTCCTCCTCCTCGGGTGGGGAACAGCCTGAGAAAGAAATGAGAATTGATGTGATATAAAATAAAGCAGTGGCACCAAAAGCACAGCAAGATCCCACCACTCTCTGCCTTCCACAATCTCTCCCTTTACCCTGTGATGCTAGTTCAGTTTAATAATTGCATCATTAAGGCATTGCATAACATCACAGCAACATCCAAACACAAATAAATCACCATCGAACAGTTGACCAGAGGCGAGAAACATGAATAACCATGCACAGCAAGATCCCACAAGCAGCAGTGTGGCCACAGACTGATTATGTGTCACTGACGCTGGTTAAGGGTTTGATTCTGTCTCCAGGATGACAGAGAGAGACCAATCCTACTGTTTGACAAATTCCAAACATTTCACCCTTTCTCACTCTGTTCCCCTCTCACACTCTCTCTGTTCCCCCTGTTGCTACCCCCTCTCTCTCTCTGTTCCCCCTCACTCTCTCTCCATCTCTGACATCTCTCTGTCTCTCTGTCAGATGTAATCTTGTACACTGTGATCTTTATCCCAACCCCCACTTTAAATAATGACGGCTCACCTTGTAGCGTGTGGGACGGTTTTACTTGTTTGAAAACTCAACAAAAGAAAACTGGACAGAGACAGTCACCCCCTCCCAGAGACTCTGAACTGAATTGAAATGGCCAGCCTGTGTCTTATTTCTACGATTATCACAATTTCTTCTCCCGGCCTATACACATCTCACATCACTCTGACATTAAAACGGGTTTTTGGAGAGAGTTTCTCACTTCAGGATTTAATTCCCTCCTCGGGGAGTCCTGTTTCCCAGATCCTGGGGGTTAACCTGTTTGGGTCACAATCCCAAGGCCCCCGGTGACTTTAACCTCAGGCTTCAAACCTGTTTTAAAAATGACAAGGCTGCAGTCTGACAAGACCCAGGCAACCAGAGGCCCAACTGTAGTTGCTCCCCCCCCCCCCAACGCCAAGGAGATTAAATCTCGGGGTAATAAACACACTACAACTCCCCTGGGCCCCATGGGGTGCAGCCTCAGGCCCGTGCTCCCCCTCTGGAGGTTGTTCTTATCCAAGGCTTTCCTGGCCCCAGTCATTTTGGATTTTCACTTTGCAGCATTCCCAACAAAAGTTCCTCAGAATAAAAGAGATAAAAGATGAGTTGAAAGCAGAGAGTGAGAGCACTTTGATGCCAAATTACACAGCAAGATCCCAGGTTTAAAAGCACTACCTCTTCCCCATCCCCTTAGAACATAGAACAGTACAGCACAGAACAGGCCCTTCAGCCAACGATGTTGTGCTGACCATTGTTCCTCATGTATGCACCCTCAAATGTCTGTAACCATATGCATGTCCAGCAGTCTCTTAAATGTCCCCAGTGACCTCGCTTCCACAACTGCTGCTGGCAACGCATTCCATGCTCTCACAACTTTCTGTGTAAAGAACCCGCCTCTGACATCCCCTCTATACTTTCTTCCAACCAACTTAAAACTATGACTCCTCGTGTTAGCCATTTCTGCCCTGGGAAATAGTCTCTGGCTATCGACTCTATCTATGCCTCTCATTATCTTGTATACCTCAATTAGGGCCCCTCTCCGCCTCCTTTTCTCCAATGAAAAAAGTCCAAGCTCAGTCAACCTCTCTTCATAAGATAAGCCCTCCAGTCCAGGCAGCATCCTGGTAAACCTCCTCTGAACCCTCTCCAAAGCATCCATATCTTTCCTATAATATGGCGACTAGAACTGGACGCAGTATTCCAAGTGCGGTCTAACCAAAGTTTTATAGACCTGCAACAAGATCTCACGACTCTTAAACTCAATCCCCCTGTTAATGAAAGCCAAAACACCATAGGCTTTCTTAACAACCCTGTCCACTTGGGTGGCCATTTTAAGGGATCTATGTATCTGCACACCAAGATCCCTCTGTTCCTCCACACTGCCAAGAATCCTATCCTTAATCCTGTACTCAGCTTTCAAATTCGACCTTCCAAAATGCATCACCTCACATTTATCCAGGTTGAACTCCATCTGCCACCTCTCAGCCCATCTCTGCATCCTGTCAATGTCCCGCTACAGCCTACAACAGCACTCTATACTGTCAAAGACACCTCCAACCTTTGTGTCGTCTGCAAACTTGCTGACCCATCCTTCAATCCCCTCATCCAAGTCATGAATAAAAATTACAAACAGGAGAGGCCCAAGAACAACCCTGTGGAATACCACTCACCACAGACTTCCAGGCAGAATATTTTCCTTCCACTACCACTCGCTGTCTTCTGTTGGCCAGCCAATTCTGTATCCAGACAGCTAAGTTCCCCTGTATCCCATTCCTCCTGACCTTCTGAATGAGCCTACCATGGGGAACCTTATCAAATGCCTTGCTGAAGTCCATATACACCATATCCACAGCTCGACCCTCATCAACCTTTCTAGTCACATCCTCAAAGAACTCGATAAGGTTTGTGAGGCATGACCTGCCCCTCACAAAGCCGTGTTGACTGCATTAAATCAAGCCATGCTCTTCCAGATGGTCATAAATCATATCCCTGAGAATCCTTTCTAACACCTTGCAGACGACAGACGTGAGACTTACTGGTCTGTAATTGCCGGGGATTTCCCTATTTCCTTTCCTGAAGAGAAGAATTACATTTGCCTCTCTCCAGTCCTCAGGTGCGACTCCAGTGAAGAGTGAGGATGCAAAGATGGTAAAGCAATTGCATTTCTCATTTCCCAAAGCAGCCGAGGACAAATCTTGTCCGGGCCTGGCGACTTATCAATCTTAATGTTTGACAAAATTTTCAGCACATCAGCTTCCTCTATCTCTATCCATTCCAGCATGCACACCTGCTCTTCAAAGGTTTCATTCACTACAAAGTTTGTTTCTTTTGTAAAGACAGAAGCAAAAATCTCATTTAGGGCTTCCCCAAACTCCTCAGACTCCACACACAAATTCCCTATGCTATCCCTGATCGGCCCTACTCTTTCTTTGACCATTTTCCTATTCCTCACATAAGTGTAAAATGCCTTTGTGTTCTCCCTAATCCGTTCTGCCAAGCCTTTCTCGTGCCCCCTCCTGGCTCTCCTCAGATCATCTTTGAGCTCCTTCCTCGCCTGTAATCCTCTCGAGCTGATCTTGACCCTCGCTTCCTCTACCTTATGTAAGCTACCTTCTTCCTTTTGACGAGAAGCTCCACCGCTCTCGTCATCCAAGGTTCCTTTATCTTACCCCTTCTTGCCTGTCTCAGAGGGACATATTTATTCATCACTTGCAACAACTGTCCCTTAAACAGTCTCCACATGTCTATAGTGCCTTTACCTTGGAACAATTGCTCCCAGTCCATGCTTCCTAACTCATGTCTAATCACATCATAGTTTCCTCTTCCCCAATTAAATATCCTCCCATTTTGCCTTCTCCATCGCTATGTAGAATGTGAGGCAGTTATGGTCACTATCACCAAACTACTCTCCCACCACAAGATCTGTTACCTGCCCCAGCTCGTTTCCAAGCACCAAGTCTAGAATGGCCTCTCACCTCGTCGGCCTGTCAACGTACTGAGTTAGGAAACCCTCCTGAACACACCTTACAAAAACAGCTCCATTCAAATCTTCTGCTCGAAGGAGGTTCCAATCAATATTGGGAAAGTTAAAGTCACCCATTACAACAACCCTACTACGTCCACACTTTTCCAAAATCTGCTTTCTTCCATCTCCCTGCTGCTATTGGGGGGCCTGTAGTAAACCCCTAAAGAGGTGACTGCTCCCTTGCTGTTCCTAATTTCCACCCATACTGACTCGGTCGGCAGATCTTCCTCGACAATGGAAGCTTCTGTAGCTGTGATACCCTCTCTGTTCAGTAGTGCTACACCCCCTCCTCTTTTGCCCCCCTCCCTATTCTTTTTAAATGCTCTAAACCCTGGAACATCCAGCAACCATTCCTGCCCCTGAGAAACCCATGTCTCTGTTATGGCCACAACATCATAGCACCAGGTACTGATCCATGCTCTAAGTTCATCACTTTTATTCCTGATACTCCTTGCGTTAAAGCAAACACACTTTAACTGATCCCTTGGTTCCTTGCCAGGAAAATCCTTCCCACTAGCTGGTCTACCTCTTGCTGTTGCCTCATCTGCATCAACTCTCACCTCCGGTATACAGCTCAGGATCCTACCCCCTGCCATACTAGTTTAAACCCTCTCAAACTACTCGAGCAAACCTTCCACCCAGGACCTTGGTCCCCTTCCAGTTCAGATGCAACTCATCCATCTTGTACAGGTCCCACCTTCCCCAGAAGGCATCCCAATTATCTACATATCTGAAGCCCTCCCTCCTACACCAGCTGCGCAGCCACGTATTTTTTTCTATTCATCTTCTCTCTCTTTTATCCTGAAGAACTTTTGTTTGGAAAGCTGCAACGTGAAGATCCAAAATATTCGAGGCCAGGAAAGAACAACATCCAGAGGGGGAGCACAGGCCTGAGGCCTAGTCGACAGGCTGCAGCACCCCGTGGGGGCCCACGTGAGTTGTGTGTTTATTTAGCCCGAGGTTTAATCTCCTCGGGGGGGGGGGGGGGGGGGGGCGGACTCTGAGTTTTAAGGGCCTCTGGGTAACTGGTTCCTGTCAGATTGTGGCCCTGTCATTTTTAAAACAGGTTTGAAGCCTGGGACTAAAGTATGTCAATTCCCAGGATCTGAGAGGCAGGACTACCCTAGGGGGGAATTAAACCCCAAATGATCTGACCCTCTCTAAAGACTCCTCATAGAGTCAGAGAAATGTGGGATTATCGAGTGGGCAGGATGAGAAAATTCAACAGTGAGAGAAAGAGAGAGAGAGAAACGTTTAAAAAATTGAGAGAGCTGGGGAAACAGAAGGGGAGAGGGAGGGAGGGGCATTTTGAGATTGTGAAGTCGCTGCAATGTTTGATTCTGGGGTGACAGGAAGTAATTAAACTGAAGCAGGATCACAGAGGGGGAGAAATGATCAGAGTAATGAGCTGCTGCTGCATTGTAGCATGTGGGATCTTGCTGTGCACCAGCTCCCCCAATACTACCATTGCAGGCAGTGAGTGTTTTAATCAGATAACCCATCATTTCAAAGTTTTTCCAAGGCTTTAGCATAAAAATGCAGCTCATTTCCCGATATATTTGTGTTTGGATGTTGCTGAGAGATTGTCTGTGTCACTGAGAGAGGAAAACTTGGGATCTTGCTGTGCAATCATTCTGTAATGATTTTCCTCCTTTCAACTAATGCTGTCTCTTTCCTCCCACGGGCCACTTGAACAGTCAAAGAGAGAAACTTTAAGATCAGGAGACTTTTGAACAACAGCTTTCTCCGGAGGGGACACGGTCTGAGGCTGGAGGCCTGGTCGATAGGCTGCACCGTGTGGGCGGGGTTCTGTGTTTATTTACCTCAAGGATTAATCTCCTTTTAGGGACCCTGGGTTTTAGGGGCCTCTGGTAAACTGGCTCCTGTCAGATTGGGGCCCTGTTAGTTTTAAAACAGGTTTGAAGAGTGGGGTTAAAATAACCAGGGTCTGGGATTTGACACAAACACATTAATTCCCAGTGAGTGTCTGACAGACAGGACTCCCCCAAAGAGGGAATTACAATCTTAAATTAGAAACTCTATCCAAAGACTTGTTCTAATATCAGAGTAATACTACTTGTGGGATCTTGCTGTGTCTCAAACCACCTGCAGAGTGGCCTACATTGCAGCAAGGATGACCAAATGTGATAATCACATAAATAAGGCCCAGGTTGGCCCAATCCCTGAGTATCTGGGAGGGGATCTCTCTGTCTGTCTGTCTGTATGTCTCTCTCTCTCTCTCTCTCTCTCTCTCTCTCTGTCTCCTCTCTCACACCCTCTCCAGCTTTATTTATTGATTTTTTTATGCAAATAAAACCGTCCCACACACAGCAATGTGACTCGTGGTTATTTGAAGTGGGGGAGAAGGAAATATTTTGCAGCACAAGGTGATTGTTTTTGAGACCACGGGGTAAAAAAAGACAAGATGCAGACAAAGACAGAGAGTGTTTGTGGGAAGGAGGGAGTGATAGAGGGATAAGATGTGTCTTTGTAGCTGGGCTGGGAAAGGGAGACAGGATCTGGGAGAGGGGGGGAGAGAACGGGGCTCTCCAATATCCCATCACTGCCCAGCTCCAATCACTTCCTTCTTGAAAGTACCATCCACAAAATTAAATTCTGGGATGGAGGGGGTGATTTTAAAAAAAACACAGGTGTCTCAAAGATATCCACAGCCTCTTGTTGGACAGAAAGTGGGATTGGAGCACATTCTGGAGCAGGAAGGGAGTACCCTGTGGGATCTCCCTGTGCGTCAATGGCCCACAGCATTGCTAGCACAGAGACTGCTGGGAAACTGTTTATCAAAGTGAATATTGTCAAATATAAATGTTGCAGTCTTTTAAAAGCTAAGATAAAGATTACCATGCACAAGATTAAATCAGAGAAAGGGGAAAAGATGAGAGATGGAGAAGGGGATGGTGGAGAGAGAGAGAGAGAGAGAGAGAGCAAGCGAGTGCGTAGAGAAGAAAGAAAGTGGGAAGTGGTTTGAATTTGTCAAACAGCAGAATCTTTGTCATCCTGAAGCCCGGATTGAACCCTTAACCAGCATCAGTGAAACACACAATCTGTTTGTGGTCACACTGCTACTTGTGGGATCTTGCTGTGTCTGAAGGGACTGAAGGGTCAGTAACAGAATGAAGACACCATTGGCTCAGAGACAGGAGACAGTATAGAGGGCAATGAGGGTTTCAGATTGGAGGGAGCTCCAGGCACGTACAAGTTGGGAACTGTTTTCAGTAAAAGGCAATTGATCCCAGGACACTGCGGAGTGTAAGAATCTGATGCTATTCCCTCACTATCCTCCTCCAATCCCTGGGAAGATCTGCTCCCACACCATGTTCCACTGTTGACTGTGTTAGATATTTTGATACATTGGGGATGGGCGAGGGTGATTTTAAACCTGGGATTTTAAGCTTGCCTTCAAAATGCTCTCGCTCCCCCTTTCACATGATCTTTTCTCTCTTTTATCCCAAGGAACCTTTGTTTGGAAATCTGCAACGTGAACATCCAAAATGTTCGAGGCCAGGAAAGAACAACCTCCAGAGGGGAAGCACAGGCCTGAGGCCTGAGGCCTGGTCGACAGGCTGCACCCCGTGGGGGCCCACGTGAGTTGTGTGTTTATTTACCCCGAGGTTTAATCTCCTCTGAGGGACCCTGGGTTTTAGGTGCCTCTGGGTAACTGGTTCCTGTCAGATTGCGGCCCTGTCATTTTTAAAACAGATTTGAAGCCTGGGGTTAAAGTAACTGGAGACTTGCGATTTAATACAAATATATGAATCTGCAGAAAATGTCTAACAGACCAGACTCCCCAAGGAGGGAATTAAAACCTTAAATGAGAATCTCTCCCCAAAGACTTGTTCTAATGTCAGAGTAATGTGGGATGTGTACAGGCCTGGGTTCAATTCAATTCCCTGAGTATCTGGGAGGGGATCTCTCTCTCTCTCTCTGTCCCCTCTCTCACACCCTCTCCAGCTTCTTTTGTTGATATTTTAAACAAATAAAACCGTCCCACACACAGCAATGTGACTCGTGGGTATTTGAAGTGGGGGAGATGGAAATATTTTGTAGCACAAGGTGATTGTTTCTGAGACAAAGGGGTAAAAAAAAACACAAGCTACAGACAGAGAGAGAGTGTGGGAAGGAGGGAGTGATACAGGGATAAGATAGAGAGTGATAAGATGGAGGGGGGGAAGAAGGGGGGAAGGAGAGAGGGGGGAAGGAGGGGGAGGAGGGAGGGTGGAAAGGAGGGGGGAAGGAGTGTAATGCGAGGTGGGGAAGGAGAGAGGGGGCAAGGAGAGGTGGGGAAGGAGGGGGGGGAAGGCAAGTGGGAAGGAGAGGTGATGAAAGTAGAGACGGGGTAAGGTGAGGGGGAAGCAGAGGGGGCAAGGAGAGGGACCGAAAGAGGGGGGGAAGGAGAGGGGGGGAAAGGAGAGGTGGGAAGGAGAGTGGGGGAAGGGGGCGGACAGAGAGACGGTGAAAATAGAGATGGGGTACGGAGGGAGGAAGGAGAGATGGGAAGGGGGGAAGGAGAGAGAGGGGGTTGAGAGTGGGGGGAAGGAGAGCAGGGGGAAGGAAAGGGAGGACGAAGAGGGGGAAGGGGGTGAAGGTGAGTGGGGGAAAGGGGGGGAAGTAGAGGGAGAAGGAGGGGGGAAGGAGAGGGGCAAGGAGACGGAGGCAGAGAGTGGAGAGGAGAGATGTCAGAAGGAGTTGGGGAAAGGAGAGAGGGGAAAGGAGTGGGAAGGGAGGGAGGGGATGTTGAGGGGGGAAGGAGAGAGGGGAAAGAGTGAGGGAAAGAGTGTGGTAAGGAGAGAGGGGAAGGGTGGAAGGAGAGGGGGTGAAGCAGTGGGATGGAAGGAGAGGGGGGAAGGGGTGATGGTCAGGGAGTTAAACAGAGGGGGAGGAGGGTTGTCAGAAGGAGATAGAGTGAAGGGGGGGCGAAGGAGAGGGCGAAACGTAGATGTGGGGAAGGAGAGGGCGGAAGGAGAGAGGGGGGAAGTAGAGAGTGGGGAAGGACAGAGGGGTGGAAGGAGCGAGGGGGGAAGGAGACGGGGGCGAAAGAGAGGGGAGGGAATGGGAGAGAAGGGGGAAGGAGAGAGGGAGGAAGGAGAGGGGGAGGAAGGAGAGGGGGTGGGAAGGAGAGAAGGGAAAGGAGCGAGGGAGAAGGAGAGAGGGGGGAAGGAGAGACCGGAATGAAGGGGGAAGCAGACAATGGGGATATAGAGAGGGGGAAGTAGAGAGGGGAGAAGGACAGAGGGGTGGAAGGAGCGAGGGGGAAAGGAGACGGGGGCGAATGGGAGAGGGGAAGGAGAGTGGGGGAAGGAGAGAGGGAGAAGGAGAGAGGGGAGCAAGGGGGAAGGAGAGAGGATAAGGAATGGTGAAAGAGAGAGGGGAGAAGGAAGGGGGAAGGAGAGGGAAAGGAAGGGGGAAGGAGAGAGAGGAGAAGGAGAGAGTGAAGAAGGAGAGAGTGGAAATGGACAGGGGAAAGAGTGGGGGAAGGAGAGAGGAAAGGAGAGAGTGGAGAAGGAGAGAGTGGAGAAGGAGAGAGGGGGAGGAGAGAGAGGGGAAGGAGAGAAGGAGAGGGGAAGGAGAGAGAGGGGAAGGAGAGAGAGGGGAAGGAGAGAGTGGGGAAGGAGAGAGTGGGGAAGAAGAGAGGAGGGAAGTAGAGAGTGGGGAAGGACAGAGGGGTGGAAGGAGACGGGGGCGAATGAGAGGAGAGGGAAGAGGAGAGGGGGAAGGAAGGGGGTGAAGGAGAGAGGGGGAAAGAGAGAGGGGAAGGAAGGGGGTAGGAGAGAGTGGAGAAGGAGAGAGGGGGGAAGGAGAGAGGGGAGGAGAGAGGTGAGGAGACAGGGAAGGGAATGGGGAAGGAGAGAGGGAAGAAGGCGAGGGGGAAGGGAAGGGGGAAGGAGAGAGGGAAGAAGGAGTGGGGGGAAGGAAGGGAGGAGAGAGGGGGGAAGGAGAGAGGTGAAGCAGAGAGGGGGACGAGAGAGAGGGGAAGGAATGGGGAAGGAGACAGGGGGAGGAAGGGGGAAGGAGAGAGGTGAGAAGGAGAGAGGGCAAGGAAGGGCCAAGGTGAGAGGGGAGAAGGAGAGAGGGGGAAGGAAAGAGGAGGGAAGCAGAGAGAGGAAGGAAGGGGAAGGAGAAGGAGAGAGGGGAGAAGTAAGAGTGGGGAACGAGAGGGGGAAGGAGAGGGGGAGAAGGAGAGGGTGGAAGGAAGGGGGAATGAGAGAGGGGAGAAGGAGAGAGGGGAGAAGGAGGGGGGAAGGAGAGAGGGGAGAAGGAGAGAGGGGAAAGGGAGATGGGGTAAGGAGAGCGGGGAAGGAAGGGGAAGGAGAGGTGGAGAAACAGAGAGGGGGGAAGGAGAGAGTGAGGGAAAGGACAGAGGGGAAGAACTGGAGAAGGAGAGAGAGGGTTAGGAGAGAGGGAAGGAGAGAGGGAGAAGGAGAGAGAGAGGGGAAGGAGCGAGGGGAGAAGGTGAGGGGGGAAGGAGACGGGGGGAAAGGAGAGAGGGGAAGGAAGGGGGAAGGAGAGGGGAGGGAAGGAGAGAGAGGGGAAGGAAGTGGGGAGGAGACAGTAGAAAAGGAGAGGGGGAAAGGAAGGGGGAAGAAGAGAGGGGAATGAAGGGGGAAGGCAAGAGGGGAGAAGGAGAGAGGGAAGGAAGGGGGAAGGAGAGAGGGGAGAAGGAGAGAGGGGAAGGAAGGAGGGAGGAGAGAAGGGGGAAGAAGAGAGGGGAGAATGAGACGGGAGAAGGAGGGGGGAAGAAGGGGGAAGGAGAGAGTGGAGAAGGAGAGGGGAGAAAGAGAGGGGAGAAGAAGAGAGGGGAAGGTGAGGGGGAGAAGGAGAGGGAGAACGAGAGAGGGGAGAAGGAGGGGGGGAGAAGGAGAGACGGGAAAGAGAGAGAGGAGAAGGAGAGACGGGAAGGAAAGGGGAAGGAGAGAGGGGAGAAGGAGAGGGGGGACGAGAGAGGGGAGAAGGAGTGGGGGAAGGAAGGGGAAGGAGACGGGGAGAAAGAAAGAGGGGAGAAGGAGAGAAGGGAAGAAAGGGGGAAGGAGAGAGAGGGGAGCAGGATAGACGGGGGTAGGAGAGAGGGAGGAATGAGAGGGGGTAAGGAAGGGGGAAGGAGAGAGGGGAGAAGGAGAGAGGGGAAGGAGAGGTGGAGAAAGAGAGAGGGGGAAGGAGAGAGAGAGGGAAAGGACAGAGGGGAAGAACTGGGGAAGGAGAGAGGGGAGAAGGAGAGAGAGGGTTAGGACAGGGGGGGAATGAGAGAGGGGGAAGGAGAGAGGGAGAAGGAGAGAGAGAGGGGAAGGAGTGAGGGGAGAAGGTGAGGGGGGAAGGAGCGAGGGAGGAAAGGAGAGAGGGGAAGGGGAGAAGGTGAGAGAGGGTTAGGAGAGGGGGGAATGAGAGAGGGAGAAGGAGAGAGAGAGAGGAAGGAGAGAGGGGAGAAGGTGAGGGGGAAGGAGCGAGGGGAGAAGGAGAGCGAGGGGAAGGAAGGGGGGAGGAGATAGTAGAAAAGAAGAGGAGGAAAGGAAGGGGGAAGAAGAGAGGGGAATGAAGGGGGAAGGCGAGAGGGGAGAAGGAGAGAGGGAAGGAAGGGGGAAGGAGAGTAGGGAGAAGGAGAGAGGGGAAGGAAGGAGGGAGGAGAGAAGGGGAAAAGAAGGGGGAAGAAGAGAGGGGAGAATGAGACAGGGGAAGGAGAGAGGGGAGAAGGAGAGAGGAGAAAGAGAGAGGGGAAGGAAGGGGGGAGGAGAGAGGGGAGAAGAAGAGGAGGGAAGGTGAAGGGGAAAGAGAGAAGGGAGAAGGAGAGACGGTGAGGAAGGGGGAAGGAGCGAGAGGAGATGGAGGGCAGGTAGGAGAGGGGAGAAGGAAGAGAGGAGAAGGAGAGACAGGAAGGAGAGAGAGGAGAAGGAGAGATGGGAAGGAAAGGGGAAGGAGCGAGGGGAGAAGGAGAGGGGGGAACGAGGGGGGGGGAAAGGAAGGGGGAAGGAGATGGGGAGAAAGAAAGAGGGGAGAAGGAGAGAAGGGAAGAAAGGGGGAAGGAGAGAGGGGGGAGAAAGATAGATGGGGGTAGCAGAGAGGGGGGAATGAGAGGGGGTAAGGAAGGGGGAAGGAGAGAGGAGAAAGAGAGAGGGGGAAGGAGAGGGAGGGGATGAGAGAGAGGGGAAGGAGCGAGGGGAGAAAGAGAGGGGGGAAAGGAGAGAGAGGGAAAGGAGAGAAGGGAAGGAAGGGGAAAGGAGAGAGAGGATAAGGAGAGAGGGGAGAAGGAGAGAGAGAAGGGAAGTGGGAAGGAGAGAGGGGAGAAGGGATGAGGTGAAGGAAGGGGGGAGGAGTGAGGTGAGAAGGATGAGGGAAGGAGACAGTGGAAAAGGAGAGGGGGAAAGTAAAGGGGAAGGAGAGAGGGGAGAAGGAGAGAGGGGAAGGAAGGGGGAGAAGAGATGGGAGAAGGAGAGAGGGGGGAAGGAGAGAAGGAATGGAAGAGGGAAGGAGAGAGGGGAGCAGGAAAGATGCGAGAATGAGAGGGGGCAAGGAAGGGGAAAGGCGAGAGGGGAGAAGGAGAGGGGGAAGGAAAGGGGAGGAGAGAGAGGAGAAGGAGGGGGGTAGGAAGGGGGAAGGGGAGAGGGGAGAAAGAGAGCAGAGAAGGAAGGGGGAAGAAGGGAGAGGAGAAGGAGACGGGGGAAAGAGAGATGGGTTAAGGAGAGAGGGGAAGGAAGGGGGAAGGAGAGGTGGAGAAAAAGAGAGGGGGGTAGGAGAGAGAGAGGGGAAGGAAAGAGGGGAAGGTCCAGGGAAGGAGAGAGGGGAGAAGGAGAGAGGAAAGAAGGAGAGGGGGTGGAGGGGGAGAAGGAGAGAGGGGAGAAGGAGAGGATGGTAGGAAGGGGGAAGGGGAGAGGGGAGAAAGAGAGGAGGGAAGGAAGGGGGAAGGAGAGACGGGAGGAAGGAGAGGGGGTAATGAGAGGGGGAAGGAGAGAGGGGTGAAGGAGAGGATGGAAGGAAGGGGTAAGGAGGGGGGGGAAAGGAAAGGGGAAGGAGAGAGGGGGTAAGGAAGGGGGAAGGAGGGAGAGGAGAAGGAGACAGGAGGAAAGAGAGATGGGTTAAGGAGAGATGGTATGGAAGGGGGAAGGAGAGGTGGAGAAAAAGAGAGGGGGGAAGGAGAGAGGGGTGGAAGGAGCGAGGAGGGAAGGAGACGGGGGAGAGTGGGGGGAAGGAGAGTGGGGGGAAGGAGAGTGGGGGGAAGGAGAGTGGGGGGAAGGAGAGAAGGGGAAGGAACGAGGGGAGAAGGAGAGAGGGGGGAAGGAGAGACCGGAATGAAGGGGGAAGCAGACAGTGGGGAAGTAGAGAGGGGGAAGTAGAGAGGGGAGAAGGACAGAGGGGTGGAAGGAGCGAGGGGGGGAAGGAGACGGGGGCGAATGGGAGGAGAGGGAAGGAGAGTGGGGGAAGGAGAGTGGGGGAAGGAGAGTGGGGGAAGGAGAGAGGGGGAAGGAGAGAGGGGGAAGGAGAGAGGGGAAGGAGAGAGGGAAGCAAGGGGGAAAGAGAGAGGGGAGAAGGAGAGGGAAAGGAAGTGGGAAGAAGAGAGGGGAGAAGGAGAGAGTGAAGGATGAGAGAGTGGAAAAGGACGGGGGAAAGAGTGGGGGAAGGAGAGGGCCAAGGAGAGAGGAGGATGAGAGAGGGGGGAAGGAGAGAGGAGGGAAGGAGAGACGATGGAAGTAGAGAGAGGGGAAGGACAGAGGGGTGGAAGGAGATGGGGGCGAATGAGAGGAGAGGGAAGGGGAGAGGGGAAGGAGAGAGGGGGAAGGAGAGGGGCGAAGGAGAGAGGGGGAAAGCGAGAGAGGAAGGAAGGGGGTAGGAAAAGAGTGGAGAAGGAGAGAGGGGTGAAGGAGAGAGGGGAAGGAAGGGGGAAGGAGAGAGGGGAGAAGGAGAGAGGGGAGGAGAGGGGGAAGGGAAGGAGGAAGGTGAGAGGAGAGAAGAGAAGGAGAGGGAGAAGGGAAGGGGGAAGGAGAGAGGGGAGAAGGAGTGGGGGAAGGAAGGGAGGAGAGAGGGGAGAAGGAGAGAGGAGGGAAGGAGAGAGGGAAAGCAGAGAGGGGGAGGAGTGAGAGGGGAAGGACTGGGGAAGGAGACAGGGGGAGGAAGGGGTAAGGAGAGAGGTGAGAAGGAGAGAGGGCAAGGAAGGGCCAAGGTGAGAGGGGAGAAGGAGAGAGGGGGAAGGAAAGAGGAGGGAAGCAGAGAGAGGAAGGAAGGGGAAGGAGAGAGGGGAGAAGTAAGAGTGGGGAACGAGAGGGGGAAGGAGAGGGGGAGAAGGAGAGGGTGGAAGGAAGGGGGAATGAGAGAGGGGCGAAGGAGAGAGGGGCGAAGGAGAGAGGGGCGAAGGAGGGGGGAAGGTAGAGAGGGAAGGAGAGAGGGGAGATGGAGAGAGGGGGAAGGAGAGAGAGAGAGAGAGAGAGGGAAAGGAGAGAGGGGAAGAACTGGGGAAGGAGAGAGGGGAGAAGGAGAGAGAGGGGTATGAGGGGGGGGAATGAGAGAGGGGGATGGAGAGAGGGAGAAGGAGAGAGAGAGGGGAAGCAGCGAGGGGAGAAGGTGAGGGGGGAAGGAGCGAGGGGAGAAGGTGAGGGGGAGGAGACGGGGGGGGGAAAGGAGAGAGGAGAAGGAAGGGGGAAGGAGAGAGGGGAGAAGGGACAGAGAGGGGAAGGAAGGGGGGAGGAGACAGTGGAAAAGGAGAGGGGGAAAGGAAGGGAGAAGAAGAGAGGGGAATGAAGGGGGAAGGAGAGAGGGAAGGAGGGGGGAAGGAGAGAGGGGAAGGAAGGAGGGAGGAGAGAAGGGGAAAAGAAGGGGGAAGAAGAGAGGGGAGAATGAGACGGGGAAGGAGAGAGGGGAGAAGGAGAGGGGGAAGAAGGGGGAAGGAGAGAGTGGAGAAGGAGAGGGGTGAAAGAGAGAGGGGAAGGAAGGGGGGAGGAGCGAGAGGAGATGGAGGGCAGGAAGGAGAGGGGGAATGAGAAAGGGGAGAAGGAGAGACGGGAAGGAGAGAGAGGAGAAGGAGAGACGGGAAGGAGCGAGGGGGGAAGGAGAGTGGGGACGAGAGAGGGGAGAAGGAGGGGGGGAATGGAAGGGGGAAGGAGACGGGAAGAAAGAAAGAGGGGAGAAGGAGAGAAGGGAAGAAAGGGGGAAGGAGAGAGGGGGAGAAGGATAGAGGGGGTATCAGAGAGGGGGGAATGAGAGGGGGTAAGGAAGGAGGAAGGAGAGAGGAGAAAGAGAGAGGGGGAAGGAGAGAGAGAGGGGATGAGAGAGGGGGGAAGGAGCGAGGGGAGAAAGAGAGGGGGGAAAGGAGAGAGAGGGAAAGGAGAGAGGGGAAGGAAGGGGGAAGGAGAGAGAGAGAAGGGAAGTGGGAAGGAGAGAGGGGAGAAGGAGAGAGGTGAAGGAAGGGGGGAGGAGTGAGGTGAGAAGGAGGGGGGAAGGAGACAGTGGAAAAGGAGAGGGGGAAAGGAAAGGGGGAGAGGAGAGAAGGCCGAAGGAGAGGGGGGAAGGAAGGGGGAGGAGAGAGGGGGGAAGGAGAGATTGGAAGGAAGGGGGAAGGAAAGAGGGGAGAAGGAGAGAGGGGAGAAGAAGAGAGGGGAAGGAAGGGGGAGAGGAGAGAGGGCCGGAGGAGAGGGGGGAAGGAAGGGGGAGGAGAGAGGGGGGAAGGAGAGAGGGGGGAAGGAGAGATTGGAAGGAAGGGGGAAGGAAAGAGGGGAGAAGGAGAGAGGGGGAAAGAGAGATGGTTTAAGGAGAGGGGGGAAGGAAGGGGGAACTAGAGGGGAAGAAGGAGAGAGGTGAAGGAAGGGGGAAAGCGAGAGGTGAGAAGGAGAGAGGGGAAGGAAGTGGGGAGGAGAGAGGGGAGAAAGAAGGGGGAAGGAGATGGGGGAAGGAGAGAGGGGAAGGAAGAGGGAAGGAGAGAGAGGAGAAGCAGAGGGGGGTAGGAAGGGGGTAGGGGAGAGGGGAGAAAGAAAGAGGAGAAGGAAGGGGGAAGAAGGGAGAGAAGAAGGAGACAGGCAGAAAGAGATGGGTTAAGGAGAGAGGGGAAGGAAGGGGAAGGAGAGGTGGAGAAAAAGAGAGGGGGGAAGGAGAGAGTGGTGAAGTAAAGAGGAGAAGGAAGGTGGAAGGAGAGAGGGGAGAAGGAGAGAGGGGAAGGAAGTGGAAAGGAGCGAGGGGAGAAGGGGGGAAGAGAGGAGGGAGGAGAGTGTGGAGAAGGAGAGGGTGCGGGAAGGAACAAGGAGAGACAGGAATGAAGGGGAAAGGAGAGAGGGGAGAAGGTGGGGGGGAAAAGGAAGGGGAAGGAGAGAGGGGAACGGACAGAAGGGAAAGACGGGGGAAGGAGAGAGGGGAGAAGGAAGGGGGAAGGAGAGAGGGGAGAAAGAGAGGGGGAGGAGGGGGGAGTGGGGGAAGGAGAAGGGGGGAGGAGAGAGTGGGGGAAGGAGAGAGGGGAAGGAAGGGGGAAGGGAAGGAGTGTAAATGTCCTCGTAATATATATTTAACCAGACAGCGCAGATTCAGTGCCCTAAATTGAGGAGAGTGTAAATCTCCTGGTTATATATATTTAAGCAGACAGCACAGAGTCAGTGCAGTAAAGAGACGAGAGTGTAAATCTCCTGGTTATATATATTTAAACAGCCAGCACAGAGTCACTCCCCGAAACTGAGGGGAGTGTAAATCTCCTGGTCATTTAAAGTTAACAAGCCAGCACAGAGTCACTGCCCTACACTGAGGAGAGTGTAAATCTTCTGGTTATATATATTTAACCAGACAGCACAGAGTCAGTTCCCGAAACTGAGGAGAGTGTAAATCTCCTGGTAATATAAATTTGAAATTCCATCACAGAGTCAGTGCCATAAACTGCGGAGAGTGTAAATCTCCAGGTTTTATATATTTAACCAGACAGCACAGAGTCAGTTCCCGAAACTGAGGAGAGTGTAAATCTCCTGGTTACAGATATTTAACCAGCCAGCGCAGGGTCAGTGCCATAAACTGCGAAGAGTGTAAATCTCCTGGTCACATACATTTAACCAGCCAGCACAGAGTCAGTGCCCTAAACTGAGGAGAGTGTAAATCTCCTGGTTATACATATTTAACCACCCAGCAAAGACTCAGTGCCCTAAACTGAGGAGAGTGTAAATCTCCTGGTTATATATATTTAAACAGCCAGCACAGAGCCAGTGCCCTGAACAGAGGAGAGTGTAAATCTCTTGGTTTTACATATATTTAACCAGCCAGCACAGACTCAGTGCCCAAAACTGAGGAGAGTGTAAATATCCTGGTTATATATATTTAACCAGACAACACAGACTAAGTGCCATAAACTGAGGAGAGGGTAAATCTCCTGGTTATAGAAAATTAAACAGCCAGTACAGAGTCACTGCCCTAAACTGAGGAGAGTGTAAATCTCCTGGTTATATATATTTAACCAGACAGCACAGAGTCAGTTCCCTAAACTGAGGAGAGTGTAAATCTCTTGGTTATCTATATTTAACCAGCCAGCACAGAGCCAGTGCCATAAACTGCGGAGAGTATAAATCTCCAGGTTTTATATATTTAACCAGCCAACACAGAGTCAATGCCCTAAATTGAGGAGAGTGTAAATCACCTGGTAACATATATTTAACCAGCTAGCACAGAGTCAGTGCCCTAAACTGAGGAGAGTGTAAATCTCCCTGGTGAGATAAATTTTACCAGCCAACACAGACTCAGTACCCTAAACTGAGGAGAATGGAAATCTCCTTGTTGGATATATTTAACCAGCCAGCGCAGAGTTAGTGCGCGAAACTGAGGAGAGGGTAAATCTCTTGGTTACGTATATTTACCCAGCCAGCGCAGAGTTAGTACTCTAAACTGAGGAGAGTGTAAATCTCCTGGTTATATATATTTAACCAACCAGCACAGAGTCACTGACCGAAACTGAGGAGAATGTCAAACTCCTGGTTTCATATATTTAACCAGCCAGCAGACAGTCAGTGCCCAAAACTGAGCAGAGTGTAAATCTCCTGGTCATTTCTATTTAACCAGCCAGCACAGAGTCAGTGCCCCAAACTGAGGAGAGTGTAAATTTCCTGGTTAAATAAATTTAAACAGCCAGCACAGACTCAGTGCCCTAAACTGAGGAGAGGTTAAATATCCTGGTTGTATATATTTCACCAGACAGCACAGACTCAGTGCCATAAACTGAGGAGTGTGTAAATCTCCTGGTTATATAAATTTAACCAGCAAGCACAGACTCAGTGCTTTAAACTGAGGAGAGTGTAAATCTCCTGGTTATATATATTTAACTAGCCAGCACAGACACAGTGCCCTAACCTGAGGAGAGTGGAAATCTCCTGGTGATATATATTTAACCAGACAGCACAGAGTCAGTTCCCTCAACTGAGGAGAGGGTAAATCCCCTGGTTATATATATTTAACCAGCCAGCACAGAGTCAGTGCTGTAAAGAGAGGAGAGTGTAAATCTCACTGGTTATATATATATTTAACCAAACAGCACAGACTCAGGACCATAAACTGAAGAGAGGGTAAATCTTCTGGTTATATATACTTAAACAGCCAGTACAGAGTCACTGCCCTAAACTGAGGAGAGGGTAAATCTCACTGGTTATATATATTTAACCAGACAGCACAGACTCCGTTCCATAAACTGAGAAGAGGTTAAATATCCTGCTTATATATATTTAACCAGCCAGCACAGACTCACTGCCCTAAACTGAGGAGAGGGTAAATCTCACTGGTTATATATATTTAACCAGACAGCACAGACTCAGTGCCATAAACTGAGGAGAGGGTAAATCTCCTCGTTATATATATTTAACCAGCCAGCACAGAGTCAGTGCTGTAAACAGGGGAGAGTGTAAATCTCACTGGTTATATATATATTTAACCAGCCAGCACAGACTCAGTGCCCTAAACTGAGGAATGTGTAAATCTCCTGGTTACATATATTTAACCAGCCAGCGCAGACTCAGTGCCCTAAACTGAGGAGTGTGTAAATCTCCTGGCTATATATATTTTTCCAGCCAGCACAGCCTTAGTGCCATAAACTGAGGAGAGGGTAAATCTCCTTGTTATATATATTTTACCAGCCAGCACAGAGTCACTGACCGAAACTGAGGAGACTATAAATCTCCTGGTAATATAAATTTAACAAAACAGCACAGACTCAGTGCCATCAACTGAGGCGAGTGTAAATCTCCTGGTTATATATATTCAACCAGTTCGCGCAGAGTCAGTTCCCTAAACTGAGGAGAGTGTAAATCTCCTGGTCATATAAATTTAACCACCCAACACAGAGTCAGTGCCCTAAACTGAGGAGAATGTAAAACTCCTGGTTTCATATATTTAACCAGCCAGCCCAGAGTTCGTGCCCAAAACAGAGAAGAGTGTTCATGTCCTGGTCATATATATTTAACCAGCCAGCGCAGACTTCGTGCTCTCAACTGAGGAGAGTGTAAATCTCCTGGTTATATGTAATTAACCAGCCAGCAGACAGTCATTGCCCAAAACTACGGAGAGTGTAAATCTCCCGGTTATATATATTTTCCCAGCCAGTACAGCCTCAGTGCCATAAACTGAGGAGAGGGTAAATCTCCTGGTTAAATATATTTTACCAGCCAGCACAGAGTCACTGACCGAAACTGAGGAGACTATAAATCTCCTGGTAATATAAATTTAACAAAACAGCACAGACTCAGTGCCATCAACTGAGGCAAGTGTAAATCTCCTGGCTATATATATTCAACCAGTTCGCGCAGAGTCAGTTCCCTAAACTGAGGAGAGTGTAAATCTCCTGGTTATATATATTTAACCAGCCAGCACAGACTCAGTGCCATAAACTGAGGAGAGTGTAAATCTCCTGGTTACATATATTTAACCAGCCAGTACAGAGTCACTGACCGAAACTGAGGAGACTATAAATCTCCTGGTAATATAAATTTAACAAAACAGCACAGAGTCAGTCCCCTAAACTGCGGAGAGTGTAAATCTCCTGGTTATATATATTTAACCAGCCAGCACAGAGTCAGTTCCCAAAACTGAGGAGAGTGTAAATCTCCTGGTTATATACATTTAACCAGCCAGCACAGAGTCACTGACCGAAACTGAGGAGAATGTAAAAGTCCTGGTTTCATATATTTAACCAGCCAGCAGACAGTCAGTGCCCAAAACTGAGCAGAGTGTAAATCTCCTGGTCATTTCTATTTAACCAGCCAGCACAGAGTCAGTGCCCCAAACTGAGGAGAGTGTAAATTTCAGTACAGTCAGTGCCATAAACTGAGGCGAGTGTAAATCTAATGGTTATATATATATTTAACCAGCCAGCACAGACTCAGTGCCATAAACTGAGGAGTGTGTAAATCTCCTGGTTATATATAATTATCTAGCCAGCAGAGAGTCAGTGCCCTACACTGAGGAGAGGGTAATTCTCCTGGTTATATATGTTTAACCAGCCACCACAGTGTCTGTGCCCGAAATTGTGGAGAGTGTAAATCTCCTGGTTACATATATTTTACCAGCCAGCACAGATTCAGTGCCCTAAACTGAGGAGAGTGTAAATCTCCTGGTTATATATATTTAACCAGCCAGCACAGAGTCAGTGCCCGAAACTGAGGAGACTATAAATCTCCTGGTAATATAAATTCAACAAAACACCACAGACTCAGTGCCTTCAACTGAGGCGAGTGTAAATCTTCTGGTTATATATATTCAACCAGTCAGCGCAGAGTCAGTTCCCGAAACTGAGGAGAGTGTAAATCTCCTGGTTATATATATTTAACCAGACAGCACAGAATCAGTTTCCTCAACTGAGGAGAGTGTAAATCTCCTGGTAAAATAAACTTAAAAAGCCAGCACAGACTCAGTGCCATAAACTGAGGAGAGGGTAAATATCCTGTTTACATATATTTTACCAGCCAGCACAGAGTCACTGACCGAAACGGAGGAGACGATAAATCTCCTGGTAATATAAATTTAACAAAACAGCACAGAGTCAGTCCCCTAAACTGCGGAGAGTGTACATCTCCTGGTTATATATATTTAACCAGCCAGCACAGACTCAGTGTCATAAACTGAGGAGAGAGTAAATTTCCTGGTTGTATAAATTTAACCAGCCAGCACAGACCCAGGGCCCAAAACTGAGGAGAGTGTAAATCTCCCTGTTTATATATATTTAACCAGCCCGCACAGAATGAGTTCCCGAAACTGAGGAGAGTTTAAATCTCCTGGTTATATATATTTAACCAGCCAGCACAGAGTCACTGACCGAAACTGAGGAGAATGTAAAACTCCTACTTTCATATATTTAACCAGCCAGCATAGAGTCAGTGCCCTAAACTGAGGAGAGTGGAAATTTCCTGGTTAAATAAATTTGAACAGCCAGCACAGACTCAGTGCCCTAAACTGAGGAGAGGTTAAATATCCTGGTTGTATATATTTAACCAGCCAGCACAGCCTCAGTGCCCTAAACTGAGGAGAGTGTAAATCTCACTGGTGATATAAATTTAACCAGCCAGCGCACACTCAGTGCCCTAAACTGAGCAGTGTGTAAATCTCCTGGCTATATATATTTTCCCAGCCAGCACAGACTCAGTGCCATCAACTGAAGCGAGAGTAAATCTCCTGGTTATCTATATTCAACCAGTTAGCGCAGAGTCAGTTCCCGAAACTGAGGAGAGTGTAAATCTCCTGGTCAAATATATTTAACCAGCCAGCACAGACTCAGTGCCATAAACTGACGGGAGGGTCAATCTCCTGGATATATATATTTTACCAGTCAGAACAGAGTCACTGACCGAAACTTAGGAGTGGGTAAATCTCCTGGTTATATATATTTAACCAGACAGCACAGAATTATTGCCATAAACTGAGGAGAGGGTAAATCTCCTGGTTATATATATTTAACCAGACAGCACAGAATTATTGCCATAAACTGAGGAGAGGGTAAATCTCCTGGTTATATATATTTTACCAGTCAGCACAGAGTCACTGACCGAAACCGAGGAGAGTGTAAATCTCCTGGTAATATAAATTTAACAAGCCAGCACAGAGTCAATGCCATAAACTGCGGAGTGTGTAAATCTCCTGGTTATATATATTAAATCAGACAGCACAGAGTCTGTTGCCTAAACTGAGGAGAGTATAAATCTCCTGGTTATATATATTTATCCAGCCAGCACAGAGTCAGTGCCGTCAACTGATGAGAGTGTAAATTTCCTGGTTAGGAATAATTAACCACCCAGCAAAGAGTCAGTACCCTCAACTGAGGAGAGTGTAAATCTCCTGGTTATATATATTTAACCAGCCAGCACAGCCTCAGTGCCATAAACTGAGGAGAGTGTAAATCTCCTGGTTATATATATTTAACCAGCCAGCACGGCCTCAGTGCCATAAACTGAGGTGAGTGTAACTCTCACTGGTTATATAAATTTAACCAGCCAGCGCACACTCAGTGCCCTAAACTGAGGAGAGTGTAAATCTCCTGGTTATATATATTTTACCAGACAGCACAGAGTCACTGACCGAAACTGAGGAGACTATAAATCTCCTGCTAATATAAATTTAACAAAACAGCACAGACTCAGTGCCATCAACTGAGGCGAGTGTAAATCTCCTGGTTATATTTATTCAACCAGTTAGCGCAGAGTCAGTTCCCGAAACTAAGGAGAGTGTAAATCTCCTGCGTATATATATTTAACCAGCCAGCACAAACTCCGTGCCATAAACTGACGAGAGGGTAAATCTCCTGGTTATATATATTTTACCAGTCAGAACAGAGTTACTGACCGAAACTTCGGACATGGTAAATCTTCTGGTTTTATAAATTTAACTAAACAGCACAGAGTCAGTTCCTAAACTGCGGAGAGTGTAAATCTCCTGGTTATATATATTTAACCAGCCAGCAAAGACTCAGTGCCATAAACTGAGGAGAGGGTAAATCTCCTGGTTATATATATTTAACCAGCCAGCACAGAATTATTCCCATAAACTGAGGAGAGGGTAAATCTCCTGGTTATATATATTTTGCCAGTCAGCACAGAGTCACTGACCGAAACTGAGGAGAGTGTAAATCTCCTGGTTATATATATTAAATCAGCCAGCACAGACTCAGTGCCATAAACTGAGGAGAGGGTAAATCTCCTAGTTATATATATTTAACCAGCCAGCACAGAGTCAGTGCTATAAACTGAGGTGAGTGTAATTCTCAATGGTTATATAAATTTAACCAGCAAGCACAGACTCAGTGCCCTAAACTGAGGAGAGTGTAAATCTCCTGGTTATATATATTTAACTAGCCAGCACAGACACAGTGCCCTAAACTGAGGAGAGTACAAATCTCCTGGTTATATATGTTTAACCAGACAGCACAGAGTCAGTTCCCTCAACTGAGGAGAGTGTAAATCTCCTCGTAAAATAAATTTCGAAAGCCAGCACAAAGTCAGTGCCATAAACTGCGGAGAGTGTAAATCTCCAGGTTTTATATATTTAACCAGCCAACACAGAGTCAGTGCCCTAAACTGAGCAGAGCATAAATCTCGCTGGTTATATGAATTTAACCAGTCAGCACAGACTCAGTGCCATAAACTGAGGCGAGTGTAAATCTTCTGGTTATATATAATTATCCAGCCAGCAGAGAGTCAGTGCCCGACACTGAGGAGAGGGTAATTCTCCTGGTTATATATATTTAACCAGCCACCACAGTGTCTGGGCCCGAAATTGTGGACAGTGTAAATCTCCTGGTAACATATATTTCACCAGCCAGCACAGATTCAGTGCCCTAAACTGAGGAGAGTGGAAATCTCCTGGTCATATAAATTTAACCAGCCAGCACAGAGTCAGTGCCCGAAACTGAGAAGAGTGGAAATCTCCTGGTCATATATGTTTAACCAGCCAGCACAGACACAGTGCCCTAAACTGAGGAGAGTGTAAATCTCCTGGTCATATATATTTAACCAGCCAGCACAGAGTCAGTGCCATAAACTGAGAAGAGTGTAAATCTCCTGGTTACATATATTTAACCAGCCAGCACAGAGTCCGTGCCCTAAACTGAGGAGAGTGTAAATTTCATGGTTAAATAAATTTAACCACACAGGAAATAGTCAGTGCCCTAAACTGAGGAGAGTGTAAATCTCCTGGTTAGAAATATTTAACCACCCAGCGAACCGCTCATAGTGTTAGATAAGGGGTAAATGTAGATGTAGGGGTATGGGTGGGTTACGCTTCGGCGGGGCGGTGTGGACTTGTTGGGCCGAAGGGCCTGTTTCGACACTGTAAGTAATCTAATCTAATCTAGTGTAATTTAACCAGCCAGCACAGAGTCAGTGCTCTAAACTGAGCAGTGTGTAAATCTCACTGGTTATATACATTTAACCACCCAGCAAAGAGTCCGTTCGCTAAACTGAGGAGAGTGTAAATCTCCTGGTCATATATATTTAACCAGCAAGCACAGAGTCAGTGCCCTAAACTGAGGGGAGTGTAAATCTCCTGGTTATACATAATTAATCAGCCAGCACAGACTCGGTGCCCTAAACTGAGGAGAGTGTAAATCTCCTGGTTATATACATTTAACCACCCAGCAAAGAGTCTGTTCGCTAAACTGAGGAGAGTGTAATTCTCCTGGTTATATATATTTAACCAGCCAGCACAGATTAAGTGCCCTAAACTGAGGAGGGTGTAAATCTCCTGGTTATATACATTTAACCACCCAGCAAAGAGTCCGTTCGCTAAACTGAGGAGAGTGCAAATCTCCTGGTTATATATATTTAACCAGCCAGCACAGACTCAGTGCCCTAAACTGAGGAGAGTGTAAATCTCCTGGTAATATAAATTTGACCAGCCAGCACAGACCCAGGGCCCAAAACTGAGGAGAGTTTAAAAGTCCTGCTTATATATATTTAACCAGCCAGCACAGACTCAATGCCCTAAACTGAGGAGAGTGTAAATCTCCTGGTTATATATATTTAACCAGCCAGCGCAGACTTAGTGCCCTCAACTGAGGAGAATGTAAATCTCGTGGTTATGTGTAATTAACCAGCCAGCAGACAGTCATTGCCCAAAACTGTGAAGAGTGTAAATCTCCTGGTTATATATATTTAACCAGCCAGCGCAGAGTTTGTGCCCTAGACTGAGGAGAGTACATACCTCATGATTATATATATTTAAACAGACAGCACCGACTCAGTGCCATAAAGTGGGGAGAGGGTAAATCTCCTGGTTATATATATTTAACCAGCCAGCACAGAGTCGTGCCATAAACTGAGAAGAGTGTAAATCTCCTGGTTACATATATTTAACCAGCCAGCACAGAGTCCGTGCCCTTCACTGAGGAGAGTGTAAATTTCATGGTTAAATAAATTTAACCAGCCAGGACAGAGTCAGTGCTCTAAACTGAGGAGAGTGTAAATCTCACTGGTTATATAAATTTGACCAGCCAGCACAGACCCACGGCCCAAAACTGAGGAGAGTGTAAATCTCCTGCTTATATATATTTAACCAGCCAGCACAGACTCAGTGTCATAAACTGAGGAGAGAGTAAATTTCCTGGTTGTATAAATTTAACCAGCCAGCACAGACCCAGGGCCCAAAACTGAGGAGAGTGTAAATCTCCCTGTTTATATATATTTAACCAGCCCGCACAGAATGAGTTCCCGAAACTGAGGAGAGTTTAAATCTCCTGGTTATATATATTTAACCAGCCAGCACAGAGTCACTGACCGAAACTGAGGAGAATGTAAAACTCCTACTTTCATATATTTAACCAGCCAGCATAGAGTCAGTGCCCTAAACTGAGGAGAGTGGAAATTTCCTGGTTAAATAAATTTGAACAGCCAGCACAGACTCAGTGCCCTAAACTGAGGAGAGGTTAAATATCCTGGTTGTATATATTTAACCAGCCAGCACAGCCTCAGTGCCCTAAACTGAGGAGAGTGTAAATCTCACTGGTGATATAAATTTAACCAGCCAGCGCACACTCAGTGCCCTAAACTGAGCAGTGTGTAAATCTCCTGGCTATATATATTTTCCCAGCCAGCACAGACTCAGTGCCATCAACTGAAGCGAGAGTAAATCTCCTGGTTATCTATATTCAACCAGTTAGCGCAGAGTCAGTTCCCGAAACTGAGGAGAGTGTAAATCTCCTGGTCAAATATATTTAACCAGCCAGCACAGACTCAGTGCCATAAACTGACGGGAGGGTCAATCTCCTGGATATATATATTTTACCAGTCAGAACAGAGTCACTGACCGAAACTTAGGAGTGGGTAAATCTCCTGGTTATATATATTTAACCAGACAGCACAGAATTATTGCCATAAACTGAGGAGAGGGTAAATCTCCTGGTTATATATATTTAACCAGACAGCACAGAATTATTGCCATAAACTGAGGAGAGGGTAAATCTCCTGGTTATATATATTTTACCAGTCAGCACAGAGTCACTGACCGAAACCGAGGAGAGTGTAAATCTCCTGGTAATATAAATTTAACAAGCCAGCACAGAGTCAATGCCATAAACTGCGGAGTGTGTAAATCTCCTGGTTATATATATTAAATCAGACAGCACAGAGTCTGTTGCCTAAACTGAGGAGAGTATAAATCTCCTGGTTATATATATTTATCCAGCCAGCACAGAGTCAGTGCCGTCAACTGATGAGAGTGTAAATTTCCTGGTTAGGAATAATTAACCACCCAGCAAAGAGTCAGTACCCTCAACTGAGGAGAGTGTAAATCTCCTGGTTATATATATTTAACCAGCCAGCACAGCCTCAGTGCCATAAACTGAGGAGAGTGTAAATCTCCTGGTTATATATATTTAACCAGCCAGCACGGCCTCAGTGCCATAAACTGAGGTGAGTGTAACTCTCACTGGTTATATAAATTTAACCAGCCAGCGCACACTCAGTGCCCTAAACTGAGGAGAGTGTAAATCTCCTGGTTATATATATTTTACCAGACAGCACAGAGTCACTGACCGAAACTGAGGAGACTATAAATCTCCTGCTAATATAAATTTAACAAAACAGCACAGACTCAGTGCCATCAACTGAGGCGAGTGTAAATCTCCTGGTTATATTTATTCAACCAGTTAGCGCAGAGTCAGTTCCCGAAACTAAGGAGAGTGTAAATCTCCTGCGTATATATATTTAACCAGCCAGCACAAACTCCGTGCCATAAACTGACGAGAGGGTAAATCTCCTGGTTATATATATTTTACCAGTCAGAACAGAGTTACTGACCGAAACTTCGGACATGGTAAATCTTCTGGTTTTATAAATTTAACTAAACAGCACAGAGTCAGTTCCTAAACTGCGGAGAGTGTAAATCTCCTGGTTATATATATTTAACCAGCCAGCAAAGACTCAGTGCCATAAACTGAGGAGAGGGTAAATCTCCTGGTTATATATATTTAACCAGCCAGCACAGAATTATTCCCATAAACTGAGGAGAGGGTAAATCTCCTGGTTATATATATTTTGCCAGTCAGCACAGAGTCACTGACCGAAACTGAGGAGAGTGTAAATCTCCTGGTTATATATATTAAATCAGCCAGCACAGACTCAGTGCCATAAACTGAGGAGAGGGTAAATCTCCTAGTTATATATATTTAACCAGCCAGCACAGAGTCAGTGCTATAAACTGAGGTGAGTGTAATTCTCAATGGTTATATAAATTTAACCAGCAAGCACAGACTCAGTGCCCTAAACTGAGGAGAGTGTAAATCTCCTGGTTATATATATTTAACTAGCCAGCACAGACACAGTGCCCTAAACTGAGGAGAGTGCAAATCTCCTGGTTATATATGTTTAACCAGACAGCACAGAGTCAGTTCCCTCAACTGAGGAGAGTGTAAATCTCCTCGTAAAATAAATTTCGAAAGCCAGCACAAAGTCAGTGCCATAAACTGCGGAGAGTGTAAATCTCCAGGTTTTATATATTTAACCAGCCAACACAGAGTCAGTGCCCTAAACTGAGCAGAGCATAAATCTCGCTGGTTATATGAATTTAACCAGTCAGCACAGACTCAGTGCCATAAACTGAGGCGAGTGTAAATCTTCTGGTTATATATAATTATCCAGCCAGCAGAGAGTCAGTGCCCGACACTGAGGAGAGGGTAATTCTCCTGGTTATATATATTTAACCAGCCACCACAGTGTCTGGGCCCGAAATTGTGGACAGTGTAAATCTCCTGGTAACATATATTTCACCAGCCAGCACAGATTCAGTGCCCTAAACTGAGGAGAGTGGAAATCTCCTGGTCATATAAATTTAACCAGCCAGCACAGAGTCAGTGCCCGAAACTGAGAAGAGTGGAAATCTCCTGGTCATATATGTTTAACCAGCCAGCACAGACACAGTGCCCTAAACTGAGGAGAGTGTAAATCTCCTGGTCATATATATTTAACCAGCCAGCACAGAGTCAGTGCCATAAACTGAGAAGAGTGTAAATCTCCTGGTTACATATATTTAACCAGCCAGCACAGAGTCCGTGCCCTAAACTGAGGAGAGTGTAAATTTCATGGTTAAATAAATTTAACCACACAGGAAATAGTCAGTGCCCTAAACTGAGGAGAGTGTAAATCTCCTGGTTAGAAATATTTAACCACCCAGCGAACCGCTCATAGTGTTAGATAAGGGGTAAATGTAGATGTAGGGGTATGGGTGGGTTACGCTTCGGCGGGGCGGTGTGGACTTGTTGGGCCGAAGGGCCTGTTTCGACACTGTAAGTAATCTAATCTAATCTAGTGTAATTTAACCAGCCAGCACAGAGTCAGTGCTCTAAACTGAGCAGTGTGTAAATCTCACTGGTTATATACATTTAACCACCCAGCAAAGAGTCCGTTCGCTAAACTGAGGAGAGTGTAAATCTCCTGGTCATATATATTTAACCAGCAAGCACAGAGTCAGTGCCCTAAACTGAGGGGAGTGTAAATCTCCTGGTTATACATAATTAATCAGCCAGCACAGACTCGGTGCCCTAAACTGAGGAGAGTGTAAATCTCCTGGTTATATACATTTAACCACCCAGCAAAGAGTCTGTTCGCTAAACTGAGGAGAGTGTAATTCTCCTGGTTATATATATTTAACCAGCCAGCACAGATTAAGTGCCCTAAACTGAGGAGGGTGTAAATCTCCTGGTTATATACATTTAACCACCCAGCAAAGAGTCCGTTCGCTAAACTGAGGAGAGTGCAAATCTCCTGGTTATATATATTTAACCAGCCAGCACAGACTCAGTGCCCTAAACTGAGGAGAGTGTAAATCTCCTGGTAATATAAATTTGACCAGCCAGCACAGACCCAGGGCCCAAAACTGAGGAGAGTTTAAAAGTCCTGCTTATATATATTTAACCAGCCAGCACAGACTCAATGCCCTAAACTGAGGAGAGTGTAAATCTCCTGGTTATATATATTTAACCAGCCAGCGCAGACTTAGTGCCCTCAACTGAGGAGAATGTAAATCTCGTGGTTATGTGTAATTAACCAGCCAGCAGACAGTCATTGCCCAAAACTGTGAAGAGTGTAAATCTCCTGGTTATATATATTTAACCAGCCAGCGCAGAGTTTGTGCCCTAGACTGAGGAGAGTACATACCTCATGATTATATATATTTAAACAGACAGCACCGACTCAGTGCCATAAAGTGGGGAGAGGGTAAATCTCCTGGTTATATATATTTAACCAGCCAGCACAGAGTCGTGCCATAAACTGAGAAGAGTGTAAATCTCCTGGTTACATATATTTAACCAGCCAGCACAGAGTCCGTGCCCTTCACTGAGGAGAGTGTAAATTTCATGGTTAAATAAATTTAACCAGCCAGGACAGAGTCAGTGCTCTAAACTGAGGAGAGTGTAAATCTCACTGGTTATATAAATTTGACCAGCCAGCACAGACCCACGGCCCAAAACTGAGGAGAGTGTAAATCTCCTGCTTATATATATTTAACCAGGCCAGCACAGACTCAGTGCCCTAAACTGAGGAGAGTGTAAATCTCCCTGTTTATATATATTTAACCAGCCCACACAGAGTCAGTGCTCTAAACTGAGGAGAGTGTAAATCTCCTGGTTATACATAATTAATCAGCCAGCACAGAGTCAGTTCCCTAAACAGAGGAGAGTGTAAATCTCCTGGTTATATACATTTAACCACCCAGCAAAGAGTCCGTTCGCTAAACTGAGGAGAGTGTAAATCTCCTGGTTAGAAATATTTAACCACCCAGCAAAGAGTCAGTGCCCTAAACTGAGGAGAGTGAAAATCTCCTGGTTATATATATTTAATCAAGCCAGCACAGACTCAGTGCCCTAAAATGAGGAGAGTGTAAATCTCCTGCTTATATATATTTAACCAGCCAGCGTAGACTTAGTGCCCTCAACTGAGGAGAGTGAAAATCTCGTGGTTATATGTAATTAACCAGCCAGCAGACAGTCATTGCCCATAACTGCGGAGAGTGTAAATCTCCTGGTTACATATATTTAACCAGCTAGCACATAGTCAGTGCCCGAAATTGAGGAGAGTGTAAATCTCCTGGTATTATAAATTTAACCAGCCAGCACAGACTCAGTGCCCTAACCTGCGGAGAGTGTAAATCTCCTGGTTAGATATATTTAACCACACAGGAAATAGTCAGTGCCCTAAACTGAGGAGAGTGTAAATCTCCTGGTTATACATAATTAACCAGCCATCACAGAGTCAGTTCCCTAAACTGAGGAGAGTGTAAATCTCCTGGTCATATATATTTAACCAGCCAGCACAGATTTAGTGCCCTAAACTGAGGAGGGTGTAAATCTCCTGGTTAGAAATATTTAACCACCCAGCAAAGAGTCAGTGCCCTAAACTGAGGAGAGTGTGAATCTCCTGCTTATATATATTTAACCAGCCAGCACAGACTCAGTACCATAAACTGAGGAGAGAGTAAATCTCCTGGTTGTCTATATTTAACGAGACAGCACAGACTCAGTGCCATAAACTGAGGAGTGTGTAAATCTCCTGGTTACATATATTTAACCAGCCAGCACAGAGTCAGTGCTCTAAACTGAGGAGAGTGTAGATCTCCTGCTTATATATATTTAACCAGCCAGCACAGACTCGGTGCCCTCAACTGAGGAGAGTGTAAATCTCCTGGTTACATACATTTAACCAGCCAGCACAGTCCGTGCCCTAAACTGAGGAGAGTGTAAATTTCATGGTTAAATAAATTTAACCAGCCAGCACAGACTCAGTGCCCTAAACTGAGGAGATTGTAAATCTCCTGCTTATATATATTTAACCAGCCAGCACAGACTCAGTACCATAAACTGAGGAGAGAGTAAATCTCCTGGTTGTCTATATTTAACGAGACAGCACAGACTCAGTGCCATAAACTGAGGAGTGTGTAAATCTCCTGGTTACATATATTTAACCAGCCAGCACAGAGTCAGTGCTCTAAACTGAGGAGAGTGTAAATCTCCTGGTTAAATGTAATTAACCAGCCAGCAGACAGTCAGTGCCCAAAACTGAGCAGACTGTAAATCTCCTGGTTATATATATTTAACCAGCCAACACAGAGTCAGTGCCCTAAACTGAGGAGAATATAAAACTCCTGCCTTCATATATTTAACCACCTAGCACAGAGTTAGTGCCCAAAACAGAGGAGACTGTTAATGTCCTGGTCATATGTATTTAACCAGCCAGTGCAGACTTAGTGCCCTCAACTGAGGAGAGTGTAAATCTCGTGGTTATATGTAATTAACCAGCCAGCAGACAGTCATTGCCCATAACTGCGGAGAGTGTAAATCTCCTGGTCATATATATTTAACCAGCCAGCACAGAGTCAGTGCCCTAAACTGAGAAGAGTGGAAGTCTCCTGGTCATATATGTTTAACCAGCCAGCACAGACACAGTGCCATAAACTGAGGAGAGTGTAAATCTCCTGGTCATATATATTTAACCAGCCAGCACAGAGTCCGTGCCCTAAACTGAGGAGAGTGTAAATTTCATGGTTAAATAAACTTAACCAGCCAGCACAGACTCAATGCCCTAAACTGAGGAGAGTGTAAATCTCCTGGTTACATATATTTAACCAGCCAGCACAGAGTCAGTGCTCTAAACTGAGGAGAGTGTAAATCTCACTGGTTTTATAAATTTAACCAGCCAGCACAGACCAAGGGCCCAAAACTGAGGAGAGTGTAAATCTCCTGCTTATATATACTCAACCAGGCCAGCACAGACTCAGTGCCCTAAACTGAGGAGAGTGTAAATCTCCTGGTTAGAAACATTTAACCACCCAGCACAGAGTCAGTTCCCTAAACTGAGGAGAGTGTAAATCTCCTGGTTAGAAATATTTTTAACCAGCCAGCACAGCTTTAGTGCCCAAAACTGAGGAGAGTGTAAATCTCCTGGTAATATAAATTTAACCACACTGGAAATAGTCAGTGCTCTAAACTGAGGAGAGTGTAAATCTCCTGGTTATATATATTTAACCAGCCAACACAGAGTCTGTGCCCTAAACTGAGGAGAATGTAAAACTCCTGGTTTCATATATTTAACCAGCCAGCGCAGAGTTAGGGCCCAAACAGAGGAGAGTATAAATCTCCTGGTTATATGTAATTAACCAGCCAGCAGACAATCATTGCCCAAAACTGCGGAGAGTGGAAATCTCCTGGTCATCTAAATTTAACCAGCCAGCATAGAGTCAGTGCCCTAAACTGAGAAGAGTGGAAATCTCCTGGTCATATATGTTAAACCAGCCAGCACAGAGTCAGTGCCCTAAACTGAGGAGAGTGGAAATCTCCTGGTCAAATACATTTAACCAGCCAGCCCAGAGTCAGTGCCCTAAACTGAGGAGAGTGGAAATCTCCTGGTCAAATACATTTAACCAGCCAGCCTAGAGTCAGTGCCCTAAACTGAGGAGAGTGTAAATCTCCTGGTTATATAAATTTAACCAGCCAGCAAAGACCCAGGGCCCAAAACTGCGGAGAGTGAAAATCTCCTGCTTATATATATTTAACCAGCCAGCACAGAGTCAGTGCCCTAAACTGAGGAGAGTGGAAATCTCCTGGTCAAATACATTTAACCAGCCAGCCTAGAGTCAGTGCCCTAAACTGAGGAGAGTGTAAATCTCCTGGTTATATAAATTTAACCAGCCAGCACAGACCCAGGGCCCAAAACTGAGGAGAGTGTAAATCTCCTGCTTATATATATTTAACCAGCCAGCACAGAGTCAGTGCCCTAAACTGAGGAGAGTATTAATCTCATGGTTATATATATTTAAACAGACAGCACCGACTCAGTGCCATAAAGTGAGGAGAGGGTAAATCTCCTGGTTATATACATTTAACCAGCCAGCACAGAGTCAGTGTCATAAACTGAGAAGAGTGTAAATCTCCTTGTTATATATATTTAACCAGCCAGCACAGAGTCAGTGCTCGAAACTGAGGAGTGTGTAAATCTCCTCATTATATAAATTTAACCAGCCAGCACAGACCCAGGGCCCAAAACTGAGGAGAGTGTAAATCTCCTGCTTATATATATTTAACCAGCCAGCACAAGGTCAGTGCCCTAAACTGAGGAGAGTGTAAATCTCCTGGTTATATATATTTAACCACACTGGAAATAGTCAGTGCCCTAAACTGAGGAGAGTGTAAATCGTCTGGTTATATGTAATTAAGAAGCCAGCAGACAGTCAGTGCCCAAAACTGAGCAGCGTGTAAATCTCCTGGTTATATATATTTAACCAGCCAACACAGGGTCTGTGCCCTAAACTGAGGAGAATGTAAAACTCCTGGTTTCATATATTTAACCAGCCAGCGCAGAGTTAGTGCCCAAAACAGAGGAGAGTGTTTATGTCCTGGTCATATATATTTAACCAGCCAGCGCAGACTTAGTGCCCTCAACTGAGGAGAGTGTAAATCTCCTGGTTATATGTAATTAACCAGCCAGCAGACAGTCATTGCCCAAAACTGCGGAGAGTGGAAATCTCCTGGTCATATAAATTTAATCAGCCAGCATAGAGACAGTGCCCTAAACTGAGAAGAGTGGAAATCCCCTGGTCATATATGTTTAACCAGCCAGCACAGACACAGTGCCCTAAACTGAGGAGAGTGGAAATCTCCTGGTCATATATATTTAACCAGCCAGCCCAGAGTCAGTGCCCGAAACTGAGAAGAGTGGAAATCTCCTGGTCATATATGATTAACCAGCCAGCACAGACACAGTGCCCTAACCTGAGGAGAGTGGAAATCTCCTGGTCAAATATATTTAACCAGCCAGCGCAGAGTTTGTGCCCTAAACCGAGGAGAGTATAAATCTCATGGTTATATATATTTAACCAGCCAGCACAGAGTTAGTGCCCAAAACAGAGGAGAGTGTTTATGTCCTGGTCATATATATTTAACCAGCCAGCACAGATTCAGTGCCCTAAACTGAGGAGAGAGTAAATCTCCTGGTTGTGTATATTTAACGAGACAGCACAGACTCAGTGCCATAAACTGAGGAGAGAGTAAATCTCCTGGTTGTGTATATTTAACGAGACAGCACAGACTCAGTGCCATAAACTGAGGAGAGTGTAAATCTCCTGGTTATATATATTTAACCAGCCAGCACAGACTCAGTGCCATAAACTGAGGAGAGAGTAAATCTCCTGGTTGTGTATAATTAACGAGACAGCACAGACTCAGTGCCATAAACTGAGGAGTGTGTAAATCTCCTGGTTATATATATTTAACCAGCCAGCACAGACTCAGTGCCATAAACTGAGGAGAGTGTAAATCTCCTGGTTGTGTATAATTAACGAGACAGCACAGACTCAGTGCCATAAACTGAGGAGTGTGTAAATCTCCTGGTTACATATATTTAACCAGCCAGCACAGAGTCAGTGCTCGAAACTGAGGAGTGTGTAAATCTCCTGGTTATATAAATTTAACCAGCCAGCACAGACCCAGAGCCCAAAATTGTGGAGAGTGTAAATCTCCTGCTTATATATATTTAACCAGCCAGCACAGACTCAGTGCCCTAAACTGAGGAGAGTGTAAATCTCCTGGTTATATATATTCAACCAGCCAGCACAGAGTCAGTGCCCTCAACTGAGGAGAGTGTAAATCTCCTGGTTATATATATTTAACCACACTGGAAATAGTCAGTGCCCTCAACTGAGGAGTGTGTAAATCTCCTGGTTAGCAATATTTAACCACCCAGCAAAGAGTCAGTGCCCTCAACTGAGGAGAGTGTAAATCTCCCTGTTTATATATATTTAACCAGCCCGCACAGAGTCAGTGCCCTAAACTGAGGAGAGTGTAAATCTCCTGGTAATATAAATTTAACCAGCCAGCACAGACTCAGTGCCCTAACCTGCGGAGAGTGTAAATCTCCTGGTTATATGTATTCAACCAGCCAGCACAGAGTCAGAGCCCGAAACTGAGGAGAGTGTAAAATCCTGGTTATATATATTTAACCACCCAGCAAAGAGTCAGTGCCCTAAACTGAGGGGAGTGTAAATCTCCTGGTTATACATAATTAATCAGCCAGCACAGAGTCAGTTCCCTAAACTGAGGAGAGTGTAAATCTCCTGGTTATATACATTTAACCACCCAGCAAAGAGTCAGTGCCCTAAACTGAGGAGAGTGCAAATCTCCTGGTTATATATATTTAACCAGCCAGCACAGACTCAGTGCCCTAAAATGAGGAGAGTGTAAATCTCCTGGTTATATATATTTAACCAGCCAGTGCAGACTTAGTGCCCTCAACTGAGGAGAGTGAAAATCTCATGGTTATATGTAATTAACCAGCCAGCAGACAGTCATTGCGCATAACTGCGGAGAGTGTAAATCTTCTGGTTACATATATTTAACCAGCCAGCACAGAGTCAGTGTCCGAAATTGAGGAGAGTGGAAATCTCCTGGTATTATAAATTTAACCAGCCAGCACAGACTCAGTGCCCTAACCTGCGGAGAGTGTAAATCTCCTGGTTAGATATATTTAACCACACAGGAAATAGTCAGTGCCCGAAACTGAGGAGAGTGTAAATCTCCTGGTTCTACATAATTAACCAGCCATCACAGAGTCAGTTCCCTAAACTGAGGAGAGTGTAAATGTTCTGGTTATATACATTTAACCACCCAGCAAAGAGTCCGTTTGCTAAACTGAGGAGAGTGTAAATCTCCTGGTCATATATATTTAACCAGCCAGCACAGATTTAGTGCCCTAAATTGAGGAGGGTGTAAATCTCCTGGTTAGAAATATTTAACCACCCAGCAAAGAGTCAGTGCCCTAAACTGAGGAGAGTGTAAATCTCCTGGTAACATAAATTTAACCAGCCAGCACAGACCCAGGGCCCAAAACTGAGGAGAGTGTAAATCTCCTGCTTATATATATTTAACCAGCCAGCACAGACTCGGTGCCCTAAACTGAGGAGAGTGTAAATCTCCTGGTTACATATATTTAACCAGCCAGCACAGAGTCCGTGCCCTAAACTGAGGAGAGTGTAAATTTCATGGTTAAATAAATTTAACCAGCCAGCACAGACTCAGTGCCCTAAACTGAGGAGATTGTAAATCTCCTGCTTATATATATTTAACCAGCCAGCACAGACTCAGTACCATAAACTGAGGACAGAGTAAATCTCCTGGTTGTCTATATTTAACGAGACAGCACAGACTCAGTGCCATAAACTGAGGAGTGTGTAAATCTCCTGGTTGTCTAGATTTAACGAGACAGCACAGACTCAGTGCCATAAACTGAGGAGTGTGTAAATCTCCTGGTTACATATATTTAACCAGCCAGCACAGAGTCAGTGCTCTAAACTGAGCAGACTGTAAATCTCCTGGTTATATATATTTAACCAGCCAACACAGAGTCAGTGCCCTAAACTGAGGAGAATGTAAAACTCCTGCTTTCATATATTTAACCACCCAGCACAGAGTTAGTGCCCAAAACAGAGGAGACTGGTAATGTCCTGGTCATATATATTTAACCAGCCAGTGCAGACTTAGTCCCCTCAACTGAGGAGAGTGTAAATCTCGTGGATATATGTAATTAACCAGCCAGCAGACAGTCATTGCCCATAACTGCGGAGAGTGTAAATCTCCTGGTCATATATATTTAACCAGCCAGCACAGAGTCAGTGCCCTAAACTGAGAAGAGTGGAAGTCTCCTGGTCATATATGTTTAACCAGCCAGCACAGACACAGTGCCATAAACTGAGGAGAGTGTAAATCTCCTGGTCATATATATTTAACCACCCAGCAAAGAGTCAGTGCCCTAAACTGAGGAGAGTGTAAATCTCCTGGTCATATATATTTAACCAGCCAGTTCAGAGTCTGTGCCCTAGCCTGAGGAGAGTGGAAATCTCCTGGTCATATATATTTAACCAGCCAGCGCAGACTTTGTGCGCTAGATTGAGGAGAGTATAAACCTCATGGTTATATACATTTAAACAGACAGCACCGACTCAGTGCCATAAAGTGAGGAGAGTGTAAATCTCCTGGTTATATATATTTAACCAGCCAGCACAGAGTCAGTGCCATAAACTGAGAAGAGTGTAAATCTCCTGGTTACATATATTTAACCAGCCAGCACAGAGTCCGTGCCCTAAACTGAGGAGAGTGTAAATTTCATGGTTAAATAAACTTAACCAGCCAGCACAGACTCAATGCCCTAAACTGAGGAGTGTGTAAATCTCCTGGTTACATATATTTAACCAGCCAGCACAGAGTCAGTGCTCTAAACTGAGCAGACTGTAAATCTCCTGGTTATATATATTTAAGCAGCCAACACAGAGTCAGTGCCCTAAACTGAGGAGAATGTAAAACTCCTGCCTTCATATATTTAACCACCCAGCACAGAGTTAGTGCCCAAAACAGAGGAGACTGTTAATGTCCTGGTCATATATATTTAACCAGCCAGTGCAGACTTAGTGCCCTCAACTGAGGAGAGTGTAAATCTCGTGGTTATATGTAATTAACCAGCCAGCAGACAGTCATTGCCCATAACTGAGGAGAGTGTAAATCTCCTGGTCATATATATTTAACCAGCCAGCCCAGAGTCAATGCCCTAAACTGAGGAGAGTGTCAATCTCCTGGTCATATATATTTAACCAGCCAGTGCAGAGTCTGTGCCCTAGCCTGAGGAGAGTGGAAATCTCCTGGTCATATATATTTAACCAGCCAGCGCAGACTTTGTGCCCTAGATTGAGGAGAGTATAAACCTCATGGTTATATACATTTAAACAGACAGCACCGACTCAGTGCCATAAAGTGAGGAGAGTGTAAATCTCCTGGTTATATCTATTTAACCAGCCAGCACAGAGTCAGTGCTCTAAACTGAGGAGAGTGTAAATCTCACTGGTTTTATAAATTTAACCAGCCTGCACAGACCAAGGGCCCAAAACTGAGGAGAGTGTAAATCTCCTGCTTATATATACTAAACCAGGCCAGCACAGACTCAGTGCCCTAAACTGAGGAGAGTGTAAATCTCCTGGTTAGAAACATTTAACCACCCAGCACAGAGTCAGTTCCCTAAACTGAGGAGAGTGTAAATCTCCTGGTTAGAAACATTTTAACCAGCCAGCACAGCTTTAGTGCCCTAAACTGAGGAGAGTGTAAATCTCCTGGTAATATAAATTTAACCACACTGGAAATAGTCAGTGCCCTAAACTGAGGAGAGTGTAAATCTCCTGGTTATACATAATTAACCAGCCAACAGACAGTCAGTGCCCAAAACTGAGCAGAGTGTAAATCTCCTGGTTATATATATTTAAACAGCCAACACAGAGTCTGTGCCCTAAACTGGGGAGAATGTAAAACTCCTGGTTTCATATATTTAACCAGCCAGCGCAGAGTTAGGGCCCAAACAGAGGAGAGTGTAAATCTCCTGGTTATATGTAATTAACCAGCCAGCAGACAATCATTGCCCAAAACTGCGGAGAGTGGAAATCTCCTGGTCATATAAATTTAACCAGCCAGCACAGAGTCAGTGCCCTAAACTGAGAAGAGTGGAAATCTCCTGGTCACATATGTTAAACCAGCCAGCACAGAGTCAGTGCCCTAAACTGAGGAGAGTGGAAATCTCCTGGTCAAATACATTTAACCAGCCAGCCCAGAGTCAGTGCCCTAAACTGAGGAGAGTGTAAATCTCCTGGTTATATAAATTTAACCAGGCAGCACAGATCCAGGGCCCAAAACTGAGGAAAGTGTAAATCTCCTGCTTATATATATTTAACCAGCCAGCACAGAGTCAGTGCCCTAAACTGAGGAGAGTATAAATCTCATGGTTATATATATTTAAACAGACAGCACCGACTCAGTGCCATAAAGTGAGGAGAGGGTAAATCTCCTGGTTATATACATTTAACCAGCCAGCACAGACACAGTGCCCTAACCTGCGGAGAGTGTAAATCTCCTTGTTATATATATTTAACCAGCCAGCACAGAGTCAGTGCTCGAAACTGAGGAGTGTGTAAATCTCCTCATTATATAAATTTAACCAGCCAGCACAGACCCAGGGCCCAAAACTGAGGAGAGTGTAAATCTCCTGCTTATATATATTTAACCAGCCAGCACAAGGTCAGTGCCCTAAACTGAGGAGAGTGTAAATCTCCTGGTTATATATATTTAACCACACTGGAAATAGTCAGTGCCCTAAACTGAGGAGAGTGTAAATCTTCTGGTTATATGTAATTAAGAAGCCAGCAGACAGTCAGTGCCCAAAACTGAGCAGAGTGTAAATCTCCTGGTTATATATATTTAACCAGCCAACACAGGGTCTGTGCCCTAAACTGAGGAGAATGTAAAACTCCTGGTTTCATATATTTAACCAGCCAGCGCAGAGTTAGTGCCCAAAACAGAGGAGAGTGTTGATGTCCTGGTCATATATATTTAACCAGCCAGCGCAGACTTAGTGCCCTCAACTGAGGAGAGTGTAAATCTCCTGGTTATATGTAATTAACCAGCCAGCAGACAGTCATTGCCCAAAATTGCGGAGAGTGGAAATCTCCTGGTCATATAAATTTAATCAGCCAGCATAGAGACAGTGCCCTAAACTGAGAAGAGTGGAAATCCCCTGGTCATATATGTTTAACCAGCCAGCACAGACACAGTGCCCTAAACTGAGGAGAGTGGAAATCTCCTGGTCATATATATTTAACCAGCCAGCCCAGAGTCAGTGCCCTAAACTGAGAAGAGTGGAAATCTCCTGGTCATATATGATTAACCAGCCAGCACAGACACAGTGCCCTAACCTGCGGAGAGTGTAAATCTCCTGGTTATATGTATTCAACCAGCCAGCACAGAGTCAGAGCCCGAAACTGAGGAGAGTGTAAAATCCTGGTTATATATATTTAACCACCCAGCAAAGAGTCAGTGCCCTAAACTGAGGGGAGTGTAAATCTCCTGGTTATACATAATTAATCAGCCAGCACAGAGTCAGTTCCCTAAACTGAGGAGAGTGTAAATCTCCTGGTTATATACATTTAACCACCCAGCAAAGAGTCAGTGCCCTAAACTGAGGAGAGTGCAAATCTCCTGGTTATATATATTTAACCAGCCAGCACAGACTCAGTGCCCTAAAATGAGGAGAGTGTAAATCTCCTGGTTATATATATTTAACCAGCCAGTGCAGACTTAGTGCCCTCAACTGAGGAGAGTGAAAATCTCATGGTTATATGTAATTAACCAGCCAGCAGACAGTCATTGCGCATAACTGCGGAGAGTGTAAATCTTCTGGTTACATATATTTAACCAGCCAGCACAGAGTCAGTGTCCGAAATTGAGGAGAGTGGAAATCTCCTGGTATTATAAATTTAACCAGCCAGCACAGACTCAGTGCCCTAACCTGCGGAGAGTGTAAATCTCCTGGTTAGATATATTTAACCACACAGGAAATAGTCAGTGCCCGAAACTGAGGAGAGTGTAAATCTCCTGGTTCTACATAATTAACCAGCCATCACAGAGTCAGTTCCCTAAACTGAGGAGAGTGTAAATGTTCTGGTTATATACATTTAACCACCCAGCAAAGAGTCCGTTTGCTAAACTGAGGAGAGTGTAAATCTCCTGGTCATATATATTTAACCAGCCAGCACAGATTTAGTGCCCTAAACTGAGGAGGGTGTAAATCTCCTGGTTAGAAATATTTAACCACCCAGCAAAGAGTCAGTGCCCTAAACTGAGGAGAGTGTAAATCTCCTGGTAACATAAATTTAACCAGCCAGCACAGACCCAGGGCCCAAAACTGAGGAGAGTGTAAATCTCCTGCTTATATATATTTAACCAGCCAGCACAGACTCGGTGCCCTAAACTGAGGAGAGTGTAAATCTCCTGGTTACATATATTTAACCAGCCAGCACAGAGTCCGTGCCCTAAACTGAGGAGAGTGTAAATTTCATGGTTAAATAAATTTAACCAGCCAGCACAGACTCAGTGCCCTAAACTGAGGAGATTGTAAATCTCCTGCTTATATATATTTAACCAGCCAGCACAGACTCAGTACCATAAACTGAGGACAGAGTAAATCTCCTGGTTGTCTATATTTAACGAGACAGCACAGACTCAGTGCCATAAACTGAGGAGTGTGTAAATCTCCTGGTTGTCTATATTTAACGAGACAGCACAGACTCAGTGCCATAAACTGAGGAGTGTGTAAATCTCCTGGTTACATATATTTAACCAGCCAGCACAGAGTCAGTGCTCTAAACTGAGCAGACTGTAAATCTCCTGGTTATATATATTTAACCAGCCAACACAGAGTCAGTGCCCTAAACTGAGGAGAATGTAAAACTCCTGCTTTCATATATTTAACCACCCAGCACAGAGTTAGTGCCCAAAACAGAGGAGACTGGTAATGTCCTGGTCATATATATTTAACCAGCCAGTGCAGACTTAGTCCCCTCAACTGAGGAGAGTGTAAATCTCGTGGTTATATGTAATTAACCAGCCAGCAGACAGTCATTGCCCATAACTGCGGAGAGTGTAAATCTCCTGGTCATATATATTTAACCAGCCAGCACAGAGTCAGTGCCCTAAACTGAGAAGAGTGGAAGTCTCCTGGTCATATATGTTTAACCAGCCAGCACAGACACAGTGCCATAAACTGAGGAGAGTGTAAATCTCCTGGTCATATATATTTAACCACCCAGCAAAGAGTCAGTGCCCTAAACTGAGGAGAGTGTAAATCTCCTGGTCATATATATTTAACCAGCCAGTTCAGAGTCTGTGCCCTAGCCTGAGGAGAGTGGAAATCTCCTGGTCATATATATTTAACCAGCCAGCGCAGACTTTGTGCCCTAGATTGAGGAGAGTATAAACCTCATGGTTATATACATTTAAACAGACAGCACCGACTCAGTGCCATAAAGTGAGGAGAGTGTAAATCTCCTGGTTATATATATTTAACCAGCCAGCACAGAGTCAGTGCCATAAACTGAGAAGAGTGTAAATCTCCTGGTTACATATATTTAACCAGCCAGCACAGAGTCCGTGCCCTAAACTGAGGAGAGTGTAAATTTCATGGTTAAATAAACTTAACCAGCCAGCACAGACTCAATGCCCTAAACTGAGGAGTGTGTAAATCTCCTGGTTACATATATTTAACCAGCCAGCACAGAGTCAGTGCTCTAAACTGAGCAGACTGTAAATCTCCTGGTTATATATATTTAAGCAGCCAACACAGAGTCAGTGCCCTAAACTGAGGAGAATGTAAAACTCCTGCCTTCATATATTTAACCACCCAGCACAGAGTTAGTGCCCAAAACAGAGGAGACTGTTAATGTCCTGGTCATATATATTTAACCAGCCAGTGCAGACTTAGTGCCCTCAACTGAGGAGAGTGTAAATCTCGTGGTTATATGTAATTAACCAGCCAGCAGACAGTCATTGCCCATAACTGAGGAGAGTGTAAATCTCCTGGTCATATATATTTAACCAGCCAGCCCAGAGTCAATGCCCTAAACTGAGGAGAGTGTCAATCTCCTGGTCATATATATTTAACCAGCCAGTGCAGAGTCTGTGCCCTAGCCTGAGGAGAGTGGAAATCTCCTGGTCATATATATTTAACCAGCCAGCGCAGACTTTGTGCCCTAGATTGAGGAGAGTATAAACCTCATGGTTATATACATTTAAACAGACAGCACCGACTCAGTGCCATAAAGTGAGGAGAGTGTAAATCTCCTGGTTATATCTATTTAACCAGCCAGCACAGAGTCAGTGCTCTAAACTGAGGAGAGTGTAAATCTCACTGGTTTTATAAATTTAACCAGCCTGCACAGACCAAGGGCCCAAAACTGAGGAGAGTGTAAATCTCCTGCTTATATATACTAAACCAGGCCAGCACAGACTCAGTGCCCTAAACTGAGGAGAGTGTAAATCTCCTGGTTAGAAACATTTAACCACCCAGCACAGAGTCAGTTCCCTAAACTGAGGAGAGTGTAAATCTCCTGGTTAGAAATATTTTAACCAGCCAGCACAGCTTTAGTGCCCTAAACTGAGGAGAGTGTAAATCTCCTGGTAATATAAATTTAACCACACTGGAAATAGTCAGTGCCCTAAACTGAGGAGAGTGTAAATCTCCTGGTTATACATAATTAACCAGCCAACAGACAGTCAGTGCCCAAAACTGAGCAGAGTGTAAATCTCCTGGTTATATATATTTAAACAGCCAACACAGAGTCTGTGCCCTAAACTGGGGAGAATGTAAAACTCCTGGTTTCATATATTTAACCAGCCAGCGCAGAGTTAGGGCCCAAACAGAGGAGAGTGTAAATCTCCTGGTTATATGTAATTAACCAGCCAGCAGACAATCATTGCCCAAAACTGCGGAGAGTGGAAATCTCCTGGTCATATAAATTTAACCAGCCAGCACAGAGTCAGTGCCCTAAACTGAGAAGAGTGGAAATCTCCTGGTCACATATGTTAAACCAGCCAGCACAGAGTCAGTGCCCTAAACTGAGGAGAGTGGAAATCTCCTGGTCAAATACATTTAACCAGCCAGCCCAGAGTCAGTGCCCTAAACTGAGGAGAGTGTAAATCTCCTGGTTATATAAATTTAACCAGGCAGCACAGATCCAGGGCCCAAAACTGAGGAAAGTGTAAATCTCCTGCTTATATATATTTAACCAGCCAGCACAGAGTCAGTGCCCTAAACTGAGGAGAGTATAAATCTCATGGTTATATATATTTAAACAGACAGCACCGACTCAGTGCCATAAAGTGAGGAGAGGGTAAATCTCCTGGTTATATACATTTAACCAGCCAGCACAGAGTCAGTGTCATAAACTGAGAAGAGTGTAAATCTCCTGGTTACATATATTTAACCAGCCAGCACAGAGTCCGTGCCCTAAACTGAGGATAGTGTAAATCTCCTTGTTATATATATTTAACCAGCCAGCACAGAGTCAGTGCTCGAAACTGAGGAGTGTGTAAATCTCCTCATTATATAAATTTAACCAGCCAGCACAGACCCAGGGCCCAAAACTGAGGAGAGTGTAAATCTCCTGCTTATATATATTTAACCAGCCAGCACAAGGTCAGTGCCCTAAACTGAGGAGAGTGTAAATCTCCTGGTTATATATATTTAACCACACTGGAAATAGTCAGTGCCCTAAACTGAGGAGAGTGTAAATCTTCTGGTTATATGTAATTAAGAAGCCAGCAGACAGTCAGTGCCCAAAACTGAGCAGAGTGTAAATCTCCTGGTTATATATATTTAACCAGCCAACACAGGGTCTGTGCCCTAAACTGAGGAGAATGTAAAACTCCTGGTTTCATATATTTAACCAGCCAGCGCAGAGTTAGTGCCCAAAACAGAGGAGAGTGTTGATGTCCTGGTCATATATATTTAACCAGCCAGCGCAGACTTAGTGCCCTCAACTGAGGAGAGTGTAAATCTCCTGGTTATATGTAATTAACCAGCCAGCAGACAGTCATTGCCCAAAACTGCGGAGAGTGGAAATCTCCTGGTCATATAAATTTAATCAGCCAGCATAGAGACAGTGCCCTAAACTGAGAAGAGTGGAAATCCCCTGGTCATATATGTTTAACCAGCCAGCACAGACACAGTGCCCTAAACTGAGGAGAGTGGAAATCTCCTGGTCATATATATTTAACCAGCCAGCCCAGAGTCAGTGCCCTAAACTGAGAAGAGTGGAAATCTCCTGGTCATATATGATTAACCAGCCAGCACAGACACAGTGCCCTAAACTGAGGAGAGTGGAAATCTCCTGGTCAAATATATTTAACCAGCCAGTGTAGAGTTTATGCCCTAAACTGAGGAGAGTATAAATCTCATGGTTATATATATTTAACCAGCCAGCACAGAGTTAGTGCCCAAAACAGAGGAGAGTGTTGATGTCCTGGTCATATATATTTAACCAGCCAGCACAGATTCAGTGCCCTAAACTGAGGAGAGAGTAAATCTCCTGGTTGTGTATATTTAACGAGACAGCACAGACTCAGTGCCATAAAGTGAGGAGAGTGTAAATCTCCTGGTTATATATATTTAACCAGCCAGCACAGAGTCAGTGCCATAAACTGAGAAGAGTGTAAATCTCCTGGTTACATATATTTAACCAGCCAGCACAGAGTCCGTGCCCTAAACTGAGGAGAGTGTAAATTTCATGGTTAAATAAACTTAACCAGCCAGCACAGACTCAATGCCCTAAACTGAGGAGTGTGTAAATCTCCTGGTTACATATATTTAACCAGCCAGCACAGAGTCAGTGCTCTAAACTGAGCAGACTGTAAATCTCCTGGTTATATATATTTAAGCAGCCAACACAGAGTCAGTGCCCTAAACTGAGGAGAATGTAAAACTCCTGCCTTCATATATTTAACCACCCAGCACAGAGTTAGTGCCCAAAACAGAGGAGACTGTTAATGTCCTGGTCATATATATTTAACCAGCCAGTGCAGACTTAGTGCCCTCAACTGAGGAGAGTGTAAATCTCGTGGTTATATGTAATTAACCAGCCAGCAGACAGTCATTGCCCATAACTGAGGAGAGTGTAAATCTCCTGGTCATATATATTTAACCAGCCAGCCCAGAGTCAATGCCCTAAACTGAGGAGAGTGTCAATCTCCTGGTCATATATATTTAACCAGCCAGTGCAGAGTCTGTGCCCTAGCCTGAGGAGAGTGGAAATCTCCTGGTCATATATATTTAACCAGCCAGCGCAGACTTTGTGCCCTAGATTGAGGAGAGTATAAACCTCATGGTTATATACATTTAAACAGACAGCACCGACTCAGTGCCATAAAGTGAGGAGAGTGTAAATCTCCTGGTTATATCTATTTAACCAGCCAGCACAGAGTCAGTGCTCTAAACTGAGGAGAGTGTAAATCTCACTGGTTTTATAAATTTAACCAGCCTGCACAGACCAAGGGCCCAAAACTGAGGAGAGTGTAAATCTCCTGCTTATATATACTAAACCAGGCCAGCACAGACTCAGTGCCCTAAACTGAGGAGAGTGTAAATCTCCTGGTTAGAAACATTTAACCACCCAGCACAGAGTCAGTTCCCTAAACTGAGGAGAGTGTAAATCTCCTGGTTAGAAATATTTTAACCAGCCAGCACAGCTTTAGTGCCCTAAACTGAGGAGAGTGTAAATCTCCTGGTAATATAAATTTAACCACACTGGAAATAGTCAGTGCCCTAAACTGAGGAGAGTGTAAATCTCCTGGTTATACATAATTAACCAGCCAACAGACAGTCAGTGCCCAAAACTGAGCAGAGTGTAAATCTCCTGGTTATATATATTTAAACAGCCAACACAGAGTCTGTGCCCTAAACTGGGGAGAATGTAAAACTCCTGGTTTCATATATTTAACCAGCCAGCGCAGAGTTAGGGCCCAAACAGAGGAGAGTGTAAATCTCCTGGTTATATGTAATTAACCAGCCAGCAGACAATCATTGCCCAAAACTGCGGAGAGTGGAAATCTCCTGGTCATATAAATTTAACCAGCCAGCACAGAGTCAGTGCCCTAAACTGAGAAGAGTGGAAATCTCCTGGTCACATATGTTAAACCAGCCAGCACAGAGTCAGTGCCCTAAACTGAGGAGAGTGGAAATCTCCTGGTCAAATACATTTAACCAGCCAGCCCAGAGTCAGTGCCCTAAACTGAGGAGAGTGTAAATCTCCTGGTTATATAAATTTAACCAGGCAGCACAGATCCAGGGCCCAAAACTGAGGAAAGTGTAAATCTCCTGCTTATATATATTTAACCAGCCAGCACAGAGTCAGTGCCCTAAACTGAGGAGAGTATAAATCTCATGGTTATATATATTTAAACAGACAGCACCGACTCAGTGCCATAAAGTGAGGAGAGGGTAAATCTCCTGGTTATATACATTTAACCAGCCAGCACAGAGTCAGTGTCATAAACTGAGAAGAGTGTAAATCTCCTGGTTACATATATTTAACCAGCCAGCACAGAGTCCGTGCCCTAAACTGAGGATAGTGTAAATCTCCTTGTTATATATATTTAACCAGCCAGCACAGAGTCAGTGCTCGAAACTGAGGAGTGTGTAAATCTCCTCATTATATAAATTTAACCAGCCAGCACAGACCCAGGGCCCAAAACTGAGGAGAGTGTAAATCTCCTGCTTATATATATTTAACCAGCCAGCACAAGGTCAGTGCCCTAAACTGAGGAGAGTGTAAATCTCCTGGTTATATATATTTAACCACACTGGAAATAGTCAGTGCCCTAAACTGAGGAGAGTGTAAATCTTCTGGTTATATGTAATTAAGAAGCCAGCAGACAGTCAGTGCCCAAAACTGAGCAGAGTGTAAATCTCCTGGTTATATATATTTAACCAGCCAACACAGGGTCTGTGCCCTAAACTGAGGAGAATGTAAAACTCCTGGTTTCATATATTTAACCAGCCAGCGCAGAGTTAGTGCCCAAAACAGAGGAGAGTGTTGATGTCCTGGTCATATATATTTAACCAGCCAGCGCAGACTTAGTGCCCTCAACTGAGGAGAGTGTAAATCTCCTGGTTATATGTAATTAACCAGCCAGCAGACAGTCATTGCCCAAAACTGCGGAGAGTGGAAATCTCCTGGTCATATAAATTTAATCAGCCAGCATAGAGACAGTGCCCTAAACTGAGAAGAGTGGAAATCCCCTGGTCATATATGTTTAACCAGCCAGCACAGACACAGTGCCCTAAACTGAGGAGAGTGGAAATCTCCTGGTCATATATATTTAACCAGCCAGCCCAGAGTCAGTGCCCTAAACTGAGAAGAGTGGAAATCTCCTGGTCATATATGATTAACCAGCCAGCACAGACACAGTGCCCTAAACTGAGGAGAGTGGAAATCTCCTGGTCAAATATATTTAACCAGCCAGTGTAGAGTTTATGCCCTAAACCGAGGAGAGTATAAATCTCATGGTTATATATATTTAACCAGCCAGCACAGAGTTAGTGCCCAAAACAGAGGAGAGTGTTGATGTCCTGGTCATATATATTTAACCAGCCAGCACAGATTCAGTGCCCTAAACTGAGGAGAGAGTAAATCTCCTGGTTGTGTATATTTAACGAGACAGCACAGACTCAGTGCCATAAACTGAGGAGAGTGTAAATCTCCTGGTTATATATATTTAACCAGCCAGCACAGACTCAGTGCCATAAACTGAGGAGAGAGTAAATCTCCTGGTTGTGTATAATTAACGAGACAGCACAGACTCAGTGCCATAAACTGAGGAGTGTGTAAATCTCCTGGTTACATATATTTAACCAGCCAGCACAGACTTTGTGCCCTAGATTGAGGAGAGTATAAACCTCATGGTTATATACATTTAAACAGACAGCACCGACTCAGTGCCATAAAGTGAGGAGAGTGTAAATCTCCTGGTTATATATATTTAACCAGCCAGCACAGAGTCAGTGCTCTAAACTGAGGAGAGTGTAAATCTCACTGGTTGTGTATATTTAACGAGACAGCACAGACTCAGTGCCATAAACTGAGGAGAGAGTAAATCTCCTGGTTGTGTATATTTAACGAGACAGCACAGACTCAGTGCCATAAACTGAGGAGTGTGTAAATCTCCTGGTTATATATATTTAACCAGCCAGCACAGACTCAGTGCCATAAACTGAGGAGAGTGTAAATCTCCTGGTTGTGTATAATTAACGAGACAGCACAGACTCAGTGCCATAAACTGAGGAGTGTGTAAATCTCCTGGTTACATATATTTAACCAGCCAGCACAGAGTCAGTGCTCGAAACTGAGGAGTGTGTAAATCTCCTGGTTATATAAATTTAACCAGCCAGCACAGACCCAGAGCCCAAAATTGTGGAGAGTGTAAATCTCCTGCTTATATATATTTAACCAGCCAGCACAGACTCAGTGCCCTAAACTGAGGAGAGTGTAAATCTCATGGTTATATATATTTAAACAGACAGCACCGACTCAGTGCCATAAAGTGAGGAGAGGGTAAATCTCCTGGTTATATACATTTAACCAGCCAGCACAGAGTCAGTGTCATAAACTGAGAAGAGTGTAAATCTCCTGGTTACATATATTTAACCAGCCAGCACAGAGTCCGTGCCCTAAACTGAGGATAGTGTAAATCTCCTTGTTATATATATTTAACCAGCCAGCACAGAGTCAGTGCTCGAAACTGAGGAGTGTGTAAATCTCCTCATTATATAAATTTAACCAGCCAGCACAGACCCAGGGCCCAAAACTGAGGAGAGTGTAAATCTCCTGCTTATATATATTTAACCAGCCAGCACAAGGTCAGTGCCCTAAACTGAGGAGAGTGTAAATCTCCTGGTTATATATATTTAACCACACTGGAAATAGTCAGTGCCCTAAACTGAGGAGAGTGTAAATCGTCTGGTTATATGTAATTAAGAAGCCAGCAGACAGTCAGTGCCCAAAACTGAGCAGCGTGTAAATCTCCTGGTTATATATATTTAACCAGCCAACACAGGGTCTGTGCCCTAAACTGAGGAGAATGTAAAACTCCTGGTTTCATATATTTAACCAGCCAGCGCAGAGTTAGTGCCCAAAACAGAGGAGAGTGTTGATGTCCTGGTCATATATATTTAACCAGCCAGCGCAGACTTAGTGCCCTCAACTGAGGAGAGTGTAAATCTCCTGGTTATATGTAATTAACCAGCCAGCAGACAGTCATTGCCCAAAACTGCGGAGAGTGGAAATCTCCTGGTCATATAAATTTAATCAGCCAGCATAGAGACAGTGCCCTAAACTGAGAAGAGTGGAAATCCCCTGGTCATATATGTTTAACCAGCCAGCACAGACACAGTGCCCTAAACTGAGGAGAGTGGAAATCTCCTGGTCATATATATTTAACCAGCCAGCCCAGAGTCAGTGCCCGAAACTGAGAAGAGTGGAAATCTCCTGGTCATATATGATTAACCAGCCAGCACAGACACAGTGCCCTAACCTGAGGAGAGTGGAAATCTCCTGGTCAAATATATTTAACCAGCCAGCGCAGAGTTTGTGCCCTAAACCGAGGAGAGTATAAATCTCATGGTTATATATATTTAACCAGCCAGCACAGAGTTAGTGCCCAAAACAGAGGAGAGTGTTTATGTCCTGGTTGTGTATATTTAACGAGACAGCACAGACTCAGTGCCATAAACTGAGGAGAGAGTAAATCTCCTGGTTGTGTATATTTAACGAGACAGCACAGACTCAGTGCCATAAACTGAGGAGTGTGTAAATCTCCTGGTTATATATATTTAACCAGCCAGCACAGACTCAGTGCCATAAACTGAGGAGAGTGTAAATCTCCTGGTTGTGTATAATTAACGAGACAGCACAGACTCAGTGCCATAAACTGAGGAGTGTGTAAATCTCCTGGTTACATATATTTAACCAGCCAGCACAGAGTCAGTGCTCGAAACTGAGGAGTGTGTAAATCTCCTGGTTATATAAATTTAACCAGCCAGCACAGACCCAGAGCCCAAAATTGTGGAGAGTGTAAATCTCCTGCTTATATATATTTAACCAGCCAGCACAGACTCAGTGCCCTAAACTGAGGAGAGTGTAAATCTCCTGGTTATATATATTCAACCAGCCAGCACAGAGTCAGTGCCCTCAACTGAGGAGAGTGTAAATCTCCTGGTTATATATATTTAACCACACTGGAAATAGTCAGTGCCCTCAACTGAGGAGTGTGTAAATCTCCTGGTTAGCAATATTTAACCACCCAGCAAAGAGTCAGTGCCCTCAACTGAGGAGAGTGTAAATCTCCCTGTTTATATATATTTAACCAGCCCGCACAGAGTCAGTGCCCTAAACTGAGGAGAGTGTAAATCTCCTGGTAATATAAATTTAACCAGCCAGCACAGACTCAGTGCCCTAACCTGCGGAGAGTGTAAATCTCCTGGTTATATGTATTCAACCAGCCAGCACAGAGTCAGAGCCCGAAACTGAGGAGAGTGTAAAATCCTGGTTATATATATTTAACCACCCAGCAAAGAGTCAGTGCCCTAAACTGAGGGGAGTGTAAATCTCCTGGTTATACATAATTAATCAGCCAGCACAGAGTCAGTTCCCTAAACTGAGGAGAGTGTAAATCTCCTGGTTATATACATTTAACCACCCAGCAAAGAGTCAGTGCCCTAAACTGAGGAGAGTGCAAATCTCCTGGTTATATATATTTAACCAGCCAGCACAGACTCAGTGCCCTAAAATGAGGAGAGTGTAAATCTCCTGGTTATATATATTTAACCAGCCAGTGCAGACTTAGTGCCCTCAACTGAGGAGAGTGAAAATCTCATGGTTATATGTAATTAACCAGCCAGCAGACAGTCATTGCGCATAACTGCGGAGAGTGTAAATCTTCTGGTTACATATATTTAACCAGCCAGCACAGAGTCAGTGTCCGAAATTGAGGAGAGTGGAAATCTCCTGGTATTATAAATTTAACCAGCCAGCACAGACTCAGTGCCCTAACCTGCGGAGAGTGTAAATCTCCTGGTTAGATATATTTAACCACACAGGAAATAGTCAGTGCCCGAAACTGAGGAGAGTGTAAATCTCCTGGTTCTACATAATTAACCAGCCATCACAGAGTCAGTTCCCTAAACTGAGGAGAGTGTAAATGTTCTGGTTATATACATTTAACCACCCAGCAAAGAGTCCGTTTGCTAAACTGAGGAGAGTGTAAATCTCCTGGTCATATATATTTAACCAGCCAGCACAGATTTAGTGCCCTAAACTGAGGAGGGTGTAAATCTCCTGGTTAGAAATATTTAACCACCCAGCAAAGAGTCAGTGCCCTAAACTGAGGAGAGTGTAAATCTCCTGGTAACATAAATTTAACCAGCCAGCACAGACCCAGGGCCCAAAACTGAGGAGAGTGTAAATCTCCTGCTTATATATATTTAACCAGCCAGCACAGACTCGGTGCCCTAAACTGAGGAGAGTGTAAATCTCCTGGTTACATATATTTAACCAGCCAGCACAGAGTCCGTGCCCTAAACTGAGGAGAGTGTAAATTTCATGGTTAAATAAATTTAACCAGCCAGCACAGACTCAGTGCCCTAAACTGAGGAGATTGTAAATCTCCTGCTTATATATATTTAACCAGCCAGCACAGACTCAGTACCATAAACTGAGGACAGAGTAAATCTCCTGGTTGTCTATATTTAACGAGACAGCACAGACTCAGTGCCATAAACTGAGGAGTGTGTAAATCTCCTGGTTGTCTATATTTAACGAGACAGCACAGACTCAGTGCCATAAACTGAGGAGTGTGTAAATCTCCTGGTTACATATATTTAACCAGCCAGCACAGAGTCAGTGCTCTAAACTGAGCAGACTGTAAATCTCCTGGTTATATATATTTAACCAGCCAACACAGAGTCAGTGCCCTAAACTGAGGAGAATGTAAAACTCCTGCTTTCATATATTTAACCACCCAGCACAGAGTTAGTGCCCAAAACAGAGGAGACTGGTAATGTCCTGGTCATATATATTTAACCAGCCAGTGCAGACTTAGTCCCCTCAACTGAGGAGAGTGTAAATCTCGTGGTTATATGTAATTAACCAGCCAGCAGACAGTCATTGCCCATAACTGCGGAGAGTGTAAATCTCCTGGTCATATATATTTAACCAGCCAGCACAGAGTCAGTGCCCTAAACTGAGAAGAGTGGAAGTCTCCTGGTCATATATGTTTAACCAGCCAGCACAGACACAGTGCCATAAACTGAGGAGAGTGTAAATCTCCTGGTCATATATATTTAACCACCCAGCAAAGAGTCAGTGCCCTAAACTGAGGAGAGTGTAAATCTCCTGGTCATATATATTTAACCAGCCAGTTCAGAGTCTGTGCCCTAGCCTGAGGAGAGTGGAAATCTCCTGGTCATATATATTTAACCAGCCAGCGCAGACTTTGTGCCCTAGATTGAGGAGAGTATAAACCTCATGGTTATATACATTTAAACAGACAGCACCGACTCAGTGCCATAAAGTGAGGAGAGTGTAAATCTCCTGGTTATATATATTTAACCAGCCAGCACAGAGTCAGTGCCATAAACTGAGAAGAGTGTAAATCTCCTGGTTACATATATTTAACCAGCCAGCACAGAGTCCGTGCCCTAAACTGAGGAGAGTGTAAATTTCATGGTTAAATAAACTTAACCAGCCAGCACAGACTCAATGCCCTAAACTGAGGAGTGTGTAAATCTCCTGGTTACATATATTTAACCAGCCAGCACAGAGTCAGTGCTCTAAACTGAGCAGACTGTAAATCTCCTGGTTATATATATTTAAGCAGCCAACACAGAGTCAGTGCCCTAAACTGAGGAGAATGTAAAACTCCTGCCTTCATATATTTAACCACCCAGCACAGAGTTAGTGCCCAAAACAGAGGAGACTGTTAATGTCCTGGTCATATATATTTAACCAGCCAGTGCAGACTTAGTGCCCTCAACTGAGGAGAGTGTAAATCTCGTGGTTATATGTAATTAACCAGCCAGCAGACAGTCATTGCCCATAACTGAGGAGAGTGTAAATCTCCTGGTCATATATATTTAACCAGCCAGCCCAGAGTCAATGCCCTAAACTGAGGAGAGTGTCAATCTCCTGGTCATATATATTTAACCAGCCAGTGCAGAGTCTGTGCCCTAGCCTGAGGAGAGTGGAAATCTCCTGGTCATATATATTTAACCAGCCAGCGCAGACTTTGTGCCCTAGATTGAGGAGAGTATAAACCTCATGGTTATATACATTTAAACAGACAGCACCGACTCAGTGCCATAAAGTGAGGAGAGTGTAAATCTCCTGGTTATATCTATTTAACCAGCCAGCACAGAGTCAGTGCTCTAAACTGAGGAGAGTGTAAATCTCACTGGTTTTATAAATTTAACCAGCCTGCACAGACCAAGGGCCCAAAACTGAGGAGAGTGTAAATCTCCTGCTTATATATACTAAACCAGGCCAGCACAGACTCAGTGCCCTAAACTGAGGAGAGTGTAAATCTCCTGGTTAGAAACATTTAACCACCCAGCACAGAGTCAGTTCCCTAAACTGAGGAGAGTGTAAATCTCCTGGTTAGAAATATTTTAACCAGCCAGCACAGCTTTAGTGCCCTAAACTGAGGAGAGTGTAAATCTCCTGGTAATATAAATTTAACCACACTGGAAATAGTCAGTGCCCTAAACTGAGGAGAGTGTAAATCTCCTGGTTATACATAATTAACCAGCCAACAGACAGTCAGTGCCCAAAACTGAGCAGAGTGTAAATCTCCTGGTTATATATATTTAAACAGCCAACACAGAGTCTGTGCCCTAAACTGGGGAGAATGTAAAACTCCTGGTTTCATATATTTAACCAGCCAGCGCAGAGTTAGGGCCCAAACAGAGGAGAGTGTAAATCTCCTGGTTATATGTAATTAACCAGCCAGCAGACAATCATTGCCCAAAACTGCGGAGAGTGGAAATCTCCTGGTCATATAAATTTAACCAGCCAGCACAGAGTCAGTGCCCTAAACTGAGAAGAGTGGAAATCTCCTGGTCACATATGTTAAACCAGCCAGCACAGAGTCAGTGCCCTAAACTGAGGAGAGTGGAAATCTCCTGGTCAAATACATTTAACCAGCCAGCCCAGAGTCAGTGCCCTAAACTGAGGAGAGTGTAAATCTCCTGGTTATATAAATTTAACCAGGCAGCACAGATCCAGGGCCCAAAACTGAGGAAAGTGTAAATCTCCTGCTTATATATATTTAACCAGCCAGCACAGAGTCAGTGCCCTAAACTGAGGAGAGTATAAATCTCATGGTTATATATATTTAAACAGACAGCACCGACTCAGTGCCATAAAGTGAGGAGAGGGTAAATCTCCTGGTTATATACATTTAACCAGCCAGCACAGAGTCAGTGTCATAAACTGAGAAGAGTGTAAATCTCCTGGTTACATATATTTAACCAGCCAGCACAGAGTCCGTGCCCTAAACTGAGGATAGTGTAAATCTTCTTGTGATATATATTTAACCAGCCAGCACAGAGTCAGTGCTCGAAACTGAGGAGTGTGTAAATCTCCTCATTATATAAATTTAACCAGCCAGCACAGACCCAGGGCCCAAAACTGAGGAGAGTGTAAATCTCCTGCTTATATATATTTAACCAGCCAGCACAAGGTCAGTGCCCTAAACTGAGGAGAGTGTAAATCTCCTGGTTATATATATTTAACCACACTGGAAATAGTCAGTGCCCTAAACTGAGGAGAGTGTAAATCTTCTGGTTATATGTAATTAAGAAGCCAGCAGACAGTCAGTGCCCAAAACTGAGCAGAGTGTAAATCTCCTGGTTATATATATTTAACCAGCCAACACAGGGTCTGTGCCCTAAACTGAGGAGAATGTAAAACTCCTGGTTTCATATATTTAACCAGCCAGCGCAGAGTTAGTGCCCAAAACAGAGGAGAGTGTTGATGTCCTGGTCATATATATTTAACCAGCCAGCGCAGACTTAGTGCCCTCAACTGAGGAGAGTGTAAATCTCCTGGTTATATGTAATTAACCAGCCAGCAGACAGTCATTGCCCAAAACTGCGGAGAGTGGAAATCTCCTGGTCATATAAATTTAATCAGCCAGCATAGAGACAGTGCCCTAAACTGAGAAGAGTGGAAATCCCCTGGTCATATATGTTTAACCAGCCAGCACAGACACAGTGCCCTAAACTGAGGAGAGTGGAAATCTCCTGGTCATATATATTTAACCAGCCAGCCCAGAGTCAGTGCCCTAAACTGAGAAGAGTGGAAATCTCCTGGTCATATATGATTAACCAGCCAGCACAGACACAGTGCCCTAAACTGAGGAGAGTGGAAATCTCCTGGTCAAATATATTTAACCAGCCAGTGTAGAGTTTATGCCCTAAACTGAGGAGAGTATAAATCTCATGGTTATATATATTTAACCAGCCAGCACAGAGTTAGTGCCCAAAACAGAGGAGAGTGTTGATGTCCTGGTCATATATATTTAACCAGCCAGCACAGATTCAGTGCCCTAAACTGAGGAGAGAGTAAATCTCCTGGTTGTGTATATTTAACGAGACAGCACAGACTCAGTGCCATAAACTGAGGAGAGTGTAAATCTCCTGGTTATATATATTTAACCAGCCAGCACAGACTCAGTGCCATAAACTGAGGAGAGAGTAAATCTCCTAGTTGTGTATAATTAACGAGACAGCACAGACTCAGTGCCATAAACTGAGGAGTGTGTAAATCTCCTGGTTACATATATTTAACCAGCCAGCACAGACTTTGTGCCCTAGATTGAGGAGAGTATAAACCTCATGGTTATATACATTTAAACAGACAGCACCGACTCAGTGCCATAAAGTGAGGAGAGTGTAAATCTCCTGGTTATATATATTTAACCAGCCAGCACAGAGTCAGTGCTCTAAACTGAGGAGAGTGTAAATCTCACTGGTTTTATAAATTTAACCAGCCAGCACAGACCAAGGGCCCAAAACTGAGGAGAGTGTAAATCTCCTGCTTATATATACTAAACCAGGCCAGCACAGACTCAGTGCCCTAAACTGAGGAGAGTGTAAATCTCCTGGTTAGAAACATTTAACCACCCAGCACAGAGTCAGTTCCCTAAACTGAGGAGAGTGTAAATCTCCTGGTTAGAAATATTTTAACCAGCCAGCACAGCTTTAGTGCCCTAAACTGAGGAGAGTGTAAATCTCCTGGTAATATAAATTTAACCACACTGGAAATAGTCAGTGCCCTAAACTGAGGAGAGTGTAAATCTCCTGGTTATACATAATTAACCAGCCAACAGACAGTCAGTGCCCAAAACTGAGCAGAGTGTAAATCTCCTGGTTATATATATTTAAACAGCCAACACAGAGTCTGTGCCCTAAACTGAGGAGAATGTAAAACTCCTGGTTTCATATATTTAACCAGCCAGCGCAGAGTTAGGGCCCAAACAGAGGAGAGTGTAAATCTCCTGGTTATATGTAATTAACCAGCCAGCAGACAATCATTGCCCAAAACTGCGGAGAGTGGAAATCTCCTGGTCATATAAATTTAACCAGCCAGCACAGAGTCAGTGCCCTTAACTGAGAAGAGTGGAAATCTCCTGGTCACATATGTTAAACCAGCCAGCACAGAGTCAGTGCCCTAAACTGAGGAGAGTGGAAATCTCCTGGTCAAATACATTTAACCAGCCAGCCCAGAGTCAGTGCCCTAAACTGAGGAGAGTGTAAATCTCCTGGTTATATAAATTTAACCAGGCAGCACAGACCCAGGGCCCAAAACTGAGGAAAGTGTAAATCTCCTGCTTATATATATTTAACCAGCCAGCACAGAGTCAGTGCCCTAAACTGAGGAGAGTATAAATCTCATGGTTATATATATTTAAACAGACAGCACCGACTCAGTGCCATAAAGTGAGGAGAGGGTAAATCTCCTGGTTATATACATTTAACCAGCCAGCACAGAGTCAGTGTCATAAACTGAGAAGAGTGTAAATCTCCTGGTTACATATATTTAACCAGCCAGCACAGAGTCCGTGCCCTAAACTGAGGATAGTGTAAATCTCCTTGTTATATATATTTAACCAGCCAGCACAGAGTCAGTGCTCGAAACTGAGGAGTGTGTAAATCTCCTCATTATATAAATTTAACCAGCCAGCACAGACCCAGGGCCCAAAACTGAGGAGAGTGTAAATCTCCTGCTTATATATATTTAACCAGCCAGCACAAGGTCAGTGCCCTAAACTGAGGAGAGTGTAAATCTCCTGGTTATATATATTTAACCACACTGGAAATAGTCAGTGCCCTAAACTGAGGAGAGTGTAAATCTTCTGGTTATATGTAATTAAGAAGCCAGCAGACAGTCAGTGCCCAAAACTGAGCAGAGTGTAAATCTCCTGGTTATATATATTTAACCAGCCAACACAGGGTCTGTGCCCTAAACTGAGGAGAATGTAAAACTCCTGGTTTCATATATTTAACCAGCCAGCGCAGAGTTAGTGCCCAAAACAGAGGAGAGTGTTGATGTCCTGGTCATATATATTTAACCAGCCAGCGCAGACTTAGTGCCCTCAACTGAGGAGAGTGTAAATCTCCTGGTTATATGTAATTAACCAGCCAGCAGACAGTCATTGCCCAAAACTGCGGAGAGTGGAAATCTCCTGGTCATATAAATTTAATCAGCCAGCATAGAGACAGTGCCCTAAACTGAGAAGAGTGGAAATCCCCTGGTCATATATGTTTAACCAGCCAGCACAGACACAGTGCCCTAAACTGAGGAGAGTGGAAATCTCCTGGTCATATATATTTAACCAGCCAGCCCAGAGTCAGTGCCCTAAACTGAGAAGAGTGGAAATCTCCTGGTCATATATGATTAACCAGCCAGCACAGACACAGTGCCCTAAACTGAGGAGAGTGGAAATCTCCTGGTCAAATATATTTAACCAGCCAGCGTAGAGTTTATGCCCTAAACCGAGGAGAGTATAAATCTCATGGTTATATATATTTAACCAGCCAGCACAGAGTTAGTGCCCAAAACAGAGGAGAGTGTTTATGTCCTGGTCATATATATTTAACCAGCCAGCACAGATTCAGTGCCCTAAACTGAGGAGAGAGTAAATCTCCTGGTTGTGTATATTTAACGAGACAGCACAGACTCAGTGCCATAAACTGAGGAGTGTGTAAATCTCCTGGTTACATATATTTAACCAGACAGCACAGAGTCAGTGCCCTCAACTGAGGAGTGTGTAAATCTCCTGGTTACATATATTTAACCAGCCCGCACAGAGTCAGTGCTCGAAACTGAGGAGTGTGTAAATCTCCTGGTTATATAAATTTAACCAGCCAGCACAGACCCAGAGCCCAAAACTGTGGAGAGTGTAAATCTCCTGTTTATATATATTTTACCAGCCAGCACAGACTCAGTGCCCAAAACTGAGGAGAGTGTAAATCTCCTGGTTATATATATTCAACCAGCCAGCACAGAGTCAGTGCCCTCAACTGAGGAGAGTGTAAATCTCCTGGTTATATATATTTAACCACACTGGAAATAGTCAGTGCCCTCAACTGAGGAGTGTGTAAATCTCCTGGTTAGCAATATTTAACCACCCAGCAAAGAGTCAGTACCCTCAACTGAGGAGAGTGTAAATCTCCCTGTTTATATATATTTAACCAGCCCGCACAGAGTCAGTGCCCTAAACTGAGGAGAGTGTAAATCTCCTGGTAATATAAATTTAACCAGCCAGCACAGACTCAGTGCCCTAACCTGCGGAGAGTGCAAATCTCCTGGTTATATATATTCATCCAGCCAGCACAGAGTCAGTGCCCTAAACTGAGGAGAGTGTAAATCTCCTGGTTACATATATTTAACCAGCCAGCACAGACTCAGTGCCATAAACTGAGGAGTGTGTAAATCTCCTGGTTAGCAATATTTAACCACCCAGCAAAGAGTCAGTGCCCTAAACTGAGGAGAGTGTAATTCTCCCTGTTTATATATATTTAACCAGCCCGCACAGAGTCAGTGCCCTAAACTGAGGATAGTGTAAATCTCCTGGTAATATAAATTTAACCAGCCAGCACAGACACAGTGCCCTAACCTGCGGAGAGTCTAAATCTCCTGGTTATATATATACAACCAGCCAGCACAGAGTCAGTGCCCTAAACTGAGGAGAGTGTAAATCTCCTGGTTATACATAATTAACCAGCCAGCAAAGAGTCCGTTCGCTAAACTGAGGAGAGTGTAAATCTCCTGGGTAGAAATAGTTCACCATCCAGGAAAGAGTCAGTGCCCGAAACTGAGGAGAGTGCAAACCTCCTGGTTATATAAATTTAACCAGCCAGCACAGACCCAGGGCCCAAAACTGAGGAGAGCGTAAATCTCCTGGTTATATATATTTAACCAGCCAGCACAGACTCAGTGCCCTAAACTGAGAAGAGTGTAAATTTCATGGTTAAATAAATTTAACCAGCCAGCACAGACTCAGTGCCATAAACTGAGGAGAGAGTAAATCTCCTGGTTACATATATTTAACCAGCCAGCACAGAGGCAGTGCTCTAAACTGTGGAGTGTGTAAATCTCCTGGTAATATAAATTTAACGAGCCAGCACAGACTCAGTGCCCTTACCTGCGGAGAGTGTAAATCTCTTGGTTATATATATTCAACCAGCCAGCACAGAGTCAGTGCCCTAAACTGAGGAGGGTGTAAATCTCCTGGTTACATAAATTTAACCAGCCAGCACAGACCCAGGGCCCAATACTGAGGAGAGTGTAAATCTCCTGCTTATATATATTTAACCAGCCAGCACAGACTCGGTGCCCTAAACTGAGGAGAGTGTAAATTTCATGGTTAAATAAATTTAACCAGCCAGCACAGAGTCCGTGCCCTAAACTGAGTAGATTGTAAATCTCCTGCTTATATATATTTAACCAGCCAGCACAGACTCAGTACCATAAACTGAGGAGAGTGTAAATCTCCTGGTTGTCTATATTTAACGAGACAGCACAGACTCAGTGCCATAAACTGAGGAGTGTGTAAATCTCCTGGTTACATATATTTAACCAGCCAGCACAGAGTCCGTGCCCTAAACTGAGGAGAGTGTAAATTTCATGGTTAAATAGATTTAACCAGCCAGCACAGACTCAGTGCCCTAAACTGAGGAGATTGTAAATCTCCTGCTCATATATATTTAACCAGCCAGCACAGACTCAGTACCATAAACTGAGGAGAGAGTAAATCTCCTGGTTGTCTATATTTAACGAGACAGCACAGACTCAGTGCCATAAACTGAGGAGTGTGTAAATCTCCTGGTTACATATATTTAACCAGCCAGCACAGAGTCAGTGCTCTAAACTGAGGAGAGTGTAAATCTCCTGCTTATATATATTTAACCAGCCAGCACAGACTCGGTGCCCTAAACTGAGGAGAGTGTAAATCTCCTGGTTACATATATTTAACCAGCCAGCACAGAGTCCGTGCCCTAAACTGAGGAGAGTGTAAATTTCATGGTTAAATAAATTTAACCAGCCAGCACAGACTCAGTGCCCTAAACTGAGGAGATTGTAAATCTCCTGCTTATATATATTTAACCAGCCAGCACCGACTCAGTACCATAAACTGAGGAGAGAGTAAATCTCCTGGTTGTCTATATATAACGAGACAGCACAGACTCAGTGCCATAAACTGAGGAGTGTGTAAATCTCCTGGTTAAATGTAATTAACCAGCCAGCACACAGTCAGTGCCCAAAACTGAGCAGACTGTAAATCTCCTGGTTATATATATTTAACCAGCCAACACAGAGTCAGTGCCCTAAACTGAGGAGAATGTAAAACTCCTGCCTTCATATATTTAACCACCCAGCACAGAGTTAGTGCCCAAAACAGAGGAGACTGTTAATGTCCTGGTCATATATATTTAACCAGCCAGTGCAGACTTAGTGCCCTCAACTGAGGAGAGTGTAAATCTCGTGGTTATATGTAATTAACCAGCCAGCAGACAGTCATTGCCCATAACTGCGGAGAGTGTAAATCTCCTGGTCATATATATTTAACCAGCCAGCACAGAGTCAGTGCCCTAAACTGAGAAGAGTGGAAGTCTCCTGGTCATATATGTTTAACCAGCCAGCACAGACACGGTGCCATAAACTGAGGAGAGTGTAAATCTCCTGGTCATAAATATTTAACCAGCCAGTGCAGAGTCTGTGCCCTAGCCTGAGGAGAGTGGAAATCTCCTGGTCATATATATTTAACCAGCCAGCGCAGACTTTGTGCCCTAGATTGAGGAGAGTATAAACCTCATGGTTATATACATTTAAACAGACAGCACCGACTCAGTGCCATAAAGTGAGGAGAGTGTAAATCTCCTGGTTAGAAATATTTAACGAGACAGCACAGACTCAGTGCCATAAACTGAGGAGTGTGTAAATCTCCTGGTTACATATATTTAACCAGCCAGCACAGAGTCAGTGCTCTAAACTGAGTAGAGTGTAAATCTCCTGGTTATACATAATTAACCAGCCATCACAGAGTCAGTTCCCTAAACTGAGGAGAGTGTAAATGTCCTGGTTATATACATTTAACCACCCAGCAAAGAGTCCGTTCGCTAAACTGAGGAGAGTGTAAATCTCCTGGTCATATATATTTAACCAGCCAGCACAGATTTAGTGCCCTAAACTGAGGAGTGTGTAAATCTCCTGGTTAGAAATATTTAACCACCCAGCAAAGAGTCAGTGCCCTAAACTGAGGAGAGTGTAAATCTCCTGGTAACATAAATTTAACCAGCCAGCACAGACCCAGGGCCCAAAACTGAGGAGAGTGTAAATCTCCTGCTTATATATATTTAACCAGCCAGCACAGACTCGGTGCCCTAAACTGAGGAGAGTGTAAATCTCCTGGTTACATATATTTAACCAGCCAGCACAGAGTCCGTGCCCTAAACTGAGGAGAGTGTAAATTTCATGGTTAAATAGATTTAACCAGCCAGCACAGACTCAGTGCCCTAAACTGAGGAGATTGTAAATCTCCTGCTTATATATATTTAACCAGCCAGCACAGACTCAGTACCATAAACTGAGGAGAGAGTAAATCTCCTGGTTGTCTATATTTAACGAGACAGCACAGACTCAGTGCCATAAACTGAGGAGTGTGTAAATCTCCTGGTTACATATATTTAACCAGCCAGCACAGAGTCAGTGCTCTAAACTGAGCAGACTGTAAATCTCCTGGTTATATATATTTAACCAGCCCGCACAGAGTCAGTGCCCTAAACTGAGGAGAGTGTAAATCTCCTGGTAATATAAATTTAACCAGCCAGCACAGACTCAGTGCCCTAACCTGCGGAGAGTGTAAATCTCCTGGTTATATATATTCATCCAGCCAGCACAGAGTCAGTGCCCTAAACTGAGGAGAGTGTAAATCTCCTGGTTACATATATTTAACCAGCCAGCACAGACTCAGTGCCATAAACTGAGGAGTGTGTAAATCTCCTGGTTAGCAATATTTAACCACCCAGCAAAGAGTCAGTGCCCTAAACTGAGGAGAGTGTAATTCTCCCTGTTTATATATATTTAACCAGCCCGCACAGAGTCAGTGCCCTAAACTGAGGATAGTGTAAATCTCCTGGTAATATAAATTTAACCAGCCAGCACAGACACAGTGCCCTAACCTGCGGAGAGTCTAAATCTCCTGGTTATATATATACAACCAGCCAGCACAGAGTCAGTGCCCTAAACTGAGGAGAGTGTAAATCTCCTGGTTATACATAATTAACCAGCCAGCAAAGAGTCCGTTCGCTAAACTGAGGAGAGTGTAAATCTCCTGGGTAGAAATAGTTGACCATCCAGGAAAGTGTCAGTGCCCGAAACTGAGGAGAGTGCAAACCTCCTGGTTATATAAATTTAACCAGCCAGCACAGACCCAGGGCCCAAAACTGAGGAGAGCGTAAATCTCCTGGTTATATATATTTAACCAACCAGCACAGACTCAGTGCCCTAAACTGAGAAGAGTGTAAATTTCATGGTTAAATAAATTTAACCAGCCAGCACAGACTCAGTGCCATAAACTGAGGAGAGAGTAAATCTCCTGGTTGTATATATTTAACGAGACAGCACAGACTCAGTGCCATAAACTGAGGAGTGTGTAAATCTCCTGGTTACATATATTTAACCAGCCAGCACAGAGTCAGTGCTCTAAACTGTGGAGTGTGTAAATCTCCTGGTTATATAAATTTAACCAGCCAGCACAGACTCAGGGCCCAAAACTGAGGACAGTGTAAATCTCCTGGTTAGCAATATTTAACCACCCAGCAAAGAGTCAGTGCCCTAAACTGAGGAGAGTGTAAATCTCCTGGTAATATAAATTTAACGAGCCAGCACAGACTCAGTGCCCTTACCTGCGGAGAGTGTAAATCTCTTGGTTATATATATTCAACCAGCCAGCACAGAGTCAGTGCCCTAAACTGAGGAGGGTGTAAATCTCCTGGTTACATAAATTTAACCAGCCAGCACAGACCCAGGGCCCAAAACTGAGGAGAGTGTAAATCTCCTGCTTATATATATTTAACCAGCCAGCACAGACTCGGTGCCCTAAACTGAGGAGAGTGTAAATCTCCTGGTTACATATATTTAACCAGCCAGCACAGAGTCCGTGCCCTAAACTGAGGAGAGTGTAAATTTCATGGTTAAATAAATTTAACCAGCCAGCACAGACTCAGTGCCCTAAACTGAGGAGATTGTAAATCTCCTGCTTATATATATTTAACCAGCCAGCACAGACTCAGTACCATAAACTGAGGAGAGTGTAAATCTCCTGGTTGTCTATATTTAACGAGACAGCACAGACTCAGTGCCATAAACTGAGGAGTGTGTAAATGTCCTGGTTACATATATTTAACCAGCCAGCACAGAGTCAGTGCTCTAAACTGAGGAGAGTGTAAATCTCCCGCTTATATATATTTAACCAGCCAGCACAGACTCGGTGCCCTAAACTGAGGAGAGTGTAAATCTCCTGGTTACATATATTTAACCAGCCAGCACAGAGTCCGTGCCCTAAACTGAGGAGAGTGTAAATTTCATGGTTAAATAGATTTAACCAGCCAGCACAGACTCAGTGCCCTAAACTGAGGAGATTGTAAATCTCCTGCTTATATATATTTAACCAGCCAGCACAGACTCAGTACCATAAACTGAGGAGAGAGTAAATCTCCTGGTTGTCTATATTTAACGAGACAGCACAGACTCAGTGCCATAAACTGAGGAGTGTGTAAATCTCCTGGTTACATATATTTAACCAGCCAGCACAGAGTCAGTGCTCTAAACTGAGGAGAGTGTAAATCTCCTGCTTATATATATTTAACCAGCCAGCACAGACTCGGTGCCCTAAACTGAGGAGAGTGTAAATCTCCTGGTTACATATATTTAACCAGCCAGCACAGAGTCCGTGCCCTAAACTGAGGAGAGTGTAAATTTCATGGTTAAATAAATTTAACCAGCCAGCACAGACTCAGTGCCCTAAACTGAGGAGATTGTAATCTCCTGCTTATATATATTTAACCAGCCAGCACTGACTCAGTACCATAAACTGAGGAGAGAGTAAATCTCCTGGTTGTCTATATATAACGAGACAGCACAGACTCAGTGCCATAAACTGAGGAGTGTGTAAATCTCCTGGTTAAATGTAATTAACCAGCCAGCACACAGTCAGTGCCCAAAACTGAGCAGACTGTAAATCTCCTGGTTATATATATTTAACCAGCCAACACAGAGTCAGTGCCCGAAACTGAGGAGAATGTAAAACTCCTGCCTTCATATATTTAACCACCCAGCACAGAGTTAGTGCCCAAAACAGAGGAGACTGTTAATGTCCTGGTCATATATATTTAACCAGCCAGTGCAGACTTAGTGCCCTCAACTGAGGAGAGTGTAAATCTCGTGGTTATATGTAATTAACCAGCCAGCAGACAGTCATTGCCCATAACTGCGGAGAGTGTAAATCTCCTGGTCATACATATTTAACCAGCCAGCACAGAGTCAGTGCCCTAAACTGAGAAGAGTGGAAGTCTCCTGGTCATATATGTTTAACCAGCCAGCACAGACACAGTGCCATAAACTGAGGAGAGTGTAAATCTCCTGGTCATAAATATTTAACCAGCCAGCCCAGAGTCAGTGCCCTAAACTGAGGAGAGTGTAAATCTCCTGGTCATATATATTTAACCAGCCAGTGCAGAGTCTGTGCCCTAGCCTGAGGAGAGTGGAAATCTCCTGGTCATATATATTTAACCAGCCAGCGCAGACTTTGTGCGCTAGATTGAGGAGAGTATAAACCTCATGGTTATATACATTTAAACAGACAGCACCGACTCAGTGCCATAAAGTGAGGAGAGTGTAAATCTCCTGGTTAGAAATATTTAACGAGACAGCACAGACTCAGTGCCATAAACTGAGGAGTGTGTAAATCTCCTGGTTACATATATTTAACCAGCCAGCACAGAGTCAGTGCTCTAAACTGAGTAGAGTGTAAATCTCCTGGTTATACATAATTAACCAGCCATCACAGAGTCAGTTCCCTAAACTGAGGAGAGTGTAAATGTCCTGGTTATATACATTTAACCACCCAGCAAAGAGTCCGTTCGCTAAACTGAGGAGAGTGTAAATCTCCTGGTCATATATATTTAACCAGCCAGCACAGATTTAGTGCCCTAAACTGAGGAGTGTGTAAATCTCCTGGTTAGAAATATTTAACCACCCAGCAAAGAGTCAGTGCCCTAAACTGAGGAGAGTGTAAATCTCCTGGTAACATAAATTTAACCAGCCAGCACAGACCCAGGGCCCAAAACTGAGGAGAGTGTAAATCTCCTGCTTATATATATTTAACCAGCCAGCACAGACTCGGTGCCCTAAACTGAGGAGAGTGTAAATCTCCTGGTTACATATATTTAACCAGCCAGCACAGAGTCCGTGCCCTAAACTGAGGAGAGTGTAAATTTCATGGTTAAATAAATTTAACCAGCCAGCACAGACTCAGTGCCCTAAACTGAGGAGATTGTAAATCTCCTGCTTATATATATTTAACCAGCCAGCACAGACTCAGTACCATAAACTGAGGAGAGTGTAAATCTCCTGGTTGTCTATATTTAACGAGACAGCACAGACTCAGTGCCATAAACTGAGGAGTGTGTAAATCTCCTGGTTACATATATTTAACCAGCCAGCACAGAGTCAGTGCTCTAAACTGAGGAGAGTGTAAATCTCCTGCTTATATATATTTAACCAGCCAGCACAGACTCGGTGCCCTAAACTGAGGAGAGTGTAAATCTCCTGGTTACATATATTTAACCAGCCAGCACAGAGTCCGTGCCCTAAACTGAGAAGAGTGGAAGTCTCCTGGTCATATATGTTTAACCAGCCAGCACAGACACAGTGCCATAAACTGAGGAGAGTGTAAATCTCCTGGTCATAAATATTTAACCAGCCAGCCCAGAGTCAGTGCCCTAAACTGAGGAGAGTGTAAATCTCCTGGTCATATATATTTAACCAGCCAGTGCAGAGTCTGTGCCCTAGCCTGAGGAGAGTGGAAATCTCCTGGTCATATATATTTAACCAGCCAGCGCAGACTTTGTGCGCTAGATTGAGGAGAGTATAAACCTCATGGTTATATACATTTAAACAGACAGCACCGACTCAGTGCCATAAAGTGAGGAGAGTGTAAATCTCCTGGTTAGAAATATTTAACGAGACAGCACAGACTCAGTGCCATAAACTGAGGAGTGTGTAAATCTCCTGGTTACATATATTTAACCAGCCAGCACAGAGTCAGTGCTCTAAACTGAGTAGAGTGTAAATCTCCTGGTTATACATAATTAACCAGCCATCACAGAGTCAGTTCCCTAAACTGAGGAGAGTGTAAATGTCCTGGTTATATACATTTAACCACCCAGCAAAGAGTCCGTTCGCTAAACTGAGGAGAGTGTAAATCTCCTGGTCATATATATTTAACCAGCCAGCACAGATTTAGTGCCCTAAACTGAGGAGTGTGTAAATCTCCTGGTTAGAAATATTTAACCACCCAGCAAAGAGTCAGTGCCCTAAACTGAGGAGAGTGTAAATCTCCTGGTAACATAAATTTAACCAGCCAGCACAGACCCAGGGCCCAAAACTGAGGAGAGTGTAAATCTCCTGCTTATATATATTTAACCAGCCAGCACAGACTCGGTGCCCTAAACTGAGGAGAGTGTAAATCTCCTGGTTACATATATTTAACCAGCCAGCACAGAGTCCGTGCCCTAAACTGAGGAGAGTGTAAATTTCATGGTTAAATAAATTTAACCAGCCAGCACAGACTCAGTGCCCTAAACTGAGGAGATTGTAAATCTCCTGCTTATATATATTTAACCAGCCAGCACAGACTCAGTACCATAAACTGAGGAGAGTGTAAATCTCCTGGTTGTCTATATTTAACGAGACAGCACAGACTCAGTGCCATAAACTGAGGAGTGTGTAAATCTCCTGGTTACATATATTTAACCAGCCAGCACAGAGTCAGTGCTCTAAACTGAGGAGAGTGTAAATCTCCTGCTTATATATATTTAACCAGCCAGCACAGACTCGGTGCCCTAAACTGAGGAGAGTGTAAATCTCCTGGTTACATATATTTAACCAGCCAGCACAGAGTCCGTGCCCTAAACTGAGGAGAGTGTAAATTTCATGGTTAAATATATTTAACCAGCCAGCACAGACTCAGTGCCCTAAACTGAGGAGATTGTAAATCTCCTGCTTATATATATTTAACCAGCCAGCACAGACTCAGTACCATAAACTGAGGAGAGAGTAAATCTCCTGGTTGTCTATATTTAACGAGACAGCACAGACTCAGTGCCATAGACTGAGGAGTGTGTAAATCTCCTGGTTACATATATTTAACCAGCCAGCACAGAGTCAGTGCTCTAAACTGAGGAGAGTGTAAATCTCCTGCTTATATATATTTAACCAGCCAGCACAGACTCGGTGCCCTAAACTGAGGAGAGTGTAAATCTCCTGGTTACATATATTTAACCAGCCAGCACAGAGTCCGTGCCCTAAACTGAGGAGAGTGTAAATTTCATGGTTAAATAAATTTAACCAGCCAGCACAGACTCAGTGCCCTAAACTGAGGAGATTGTAAATCTCCTGCTTATATATATTTAACCAGCCAGCACCGACTCAGTACCATAAACTGAGGAGAGAGTAAATCTCCTGGTTGTCTATATATAACGAGACAGCACAGACTCAGTGCCATAAACTGAGGAGTGTGTAAATCTCCTGGTTAAATGTAATTAACCAGCCAGCACACAGTCAGTGCCCAAAACTGAGCAGACTGTAAATCTCCTGGTTATATATATTTAACCATCCAACACAGAGTCAGTGCCCTAAACTGAGGAGAATGTAAAACTCCTGCCTTCATATATTTAACCACCCAGCACAGAGTTAGTGCCCAAAACAGAGGAGACTGTTAATGTCCTGGTCATATATATTTAACCAGCCAGTGCAGACTTAGTGCCCTCAACTGAGGAGAGTGTAAATCTCGTGGTTATATGTAATTAACCAGCCAGCAGACAGTCATTGCCCATAACTGCGGAGAGTGTAAATCTCCTGGTCATATATATTTAACCAGCCAGCACAGAGTCAGTGCCCTAAACTGAGAAGAGTGGAAGTCTCCTGGTCATATATGTTTAACCAGCCAGCACAGACACAGTGCCATAAACTGAGGAGATTGTAAATCTCCTGCTTATATATATTTAACCAGCCAGAACAGACTCAGTACCATAAACTGAGGAGAGTGTAAATCTCCTGGTTGTCTATATTTAACGAGACAGCACAGACTCAGTGCCATAAACTGAGGAGTGTGTAAATCTCCTGGTTACATATATTTAACCAGCCAGCACAGAGTCAATGCTCTAAACTGAGGAGAGTGTAAATCTCCTGCTTATATATATTTAACCAGCCAGCACAGACTCGGTGCCCTAAACTGAGGAGAGTGTAAATCTCCTGGTTACATATATTTAACCAGCCAGCACAGAGTCCGTGCCCTAAACTGAGGAGAGTGTAAATTTCATGGTTAAATAAATTTAACCAGCCAGCACAGACTCAGTGCCCTAAACTGAGGAGATTGTAAATCTCCTGCTTATATATATTGAACCAGCCAGCACAGACTCGGTGCCCTAAACTGAGGAGAGTGTAAATCTCCTGCTTATATATATTTAACCAGCCAGCACCGACTCAGTACCATAAACTGAGGAGAGTGTAAATCTCCTGGTTGTCTATATATACCGAGACAGCACAGACTCAGTGCCATAAACTGAGGAGTGTGTAAATCTCCTGGTTAAATGTAATTAACCAGCCAGCACACAGTCAGTGCCCAAAACTGAGCTGACTGTAAATCTCCTGGTTATATATATTTAACCAGCCAACACAGAGTCAGTGCCCTAAACTGAGGAGAATGTAAAACTCCTGCCTTCATATATTTAACCACCCAGCACAGAGTTAGTGCCCAAAACAGAGGAGACTGTTAATGTCCTGGTCATATATATTTAACCAGCCAGTGCAGACTTAGTGCCCTCAACTGAGGAGAGTGTAAATCTCGTGGTTATATGTAATTAACCAGCCAGCAGACAGTCATTGCCCATAACTGCGGAGAGTGTAAATCTCCTGGTCATATATATTTAACCAGCCAGCACAGAGTCAGTGCCCTAAACTGAGAAGAGTGGAAGTCTCCTGGTCATATATGTTTAACCAGCCAGCACAGACACAGTGCCATAAACTGAGGAGAGTGTAAATCTCCTGGTCATAAATATTTAACCAGCCAGCCCAGAGTCAGTGCCCTAAACTGAGGAGAGTGTAAATCTCCTGGTCATATATATTTAACCAGCCAGTGCAGAGTCTGTGCCCTAGCCTGAGGAGAGTGGAAATCTCCTGGTCATATATATTTAACCAGCCAGCGCAGACTTTGTGCCCTAGATTGAGGAGAGTATAAACCTCATGGTTATATACATTTAAACAGACAGCACCGACTCAGTGCCATAAAGTGAGGAGAGTGTAAATCTCTTGGTTAGAAATATTTAACGAGACAGCACAGACTCAGTGCCATAAACTGAGGAGTGTGTAAATCTCCTGGTTACATATATTTAACCAGCCAGCACAGAGTCCGTGCCCTAAACTGAGGAGAGTGTAAATTTCATGGTTAAATAAATTTAACCAGCCAGCACAGACTCAGTGCCCTAAACTGAGGAGATTGTAAATCTCCTGCTTATATATATTTAACCAGCCAGCAAAGACTCAGTACCATAAACTGAGGAGAGTGTAAATCTCATGGTTGTCTATATTTAACGAGACAGCACAGACTCAGTGCCATAAACTGAGGAGTGTGTAAATCTCCTGGTTACATATATTTAACCAGCCAGCACAGAGTCAGTGCTCTAAACTGAGGAGAGTGTAAATCTCCTGCTTATATATATTTAACCAGCCAGCACAGACTCGGTGCCCTAAACTGAGGAGAGTGTAAATCTCCTGGTTACATATATTTAACCAGCCAGCACAGAGTCCGTGCCCTAAACTGAGGAGAGTGTAAATTTCATGGTTAAATAGATTTAACCAGCCAGCACAGACTCAGTGCCCTAAACTGAGGAGATTGTAAATCTCCTGCTTATATATATTTAACCAGCCAGCACAGACTCAGTATCATAAACTGAGGAGAGAGTAAATCTCCTGGTTGTCTATATTTAACGAGACAGCACAGACTCAGTGCCATAAACTGAGGAGTGTGTAAATCTCCTGGTTACATATATTTAACCAGCCAGCACAGAGTCAGTGCTCTAAACTGAGGAGAGTGTAAATCTCCTGCTTATATATATTTAACCAGCCAGCACAGACTCGGTGCCCTAAACTGAGGAGAGTGTAAATCTCCTGGTTACATATATTTAACCAGCCAGCACAGAGTCCGTGCCCTAAACTGAGGAGAGTGTAAATTTCATGGTTAAATAAATTTAACCAGCCAGCACAGACTCAGTGTCCTAAACTGAGGAGATTGTAAATCTCCTGCTTATATATATTTAACCAGCCAGCACCGACTCAGTACCATAAACTGAGGAGAGAGTAAATCTCCTGGTTGTCTATATATAACGAGACAGCACAGACTCAGTGCCATAAACTGAGGAGTGTGTAAATCTCCTGGTTAAATGTAATTAACCAGCCAGCACACAGTCAGTGCCCAAAACTGAGCAGACTGTAAATCTCCTGGTTATATATATTTAACCAGCCAACACAGAGTCAGTGCCCTAAACTGAGGAGAATGTAAAACTCCTGCCTTCATATATTTAACCACCCAGCACAGAGTTAGTGCCCAAAACAGAGGAGACTGTTAATGTCCTGGTCATATATATTTAACCAGCCAGTGCAGACTTAGTGCCCTCAACTGAGGAGAGTGTAAATCTCGTGGTTATATGTAATTAACCAGCCAGCAGACAGTCATTGCCCATAACTGCGGAGAGTGTAAATCTCCTGGTCATATATATTTAACCAGCCAGCACAGAGTCAGTGCCCTAAACTGAGAAGAGTGGAAGTCTCCTGGTCATATATGTTTAACCAGCCAGCACAGACACAGTGCCATAAACTGAGGAGAGTGTAAATCTCCTGGTCATAAATATTTAACCAGCCAGCCCAGAGTCAGTGCCCTAAACTGAGGAGAGTGTAAATCTCCTGGTCATATATATTTAACCAGCCAGTGCAGAGTCTGTGCCCGAGCCTGAGGAGAGTGGAAATCTCCTGGTCATATATATTTAACCAGCCAGCGCAGACTTTGTGCCCTAGATTGAGGAGAGTATAAACCTCATGGTTATATACATTTAAACAGACAGCACCGACTCAGTGCCATAAAGTGAGGAGAGTGTAAATCTCTTGGTTAGAAATATTTAACGAGACAGCACAGACTCAGTGCCATAAACTGAGGAGTGTGTAAATCTCCTGGTTACATATATTTAACCAGCCAGCACAGAGTCAGTGCTCTAAACTGAGTAGAGTGTAAATCTCCTGGTTATACATAATTAACCAGCCATCACAGAGACAGTTCCCTAAACTGAGGAGAGTGTAAATGTCCTGGTTATATACATTTAACCACCCAGCAAAGAGTCCGTTCGCTAAACTGAGGAGAGTGTAAATCTCCTGGTCATATATATTTAACCAGCCAGCACAGATTTAGTGCCCTAAACTGAGGGGTGTGTCAATCTCCTGGTTAGAAATATTTAACCACCCAGCAAAGAGTCAGTGCCCTAAACTGAGGAGAGTGTAAATCTCCTGGTAACATAAATTTAACCAGCCAGCACAGACCCAGGGCCCAAAACTGAGGAGAGTGTAAATCTCCTGCTTATATATATTTAACCAGCCAGCACAGACTCGGTGCCCTAAACTGAGGAGAGTGTAAATCTCCTGGTTACATATATTTAAACAGCCAGCACAGAGTCCGTGCCCTAAACTGAGGAGAGTGTAAATTTCATGGTTAAATAGATTTAACCAGCCAGCACAGACTCAGTGCCCTAAACTGAGGAGATTGTAAATCTCCTGCTTATATATATTTAACCAGCCAGCACAGACTCAGTACCATAAACTGAGCAGAGAGTAAATCTCCTGGTTGTCTATATTTAACGAGACAGCACAGACTCAGTGCCATAAACTGAGGAGTGTCTAAATCTCCTGGTTACATATATTTAACCAGCCAGCACAGAGTCAGTGCTCTAAACTGAGCAGACTGTAAATCTCCTGGTTATATATATTTAACCAGCCCGCACAGAGTCAGTGCCCTAAACTGAGGAGAGTGTAAATGTCCTGGTAATATAAATTTAACCAGCCAGCACAGACTCAGTGCCCTAACCTGCGGAGAGTGTAAATCTCCTGGTTATATATATTCATCCAGCCAGCACAGAGTCAGTGCCCTAAACTGAGGAGAGTGTAAATCTCCTGGTTACATATATTTAACCAGCCAGCACAGACTCAGTGCCATAAACTGAGGAGTGTGTAAATCTCCTGGTTAGCAATATTTAACCACCCAGCAAAGAGTCAGTGCCCTAAACTGAGGAGAGTGTAATTCTCCCTGTTTATATATATTTAACCAGCCCGCACAGAGTCAGTGCCCTAAACTGAGGATAGTGTAAATCTCCTGGTAATATAAATTTAACCAGCCAGCACAGACACAGTGCCCTAACCTGCGGAGAGTGTAAATCTCCTGGTTGTTTGTATTCAACCAGCCAGCACAGAGTCAGTGCCCTAAACTGAGGAGAGTGTAAATCTCCTGGTTATACATAATTAACCAGCCAGCAAAGAGTCCGTTCGCTAAACTGAGGAGAGTGTAAATCTCCTGGGTAGAAATAGTTGACCATCCAGGAAAGTGTCAGTGCCCGAAACTGAGGAGAGTGCACACCTCCTGGTTATATAAATTTAACCAGCCAGCACAGACCCAGGGCCCAAAACTGAGGAGAGCGTACATCTCCTGGTTATATATATTTAACCAGCCAGCACAGACTCAGTGCCCTAAACTGAGGAGAGTGTAAATTTCATGGTTAAATAAATTTAACCAGCCAGCACAGACTCAGTGTCCTAAACTGAGGAGATTGTAAATCTCCTGCTTATATATATTTAACCAGCCAGCACCGACTCAGTACCATAAACTGAGGAGAGAGTAAATCTCCTGGTTGTCTATATATAACGAGACAGCACAGACTCAGTGCCATAAACTGAGGAGTGTGTAAATCTCCTGGTTAAATGTAATTAACCAGCCAGCACACAGTCAGTGCCCAAAACTGAGCAGACTGTAAATCTCCTGGTTATATATATTTAACCAGCCAACACAGAGTCAGTGCCCTAAACTGAGGAGAATGTAAAACTCCTGCCTTCATATATTTAACCACCCAGCACAGAGTTAGTGCCCAAAACAGAGGAGACTGTTAATGTCCTGGTCATATATATTTAACCAGCCAGTGCAGACTTCGTGCCCTCAACTGAGGAGAGTGTAAATCTCGTGGTTATATGTAATTAACCAGCCAGCAGACAGTCATTGCCCATAACTGCGGAGAGTGTAAATCTCCTGGTCATATATATTTAACCAGCCAGCACAGAGTCAGTGCCCTAAACTGAGAAGAGTGGAAGTCTCCTGGTCATATATGTTTAACCAGCCAGCACAGACACAGTGCCATAAACTGAGGAGATTGTAAATCTCCTGCTTATATATATTTAACCAGCCAGCACAGACTCAGTACCATAAACTGAGGAGAGTGTAAATCTCCTGGTTGTCTATATTTAACGAGACAGCACAGACTCAGTGCCATAAACTGAGGAGTGTGTAAATCTCCTGGTTACATATATTTAACCAGCCAGCACAGAGTCAATGCTCTAAACTGAGGAGAGTGTAAATCTCCTGCTTATATATATTTAACCAGCCAGCACAGACTCGGTGCCCTAAACTGAGGAGAGTGTAAATCTCCTGGTTACATATATTTAACCAGCCAGCACAGAGTCCGTGCCCTAAACTGAGGAGAGTGTAAATTTCATGGTTAAATAGATTTAACCAGCCAGCACAGACTCAGTGCCCTAAACTGAGGAGATTGTAAATCTCCTGCTTATATATATTTAACCAGCCAGCACCGACTCAGTACCATAAACTGAGGAGAGAGTAAATCTCCTGGTTGTCTATATATACCGAGACAGCACAGACTCAGTGCCATAAACTGAGGAGTGTGTAAATCTCCTGGTTAAATGTAATTAACCAGCCAGCACACAGTCAGTGCCCAAAACTGAGCAGACTGTAAATCTCCTGGTTATATATATTTAACCAGCCAACACAGAGTCAGTGCCCTAAACTGAGGAGAATGTAAAACTCCTGCCTTCATATATTTAACCACCCAGCACAGAGTTAGTGCCCAAAACAGAGGAGACTGTTAATGTCCTGGTCATATATATTTAACCAGCCAGTGCAGACTTAGTGCCCTCAACTGAGGAGAGTGTAAATCTCGTGGTTATATGTAATTAACCAGCCAGCAGACAGTCATTGCCCATAACTGCGGAGAGTGTAAATCTCCTGGTCATATATATTTAACCAGCCAGCACAGAGTCAGTGCCCTAAACTGAGAAGAGTGGAAGTCTCCTGGTCATATATGTTTAACCAGCCAGCACAGACACAGTGCCATAAACTGAGGAGAGTGTAAATCTCCTGGTCATAAATATTTAACCAGCCAGCCCAGAGTCAGTGCCCTAAACTGAGGAGAGTGTAAATCTCCTGGTCATATATATTTAACCAGCCAGTGCAGAGTCTGTGCCCTAGCCTGAGGAGAGTGGAAATCTCCTGGTCATATATATTTAACCAGCCAGCGCAGACTTTGTGCCCTAGATTGAGGAGAGTATAAACCTCATGGTTATATACATTTAAACAGACAGCACCGACTCAGTGCCATAAAGTGAGGAGAGTGTAAATCTCTTGGTTAGAAATATTTAACGAGACAGCACAGACTCAGTGCCATAAACTGAGGAGTGTGTAAATCTCCTGGTTACATATATTTAACCAGCCAGCACAGAGTCAGTGCTCTAAACTGAGTAGAGTGTAAATCTCCTGGTTATACATAATTAACCAGCCATCACAGAGTCAGTTCCCTAAACTGAGGAGAGTGTAAATGTCCTGGTTATATACATTTAACCACCCAGCAAAGAGTCCGTTCGCTAAACTGAGGAGAGTGTAAATCTCCTGGTCATATATATTTAACCAGCCAGCACAGATTTAGTGCCCTAAACTGAGGGGTGTGTCAATCTCCTGGTTAGAAATATTTAACCACCCAGCAAAGAGTCAGTGCCCTAAACTGAGGAGAGTGTAAATCTCCTGGTAACATAAATTTAACCAGCCAGCACAGACCCAGGGCCCAAAACTGAGGAGAGTGTAAATCTCCTGCTTATATATATTTAACCAGCCAGCACAGACTCGGTGCCCTAAACTGAGGAGAGTGTCAATCTCCTGGTTACATATATTTAAACAGCCAGCACAGAGTCCGTGCCCTAAACTGAGGAGAGTGTAAATTTCATGGTTAAATAGATTTAACCAGCCAGCACAGACTCAGTGCCCTAAACTGAGGAGATTGTAAATCTCCTGCTTATATATATTTAACCAGCCAGCACAGACTCAGTACCATAAACTGAGCAGAGAGTAAATCTCCTGGTTGTCTATATTTAACGAGACAGCACAGACTCAGTGCCATAAACTGAGGAGTGTCTAAATCTCCTGGTTACATATATTTAACCAGCCAGCACAGAGTCAGTGCTCTAAACTGAGCAGACTGTAAATCTCCTGGTTATATATATTTAACCAGCCCGCACAGAGTCAGTGCCCTAAACTGAGGAGAGTGTAAATGTCCTGGTAATATAAATTTAACCAGCCAGCACAGACTCAGTGCCCTAACCTGCGGAGAGTGTAAATCTCCTGGTTATATATATTCATCCAGCCAGCACAGAGTCAGTGCCCTAAACTGAGGAGAGTGTAAATCTCCTGGTTACATATATTTAACCAGCCAGCACAGACTCAGTGCCATAAACTGAGGAGTGTGTAAATCTCCTGGTTAGCAATATTTAACCACCCAGCAAAGAGTCAGTGCCCTAAACTGAGGAGAGTGTAATTCTCCCTGTTTATATATATTTAACCAGCCCGCACAGAGTCAGTGCCCTAAACTGAGGATAGTGTAAATCTCCTGGTAATATAAATTTAACCAGCCAGCACAGACACAGTGCCCTAACCTGCGGAGAGTGTAAATCTCCTGGTTGTTTGTATTCAACCAGCCAGCACAGAGTCAGTGCCCTAAACTGAGGAGAGTGTAAATCTCCTGGTTATACATAATTAACCAGCCAGCAAAGAGTCCGTTCGCTAAACTGAGGAGAGTGTAAATCTCCTGGGTAGAAATAGTTGACCATCCAGGAAAGTGTCAGTGCCCGAAACTGAGGAGAGTGCAAACCTCCTGGTTATATAAATTTAACCAGCCAGCACAGACCCAGGGCCCAAAACTGAGGAGAGCGTAAATCTCCTGGTTATATATATTTAACCAGCCAGCACAGACTCAGTGCCCTAAACTGAGAAGAGTGTAAATTTCATGGTTAAATAAATTTAACCAGCCAGCACAGACTCAGTGCCATAAACTGAGGAGAGAGTAAATCACCTGGTTGTATATATTTAACGAGACAGCACAGACTCAGTGCCATAAACTGAGGAGTGTGTAAATCTCCTGGTAATATAAATTTAACGAGCCAGCACAGACTCAGTGCCCTTACCTGCGGAGAGTGTAAATCTCTTGGTTATATATATTCAACCAGCCAGCACAGAGTCAGTGCCCTAAACTGAGGAGGGTGTAAATCTCCTGGTTACATAAATTTAACCAGCCAGCACAGACCCAGGGCCCAAAACTGAGGAGAGTGTAAATCTCCTGCTTATATATATTTAACCAGCCAGCACAGACTCGGTGCCCTAAACTGAGGAGAGTGTAAATCTCCTGGTTACATATATTTAACCAGCCAGCACAGAGTCCGTGCCCTAAACTGAGGAGAGTGTAAATTTCATGGTTAAATAAATTTAACCAGCCAGCACAGACTCAGTGCCCTAAACTGAGGAGATTGTAAATCTCCTGCTTATATATATTTAACCAGCCAGCACAGACTCAGTACCATAAACTGAGGAGAGTGTAAATCTCCTGGTTGTCTATATTTAACGAGACAGCACAGACTCAGTGCCATAAACTGAGGAGTGTGTAAATCTCCTGGTTACATATATTTAACCAGCCAGCACAGAGTCAGTGCTCTAAACTGAGGAGAGTGTAAATCTCCTGCTTATATATATTTAACCAGCCAGCACAGACTCGGTGCCCTAAACTGAGGAGAGTGTAAATCTCCTGGTTACATATATTTAACCAGCCAGCACAGAGTCCGTGCCCTAAACTGAGGAGAGTGTAAATTTCATGGTTAAATAAATTTAACCAGCCAGCACAGACTCAGTGCCCTAAACTGAGGAGATTGTAAATCTCCTGCTTATATATATTTAACCAGCCAGCACAGACTCAGTACCATAAACTGAGGAGAGAGTAAATCTCCTGGTTGTCTATATTTAACGAGACAGCACAGACTCAGTGCCATAAACTGAGGAGTGTGTAAATCTCCTGGTTACATATATTTAACCAGCCAGCACAGAGTCAGTGCTCTAAACTGAGGAGAGTGTAAATCTCCTGCTTCTATATATTTAACCAGCCAGCACAGACTCGGTGCCCTAAACTGAGGAGAGTGTAAATCTCCTGGTTACATATATTTAACCAGCCAGCACAGAGTCCGTGCCCTAAACTGAGGAGAGTGTAAATTTCATGGTTAAATAAATTTAACCAGCCAGCACAGACTCAGTGCCCTAAACTGAGGAGATTGTAAATCTCCTGCTTATATATATTTAACCAGCCAGCACCGACTCAGTACCATAAACTGAGGAGAGAGTAAATCTCCTGGTTGTCTATATATAACGAGACAGCACAGACTCAGTGCCATAAACTGAGGAGTGTGTAAATCTCCTGGTTAAATGTAATTAACCAGCCAGCACACAGTCAGTGCCCAAAACTGAGCAGACTGTAAATCTCCTGGTTATATATATTTAACCAGCCAACACAGAGTCAGTGCCCGAAACTGAGGAGAATGTAAAACTCCTGCCTTCATATATTTAACCACCCAGCACAGAGTTAGTGCCCAAAACAGAGGAGACTGTTAATGTCCTGGTCATATATATTTAACCAGCCAGTGCAGACTTAGTGCCCTCAACTGAGGAGAGTGTAAATCTCGTGGTTATATGTAATTAACCAGCCAGCAGACAGTCATTGCCCATAACTGCGGAGAGTGTAAATCTCCTGGTCATATATATTTAACCAGCCAGCACAGAGTCAGTGCCCTAAACTGAGAAGAGTGGAAGTCTCCTGGTCATATATGTTTAACCAGCCAGCACAGACACAGTGCCATAAACTGAGGAGAGTGTAAATCTCCTGGTCATAAATATTTAACCAGCCAGCCCAGAGTCAGTGCCCTAAACTGAGGAGAGTGTAAATCTCCTGGTCATATATATTTAACCAGCCAGTGCAGAGTCTGTGCCCTAGCCTGAGGAGAGTGGAAATCTCCTGGTCATATATATTTAACCAGCCAGCGCAGACTTTGTGCCCTAGATTGAGGAGAGTATAAACCTCATGGTTATATACATTTAAACAGACAGCACCGATTCAGTGCCATAAAGTGAGGAGAGTGTAAATCTCCTGGTTAGAAATATTTAACGAGACAGCACAGACTCAGTGCCATAAACTGAGGAGTGTGTAAATCTCCTGGTTACATATATTTAACCAGCCAGCACAGAGTCAGTGCTCTAAACTGAGTAGAGTGTAAATCTCCTGGTTATACATAATTAACCAGCCATCACAGAGTCAGTTCCCTAAACTGAGGAGAGTGTAAATGTTCTGGTTATATACATTTAACCACCCAGCAAAGAGTCCGTTCGCTAAACTGAGGAGAGTGTAAATCTCCTGGTCATATATATTTAACCAGCCAGCACAGATTTAGTGCCCTAAACTGAGGAGTGTGTAAATCTCCTGGTTAGAAATATTTAACCACCCAGCAAAGAGTCAGTGCCCTAAACTGAGGAGAGTGTAAATCTCCTGGTAACATAAATTTAACCAGCCAGCACAGACCCAGGGCCCAAAACTGAGGAGAGTGTAAATCTCCTGCTTATATATATTTAACCAGCCAGCACAGACTCGGTGCCCTAAACTGAGGAGAGTGTAAATCTCCTGGTTACATATATTTAACCAGCCAGCACAGAGTCCGTGCCCTAAACTGAGGAGAGTGTAAATTTCATGGTTAAATAGATTTAACCAGCCAGCACAGACTCAGTGCCCTAAACTGAGGAGATTGTAAATCTCCTGCTTATATATATTTAACCAGCCAGCACAGACTCAGTACCATAAACTGAGGAGAGAGTAAATCTCCTGGTTGTCTATATTTAACGAGACAGCACAGACTCAGTGCCATAAACTGAGGAGTGTCTAAATCTCCTGGTTACATATATTTAACCAGCCAGCACAGAGTCAGTGCTCTAAACTGAGGAGAGTGTAAATCTCCTGCTTATATATATTTAACCAGCCAGCACAGACTCGGTGCCCTAAACTGAGGAGAGTGTAAATCTCCTGGTTACATATATTTAACCAGCCAGCACAGAGTCCGTGCCCTAAACTGAGGAGAGTGTAAATTTCATGGTTAAATAAATTTAACCAGCCAGCACAGACTCAGTGCCCTAAACTGAGGAGATTGTAAATCTCCTGCTTATATATATTTAACCAGCCAGCACAGACTCGGTGCCCTAAACTGAGGAGAGTGTAAATCTCCTGGTTACATATATTTAACCAGCCAGCACAGAGTCCGTGCCCTAAACTGAGGAGAGTGTAAATTTCATGGTTAAATAAATTTAACCAGCCAGCACAGACTCAGTGCCCTAAACTGAGGAGATTGTAAATCTCCTGCTTATATATATTTAACCAGCCAGCACCGACTCAGTACCATAAACTGAGGAGAGAGTAAATCTCCTGGTTGTCTATATTTAACGAGACAGCACAGACTCAGTGCCATAAACTGAGGAGTGTGTAAATCTCCTGGTTAAATGTAATTAACCAGCCAGCACACAGTCAGTGCCCAAAACTGAGCAGACTGTAAATCTCTGGTTATATATATTTAACCAGCCAACACAGAGTCAGTGCCCGAAACTGAGGAGAATGTAAAACTCCTGCCTTCATATATTTAACCACCCAGCACAGAGTTAGTGCCCAAAACAGAGGAGACTGTTAATGTCCTGGTCATATATATTTAACCAGCCAGTGCAGACTTAGTGCCCTCAACTGAGGAGAGTGTAAATCTCGTGGTTATATGTAATTAACCAGCCAGCAGACAGTCATTGCCCATAACTGCGGAGAGTGTAAATCTCCTGGTCATATATATTTAACCAGCCAGCACAGAGTCAGTGCCCTAAACTGAGAAGAGTGGAAGTCTCCTGGTCATATATGTTTAACCAGCCAGCACAGACACAGTGCCATAAACTGAGGAGAGTGTAAATCTCCTGGTCATATATATTTAACCAGCCAGCCCAGAGTCAGTGCCCTAAACTGAGGAGAGTGTAAATCTCCTGGTCATATATATTTAACCAGCCAGTGCAGAGTCTGTGCCCGAGCCTGAGGAGAGTGGAAATCTCCTGGTCATATATATTTAACCAGCCAGCGCAGACTTTGTGCGCTAGATTGAGGAGAGTATAAACCTCATGGTTATATACATTTAAACAGACAGCACCGACTCAGTGCCATAAAGTGAGGAGAGTGTAAATCTCCTGGTTATATATATTTAACCAGCCAGCACAGACTCAATGCCCTAAACTGAGGAGAGTGTAAATCTCCTGGTTACATATATTTAACCAGCCAGCACAGAGTCAGTGCTCTAAACTGAGGAGAGTGTAAATCTCACTGGTTTTATAAATTTAACCAGCCAGCACAGACCAAGGGCCCAAAACTAAGGAGAGTGTAAATCTCCTGCTTATATATACTAAACCAGGCCAGCACAGACTCAGTGCCCTAAACTGAGGAGAGTGTAAATCTCCTGGTTAGAAACATTTAACCACCCAGCACAGAGTCAGTTCCCTAAACTGAGGAGAGTGTAAATCACCTGGTTAGAAATATTTTTAACCAGCCAGCACAGCTTTAGTGCCCTAAACTGAGGAGAGTGTAAATCTCCTGGTAATATAAATTTAACCACACTGGAAATAGTCAGTGCCCTAAACTGAGGAGAGTGTAAATCTCCTGGTTATATATATTTAACCAGCCAACACAGAGTCTGTGCCCTAAACTGAGGAGAATGTAAAACTCCTGGTTTCATATATTTAACCAGCCAGCGCTGAGTTAGGGCCCAAACAGAGGAGAGTTAGGGCCCAAACAGAGGAGAGCCCAGAGTCAGTGCCCTAAACTGACAAGAGTGGAAATCTCCTGGTCATATATGATTAACCAGCCAGCACAGACACAGTGCCCTAAACTGAGGAGAGTGGAAATCTCCTGGTCAAATATATTTAACCAGCCAGCGCAGAGTTTATGCCCTAAACCGAGGAGAGTATAAATCTCATGGTTATATATATTTAACCAGCTAGCACAGAGTTAGTGCCCAAAACAGAGGAGAGTGTTTATGTCCTGGTCATATATATTTAACCAGCCAGCACAGATTCAGTGCCCTAAACTGAGGAGAGAGTAAATCTCCTGGTTGTGTATATTTAACGAGACAGCACAGACTCAGTGCCATAAACTGAGGAGAGAGTAAATCTCCTGGTTGTGTATATTTAACGAGACAGCACAGACTCAGTGCCATAAACTGAGGAGAGTGTAAATCTCCTGGTTATATATATTTAACCAGCCAGCACAGACTCAGTGCCATAAACTGAGGAGAGAGTAAATCTCCTGGTTGTGTATAATTAACGAGACAGCACAGACTCAGTGCCATAAACTGAGGAGTGTGTAAATCTCCTGGTTACATATATTTAACCAGTCAGCCCAGAGTCAGTGCTCGAAACTGAGGAGTGTGTAAATCTCCTAGTTATATAAATTTAACCAGCCAGCACAGACCCAGAGCCCAAAACTGTGGAGAGTGTAAATCTCCTGCTTCTATATATTTAACCAGCCAGCACAGACTCAGTGCCCAAAACTGAGGAGAGTGTAAATCTCCTGGTTATATATATTCAACCAGCCAGCACAGAGTCAGTGCCCTCAACTGAGGAGAGTGTAAATCTCCTGGTTATATATATTTAACCACACTGGAAATAGTCAGTGCCCTCAACTGAGGAGTGTGTAAATCTCCTGGTTAGCAATATTTAACCACCCAGCAAAGAGTCAGTGCCCTCAACTGAGGAGAGTGTAAATCTCCCTGTTTATATATATTTAACCAGCCCGCACAGAGTCAGTGCCCTAAACTGAGGAGAGTGTAAATATCCTGGTAATATAAATTTAACCAGCCAGCACAGACTCAGTGCCCTAACCTGCGGAGAGTGTAAATCTCCTGGTTATATATATTCATCCAGCTAGCACAGAGTCAGTGCCCTAAACTGAGGAGAGTGTAAATCTCCTGGTTACATATATTTAACCAGCCAGCACAGACTCAGTGCCATAAACTGAGGAGTGTGTAAATCTCCTGGTTAGCAATATTTAACCACCCAGCAAAGAGTCAGTGCCCTAAACTGAGGAGAGTGTAATTCTCCCTGTTTATATATATTTAACCAGCCCGCACAGAGTCAGTGCCCTAAACTGAGGAGAGTGTAAATCTCCTGGTAATATAAATTTAACCAGCCAGCACAGACACAGTGCCCTAACCTGCGGAGAGTCTAAATCACCTGGTTATATATATATACAACCAGCCAGCACAGACTCAGTGCCCTAAACTGAGGAGAGTGTAAATCTCCTGGTTATACATAATTAACCAGCCAGCAAAGAGTCCGTTCGCTAAACTGAGGAGAGTGTAAATCTCCTGGGTTGAAATATTTGACCATCCAGGAAAGAGTCAGTGCCCGAAACTGAGGAGAGTGCAAATCTCCTGGTTATATAAATTTAACCATCCAGCACAGACCCAGGGCCCAAAACTGAGGAGAGTGTAAATCTCCTGGTTGTATATATTTAACCAGCCAGCACAGAGTCCGTGCCCTAAACTGAGGAGAGTGTAAATTTCATGGTTAAATAAATTTAACCAGCCAGCACAGACTCAGTGCCATAAACTGAGGAGAGAGTAAGTCTCCTGGTTGTATATATTTAACGAGACAGCACAGACTCAGTGCCATAAACTGAGGAGTGTGTAAATCTCCTGGTTACATATATTTAACCAGCCAGCACAGAGTCAGTGCTCTAAACTGTGGAGTGTGTAAATCTCCTGGTTATATAAATTTAACCAGCCAGCACAGACTCAGGGCCCAAAACTGAGGAGAGTGCAAATTTCCTGGTTATATAAATTTAACCAGCCAGCACAGACCCAGGGCCCAAAACTGAGGAGAGTGTAAATCTCCTGGTTATATATATTGAACCAGCCAGCACAGACTCAGTGCCCTAAACTGAGGAGAGTGTAAATCTCCTGGTTATATATATTTAACCAGCCAGCACAGACTCAGTGCCCTAAACTGAGGAGAGTGTAAATTTCATGGTTAAATAAATTTAACCAGCCAGCACAGACTCAGTGCCATAAACTGAGGAGAGAGTAAATCTCCTGGTTGTATATATTTAACGAGACAGCACAGACTCAGTGCCATAAACTGAGGAGTGTGTAAATCTCCTGGTTACATATATTTAACCAGCCAGCACAGAGTCAGTGCTCTAAACTGTGGAGTGTGTAAATCTCCTGGTTATATAAATTTAACCAGCCAGCACAGACTCAGGGCCCAAAACTGAGGACAGTGTAAATCTCCTGGTTAGCAATATTTAACCACCCAGCAAATAGTCAGTGCCCTCAACTGAGCAGAGTGTAAATCCCCTGGTAATATAAATTTAACGAGCCAGCACAGACTCAGTGCCCTTACCTGCGGAGAGTGTAAATCTCTTGGTTATATATATTCAACCAGCCAGCACAGAGTCAGTGCCGTAAACTGATGAAAGTGTAAATGTCCTGGTTAGAAATATTTAACCACCCAACAAAGAGTCAGTGTCCGAAACTGAGGGGAGTGTAAATCTCATGGTTATATGAATTTAACCTGCCAGCGCAGACTCAGTGCCCTAAACTGAGAAGAGTGTAAATCTCCTGGTTATATGAATTTAACCAGCCAGCACAGACGCAGTGGCCTAAACTGAGGAGAGTGGAAATCTCCTGGTCATATATATTTAACCAGCCAGCACAGAGTCCGTGCCCTAAACTGAGGAGAGTGTAAATCTCCTGGTTACATATATTAGCAGCCAGCACAGAGTCTGTGCCCTAAACTGAGGAGAGTGTAAATCTCCCTGGTTATATAAATTTAACCAGCCAGCACAGACTCAGTGCCCAAAACTGAGGAGAGTGCAAATTTCCTGGTTGAATAAATTTAACCAGCCAGCACAGACTCAGTGCCCGAAACTGAGGAGAGTGTAAAATTCCTGGTTAAATAAATTTAACCAGCCAGCACAGACTCAGTGCCCTAAACTGAGGAGAGTGTAAATCTCCTGGTTTTATTTCTTTAACCAGCCAGCACAGACTCAGTTCAATAAACTGAGAAGAGGTTAAATATCCTGGTTGTATATATTTAACCAGACAGCACAGACTCAGTGCCATAAACTGAGGAGTGTGTAAATCTCCTGGTTACATATATTTAACCAGCCAGCACAGAGTCAGTGCTATAAACTGAGGAGAGTGTAAATCTCACTGGTTATATAAATTTAACCAGCCAGCAGAGACTCAGTGCCCTAAACTGAGGAGAGTGTAAATCTCCTGGTTATATATATTTAACCAACCAGCACAGACTCAGTGCCATAAACTGAGGAGAGAGTAAATCTCCTGGTTGTATATATTTAACGAGACAGCACAGAATCAGTGCCATAAACTGTGGAGTGTGTAAATCCCCTGGTTAAATATATTTAACCAGCCGGCACAGAGTCAGTGCTCTAAACTGAGGAGTGTGTAAATCTCCTGGTTATATAAACTTAACCAGCCAGCACAGACCCAGGGCCCAAAACTGAGGAGATTGTAAATCTCCTGCTTTTATGTATTTAACCAGCCAGCACAGACTCAGTGCCCTAAACTGAGGAGAGTGTAAATCTCCTGGTTAGCAATATTTAACCACACCGGAAATAGTCAGTGCCCTAAACTGAGGAGAGTGTAAATCTGCTGGTTATATCCATTTAACCACCCAGCAAAGAGTCCGTTCCCTAAACTGAGGAGAGTGCAAATCTCCTGGTCGTATATATATAACCAGCCAGCACAGACTCAGTGCCCTAAATTGAGGAGAGTGTAAATCTCCTGGTTATATATTTTTAACCAGCCAGCAGAGACTCAGTTCCATAAACTGAGAAGAGGTTAAATATCCTGTTTGTAGAGATTTAGCCAGACAGCACAGACTCAGTGCCATAAACTGAGGAGTGTGTAAATCTCCTGGTGACATAGATTTAACCAGCCAGCACAGAGTCAGTGCTCAAAACTGAGGAGAGTGTAAACCTCACTGGGTATATAAATTTAACCAGCCAGCATAGACTCAGTGCCCTAAACTGAGGAGAGTGTAAATCTCCTGGTAATTTAAATTTAACCAGCCAGCACAGACTCAGTGCCCAAAACTGAGGAGAGTGTAAATCTCCTGGTAATATACATTTAACAAGCCAGCACAGAGTCAGTGCCATAGACTGTGGAGAGTGTAAATCTCCTGGTTATATATATTAAATCAGCCAGCACAGAGTCAGTTCACTAAACTGAGGTGACTGTAAATCTCCTGGTTATATATATTTATCCAGCCAGCACAGAGTCAGTGCCGTAAACTGATGAGTGTGTAAATCTCCTGGTTAGAAACATTTAACCACCCAGCAAAGAGTCAGTGCCCGAAACTGAGGGGAGTGTAAATCTCCTGGTAACATAAATTTAACCAGCCAGCACAGACTCAGTGCCCTAAACTGAGAAGAGTGTAAAACTCCTGGTTGTATATATTTAACGAGACAGCACAGACTCAGTGCCATAAACTGAGGAGTGTGTAAATCTCCTGGTTACATGAATTTAACCAGCCAGGACAGACGCAGTGCCCTAAAATGAGGAGAGTGTAAATCTCCTGGTTATATATATTCAACCAGCCAGCACAGAGTCAGTGCCCTAAACTGAGGAGTGTGTAAATCTCCTGGTTACCAATATTTCACTACCCAGCAAAGAGTCAGTGCCCTAAACTGAGGAGAGTGTAATTCTCCCTGTTTATATATATTTAACCAGCCCGCACAAAGTCAGCGCCCTAAACTGAGGAGAGTGTAAATCTCCTGGTTATATATATTCAACCAGCCAGCACAGAGTCAGTGCCCTAAACTGAGGTGAGTGTAAATCTCCTGGTTATATATATTTAACCACACCGGAAATAGTAAGTGCCCTAAACTGAGGAGAGTGTAAATCTCCTGGTTATACATAATTAACCAGCCAGCAAAGAGTCCGTTCTCTAAACTGCGGAGAGTGTAAATCTCCTGGTCATATATATTTAACCAGCCAGCACAGACTCAGTGCCCTAAACTGAGGAGAGTGTAAATTTCATGGTTAAATAAATTTAACCAGCCAGCACAGACTCAAGTGCCATAAACTGAGGAGAGAGTAAATCTCCTGGTTGTATATATTTAACGTAACAGCACAGAGTCAGTCTCAAAACTGAGGAGTGTTTAAATCTCCTGGTTATATATATTTAACCAGCCAGCACAGAGTCAGTCTCTGAATTGAGGAGTGTGTAAATCTCCTGGTTATATAAATTTAACCAGCCAGCACAGACCCAGGGCCCAAAACTGAGGAGAGTGTAAATCTCCTGCTTATATGTATTTAACCAGCCAGCACAGACTCAGTGCCCTAAACTGAGGAGAGTGTAAATCTCCTGGTAACATAAATTTAACCAGCCAGCACAGACTCCGTGCCCGAAACTGAGAAGAGTTTAAATCTCCTGGTTGTATATATTTAACGAGACAGCACACACTCAGTGCCATAAACTGAGGAGTGTGTAAAACTCCTGGTTCTTTGAATTTAACCAGCCAGGACAGACGCAGTGCCCTAAACTGAGGAGAGTGGAAATCTCCTGGTCATATATATTTAACCAGCCAGCACAGAGTCCGTGCCCTAAACTGAGGAGAGTGTAAATCTCCTGGTTATATATATTTAACCAGCCAGCACAGACTCAGTGCCCTCAACTGAGGAGAGTGTAAATCTCCCTGTTTATATATATTTAACCAGCCCGCACAGAGTCAGTGCCCTAAACTGAGGAGAGTGTAAATCACCTGGTAATATAAATTTAACCAGCCAGCACAGACTCAGTGCCCTCACCTGCGGAGAGTGTAAATCTCCTGGTTATATATATTCAACCAGCCAGCACAGAGTCAGTGCCCTAAGCTGAGGAGAGTGTAAATCTCCTGGTTATATATATTTAACCACACAGGAAATAGTCAGTGCCCGAAACTGAGGAGAGTGTAAATCTCCTGGTTATACATAATTAACCAGCCAGCAAAGAGTCCGTTCTCTAAACTGCGGAGAGTGTAAATCTCCTGGTCATATATATTTAACCAACCAGCACAGATTTAGTGCCCTAAACTGAGGAGAGTGTAAATCTCCTGGTCATATATATTTATCCAGCCAGCACAGACTCAGTGCCCTAACCTGCGGAGAGTGTAAATCTCCTGGTTTTATATATTCAACCAGCCAGCACAGAGTCAGTGCCCTAAACTGAGGAGAGTGTAAATCTCCTGGTTATATATATTTATCCAGCCAGCACAGACTCAGTGCCCTAACCTGCGGAGAGTCTAAATCTCCTGGTTATATGTATTCAACCAGCCAGCACAGACTCAGTGCCCTAAACTGAGGAGAGTGTAAATCTCCTGGTTATATATATTTAACCACACAGGAAATAGTCAGTGCCCTCAACTGAGGAGAGTGTAAATCTCCTGGTTATACATAATTAACCAGCCAGCAAAGAGTTCGTTCTCTAAACTGCGGTGAGTGTCAATCTCCTGGTTATATATATTTAACCAGCCAGCACAGACTCAGTGCCATAAACTGAGGAGAGAGTAAATCTCCTGGTTGTATATATTTAACGAGACAGCACAGACTCAGTGCCCTAACCTGCGGAGAGTGTAAATCTCTTGGTTATATATATTCAACCAGCCAGCACAGAGTCAGTGCCGTAAACTGATGAAAGTGTAAATGTCCTGGTTACATGTATTTAACCAGCCAGCACAGAGTCCGTGCCCGAAACTGAGGAGAGTGTAAATTTCATGGTTAAATAAATTTAACCAGCCAGCACAGACTCAGTGCCCTAAACTGAGGAGAGAGTAAATCTCCTGGTTGTGTATATTTAACGAGACAGCACAGACTCAGTGCCATAAACTGAGGAGAGTGTAAATCTCCTGGTTATATATATTTAACCAACCAGCACAGACTCTGTGCCATAAACTGAGGAGAGAGTAAATCTCCTGGTTGTGTATAATTAACGAGACAGCACAGACTCAGTGCCATAAACTGAGGAGTGTGTAAATCTCCTGGTTACATATATTTAACCAGCCAGCACAGAGTCAGTGCTCGAAACTGAGGAGTGTGTAAATCTCCTGGTTATATAAATTTAACCAGCCAGCACAGACTCAGTGCCATAAACTGAGGAGAGAGTAAATCTCCTGGTTGTATATATTTAACGAGACAGCACAGACTCAGTGCCCTAACCTGCGGAGAGTGTAAATCTCTTGGTTATATATATTCAACCAGCCAGCACAGAGTCAGTGCCGTAAACTGATGAAAGTGTAAATGTCCTGGTTACATGTATTTAACCAGCCAGCACAGAGTCCGTGCCCTAAACTGAGGAGAGTGTAAATTTCATGGTTAAATAAATTTAACCAGCCAGCACAGACTCAGTGCCCTAAACTGAGGAGAGAGTAAATCTCCTGGTTGTGTATATTTAACGAGACAGCACAGACTCAGTGCCATAAACTGAGGAGAGTGTAAATCTCCTGGTTATATATATTTAACCAGCCAGCACAGACTCAGTGCCCAAAACTGAGGAGAGTGCAAATTTCCTGGTTTTATTTCTTTAACCAGCCAGCACAGACTCAGTTCCATAAACTGAGAAGAGGTTAAATATCCTGGTTGGATATATTTAACCAGACAGCACAGACTCAGTGCCATAAACTGAGGAGTGTGTAAATCTCCTGGTTACATATATTTAACCAGCCAGCACAGAGTCAGTGCTATAAACTGAGGAGAGTGTAAATCTCACTGGTTATATAAATTTAACCAGCCAGCAGAGACTCAGTGCCCTAAACTGAGGAGAGTGTAAATCTCCTGGTTATATATATTTAACCAGCCAGCACAGACTCAGTGCCATAAACTGAGGAGAGAGGAAATCTCCTGGTTGTATATATTTAACGAGACAGCACAGACTCAGTGCCATAAACTGAGGAGTGTGTAAATCCCCTGGTTAAATATATTTAACCAGCCGGCACAGAGTCAGTGCTCGAAACTGAGGAGAGTGTAAATCTCCTGCTTTTATGTATTTAACCAGCCAGCACAGACTCAGTGCCCTAAACTGAGGAGAGTGTAAATCTCCTGGTTAGCAATATTTAACCACACCGGAAATAGTCAGTGCCCTAAACTGAGGAGAGTGTAAATCTGCTGGTTATATCCATTTAACCACCCAGCAAAGAGTCCGTTCCCTAAACTGAGGAGAGTGCAAATCTCCTGGTCGTATATATTTAACCAGCCAGCACAGACTCAGTGCCCTAAACTGAGGAGAGTGTAAATCTCCTGGTTAGAAATATTTGACCACCCAGCAAAGAGTCAGTCCCCTAAACTGAGGAGAGTGCAAATCTCCTGGTTATATATATTTAACCAGCCAGCACAGAGTCCGTGCCCTAAACTGAGGAGAGTGTAAATCTCCTGGTTACGTATATTTAACCAGCCAGCACAGAGTCAGTGCTCTAAACTGAGGAGTGTGTAAATCTCCTGGTTATATATATTTAACCAGCCAGCACAGACCCAGGTCCCAAAACTGAGGAGAGTGTAAATCTCCTGCTTATATGTATTTAACCAGCCAGCACAAACTCAGTGCCCGAAACTGAGGAGAGTGTAAATCTCCTGCTTATATGTATTTGACCACCCAGCACAGACTCAGTGCCCTAAACTGAGGAGAGAGTAAATCTCCTGGTTGTATATATTTAACGAGACAGCACAGACTCAGTGCCATAAACTGAGGAGTGTGTAAATCTCCTGGTTACATATATTTAACCAGCCAGCACAGACTCACCGCCCTAAACTGAGGAGAGTGTAAATCTCCTGGTTAGCAATATTTAACCAGCCCGCACAGAGTCAGTGCCGTAAACTGATGAGAGTGTAAATCTCCTGGTTAGAAATATTTAACCACCCAACAAAGAGTCAGTGTCCGAAACTGAGGGGAGTGGAAATCTCCCTGGTTATATAAATTTAACCAGCCAGCACAGACTCAGTGCCCAAAACTGAGGAGAGTGCAAATTTCCTGGTTGAATAAATTTAATCAGCCAGCACAGACTCAGTGCCCTAAACTGAGGAGAGTGTAAATCTCCTGGTTAGCAATATTTAACCATCCCGCACAGAGTCATTGCCGTAAACTGATGAGAGTGTAAATCTCCTGGTAAGAAATATTTAACCACCCAACAAAGAGTCAGTGCCCGAAACTGAGGGGAGTGTAAATCTCCCTGGTTAAATAAATTTAACCAGCCAGCACAGAGTCAGTCTCTGAATTGAGGAGTGTGTAAATCTCCTGGTTATATAAATTTAACCAGCCAGGACAGACGCAGTGCCCTAAACTGAGGAGAGTGGAAATCTCCTGGTCATATATATTTAACCAGCCAGCTCAGAGTCCGTGCCCTATACTGAGGAGAGTGTAAATCTCCTGGTTATACATAATTAACCAGCCAGCAAAGAGTCCGTTCTCTAAACTGCGGAGAGTGTAAATCTCCTGGTTATATCTATTTAACCAGCCAGCACAGACTCAGTGCCCTAAACTGAGGAGAGTGTAAATCTCCTGGTTATATATATTTAACCAGCCAGCACAGACTCACTGCCATAAACTGAGGAGAGAGTAAATCTCCTGGTTGTATATATTTAACGAGACAACACAGACTCAGTGCCGTAAACTGAGGAGTGTGTAAATCTCCTGGTTAGCAATATTTAACCACCCAGCAAAGAGTCAGTGCCCTCAACTGAGGAGAGTGTAAATCTCCTGGTTACATGTATTTAACCAGCCAGCACAGAGTCCGTGACCTAAACTGAGGAGAGTGTAAATTTCATGGTTAAATAAATTTAACCAGCCAGCACAGACTCAAGTGCCATATACTGAGGAGAGAGTAAATCTCCTGGTTGTATATATTTAATGAGACAGCACAGAGTCAGTCCGAAAACTGAGGAGTGTTTAAATCTCCTGGTTACATATATTTAACCAGCCAGCACAGAGTCAGTCTCTGAATTGAGGAGTGTGTAAATCTCCTGGTTATATAAATTTAACCAGCCAGCACAGACCCAGGGCCCAAAACTGAGGAGAGTGTAAATCTCCTGCTTATATGTATTTAACCAGCCAGCACAGACTCAGTGCCCTAAACTGAGGAGAGTGTAAATCTCCTGGTTATATATATTTAACCAGCCAGCACAGACTCAGTGCCCTAAACTGAGGAGAGTGTAAATCTCCTGGTCAGCAATATTTAACCAGCCAGCACAGACTCAGTGCCCTAAACTGCGGAGAGTGTAAATCTCCTGGTTAGCAATATTTAACCACCCAACAAAGAGTCAGTGCCCGAAACTGAGGGGAGTGTTAATCTCCCTGGTTATATAAATTTAACCAGCCAGCACAGACTCAGTGCCCAAATCTGAGGAGAGTGCAAATTTCCTGGTTGAATAAATTTAACCAGCCAGCACAGACTCCGTGCCCGAAACTGAGGAGAGTTTAAAATTCCTGGTTAAATAAATTTAACCAGCCAGCACAGATTCAGTGCCCTAAACTGAGGAGAGTGTAAATCTCCTGGTTGTATATATTTAAAGAGACAGCACAGACTCAGTGCCATAAACTGAGGAGAGAGTAAATCTCCTGGTTGTATATATTTAAAGAGACAGCACAGACTCAGTGCCCTAAACTGAGGAGTGTGTAAATCTCCTGGTTAGCAATATTTAACCACCCAGCAAAGAGTCAGTGCCCTAAACTGAGGAGAGTGTAAATCTCCTGGTAATATAAATTTAACCAGCCAGCACAGAGTAAGTGCCCTAACCTGCGGAGAGTGTAAATCTCTTGGTTATATATATTCAACCAGCCAGCACAGAGTCAGTGCCGTAAACTGATGAAAGTGTAAATGTCCTGGTTAGAAATATTTAACCACCCAACAAAGAGTCAGTGTCCGAAACTGAGGGGAGTGTAAATCTCCTCGTTATATGAATTTAACCTGCCAGCGCAGACTCAGTGCCCTAAACTGAGAAGAGTGTAAATCTCCTGGTTATATGAATTTAACCAGCCAGCACAGACGCAGTGCCCTAAACTGAGGAGAGTGGAAATCTCCTGGTCATATATATTTAACCAGCCAGCACAGAGTCCGTGCCCTAAACTGAGGAGAGTGTAAATCTCCTGGTTACATATATTAGCAGCCATCACAGAGTCTGTGCCCTAAACTGAGGAGAGTGTAAATCTCCCTGGTTATATAAATTTAACCAGCCAGCACAGACTCAGTGCCCAAAACTGAGGAGAGTGCAAATTTCCTGGTTGAATAAATTTAACCAGCCAGCACAGACTCAGTGCCCTAAACTGAGGAGAGTGTAAATCTCCTGGTTTTATTTCTTTAACCAGCCAGCACAGACTCAGTTCCATAAACTGAGAATAGGTTAAATATCCTGGTTGTATATATTTAACCAGACAGCACAGACTCAGTGCCATAAACTGAGGAGTGTGTAAATCTCCTGGTTACATATATTTAACCAGCCAGCACAGAGTCAGTGCTATAAACTGAGGAGAGTGTAAATCTCACTGGTTATATAAATTTAACCAGCCAGCAGAGACTCAGTGCCCTAAACTGAGGAGAGTGTAAATCTCCTGGTTATATATATTTAACCAGCCAGCACAGACTCAGTGCCATAAACTGAGGAGAGAGTAAATCTCCTGGTTGTATATATTTAACGAGACAGCACAGACTCAGTGCCATAAACTGAGGAGTGTGTAAATCCCCTGGTTAAATATATTTAACCAGCTGGCACAGAGTCAGTGCTCTAAACTGAGGAGTGTGTAAATCTCCTGGTTATATAAACTTAACCAGCCAGCACAGACCCAGGGCCCAAAACTGAGGAGAGTGTAAATCTCCTGCTTTTATGTATTTAACCAGCCAGCACAGACTCAGTGCCCTAAACTGAGGAGAGTGTAAATCTCCTGGTTAGCAATATTGAACCACACCGGAAATAGTCAGTGCCCTAAACTGAGGAGAGTGTAAATCTCCTGGTGATATCCATTTAACCACCCAGCAAAGAGTCCGTTCCCTAAACTGAGGAGAGTGCAAATCTCCTGGTCGTATATATTTAACCAGCCAGCACAGACTCAGTGCCCTAAATTGAGGAGAGTGTAAATCTCCTGGTTATATATTTTTAACCAGTCAGCAGAGACTCAGTTCCATAAACTGAGAAGAGGTTAAATATCCTGTTTGTAGAGATTTAGCCAGACAGCACAGACTCAGTGCCATAAACTGAGGAGTGTGTAAATCTCCTGGTGACATAGATTTAACCAGCCAGCACAGAGTCAGTGCTCAAAACTGAGGAGAGTGTAAACCTCACTGGGTATATAAATTTAACCAGCCAGCATAGACTCAGTGCCCTAAACTGAGGAGAGTGTAAATCTCCTGGTAATTTAAATTTAACCAGCCAGCACAGACTCAGTGCCCAAAACTGAGGAGAGTGTAAATCTCCTGGTAATATACATTTAACAAGCCAGCACAGAGTCAGTGCCATAAACTGTGGAGAGTGTAAATCTCCTGGTTATATATATTAAATCAGCCAGCACAGAGTCAGTTCACTAAACTGAGGTGACTGTAAATCTCCTGGTTATATACATTTATCCAGCCAGCACAGAGTCAGTGCCGTAAACTGATGAGTGTGTAAATCTCCTGGTTAGAAATATTTAACGACCCAGCAAAGAGTCAGTGCCCGAAACTGAGGGGAGTGTAAATCTCCTGGTAACATAAATTTAACCAGCCAGCACAGACTCAGTGCCCTAAACTGAGAAGAGTGTAAATCTCCTGGTTGTATACATTTAACGAGACAGCACAGACTCAGTGCCATAAACTCAGGAGAGTGTAAATCTCCTGGTTACATGAATTTAACCAGCCAGGACAGACGCAGTGCCCTAAACTGAGGAGAGTGGAAATCTCCTGGTCATATATATTTAACCAGCCAGCACAGAGTCCGTGCCCTAAACTGAGGAGAGTGTAAATCTCCTGGTTAGATATATTTAACCAGCCAGCACAGACTCAGTACCATAAACTGAGGAGTGTGTAAATCTCCTGGTTACATATATTTAACCAGCCAGCACAGAGTCAGTGCTCTAAACTGCGGAGAGTGTAAATCTCCCTGTTTATATATATTTAACCAGCCCGCACAGAGTCAGTGCCCTAAACTGAGGAGAGTGTAAATCTCCTGGTTATATATATTTATTCAGCCAGCACAGACTCAGTGCCCTAACCTGCGGAGAGTCTAAATCTCCTGGTTATATATATTCAACCAGCCAGCACAGAGTCAGTGCCCTAAACTGAGGAGAGTGTAAATCTCCTGGTAATATAAATTTAACCAGCCAGCACAGACTCAGTGCCCTAACCTGCGGAGAGTCTAAATCTCCTGGTTATATATATTCAACCAGCCAGCACAGAGTCAGTGCCCTAAACTGAGGAGAGTGTAAATCTCCTGGTTATATATATTTAACCACACAGGAAATAGTCAGTGCCCTAATCTGAGGAGAGTGTAAATCTCCTGGTTATACATAATTAACCAGCCAGCAAAGAGTCCGTTCTCTAAACTGCGGAGAGTGTAAATCTCCTGGTCATATATATTTAACCAGCCAGCACAGAGTCAGTGCCCTAAACTGAGGAGAGTGTAAATCTCCTGGTTAGAAATATTTGACCACCCAGCAAAGAGTCAGTTCCCGAAACTGAGGAGAGTGCAAATCTCCTGGTTATATATATTTAACCAGCCAGCACAGAGTCCGTGCCCTAAACTGAGGACAGTGTAAATCTTCTGGTTACATATATTTAACCAGCCAGCACAGAGTCAGTGCACTAAACTGAGGAGTGTGTAAATATCCTGGTTATATATATTTAACCAGCCAGCACAGACTCAGTGCCATTAACTGAGGAGAGAGTAAATCTCCTGGTTGTATATATTTAACGAGACAGCACAGACTCAGTGCCATAAACTGAGGAGTGTGTAAATCTCCTGGTTAGCAATATTTAACCACCCAGCAAAGAGTCAGTGCCCTCAACTGAGGAGAGTGTAAATCTCCTGGTTATATATATTTAACCAGCCAGCACAGACTCAGTGCCCTAAACTGAGGAGAGTGTAAATCTCCTGCTTATATGTATTTAACCAGCCAGCACAGACTCAGTGCCATAAACTGAGGAGAGAGTAAATCTCCTGGTTGTATATATTTAACGAGACAGCACAGACTCAGTGCCATAAACTGAGGAGTGTGTAAATCTCCTGGTTACATATATTTAACCAGCCAGCACAGACTCAGTGCCCTAAACTGAGGAGAGTGTAAATCTCCTGGTTTGAAATATTTAACCACCCAACAAAGACTCAGTGCCCGAAACTGAGGGGCGTGGAAATCTCCCTGGTTATATAAATTTAACCAGCCAGAACAGACTCAGTGCCCAAAACTGAGGAGAGTGCAAATTTCCTGGTTGAATAAATTTAACCAGCCAGCACAGACTCAGTGCCCGAAACTGAGGAGAGTGTAAAATTCCTGGTTAAATAAATTTAACCAGCCAGCACAGACTCAGTGCCCTAAACTGAGGAGTGTGTAAATCTCCTGGTTATATTTCTTTAACCAGCCAGCACTGACTAAGTGCCATAAACTGAGGAGAGAGTAAATCTCCTGGTTGTATATATTTAACGAGACAGCACAGACTCAGTGCCATAAACTGAGGAGTGTGTAAATCTCCTGGTTAGCAATATTTAACCACCCAGCAAAGAGTCAGTGCCCTCAAATGAGGAGAGTGTAAATCTCCCTGTTTATATATATTTAACCAGCCCGCACAGAGTCAGTGCCCGAAACTGAGGAGAGTGTAAATCTCCTGGTAATATAAATTTAACCAGCCAGCACAGACTCAGTGCCCTAACCTGTGGAGAGTGTAAATCTCCTGGTTATATATATTCATCCAGCCAGCAGAGACTCAGTGCCCTGAACTGAGGAGAGTGTAAATCAACTGGTTATATATATTTAACCAGCCAGCACAGACTCAGTGCCATAAACTGAGGAGAGAGTAAATCTCCTGGTTGTATATATTTAACGAGACAGCACAGACTCAGTGCCCTAAACTTAGGAGTGTGTAAATCTCCTGGTTATATGAATTTAACCAGCCAGGACAGACGCAGTGCCCTAAACTGAGGAGAGTGGAAATCTCCTCGTCATATATATTTAACCAGCCAGCACAGAGTCCGTGCCCTATCCTGAGGAGAGTGTAAATCTCCTGGTTACATATATTTAACCAGCCAGCACAGAGTCAGTGCTCTAAACTGAGGAGAGTGTAAATCTCCTGGTTATATATATTTAACCAGCCAGCACAGACTCAGTGCCATAAACTGAGGAGAGTGTAAGTCTTCCTGGTTATATAAATTTAACCAGCCAGCACAGACTCAGTGCCCAAAACTGAGGAGAGTGCAAATTTCCTGGTTGAATAAATTTAACCAGCCAGCACAGACTCAGTGCCCTAAACTGAGGAGAGTGTAAATCTCCTGGTTTTATTTCTTTAACCAGCCAGCACAGACTCAGTTCCATAAACTGAGAAGAGGTTAAATATCCTGGTTGTATATATTTAACAAGACAGCACAGACTCAGTGCCATAAACTGAGGAGTGTGTAAATCTCCTGGTTACATATATTTAACCAGCCAGCACAGAGTCAGTGCTATAAACTGAGGAGAGTGTAAATCTCACTGGTTATATAAATTTAACCAGCCAGCAGAGACTCAGTGCCCTAAACTGAGGAGAGTGTAAATCTCCTGGTTATATATATTTAACCAGCCAGCACAGACTCAGTGCCATAAACTGAGGAGAGAGTAAATCTCCTGGTTGTATATATTTAACGAGACAGCACAGACTCAGTGCCATAAACTGAGGAGTGTGTAAATCCCCTGGTTAAATATATTTAACCAGCCGGCACAGAGTCAGTGCTCTAAACTGACGAGAGTGTAAATCTCCTGGTTATATATATTTAACCAGACAGCACAGACTCAGTGCCCTAAACTGAGGAGAGTGTAAACCTCCTGGTTACATGTATTTAACCAGCCAGCACAGAGTCCGTGCCCTAAACTGAGGAGAGTGTAAATTTCATGGTTAAATAAATTTAACCAGCCAGCACAGATTCAAGTGCCATAAACTGAGGAGAGAGTAAATCTCCTGGTTGTATATATTTAATGAGACAGCACAGAGTCAGTCTGAAAACTGAGGAGTGTTTAAATCTCCTGGTTACATATATTTAACCAGCCAGCAGAGAGTCAGTCTCTGAATTGAGGAGTGTGTAAATCTCCTGGTTATATAAATTTAACCAGCCAGCACAGACCCAGGGCCCAAAACTGAGGAGAGTGTAAATCTCCTGCTTATATGTATTTAACCAGCCAGCACAGACTCAGTGCCATAAACTGAGGAGTGTGTAAATCTCCTGGTTACATATATTTAACCAACCAGCACAGACTCAGTGCCCTAAACTGAGGAGAGTGTAAATCTCCTGGTCAGCAATATTTAACCAGCCTGCACAGAGTCAGTGCCGTAAACTGATGAGAGTGTAAATCTCCTGGTTAGAAATATTTAACCACCCAACAAAGAGTCAGTGCCCGAAACTGAGGGGAGTGGAAATCTCCTGGTTATATATATTTAACCAGCCAGCACCGACTCAGTGCCATAAACTGAGGAGTGTGTAAATCTCCTGGTTACATATATTTAACCAGCCAGCACAGACTCAGTGCCCTAAACTGAGGAGAGTGTAAATCTCCTGGTGACATAAATTTAACCAGCCAGCACAGACTCAGTGCCCAAAACTGAGGAGAGTGCAAATTTCCTGGTTGAATAAATTTAACCAGCCAGCACAGACTCAGTGCCATAAACTGAGGAGAGTGTAAGTCTTCCTGGTTATATAAATTTAACCAGCCAGCACAGACTCAGTGCCCAAAACTGAGGAGAGTGCAAATTTCCTGGTTGAATAAATTTAACCAGCCAGCACAGACTCAGTGCCCTAAACTGAGGAGAGTGTAAATCTCCTGGTTTTATTTCTTTAACCAGCCAGCACAGACTCAGTTCCATAAACTGAGAAGAGGTTAAATATCCTGGTTGTATATATTTAACAAGACAGCACAGACTCAGTGCCATAAACTGAGGAGTGTGTAAATCTCCTGGTTACATATATTTAACCAGCCAGCACAGAGTCAGTGCTATAAACTGAGGAGAGTGTAAATCTCACTGGTTATATAAATTTAACCAGCCAGCAGAGACTCAGTGCCCTAAACTGAGGAGAGTGTAAATCTCCTGGTTATATATATTTAACCAGCCAGCACAGACTCAGTGCCATAAACTGAGGAGAGAGTAAATCTCCTGGTTGTATATATTTAACGAGACAGCACAGACTCAGTGCCATAAACTGAGGAGTGTGTAAATCCCCTGGTTAAATATATTTAACCAGCCGGCACAGAGTCAGTGCTCTAAACTGACGAGAGTGTAAATCTCCTGGTTATATATATTTAACCAGACAGCACAGACTCAGTGCCCTAAACTGAGGAGAGTGTAAACCTCCTGGTTACATGTATTTAACCAGCCAGCACAGAGTCCGTGCCCTAAACTGAGGAGAGTGTAAATTTCATGGTTAAATAAATTTAACCAGCCAGCACAGATTCAAGTGCCATAAACTGAGGAGAGAGTAAATCTCCTGGTTGTATATATTTAATGAGACAGCACAGAGTCAGTCTGAAAACTGAGGAGTGTTTAAATCTCCTGGTTACATATATTTAACCAGCCAGCAGAGAGTCAGTCTCTGAATTGAGGAGTGTGTAAATCTCCTGGTTATATAAATTTAACCAGCCAGCACAGACCCAGGGCCCAAAACTGAGGAGAGTGTAAATCTCCTGCTTATATGTATTTAACCAGCCAGCACAGACTCAGTGCCATAAACTGAGGAGTGTGTAAATCTCCTGGTTACATATATTTAACCAACCAGCACAGACTCAGTGCCCTAAACTGAGGAGAGTGTAAATCTCCTGGTCAGCAATATTTAACCAGCCTGCACAGAGTCAGTGCCGTAAACTGATGAGAGTGTAAATCTCCTGGTTAGAAATATTTAACCACCCAACAAAGAGTCAGTGCCCGAAACTGAGGGGAGTGGAAATCTCCTGGTTATATATATTTAACCAGCCAGCACCGACTCAGTGCCATAAACTGAGGAGTGTGTAAATCTCCTGGTTACATATATTTAACCAGCCAGCACAGACTCAGTGCCCTAAACTGAGGAGAGTGTAAATCTCCTGGTGACATAAATTTAACCAGCCAGCACAGACTCAGTGCCCAAAACTGAGGAGAGTGTAAAATTCCTGGTTAAATAAATTTAACCAGCCAGCATAGACTCAGTGCCCTAAACTGAGGAGAGTGTAAATCTCCTGGTTATATTTCTTTAACCAGCCAGCACAGACTCAGTGCCATAAACTGAGGAGAGAGTAAATCTCCTGGTTGTATATATTTAACGAGACAGCACAGACTCAGTGCCATAAACTGAGGAGTGTGTAAATCTCCTGGTTCGCAATATTTAACCACCCAGCAAAGAATCAGTGCCCTCAACTGAGGAGAGTGTAAATCTCCCTGTCTATATATATTTAACCAGCCCGCACAGAGTCAGTGCCCTAAACTGAGGAGAGTGTAAATCTCCTGGTAATATAAATTTAACCAGCCAGCACAGACTCCGTGCCCTAACCTGCGGAGAGTGTAAATCTCCTGGTTATATATATTCATCCAGCCAGCACAGAGTCAGTGCCCTAAACTGAGGAGAGTGCAAATCTCCTGGTTACATATATTTAACCAGCCAGCACAGACTCAGTGCCATAAACTGAGGAGTGTGTAAATCTCCTGGTTAGCAATATTTAACCACCCAGCAAAGAGTCAGTGCCCTAAACTGAGGAGAGTGTAATTCTCCCTGTTTATATATATTTAACCAGCCCGCACAGAGTCAGTGCCCTAAACTGAGGAGAGTGTAAATCTCCTGGTTATATACATTTAACCAGCCAGCACAGACTCAGTGCCATACACTGAGGAGAGAGTAAATCTCCAGGTTGGATATATTTAACGAGACAGCACAGACTCAGTGCCCTAAACTGAGGAGAGTGTAAATCTCCTGGTGACATAAATTTAACCAGCCAGGACAGACGCAGTGCCCTAAACTGAGGAGAGTGGAAATCTCCTGGTCATATATATTTAACCAGCCAGCACAGAGTCCGTGCCCTATACTGAGGAGAGTGTAAATCTCCTGGTTAGCAATATTTAACCAGCCAGCACAGAGTCAGTGCCCTCAACTGAGGAGAGTGTAAATCTCCCTGTTTATATATATTTAACCAGCCCGCACAGAGTCAGTGCCCTAAACTGAGGAGAGTGTAAATCTCCTGGTTATATATATTCAACCAGCCAGCACAGAGTCAGTGCCCTAAACTGAGGAGAGTGTAATTCTCCTGGTTATATCTATTTAACCACACAGGAAATAGTCAGTGCCCTAAACTGAGGAGAGTGTAAATCTCCTGGTTATACATAATTAACCAGCCAGCAAAGAGTCCGTTCTCTAAACTGCGGAGAGTGTAAATCTCCTGGTCATATATATTTAACCAGCCAGGACAGATTTAGTGCCCTAAACTGAGGAGAGTGTAAATCTCCTGGTCATATATATTTAACCAGCCAGCACAGAGTCAGTGCCCTCAACTGAGGAGAGTGCAAATCTCCTGGTTATATATATTTCACCAGCCAGCACAGAGTCCGTGCCCTAAACTGAGGAGAGTGTAAATCTCCTGGTAATATATGTTCAACCAGCCAGCACCGAGTCAGTGCCCTAAACTGAGGAGAGTGTAAATCTCCTGGTAATATAAATTTAACCAGCCAGCACAGACTCAGTGCCCGAAACTGAGGAGTGTGTAAATCTCCTGGTAAGCAGTATTTAACCACCCAGCAAAGAGTCAGTGCCCTAAACTGAGGAGAGTGTAAATCTCCTGGTTATTTCTATTCAACCAGCCAGCACAGACTCAGTGCCATAAACTGAGGAGAGAGTAAATCTCCTGGTTGTATATATTTAACGAGACAGCACAGACTCAGTGCCATAAACTGAGGAGTGTGTAAATCCCCTGGTTAAATATATTTAACCAGCCGGCACAGAGTCAGTGCTCTAAACTGACGAGAGTGTAAATCTCCTGGTTATATATATTTAACCAGACAGCACAGACTCAGTGCCCTAAACTGAGGAGAGTGTAAACCTCCTGGTTACATGTATTTAACCAGCCAGCACAGAGTCCGTGCCCTAAACTGAGGAGAGTGTAAATTTCATGGTTAAATAAATTTAACCAGCCAGCACAGATTCAAGTGCCATAAACTGAGGAGAGAGTAAATCTCCTGGTTGTATATATTTAATGAGACAGCACAGAGTCAGTCTGAAAACTGAGGAGTGTTTAAATCTCCTGGTTACATATATTTAACCAGCCAGCAGAGAGTCAGTCTCTGAATTGAGGAGTGTGTAAATCTCCTGGTTTTCTAAATTTAACCAGCCAGCACAGACCCAGGGCCCAAAACTGAGGAGAGTGTAAATCTCCTGGTTATACATAATTAACCAGCCAGCAAAGAGTCCGTTCGCTAAACTGCGGAGAGTGTAAATCTCCTAGTCATATATATTTAACCAGCCAGCACAGACACAGTGCCCTAAACTGAGGAGAGTGTAAATCTCCTGGTTATATATATTTAACCAGCCAGCACAGACTCAGTACCATAAACTGAGGAGTGTGTAAATCTCCTGGTTGTATATATTTAACCAGCCAGCACAGACTCAGTGCCATAAACTGAGGAGAGTGTAAATCTCCTGGTTACATATATTTAACCAGCCAGCACAGAGGCAGTGCTCTAAACTGAGGAGTGTGTAAATCTCCTGGTTATATAAATTTAACCAGCCAGCACAGACTCAGTGCCATAATCTGAGGAGTGTGTAAATCTCCTGGTTACATATATTTAACCGGCCAGCACAGACTCAGTGCCCGAAACTGAGGAGAGTGTAAATCTCCTGGTTAGCAATATTTAACCACCCAGCAAAGAGTCAGTGCCCTAAACTGAGAAGAGTGTAAATCTCCCTGATTATATATAATTCACCAGCCCGCACAGAGTCAGTGCCCTAAACTGAGGAGAGTGTAAATCTCCTGGTAATATAAATTTAACCAGCCAGCACAGACTCAGTGCCCTCACATGCGGAGAGTGTAAATCTCCTGGTTGTTTATGTTCAACCAGCCAGCACCGAGTCAGTGCCCTAAACTGAGGAGAGTGTAAATCTCCTGGTAATATAAATTTAACCAGCCAGCACAGACTCAGTGCCATAAACTGAGGAGTGTGTAAATCTCCTGGTCATATGTATTTAACCGGCCAGCACAGATTTAGTGCCCTAAACTGAGGAGAGTGTAAATCTCCTGGTTATATATATTTAACCAGCCAGCACAAACTCAGTGCCATAAACTGAGGAGTGTGTAAATCTCCTGGTTACATATATTTTACCAGCCAGCACAGAGTCAGTGCTCTAAACTGAGGAGTGTGTAAATCTCCTGGTTATATAAATTTAACCAGCCAGCACAGACTCAGTGCCATAAACTGAGGTGAGTGTAAATCTCCTGGTTACATATATTTAACCACCCAGCACAGAGTCAGTGCTCTAAACTGAGGAGAGTGTAAATCTCACTGGTTATATAAATTTAACCAGCCAGCACAGACCCAGGGCCCAAAACTGAGGAGAGTGTAAATCTCCTGCTTATATGTATTTAACCAGCCAGCACAGACTCAGTGCCCTAAACTGAGGAGAGTGTAAATCTCCTGGTTATATATATTTTACCAGCCAGCACAGACTCAATGCCATAACCTGAGGAGAGAGTAAATCTCCTGGTTGTATATATTTAACGAGACAGCACAGACTCAGTGCCATAAACTGATGAGTGTGTAAATCTCCTGGTTACATATATTTAACCAGCCAGCACAGACTCAGTGCCCTAAACTGAGGAGAGTGTAAATCTCCTGGTTAGCAATATTTAACCAGCCCGCACAGAGTCAGTGCCGTAAACTGATGAGAGTGTAAATCTCCTGGTTAGAAATATTTAACCACCCAACAAAGAGTCAGTGCCCGAAACTGAGGGGAGTGGAAATCTCCCTGGTTATATAAATTTTACCAGCCAGCACAGACTCAGTGCCCAAAACTGAGGAGAGTGCAAATTTCCTGGTTGAATAAATTTAACCAGCCAGCACAGACTCAGTGCCCGAAACTGAGGAGAGTGTAAAATTCCTGGTTAAATAAATTTAACCAGCCAGCACAGACTCAGTGCCCGAAACTGAGGAGAGTGTAAAATTCCTGGTTAAATAAATTTAACCAGCCAGCACAGACTCAATGCCCTAAACTGAGGAGAGTGTAAATCTCCTGGTTATATTTCTTTAACCAGCCAGCACAGACTCAGTGCCATAAACTGAGGAAAGAGTAAATCTCCTGGTTGTATATATTTAACGAGACAGCACAGACTCAGTGCCATAAACTGAGGAGTGTGTAAATCTCCTGGTTAGCAATATTTAACCACCCAGCAAAGAGTCAGTGCCCTCAACTGAGGAGAGTGTAAATCTCCCTGTTTATATATATTTAACCAGCCCGCACACAGTCAGTGCCCTAAACTGAGGAGAATGTAAATCTCCTGGTAATATAAATTTAACCAGCCAGCACAGACTCAGTGCCCTAACCTGCGGAGAGTGTAAATCACCTGGTTATATATATTCAACCAGCCAGCACAGAGTCAGTGCCCTAAACTGAGGAGAGTGTAAATCTCCTGGTTATATATATTTATCCAGCCAGCACAGACTCATTGCCCTAACCTGCGGAGAGTCTAAATCTCCTGGTTATATATATTCAACCAGCCAGCACAGACTCAGTGCCATAAACTGAGGAGTGTGTAAATTTCCTGGTTACATATATTTAACCAGCCAGCACAGAGTCAGTGCTCTAAACTGAGGAGTGTGTAAATCTACTGGTTATATAAATTTAACCAGCCAGCACAGACTCAGTGCCATAAACTGAGGAGAGTGTAAATCTCCTGGTTACATATATTTAACCACCCAGCAAAGAGTCAGTGCCCTAAACTGAGGAGAGTGTAAATCTCCTGGTTATATATATTTAACCAGCCAGCACCGACTCAGTGCCATAAACTGAGGAGTGTGTAAATCTCCTGGTTACATATATTTAACCAGCCAGCACAGAGTCAGTGCTCTAAACTGAGGAGAGTGTAAATCTCACTGGTTATATAAATTTAACCAGCCAGCACAGACCCAGGGCCCAAAACTGAGGAGAGTGTAAATCTCCTGCGTATATATATTTAACCAGCCAGCACAGACTCAGTGCCCTAAACTGAGGAGAGTGTAAATCTCCTGGTTAGCAATATTTAACCACACCGGAAATAGTCAGTGCTCTAAACTGAGGAGAGTGTAAATCTCACTGGTTATAAAGATTTAAGCAGCCAGCATAGACTCAGTGCCATAAACTGTGGAGAGTGTAAATCTCCTGGTTATATATATTAAATCAGCCAGCACAGAGTCAGTTCACTAAACTGAGGTGACTGTAAATCTCCTGGTTATATATATTTATCCAGCCAGCACAGAGTCAGTGCCGTAAACTGATGAGTGTGTATAAATCTCCTGGTTAGAAATATTTAACCACCCAGCAAAGAGTCAGTGCCCGAAACTGAGGGGAGTGTAAATCTCCTGGTAATATAAATTTAACCAGCCAGCACAGACTCAGTGCCCGAAACTGAGAAGAGTGTAAATCTCCTGGTTATATGAATTTTACCAGCCAGGGCAGACGCAGTGCCCTAAACTGAGGAGAGTGGAAATCTCCTGGTCATATATATTTAACCAGCCAGCACAGAGTCCGTGCCCTAAACTGAGGAGAGTGTAAATCTCCTGGTTACATATATTTAACCAGCCAGCACAGAGTCAGTGCTCTAAACTGAGGAGTGTGTAAATCTCCTGGTTATATAAATTTAACCAGCCATCACAGACCCAGGGCCCAAAACTGAGGAGAGTGTAAATCTCCTGGTTATATATATTTAACCAGCCAGCACAGACTCAGTGCCCTAAACTGAGGAGAGTGTAAATCTCCTGGTTATACATAATTAACCAGCCAGCAAAGAGTCCGTTCGCTAAACTGCGGAGAGTGTAAATCTCCTGGTCATATATATTTAACCAGCCAGCACAGATTTAGTGCCCTAAACTGAGGAGAGTGTAAATCTCCTGGTTATATATATTTAACCAGCCAGCAGAGACTCAGTGCCATAAACTGAGGAGTGTGTAAATCTCCAGGTTACATATATTTAACCAGCCAGCACAGAGTCAGTGCTCTAAACTGAGGAGTGTGTAAATCTCCTGGTTATATAAATTTAACCAGCCAGCACAGACTCAGTGCCATAAACTGAGGAGAGTGTAAATCTCCTGGTTACATATATTTAAACAGCCAGCACAGAGTCAGTGCCCTAAAGTGAGGAGAGTGTAAATCTCCTGGTAATATAAATTTAACCAGCCAGCACAGACTCAGTGCCCTAACATGCGGAGAGTGTAAATCTCCTGGTTGTTTATGTTCAACCAGCCAGCACCGAGTCAGTGCCCTAAACTGAGGAGAGTGTAAATCTCCTGGTAATATAAATTTAACCAGCCAGCACAGACTCAGTGCCATAAACTGAGGAGTGTGTAAATCTCCTGGTCATATATATTTAACCGGCCAGCACAGATTTAGTGCCCTAAACTGAGGAGAGTGTAAATCTCCTGGTTATATATATTTAACCAGCCAGCACAGACTCAGTGCCATAAACTGAGGAGTGTGTAAATCTCCTGGTTACATATATTTAACCAGCCAGCACAGAGTCAGTGCTCTAAACTGAGGATTGTGTAAATCTACTGGTTATATAAATTTAACCAGCCATCACAGACTCAGTGCCATAAACTGAGGAGAGTGTAAATCTCCTGGTTACATATATTTAACCACCCAGCAAAGAGTCAGTGCCCGAAACTGAGGAGAGTGTAAATCTCTTGGTTATATATATTTAACCAGCCAGCACAGACTCAGTGCCATAAACTGAGGAGTGTGTAAATCTCCTGGTTACATATATTTAACCAGCCAGCACAGAGTCAGTGCTCTAAACTGAGGAGAGTGTAAATCTCACTGGTTATATAAATTTAACCAGCCAGCACAGACCCAGGGCCCAAAACTGAGGAGAGTGTAAATCTCCTGCGTATATATATTTAACCAGCCAGCACAGACTCAGTGCCCTAAACTGAGGAGAGTGTAAATCTCCTGGTTAGCAATATTTAACCACACCGGAAATAGTCAGTGCTCTAAACTGAGGAGAGTGTAAATCTCACTGGTTATAAAGATTTAAGCAGCCAGCATAGACTCAGTGCCATAAACTGTGGAGAGTGTAAATCTCCTGGTTATATATATTAAATCAGCCAGCACAGAGTCAGTTCACTAAACTGAGGTGACTGTAAATCTCCTGGTTATATATATTTATCCAGCCAGCACAGAGTCAGTGCCGTAAACTGATGAGTGTGTATAAATCTCCTGGTTAGAAATATTTAACCACCCAGCAAAGAGTCAGTGCCCGAAACTGAGGGGAGTGTAAATCTCCTGGTAATATAAATTTAACCAGCCAGCACAGACTCAGTGCCCGAAACTGAGAAGAGTGTAAATCTCCTGGTTATATGAATTTTACCAGCCAGGGCAGACGCAGTGCCCTAAACTGAGGAGAGTGTAAATCTCCTGGTTACATATATTTACCCAGCCAGCACAGACTCAGTGCCCTAAACTGAGGAGAGTGTAAATCTCCTGGTTATACATAATTAACCAGCCAGCAAAGAGTCCGTTCGCTAAACTGCGGAGAGTGTAAATCTACTGGTCATATATATTTAACCAGCCAGCACAGATTTAGTGCCCTAAACTGAGGAGTGTGTAAATCTCCTGGTTATATATATTTAACCAGCCAGCACAGACTCAGTGCCATAAACTGAGGAGTGTGTAAATCTCCAGGTTACATATATTTAACCAGCCAGCACAGAGTCAGTGCTCTAAACTGAGGAGTGTGTAAATCGCCTGGTTATATAAATTTAACCAGCCAGCACAGACTCAGTGCCATAAACTGAGGAGAGTGTAACTCTCCTGGTTACATATATTTAAACAGCCAGCACAGAGTCAGTGCCCTAAACTGAGGAGAGTGTAAATCTCCTGGTAATATAAATTTAACCAGCCAGCACAGACTCAGTGCCCTAACATGCGGAGAGTGTAAATCTCCTGGTTGTTTATGTTCAACCAGCCAGCACCGAGTCAGTGCACTAAACTGAGGAGAGTGTAAATCTCCTGGTAATATAAATTTAACCAGCCAGCACAGACTCAGTGCCATAAACTGAGGAGTGTGTAAATCTCCTGGTCATATATATTTAACCGGCCAGCACAGATTTAGTGCCCTAAACTGAGGAGAGTGTAAATCTCCTGGTTATATATATTTAACCAGCCAGCACAGACTCAGTGCCATAAACTGAGGAGTGTGTAAATCTCCTGGTTACATATATTTAACCAGCCAGCACAGAGTCAGTGCTCTAAACTGAGGAGTGTGTAAATCTACTGGTTATATAAATTTAACCAGCCAGCACAGACTCAGTGCCATAAACTGAGGAGAGTGTAAATCTCCTGGTTACATATATTGAACCACCCAGCAAAGAGTCAGTGCCCTAAACTGAGGAGAGTGTAAATCTCCTGGTTATATATATTTAACCAGCCAGCACAGACTCAGTGCCATAAACTGAGGAGTGTGTAAATCTCCTGGTTACATATATTTAACCAGCCAGCACAGAGTCAGTGCTCTAAACTGAGGAGAGTGTAAATCTCACTGGTTATATAAATTTAACCAGCCAGCACAGACCCAGGGCCCAAAACTGAGGAGAGTGTAAATCTCCTGCGTATATATATTTAACCAGCCAGCACAGACTCAGTGCCCTAAACTGAGGAGAGTGTAAATCTCCTGGTTAGCAATATTTAACCACACCGGAAATAGTCAGTGCTCTAAACTGAGGAGAGTGTAAATCTCACTGGTTATAAAGATTTAAGCAGCCAGCATAGACTCAGTGCCATAAACTGTGGAGAGTGTAAATCTCCTGGTTATATATATTAAATCAGCCAGCACAGAGTCAGTTCACTAAACTGAGGTGACTGTAAATCTCCTGGTTATATATATTTATCCAGCCAGCACAGAGTCAGTGCCGTAAACTGATGAGTGTGTATAAATCTCCTGGTTAGAAATATTTAACCACCCAGCAAAGAGTCAGTGCCCGAAACTGAGGGGAGTGTAAATCTCCTGGTAATATAAATTTAACCAGCCAGCACAGACTCAGTGCCCGAAACTGAGAAGAGTGTAAATCTCCTGGTTATATGAATTTTACCAGCCAGGGCAGACGCAGTGCCCTAAACTGAGGAGAGTGGAAATCTCCTGGTCATATATATTTAACCAGCCAGCACAGAGTCCGTGCCCTAAACTGAGGAGAGTGTAAATCTCCTGGTTACATATATTTAACCAGCCAGCACAGAGTCAGTGCTCTAAACTGAGGAGTGTGTAAATCTCCTGGTTATATAAATTTAACCAGCCAGCACAGACCCAGGGCCCAAAACTGAGGAGAGTGTAAATCTCCTGGTTATATATATTTAACCAGCCAGCACAGACTCAGTGCCATAAACTGAGGAGAGAGTAAATCTCCTGGTTGTATATATTTAACGAGACAGCACAGACTCAATGCCATAAACTGAGGAGTGTGTAAATCTCCTGGTTAGCAATATTTAACCACCCAGCAAAGAGTCAGTGCCCTAAACTGAGGAGAGTGTAAATCTCCCTGTGTATATATATTTAACCAGCCAGCACAGACTCAGTGCCCTAACATGCGGTGAGTGTAAATCTCCTGGTTATATATATTCAACCAGCCAGCACCGAGTCAGTGCCCTGAACTGAGGAGAGTGTAAATCTCCTGGTTATATATATTTAACCAGCCAGCACAGACTCAGTACCATAAACTGAGGAGAGTGTAAATCTCCTGGTTATATATATTTAACAACACAGGAAATAGTCAGTGCCCTAAACTGAGGAGAGTGTAAATCTCCTGGTTATACATAATTAACCAGCCAGCAAAGAGTCCGTTCGCTCAACTGCGGAGAGTGTAAATCTACTGGTCATATATATTTAACCAGCCAGCACAGATTTAGTGCACTAAACTGAGGAGAGTGCAAATCTCCTGGTTATATATATTTAACCAGCCAGCACAGACTCAGTGCCCTAAACTGAGCAGAGTGTAAATCTTCTGGTTATATATATTTAACCAGCCAGCACAGACTCAGTGCCCTAAACTGAGGACAGTGTAAATCTCCTGGTTATATATATTTAACCAGCCAGCACAGAGTCAGTGCCCTAAACTGAGGAGAGTGTAAATTTCCTGGTTACATATATTTAACCAGCCTGCACAGAGTCCTTGCCCTAAACTGAGGAGAGTGTAAATTTCATGGTTAAATAAATTTTACCAGCCAGCACAGACTCAGTGCCCAAAACTGAGGAGAGTGTAAATCTCCTGGTTATATATATTTAACCAGCCAGCACAGACTCAGTGCCATAAACTGATGAGAGAGTAAATCTCCTGGTTATATATATTTAACGAGACAACACAGACTCAGTGCCATAAACTGAGGAGTGTGTAAATCTCCTGGTTACATATATTTAACCAGCCAGCACAGAGTCAGTGCTCTAAACTGAGGAGTGTGTAAATCTCCTGGTTATATAAATTTAACCAGCCAGCACAGACCCAGGGCCCAAAACTGAGGAGAGTGTAAATCTCCTGGTTATATATATTTAACCAGCCAGCACAGACTCAGTGCCCTGAACTGAGGAGAGTGTAAATCTCCTGGTTATATATATTTAACCAGCCAGCACAGACTCAGTGCCATAAAGTGAGGAGTGTGTAAATCTCCTGGTTACATATAATTAACCAGCCAGCACAGACCCAGGGCCCAAAACTGAGGAGAGTGTAAATCTCCTGGTTGTATATATTTAACGAGACAGCACAGACTCACTGCCATAAACTGAGGAGTGTGTAAATCTCCTGGTTACATATATTTAACCACCCAGCAAAGACTAAGTGCCCTAAACTGAGGAGAGTGTAAATCTCCTGGTTATATATATTTAACCAGCCAGCACAGACTCAGTGCCATAAACTGAGGAGTGTGTAAATCTCCTGGTTACATATATTTAACCAGCCAGCACAGAGTCAGTGCTCTAAACTGAGGAGAGTGTAAATCTCACTGGTTATATAAATTTAACCAGCCAGCACAGACCCAGGGCCCAAAACTGAGGAGAGTGTAAATCTCCTGCGTATATATATTTAACCAGCCAGCACAGACTCAGTGCCCTAAACTGAGGAGAGTGTAAATCTCCTGGTTAGCAATATTTAACCACACCGGAAATAGTCAGTGCTCTGAACTGAGGAGAGTGTAAATCTCACTGGTTATAAAGATTTAAGCAGCCAGCATAGACTCAGTGCCATAAACTGTGGAGAGTGTAAATCTCCTGGTTATATATATTAAATCAGCCAGCACAGAGTCAGTTCACTAAACTGAGGTGACTGTAAATCTCCTGGTTATATATATTTATCCAGCCAGCACAGAGTCAGTGCCGTAAACTGATGAGTGTGTATAAATCTCCTGGTTAGAAATATTGAACCACCCAGCAAAGAGTCAGTGCCCGAAACTGAGGGGAGTGTAAATCTCCTGGTAATATAAATTTAATCAGCCAGCACAGACTCAGTGCCCGAAACTGAGAAGAGTGTAAATCTCCTGGTTATATGAATTTTACCAGCCAGGGCAGACGCAGTGCCCTAAACTGAGGAGAGTGGAAATCTCCTGGTCATATATATTTAACCAGCCAGCACAGAGTCCGTGCCCTAAACTGAGGAGAGTGTAAATCTCCTGGTTACATATATTTAACCAGCCAGCACAGAGTCAGTGCTCTAAACTGAGGAGTGTGTAAATCTCCTGGTTATATAAATTTAACCAGCCAGCACAGACCCAGGGCCCAAAACTGAGGAGAGTGTAAATCTCCTGGTTATACATATTTAACCAGCCAGCACAGACTCAGTGCCATAAACTGAGGAGAGAGTAAATCTCCTGGTTGTATATATTTAACGAGACAGCGCAGACTCAATGCCATAAACTGAGGAGTGTGTAAATCTCCTGGTTAGCAATATTTAACCACCCAGCAAAGAGTCAGTGCCCTAAACTGAGGAGAGTGTAAATCTCCCTGTTTATATATATTTAACCAGCCAGCACAGACTCAGTGCCCTAACATGCGGTGAGTGTAAATCTCCTGGTTATATATATTCAACCAGCCAGCACCGAGTCAGTGCCCTGAACTGAGGAGAGTGTAAATCTCCTGGTTATATATATTTAACCAGCCAGCACAGACTCAGTACCATAAACTGAGGAGAGTGTAAATCTCCTGGTTATATATATTTAACAACACAGGAAATAGTCAGTGCCCTAAACTGAGGAGAGTGTAAATCTCCTGGTTATACATAATTAACCAGCCAGCAAAGAGTCCGTTCGCTAAACTGCGGAGAGTGTAAATCTACTGGTCATATATATTTAACCAGCCAGCACAGATTTAGTGCACTAAACTGAGGAGTGTGTAAATCCCCTGGTTAAATATATTTAACCAGACAGCACAGACTCAGTGCCCTAAACTGAGGAGAGTGTAAACCTCCTGGTTACATGTATTTAACCAGCCAGCACAGAGTCCGTGCCCTCAACTGAGGAGAGTGTAAATTTCATGGTTAAATAAATTTAACCAGCCAGCACAGATTCAAGTGCCATAAACTGAGGAGAGAGTAAATCTCCTGGTTGTATATATTTAATGAGACAGCACAGAGTCAGTCTGAAAACTGAGGAGTGTTTAAATCTCCTGGTTACATATATTTAACCAGACAGCAGAGAGTCAGTCTCTGAATTGAGGAGTGTGTAAATCTCCTGGTTATATAAATTTAACCAGCCAGCACAGACCCAGGGCCCAAAACTGAGGAGAGTGTAAATCTCCTGCTTATATGTATTTAACCAGCCAGCACAGACTCAGTGCCATAAACTGAGGAGTGTGTAAATCTCCTGGTTACATATATTTAACCAGCCAGCACAGACTCAGTGCCCTAAACTGAGGAGAGTGTAAATCTCCTGGTCAGCAATATTTAACCAGCCCGCACAGAGTCAGTGCCGTAAACTGATGAGAGTGTAAATCTCCTGGTTAGAAATATTTAAACACCCAACAAAGAGTCAGTGCCCGAAACTGAGGGGAGTGGAAATCTCCCTGGTTATATAAATTTAACCAGCCAGCACAGACTCAGTGCCCAAAACTGAGGAGAGTGCAAATTTCCTGGTTGAATAAATTTAACCAGCCAGCACAGACTCAGTGCCCGAAACTGAGGAGAGTGTAAAATTCCTGGTTAAATAAATTTAACCAGCCAGCATAGACTCAGTGCCCTAAACTGAGGAGAGTGTAAATCTCCTGGTTATATTTCTTTAACCAGCCAGCACAGACTCAGTGCCATAAACTGAGGAGAGAGTAAATCTCCTGGTTGTATATATTTAACGAGACAGCACAGACTCAGTGCCATAAACTGAGGAGTGTGTAAATCTCCTGGTTCGCAATATTTAACCACCCAGCAAAGAATCAGTGCCCTCAACTGAGGAGAGTGTAAATCTCCCTGTTTATATATATTTAACCAGCCCGCACAGAGTCAGTGCCCTAAACTGAGGAGAGTGTAAATCTCCTGGTAATATAAATTTAACCAGCCAGCACAGACTCCGTGCCCTAACCTGCGGAGAGTGTAAATCTCCTGGTTATATATATTCATCCAGCCAGCACAGAGTCAGTGCCCTAAACTGAGGAGAGTGTAAATCTCCTGGTTACATATATTTAACCAGCCAGCACAGACTCAGTGCCATAAACTGAGGAGTGTGTAAATCTCCTGGTGAGCAATATTTAACCACCCAGCAAAGAGTCAGTGCCCTAAACTGAGGAGAGTGTAATTCTCCCTGTTTATATATATTTAACCAGCCCGCACAGAGTCAGTGCCCTAAACTGAGGAGAGTGTAAATCTCCTGGTTATATATATTTAACCAGCCCGCACAGACTCAGTGCCATAAACTGAGGAGAGAGTAAATCTCCAGGTTGGATATATTTAACGAGACAGCACAGACTCAGTGCCCTAAACTGAGGAGAGTGTAAATCTCCTGGTGACATAAATTTAACCAGCCAGGACAGACGCAGTGCCCTAAACTGAGTAGAGTGGAAATCTCCTGGTCATATATATTTAACCAGCCAGCACAGAGTCCGTGCCCTATACTGAGGAGAGTGTAAATCTCCTGGTTAGCAATATTTAACCAGCCAGCACAGAGTCAGTGCCCTCAACTGAGGAGAGTGTAAATCTCCCTGTTTATATATATTTAACCAGCCCGCACAGAGTCAGTGCCCTAAACTGAGGAGAGTGTAAATCTCCTGGTTATATATATTCAACCAGCCAGCACAGAGTCAGTGCCCTAAACTGAGGAGAGTGTAAATCTCCTGGTTATATATATTCAACCAGCCAGCACAGAGTCAGTGCCCTAAACTGAGGAGAGTGTAAATCTCCTGGTTATATCTATTTAACCACACAGGAAATAGTCAGTGCCCTAAACTGAGGAGAGTGTAAATCTCCTGGTTATACATAATTAACCAGCCAGCAAAGAGTCCGTTCTCTAAACTGCGGAGAGTGTAAATCTCCTGGTCATATATATTTAACCAGCCAGGACAGATTTAGTGCCCTAAACTGAGGAGAGTGTAAATCTTCTGGTCATATATATTTAACCAGCCAGCACAGAGTCAGTGCCCTAAACTGAGGAGAGTATAAATCTCCTGGTAATATAAATTTAACCAGCCAGCACAGACTCAGTGCCATAAACTGAGGAGTGTGTAAATCTCCTGGTAAGCAGTATTTAACCACCCAGCAAAGAGTCAGTGCCCTAAACTGAGGAGAGTGTAAATTTCCTGGTTATACATAATTAACCAGCCAGCAAAGAGTCCGTTCGCTAAACTGCGGAGAGTGTAAATCTCCTAGTCATATATATTTAACCAGCCAGCAAAGAGTCAGTGCCCTAAACTGAGGAGAGTGTAAATCTCCTGGTTATATATATTTAACCAGCCAGCACAGACTCAGTGCCATAAACTGAGGAGAGTGCAAATCTCCTGGTTATATATATTTAACCAGCCAGCACAGACACAGTGCCCTAAACTGAGGAGAGTGTAAATCTCCTGGTTCTATATATTTAACCAGCCAGCACAGACTCAGTACCATACACTGAGGAGAGTGTAAATCTCCTGGTTGTATATATTTAACCAGCCAGCACAGACTCAGTGCCATAAACTGAGGAGAGTGTAAATCTCCTGGTTACATATATTTAACCAGCCAGCACAGAGTCAGTGCTCTAAACTGAGGAGTGTGTAAATCTCTGGTTATATAAATTTAACCAGCCAGCACAGACTCAGTGCCATAATCTGAGGAGTGTGTAAATCTCCTGGTTACATATATTTAACCGGCCAGCACAGACTCAGTGCCCGAAACTGAGGAGAGTGTAAATCTCCTGGTTAGCAATATTTAACCACCCAGCAAAGAGTCAGTGCCCCAAACTGAGAAGAGTGTAAATCTCCCTGTTTATATATAATTCACCAGCCCGCACAGAGTCAGTGCCCTAAACTGAGGAGAGTGTAAATCTCCTGGTAATATAAATTTAACCAGCCAGCACAGACTCAGTGCCCTCACATGCGGAGAGTGTAAATCTCCTGGTTGTTTATGTTCAACCAGCCAGCACCGAGTCAGTGCCCTAAACTGAGGAGAGTGTAAATCTCCTGGTAATATAAATTTAACCAGCCAGCACAGACTCAGTGCCATAAACTGAGGAGTGTGTAAATCTCCTGGTCATATGTATTTAACCGGCCAGCACAGATTTAGTGCCCTAAACTGAGGAGAGTGTAAATCTCCTGGTTATATATATTTAACCAGCCAGCACAAACTCAGTGCCATAAACTGAGGAGTGTGTAAATCTCCTGGTTACATATATTTTACCAGCCAGCACAGAGTCAGTGCTCTAAACTGAGGAGTGTGTAAATCTACTGGTTATATAAATTTAACCAGCCAGCACAGACTCAGTGCCATAAACTGAGGTGAGTGTAAATCTCCTGGTTACATATATTTAACTACCCAGCACAGAGTCAGTGCTCTAAACTGAGGAGAGTGTAAATCTCACTGGTTATATATATTTAACCAGCCAGCACAGACCCAGGGCCCAAAACTGAGGAGAGTGTAAATCTCCTGCTTATATGTATTTAACCAGCCAGCACAGACTCAGTGCCCTAAACTGAGGAGAGTGTAAATCTCCTGGTTATATATATTTAACCAGTCAGCACAGACTCAGTGCCATAAACTGATGAGTGTGTAAATCTCCTGGTTACATATATTTAACCAGCCAGCACAGACTCAGTGCCCTAAACTGAGGAGAGTGTAAATCTCCTGGTTAGAAATATTTAACCACCCAACAAAGAGTCAGTGCCCGAAACTGAGGGGAGTGGAAATCTCCCTGGTTATATAAATTTTACCAGCCAGCACAGACTCAGTGCCCAAAACTGAGGAGAGTGCAAATTTCCTGGTTGAATAAATTTAACCAGCCAGCACAGACTCAGTGCCCGAAACTGAGGAGAGTGTAAAATTCCTGGTTAAATAAATTTAACCAGCCAGCACAGAGTCCGTGCCCTAAACTGAGGAGAGTGTAAATCTCCTGGTTATATTTCTTTAACCAGCCAGCACAGACTCAGTGCCATAAACTGAGGAAAGAATAAATCTCCTGGTTGTATATATTTAACGAGACAGCACAGACTCAGTGCCATAAACTGAGGAGTGTGTAAATCTCCCTGTTTATATATATTTAACCAGCCCGCACACAGTCAGTGCCCTAAACTGAGGAGAGTGTAAATCTCCTGGTAATATAAATTTATCCAGCCAGCACAGACTCAGTGCCCTAACCTGCGGAGAGTCTAAATCTCCTGGTTATATATATTCAACCAGCCAGCACAGACTCAGTGCCATAAACTGAGAAGTGTGTAAATCTCCTGGTTACATATATTTAACCAGCCAGCACAGAGTCAGTGCTCTAAACTGAGGAGTGTGTAAATCTACTGGTTATATAAATTTAACCAGCCAGCACAGACTCAGTGCCATAAACTGAGGAGAGTGTAAATCTCCTGGTTACATATATTTAACCACCCAGCAAAGAGTCAGTGCCCTAAACTGAGGAGAGTGTAAATCTCCTGGTTATATATATTTAACCAGCCAGCACCGACTCAGTGCCATAAACTGAGGAGTGTGTAAATCTCCTGGTTACATCTATTTAACCAGCCAGCACAGAGTCAGTGCTCTAAACTGAGGAGAGTGTAAATCTCACTGGTTATATAAATTTAACCAGCCAGCACAGACCCAGGGCCCAAAACTGAGGAGAGTGTAAATCTCCTGCGTATATATATTTAACCAGCCAGCACAGACTCAGTGCCCTAAACTGAGGAGAGTGTAAATCTCCTGGTTAGCAATATTTAACCACACCGGAAATAGTCAGTGCTCTAAACTGAGGAGAGTGTAAAACTCACTGGTTATAAAGATTTAAGCAGCCAGCATCGACTCAGTGCCATAAACTGTGGAGAGTGTAAATCTCCTGGTTATATATATTAAATCAGCCAGCACAGAGTCAGTTCACTAAACTGAGGTGACTGTAAATCTCCTGGTTATATATATTTATCCAGCCAGCACAGAGTCAGTGCCGTAAACTGATGAGTGTGTATAAATCTCCTGGTTATAAATATTTAACCACCCAGCAAAGAGTCAGTGCCCGAAACTGAGGGGAGTGTAAATCTCCTGGTAATATAAATTTAACCAGCCAGCACAGACTCAGTGCCCGAAACTGAGAAGAGTGTAAATCTCCTGGTTATATGAATTTTACCAGCCAGGGCAGACGCAGTGCCCTAAACTGAGGAGAGTGGAAATCTCCTGGTCATATATATTTAACCAGCCAGCACAGAGTCCGTGCCCCTAAACTGAGGAGAGTGTAAATCTCCTGGTTACATATATTTAACCAGCCAGCACAGAGTCAGTGCTCTAAACTGAGGAGTGTGTAAATCTCCTGGTTATATAAATTTAACCAGCCAGCACAGACCCAGGGCCCAAAACTGAGGAGAGTGTAAATCTCCTGGTTATATATATTTAACCAGCCAGCACAGACTCAGTGCCATAAACTGAGGAGAGAGTAAATCTCCTGGTTGTATATATTTAACGAGACAGCACAGACTCAATGCCATAAACTGAGGAGTGTGTAAATCTCCTGGTTAGCAATATTTAACCACCCAGCAAAGAGTCAGTGCCCTAAACTGAGGAGAGTGTAAATCTCCCTGTTTATATATATTTAACCAGCCAGCACAGACTCAGTGCCCTAACATGCGGTGAGTGTAAATCTCCTGGTTATTTCTATTCAACCAGCCAGCACCGAGTCAGTGCCCTGAACTGAGGAGAGTGTAAATCTCCTGGTTATATATATTTAACCAGCCAGCACAGACTCAGTACCATAAACTGAGGAGAGTGTAAATCTCCTGGTTATATATATTTAACAACACAGGAAATAGTCAGTGCCCTAAACTGAGGAGAGTGTAAATCTCCTGGTTATACATAATTAACCAGCCAGCAAAGAGTCCCTTCGCTAAACTGCGGAGAGTGTAAATCTACTGGTCATATATATTTAACCAGCCAGCACAGATTTAGTGCACTAAACTGAGGAGAGTGCAAATCTCCTGGTTATATATATTTAACCAGCCAGCACAGACTCAGTGCCCTAAACTGAGCAGAGTGTAAATCTCCTGGTTATATATATTTAACCAGCCAGCACAGACTCAGTGCCCTAAACTGAGGACAGTGTAAATCTCCTGGTTATATATATTTAACCAGCCAGCACAGAGTCAGTGCCCTAAACTGAGGAGAGTGTAAATCTCCTGGTTACATATATTTAACCAGCCTGCACAGAGTCCTTGCCCTAAACTGAGGAGAGTGTAAATTTCATGGTTAAATAAATTTTACCAGCCAGCACAGACTCAGTGCCCAAAACTGAGGAGAGTGTAAATCTCCTGGTTATATATATTTAACCAGCCAGCACAGACTCAGTACCATAAACTGATGAGAGAGTAAATCTCCTGGTTATATATATTTAACGAGACAACACAGACTCAGTGCCATAAACTGAGGAGTGTTTAAATCTCCTGGTTACATATATTTAACCAGCCAGCACAGAGTCAGTGCTCTAAACTGAGGAGTGTGTAAATCTCCTGGTTATATAAATTTAACCAGCCAGCACAGACCCAGGGCCCAAAACTGAGGAGAGTGTAAATCTCCTGGTTATATATATTTAACCAGCCAGCACAGACTCAGTGCCATAAACTGAGGAGAGAGTAAATCTCCTGGTTGTATATATTTAACGAGACAGCACAGACTCAATGCCATAAACTGAGGAGTGTGTAAATCTCCTGTTTAGCAATATTTAACCACCCAGCAAAGAGTCAGTGCCCTAAACTGAGGAGAGTGTAAATCTCCCTGTTTATATATATTTAACCAGCCAGCACAGACTCAGTGCCCTAAACTGAGCAGAGTGTAAATCTCCTGGTTATATATATTTAACCAGCCAGCACAGACTCAGTGCCCTAAACTGAGGACAGTGTAAATCTCCTGGTTATATATATTTAACCAGCCAGCACAGAGTCAGTGCCCTAAACTGAGGAGAGTGTAAATCTCCTGCTTACATATATTTAACCAGCCTGCACAGAGTCCTTGCCCTAAACTGAGGAGAGTGTAAATTTCATGGTTAAATAAATTTTACCAACCAGCACAGACCCAGGGCCCAAAACTGAGGAGAGTGTAAATCTCCTGGTTATATATATTTAACCAGCCAGCACAGACTCAGTACCATAAACTGATGAGAGAGTAAATCTCCTGGTTATATATATTTAACGAGACAACACAGACTCAGTGCCATAAACTGAGGAGTGTGTAAATCTCCTGGTTACATATATTTAACCAGCCAGCACAGAGTCAGTGCTCTAAACTGAGGAGTGTGTAAATCTCCTGGTTATATAAATTTAACCAGCCAGCACAGACCCAGGGCCCAAAACTGAGGAGAGTGTAAATCTCCTGGTTATATATATTTAACCAGCCAGCACAGACTCAGTGCCCTGAACTGAGGAGAGTGTAAATCTCCTGGTTATATATATTTAACCAGCCAGCACAGACTCAGTGCCATAAAGTGAGGAGAGAGTAAATCTCCTGGTTGTATATATTTAACGAGACAGCACAGACTCAGTGCCATAAACTGAGGAGTGTGTAAATCTCCTGGTTACATATAATTAACCAGCCAGCACAGACTCAGTGCCCTAAACTGAGGAGAGTGTAAATCTCCTGGTTAGCAATATTTAACCACCCAGCAAAGAGTCAGTGCCCTAATCTGAGGAGAGTGTAAATCTCGCTGTTTATATATATTTAAACAGCCCGCACAGAGTCAGTGCCCTAAACGGAGGAGAGTGTAAATCTCCTGGTAATATAAATTTAACCAGCCAGCACAGAGTCAGTGCCCTAACCTGCGGAGAGTGTAAAGCTCCTGGTTATATATATTCAACCAGCCAGCACAGAGTCAGTGCCCTAAACTGAGGAGAGTGTAAATCTCCTGGTAATATAAATTTAACCAGCCAGCACAGACTCAGTGCCCTAACCTGCGGAGAGTGTAAATCTCCTGGTTATATGTATTCAACCAGCCAGCACAGAGTCAATGCCCGAAACTGAGGAGAGTGTAAATCTCCTGGTTATGTAAATGTAACCACAGAGGAAATAGTCAGTGCCCTAAACTGAGGAGAGTGTAAATCTCCTGGTTATATGAATTTAACCAGCCAGCGCCGATTCAGTTGCCTAAACTGAGAAGAGTGTAAATCTCCTGGTTAAATGAATTTAACCAGCCAGCACAGACGCAGTGCCCTAAACTGAGGAGAGTGGAAATCTCCTGGTCATATATATTTAACCAGCCAGCACACAGTCCGTGCCCTAAACTGAGGAGAGTGTAAATCTCCTGGTTACAGATATTAGCAGCCAGCACAGAGTCTGTGCCCTAAACTGAGGAGAGTGTAAATCTCCCTGGTTATATAAAATTAACCAGCCAGCACAGACTCAGTGCCCTAAACTGAGGAGAGTGTAAATCTCCTAGTTAGAAATATTTAACCACCCAGCAAAGAGTCAGTGCCCTAAACTGAGGAGAGTGTAATTCTCCCTGTTTATATATATTCAACCAGCCAGCACAGAGTCAGTGCCCTAAACTGAGGAGAGTGTAAATCTCCTGGTTACATATATTTAACCAGCCAGCACAGAGTCAGTGATCTAAACTGAGGAGAGTGTGAATCTCACTGGTTATACAAATTTAACCAGCCAGCACAGACTCCGTGCCGAAAACGGAGGAGAGTGTAAATTTCATAGTTTAATCAATTTAACCAGCCAGCACAGACTCAGTGCCCTAAACTGAGGAGAGTGTAAATGTCCTGGTCATATATATTTAACCAGCCAGCACAGACACAGTGCCATAAACTGAGGAGAGAGTAAATCTCCTGGTTGTATATATTTAACGAGACAGCACAGACTCAGTGCCATAAACTGAGAAGTGAGTAAATCTCCTGGTTACATATATTTAACCAGCCAGCACAGAGTCAGTGCTCTAAACTGAGGAGAGTGTAAATCTCACTGGTTATTTCAATTTAACCAGCCAGCACAGACTCAGTGCCCTAAACTGAGGAGAGTGTAAACCTCCTGGTTAGAAATATTTAACCACCCAGCAAAGAGTCAGTGCCCTAAACTGAGGAGAGTGTAATTCTCCCTGTTTATATATATTCAACCAGCCAGCACAGAGTCAGTGCCCTAAATTGAGGAGAGTGCAAATCTCCTGATAATATAAATTTAACCAGCCAGCACAGACGCAGTGCCCTAAACTGAGGAGAGTGGAAATCTCCTGGTCATATATATTTAACCAGCCAGCACAGAGTCCGTGCCCTAAACTGAGGAGAGTGTAAATCTCCTGATAATATAAATTTAACCAGCCAGGGCAGACGCAGTGCCCTAAACTGAGGAGAGTGCAAATCTCCTGGTCATATATATTTAACCAGCCAGCACAGAGTCCGTGCCCTTAACTGAGGAGAGTGTAAATCTCCTGGTTACATATATTTAACCACCCAGCAAAGAGTCAGTGCCCTAAACTGAGGAGAGTGTAAATCTCCTGGTTATATATATTTAACCAGCCAGCACCGACTCAGTGCCATAAACTGAGGAGTGTGTAAATCTCCTGGTTACATATATTTAACCAGCCAGCACAGAGTCAGTGCTCTAAACTGAGGAGAGTGTAAATCTCACTGGTTATATAAATTTAACCAGCCAGCACAGACCCAGGGCCCAAAACTGAGGAGAGTGTAAATCTCCTGCGTATATATATTTAACCAGCCAGCACAGACTCAGTGCCCTAAACTGAGGAGAGTGTAAATCTCCTGGTTAGCAATATTTAACCACACCGGAAATAGTCAGTGCTCTAAACTGAGGAGAGTGTAAATCTCACTGGTTATAAAGATTTAAGCAGCCAGCATAGACTCAGTGCCATAAACTGTGGAGAGTGTAAATCTCCTGGTTATATATATTAAATCAGCCAGCACAGAGTCAGTTCACTAAACTGAGGTGACTGTAAATCTCCTGGTTATATATATTTATCCAGCCAGCACAGAGTCAGTGCCGTAAACTGATGAGTGTGTATAAATCTCCTGGTTAGAAATATTTAACCACCCAGCAAAGAGTCAGTGCCCGAAACTGAGGGGAGTGTAAATCTCCTGGTAATATAAATTTAACCAGCCAGCACAGACTCAGTGCCCGAAACTGAGAAGAGTGTAAATCTCCTGGTTATATGAATTTTACCAGCCAGGGCAGACGCAGTGCCCTAAACTGAGGAGAGTGGAAATCTCCTGGTCATATATATTTAACCAGCCAGCACAGAGTCCGTGCCCTAAACTGAGGAGAGTGTAAATCTCCTGGTTACATATATTTAACCAGCCAGCACAGAGTCAGTGCTCTAAACTGAGGAGTGTGTAAATCTCCTGGTTATATAAATTTAACCAGCCAGCACAGACCCAGGGCCCAAAACTGAGGAGAGTGTAAATCTCCTGGTTATATATATTTAACCAGCCAGCACAGACTCAGTGCCCTAAACTGAGGAGAGTGTAAATCTCCTGGTTATACATAATTAACCAGCCAGCAAAGAGTCCGTTCGCTAAACTGCGGAGAGTGTAAATCTCCTGGTCATATGTATTTAACCAGCCAGCACAGATTTAGTGCCCTAAACTGAGGAGAGTGTAAATCTCCTGGTTACATATATTTAACCAGCCAGCACAGAGTCAGTGCTCTAAACTGAGGAGTGTGTAAATCTCCTGGTTATATAAATTTAACCAGCCAGCACAGACCCAGGGCCCAAAACTGAGGAGAGTGTAAATCTCCTGGTTATATATATTTAACCAGCCAGCACAGACTCAGTGCCCTAAACTGAGGAGAGTGTAAATCTCCTGGTTAGACATAATTAACCAGCCAGCAAAGAGTCCGTTCGCTAAACTGCGGAGAGTGTAAATCTCCTGGTCAAATGTATTTAACCAGCCAGCACAGATTTAGTGCCCTAAACTGAGGAGAGTGTAAATCTCCTGGTTATATATATTTAACCAGCCAGCACAGACTCAGTGCCATAAACTGAGGAGTGTGTAAATCTCCAGGTTACATATATTTAACCAGCCAGCACAGAGTCGGTGCTCTAAACTGAGGAGTGTGTAAATCTCCTGGTTATATAAATTTAACCAGCCAGCACAGACTCAGTGCCATAAACTTAGGAGAGTGTAAATCTCCTGGTTACATATATTTAAACAGCCAGCACAGAGTCAGTGCCCTAAACTGAGGAGAGTGTAAATCTCCTGGTAATATAAATTTAACCAGCCAGCACAGACTCAGTGCCCTAACATGCGGAGAGTGTAAATCTCCTGGTTGTTTATGTTCAACCGGCCAGCACCGGGTCAGTGCCCTAAACTGAGGAGAGTGTAAATCTCCTGGTAATATAAATTTAACCAGCCAGCACAGACTCAGTGCCATAAACTGAGGAGTGTGTAAATCTCCTGGTCATATATATTTAACCGGCCAGCACAGATTTAGTGCCCTAAACTGAGGAGAGTGTAAATCTCCTGGTTATATATATTTAACCAGCCAGCACAGACTCAGTGCCATAAACTGAGGAGTGTGTAAATCTCCTGGTTACATATATTTAACCAGCCATCACAGAGTCAGTGCTCTAAACTGAGGAGTGTGTAAATCTACTGGTTATATAAATTTAACCAGCCAGCACAGACTCAGTGCCATAAACTGAGGAGAGTGTAAATCTCCTGGTTACATATATTTAACCACCCAGCAAAGAGTCAGTGACCTAAACTGAGGAGAGTGTAAATCTCCTGGTTATATATATTTAACCAGCCAGCACAGACTCAGTGCCATAAACTGAGGAGTGTGTAAATCTCCTGGTTACATATATTTAACCAGCCAGCACAGAGTCAGTGCTCTAAACTGAGGAGAGTGTAAATCTCACTGGTTATATAAATTTAACCAGCCAGCACAGACCCAGGGCCCAAAACTGAGGAGAGTGTAAATCTCCTGCGTATATATATTTAACCAGCCAGCACAGACTCAGTGCCCTAAACTGAGGAGAGTGTAAATCTCCTGGTTAGCAATATTTAACCACACCGGAAATAGTCAGTGCTCTAAACTGAGGAGAGTGTAAATCTCACTGGTTATAAAGATTTAAGCAGCCAGCATAGACTCAGTGCCATAAACTGTGGAGAGTGTAAATCTCCTGGTTATATATATTAAATCAGCCAGCACAGAGTCAGTTCACTAAACTGAGGTGACTGTAAATCTCCTGGTTATATATATTTATCCAGCCAACACAGAGTCAGTGCCGTAAACTGATGAGTGTGTATAAATCTCCTGGTTAGAAATATTTAACCACCCAGCAAAGAGTCAGTGCCCGAAACTGAGGGGAGTGTAAATCTCCTGGTAATATAAATTTAACCAGCCAGCACAGACTCAGTGCCCGAAACTGAGAAGAGTGTAAATCTCCTGGTTATATGAATTTTACCAGCCAGGGCAGACGCAGTGCCCTAAACTGAGGAGAGTGGAAATCTCCTGGTCATATATATTTAACCAGCCAGCACAGAGTCCGTGCCCTAAACTGAGGAGAGTGTAAATCTCCTGGTTACATATATTTAACCAGCCAGCACAGAGTCAGTGCTCTAAACTGAGGAGTGTGTAAATCTCCTGGTTATATAAATTTAACCAGCCAGCACAGACCCAGGGCCCAAAACTGAGGAGAGTGTAAATCTCCTGGTTATATATATTTAACCAGCCAGCACAGACTCAGTGCCCTAAACTGAGGAGAGTGTAAATCTCCTGGTTATACATAATTAACCAGCCAGCAAAGAGTCCGTTCGCTAAACTGCGGAGAGTGTAAATCTCCTGGTCATATGTATTTAACCAGCCAGCACAGATTTAGTGCCCTAAACTGAGGAGAGTGTAAATCTCCTGGTTACATATATTTAACCAGCCAGCACAGAGTCAGTGCTCTAAACTGAGGAGTGTGTAAATCTCCTGGTTATATAAATTTAACCAGCCAGCACAGACCCAGGGCCCAAAACTGAGGAGAGTGTAAATCTCCTGGTTATATATATTTAACCAGCCAGCACAGACTCAGTGCCCTAAACTGAGGAGAGTGTAAATCTCCTGGTTAGACATAATTAACCAGCCAGCAAAGAGTCCGTTCGCTAAACTGCGGAGAGTGTAAATCTCCTGGTCAAATGTATTTAACCAGCCAGCACAGATTTAGTGCCCTAAACTGAGGAGAGTGTAAATCTCCTGGTTATATATATTTAACCAGCCAGCACAGACTCAGTGCCATAAACTGAGGAGTGTGTAAATCTCCAGGTTACATATATTTAACCAGCCAGCACAGAGTCGGTGCTCTAAACTGAGGAGTGTGTAAATCTCCTGGTTATATAAATTTAACCAGCCAGCACAGACTCAGTGCCATAAACTTAGGAGAGTGTAAATCTCCTGGTTACATATATTTAAACAGCCAGCACAGAGTCAGTGCCCTAAACTGAGGAGAGTGTAAATCTCCTGGTAATATAAATTTAACCAGCCAGCACAGACTCAGTGCCCTAACATGCGGAGAGTGTAAATCTCCTGGTTGTTTATGTTCAACCGGCCAGCACCGGGTCAGTGCCCTAAACTGAGGAGAGTGTAAATCTCCTGGTAATATAAATTTAACCAGCCAGCACAGACTCAGTGCCATAAACTGAGGAGTGTGTAAATCTCCTGGTCATATATATTTAACCGGCCAGCACAGATTTAGTGCCCTAAACTGAGGAGAGTGTAAATCTCCTGGTTATATATATTTAACCAGCCAGCACAGACTCAGTGCCATAAACTGAGGAGTGTGTAAATCTCCTGGTTACATATATTTAACCAGCCATCACAGAGTCAGTGCTCTAAACTGAGGAGTGTGTAAATCTACTGGTTATATAAATTTAACCAGCCAGCACAGACTCAGTGCCATAAACTGAGGAGAGTGTAAATCTCCTGGTTACATATATTTAACCACCCAGCAAAGAGTCAGTGACCTAAACTGAGGAGAGTGTAAATCTCCTGGTTATATATATTTAACCAGCCAGCACAGACTCAGTGCCATAAACTGAGGAGTGTGTAAATCTCCTGGTTACATATATTTAACCAGCCAGCACAGAGTCAGTGCTCTAAACTGAGGAGAGTGTAAATCTCACTGGTTATATAAATTTAACCAGCCAGCACAGACCCAGGGCCCAAAACTGAGGAGAGTGTAATTCTCCTGCGTATATATATTTAACCAGCCAGCACAGACTCAGTGCCCTAAACTGAGGAGAGTGTAAATCTCCTGGTTAGCAATATTTAACCACACCGGAAATAGTCAGTGCTCTAAACTGAGGAGAGTGTAAATCTCACTGGTTATAAAGATTTAAGCAGCCAGCATAGACTCAGTGCCATAAACTGTGGAGAGTGTAAATCTCCTGGTTATATATATTAAATCAGCCAGCACAGAGTCAGTTCACTAAACTGAGGTGACTGTAAATCTCCTGGTTATATATATTTATCCAGCCAGCACAGAGTCAGTGCCGTAAACTGATGAGTGTGTATAAATCTCCTGGTTAGAAATATTTAACCACCCAGCAAAGAGTCAGTGCCCGAAACTGAGGGGAGTGTAAATCTCCTGGTAATATAAATTTAACCAGCCAGCACAGACTCAGTGCCCGAAACTGAGAAGAGTGTAAATCTCCTGGTTATATGAATTTTACCAGCCAGGGCAGACGCAGTGCCTAAACTGAGGAGAGTGGAAATCTCCTGGTCATATATATTTAACCAGCCAGCACAGAGTCCGTGCCCTAAACTGAGGAGAGTGTAAATCTCCTGGTTACATATATTTAACCAGCCAGCACAGAGTCAGTGCTCTAAACTGAGGAGTGTGTAAATCTCCTGGTTATATAAATTTAACCAGCCAGCACAGACCCAGGGCCCAAAACTGAGGAGAGAGTAAATCTCCTGGTTGTATATATTTAACGAGACAGCACAGACTCAATGCCATAAACTGAGGAGTGTGTAAATCTCCTGGTTAGCAATATTTAACCACCCAGCAAAGAGTCAGTGCCCTGAACTGAGGAGAGTGTAAATCTCCCTGTTTATATATATTTAACCAGCCAGCACAGACTCAGTGCCCTAACATGCGGTGAGTGTAAATCTCCTGGTTATATATATTCAACCAGCCAGCACCGAGTCAGTGCCCTGAACTGAGGAGAGTGTAAATCTCCTGGTTATATATATTTAACCAGCCAGCACAGACTCAGTACCATAAACTGAGGAGAGTGTAAATCTCCTGGTTACATATAATTAACCAGCCAGCACAGACTCAGTGCCCTAAACTGAGGAGAGTGTAAATCTCCTGGTTAGCAATATTTAACCACCCAGCAAAGAGTCAGTGCCCTAATCTGAGGAGAGTGTAAATCTCGCTGTTTATATATATTTAAACAGCCCGCACAGAGTCAGTGCCCTAAACGGAGGAGAGTGTAAATCTCCTGGTAATATAAATTTAACCAGCCAGCACAGACTCAGTGCCCTAACCTGCGGAGAGTGTAAAGCTCCTGGTTATATATATTCAACCAGCCAGCACAGAGTCAGTGCCCTAAACTGAGGAGAGTGTAAATCTCCTGGTAATATAAATTTAACCAGCCAGCACAGACTCAGTGCCCTAACCTGCGGAGAGTGTAAATCTCCTGGTTATATGTATTCAACCAGCCAGCACAGAGTCAATGCCCGAAACTGAGGAGAGTGTAAATCTCCTGGTTATGTAAATGTAACCACAGAGGAAATAGTCAGTGCCCTAAACTGAGGAGAGTGTAAATCTCCTGGTTATATGAATTTAACCAGCCAGCGCCGATTCAGTTGCCTAAACTGAGAAGAGTGTAAATCTCCTGGTTAAATGAATTTAACCAGCCAGCACAGACGCAGTGCCCTAAACTGAGGAGAGTGGAAATCTCCTGGTCATATATATTTAACCAGCCAGCACACAGTCCGTGCCCTAAACTGAGGAGAGTGTAAATCTCCTGGTTACATATATTAGCAGCCAGCACAGAGTCTGTGCCCTAAACTGAGGAGAGTGTAAATCTCCCTGGTTATATAAAATTAACCAGCCAGCACAGACTCAGTGCCCTAAACTGAGGAGAGTGTAAATCTCCTAGTTAGAAATATTTAACCACCCAGCAAAGAGTCAGTGCCCTAAACTGAGGAGAGTGTAATTCTCCCTGTTTATATATATTCAACCAGCCAGCACAGAGTCAGTGCCCTAAACTGAGGAGAGTGTAAATCTCCTGGTTACATATATTTAACCAGCCAGCACAGAGTCAGTGATCTAAACTGAGGAGAGTGTAAATCTCACTGGTTATACAAATTTAACCAGCCAGCACAGACTCCGTGCCGAAAACGGAGGAGAGTGTAAATTTCATAGTTTAATCAATTTAACCAGCCAGCACAGACTCAGTGCCCTAAACTGAGGAGAGTGTAAATGTCCTGGTCATATATATTTAACCAGCCAGCACAGACACAGTGCCATAAACTGAGGAGAGAGTAAATCTCCTGGTTGTATATATTTAACGAGACAGCACAGACTCAGTGCCATAAACTGAGAAGTGAGTAAATCTCCTGGTTACATATATTTAACCAGCCAGCACAGAGTCAGTGCTCTAAACTGAGGAGAGTGTAAATCTCACTGGTTATTTCAATTTAACCAGACAGCACAGACCCAGGGCCCAAAACTGAGGAGAGTGTAAATCTCCTGCTTATATATATCTAACCACCCAGCACAGACTCAGTGCCCTAAACTGAGGAGAGTGTAAACCTCCTGGTTAGAAATATTTAACCACCCAGCAAAGAGTCAGTGCCCTAAACTGAGGAGAGTGTAATTCTCCCTGTTTATATATATTCAACCAGCCAGCACAGAGTCAGTGCCCTAAATTGAGGAGAGTGCAAATCTCCTGATAATATAAATTTAACCAGCCAGCACAGACTCAGTGCCCTAACCTGCAGAGAGTCTAAATCTCGAGGTTATATATATTCAACCAGCCAGCACAGAGTCAGTACCCTAAACTGAGGAGAGTGTAAATCTCCTGATAATATAAATTTAACCAGCCAGGGCAGACGCAGTGCCCTAAACTGAGGAGAGTGGAAATCTCCTGGTCATATATATTTAACCAGCCAGCACAGAGTCCGTGCCCTAAACTGAGGAGAGTGTAAATCTCCTGGTTACATATATTTAACCACCCAGCAAAGAGTCAGTGCCCTAAACTGAGGAGAGTGTAAATCTCCTGGTTATATATATTTAACCAGCCAGCACCGACTCAGTGCCATAAACTGAGGAGTGTGTAAATCTCCTGGTTACATATATTTAACCAGCCAGCACAGAGTCAGTGCTCTAAACTGAGGAGAGTGTAAATCTCACTGGTTATATAAATTTAACCAGCCAGCACAGACCCAGGGCCCAAAACTGAGGAGAGTGTAAATCTCCTGCGTATATATATTTAACCAGCCAGCACAGACTCAGTGCCCTAAACTGAGGAGAGTGTAAATCTCCTGGTTAGCAATATTTAACCACACCGGAAATAGTCAGTGCTCTAAACTGAGGAGAGTGTAAATCTCACTGGTTATAAAGATTTAAGCAGCCAGCATAGACTCAGTGCCATAAACTGTGGAGAGTGTAAATCTCCTGGTTATATATATTAAATCAGCCAGCACAGAGTCAGTTCACTAAACTGAGGTGACTGTAAATCTCCTGGTTATATATATTTATCCAGCCAGCACAGAGTCAGTGCCGTAAACTGATGAGTGTGTATAAATCTCCTGGTTAGAAATATTTAACCACCCAGCAAAGAGTCAGTGCCCGAAACTGAGGGGAGTGTAAATCTCCTGGTAATATAAATTTAACCAGCCAGCACAGACTCAGTGCCCGAAACTGAGAAGAGTGTAAATCTCCTGGTTATATGAATTTTACCAGCCAGGGCAGACGCAGTGCCCTAAACTGAGGAGAGTGGAAATCTCCTGGTCATATATATTTAACCAGCCAGCACAGAGTCCGTGCCCTAAACTGAGGAGAGTGTAAATCTCCTGGTTACATATATTTAACCAGCCAGCACAGAGTCAGTGCTCTAAACTGAGGAGTGTGTAAATCTCTTGGTTATATAAATTTAACCAGCCAGCACAGACCCAGGGCCCAAAACTGAGGAGAGTGTAAATCTCCTGGTTATATATATTTAACCAGCCAGCACAGACTCAGTGCCCTAAACTGAGGAGAGTGTAAATCTCCTGGTTATACATAATTAACCAGCCAGCAAAGAGTCCGTTCGCTAAACTGCGGAGAGTGTAAATCTCCTGGTCATATGTATTTAACCAGCCAGCACAGATTTAGTGCCCTAAACTGAGGAGAGTGTAAATCTCCTGGTTACATATATTTAACCAGCCAGCACAGAGTCAGTGCTCTAAACTGAGGAGTGTGTAAATCTCCTGGTTATATAAATTTAACCAGCCAGCACAGACCCAGGGCCCAAAACTGAGGAGAGTGTAAATCTCCTGGTTATATATATTTAACCAGCCAGCACAGACTCAGTGCCCTAAACTGAGGAGAGTGTAAATCTCCTGGTTAGACATAATTAACCAGCCAGCAAAGAGTCCGTTCGCTAAACTGCGGAGAGTGTAAATCTCCTGGTCATATGTATTTAACCAGCCAGCACAGATTTAGTGCCCTAAACTGAGGAGAGTGTAAATCTCCTGGTTATATATATTTAACCAGCCAGCACAGACTCAGTGCCATAAACTGAGGAGTGTGTAAATCTCCAGGTTACATATATTTAACCAGCCAGCACAGAGTCAGTGCTCTAAACTGAGGAGTGTGTAAATCTCCTGGTTATATAAATTTAACCAGCCAGCACAGACTCATTGCCATAAACTGAGGATAGTGTAAATCTCCTGGTTACATATATTTAAACAGCCAGCACAGAGTCAGTGCCCTAAACTGAGGAGAGTGTAAATCTCCTGGTAATATAAATTTAACCAGCCAGCACAGACTCAGTGCCCTAACATGCGGAGAGTGTAAATCTCCTGGTTGTTTATGTTCAACCAGCCAGCACCGGGTCAGTGCCCTAAACTGAGGAGAGTGTAAATCTCCTGGTAATATAAATTTAACCAGCCAGCACAGACTCAGTGCCATAAACTGAGGAGTGTGTAAATCTCCTGGTCATATATATTTAACCGGCCAGCACAGATTTAGTGCCCTAAACTGAGGAGAGTGTAAATCTCCTGGTTATATATATTTAACCAGCCAGCACAGACTCAGTGCCATAAACTGAGGAGTGTGTAAATCTCCTGGTTACATATATTTAACCAGCCATCACAGAGTCAGTGCCCTAAACTGAGGAGAGTGTAAATCTCCTGGTTATATATATTCAACCAGCCAGCACAGAGTCAGTGCCCGAAACTGAGAAGAGTGTAAATCTCCTGGTTATATGAATTTTACCAGCCAGGGCAGACGCAGTGCCCTAAACTGAGGAGAGTGGAAATCTCCTGGTCATATATATTTAACCAGCCAGCAGAAAGTCCGTGCCCTAAACTGAGGAGTGTGTAAATCTACTGGTTATATAAAATTAACCAGACAGCACAGACTCAGTGCCATAAACTGAGGAGAGTGTAAATCTCCTGGTTACATATATTTAACCAGCCAGCACAGACTCAGTGCCATAAACTGAGGAGTGTGTAAATCTCCTGGTTACATATATTTAACCAGCCAGCACAGAGTCAGTGCTCTAAACTGAGGAGAGTGTAAATCTCACTGGTTATATAAATTTAACCAGCCAGCACAGACCCAGGGCCCAAAACTGAGGAGAGTGTAAATCTCCTGCGTATATATATTTAACCAGCCAGCACAGACTCAGTGCCCTAAACTGAGGAGAGTGTAAATCTCCTGGTTAGCAATATTTAACCACACCGGAAATAGTCAGTGCTCTAAACTGAGGAGAGTGTAAATCTCACTGGTTATAAAGATTTAAGCAGCCAGCATAGACTCAGTGCCATAAACTGTGGAGAGTGTAAATCTCCTGGTTATATATATTAAATCAGCCAGCACAGAGTCAGTTCACTAAACTGAGGTGACTGTAAATCTCCTGGTTATATATATTTATCCAGCCAGCACAGAGTCAGTGCCGTAAACTGATGAGTGTGTATAAATCTCCTGGTTAGAAATATTTAACCACCCAGCAAAGAGTCAGTGCCCGAAACTGAGGGGAGTGTAAATCTCCTGGTAATATAAATTTAACCAGCCAGCACAGACTCAGTGCCCGAAACTGAGAAGAGTGTAAATCTCCTGGTTATATGAATTTTACCAGCCAGGGCAGACGCAGTGCCTAAACTGAGGAGAGTGGAAATCTCCTGGTCATATATATTTAACCAGCCAGCACAGAGTCCGTGCCCTAAACTGAGGAGAGTGTAAATCTCCTGGTTACATATATTTAACCAGCCAGCACAGAGTCAGTGCTCTAAACTGAGGAGTGTGTAAATCTCCTGGTTATATAAATTTAACCAGCCAGCACAGACCCAGGGCCCAAAACTGAGGAGAGAGTAAATCTCCTGGTTGTATATATTTAACGAGACAGCACAGACTCAATGCCATAAACTGAGGAGTGTGTAAATCTCCTGGTTAGCAATATTTAACCACCCAGCAAAGAGTCAGTGCCCTGAACTGAGGAGAGTGTAAATCTCCCTGTTTATATATATTTAACCAGCCAGCACAGACTCAGTGCCCTAACATGCGGTGAGTGTAAATCTCCTGGTTATATATATTCAACCAGCCAGCACCGAGTCAGTGCCCTGAACTGAGGAGAGTGTAAATCTCCTGGTTATATATATTTAACCAGCCAGCACAGACTCAGTACCATAAACTGAGGAGAGTGTAAATCTCCTGGTTACATATAATTAACCAGCCAGCACAGACTCAGTGCCCTAAACTGAGGAGAGTGTAAATCTCCTGGTTAGCAATATTTAACCACCCAGCAAAGAGTCAGTGCCCTAATCTGAGGAGAGTGTATATCTCGCTGTTTATATATATTTAAACAGCCCGCACAGAGTCAGTGCCCTAAACGGAGGAGAGTGTAAATCTCCTGGTAATATAAATTTAACCAGCCAGCACAGACTCAGTGCCCTAACCTGCGGAGAGTGTAAAGCTCCTGGTTATATATATTCAACCAGCCAGCACAGAGTCAGTGCCCTAAACTGAGGAGAGTGTAAATCTCCTGGTAATATAAATTTAACCAGCCAGCACAGACTCAGTGCCCTAACCTGCGGAGAGTGTAAATCTCCTGGTTATATGTATTCAACCAGCCAGCACAGAGTCAATGCCCGAAACTGAGGAGAGTGTAAATCTCCTGGTTATGTAAATGTAACCACAGAGGAAATAGTCAGTGCCCTAAACTGAGGAGAGTGTAAATCTCCTGGTTATATGAATTTAACCAGCCAGCGCCGATTCAGTTGCCTAAACTGAGAAGAGTGTAAATCTCCTGGTTAAATGAATTTAACCAGCCAGCACAGACGCAGTGCCCTAAACTGAGGAGAGTGGAAATCTCCTGGTCATATATATTTAACCAGCCAGCACACAGTCCGTGCCCTAAACTGAGGAGAGTGTAAATCTCCTGGTTACATATATTAGCAGCCAGCACAGAGTCTGTGCCCTAAACTGAGGAGAGTGTAAATCTCCCTGGTTATATAAAATTAACCAGCCAGCACAGACTCAGTGCCCTAAACTGAGGAGAGTGTAAATCTCCTAGTTAGAAATATTTAACCACCCAGCAAAGAGTCAGTGCCCTAAACTGAGGAGAGTGTAATTCTCCCTGTTTATATATATTCAACCAGCCAGCACAGAGTCAGTGCCCTAAACTGAGGAGAGTGTAAATCTCCTGGTTACATATATTTAACCAGCCAGCACAGAGTCAGTGATCTAAACTGAGGAGAGTGTAAATCTCACTGGTTATACAAATTTAACCAGCCAGCACAGACTCCGTGCCGAAAACGGAGGAGAGTGTAAATTTCATAGTTTAATCAATTTAACCAGCCAGCACAGACTCAGTGCCCTAAACTGAGGAGAGTGTAAATGTCCTGGTCATATATATTTAACCAGCCAGCACAGACACAGTGCCATAAACTGAGGAGAGAGTAAATCTCCTGGTTGTATATATTTAACGAGACAGCACAGACTCAGTGCCATAAACTGAGAAGTGAGTAAATCTCCTGGTTACATATATTTAACCAGCCAGCACAGAGTCAGTGCTCTAAACTGAGGAGAGTGTAAATCTCACTGGTTATTTCAATTTAACCAGACAGCACAGACCCAGGGCCCAAAACTGAGGAGAGTGTAAATCTCCTGCTTATATATATCTAACCACCCAGCACAGACTCAGTGCCCTAAACTGAGGAGAGTGTAAACCTCCTGGTTAGAAATATTTAACCACCCAGCAAAGAGTCAGTGCCCTAAACTGAGGAGAGTGTAATTCTCCCTGTTTATATATATTCAACCAGCCAGCACAGAGTCAGTGCCCTAAATTGAGGAGAGTGCAAATCTCCTGATAATATAAATTTAACCAGCCAGCACAGACTCAGTGCCCTAACCTGCAGAGAGTCTAAATCTCGAGGTTATATATATTCAACCAGCCAGCACAGAGTCAGTACCCTAAACTGAGGAGAGTGTAAATCTCCTGATAATATAAATTTAACCAGCCAGGGCAGACGCAGTGCCCTAAACTGAGGAGAGTGGAAATCTCCTGGTCATATATATTTAACCAGCCAGCACAGAGTCCGTGCCCTAAACTGAGGAGAGTGTAAATCTCCTGGTTACATATATTTAACCACCCAGCAAAGAGTCAGTGCCCTAAACTGAGGAGAGTGTAAATCTCCTGGTTATATATATTTAACCAGCCAGCACCGACTCAGTGCCATAAACTGAGGAGTGTGTAAATCTCCTGGTTACATATATTTAACCAGCCAGCACAGAGTCAGTGCTCTAAACTGAGGAGAGTGTAAATCTCACTGGTTATATAAATTTAACCAGCCAGCACAGACCCAGGGCCCAAAACTGAGGAGAGTGTAAATCTCCTGCGTATATATATTTAACCAGCCAGCACAGACTCAGTGCCCTAAACTGAGGAGAGTGTAAATCTCCTGGTTAGTAATATTTAACCACACCGGAAATAGTCAGTGCTCTAAACTGAGGAGAGTGTAAATCTCACTGGTTATAAAGATTTAAGCAGCCAGCATAGACTCAGTGCCATAAACTGTGGAGAGTGTAAATCTCCTGGTTATATATATTAAATCAGCCAGCACAGAGTCAGTTCACTAAACTGAGGTGACTGTAAATCTCCTGGTTATATATATTTATCCAGCCAGCACAGAGTCAGTGCCGTAAACTGATGAGTGTGTATAAATCTCCTGGTTAGAAATATTTAACCACCCAGCAAAGAGTCAGTGCCCGAAACTGAGGGGAGTGTAAATCTCCTGGTAATATAAATTTAACCAGCCAGCACAGACTCAGTGCCCGAAACTGAGAAGAGTGTAAATCTCCTGGTTATATGAATTTTACCAGCCAGGGCAGACGCAGTGCCCTAAACTGAGGAGAGTGGAAATCTCCTGGTCATATATATTTAACCAGCCAGCACAGAGTCCGTGCCCTAAACTGAGGAGAGTGTAAATCTCCTGGTTACATATATTTAACCAGCCAGCACAGAGTCAGTGCTCTAAACTGAGGAGTGTGTAAATCTCTTGGTTATATAAATTTAACCAGCCAGCACAGACCCAGGGCCCAAAACTGAGGAGAGTGTAAATCTCCTGGTTATATATATTTAACCAGCCAGCACAGACTCAGTGCCCTAAACTGAGGAGAGTGTAAATCTCCTGGTTATACATAATTAACCAGCCAGCAAAGAGTCCGTTCGCTAAACTGCGGAGAGTGTAAATCTCCTGGTCATATGTATTTAACCAGCCAGCACAGATTTAGTGCCCTAAACTGAGGAGAGTGTAAATCTCCTGGTTACATATATTTAACCAGCCAGCACAGAGTCAGTGCTCTAAACTGAGGAGTGTGTAAATCTCCTGGTTATATAAATTTAACCAGCCAGCACAGACCCAGGGCCCAAAACTGAGGAGAGTGTAAATCTCCTGGTTATATATATTTAACCAGCCAGCACAGACTCAGTGCCCTAAACTGAGGAGAGTGTAAATCTCCTGGTTAGACATAATTAACCAGCCAGCAAAGAGTCCGTTCGCTAAACTGCGGAGAGTGTAAATCTCCTGGTCATATGTATTTAACCAGCCAGCACAGATTTAGTGCCCTAAACTGAGGAGAGTGTAAATCTCCTGGTTATATATATTTAACCAGCCAGCACAGACTCAGTGCCATAAACTGAGGAGTGTGTAAATCTCCAGGTTACATATATTTAACCAGCCAGCACAGAGTCAGTGCTCTAAACTGAGGAGTGTGTAAATCTCCTGGTTATATAAATTTAACCAGCCAGCACAGACTCATTGCCATAAACTGAGGATAGTGTAAATCTCCTGGTTACATATATTTAAACAGCCAGCACAGAGTCAGTGCCCTAAACTGAGGAGAGTGTAAATCTCCTGGTAATATAAATTTAACCAGCCAGCACAGACTCAGTGCCCTAACATGCGGAGAGTGTAAATCTCCTGGTTGTTTATGTTCAACCAGCCAGCACCGGGTCAGTGCCCTAAACTGAGGAGAGTGTAAATCTCCTGGTAATATAAATTTAACCAGCCAGCACAGACTCAGTGCCATAAACTGAGGAGTGTGTAAATCTCCTGGTCATATATATTTAACCGGCCAGCACAGATTTAGTGCCCTAAACTGAGGAGAGTGTAAATCTCCTGGTTATATATATTTAACCAGCCAGCACAGACTCAGTGCCATAAACTGAGGAGTGTGTAAATCTCCTGGTTACATATATTTAACCAGCCATCACAGAGTCAGTGCTCTAAACTGAGGAGTGTTTAAATCTACTGGTTATATAAATTTAACCAGCCTGCACAGACTCAGTGCCATAAACTGAGGAGAGTGTAAATCTCCTGGTTACATATATTTAACCACCCAGCAAAGTGTCAGTGCCCTAAACTGAGGAGAGTGTAAATCTCCTGGTTATATATATTTAACCAGCCAGCACAGACTCAGTGCCATAAACTGAGGAGTGTGTAAATCTCCTGGTTACATATATTTAACCAGCCAGCACAGAGTCAGTGCTCTAAACTGAGGAGAGTGTAAATCTCACTGGTTATATAAATTTAACCAGCCAGCACAGACCCAGGGCCCAAAACTGAGGAGAGTGTAAATCTCCTGCGTATATATATTTAACCAGCCAGCACAGACTCAGTGCCCTAAACTGAGGAGAGTGTAAATCTCCTGGTTAGCAATATTTAACCACACCGGAAATAGTCAGTGCTCTAAACTGAGGAGAGTGTAAATCTCACTGGTTATAAAGATTTAAGCACCCAGCATAGACTCAGTGCCATAAACTGTGGAGAGTGTAAATCTCCTGGTTATATATATTAAATCAGCCAGCACAGAGTCAGTTCACTAAACTGAGGTGACTGTAAATCTCCTGGTTATATATATTTATCCAGCCAGCACAGAGTCAGTGCCGTAAACTGATGAGTGTGTATAAATCTCCTGGTTAGAAATATTTAACCACCCAGCAAAGAGTAAGTGCCCGAAACTGAGGGGAGTGTAAATCTCCTGGTAATATAAATTTAACCAGCCAGCACAGACTCAGTGCCCGAAACTGAGAAGAGTGTAAATCTCCTGGTTATATGAATTTTACCAGCCAGGGCAGACGCAGTGCCTAAACTGAGGAAGGTGGAAATCTCCTGGTCATATATATTTAACCAGCCAGCACAGAGTCCGTGCCCTAAACTGAGGAGAGTGTAAATCTCCTGGTTACATATATTTAACCAGCCAGCACAGAGTCAGTGCTCTAAACTGAGGAGTGTGTAAATCTCCTGGTTATATAAATTTAACCAGCCAGCACAGACCCAGGGCCCAAAACTGAGGAGAGTGTAAATCTCCTGGTTATATATATTTAACCAGCCAGCACAGACTCAGTGCCATAAACTGAGGAGAGAGTAAATCTCCTGGTTGTATATATTTAACGAGACAGCACAGACTCAATGCCATAAACTGAGGAGTGTGTAAATCTCCTGGTTAGCAATATTTAACCACCCAGCAAAGAGTCAGTGCCCTGAACTGAGGAGAGTGTAAATCTCCCTGTTTATATATATTTCACCAGCCAGCACAGACTCAGTGCCCTAACATGCGGTGAGTGTAAATCTCCTGGTTATATATATTTAACCAGCCAGCACCGAGTCAGTACCATAAACTGAGGAGAGTGTAAATCTCCTGGTTATATATATTTAACAACACAGGAAATAGTCAGTGCCCTAAACTGAGGAGAGTGTAAATCTCCTGGTTATACATAATTAACCAGCCAGCAAAGAGTCCGTTCGCTAAACTGCGGAGAGTGTAAATCTACTGGTCATATATATTTAACCAGCCAGCACAGATTTAGTGCACTAAACTGAGGAGAGTGCAAATCTCCTGGTTATATATATTTAACCAGCCAGCACAGACTCAGTGCCCTAAACTGAGCAGAGTGTAAATCTCCTGGTTATATATATTTAATCAGCCAGCACAGACTCAGTGCCCTAAACTGAGGACAGTGTAAATCTCCTGGTTATATATATTTAACCAGCCAGCACAGAGTCAGTGCCCTAAACTGAGGAGAGTGTAAATCTCCTGGTTACATATATTTAACCAGCCTGCACAGAGTCCTTGCCCTAAACTGAGGAGAGTGTAAATTTCATGGTTAAATAAATTTTACCAGCCAGCACAGACTCAGTGCCCAAAACTGAGGAGAGTGTAAATCTCCTGGTTATATATATTTAACCAGCCAGCACAGACTCAGTGCCATAAACTGATGTGAGAGTAAATCTCCTGGTTATATATATTTAACGAGACAACACAGACTCAGTGCCATAAACTGAGGAGTGTGTAAATCTCCTGGTTACATATATTTAACCAGCCAGCACAGAGTCAGTGCTCTAAACTGAGGAGTGTGTAAATCTCCTGGTTATATAAATTTAACCAGCCAGCACAGACCCAGGGCCCAAAACTGAGGAGAGTGTAAATCTCCTGGTTATATATATTTAACCAGCCAGCACAGACTCAGTGCCCTGAACTGAGGAGAGTGTAAATCTCCTGGTTATATATATTTAACCAGCCAGCACAGACTCAGTGCCATAAAGTGAGGAGAGAGTAAATCTCCTGGTTGTATATATTTAACGAGACAGCACAGACTCAGTGCCATAAACTGAGGAGTGTGTAAATCTCCTGGTTACATATAATTAACCAGCCAGCACAGACCCAGGGCCCAAAACTGAGGAGAGTGTAAATCTCCTGGTTGTATATATTTAACGAGAAAGCACAGACTCAGTGCCATAAACTGAGGAGTGTGTAAATCTCCTGGTTACATATAATTAACCAGCCAGCACAGACTCAGTGCCCTAAACTGAGGAGAGTGTAAATCTCCTGGTTAGCAATATTTAACCACCCAGCAAAGAGTCAGTGCCCTAATCTGAGGAGAGTGTAAATCTCGCTGTTTATATATATTTAAACAGCCCGCACAGAGTCAGTGCCCTAAACGGAGGAGAGTGTAAATCTCCTGGTAATATAAATTTAACCAGCCAGCACAGACTCAGTGCCCTAACCTGCGGAGAGTGTAAAGCTCCTGGTTATATATATTCAACCAGCCAGCACAGAGTCAGTGCCCTAACCTGAGGAGAGTGTAAATCTCCTGGTAATATAAATTTAACCGGCCAGCACAAACTCAGTGCCCTAACCTGCGGAGAGTGTAAATCTCCTGGTAAAATGTATTCAACCAGCCAGCACAGAGTCAATGCCCGAAACTGAGGAGAGTGTAAATCTCCTGGTTATGTAAATCTAACCACAGAGGAAATAGTCAGTGCCCTAAACTGAGGAGAGTGTAAATCTCCTGGTTATATGAATTTAACCAGCCAGCGCCGATTCAGTTGCCTAAACTGAGAAGAGTGTAAATCTCCTGGTTAAATGAATTTAACCAGCCAGCACAGACGCAGTGCCCTAAACTGAGGAGACTGGAAATCTCCTGGTCAAAAATATTTAACCAGCCAGCACACAGTCCGTGCCCTAAACTGAGGAGAGTGTAAATCTCCTGGTTACATATATTAGCAGCCAGCACAGAGTCTGTGCCCTAAACTGAGGAGAGTGTAAATCTCCCTGGTTATATAAAATTAACCAGCCAGCACAGACTCAGTGCCCTAAACTGAGGAGAGTGTAAATCTCCTAGTTAGAAATATTTAACCACCCAGCAAAGAGTCAGTGCCCTAAACTGAGGAGAGTGTAATTCTCCCTGTTTATATATATTCAACCAGCGAGCACAGAGTCAGTGCCCTAAACTGAGGAGAGTGTAAATCTCCTGGTTACATATATTTAACCAGCCAGCACAGAGTCAGTGATCTAAACTGAGGAGAGTGTAAATCTCACTGGTTATACAAATTTAACCAGCCAGCACAGACTCCGTGCCGAAAACGGAGGAGAGTGTAAATTTCATAGTTTAATCAATTTAACCAGCCAGCACAGACTCAGTGCCCTAAACTGAGGAGAGTGTAAATGTCCTGGTCATATATATTTAACCAGCCAGCACAGACACAGTGCCATAAACTGAGGAGAGAGTAAATCTCCTGGTTGTATATATTTAACGAGACAGCACAGACTCAGTGCCATAAACTGAGAAGTGAGTAAATCTCCTGGTTACATATATTTAACCAGCCAGCACAGAGTCAGTGCTCTAAACTGAGGAGAGTGTAAATCTCACTGGTTATTTCAATTTCACCAGCCAGCACAGACCCAGGGCCCAAAACTGAGGAGAGTGTAAATCTCCTGCTTATATATATTTAACCACCCAGCACAGACTCAGTGCCCTAAACTGAGGAGAGTGTAAACCTCCTGGTTAGAAATATTTAACCACCCAGCAAAGAGTCAGTGCCCTAAACTGAGGAGAGTGTAATTCTCCCTGTTTATATATATTCAACCAGCCAGCACAGAGTCAGTGCCCTAAACTGAGGAGAGTGCAAACCTCCTGATAATATAAATTTAACCAGCCAGCACAGACTCAGTGCCCTAACCTGCAGAGAGTCGAAATCTCCAGGTTATATATATTCAACCAGCCAGCACAGAGTCAGTGCCCTAAACTGAGGAGAGTGTAAATCTCCTGATAATATAAATTTAACCAGCCAGCACAGACTCAGTGCCCGAACCTGCGGAGAGTGTAAATCTCCTGGTTATTTGTATTCAACCAGCCAGCACAGAGTCAGTGCCCGAAACTGAGAAGAGTGTAAATCTCCTGGTTATATGAATTTTACCAGCCAGGGCAGACGCAGTGCCCTAAACTGAGGAGAGTGGAAATCTCCTGGTCATATATATTTAACCAGCCAGCACAAAGTCCGTGCCCTAACCTGAGGAGAGTGTAAATCTCCTGGTTACATATATTTAACCAGCCAGCACAGAGTCAGTGCTCTAAACTGAGGAGTGTGTAAATCTACTGGTTATATAAAATTAACCAGACAGCACAGACTCAGTGCCATAAACTGAGGAGAGTGTAAATCTCCTGGTTACATATATTTAAACAGCCAGCACAGAGTCAGTGCCCTAAACTGAGGAGAGTGTAAATCTCCTGGTAATATAAATTTAACCAGCCAGCACAGACTCAGTGCCCTAACATGCGGAGAGTGTAAATCTCCTAGTTAGAAATATTTAACCACCCAGCAAAGAGTCAGTGCCCTAAACTGAGGAGAGTGTAATTCTCCCTGTTTATATATATTCAACCAGCCAGCACAGAGTCAGTGCCCTAAACTGAGGAGAGTGTAAATCTCCTGGTTACATATATTTAACCAGCCAGCACAGAGTCAGTGATCTAAACTGAGGAGAGTGTAAATCTCACTGGTTATACAAATTTAACCAGCCAGCACAGACACCGTGCCGAAAACGGAGGAGAGTGTAAATTTCATAGTTTAATCAATTTAACCAGCCAGCACAGACTCAGTGCCCTAAACTGAGGAGAGTGTAAATGTCCTGGTCATATATATTTAACCAGCCAGCACAGACACAGTGCCATAAACTGAGGAGAGAGTAAATCTCCTGGTTGTATATATTTAACGAGACAGCACAGACTCACTGCCATAAACTGAGAAGTGAGTAAATCTCCTGGTTACATATATTTAACCAGCCAGCACAGAGTCAGTGATCTAAACTGAGGAGAGTGTAAATCTCACTTGTTATTTCAATTTAACCAGCCAGCACATACCCAGGGCCCAAAACTGAGGAGAGTGTAAATCTCCTGCTTATATATATTTAACCACCCAGCAAAGAGTCAGTGCCCTAAACTGAGGAGAGTGTAATTCTCCCTGTTTATATATATTCAACCAGCCAGCACAGAGTCAGTGCCCTAAACTGAGGAGAGTGCAAATCTCCTGATAATATAAATTTAACCAGCCAGCACAGACTCAGTGCCCTAACCTGCAGAGAGTCTAAATCTCCAGGTTATATATATTCAACCAGCCAGCACAGAGTCAGTGCCCTAAACTGAGGAGAGTGTAAATCTCCTGATAATATAAATTTAACCAGCCAGCACAGACTCAGTGCCCGAACCTGCGGAGAGTGTAAATCTCCTGGTTATTTGTATTCAACCAGCCAGCACAGAGTCAGTGCCCGAAACTGAGAAGAGTGTAAATCTCCTGGTTATATGAATTTTACCAGCCAGGGCAGACGCAGTGCCCTAAACTGAGGAGAGTGGAAATCTCCTGGTCATATATATTTAACCAGCCAGCACAAAGTCCGTGCCCTAAACTGAGGAGTGTGTAAATCTACTGGTTATATAAAATTAACCAGACAGCACAGACTCAGTGCCATAAACTGAGGAGAGTGTAAATCTCCTGGTTACATATATTTAAACAGCCAGCACAGAGTCAGTGCCCTAAACTGAGGAGAGTGTAAATCTCCTGGTAATATAAATTTAACCAGCCAGCACAGACTCAGTGCCCTAACATGCGGAGAGTGTAAATCTCCTAGTTAGAAATATTTAACCACCCAGCAAAGAGTCAGTGCCCTAAACTGAGGAGAGTGTAATTCTCCCTGTTTATATATATTCAACCAGCCAGCACAGAGTCAGTGCCCTAAACTGAGGAGAGTGTAAATCTCCTGGTTACATATATTTAACCAGCCAGCACAGAGTCAGTGCCCTAAACTGAGGAGAGTGTAAATCACCTGGTTATACATAATTAATCAGCCAGCACAGTGTCAGTTCCCTAAACTGAGGAGAGTTAAATCACCTGGTTATATACATTTAACCACCCAGCAAAGAGTCCGTTCCCTAAACTGAGGAGAGTGTAAATCTCCTGGTCATATATATTTAACCAGCCAGCACAGACTCAGTGCCCTAAACTGAGGAGAGTGTAAATCTCCTGGTTATATATATTCAACCAGCCAGCACAGAGTCAGTGCCCTAAACTGAGGAGAGTGTAAATCTCCTGGTTATATATATTTAACCAGCCAGCACATACTCCGTTCCATAAACTGAGAAGAGGTTAAATATCCTGCTTATATATATTTAACCAGCCAGCACAGACTCAGTGCCCGAAACTGAGGAGAGTGTAAATCTCCTAGTTAGAAATATTTAACCACCCAGCAAAGAGTCAGTGCCCTAAACTGAGGACAGTGTAATTCTCCCTGTTTATATATATTCAACCAGCCAGCACAGAGTTAGTGCCCTAAACTGAGGAGAGTGTAAATCTCCTGGTTACATATATTAAACCAGCCAGCACAGAGTCAGTGATCTAAACTGAGGAGAGTGTAAATCTCCTGGTTATATATATTTAACCAGCCAGCACATACTCCGTTCCATAAACTGAGAAGAGGTTAAATATCCTGCTTATATATATTTAACCAGCCAGCACAGACTCAGTGCCCTAAACTGAGGAGAGTGTAAATCTCCTAGTTAGAAATATTTAACTACCCAGCAAAGAGTCAGTGCCCTAAACTGAGGAGAGTGTAATTCTCCCTGTTTATATATATTCAACCAGCCAGCACAGAGTCAGTGCCCTAAACTGAGGAGAGTGTAAATCTCCTGGTTACATATATTTAACCAGCCAGCACAGAGTCAGTGATCTAAACTGAGGAGAGTGTAAATCTCACTGGTTATACAAATTTAACCAGCCAGCACAGACACCGTGCCGAAAACGGAGGAGAGTGTAAATTTCATAGTTTAATCAATTTAACCAGCCAGCACAGACTCAGTGCCCTAAACTGAGGAGAGTGTAAATGTCCTGGTCATATATATTTAACCAGCCAGCACAGACACAGTGCCATAAACTGAGGAGAGAGTAAATCTCCTGGTTGTATATATTTAACGAGACAGCACAGACTCACTGCCATAAACTGAGAAGTGAGTAAATCTCCTGGTTACATATATTTAACCAGCCAGCACAGAGTCAGTGATCTAAACTGAGGAGAGTGTAAATCTCACTTGTTATTTCAATTTAACCAGCCAGCACAGACCCAGGGCCCAAAACTGAGGAGAGTGTAAATCTCCTGCTTATATATATTTAACCACCCAGCAAAGAGTCAGTGCCCTAAACTGAGGAGAGTGTAATTCTCCCTGTTTATATATATTCAACCAGCCAGCACAGAGTCAGTGCCCTAAACTGAGGAGAGTGCAAATCTCCTGATAATATAAATTTAACCAGCCAGCACAGACTCAGTGCCCTAACCTGCAGAGAGTCTAAATCTCCAGGTTATATATATTCAACCAGCCAGCACAGAGTCAGTGCCCTAAACTGAGGAGAGTGTAAATCTCCTGATAATATAGATTTAACCAGCCAGCACAGACTGAGTGCCCGAACATGCGGAGAGTGTAAATCTCCTGGTTATTTGTATTCAACCAGCCAGCACAGAGTCAGTGCCCGAAACTGAGGAGAGTGTAAATCTCCTGGTCATATATATTTAACCAGCCAGCACAGATTTAGCGCCCGAAACTGAGGAGAGTGTAAATCTCCTGGTTAGAAATATTTAACCACCCAGCAAAGAGTCAGTGTCCTAAACTGAGGAGAGTGCAAATCTCCTGGTTATATATATTTAACCACACTGGAAAGTCAGTGCCCTAAACTGAGGAGAGTGTAAATCTCCTGGTTATGTGGAATTAACCAGCCAGGTGACAGTCATTGCCCAAAACTGCGGAGAGCGGAAATCTCCTGGTCATATAAATTTAACCAGCCAGCACAGACCCAGGGCCCAAAACTGAGGACAGTGTAAATCTCCTGCTTATATATATTTAACCACCCAGCACAGACTCAGTGCCCTAAACTGAGGAGAGTGTAAATCTCCTGGTTAGCAATATTTCACCACCCAGCAAAGAGTCAGTGCCCTAAACTGAGGAGAGTGTCCATCTCCCTGTTTATATATATTTAACCAGCCTGCACAGAGTCAGTGCCATAAACTGAGGAGTGTGTAAATCTCCTGGTTACATATATTTAACCAGCCAGCACAGAGTCAGTGCTCTAAACTGAGGAGTGTGAAAATCTCCTGGTTATATAAATTTAACCAGCCAGCACAGACCCAGGGCCCAAAACTGAGGAGAGTGTAAATCTCCTGGTTATATATATTTAACCAGCCAGCACAGACTCAGTGCCCTGAACTGAGGAGAGTGTAAATCTCCTGGTTATATATATTTAACCAGCCAGCACAGACTCAGTGCCATAAAGTGAGGAGAGAGTAAATCTCCTGGTTGTATATATTTAACGAGACAGCACAGACTCAGTGCCATAAACTGAGGAGTGTGTAAATCTCCTGGTTACATATAATTAACCAGCCAGCACAGACCCAGGGCCCAAAACTGAGGAGAGTGTAAATCTCCTGGTTGTATATATTTAACGAGAAAGCACTGACTCAGTTCCATAAACTGAGGAGTGTGTAAATCTCCTGGTGACATATAATTAACCAGCCAGCACAGACTCAGTGCCCTAAACTGAGGAGAGTGTAAATCTCCTGGTTAGCAATATTTAACCACCCAGCAAAGAGTCAGTGCCCTAATCTGAGGAGAGTGTAAATCTCGCTGTTTATATATATTTAAACAGCCCGCACAGAGTCAGTGCCCTAAACGGAGGAGAGTGTAAATCTCCTGGTAATATAAATTTAACCAGCCAGCACAGACTCAGTGCCCTAACCTGCGGAGAGTGTAAAGCTCCTGGTTATATATATTCAACCAGCCAGCACAGAGTCAGTGCCCTAACCTGAGGAGAGTGTAAATCTCCTGGTAATATAAATTTAACCGGCCAGCACAGACTCAGTGCCCTAACCTGCGGAGAGTGTAAATCTCCTGGTAAAATGTATTCAACCAGCCAGCACAGAGTCAATGCCCGAAACTGAGGAGAGTGTAAATCTCCTGGTTATGTAAATGTAACCACAGAGGAAATAGTCAGTGCCCTAAACTGAGGAGAGTGTAAATCTCCTGGTTATATGAATTTAACCAGCCAGCGCCGATTCAGTTGCCTAAACTGAGAAGAGTGTAAATCTCCTGGTTAAATGAATTTAACCAGCCAGCACAGACGCAGTGCCCTAAACTGAGGAGACTGGAAATCTCCTGGTCAAAAATATTTAACCAGCCAGCACACAGTCCGTGCCCTAAACTGAGGAGAGTGTAAATCTCCTGGTTACATATATTAGCAGCCAGCACAGAGTCTGTGCCCTAAACTGAGGAGAGTGTAAATCTCCCTGGTTATATAAAATTAACCAGCCAGCACAGACTCAGTGCCCTAAACTGAGGAGAGTGTAAATCTCCTAGTTAGAAATATTTAACCACCCAGCAAAGAGTCAGTGCCCTAAACTGAGGAGAGTGTAATTCTCCCTGTTTATATATATTCAACCAGCCAGCACAGAGTCAGTGCCCTAAACTGAGGAGAGTGTAAATCTCCTGGTTACATATATTAGCAGCCAGCAGTGTCTGTGCCCTAAACTGAGGAGAGTGTAAATCTCCCTGGTTATATAAATTTAACCAGCCAGCACAGACTCAGTGCCCAAAACTGAGGAGAGTGCAAATCTCCTGTTTGAATAAATTTAACCAGCCAGCATAGACTCAGTGCCCGAAACTGAGGAGAGTGTAAAATTCCTGGTTTTCTAAATTTAACCAGCCAGCACAGACCCAGGGCCCAAAACTGAGGAGAGTGTAAATCTCCTGCTTATATATATTTAACCAGCCAGCACAGACTCAGTGCCCAAACTGAGGAGAGTGTAAATCTCCTGCTTATATATATTTAACCAGCCCGCACAGAGTCAGTGCCCGAAACTGAGGAGAGTGTAAATCTCCTGGTAATATAAATTTAACCAGCCAGCACAGATTCAGTGCCCTAACCTGCGGAGAGTGTAAATCTCCTGGTTATATGTATTCAACCAGCCAGCACAGAGTCAATGCCCGAAACTGAGGAGAGTGTAAATCTCCTGGTTATGTAAATGAAACCACACAGGAAATAGTCAGTGCCCGAAACTGAGGAGAGTGTAAATCTCCTGGTTATACATAATTAATCAGCCAGCACAGAGTCAGTTCCCTAAACTGAGGAGAGTGTAAATCACCTGGTTATTTACATTTAACCACCCAGCAAAGAGTCCGTTCCCTAAACTGAGGAGAGGGTAAATCTCCTGGTCATATATATTTAACCAGCCAGCACAGACTCAGTGCCCTAAACAGAGGAGAGTGGAAATCTCCTGGTTATATACATTTAACCAGCCAGCTCAGACTCCGTTCCATAAACTGAGAAGAGGTTAAATATCCTGGTTATATGTAATTAACCAGCCAGCACAGACTCAGTGCCCTAAACTGAGGAGAGTGTAAATCTCCTGGTTATATATATTTAACCACCCAGCAAAGAGTCAGTGCCCGAAACTGAGGAGAGTGTAATTCTCCCTGTTTATATATATTCAACCAGCCAGCACAGAGTCAGTGCCCTAAACTGAGGAGAGTGTAAATCTCCTGGTTACATATATTTAACCAGCCAGCACAGAGTCAGTGATCTAAACTGAGGAGAGTGTAAATCTCACTGGTTATACAAATTTAACCAGCCAGCACAGACTCCGTGCCCAAAACGGAGGAGAGTGTAAATTTCATAGTTGAATAAATTTAACCAGCCAGCACAGACACAGTGCCCTAAACTGAGGAGAGTGTAAATCTCCTGGTTACACATATTTAACCAGCCAGCACAGAGTCAGTGATCCAAACTGAGGAGAGTGTAAATCTCACTGGTTATACAAATTTAACCAGCCAGCACAGACTCCGTGCCCAAAACGGAGGAGAGTGTAAATTTCATAGTTTAATAAATTTAACCAGCCAGCACAGACACAGTGCCCTAAACTGAGGAGAGTGTAAATGTCCTGGTCATATATATTTAACCAGCCAGCCCAGAGTCAGTGCCATAAACTGAGGAGTGTGTAAATCTCCTGGTTACATATATTTAACCAGCCAGCACAGAGTCAGTGCTCTAAACTGAGGAGTGTGTAAATCTCCTGGTTATATAAATTTAACCAGCCAGCACAGACCCAGGGCCCAAAACTGAGGAGAGAGTAAATCTCCTGGTTGTATATATTTAACGAGACAGCACAGACTCAGTGCCATAAACTGAGGAGTGTGTAAATCTCCTGGTTACATATATTTAACCAGCCAGCACAGACTCAGTGCCCTAAACTGAGGAGAGTGTAAATCTCCTGGTTAGCAATATTTAACCACCCAGCAAAGAGTCAGTGCCCTTAACTGAGGAGAGTGTAAATCTCGCTGTTTATATATATTTAACCAGCCCGCACAGAGTCAGTGCCCTAAACGGAGGAGAGTGTAAATCTCCTGGTAATATAAATTTAACCAGCCAGCACAGACTCAGTGCCCTAACCTGCGGAGAGTGTAAATCTCCTGGTTATATATATTCAACCAGCCAGCACAGAGTCAGTGCCGTAAACTGATGAGAGTGTAAATCTCCTGGTTAGAAATATTTAACCACCCAACAAAGATTCAGTGCCCGAAACTGAGGGGAGTGTAAATCTCCTGGTTATATGAATTTTACCAGCCAGCGCAGACTCAGTGCCCTAAACTGAGAAGAGTGTAAATCTCCTGGTTATATGAATTTAACCAGCCAGCACAGACGCAGTGCCCTAAACTGAGGAGAGTGTAAATCACCTGGTTATATACCTTTAACCACCCAGCAAACAGTCTGTTCCCTAAACTGAGGAGAGTGCAAATTTCCTGGTTGAATAAATTTAACCAGCCAGCACAGACTCAGTGCCCGAAACTGAGGAGAGTGTAAAATTCCTGGTTATATAAATTTAACCAGCCAGCACAGACCCAGGGCCCAAAACTGAGGAGAGTGTAAATCTCCTGCTTATATATATTTAACCAGCCAGCACAGACTCAGTGCCCAAACTGAGGAGAGTGTAAATCTCCTGGTTAGCAATATTTAACCAGTCCGCACAGCGTCAGTGCCCTAAACTGAGGAGAGTGTAAATCTCCTGGTAATATAAATTTAACCAGCCAGCACAGACTCAGTGCCCTAACCTGCGGAGAGTGTAAATCTCCTGGTTATATGTATTCAACCAGCCAGCACAGAGTCAATGCCCGAAACTGAGGAGAGTGTAAATCTCCTGGTTATGTAAATGTAACCACACAGGAAATAGTCAATGCCCTAAACTGAGGAGAGTGTAAATCTCCTGGTTATACATAATTAATCAGCCAGCACAGAGTCAGTTCCCTAAACTGAAGAGAATGTAAATCACCTGGTCATATATATTTAACCACCCAGCAACGAGTCCGTTCCCTAAACTGATGAGAGTGTAAATCTCCTGGTCATATATATTTAACCAGCCAGCACAGACTCAGTGCCCTAAACTGAGGAGAGTGTAAATCTCCTGGTGATATATATTCAACCAGCCAGCACAGAGTCAGTGCCCTAAACTGAGGAGAGTGTAAATCTCCGGGTTATATATATTTAACCACACTGGAAATAGTCAGTGCCCTAAACTGAGGAGAGTGTAAATCTCCTGGTTATATATATTTAACCAGCCAGCACAGAGTCAGTGATCGAAACTGAGGAGAGTGTAAATCTCCCTATTTATATATATTCAACCAGCCAGCACAGAGTCAGTGCCCTAAACTGAGGAGACTGTAAATCTCCTGGTGACATATATTTAACCAGCCAGCACAGAGTCAGTGATCTAAACTGAGGAGAGTGTAAATCTCACTGGTTATACAAATTTAACCAGCCAGCACAGACCCCGTGCCGAAAACGGAGGAGAGTGTAAATTTCATAGTTTAATCAATTTAACCAGCCAGCACAGACTCAGTGCCCTAAACTGAGGAGAGTGTAAATGTCCTGGTCATATATATTTAACCAGCCAGCACAGACACAGTGCCATAAACTGAGGAGAGAGTAAATCTCCTGGTTGTATATATTTAACGAGACAGCACAGACTCACTGCCATAAACTGAGAAGTGTGTAAATCTCCTGGTTACATATATTTAACCAGCCAGCACAGAGTCAGTGCTCTAAACTGAGGAGAGTGTAAATCTCACTGGTTATTTCAATTTAACGAGCCAACACAGACCCAGGGCCCAAAACTGAGGAGAGTGTAAATCTCCTGGTTAGCAATATTTAACCACCCAGCAAAGAGTCAGTGCCCTAAACTGAGGAGAGTGTCAATCTCCCTGTGTATATATATTTAACCAGCCCGCACAGAGTCAGTGCCCTAAACGGAGGAGAGTGTAAATCTCCTGGTAATATAAATTTAACCAGCCAGCACAGACTCAGTGCCCGAACCTGCGGAGAGTGTAAATCTCCTGGTTATTTGTATTCAACCAGCCAGCACAGAGTCAGTGCCCGAAACTGAGGAGAGTGTAAATATCCTGGTTATATATATTTAATCACACAGGAAATAGTCAGTGCCCTAAACTGAGGAGAGTGTAAATCTCCTGTTAATATAAATTTGACCAGCCAGCACATACTCAGTGCCCGACCCTGCGGAGAGTGTAAATCTCCTGGTTATTTGTATTCAACCAGCCAGCACAGAGTCAGTGCCCTAAACTGAGGAGAGTGTAAATCTCTTGGTTATGCATAATTAACCAGCCAGCACAGAGTCAGTTCCCTAAACTGAGGAGAGTGTAAATCTCCGGGTCATATATATTTAACCAGCCAGCACAGATTTAGTGCCCTAAACTGAGGAGAGTGTAAATCTCCTGGTTATGTGTAATTAACCAGCCAGCTGACAGTCATTGCCCAAAACTGCGGAGAGTGGAAATCTCCTGGTCATATAAATTTAACCAGCCAGCACAGACCCAGGGCCCAAAACTGAGGATAGTGTAAATCTCCTGCTTATATATATTTAACCAGCCAGCACAGACTCAGTGCCCTAAACTGAGGAGAGTGTCAATCTCCTGGTTAGCAATATTTAACCACCCAGCAAAGAGTCAGTGCCCTAAACTGAGGAGAGTGTCAATCTCCTGGTAATATAAATTTAACCAGCCAGCACAGACTCAGTGCCCTAAACTGAGGAGAGTGTAAATCTCCTGGTTAGCAATATTTAACCACCCAGCAAAGAGTCAGTGCCCTTAACTGAGGAGAGTGTAAATCTCGCTGTTTATATATATTGAACCAGCCCGCACAGAGTCAGTGCCCTAAACGGAGGAGAGTGTAAATCTCCTGGTAATATAAATTTAACCAGCCAGCACAGACTCAGTGCCCTAACCTGCGGAGAGTGTAAATCTCCTGGTTATATATATTCAACCAGCCAGCACAGAGTCAGTGCTGTAAACTGATGAGAGTGTAAATCTCCTGGTTAGAAATATTTAACCACCCAACAAAGATTCAGTGCCCGAAACTGAGGGGAGTGTAAATCTCCTGGTTATACGAATTTTACCAGCCAGCGCAGACTCAGTGCCCTAAACTGAGAAGAGTGTAAATCTCCTGGTTATATGAATTTAACCAGCCAGCACAGACGCAGTGCCCTAATCTGAGGAGAGTGCAAATCTCCTGGTCATATATATTTAACCAGCCAGCACAGAGTCTGTGCGCGAAACTGAGGAGAGTGTAAATCTCCTGGTTACATATATTAGCAGCCAGCACAGTGTCTGTGCCCTAAACTGAGGAGAGTGTAAATCTCCCTGGTTATATAAATTTAACCAGCCAGCACAGACTCAGTGCCCAAAACTGAGGAGAGTGCAAATTTCCTGGTTGAATAAATTTAACCAGCCAGCACAGACGCAGTGCCCTAATCTGAGGAGAGTGCAAATCTCCTGGTCATATATATTTAACCAGCCAGCACAGAGTCTGGGCCCGAAACTGAGGAGAGTGTAAATCTCCTGGTTACATATATTTAACCAGCCAGCACAGAGTCAGTGCTCTAAACTGAGGAGTGTGTAAATCTCCTGGTTATATAAATTTAACCAGCCAGCACAGACCCAGGGCCCAAAACTGAGGAGAGTGTAAATCTCCTGGTTATATATATTTAACCAGCCAGCACAGACTCAGTGCCCTGAACTGAGGAGAGTGTAAATCTCCTGGTTATATATATTTAACCAGCCAGCACAGACTCAGTGCCATAAACTGAGGAGAGAGTAAATCTCCTGGTTGTATATATTTAACGAGACAGCACAGATTCAGTGCCATAAACTGAGGAGTGTGTAAATCTCCTGGTTACATATAATTAACCAGCCAGCACAGACTCAGTGCCCTAAACTGAGGAGAGTGTAAATCTCCTGGTTAGCAATATTTAACCACCCAGCAAAGAGTCAGTGCCCTAATCTGAGGAGAGTGTAAATCTCGCTGTTTATATATATTTAAACAGCCCGCACTGAGTCAGTGCCCTAAATGGAGGAGAGTGTAAATCTCCTGGTAATATAAATTTAACCAGCCAGCACAGACTCAGTGCCCTAACCTGTGGAGAGTGTAAAGCTTCTGGTTATATATATTCAACCAGCCAGCACAGAGTCAGTGCCCTAAACTGAGGAGAGTGTAAATCTCCTGGTAATATAAATTTAACCAGCCAGCACAGACTCAGTGCCCTAACCTGCGGAGAGTGTAAATCTCCTGGTTATATGTATTCAACCAGCCAGCACAGAGTCAATGCCCGAAACTGAGGAGATTGTAAATCTCCTGGTTATGAAAATGGAACCACAGAGGAAATAGTCAGTGCCCTAAACTGAGGAGAGTGTAAATCTCCTGGTTATATGAATTTAACCAGCCAGCGCCGATTCAGTTGCCTAAACTGAGAAGAGTGTAAATCTCCTGGTTAAATGAATTTAACCAGCCAGCACAGACGCAGTGCCCTAAACTGAGGAGAGTGGAAATCTCCTGGTCATATATATTTAACCAGCCAGCACACAGTCCGTGCCCTAAACTGAGGAGAGTGTAAATCTCCTGGTTACATATATATTAGCAGCCAGCACAGAGTCTGTGCCCTAAACTGAGGAGAGTGTAAATCTCCCTGGTTATATAAAATTAACCAGCCAGCACAGACTCAGTGCCCTAAACTGAGGAGAGTGTAAATCTCCTAGTTAGAAATATTTAACCACCCAGCAAAGAGTCAGTGCCCTAAACTGAGGAGAGTGTAATTCTCCCTGTTTATATATATTCAACCAGCCAGCACAGAGTCAGTGCCCTAAACTGAGGAGAGTGTAAATCTCCTGGTTACATATATTTAACCAGCCAGCACAGAGTCAGTGATCTAAACTGAGGAGAGTGTAAATCTCACTGGTTATACAAATTTAACCAGCCAGCACAGACTCCGTGCCGAAAACGGAGGAGAGTGTAAATTTCATAGTTTAATCAATTTAACCAGCCAGCACAGACTCAGTGCCCTAAACTGAGGAGAGTGTAAATGTCCTGGTCATATATATTTAACCAGCCAGCACAGACACAGTGCCATAAACTGAGGAGAGAGTAAATCTCCTGGTTGTATATATTTAACGAGACAGCACAGACTCAGTGCCATAAACTGAGAAGTGAGTAAATCTCCTGGTTACATATATTTAACCAGCCAGCACAGAGTCAGTGCTCTAAACTGAGGAGAGTGTAAATCTCACTGGTTATTTCAATTTAACCAGCCAGCACAGACCCAGGGCCCAAAACTGAGGAGAGTGTAAATCTCCTGCTTATATATATCTAACCACCCAGCACAGACTCAGTGCCCTAAACTGAGGAGAGTGTAAACCTCCTGGTTAGAAATATTTAACCACCCAGCAAAGAGTCAGTGCCCTAAACTGAGGAGAGTGTAATTCTCCCTGTTTATATATATTCAACCAGCCAGCACAGAGTCAGTGCCCTAAATTGAGGAGAGTGCAAATCTCCTGATAATATAAATTTAACCAGCCAGCACAGACTCAGTGCCCTAACCTGCAGAGAGTCTAAATCTCCAGGTTATATATATTCAACCAGCCAGCACAGAGTCAGTACCCTAAACTGAGGAGAGTGTAAATCTCCTGATAATATAACTTTAACCAGCCAGCACAGACTCAGTGCCCGAACCTGCGGAGAGTGTAAATCTCCTGGTTATTTGTATTCAACCAGCCAGCACAGAGTCAGTGCCCGAAACTGAGAAGAGTGTAAATCTCCTGGTTATATGAATTTTACCAGCCAGGGCAGACGCAGTGCCCTAAACTGAGGAGAGTGGAAATCTCCTGGTCATATATATTTAACCAGCCAGCACAGAGTCCGTGCCCTAAACTGAGGAGAGTGTAAATCTCCTGGTTACATATATTTAACCAGCCAGCACAGAGTCAGTGCTCTAAACTGAGGAGAGAGTAAATCTCCTGGTTATATATATTTAACCAGCCAGCACAGACTCAATGCCATAAACTGAGGAGTGTGTAAATCTCCTGGTTAGCAATATTTAACCACCCAGCAAAGAGTCAGTGCCCTAAACTGAGGAGAGTGTAAATCTCCCTGTTTATATATATTTAACCAGCCAGCACAGACTCAGTGCCCTAACCTGCGGAGAGTGTAAATCTCCTGGTTATATATATTCAACCAGCCAGCACAGAGTCAGTGCCGTAAACTGATGAGAGTGTAAATCTCCTGGTTAGAAATATTTAACCACCCAACAAAGATTCAGTGCCCGAAACTGAGGGGAGTGTAAATCTCCTGGTTATACGAATTTTACCAGCCAGCGCAGACTCAGTGCCCTAAACTGAGAAGAGTGTAAATCTCCTGGTTATATGAATTTAACCAGCCAGCACAGACGCAGTGCCCTAATCTGAGGAGAGTGCAAATCTCCTGGTCATATATATTTAACCAGCCAGCACAGAGTCTGTGCCCGAAACTGAGGAGAGTGTAAATCTCCTGGTTACATATATTAGCAGCCAGCACAGTATCTGTGCCCTAAACTGAGGAGAGTGTAAATCTCCCTGGTTATATAAATTTAACCAGCCAGCACAGACTCAGTGCCCAAAACTGAGGAGAGTGCAAATTTCCTGGTTGAATAAATTTAACCAGCCAGCACAGACTCAGTGCCCGAAACTGAGGAGAGTGTAAAATTCCTGGTTATATAAATTTAACCAGCCAGCACAGACCCAGGGCCCAAAACTGAGGAGAGTGTAAATCTCCTGCTTATATATATTTAACCAGCCAGCACAGACTCAGTGCCCTAACTGAGGAGAGTGTAAATCTCCTGGTTAGCAATATTTAACCAGTCCGCACAGAGTCAGTGCCCTAAACTGAGGAGAGTGTAAATCTCCTGGTAATATAAATTTAACCAGCCAGCACAGACTCAGTGCCCTAACCTGCGGAGAGTGTAAATCTCCTGGTTATATGTATTCAACCCGCCAGCACAGAGTCAATGCCCGAAACTGAGGAGAGTGTAAATCTCCTGGTTATGTAAATGTAACCAGACAGGAAATAGTCAATGCCCGAAACTGAGGAGAGTGTAAATCTCCTGGTTATACATAATTAATCAGCCAGCACAGAGTCAGTTCCCTAAACTGAGGAGAGTGTAAATCACCTGGTTATATACATTTAACCACCCAGCAAACAGTCCGTTCCCTAAACTGAGGAGAGTGTAAATCTCCTGGTCATATATATTTAACCAGCCAGCACTGACTCAGTGCCCGAAACTGAGGAGAGTGTAAATCTCCTAGTTATATACATTTAACCACCCAGCAAAGAGTTCGTTCCCTAAACAGAGGAGAGTGTAAATCTCCTGGTCGTCTATATTTAACCAGCCAGCACAGACTCAGTGCCCTAAACTGAGGAGAGTGGAAATCTCCTGGTTATATACATTTAACCAGCCAGCACAGACTCCGTTCCATAAACTGAGAAGAGGTTAAATATCCTGGTTATATGTAATTAACCAGCCAGCACAGACTCAGTGCCCTAAACTGAGGAGAGTGTAAATCTCCTGGTTATATATATTTAACCACCCAGCAAAGAGTCAGTGCCCGAAACTGAGGAGAGTGTAATTCTCCCTGTTTATATATATTCAACCAGCCAGCACAGAGTCAGTGCCCTAAACTGAGGAGAGTGTAAATCTCCTGGTTACATATATTTAACCAGCCAGCACAGAGTCAGTGATCTAAACTGAAGAGAGTGTAAATCTCACTGGTTATACAAATTTAACCAGCCAGCACAGACTCCGTGCCCAAAACGGAGGAGAGTGTAAATTTCATAGTTTAATAAATTTAACCAGCCAGCACAGACACAGTGCCCTAAACTGAGGAGAGTGTAAATCTCCTGGTTACATATATTTAACCAGCCAGCACAGAGTCAGTGATCTAAACTGAGGAGAGTGTAAATCTCACTGGTTATACAAATTTAACCAGCCAGCACAGACTCCGTGCCCAAAACGGAGGAGAGTGTAAATTTCATAGTTTAATAAATTTAACCAGCCAGCACAGACACAGTGCCCTAAACTGAGGAGAGTGTAAATGTCCTGGTCATATATATTTAACCAGCCAGCCCAGAGTCAGTGCCATAAACTGAGGAGTGTGTAAATCTCCTGGTTACATATATTTAACCAGCCAGCACAGAGTCAGTGCTCTAAACTGAGGAGTGTGTAAATCTCCTGGTTATATAAATTTAACCAGCCAGCACAGACCCAGGGCCCAAAACTGAGGAGAGTGTAAATCTCCTGGTTATACATATTTAACCAGCCAGCACAGACTCAGTGCCCTGAACTGAGGAGAGTGTAAATCTCCTGGTTATATATATTTAACCCGCCAGCACAGACTCAGTGCCCTAAACTGAGGAGAGTGTAAATCTCCTGGTTATATATATTTAACCACCCAGCAAAGAGTCAGTGCCCGAAACTGAGGAGAGTGTAATTCTCCCTGTTTATATATATTCAACCAGCCAGCACAGAGTCAGTGCCCTAAACTGAGGAGAGTGTAAATCTCCTGGTTACATATATTTAACCAGCCAGCACAGAGTCAGTGATCTAAACTGAAGAGAGTGTAAATCTCACTGGTTATACAAATTTAACCAGCCAGCACAGACTCCGTGCCCAAAACGGAGGAGAGTGTAAATTTCATAGTTTAATAAATTTAACCAGCCAGCACAGACACAGTGCCCTAAACTGAGGAGAGTGTAAATCTCCTGGTTACATATATTTAACCAGCCAGCACAGAGTCAGTGATCTAAACTGAGGAGAGTGTAAATCTCACTGGTTATACAAATTTAACCAGCCAGCACAGACTCCGTGCCCAAAACGGAGGAGAGTGTAAATTTCATAGTTTAATAAATTTAACCAGCCAGCACAGACACAGTGCCCTAAACTGAGGAGAGTGTAAATGTCCTGGTCATATATATTTAACCAGCCAGCCCAGAGTCAGTGCCATAAACTGAGGAGTGTGTAAATCTCCTGGTTACATATATTTAACCAGCCAGCACAGAGTCAGTGCTCTAAACTGAGGAGTGTGTAAATCTCCTGGTTATATAAATTTAACCAGCCAGCACAGACCCAGGGCCCAAAACTGAGGAGAGTGTAAATCTCCTGGTTATACATATTTAACCAGCCAGCACAGACTCAGTGCCCTGAACTGAGGAGAGTGTAAATCTCCTGGTTATATATATTTAACCCGCCAGCACAGACTCAGTGCCCTAAACTGAGGAGAGTGTAAATCTCCGGGTTATATATATTTAACCACACTGGAAATAGTCAGTGCCCTAAACTGAGGAGAGTATAAATCTCCTGGTTAGAAATATTTAACCACCCAGCAAAGAGTCAGTGCCCGAAACTGAGGGGAGTGTAAATCTCCTGGTAATATAAATTTAACCAGCCAGCACAGACTCAGTGCCCGAAACTGAGAAGAGTGTAAATCTCCTGGTTATATGAATTTTACCAGCCAGGGCAGACGCAGTGCCCTAAACTGAGGAGAGTGGAAATCTCCTGGTCATATATATTTAACCAGCCAGCACAGAGTCCGTGCCCTAAACTGAGGAGAGTGTAAATCTCCTGGTTACATATATTTAACCAGCCAGCACAGAGTCAGTGCTCTAAACTGAGGAGTGTGTAAATCTCCTGGTTATATAAATTTAACCAGCCAGCACAGACCCAGGGCCCAAAACTGAGGAGAGTGTAAATCTCCTGGTTATATATATTTAACCAGCCAGCACAGACTCAGTGCCATAAACTGAGGAGAGAGTAAATCTCCTGGTTGTATATATTTAACGAGACAGCACAGACTCAATGCCATAAACTGAAGAGTGTGTAAATCTCCTGGTTAGCAATATTTAACCACCCAGCAAAGAGTCAGTGCCCTAAACTGAGGAGAGTGTAAATCTCCCTGTTTATATATATTTAACCAGCCAGCACAGACTCAGTGCCCTAACATGCGGTGAGTGTAAATCTCCTGGTTATATATATTCAACCAGCCAGCACCGAGTCAGTGCCCTGAACTGAGGAGAGTGTAAATCTCCTGGTTATATATATTTAACCAGCCAGCACAGACTCAGTACCATAAACTGAGGAGAGTGTAAATCTCCTGGTTATATATATTTAACAACACAGGAAATAGTCAGTGCCCTAAACTGAGGAGAGTGTAAATCTCCTGGTTATACATAATTAACCAGCCAGCAAAGAGTCCGTTCGCTAAACTGCGGAGAGTGTAAATCTACTGGTCATATATATTTAACCAGCCAGCACAGATTTAGTGCACTAAACTAAGGAGAGTGCAAATCTCCTGGTTATATATATTTTACCAGCCAGCACAGACTCAGTGCCCTAAACTGAGCAGAGTGTAAATCTCCTGGTTATATATATTTAACCAGCCAGCACAGACTCAGTGCCCTAAACTGAGGACAGTGTAAATCTCCTGGTTATATATATTTAACCAGCCAGCACAGAGTCAGTGCCCTAAACTGAGGAGAGTGTAAACCTCCTGGTTACATATATTTAATCAGCCTGCACAGAGTCCTTGCCCTAAACTGAGGAGAGTGTAAATTTCATGGTTAAATAAATTTTACCAGCCAGCACAGACTCTGTGCCCAAAACTGAGGAGAGTGTAAATCTCCTGGTTATATATATTTAACCAGCCAGCACTGACTCAGTACCATAAACTGATGAGAGAGTAAATCTCCTGGTTATATATATTTAACGAGACAACACAGACTCAGTGCCATAAACTGAGGAGTGTGTAAATCTCCTGGTTACATATATTTAACCAGCCAGCACAGAGTCAGTGCTCTAAACTGAGGAGTGTGTAAATCTCCTGGTTATATAAATTTAACCAGCCAGCACAGACCCAGGGCCCAAAACTGAGGAGAGTGTAAATCTCCTGGTTATATATATTTAACCAGCCAGCACAGACTCAGTGCCCTGAACTGAGGAGAGTGTAAATCTCCTGGTTATATATATGTAACCAGCCAGCACAGACTCAGTGCCATAAAGTGAGGAGAGAGTAAATCTCCTGGTTGTATATATTTAACGAGACAGCACAGACTCAGTGCCATAAACTGAGGAGTGTGTAAATCTCCTGGTTACATATAATTAACCAGCCAGCACAGACTCAGTGCCCTAAACTGAGGAGAGTGTAAATCTCCTGGTTAGCAATATTTAACCACCCAGCAAAGAGTCAGTGCCCTAATCTGAGGAGAGTGTAAATCTCGCTGTTTATATATATTTAAGCAGCCCGCACAGAGTCAGTGCCCTAAACGGAGGAGAGTGTAAATCTCCTGGTAATATAAATTTAACCAGCCAGCACCGAGTCAGTGCCCTGAACTGAGGAGAGTGTAAATCTCCTGGTTATATATATTTAACCAGCCAGCACAGACTCAGTACCATAAACTGAGGAGAGTGTAAATCTCCTGGTTATATATATTTAACAACACAGGAAATAGTCAGTGCCCTAAACTGAGGAGAGTGTAAATCTCCTGGTTATACATAATTAACCAGCCAGCAAAGAGTCCGTTCGCTAAACTGCGGAGAGTGTAAATCTACTGGTCATATATATTTAACCAGCCAGCACAGATTTAGTGCACTAAACTGAGGAGAGTGCAAATCTCCTGGTTATATATATTTAACCAGCCAGCGCAGACTCAGTGCCCTAAACTGAGCAGAGTGTAAATCTCCTGGTTATATATATTTAACCAGCCAGCACAGACTCAGTGCCCTAAACTGAGGACAGTGTAAATCTCCTGGTTACATATATTTAACCAGCCAGCACAGAGTCAGTGATCTAAACTGAGGAGAGTGTAAATCTCACTGGTTATACAAATTTAACCAGCCAGCACAGACTCCGTGCCGAAAACGGAGGAGAGTGTAAATTTCATAGTTTAATCAATTTAACCAGCCAGCACAGACTCAGTGCCCTAAACTGAGGAGAGTGTAAATGTCCTGGTCATATATATTTAACCAGCCAGCACAGACACAGTGCCATAAACTGAGGAGAGAGTAAATCTCCTGGTTGTATATATTTAACGAGACAGCACAGACTCAGTGCCATAAACTGAGAAGTGAGTAAATCTCCTGGTTACATATATTTAACCAGCCAGCACAGAGTCAGTGCTCTAAACTGAGGAGAGTGTAAATCTCACTGGTTATTTCAATTTAACCAGCCAGCACAGACCCAGGGCCCAAAACTGAGGAGAGTGTAAATCTCCTGCTTATATATATCTAACCACCCAGCACAGACTCAGTGCCCTAAACTGAGGAGAGTGTAAACCTCCTGGTTAGAAATATTTAACCACCCAGCAAAGAGTCAGTGCCCTAAACTGAGGAGAGTGTAATTCTCCCTGTTTAAAGATATTCAACCAGCCAGCACAGAGTCAGTGCCCTAAATTGAGGAGAGTGCAAATCTCCTGATAATATAAATTTAACCAGCCAGCACAGACTCAGTGCCCTAACCTGCAGAGAGTCTAAATCTCGAGGTTATATATATTCAACCAGCCAGCACAGAGTCAGTACCCTAAACTGAGGAGAGTGTAAATCTCCTGATAATATAAATTTAACCAGCCAGGGCAGACGCAGTGCCCTAAACTGAGGAGAGTGGAAATCTCCTGGTCATATATATTTAACCAGCCAGCACAGAGTCCGTGCCCTAAACTGAGGAGAGTGTAAATCTCCTGGTTACATATATTTAACCACCCAGCAAAGAGTCAGTGCCCTAAACTGAGGAGAGTGTAAATCTCACTGGTTATATAAATTTAACCAGCCAGCACAGACCCAGGCCCCAAAACTGAGGAGAGTGTAAATCTCCTGCGTATATATATTTAACCAGCCAGCACAGACTCAGTGCCCTAAACTGAGGAGAGTGTAAATCTCCTGGTTAGCAATATTTAACTACACGGAAATAGTCAGTGCTCTAAACTGAGGAGAGTGTAAATCTCACTGGTTATAAAGATTTAAGCAGCCAGCATAGACTCAGTGCCATAAACTGTGGAGAGTGTAAATCTCCTGGTTATATATATTAAATCAGCCAGCACAGAGTCAGTTCACTAAACTGAGGTGACTGTAAATCTCCTGGTTATATATATTTATCCAGCCAGCACAGAGTCAGTGCCGTAAACTGATGAGTGTGTATAAATCTCCTGGTTAGAAATATTTAACCACCCAGCAAAGAGTCAGTGCCCGAAACTGAGGGGAGTGTAAATCTCCTGGTAATATAAATTTAACCAGCCAGCACAGACTCAGTGCCCGAAACTGAGAAGAGTGTAAATCTCCTGGTTATATGAATTTTACCAGCCAGGGCAGACGCAGTGGCCTAAACTGAGGAGAGTGGAAATCTCCTGGTCATATATATTTAACCAGCCAGCACAGAGTCCGTGCCCTAAACTGAGGAGAGTGTAAATCTCCTGGTTACATATATTTAACCAGCCAGCACAGAGTCAGTGCTCTAAACTGAGGAGAGTGTAAATCTCCTGGTTATATAAATTTAACCAGCCAGCACAGACTCAGTGCCCTAAACTGAGGAGAGTGTAAATCTCCTGGTTACATATATTTAACCAGCCAGCACAGAGTCAGTGCTCTAAACTGAGGAGAGTGTAAATCTCCTGGTTATATAAATTTAACCAGCCAGCACAGACCCAGGGCCCAAAACTGAGGAGAGTGTAAATCTCCTGGTTATATATATTTAACCAGCCAGCACAGACTCAGGGCCATAAACTGAGGAGAGAGTAAATCTCCTGGTTGTATATATTTAACGAGACAGCACAGACTCAATGCCATAAACTGAGGAGTGTGTAAATCTCCTGGTTAGCAATATTTAACCACCCAGCAAAGAGTCAGTGCCCTAAACTGAGGAGAGTGTAAATCTCCCTGTTTATATATATTTAACCAGCCAGCACAGACTCAGTGCCCTAACATGCGGTGAGTGTAAATCTCCTGGTAATATAAATTTAACCAGCCAGCACCGAGTCAGTGCCCTGAACTGAGGAGAGTGTAAATCTCCTGGTTATATATATTTAACCAGCCAGCACAGACTCAGTACCATAAACTGAGGAGAGTGTAAATCTCCTGGTTATATATATTTAACAACACAGGAAATAGTCAGTGCCCTAAACTGAGGAGAGTGTAAATCTCCTGGTTATACATAATTAACCAGCCAGCAAAGAGTCCGTTCGCTAAACTGCGGAGAGTGTAAATCTACTGGTCATATATATTTAACCAGCCAGCACAGATTTAGTGCCCTAAACTGAGGAGAGTGCAAATCTCCTGGTTATATATATTTAACCAGCCAGCACAGACTCAGTGCCCTAAACTGAGCAGAGTGTAAATCTCCTGGTTATATATATTTAACCAGCCAGCACAGACTCAGTGCCCTAAACTGAGGACAGTGTAAATCTCCTGGTTATATATATTTAACCAGCCAGCACAGAGTCAGTGCCCTAAACTGAGGAGAGTGTAAATCTCCTGGTTACATATATTTAACCAGCCTGCACAGAGTCCTCGCCCTAAACTGAGGAGAGTGTAAATTTCATGGTTAAATAAATTTTACCAGCCAGCACAGACTCAGTGCCCAAAACTGAGGAGAGTGTAAATCTCCTGGTTATATATATTTAACCAGCCAGCACAGACTCAGTGCCATAAACTGATGAGAGAGTTAATCTCCTGGTTATATATATTTAACGAGACAACACAGACTCAGTGCCATAAACTGAGGAGTGTGTAAATCTCCTGGTTACATATATTTAACCAGCCAGCACAGAGTCAGTGCTCTAAACTGAGGAGTGTGTAAATCTCCTGGTTATATAAATTTAACCAGCCAGCACAGACCCAGGGCCCAAAACTGAGGAGAGTGTAAATCTCCTGGTTATATATATTTAACCAGCCAGCACAGACTCAGTGCCCTGAACTGAGGAGAGTGTAAATCTCCTGGTTATATATATTTAACCAGCCAGCACAGACTCAGTGCCATAAACTGAGGAGAGAGTAAATCTCCTGGTTGTATATATTTAACGAGACAGCACAGACTCAGTGCCATAAACTGAGGAGTGTGTAAATCTCCTGGTTACATATAATTAACCAGCCAGCACAGACTCAGTGCCCTAAACTGAGGAGAGTGTAAATCTCCTGGTTAGCAATATTTAACCAGCCAGCAAAGAGTCAGTGCCCTAATCTGAGGAGAGTGTAAATCTCGCTGTTTATATATATTTAAACAGCCCGCACTGAGTCAGTGCCCTAAACGGAGGAGAGTGTAAATCTCCTGGTAATATAAATTTAACCAGCCAGCACAGACTCAGTGCCCTAACCTGCGGAGAGTGTAAAGCTTCTGGTTATATATATTCAACCAGCCAGCACAGAGTCAGTGCCCTAAACTGAGGAGAGTGTAAATCTCCTGGTAATATAAATTTAACCAGCCAGCACAGACTCAGTGCCCTAACCTGCGGAGAGTGTAAATCTCCTGGTTATATGTATTCAACCAGCCAGCACAGAGTCAATGCCCGAAACTGAGGAGATTGTAAATCTCCTGGTTATGTAAATGTAACCACAGAGGAAATAGTCAGTGCCCTAAACTGAGGAGAGTGTAAATCTCCTGGTTATATGAATTTAACCAGCCAGCGCCGATTCAGTTGCCTAAACTGAGAAGAGTGTAAATCTCCTGGTTAAATGAATTTAACCAGCCAGCACAGACGCAGTGCCCTAAACTGAGGAGAGTGGAAATCTCCTGGTCATATATATTTAACCAGCCAGCACACAGTCCGTGCCCTAAACTGAGGAGAGTGTAAATCTCCTGGTTACATATATTAGCAGCCAGCACAGAGTCTGTGCCCTAAACTGAGGAGAGTGTAAATCTCCCTGGTTATATAAAATTAACCAGCCAGCACAGACTCAGTGCCCTAAACTGAGGAGAGTGTAAATCTCCTAGTTGGAAATATTTAACCACCCAGCAAAGAGTCAGTGCCCTAAACTGAGGAGAGTGTAATTCTCCCTGTTTATATATATTCAACCAGCCAGCACAGAGTCAGTGCCCTAAACTGAGGAGAGTGTAAATCTCCTGGTTACATATATTTAACCAGCCAGCACAGAGTCAGTGATCTAAACTGAGGAGAGTGTAAATCTCACTGGTTATACAAATTTAACCAGCCAGCACAGACTCCGTGCCGAAAACGGAGGAGAGTGTAAATTTCATAGTTTAATCAATTTAACCAGCCAGCACAGACTCAGTGCCCTAAACTGAGGAGAGTGTAAATGTCCTGGTCATATATATTTAACCAGCCAGCACAGACACAGTGCCATAAACTGAGGAGAGAGTAAATCTCCTGGTTGTATATATTTAACGAGACAGCACAGACTCAGTGCCATAAACTGAGAAGTGAGTAAATCTCCTGGTTACATATATTTAACCAGCCAGCACAGAGTCAGTGCTCTAAACTGAGGAGAGTGTAAATCTCACTGGTTATTTCAATTTAACCAGCCAGCACAGACCCAGGGCCCAAAACTGAGGAGAGTGTAAATCTCCTGCTTATATATATCTAACCACCCAGCACAGACTCAGTGCCCTAAACTGAGGAGAGTGTAAACCTCCTGGTTAGAAATATTTAACCACCCAGCAAAGAGTCAGTGCCCTAAACTGAGGAGAGTGTAATTCTCCCTGTTTATATATATTCAACCAGCCAGCACAGAGTCAGTGCCCTAAATTGAGGAGAGTGCAAATCTCCTGATAATATAAATTTAACCAGCCAGCACAGACTCAGTGCCCTAACCTGCAGAGAGTCTAAATCTCCAGGTTATATATATTCAACCAGCCAGCACAGAGTCAGTACCCTAAACTGAGGAGAGTGTAAATCTCCTGATAATATAACTTTAACCAGCCAGCACAGACTCAGTGCCCGAACCTGCGGAGAGTGTAAATCTTCTGGTTATTTGTATTCAACCAGCCAGCACAGAGTCAGTGCCCGAAACTGAGAAGAGTGTAAATCTCCTGGTTATATGAATTTTACCAGCCAGGGCAGACGCAGTGCCCTAAACTGAGGAGAGTGGAAATCTCCTGGTCATATATATTTAACCAGCCAGCACAGAGTCCGTGCCCTAAACTGAGGAGAGTGTAAATCTCCTGGTTACATATATTTAACCAGCCAGCACAGAGTCAGTGCTCTAAACTGAGGAGAGAGTAAATCTCCTGGTTATATATATTTAACCAGCCAGCACTGACTCAATGCCATAAACTGAGGAGTGTGTAAATCTCCTGGTTAGCAATATTTAACCACCCAGCAAAGAGTCAGTGCCCTAAACTGAGGAGAGTGTAAATCTCCCTGTTTATATATATTTAACCAGCCAGCACAGACTCAGTGCCCTAACATGCGGTGAGTGTAAATCTCCTGGTTATATATATTCAACCAGCCAGCACCGAGTCAGTGCCCTGAACTGAGGAGAGTGTAAATCTCCTGGTTATATATATTTAACCAGCCAGCACAGACTCAGTACCATAAACTGAGGAGAGTGTAAATCTCCTGGTTATATATATTTAACAACACAGGAAATAGTCAGTGCCCTAAACTGAGGAGAGTGTAAATCTCCTGGTTATACAGAATTAACCAGCCAGCAAAGAGTCCGTTCGCTAAACTGCGGAGAGTGTAAATCTCCTGGTTATATATATTTAACCAGCCAGCACAGAGTCAGTGCCCTAAACTGAGGAGAGTGTAAATCTCCTGGTTACATATATTTAACCAGCCTGCACAGAGTCCTTGCCCTAAACTGAGGAGAGTGTAAATTTCATGGTTAAATAAATTTTACCAGCCAGCACAGACTCAGTGCCCAAAACTGAGGAGAGTGTAAATCTCCTGGTTATATATATTTAACCAGCCAGCACAGACTCAGTGCCATAAACGGATGAGAGAGTAAATCTCCTGGTTATATATATTTAACGAGACAACACAGACTCAGTGCCATAAACTGAGGAGTGTGTAAATCTCCTGGTTACATATATTTAACCAGCCAGCACAGAGTCAGTGCTCTAAACTGAGGAGTGTGTAAATCTCCTGGTTATATAAATTTAACCAGCCAGCACAGACCCAGGGCCCAAAACTGAGGAGAGTGTAAATCTCCTGGTTATATATATTTAACCAGCCAGCACAGACTCAGTGCCCTGAACTGAGGAGAGTGTAAATCTCCTGGTTATATATATTTAACCAGCCAGCACAGACTCAGTGCCATAAACTGAGGAGAGAGTAAATCTCCTGGTTGTATATATTTAACGAGACAGCACAGACTCAGTGCCATAAACTGAGGAGTGTGTAAATCTCCTGGTTACATATAATTAACCAGCCAGCACAGACTCAGTGCCCGAAACTGAGGAGAGTGTAAATCTCCTGGTTAGCAATATTTAACCACCCAGCAAAGAGTCAGTGCCCTAATCTGAGGAGAGTGTAAATCTCGCTGTTTATATATATTTAAACAGCCCGCACAGAGTCAGTGCCCTAAACGGAGGAGAGTGTAAATCTCCTGGTAATATAAATTTAAACAGCCAGCACAGACTCAGTGCCCTAACCTGCGGAGAGTGTAAAGCTCCTGGTTATATATATTCAACCAGCCAGCACAGAGTCAGTGCCCTAAACTGAGGAGAGTGTAAATCTCCTGGTAATATAAATTTAACCAGCCAGCACAGACTCAGTGCCCTAACCTGCGGAGAGTGTAAATCTCCTGGTTATATGTATTCAACCAGCCAGCACAGAGTCAATGCCCGAAACTGAGGAGAGTGTAAATCTCCTGGTTATGTAAATGTAACCAAAGAGGAAATAGTCAGTGCCCTAAACTGAGGAGAGTGTAAATCTCCTGGTTATATGAATTTAACCAGCCAGCGCCGATTCAGTTGCCTAAACTGAAAAGAGTGTAAATCTCCTGGTTAAATGAATTTAACCAGCCAGCACAGACGCAGTGCCCTAAACTGAGGAGAGTGGAAATCTCCTGGTCATATATATTTAACCAGCCAGCACACAGTCCGTGCCCTAAACTGAGGAGAGTGTAAATCTCCTGGTTACATATATTAGCAGCCAGCACAGAGTCTGTGCCCTAAACTGAGGAGAGTGTAATTCTCCCTGGTTATATAAAATTAACCAGCCAGCACAGACTCAGTGCCCAAAACTGAGGAAAGTGCAAATTTCCTGGTTGAATAAATTTAACCAGCCAGCACAGACTCAGCGCCCGAAACTGAGGAGAGTGTAAAATTCCTGGTTATATAAATTTAACCAGCCAGCACAGACCCAGGGCCCAAAACTGAGGAGAGTGTAAATCTCCTGCTTATATATATTTAACCAGCCAGCACAGACTCAGTGCCCAAACTGAGGAGAGTGTAAATCTCCTGGTTATACATAATTAATCAGCCAGCACAGAGTCAGTTCCCTAAACTGAGGAGAGGTAAATCACCTGGTTATATACATTTAACCACCCAGCAAAGAGTCCGTTCCCTAAACTGAGGAGAGTGTAAATCTCCTGGTCATATATATTTAACCAGCCAGCACATACTCCGTTCCATAAACTGAGAAGAGGTTAAATATCCTGCTTATATATATTTAACCAGCCAGCACAGACTCAGTGCCCGAAACTGAGGAGAGTGTAAATCTCCTAGTTAGAAATATTTAACCACCCAGCAAAGAGTCAGTGCCCTAAACTGAGGAGAGTGTAATTCTCCCTGTTTATATATATTCAACCAGCCAGCACAGAGTCAGTGCCCTAAACTGAGGAGAGTGTAAATCTCCTGGTTAGCAATATTTAACCACCCAGCAAAGAGTCAGTGCCCTAATCTGAGGAGAGTGTAAATCTCGCTGTTTATATATATTTAAACAGCCTGCACAGAGTCAGTGCCCTAAACGGAGGAGAGTGTAAATCTCCTGGTAATATAAATTTAACCAGCCAGCACAGACTCAGTGCCCTAACCTGCGGAGAGTGTAAAGCTCCTGGTTATATATATTCAACCAGCCAGCACAGAGTCAGTGCCCTAAACTGAGGAGAGTGTAAATCTCCTGGTAATATAAATTTAACCAGCCAGCACAGACTCAGTGCCCTAACCTGCGGAGAGTGTAAATCTCCTGGTTATATGTATTCAACCAGCCAGCACAGAGTCAATGCCCGAAACTGAGGAGAGTGTAAATCTCCTGGTTATGTAAATGTAACCAAAGAGGAAATAGTCAGTGCCCTAAACTGAGGAGAGTGTAAATCTCCTGGTTATATGAATTTAACCAGCCAGCGCCGATTCAGTTGCCTAAACTGAGAAGAGTGTAAATCTCCTGGTTAAATGAATTTAACCAGCCAGCACAGACGCAGTGCCCTAAACTGAGGAGAGTGGAAATCTCCTGGTCATATATATTTAACCAGCCAGCACACAGTCCGTGCCCTAAACTGAGGAGAGTGTAAATCTCCTGGTTACATATATTAGCAGCCAGCACAGAGTCTGTGCCCTAAACTGAGGAGAGTGTAATTCTCCCTGTTTATATATATTCAACCAGCCAGCACAGAGTCAGTGCCCTAAATTGAGGAGAGTGCAAATCTCCTGATAATATAAATTTAACCAGCCAGCACAGACTCAGTGCCCTAACCTGCAGAGAGTCTAAATCTCCAGGTTATATATATTCAACCAGCCAGCACAGAGTCAGTACCCTAAACTGAGGAGAGTGTAAATCTCCTGATAATATAACTTTAACCAGCCAGCACAGACTCAGTGCCCGAACCTGCGGAGAGTGTAAATCTCATGGTTATTTGTATTCAACCAGCCAGCACAGAGTCAGTGCCCGAAACTGAGAAGAGTGTAAATCTCCTGGTTATATGAATTTTACCAGCCAGGGCAGACGCAGTGCCCTAAACTGAGGAGAGTGGAAATCTCCTGGTCATATATATTTAACCAGCCAGCACAGAGTCCGTGCCCTAAACTGAGGAGAGTGTAAATCTCCTGGTTACATATATTTAACCAGCCAGCACAGAGTCAGTGCTCTAAACTGAGGAGAGAGTAAATCTCCTGGTTATATATATTTAACCAGCCAGCACAGACTCAATGCCATAAACTGAGGAGTGTGTAAATCTCCTGGTTAGCAATATTTAACCACCCAGCAAAGAGTCAGTGCCCTAAACTGAGGAGAGTGTAAATCTCCCTGTTTATATATATTTAACCAGCCAGCACAGACTCAGTGCCCTAACATGCGGTGAGTGTAAATCTCCTGGTTATATATATTCAACCAGCCAGCACCGAGTCAGTGCCCTGAACTGAGGAGAGTGTAAATCTCCTGGTTATATATATTTAACCAGCCAGCACAGACTCAGTACCATAAACTGAGGAGAGTGTAAATCTCCTGGTTATATATATTTAACAACACAGGAAATAGTCAGTGCCCTAAACTGAGGAGAGTGTAAATCTCCTGGTTATACAGAATTAACCAGCCAGCAAAGAGTCCGTTCGCTAAACTGCGGAGAGTGTAAATCTCCTGGTTATATATATTTAACCAGCCAGCACAGAGTCAGTGCCCTAAACTGAGGAGAGTGTAAATCTCCTGGTTACATATATTTAACCAGCCTGCACAGAGTCCTTGCCCTAAACTGAGGAGAGTGTAAATTTCATGGTTAAATAAATTTTACCAGCCAGCACAGACTCAGTGCCCAAAACTGAGGAGAGTGTAAATCTCCTGGTTATATATATTTAACCAGCCAGCACAGACTCAGTGCCATAAACGGATGAGAGAGTAAATCTCCTGGTTATATATATTTAACGAGACAACACAGACTCAGTGCCATAAACTGAGGAGTGTGTAAATCTCCTGGTTACATATATTTAACCAGCCAGCACAGAGTCAGTGCTCTAAACTGAGGAGTGTGTAAATCTCCTGGTTATATAAATTTAACCAGCCAGCACAGACCCAGGGCCCAAAACTGAGGAGAGTGTAAATCTCCTGGTTATATATATTTAACCAGCCAGCACAGACTCAGTGCCCTGAACTGAGGAGAGTGTAAATCTCCTGGTTATATATATTTAACCAGCCAGCACAGACTCAGTGCCATAAACTGAGGAGAGAGTAAATCTCCTGGTTGTATATATTTAACGAGACAGCACAGACTCAGTGCCATAAACTGAGGAGTGTGTAAATCTCCTGGTTACATATAATTAACCAGCCAGCACAGACTCAGTGCCCGAAACTGAGGAGAGTGTAAATCTCCTGGTTAGCAATATTTAACCACCCAGCAAAGAGTCAGTGCCCTAATCTGAGGAGAGTGTAAATCTCGCTGTTTATATATATTTAAACAGCCCGCACAGAGTCAGTGCCCTAAACGGAGGAGAGTGTAAATCTCCTGGTAATATAAATTTAAACAGCCAGCACAGACTCAGTGCCCTAACCTGCGGAGAGTGTAAAGCTCCTGGTTATATATATTCAACCAGCCAGCACAGAGTCAGTGCCCTAAACTGAGGAGAGTGTAAATCTCCTGGTAATATAAATTTAACCAGCCAGCACAGACTCAGTGCCCTAACCTGCGGAGAGTGTAAATCTCCTGGTTATATGTATTCAACCAGCCAGCACAGAGTCAATGCCCGAAACTGAGGAGAGTGTAAATCTCCTGTTTATGTAAATGTAACCACAGAGGAAATAGTCAGTGCCCTAAACTGAGGAGAGTGTAAATCTCCTGGTTATATGAATTTAACCAGCCAGCGCCGATTCAGTTGCCTAAACTGAGAAGAGTGTAAATCTCCTGGTTAAATGAATTTAACCAGCCAGCACAGACGCAGTGCCCTAAACTGAGGAGAGTGGAAATCTCCTGGTCATATATATTTAACCAGCCAGCACACAGTCCGTGCCCTAAACTGAGGAGAGTGTAAATCTCCTGGTTACATATATTAGCAGCCAGCACAGAGTCTGTGCCCTAAACTGAGGAGAGTGTAATTCTCCCTGGTTATATAAAATTAACCAGCCAGCACAGACTCAGTGCCCAAAACTGAGGAAAGTGCAAATTTCCTGGTTGAATAAATTTAACCAGCCAGCACAGACTCAGTGCCCGAAACTGAGGAGAGTGTAAAATTCCTGGTTATATAAATTTAACCAGCCAGCACAGACCCAGGGCCCAAAACTGAGGAGAGTGTAAATCTCCTGCTTATATATATTTAACCAGCCAGCACAGACTCAGTGCCCAAACTGAGGAGAGTGTAAATCTCCTGGTTATACATAATTAATCAGCCAGCACAGAGTCAGTTCCCTAAACTGAGGAGAGGTAAATCACCTGGTTATATACATTTAACCACCCAGCAAAGAGTCCGTTCCCTAAACTGAGGAGAGTGTAAATCTCCTGGTCATATATATTTAACCAGCCAGCACATACTCCGTTCCATAAACTGAGAAGAGGTTAAATATCCTGCTTATATATATTTAACCAGCCAGCACAGACTCAGTGCCCGAAACTGAGGAGAGTGTAAATCTCCTAGTTAGAAATATTTAACCACCCAGCAAAGAGTCAGTGCCCTAAACTGAGGAGAGTGTAATTCTCCCTGTTTATATATATTCAACCAGCCAGCACAGAGTCAGTGCCCTAAACTGAGGAGAGTGTAAATCTCCTGGTTAGCAATATTTAACCACCCAGCAAAGAGTCAGTGCCCTAATCTGAGGAGAGTGTAAATCTCGCTGTTTATATATATTTAAACAGCCCGCACAGAGTCAGTGCCCTAAACGGAGGAGAGTGTAAATCTCCTGGTAATATAAATTTAACCAGCCAGCACAGACTCAGTGCCCTAACCTGCGGAGAGTGTAAAGCTCCTGGTTATATATATTCAACCAGCCAGCACAGAGTCAGTGCCCTAAACTGAGGAGAGTGTAAATCTCCTGGTAATATAAATTTAACCAGCCAGCACAGACTCAGTGCCCTAACCTGCGGAGAGTGTAAATCTCCTGGTTATATGTATTCAACCAGCCAGCACAGAGTCAATGCCCGAAACTGAGGAGAGTGTAAATCTCCTGGTTATGTAAATGTAACCACAGAGGAAATAGTCAGTGCCCTAAACTGAGGAGAGTGTAAATCTCCTGGTTATATGAATTTAACCAGCCAGCGCCGATTCAGTTGCCTAAACTGAGAAGAGTGTAAATCTCCTGGTTAAATGAATTTAACCAGCCAGCACAGACGCAGTGCCCTAAACTGAGGAGAGTGGAAATCTCCTGGTCATATATATTTAACCAGCCAGCACACAGTCCGTGCCCTAAACTGAGGAGAGTGTAAATCTCCTGGTTACATATATTAGCAGCCAGCACAGAGTCTGTGCCCTAAACTGAGGAGAGTGTAATTCTCCCTGTTTATATATATTCAACCAGCCAGCACAGAGTCAGTGCCCTAAATTGAGGAGAGTGCAAATCTCCTGATAATATAAATTTAACCAGCCAGCACAGACTCAGTGCCCTAACCTGCAGAGAGTCTAAATCTCCAGGTTATATATATTCAACCAGCCAGCACAGAGTCAGTACCCTAAACTGAGGAGAGTGTAAATCTCCTGATAATATAACTTTAACCAGCCAGCACAGACTCAGTGCCCGAACCTGCGGAGAGTGTAAATCTCATGGTTATTTGTATTCAACCAGCCAGCACAGAGTCAGTGCCCGAAACTGAGAAGAGTGTAAATCTCCTGGTTATATGAATTTTACCAGCCAGGGCAGACGCAGTGCCCTAAACTGAGGAGAGTGGAAATCTCCTGGTCATATATATTTAACCAGCCAGCACAGAGTCCGTGCCCTAAACTGAGGAGAGTGTAAATCTCCTGGTTACATATATTTAACCAGCCAGCACAGAGTCAGTGCTCTAAACTGAGGAGAGAGTAAATCTCCTGGTTATATATATTTAACCAGCCAGCACAGACTCAATGCCATAAACTGAGGAGTGTGTAAATCTCCTGGTTAGCAATATTTAACCACCCAGCAAAGAGTCAGTGCCCTAAACTGAGGAGAGTGTAAATCTCCCTGTTTATATATATTTAACCAGCCAGCACAGACTCAGTGCCCTAACATGCGGTGAGTGTAAATCTCCTGGTTATATATATTCAACCAGCCAGCACCGAGTCAGTGCCCTGAACTGAGGAGAGTGTAAATCTCCTGGTTATATATATTTAACCAGCCAGCACAGACTCAGTACCATAAACTGAGGAGAGTGTAAATCTCCTGGTTATATATATTTAACAACACAGGAAATAGTCAGTGCCCTAAACTGAGGAGAGTGTAAATCTCCTGGTTATACAGAATTAACCAGCCAGCAAAGAGTCCGTTCGCTAAACTGCGGAGAGTGTAAATCTCCTGGTTATATATATTTAACCAGCCAGCACAGAGTCAGTGCCCTAAACTGAGGAGAGTGTAAATCTCCTGGTTACATATATTTAACCAGCCTGCACAGAGTCCTTGCCCTAAACTGAGGAGAGTGTAAATTTCATGGTTAAATAAATTTTACCAGCCAGCACAGACTCAGTGCCCAAAACTGAGGAGAGTGTAAATCTCCTGGTTATATATATTTAACCAGCCAGCACAGATTCAGTGCCATAAACGGATGAGAGAGTAAATCTCCTGGTTATATATATTTAACGAGACAACACAGACTCAGTGCCATAAACTGAGGAGTGTGTAAATCTCCTGGTTACATATATTTAACCAGCCAGCACAGAGTCAGTGCTCTAAACTGAGGAGTGTGTAAATCTCCTGGTTATATAAATTTAACCAGCCAGCACAGACCCAGGGCCCAAAACTGAGGAGAGTGTAAATCTCCTGGTTATATATATTTAACCAGCCAGCACAGACTCAGTGCCCTGAACTGAGGAGAGTGTAAATCTCCTGGTTATATATATTTAACCAGCCAGCACAGACTCAGTGCCATAAACTGAGGAGAGAGTAAATCTCCTGGTTGTATATATTTAACGAGACAGCACAGACTCAGTGCCATAAACTGAGGAGAGTGTAAATCTCCTGGTTCTATATATTTAACCAGCCAGCACAGACTCAGTGCCCGAAACTGAGGAGAGTGTAAATCTCCTGGTTAGCAATATTTAACCACCCAGCAAAGAGTCAGTGCCCTAATCTGAGGAGAGTATAAATCTCGCTGTTTATATATATTTAAACAGCCCGCACAGAGTCAGTGCCCTAAACGGAGGAGAGTGTAAATCTCCTGGTAATATAAATTTAACCAGCCAGCACAGACTCAGTGCCCTAACCTGCGGAGAGTGTAAAGCTCCTGGTTATATATATTCAACCAGCCAGCACAGAGTCAGTGCCCTAAACTGAGGAGAGTGTAAATCTCCTGGTAATATAAATTTAACCAGCCAGCACAGACTCAGTGCCCTAACCTGCGGAGAGTGTAAATCTCCTGGTTATATGTATTCAACCAGCCAGCACAGAGTCAATGCCCGAAACTGAGGAGAGTGTAAATCTCCTGGTTATGTAAATGTAACCACAGAGGAAATAGTCAGTGCCCTAAACTGAGGAGAGTGTAAATCTCCTGGTTATATGAATTTAACCAGCCAGCACAGACGCAGTGCCCTAAACTGAGGAGAGTGGAAATCTCCTGGTCATATATATTTAACCAGCCAGCACACAGTCCGTGCCCTAAACTGAGGAGAGTGTAAATCTCCTGGTTACATATATTAGCAGCCAGCACAGAGTCTGTGCCCTAAACTGAGGAGAGTGTAATTCTCCCTGGTTATATAAAATTAACCAGCCAGCACAGACTCAGTGCCCATAACTGAGGAAAGTGCAAATTTCCTGGTTGAATAAATTTAACCAGCCAGCACAGACTCAGTGCCCGAAACTGAGGAGAGTGTAAAATTCCTGGTTATATAAATTTAACCAGCCAGCACAGACCCAGGGCCCAAAACTGAGGAGAGTGTAAATCTCCTGCTTATATATATTTAACCAGCCAGCACAGACTCAGTGCCCAAACTGAGGAGAGTGTAAATCTCCTGGTTATACATAATTAATCAGCCAGCACAGAGTCAGTTCCCTAAACTGAGGAGAGGTAAATTACCTGGTTATATACATTTAACCACCCAGCAAAGAGTCCGTTCCCTAAACTGAGGAGAGTGTAAATCTCCTGGTCATATATATTTAACCAGCCAGCACAGACTCAGTGCCCTAAACTGAGGAGAGTGTAAATCTCCTGGTTATATATATTCAACCAGCCAGCACAGAGTCAGTGCCCTAAACTGAGGAGAGTGTAAATCTCCTGGTTATATATATTTAACCAGCCAGCACATACTCCGTTCCATAAACTGAGAAGAGGTTAAATATCCTGCTTATATATATTTAACCAGCCAGCACAGACTCAGTGCCCGAAACTGAGGAGAGTGTAAATCTCCTAGTTAGAAATATTTAACCACCCAGCAAAGAGTCAGTGCCCTAAACTGAGGAGAGTGTAATTCTCCCTGTTTATATATATTCAACCAGCCAGCACAAAGTCAGTGCCCTAAACTGAGGAGAGTGTAAATCTCCTGGTTAGCAATATTTAACCACCCAGCAAAGAGTCAGTGCCCTAATCTGAGGAGAGTGTAAATCTCGCTGTTTATATATATTTAAACAGCCCGCACAGAGTCAGTGCCCTAAACGGAGGAGAGTGTAAATCTCCTGGTAATATAAATTTAACCAGCCAGCACAGACTCAGTGCCCTAACCTGCGGAGAGTGTAAAGCTCCTGGTTATATATATTCAACCAGCCAGCACAGAGTCAGTGCCCTAAACTGAGGAGAGTGTAAATCTCCTGGTAATATAAATTTAACCAGCCAGCACAGACTCAGTGCCCTAACCTGCGGAGAGTGTAAATCTCCTGGTTATATGTATTCAACCAGCCAGCACAGAGTCAATGCCCGAAACTGAGGAGAGTGTAAATCTCCTGGTTATGTAAATGTAACCACAGAGGAAATAGTCAGTGCCCTAAACTGAGGAGAGTGTAAATCTCCTGGTTATATGAATTTAACCAGCCAGCGCCGATTCAGTTGCCTAAACTGAGAAGAGTGTAAATCTCCTGGTTAAATGAATTTAACCAGCCAGCACAGACGCAGTGCCCTAAACTGAGGAGAGTGGAAATCTCCTGGTCATATATATTTAACCAGCCAGCACACAGTCCGTGCCCTAAACTGAGGAGAGTGTAAATCTCCTGGTTACAGATATTAGCAGCCAGCACAGAGTCTGTGCCCTAAACTGAGGAGAGTGTAAATCTCCCTGGTTATATAAAATTAACCAGCCAGCACAGACTCAGTGCCCTAAACTGAGGAGAGTGTAAATCTCCTAGTTAGAAATATTTAACCACCCAGCAAAGAGTCAGTGCCCTAAACTGAGGAGAGTGTAATTCTCCCTGTTTATATATATTCAACCAGCCAGCACAGAGTCAGTGCCCTAAACTGAGGAGAGTGTAAATCTCCTGGTTACATATATTTAACCAGCCAGCACAGAGTCAGTGATCTAAACTGAGGTGAGTGTAAATCTCACTGGTTATACAAATTTAACCAGCCAGCACAGACTCCGTGCCGAAAACGGAGGAGAGTGTAAATTTCATAGTTTAATCAATTTAACCAGCCAGCACAGACTCAGTGCCCTAAACTGAGGAGAGTGTAAATGTCCTGGTCATATATATTTAACCAGCCAGCACAGACACAGTGCCATAAACTGAGGAGAGAGTAAATCTCCTGGTTGTATATATTTAACGAGACAGCACACACTCAGTGCCATAAACTGAGAAGTGAGTAAATCTCCTGGTTACATATATTTAACCAGCCAGCACAGAGTCAGTGCTCTAAACTGAGGAGAGTGTAAATCTCACTGGTTATTTCAATTTAACCAGCCAGCACAGACCCAGGGCCCAAAACTGAGGAGAGTGTAAATCTCCTGCTTATATATATTTAACCACCCAGCACAGACTCAGTGCCCTAAACTGAGGAGAGTGTAAACCTCCTGGTTAGAAATATTTAACCACCCAGCAAAGAGTCAGTGCCCTAAACTGAGGAGAGTGTAATTCTCCCTGTTTATATATATTCAACCAGCCAGCACAGAGTCAGTGCCCTAAATTGAGGAGAGTGCAAATCTCCTGATAATATAAATTTAACCAGCCAGCACAGACTCAGTGCCCTAACCTGCAGAGAGTCTAAATCTCCAGGTTATATATATTCAACCAGCCAGCACAGAGTCAGTACCCTAAACTGAGGAGAGTGTAAATCTCCTGATAATATAACTTTAACCAGCCAGCACAGACTCAGTGCCCGAACCTGCGGAGAGTGTAAATCTTCTGGTTATTTGTATTCAACCAGCCAGCACAGAGTCAGTGCCCGAAACTGAGAAGAGTGTAAATCTCCTGGTTATATGAATTTTACCAGCCAGGGCAGACGCAGTGCCCTAAACTGAGGAGAGTGGAAATCTCCTGGTCATATATATTTAACCAGCCAGCACAGAGTCAGTGCCCTAAACTGAGGAGAGTGTAAATCTCCTGGTTATATATATTTAACCAGCCAGCACAGACTCAATGCCATAAACTGAGGAGTGTGTAAATCTCCTGGTTAGCAATATTTAACCACCCAGCAAAGAGTCAGTGCCCTAAACTGAGGAGAGTGTAAATCTCCCTGTTTATATATATTTAACCAGCCAGCACAGACTCAGTGCCCTAACATGCGGTGAGTGTAAATCTCCTGGTTATATATATTCAACCAGCCAGCACCGAGTCAGTGCCCTGAACTGAGGAGAGTGTAAATCTCCTGGTTATATATATTTAACCAGCCAGCACAGACTCAGTACCATAAACTGAGGAGAGTGTAAATCTCCTGGTTATATATATTTAACAACACAGGAAATAGTCAGTGCCCTAAACTGAGGAGAGTGTAAATCTCCTGGTTATACAGAATTAACCAGCCAGCAAAGAGTCCGTTCGCTAAACTGCGGAGAGTGTAAATCTCCTGGTTATATATATTTAACCAGCCAGCACAGAGTCAGTGCCCTAAACTGAGGAGAGTGTAAATCTCCTGGTTACATATATTTAACCAGCCTGCACAGAGTCCTTGCCCTAAACTGAGGAGAGTGTAAATTTCATGGTTAAATAAATTTTACCAGCCAGCACAGACTCAGTGCCCAAAACTGAGGAGAGTGTAAATCTCCTGGTTATATATATTTAACCAGCCAGCACAGACTCAGTGCCATAAACGGATGAGAGAGTAAATCTCCTGGTTATATATATTTAACGAGACAACACAGACTCAGTGCCATAAACTGAGGAGTGTGTAAATCTCCTGGTTACATATATTTAACCAGCCAGCACAGAGTCAGTGCTCTAAACTGAGGAGTGTGTAAATCTCCTGGTTATATAAATTTAACCAGCCAGCACAGACCCAGGGCCCAAAACTGAGGAGAGTGTAAATCTCCTGGTTATATATATTTAACCAGCCAGCACAGACTCAGTGCCCTGAACTGAGGAGAGTGTAAATCTCCTGGTTATATATATTTAACCAGCCAGCACAGACTCAGTGCCATAAACTGAGGAGAGTGTAAATCTCCTGGTTGTATATATTTAACGAGACAGCACAGACTCAGTGCCATAAACTGAGGAGTGTGTAAATCTCCTGGTTACATATAATTAACCAGCCAGCACAGACTCAGTGCCCGAAACTGAGGAGAGTGTAAATCTCCTGGTTAGCAATATTTAACCACCCAGCAAAGAGTCAGTGCCCTAATCTGAGGAGAGTGTAAATCTCGCTGTTTATATATATTTAAACAGCCCGCACAGAGTCAGTGCCCTAAACGGAGGAGAGTGTAAATCTCCTGGTAATATAAATTTAAACAGCCAGCACAGACTCAGTGCCCTAACCTGCGGAGAGTGTAAAGCTCCTGGTTATATATATTCAACCAGCCAGCACAGAGTCAGTGCCCTAAACTGAGGAGAGTGTAAATCTCCTGGTAATATAAATTTAACCAGCCAGCACAGACTCAGTGCCCTAACCTGCGGAGAGTGTAAATCTCCTGGTTATATGTATTCAACCAGCCAGCACAGAGTCAATGCCCGAAACTGAGGAGAGTGTAAATCTCCTGGTTATGTAAATGTAACCACAGAGGAAATAGTCAGTGCCCTAAACTGAGGAGAGTGTAAATCTCCTGGTTATATGAATTTAACCAGCCAGCGCCGATTCAGTTGCCTAAACTGAAAAGAGTGTAAATCTCCTGGTTAAATGAATTTAACCAGCCAGCACAGACGCAGTGCCCTAAACTGAGGAGAGTGGAAATCTCCTGGTCATATATATTTAACCAGCCAGCACACAGTCCGTGCCCTAAACTGAGGAGAGTGTAAATCTCCTGGTTACATATATTAGCAGCCAGCACAGAGTCTGTGCCCTAAACTGAGGAGAGTGTAATTCTCCCTGGTTATATAAAATTAACCAGCCAGCACAGACTCAGTGCCCAAAACTGAGGAAAGTGCAAATTTCCTGGTTGAATAAATTTAACCAGCCAGCACAGACTCAGTGCCCGAAACTGAGGAGAGTGTAAAATTCCTGGTTATATAAATTTAACCAGCCAGCACAGACCCAGGGCCCAAAACTGAGGAGAGTGTAAATCTCCTGCTTATATATATTTAACCAGCCAGCACAGACTCAGTGCCCAAACTGAGGAGAGTGTAAATCTCCTGGTTATACATAATTAATCAGCCAGCACAGAGTCAGTTCCCTAAACTGAGGAGAGGTAAATCACCTGGTTATATACATTTAACCACCCAGCAAAGAGTCCGTTCCCTAAACTGAGGAGAGTGTAAATCTCCTGGTCATATATATTTAACCAGCCAGCACAGACTCAGTGCCCTAAACTGAGGAGAGTGTAAATCTCCTGGTTATATATATTCAACCAGCCAGCACAGAGTCAGTGCCCTAAACTGAGGAGAGTGTAAATCTCCTGGTTATATATATTTAACCAGCCAGCACATACTCCGTTCCATAAACTGAGAAGAGGTTAAATATCCTGCTTATATATATTTAACCAGCCAGCACAGACTCAGTGCCCGAAACTGAGGAGAGTGTAAATCTCCTAGTTAGAAATATTTAACCACCCAGCAAAGAGTCAGTGCCCTAAACTGAGGAGAGTGTAATTCTCCCTGTTTATATATATTCAACCAGCCAGCACAGAGTCAGTGCCCTAAACTGAGGAGAGTGTAAATCTCCTGGTTAGCAATATTTAACCACCCAGCAAAGAGTCAGTGCCCTAATCTGAGGAGAGTGTAAATCTCGCTGTTTATATATATTTAAACAGCCCGCACAGAGTCAGTGCCCTAAACGGAGGAGAGTGTAAATCTCCTGGTAATATAAATTTAACCAGCCAGCACAGACTCAGTGCCCTAACCTGCGGAGAGTGTAAAGCTCCTGGTTATATATATTCAACCAGCCAGCACAGAGTCAGTGCCCTAAACTGAGGAGAGTGTAAATCTCCTGGTAATATAAATTTAACCAGCCAGCACAGACTCAGTGCCCTAACCTGCGGAGAGTGTAAATCTCCTGGTTATATGTATTCAACCAGCCAGCACAGAGTCAATGCCCGAAACTGAGGAGAGTGAAAATCTCCTGGTTATGTAAATGTAACCACAGAGGAAATAGTCAGTGCCCTAAACTGAGGAGAGTGTAAATCTCCTGGTTATATGAATTTAACCAGCCAGCGCCGATTCAGTTGCCTAAACTGAGAAGAGTGTAAATCTCCTGGTTAAATGAATTTAACCAGCCAGCACAGACGCAGTGCCCTAAACTGAGGAGAGTGGAAATCTCCTGGTCATATATATTTAACCAGCCAGCACACAGTCCGTGCCCTAAACTGAGGAGAGTGTAAATCTCCTGGTTACATATATTAGCAGCCAGCACAGAGTCTGTGCCCTAAACTGAGGAGAGTGTAAATCTCCCTGGTTATATAAAATTAACCAGCCAGCACAGACTCAGTGCCCTAAACTGAGGAGAGTGTAAATCTCCTAGTTAGAAATATTTAACCACCCAGCAAAGAGTCAGTGCCCTAAACTGAGGAGAGTGTAATTCTCCCTGTTTATATATATTCAACCAGCCAGCACAGAGTCAGTGCCCTAAACTGAGGAGAGTGTAAATCTCCTGGTTACATATATTTAACCAGCCAGCACAGAGTCAGTGATCTAAACTGAGGAGAGTGTAAATCTCACTGGTTATACAAATTTAACCAGCCAGCACAGACTCCGTGCCGAAAACGGAGGAGAGTGTAAATTTCATAGTTTAATCAATTTAACCAGCCAGCACAGACTCAGTGCCCTAAACTGAGGAGAGTGTAAATGTCCTGGTCATATATATTTAACCAGCCAGCACAGACACAGTGCCATAAACTGAGGAGAGAGTAAATCTCCTGGTTGTATATATTTAACGAGACAGCACAGACTCAGTGCCATAAACTGAGAAGTGAGTAAATCTCCTGGTTACATATATTTAACCAGCCAGCACAGAGTCAGTGCTCTAAACTGAGGAGAGTGTAAATCTCACTGGTTATTTCAATTTAACCAGCCAGCACAGACCCAGGGCCCAAAACTGAGGAGAGTGTAAATCTCCTGCTTATATATATCTAACCACCCAGCACAGACTCAGTGCCCTAAACTGAGGAGAGTGTAAACCTCCTGGTTAGAAATATTTAACCACCCAGCAAAGGGTCAGTGCCCTAAACTGAGGAGAGTGTAATTCTCCCTGTTTATATATATTCAACCAGCCAGCACAGAGTCAGTGCCCTAAATTGAGGAGAGTGCAAATCTCCTGATAATATAAATTTAACCAGCCAGCACAGACTCAGTGCCCTAACCTGCAGAGAGTCTAAATCTCGAGTTTATATATATTCAACCAGCCAGCACAGAGTCAGTACCCTAAACTGAGGAGAGTGTAAATCTCCTGATAATATAAATTTAACCAGCCAGGGCAGACGCAGTGCCCTAAACTGAGGAGAGTGGAAATCTCCTGGTCATATATATTTAACCAGCCAGCACAGAGTCCGTGCCCTAAACTGAGGAGAGTGTAAATCTCCTGGTTACATATATTTAACCACCCAGCAAAGAGTCAGTGCCCTAAACTGAGGAGAGTGTAAATCTCCTGGTTATATATATTTAACCAGCCAGCACCGACTCAGTGCCATAAACTGAGGAGTGTGTAAATCTCCTGGTTACATATATTTAACCAGCCAGCACAGAGTCAGTGCTCTAAACTGAGGAGAGTGTAAATCTCACTGGTTATATAAATTTTACCAGCCAGCACAGACCCAGGGCCCAAAACTGAGGAGAGTGTAAATCTCCTGCGTATATATATTTAACCAGCCAGCACAGACTCAGTGCCCTAAACTGAGGAGAGTGTAAATCTCCTGGTTAGCAATATTTAACTACACCGGAAATAGTCAGTGCTCTAAACTGAGGAGAGTGTAAATCTCACTGGTTATAAAGATTTAAGCAGCCAGCATAGACTCAGTGCCATAAACTGTGGAGAGTGTAAATCTCCTGGTTATATATATTAAATCAGCCAGCACAGAGTCAGTTCACTAAACTGAGGTGACTGTAAATCTCCTGGTTATATATATTTATCCAGCCAGCACAGAGTCAGTGCCGTAAACTGATGAGTGTGTATAAATCTCCTGGTTAGAAATATTTAACCACCCAGCAAAGAGTCAGTGCCCGAAACTGAGGGGAGTGTAAATCTCCTGGTAATATAAATTTAACCAGCCAGCACAGACTCAGTGCCCGAAACTGAGAAGAGTGTAAATCTCCTGGTTATATGAATTTTACCAGCCAGGGCAGACGCAGTGCCCTAAACTGAGGAGAGTGGAAATCTCCTGGTCATATATATTTCACCAGCCAGCACAGAGTCCGTGCCCTAAACTGAGGAGAGTGTAAATCTCCTGGTTACATATATTTAACAAGCCAGCACAGAGTCAGTGCTCTAAACTGAGGAGTGTGTAAATCTCCTGGTTATATAAATTTAACCAGCCAGCACAGACCCAGGGCCCAAAACTGAGGAGAGTGTAAATCTCCTGGTTATATATATTTAACCAGCCAGCACAGACTCAGTGCCCTAAACTGAGGAGAGTGTAAATCTCCTGGTTATACATAATTAACCAGCCAGCAAAGAGTCCGTTCGCTAAACTGCGGAGAGTGTAAATCTCCTGGTCATATGTATTTAACCAGCCAGCACAGATTTAGTGCCCTAAACTGAGGAGAGTGTAAATCTCCTGGTTACATATATTTAACCAGCCAGCACAGAGTCAGTGCTCTAAACTGAGGAGTGTGTAAATCTCCTGGTTATATAAATTTAACCAGCCAGCACAGACCCAGGGCCCAAAACTGAGGAGAGTGTAAATCTCCTGGTTATATATATTTAACCAGCCAGCACAGACTCAGTGCCCTAAACTGAGGAGAGTGTAAATCTCCTGGTTATACATTATTAACCAGCCAGCAAAGAGTCCGTTCGCTAAACTGCGGAGAGTGTAAATCTCCTGGTCATATGTATTTAACCAGCCAGCACAGATTTAGTGCCCTAAACTGAGGAGAGTGTAAATCTCCTGGTTATATATATTTAACCAGCCAGCACAGACTCAGTGCCATAAACTGAGGAGTGTGTAAATCTCCAGGTTACATATATTTAACCAGCCAGCACAGAGTCACTGCTCTAAACTGAGGAGTGTGTAAATCTCCTGGTTATATTAATTTAACCAGCCAGCACAGACTCAGTGCCCTAACATGCGGAGAGTGTAAATCTCCTGGTTGTTTATGTTCAACCAGCCAGCACCGAGTCAGTGCCATAAACTGAGGAGTGTGTAAATCTCCTGGTCATATATATTTAACCGGCCAGCACAGATTTAGTGCCCTAAACTGAGGAGAGTGTAAATCTCCTGGTTATATATATTTAACCAGCCAGCACAGACTCAGTGCCATAAACTGAGGAGTGTGTAAATCTCCTGGTTACATATATTTAACCAGCCAGCACAGAGTCAGTGCTCTAAACTGAGGAGTGTGTAAATCTACTGGTTATATAAATTTAACCAGCCAGCACAGACTCAGTGCCATAAACTGAGGAGAGTGTAAATCTCCTGGTTATATATATTTAACCAGCCAGCACAGACTCAGTGCCATAAACTGAGGAGTGTGTAAATCTCCTGGTTACATATATTTAACCAGCCAGCACAGAGTCAGTGCTCTAAACTGAGGAGAGTGTAAATCTCACTGGTTATATAAATTTAACCAGCCAGCACAGACCCAGGGCCCAAAACTGAGGAGAGTGTAAATCTCCTGCGTATATATATTTAACCAGCCAGCACAGACTCAGTGCCCTAAACTGAGGAGAGTGTAAATCTCCTGGTTAGCAATATTTAACTACACCGGAAATAGTCAGTGCTCTAAACTGAGGAGAGTGTAAATCTCACTGGTTATAAAGATTTAAGCAGCCAGCATAGACTCAGTGCCATAAACTGTGGAGAGTGTAAATCTCCTGGTTATATATATTAAATCAGCCAGCACAGAGTCAGTTCACTAAACTGAGGTGACTGTAAATCTCCTGGTTATATATATTTATCCAGCCAGCACAGAGTCAGTGCCGTAAACTGATGAGTGTGTATAAATCTCCTGGTTAGAAATATTTAACCACCCAGCAAAGAGTCAGTGCCCGAAACTGAGGGGAGTGTAAATCTCCTGGTAATATAAATTTAACCAGCCAGCACAGACTCAGTGCCCGAAACTGAGAAGAGTGTAAATCTCCTGGTTATATGAATTTTACCAGCCAGGGCAGACGCAGTGCCCTAAACTGAGGAGAGTGGAAATCTCCTGGTCATATATATTTAACCAGCCAGCACAGAGTCCGTGCCCTAAACTGAGGAGTGTGTAAATCTCCTGGTTATATAAATTTAACCAGCCAGCACAGACCCAGGGCCCAAAACTGAGGAGAGTGTAAATCTCCTGGTTATATATATTTAACCAGCCAGCACAGACTCAGTGCCATAAACTGAGGAGAGAGTAAATCTCCTGGTTGTATATATTTAACGAGACAGCACAGACTCAATGCCATAAACTGAGGAGTGTGTAAATCTCCTGGTTAGCAATATTTAACCACCCAGCAAAGAGTCAGTGCCCTAAACTGAGGAGAGTGTAAATCTCCCTGTTTATATATATTTAACCAGCCAGCACAGACTCAGTGCCCTAACATGCGGTGAGTGTAAATCTCCTGGTTATATATATTCAACCAGCCAGCACCGAGTCAGTGCCCTGAACTGAGGAGAGTGTAAATCTCCTGGTTATATATATTTAACCAGCCAGCACAGACTCAGTACCATAAACTGAGGAGAGTGTAAATCTCCTGGTTATATATATTTAACAACACAGGAAATAGTCAGTGCCCTAAACTGAGGAGAGTGTAAATCTCCTGGTTATACATAATTAACCAGCCAGCAAAGAGTCCGTTCGCTAAACTGCGGAGAGTGTAAATCTACTGGTCATATATATTTAACCAGCCAGCACAGATTTAGTGCCCTAAACTGAGGAGAGTGCAAATCTCCTGGTTATATATATTTAACCAGCCAGCACAGACTCAGTGCCCAAAACTGAGCAGAGTGTAAATCTCCTGGTTATATATATTTAACCAGCCAGCACAGACTCAGTGCCCTAAACTGAGGACAGTGTAAATCTCCTGGTTATATATATTTAACCAGCCAGCACAGAGTCAGTGCCCTAAACTGAGGAGAGTGTAAATCTCCTGGTTACATATATTTAACCAGCCTGCACAGAGTCCTCGCCCTAAACTGAGGAGAGTGTAAATTTCATGGTTAAATAAATTTTACCAGCCAGCACAGACTCAGTGCCCAAAACTGAGGAGAGTGTAAATCTCCTGGTTATATATATTTAACCAGCCAGCACAGACTCAGTGCCATAAACTGATGAGAGAGTAAATCTCCTGGTTATATATATTTAACGAGACAACACAGACTCAGTGCCATAAACTGAGGAGTGTGTAAATCTCCTGGTTACATATATTTAACCAGCCAGCACAGAGTCAGTGCTCTAAACTGAGGAGTGTGTAAATCTCCTGGTTATATAAATTTAACCAGCCAGCACAGACCCAGGGCCCAAAACTGAGGAGAGTGTAAATCTCCTGGTTATATATATTTAACCAGCCAGCACAGACTCAGTGCCCTGAACTGAGGAGAGTGTAAATCTCCTGGTTATATATATTTAACCAGCCAGCACAGACTCAGTGCCATAAACTGAGGAGAGAGTAAATCTCCTGGTTGTATATATTTAACGAGACAGCACAGACTCAGTGCCATAAACTGAGGAGTGTGTAAATCTCCTGGTTACATATAATTAACCAGTCAGCACAGACTCAGTGCCCTAAACTGAGGAGAGTGTAAATCTCGCTGTTTATATATATTTAAACAGCCCGCACTGAGTCAGTGCCCTAAACGGAGGAGAGTGTAAATCTCCTGGTAATATAAATTTAACCAGCCAGCACAGACTCAGTGCCCTAACCTGCGGAGAGTGTAAAGCTTCTGGTTATATATATTCAACCAGCCAGCACAGAGTCAATGCCCGAAACTGAGGAGATTGTAAATCTCCTGGTTATGTAAATGTAACCACAGAGGAAATAGTCAGTGCCCTAAACTGAGGAGAGTGTAAATCTCCTGGTTATATGAATTTAACCAGCCAGCGCCGATTCAGTTGCCTAAACTGAGAAGAGTGTAAATCTCCTGGTTAAATGAATTTAACCAGCCAGCACAGACGCAGTGCCCTAAACTGAGGAGAGTGGAAATCTCCTGGTCATATATATTTAACCAGCCAGCACACAGTCCGTGCCCGAAACTGAGGAGAGTGTAAATCTCCTGGTTACATATATTAGCAGCCAGCACAGAGTCTGTGCCCTAAACTGAGGAGAGTGTAAATCTCCCTGGTTATATAAAATTAACCAGCCAGCACAGACTCAGTGCCCTAAACTGAGGAGAGTGTAAATCTCCTAGTTAGAAATATTTAACCACCCAGCAAAGAGTCAGTGCCCTAAACTGAGGAGAGTGTAATTCTCCCTGTTTATATATATTCAACCAGCCAGCACAGAGTCAGTGCCCTAAATTGAGGAGAGTGCAAATCTCCTGATAATATAAATTTAACCAGCCAGCACAGACTCAGTGCCCTAACCTGCAGAGAGTCTAAATCTCCAGGTTATATATATTCAACCAGCCAGCACAGAGTCAGTACCCTAAACTGAGGAGAGTGTAAATCTCCTGATAATATAACTTTAACCAGCCAGCACAGACTCAGTGCCCGAACCTGCGGAGAGTGTAAATCTTCTGGTTATTTGTATTCAACCAGCCAGCACAGAGTCAGTGCCCGAAACTGAGAAGAGTGTAAATCTCCTGGTTATATGAATTTTACCAGCCAGGGCAGACGCAGTGCCCTAAACTGAGGAGAGTGGAAATCTCCTGGTCATATATATTTAACCAGCCAGCACAGAGTCCGTGCCCTAAACTGAGGAGAGTGTAAATCTCCTGGTTACATATATTTAACCAGCCAGCACAGAGTCAGTGCTCTAAACTGAGGAGAGAGTAAATCTCCTGGTTATATATATTTAACCAGCCAGCACAGACTCAATGCCATAAACTGAGGAGTGTGTAAATCTCCTGGTTAGCAATATTTAACCACCCAGCAAAGAGTCAGTGCCCTAAACTGAGGAGAGTGTAAATCTCCCTGTTTATATATATTTAACCAGCCAGCACAGACTCAGTGCCCTAACATGCGGTGAGTGTAAATCTCCTGGTTATATATATTCAACCAGCCAGCACCGAGTCAGTGCCCTGAACTGAGGAGAGTGTAAATCTCCTGGTTATATATATTTAACCAGCCAGCACAGACTCAGTACCATAAACTGAGGAGAGTGTAAATCTCCTGGTTATATATATTTAACAACACAGGAAATAGTCAGTGCCCTAAACTGAGGAGAGTGTAAATCTCCTGGTTATACAGAATTAACCAGCCAGCAAAGAGTCCGTTCGCTAAACTGCGGAGAGTGTAAATCTCCTGGTTATATATATTTAACCAGCCAGCACAGAGTCAGTGCCCTAAACTGAGGAGAGTGTAAATCTCCTGGTTACATATATTTAACCAGCCTGCACAGAGTCCTTGCCCTAAACTGAGGAGAGTGTAAATTTCATGGTTAAATAAATTTTACCAGCCAGCACAGACTCAGTGCCCAAAACTGAGGAGAGTGTAAATCTCCTGGTTATATATATTTAACCAGCCAGCACAGACTCAGTGCCATAAACGGATGAGAGAGTAAATCTCCTGGTTATATATATTTAACGAGACAACACAGACTCAGTGCCATAAACTGAGGAGTGTGTAAATCTCCTGGTTACATATATTTAACCAGCCAGCACAGAGTCAGTGCTCTAAACTGAGGAGTGTGTAAATCTCCTGGTTATATAAATTTAACCAGCCAGCACAGACCCAGGGCCCAAAACTGAGGAGAGTGTAAATCTCCTGGTTATATATATTTAACCAGCCAGCACAGACTCAGTGCCCTGAACTGAGGAGAGTGTAAATCTCCTGGTTATATATATTTAACCAGCCAGCACAGACTCAGTGCCATAAACTGAGGAGAGAGTAAATCACCTGGTTGTATATATTTAACGAGACAGCACAGACTCAGTGCCATAAACTGAGGAGTGTGTAAATCTCCTGGTTACATATAATTAACCAGCCAGCACAGACTCAGTGCCCGAAACTGAGGAGAGTGTAAATCTCCTGGTTAGCAATATTTAACCACCCAGCAAAGAGTCAGTGCCCTAATCTGAGGAGAGTGTTCATCTCGCTGTTTATATATATTTAAACAGCCCGCACAGAGTCAGTGCCCTAAACGGAGGAGAGTGTAAATCTCCTGGTAATATAAATTTAAACAGCCAGCACAGACTCAGTGCCCTAACCTGCGGAGAGTGTAAAGCTCCTGGTTATATATATTCAACCAGCCAGCACAGAGTCAGTGCCCTAAACTGAGGAGAGTGTAAATCTCCTGGTAATATAAATTTAACCAGCCAGCACAGACTCAGTGCCCTAACCTGCGGAGAGTGTAAATCTCCTGGTTATATGTATTCAACCAGCCAGCACAGAGTCAATGCCCGAAACTGAGGAGAGTGTAAATCTCCTGGTTATGTAAATGTAACCACAGAGGAAATAGTCAGTGCCCTAAACTGAGGAGAGTGTAAATCTCCTGGTTATATTAATTTAACCAGCCAGCGCCGATTCAGTTGCCTAAACTGAAAAGAGTGTAAATCTCCTGGTTAAATGAATTTAACCAGCCAGCACAGACGCAGTGCCCTAAACTGAGGAGAGTGGAAATCTCCTGGTCATATATATTTAACCAGCCAGCACACAGTCCGTGCCCTAAACTGAGGAGAGTGTAAATCTCCTGGTTACATATATTAGCAGCCAGCACAGAGTCTGTGCCCTAAACTGAGGAGAGTGTAATTCTCCCTGGTTATATAAAATTAACCAGCCAGCACAGACTCAGTGCCCAAAACTGAGGAAAGTGCAAATTTCCTGGTTGAATAAATTTAACCAGCCAGCACAGACTCAGTGCCCGAAACTGAGGAGAGTGTAAAATTCCTGGTTATATAAATTTAACCAGCCAGCACAGACCCAGGGCCCAAAACTGAGGAGAGTGTAAATCTCCTGCTTATATATATTCAACCAGCCAGCACAGAGTCAGTGCCGTAAACTGATGAGAGTGTAAATCTCCTGGTTAGAAATATTTAACCACCCAGCAAAGAGTCAGTGTCCGAAACTGAGGGGAGTTTAAATCTCCTGGTAATATAAATTTAACCAGCCAGCACAGACTCAGTGCCCTAAACTGAGAAGAGTGTAAATCTCCTGGTTATATGAATTTAACCAGCCAGCACAGACGCAGTGCCCTTAACTGAGGAGAGTGGAAATCTCCTGGTTAGAAATATTTAACCACACAGGAAATAGTCAGTGCCCTCAACTGAGGAGAGTGTAAATCTCCTGGTTATACAAAATTAATCAGCCTGCACAGAGTCAGTTCCCTAAACTGAGGAGTGTGTAAATCTCCTGGTTATATACATTTAACCACCCAGCAAAGAGTCCGTTCCCTAAACTGAGGAGAGTGTAAATCTCCTGGTCATATATATTTAACCAGCCAGCACAGATTTAGTGCCCTAAACTGAGGAGAGTGTAAATCTCCTGGTGATATATATTAAACCAGCCAGCACAGAGTCAGTGCCCTAAACTGAGGAGAGTGTAAATCTCCTGGTTATATGTAATTAACCAGCCAACAGACAGTCAGTGCCCAAAACTGAGCAGAGTGTAAATCTCCTGGTTAGAAATATTTAACCACCCAGCACAGAGTCAGTGCCCTAAACTGAAAAGAGTGGAAATCTCCGAATCATATATGTTTAACCAACCAGCACACACACAGTGCCCTAAACTGAGGAGAGTGTAAATCTCCTGGTTACATATATTTAACCAGCCTGCACAGAGTCCGTGCCATAAACTGAGGAGAGAGTAAATCTCCTGGTTATATATATTTAACGAGACATCACAGACTCAGTGCCATAAACTGAGGAGTGTGTAAAATCTCCTGGTTACATAGATTTAACCAGCCAGCACAGAGTCAGTGCTCTAAACTGAGGAGTGTGTAAATCTCCTGGTTATATAAATTTAACCAGCCAGCACAGACCCAGGGCCCAAAACTGAGGAGAGTGTAAATCTCCTGGTTATATATATTTAACCAGCCAGCACAGACTCAGTGCCCTAAACTGAGGAGAGTGTAAATCTCCTGGTTATATACATTTAACCAGCCAGCACAGACTCAGTGCCATAAACTGAGGAGAGAGTAAATCTCCTGGTTGTATATATTTAACGAGACAGCACAGACTCAGTGCCATAAACTGAGGAGTGTGTAAATCTCCTGGTTACATATATTTAACCAGCCAGCACAGACTCAGTGCCCTAAACTGAGGAGAGTGTAAATCTCCTGGTTAGCAATATTTAACCACCCAGCAAAGAGTCAGTGCCCTGAACTGAGGAGAGTGTAAATCTCGCTGTTTATATATATTTAACCAGCCCGCACAGAGTCAGTGCCCTAAACGGAGGAGAGTGTAAATCTCCTGGTAATATAAATTTAACCAGCCAGCACAGACTCAGTGCCCTAACCTGCGGAGAGTGTAAATCTCCTGGTTATATGTATTCAACCCGCCAGCACAGAGTCAATGCCCGAAACTGAGGAGAGTGTAAATCTCCTGGTTATGTAAATGTAACCACACAGGAAATAGTCAATGCCCTAAACTGAGGAGAGTGTAAATCTCCTGGTTATATATATTTAACCACACTGGAAATAGTCAGTTCCCTAAACTGAGGAGAGTGTAAATCACCTGGTTATATACATTTAACCACCCAGCAAAGAGTCCGTTCCCTAAACTGAGGAGAGTGTAAATCTCCTGGTCGTCTATATTTAACCAGCCAGCACAGACTCAGTGCCCTAAACTGAGGAGAGTGGAAATCTCCTGGTTATATACATTTAACCAGCCAGCACAGACTCCGTTCCATAAACTGAGAAGAGGTTAAATATCCTGGTTATATGTAATTAACCAGCCAGCACAGACTCAGTGCCCTAAACTGAGGAGAGTGTAAATCTCCTGGTTATATATATTTAACCACCCAGCAAAGAGTCAGTGCCCGAAACTGAGGAGAGTGTAATTCTCCCTGTTTATATATATTCAACCAGCCAGCACAGAGTCAGTGCCCTAAACTGAGGAGAGTGTAAATCTCCTGGTTACATATATTTAACCAGCCAGCACAGAGTCAGTGATCCAAACTGAGGAGAGTGTAAATCTCACTGGTTATACAAATTTAACCAGCCAGCACAGACTCCGTGCCGAAAACGGAGGAGAGTGTAAATTTCATAGTTTAATAAATTTAACCAGCCAGCACAGACACAGTGCCCTAAACTGAGGAGAGTGTAAATGTCCTGGTCATATATATTTAACCAGCCAGCACAGAGTCAGTGCCCTAAACTGAGGAGAGAGTAAATCTCCTGGTTGTATATATTTAACGAGACAGCACAGACTCAGTGCCATAAACTGAGGAGTGTGTAAATCTCCTGGTTAGCAATATTTAACCACCCAGCACAGACGCAGTGCCCTAAACTGAGGAGAGTGTAAATCTCCTGGTTACATATATTAGCAGCCAGCACAGTGTCTGTGCCCTAAACTGAGGAGAGTGTAAATCTCCCTGGTTATATAAATTTAACCAGCCAGCACAGACTCAGTGCCCAAAACTGAGGAGAGTGCAAATTTCCTGGTTGAATAAATTTAACCAGCCAGCACAGACTCAGTGCCCTAAACTGAGAAGAGTGTAAATCTCCTGGTTATATGAATTTAACCACACTGGAAATAGTCAGTGCCCTCAACTGAGGAGAGTGTAAATCTCCTGGTTATATGTAATTAACCAGCCAACACAGAGTCTGTGCCGTAAACTGAGGAGAATGTAAAACTCCAGGTTTCATATATTTAACCAGCCAGCGCAGAGTTAGTGCCCTAAACTGAGGAGAGTGTAAATCTCCTGGTTAGAAATATTTAACCACCCAACAAAGAGTCAGTGCCCTAAACTGAAAAGAGTGGAAATCTCCTAATCATATATGTTTAACCAACCAGCACACACACAGTGCCCTAAACTGAGGAGAGTGTAAATCTCCTGGTTACATATATTTAACCAGCCTGCACAGAGTCCGTGCCATAAACTGAGGAGAGAGTAAATCTCCTGGTTATATATATTTAACGAGACAACACAGACTCAGTGCCATAAACTGAGGAGTGTGTAAAATCTCCTGGTTACATAGATTTAACCAGCCAGCACAGAGTCAGTGCTCTAAACTGAGGAGTGTGTAAATCTCCTGGTTATATAAATTTAACCAGCCAGCACAGACCCAGGGCCCAAAACTGAGGAGAGTGTAAATCTCCTGGTTATATATATTTAACCAGCCAGCACAGACTCAGTGCCCTAAACTGAGGAGAGTGTAAATCTCCTGGTTATATACATTTAACCAGCCAGCACAGACTCAGTGCCATAAACTGAGGAGAGAGTAAATCTCCTGGTTGTATATATTTAACGAGACAGCACAGACTCAGTGCCATAAACTGAGGAGTGTGTAAATCTCCTGGTTACATATATTTAACCAGCCAGCACAGACTCAGTGCCCTAAACTGAGGAGAGTGTAAATCTCCTGGTTAGCAATATTTAACCACCCAGCACAGACGCAGTGCCCTAAACTGAGGAGAGTGTAAATCTCCTGGTTACATATATTAGCAGCCAGCACAGTGTCTGTGCCCTAAACTGAGGAGAGTGTAAATCTCCCCGGTTATATAAATTTAACCAGCCAGCACAGACTCAGTGCCCAAAACTGAGGAGAGTGCTAATTTCCTGGTTGAATAAATATAACCAGCCAGCACAGACTCAGTGCCCGAAACTGAGGAGAGTGTAAAATTCCTGGTTTTCTAAATTTAACCAGCCAGCACAGACCCAGGGCCCAAAACTGAGGAGAGTGTAAATCTCCTGCTTGTATATATTTAACCAGCCAGCACAGACTCAGTGCCCAAACTGAGGAGAGTGTAAATCTCCTGCTTATATATATTTAACCAGCCTGCACAGAGTCAGTGCCCTAAACTGAGGAGAGTGTAAATCTCCTGGTAATATAAATTTAACCAGCCAGCACAGATTCATTGCCCAAACCTGCGGAGAGTGTAAATCTCCTGGTTATATGTATTCAACCAGCCAGCACAGAGTCAATGCCCGAAACTGAGGAGAGTGTAAATCTCCTGGTTATGTAAATGAAACCACACAGGAAATAGTCAGTGCCCTAAACTGAGGAGAGTGTAAATCTCCTGGTTATACATAATTAATCAGCCAGCACAGAGTCAGTTCCCTCAACTGAGGAGAGTGTAAATCACCTGGTTATATACATTTAACCACCCAGCAAAGAGTCCGTTCGCTAATCTGAGGAGAGTGTAAATCTCCTGGTCATATATATTTAACCAGCCAGCACAGACTCAGTGCCCTAAACTGAGGAGAGTGTAAATCTCCTGCTTATATATATTTAACCACACTGGAAATAGTCAGTGCCCTAAACTGAGGAGAGTGTAAATCTCCTGGTTATATACATTTAACCACCCAGCAAAGAGTCCGTTCCCTAAACTGAGGAGAGTGTAAATCCCCTGGTCGTCTATATTTAACCAGCCAGCACAGACTCAGTGCCCTAAACTGAGGAGAGTGGAAATCTCCTGGTTATATATATTTAACCAGCCAGCACAGACTCCGTTCCATAAACTGAGAAGAGGTTAAATATCCTGGTTATCTGTAATTAACCAGCCAGCACAGACTCAGTGCCCTAAACTGAGGAGAGTGTAAATCTCCTGGTTACATATATTTAACCAGCCAGCACAGAGTCAGTGATCTAAACTGAGGAGAGTGTAAATCTCACTGGTTATACAAATTTAACCAGCCAGCACAGACTCCGTGCCCAAAACGGAGGAGAGTGTAAATTTCATAGTTTAATAAATTTAACCAGCCAGCACAGACACAGTGCCCTAAACTGAGGAGAGTGTAAATGTCCTGGTCATATATATTTAACCAGCCAGCCCAGAGTCAGTGCCACAAACTGAGGAGTGTGTATATCTCCTAGTTACATATATTTAACCAGCCAGCACAGAGTCAGTGCTCTAAACTGAGGAGTGTGTAAATCTCCTGGTTATATAAATATAACCAGCCAGCACAGACCCAGGGCCCAAAACTGAGGAGAGTGTAAATCTCCTGGTTATATATATTTAACCAGCCAGCACAGACTCAGTGCCCTAAACTGAGGAGAGTGTAAATCTCCTGGTTATATATATTTAACCAGCCAGCACAGACTCAGTGCCATAAACTGAGGAGAGAGTAAATCTCCTGGTTGTATATATTTAACGAGACAGCACAGACTCAGTGCCATAAACTGAGGAGTGTGTAAATCTCCTGGTTACATATATTTAACCAGCCAGCACAGACTCAGTGCCCTAAACTGAGGAGAGTGTAAATCTCCTGGTTAGCAATATTTAACCACCCAGCAAAGAGTCAGTGCCCTTAACTGAGGAGAGTGTAAATCTCGCTGTTTATATATATTTAACCAGCCCGCACAGAGTCAGTGCCCTAAACGGAGGAGAGTGTAAATCTCCTGGTAATATAAATTTAACCAGCCAGCACAGACTCAGTGCCCTAACCTGCGGAGAGTGTAAATCTCCTGGTTATATATATTCAACCAGCCAGCACAGAGTCAGTGCCGTAAACTGATGAGAGTGTAAATCTCCTGGTTAGAAATATTTAACCACCCAACAAAGATTCAGTGCCCGAAACTGAGGGGAGTGTAAATCTCCTGGTAAAATGAATTTTACCAGCAAGCGCAGACTCAGTGCCCTAAACTGAGGAGTGCGTAAATCTCCTGGTTATATAAATTTAACCAGCCAGCACAGACCCAGGGCCCAAAACTGAGGAGAGTGTAAATCTCCTGGTTATATATATTTAACCAGCCAGCACAGACTCAGTGCCCTAAACTGAGGAGAGTGTAAATCTCCTGGTTATATATATTTAACCAGCCAGCACAGACTCAGTGCCATAAACTGAGGAGAGAGTAAATCTCCTGGTTGTATATATTTAACGAGACAGCACAGACTCAGTGCCATAAACTGAGGAGTGTGTAAATCTCCTGGTTACATATATTTAACCAGCCAGCACAGACTCAGTGCCCTAAACTGAGGAGAGTGTAAATCTCCTGGTTAGCAATATTTAACCACCCAGCAAAGAGTCAGTGCCCTTAACTGAGGAGAGTGTAAATCTCGCTGTTTATATATATTTAACCAGCCCGCCCAGAGTCAGTGCCCTAAACGGAGGAGAGTGTAAATCTCCTGGTAATATAAATTTAACCAGCCAGCACAGACTCAGTGCCCTAACCTGCGGAGAGTGTAAATCTCCTGGTTATATATATTCAACCAGCCAGCACAGAGTCAGTGCCGTAAACTGATGAGAGTGTAAATCTCCTGGTTAGAAATATTTAACCACCCAACAAAGATTCAGTGCCCGAAACTGAGGGGAGTGTAAATCTCCTGGTTATATGAATTTTACCAGCCAGCGCAGACTCAGTGCCCTAAACTGAGAAGAGTGTAAATCTCCTGGTTATATGAATTTAACCAGCCAGGACAGACGCAGTGCCCTAAACTGAGGAGAGTGTAAATCACCTGGTTATATACATTTAACCACCCAGCAAACAGTCTGTTCCCTAAACTGAGGAGAGTGCAAATTTCCTGGTTGAATAAATTTAACCAGCCAGCACAGACCCAGGGCCCAAAACTGAGGAGAGTGTAAATCTCCTGCTTATATATATTTAACCAGCCAGCACAGACTCAGTGCCCAAACTGAGGAGAGTGTAAATCTCCTGGTTAGCAATATTTAACCAGTCCGCACAGCGTCAGTGCCCTAAACTGAGGAGAGTGTAAATCTCCTGGTAATATAAATTTAACCAGCCAGCACAGACTCAGTGCCCTAACCTGCGGAGAGTGTAAATCTCCTGGTTATATGTATTCAACCAGCCAGCACAGAGTCAATGCCCGAAACTGAGGAGAGTGTAAATCTCCTGGTTATGTAAATGTAACCACACAGGAAATAGTCAATGCCCTAAACTGAGGAGAGTGTAAATCTCCTGGTTATACATAATTAATCAGCCAGCACAGAGTCAGTTCCCTAAACTGAGGAGAATGTAAATCACCTGGTCATATATATTTAACCACCCAGCAACGAGTCCGTTCCCTAAACTGAGGAGAGTGTAAATCTCCTGGTCATATATATTTAACCAGCCAGCACAGACTCAGTGCCCTAAACTGAGGAGAGTGTAAATCTCCTGGTGATATATATTCAACCAGCCAGCACAGAGTCAGTGCCCTAAACTGAGGAGAGTGTAAATCTCCGGGTTATATATATTTAACCACACTGGAAATAGTCAGTGCCCTAAACTGAGGAGATTGTAAATCTCCTGGTTATATATATTTAACCAGCCAGCACAGAGTCAGTGATCGAAACTGAGGAGAGTGTAAATCTCCCTATTTATATATATTCAACCAGCCAGCACAGAGTCAGTGCCCTAAACTGAGGAGACTGTAAATCTCCTGGTGACATATATTTAACCAGCCAGCACAGAGTCAGTGATCTAAACTGAGGAGAGTGTAAATCTCACTGGTTATACAAATTTAACCAGCCAGCACAGACTCCGTGCCCAAAACGGAGGAGAGTGTAAATTTCATAGTTTAATAAATTTAACCAGCCAGCCCAGACTCAGTGCCCTAAACTGAGGAGAGTGTAAATGTCCTGGTCATATATATTTAACCAGCCAGCACAGACACAGTGCCATAAACTGAGGAGAGAGTAAATCTCCTGGTTGTATATATTTAACGAGACAGCACAGACTCACTGCCATAAACTGAGAAGTGTGTAAATCTCCTGGTTACATATATTTAACCAGCCAGCACAGAGTCAGTGCTCTAACCTGAGGAGAGTGTAAATCTCACTGGTTATTTCAATTTAACGAGCCAACACAGACCCAGGGCCCAAAACTGAGGAGAGTGTACATCTCCTGGTTAGCAATATTTAACCACCCAGCAAAGAGTCAGTGCCCTAAACTGAGGAGAGTGTCAATCTCCCTGTGTATATATATTTAACCAGCCCGCACAGAGTCAGTGCCCTAAACGGAGGAGAGTGTAAATCTCCTGGTAATATAAATTTAACCAGCCAGCACAGACTCAGTGCCCGAACCTGCGGAGAGTGTAAATCTCCTGGTTATTTGTATTCAACCAGCCAGCACAGAGTCAGTGCCCGAAACTGAGGAGAGTGTAAATATCCTGGTTATATATATTTAACCGCACAGGAAATAGTCAGTGCCCTAAACTGAGGAGAGTGTAAATCTCCTGTTAATATAAATTTGACCAGCCAGCACATACTCAGTGCCCGACCCTGCGGAGAGTGTAAATCTCCTGGTTATTTGTTTTCAACCAGCCAGCACAGAGTCAGTGCCCTAAACTGAGGAGAGTGTAAATCTCTTGGTTATGCATAATTAACCAGCCAGCACAGAGTCAGTTCCCTAAACTGAGGAGAGTGTAAATCTCCGGGTCATATATATTTAACCAGCCAGCACAGATTTAGTGCCCTAAACTGAGGAGAGTGTAAATCTCCTGGTTATGTGTAATTAACCAGCCGGCTGACAGTCATTGCCCAAAACTGCGGAGAGTGGAAATCTCCTGGTCATATAAATTTAACCAGCCAGCACAGACCCAGGGCCCAAAACTGAGGATAGTGTAAATCTCCTGCTTATATATATTTAACCAGCCAGCACAGACTCAGTGCCCTAAACTGAGGAGAGTGTAAATCTCCTGGTTAGCAATATTTAACCACCCAGCAAAGAGTCAGTGCCCTAAACTGAGGAGAGTGTCAATCTCCTGGTAATATAAATTTAACCAGCCAGCACAGACTCAGTGCCCTAAACTGAGGAGAGTGTAAATCTCCTGGTTAGCAATATTTAACCACCCAGCAAAGAGTCAGTGCCCTTAACTGAGGAGAGTGTAAATCTCGCTGTTTATATATATTGAACCAGCCCGCACAGAGTCAGTGCCCTAAACGGAGGAGAGTGTAAATCTCCTGGTAATATAAATTTAACCAGCCAGCACAGACTCAGTGCCCTAACCTGCGGAGAGTGTAAATCTCCTGGTTATATATATTCAACCAGCCAGCACAGAGTCAGTGCCGTAAACTGATGAGAGTGAAAATCTCCTGGTTAGAAATATTTAACCACCCAACAAAGATTCAGTGCCCGAAACTGAGGGGAGTGTAAATCTCCTGGTTATACGAATTTTACCAGCCAGCGCAGACTCAGTGCCCTAAACTGAGAAGAGTGTAAATCTCCTGGTTATATGAATTTAACCAGCCAGCACAGACGCAGTGCCCTAATCTGAGGAGAGTGCAAATCTCCTGGTCATATATATTTAACCAGCCAGCACAGAGTCTGTGCCCGAAACTGAGGAGAGTGTAAATCTCCTGGTTACATATATTAGCAGCCAGCACAGTGTCTGTGCCCTAAACTGACAAGAGTGTAAATCTCCCTGGTTATATAAATTTAACCAGCCAGCACAGACTCAGTGCCCAAAACTGAGGAGAGTGCAAATTTCCTGGTTGAATAAATTTAACCAGCCAGCACAGACTCAGTGCCCGAAACTGAGGAGAGTGTAAAATTCCTGGTTATATAAATTTAACCAGCCAGCACAGACCCAGGGCCCAAAACTGAGGAGAGTGTAAATCTCCTGCTTATATATATTTAACCAGCCAGCACAGACTCAGTGCCCAAACTGAGGAGAGTGTAAATCTCCTGGTTAGCAATATTTAACCAGTCCGCACAGAGTCAGTGCCCTAAACTGAGGAGAGTGTAAATCTCCTGGTAATATAAATTTAACCAGCCAGCACAGACTCAGTGCCCTAACCTGCGGAGAGTGTAAATCTCCTGGTTATATGTATTCAACCGGCCAGCACAGAGTCAATGCCCGAAACTGAGGAGAGTGTAAATCTCCTGGTTATGTAAATGTAACCAGACAGGAATTGTCAATGCCCTAAACTGAGGAGAGTGTAAATCTCCTGGTTATACATAATTAATCAGCCAGCACAGAGTCAGTTCCCTAAACTGAGGAGAGTGTAAATCACCTGGTTATATACATTTAACCACCCAGCAAACAGTCCGTTCCCTAAACTGAGGAGAGTGTAAATCTCCTGGTCATATATATTTAACCAGCCAGCACAGACTCAGTGCCCGAAACTGAGGAGAGTGTAAATCTCCTGGTTATATATATTTAACCACACTGGAAATAGTCAGTGCCCTAAACTGAGGAGAGTGTAAATCTCCTGGTTATATACATTTAACCACCCAGCAAAGAGTTCGTTCCCTAAACAGAGGAGAGTGTAAATCTCCTGGTCGTCTATATTTAACCAGCCAGCACAGACTCAGTGCCCTAAACTGAGGAGAGTGGAAATCTCCTGGTTATATACATTTAACCAGCCAGCACAGACTCCGTTCCATAAACTGAGAAGAGGTTAAATATCCTGGTTATATGTAATTAACCAGCCAGCACAGACTCAGTGCCCTAAACTGAGGAGAGTGTAAATCTCCTGGTTATATATATTTAACCACCCAGCAAAGAGTCAGTGCCCGAAACTGAGGAGAGTGTAATTCTCCCTGTTTATATATATTCAACCAGCCAGCACAGAGTCAGTGCCCTAAACTGAGGAGAGTGTAAATCTCCTGGTTACATATATTTAACCAGCCAGCACAGAGTCAGTGATCTAAACTGAGGAGAGTGTAAATCTCACTGGTTATACAAATTTAACCAGCCAGCACAGACTCCGTGCCCAAAACGGAGGAGAGTGTAAATTTCATAGTTTAATAAATTTAACCAGCCAGCACAGACACAGTGCCCTAAACTGAGGAGAGTGTAAATCTCCTGGTTACATATGTTTAACCAGCCAGCACAGAGTCAGTGATCTAAACTGAGGAGAGTGTAAATCTCACTGGTTATACAAATTTAACCAGCCAGCACAGACTCCGTGCCCAAAACGGAGGAGAGTGTAAATTTCATAGTTTAATAAATTTAACCAGCCAGCACAGACACAGTGCCCTAAACTGAGGAGAGTGTAAATGTCCTGGTCATATATATTTAACCAGCCAGCCCAGAGTCAGTGCCATAAACTGAGGAGTGTGTAAATCTCCTGGTTACATATATTTAACCAGCCAGCACAGAGTCAGTGCTCTAAACTGAGGAGTGTGTAAATCTCCTGGTTATATAAATTTAACCAGCCAGCACAGACCCAGGGCCCAAAACTGAGGAGAGTGTAAATCTCCTGGTTATACATATTTAACCAGCCAGCACAGACTCAGTGCCCTAAACTGAGGAGAGTGTAAATCTCCTGGTTATATATATTTAACCCGCCAGCACAGACTCAGTGCCATAAACTGAGGAGAGAGTAAATCTCCTGGTTGTATATATTTAACGAGACAGCACAGACTCAGTGCCATAAACTGAGGAGTGTGTAAATCTCCTGGTTACATATATTTAACCAGCCAGCACAGACTCAGTGCCCTAAACTGAGGAGAGTGTAAATCTCCTGGTTAGCAATATTTAACCACCCAGCAAAGAGTCAGTGCCCTGAACTGAGGAGAGTGTAAATCTCGCTGTTTATATATATTTAACCAGCCCGCACAGAGTCAGTGCCCTAAACGGAGGAGAGTGTAAATCTCCTGGTAATATAAATTTAACCAGCCAGCACAGACTCAGTGCCTTAACCTGCGGAGAGTGCAAATCTCCTGGTTATATATATTCAACCAGCCGGCACAGACTCAGTGCCCTAAACTGAGAAGAGTGTAAATCTCCTGGTTATATGAATTTAACCAGCCAGGACAGACGCAGTGCCCTAAACTGAGGAGAGTGTAAATCAGCTGGTTATATACATTTAACCACCCAGCAAACAGTCTGTTCCCTAAACTGAGGAGAGTGCAAATTTCCTGGTTGAATAAATTTAACCAGCCAGCACAGACTCAGTGCCCGAAACTGAGGAGAGTGTAAAATTCCTGGTTATATAAATTTAACCAGCCAGCACAGACCCAGGGCCCAAAACTGAGGAGAGTGTAAATCTCCTGCTTATATATATTTAACCAGCCAGCACAGACTCAGTGCCCAAACTGAGGAGAGTGTAAATCTCCTGGTTAGCAATATTTAACCAGTCCGCACAGCGTCAGTGCCCTAAACTGAGGAGAGTGTAAATCTCCTGGTAATATAAATTTAACCAGCCATCACAGACTCAGTGCCCTAACCTGCGGAGAGTGTAAATCTCCTGGTTATATGTATTCAACCAGCCAGCACAGAGTCAATGCCCGAAACTGAGGAGAGTGTAAATCTCCTGGTTATGTAAATGTAACCACACAGGAAATAGTCAATGCCCTAAACTGAGGAGAGTGTAAATCTCCTGGTTATACATAATTAATCAGCCAGCACAGAGTCAGTTCCCTAAACTGAGGAGAATGTAAATCACCTGGTCATATATATTTAACCACCCAGCAACGAGTCCGTTCCCTAAACTGAGGAGAGTGTAAATCTCCTGGTCATATATATTTAACCAGCCAGCACAGACTCAGTGCCCTAAACTGAGGAGAGTGTAAATCTCCTGGTGATATATATTCAACCAGCCAGCACAGAGTCAGTGCCCTAAACTGAGGAGAGTGTAAATCTCCGGGTTATATATATTTAACCACACTGGAAATAGTCAGTGCCCTAAACTGAGGAGAGTGTAAATCTCCTGGTTATATATATTTAACCAGCCAGCACAGAGTCAGTGATCGAAACTGAGGAGAGTGTAAATCTCCCTATTTATATATATTCAACCAGCCAGCACAGAGTCAGTGCCCTAAACTGAGGAGACTGTAAATCTCCTGGTGACATATATTTAACCAGCCAGCACAGAGTCAGTGATCTAAACTGAGGAGAGTGTAAATCTCACTGGTTATACAAATTTAACCAGCCAGCACAGACTCCGTGCCCAAAACGGAGGAGAGTGTAAATTTCATAGTTTAATAAATTTAACCAGCCAGCACAGACTCAGTGCCCTAAACTGAGGAGAGTGTAAATGTCCTGGTCATATATATTTAACCAGCCAGCACAGACACAGTGCCATAAACTGAGGAGAGAGTAAATCTCCTGGTTGTATATATTTAACGAGACAGCACAGACTCACTGCCATAAACTGAGAAGTGTGTAAATCTCCTGGTTACATATATTTAACCAGCCAGCACAGAGTCAGTGCTCTAACCTGAGGAGAGTGTAAATCTCACTGGTTATTTCAATTTAACGAGCCAACACAGACCCAGGGCCCAAAACTGAGGAGAGTGTACATCTCCTGGTTAGCAATATTTAACCACCCAGCAAAGAGTCAGTGCCCTAAACTGAGGAGAGTGTCAATCTCCCTGTGTATATATATTTAACCAGCCCGCACAGAGTCAGTGCCCTAAACGGAGGAGAGTGTAAATCTCCTGGTAATATAAATTTAACCAGCCAGCACAGACTCAGTGCCCGAACCTGCGGAGAGTGTAAATCTCCTGGTTATTTGTATTCAACCAGCCAGCACAGAGTCAGTGCCCGAAACTGAGGAGAGTGTAAATATCCTGGTTATATATATTTAACCGCACAGGAAATAGTCAGTGCCCTAAACTGAGGAGAGTGTAAATCTCCTGTTAATATAAATTTGACCAGCCAGCACATACTCAGTGCCCGACCCTGCGGAGAGTGTAAATCTCCTGGTTATTTGTTTTCAACCAGCCAGCACAGAGTCAGTGCCCTAAACTGAGGAGAGTGTAAATCTCTTGGTTATGCATAATTAACCAGCCAGCACAGAGTCAGTTCCCTAAACTGAGGAGAGTGTAAATCTCCGGGTCATATATATTTAACCAGCCAGCACAGATTTAGTGCCCTAAACTGAGGAGAGTGTAAATCTCCTGATTATGTGTAATTAACCAGCCGGCTGACAGTCATTGCCCAAAACTGCGGAGAGTGGAAATCTCCTGGTCATATAAATTTAACCAGCCAGCACAGACCCAGGGCCCAAAACTGAGGATAGTGTAAATCTCCTGCTTATATATATTTAACCAGCCAGCACAGACTCAGTGCCCTAAACTGAGGAGAGTGTAAATCTCCTGGTTAGCAATATTTAACCACCCAGCAAAGAGTCAGTGCCCTAAACTGAGGAGAGTGTCAATCTCCTGGTAATATAAATTTAACCAGCCAGCACAGACTCAGTGCCCTAAACTGAGGAGAGTGTAAATCTCCTGGTTAGCAATATTTAACCACCCAGCAAAGAGTCAGTGCCCTTAACTGAGGAGAGTGTAAATCTCGCTGTTTATATATATTGAACCAGCCCGCACAGAGTCAGTGCCCTAAACGGAGGAGAGTGTAAATCTCCTGGTAATATAAATTTAACCAGCCAGCACAGACTCAGTGCCCTAACCTGCGGAGAGTGTAAATCTCCTGGTTATATATATTCAACCAGCCAGCACAGAGTCAGTGCCGTAAACTGATGAGAGTGAAAATCTCCTGGTTAGAAATATTTAACCACCCAACAAAGATTCAGTGCCCGAAACTGAGGGGAGTGTAAATCTCCTGGTTATACGAATTTTACCAGCCAGCGCAGACTCAGTGCCCTAAACTGAGAAGAGTGTAAATCTCCTGGTTATATGAATTTAACCAGCCAGCACAGACGCAGTGCCCTAATCTGAGGAGAGTGCAAATCTCCTGGTCATATATATTTAACCAGCCAGCACAGAGTCTGTGCCCGAAACTGAGGAGAGTGTAAATCTCCTGGTTACATATATTAGCAGCCAGCACAGTGTCTGTGCCCTAAACTGAGAAGAGTGTAAATCTCCCTGGTTATATAAATTTAACCAGCCAGCACAGACTCAGTGCCCAAAACTGAGGAGAGTGCAAATTTCCTGGTTGAATAAATTTAACCAGCCAGCACAGACTCAGTGCCCGAAACTGAGGAGAGTGTAAAATTCCTGGTTATATAAATTTAACCAGCCAGCACAGACCCAGGGCCCAAAACTGAGGAGAGTGTAAATCTCCTGCTTATATATATTTAACCAGCCAGCACAGACTCAGTGCCCAAACTGAGGAGAGTGTAAATCTCCTGGTTAGCAATATTTAACCAGTCCGCACAGAGTCAGTGCCCTAAACTGAGGAGAGTGTAAATCTCCTGGTAATATAAATTTAACCAGCCAGCACAGACTCAGTGCCCTAACCTGCGGAGAGTGTAAATCTCCTGGTTATATGTATTCAACCGGCCAGCACAGAGTCAATGCCCGAAACTGAGGAGAGTGTAAATCTCCTGGTTATGTAAATGTAACCAGACAGGAATTGTCAATGCCCTAAACTGAGGAGAGTGTAAATCTCCTGGTTATACATAATTAATCAGCCAGCACAGAGTCAGTTCCCTAAACTGAGGAGAGTGTAAATCACCTGGTTATATACATTTAACCACCCAGCAAACAGTCCGTTCCCTAAACTGAGGAGAGTGTAAATCTCCTGGTCATATATATTTAACCAGCCAGCACAGACTCAGTGCCCGAAACTGAGGAGAGTGTAAATCTCCTGGTTATATATATTTAACCACACTGGAAATAGTCAGTGCCCTAAACTGAGGAGAGTGTAAATCTCCTGGTTATATACATTTAACCACCCAGCAAAGAGTTCGTTCCCTAAACAGAGGAGAGTGTAAATCTCCTGGTCGTCTATATTTAACCAGCCAGCACAGACTCAGTGCCCTAAACTGAGGAGAGTGGAAATCTCCTGGTTATATACATTTAACCAGCCAGCACAGACTCCGTTCCATAAACTGAGAAGAGGTTAAATATCCTGGTTATATGTAATTAACCAGCCAGCACAGACTCAGTGCCCTAAACTGAGGAGAGTGTAAATCTCCTGGTTATATATATTTAACCACCCAGCAAAGAGTCAGTGCCCGAAACTGAGGAGAGTGTAATTCTCCCTGTTTATATATATTCAACCAGCCAGCACAGAGTCAGTGCCCTAAACTGAGGAGAGTGCAAATTTCCTGGTTGAATAAATTTAACCAGCCAGCACAGACTCAGTGCCCGAAACTGAGGAGAGTGTAAAATTCCTGGTTATATAAATTTAACCAGCCAGCACAGACCCAGGGCCCAAAACTGAGGAGAGTGTAAATCTCCTGCTTATATATATTTAACCAGCCAGCACAGACTCAGTGCCCAAACTGAGGAGAGTGTAAATCTCCTGGTTAGCAATATTTAACCAGTCCGCACAGAGTCAGTGCCCTAAACTGAGGAGAGTGTAAATCTCCTGGTAATATAAATTTAACCAGCCAGCACAGACTCAGTGCCCTAACCTGCGGAGAGTGTAAATCTCCTGGTTATATGTATTCAACCGGCCAGCACAGAGTCAATGCCCGAAACTGAGGAGAGTGTAAATCTCCTGGTTATGTAAATGTAACCAGACAGGAATTGTCAATGCCCTAAACTGAGGAGAGTGTAAATCTCCTGGTTATACATAATTAATCAGCCAGCACAGAGTCAGTTCCCTAAACTGAGGAGAGTGTAAATCACCTGGTTATATACATTTAACCACCCAGCAAACAGTCCGTTCCCTAAACTGAGGAGAGTGTAAATCTCCTGGTCATATATATTTAACCAGCCAGCACAGACTCAGTGCCCGAAACTGAGGAGAGTGTAAATCTCCTGGTTATATATATTTAACCACACTGGAAATAGTCAGTGCCCTAAACTGAGGAGAGTGTAAATCTCCTGGTTATATACATTTAACCACCCAGCAAAGAGTTCGTTCCCTAAACAGAGGAGAGTGTAAATCTCCTGGTCGTCTATATTTAACCAGCCAGCACAGACTCAGTGCCCTAAACTGAGGAGAGTGGAAATCTCCTGGTTATATACATTTAACCAGCCAGCACAGACTCCGTTCCATAAACTGAGAAGAGGTTAAATATCCTGGTTATATGTAATTAACCAGCCAGCACAGACTCAGTGCCCTAAACTGAGGAGAGTGTAAATCTCCTGGTTATATATATTTAACCACCCAGCAAAGAGTCAGTGCCCGAAACTGAGGAGAGTGTAATTCTCCCTGTTTATATATATTCAACCAGCCAGCACAGAGTCAGTGCCCTAAACTGAGGAGAGTGTAAATCTCCTGGTTACATATATTTAACCAGCCAGCACAGAGTCAGTGATCTAAACTGAGGAGAGTGTAAATCTCACTGGTTATACAAATTTAACCAGCCAGCACAGACTCCGTGCCCAAAACGGAGGAGAGTGTAAATTTCATAGTTTAATAAATTTAACCAGCCAGCACAGACACAGTGCCCTAAACTGAGGAGAGTGTAAATCTCCTGGTTACATATGTTTAACCAGCCAGCACAGAGTCAGTGATCTAAACTGAGGAGAGTGTAAATCTCACTGGTTATACAAATTTAACCAGCCAGCACAGACTCCGTGCCCAAAACGGAGGAGAGTGTAAATTTCATAGTTTAATAAATTTAACCAGCCAGCACAGACACAGTGCCCTAAACTGAGGAGAGTGTAAATGTCCTGGTCATATATATTTAACCAGCCAGCCCAGAGTCAGTGCCATAAACTGAGGAGTGTGTAAATCTCCTGGTTACATATATTTAACCAGCCAGCACAGAGTCAGTGCTCTAAACTGAGGAGTGTGTAAATCTCCTGGTTATATAAATTTAACCAGCCAGCACAGACCCAGGGCCCAAAACTGAGGAGAGTGTAAATCTCCTGGTTATACATATTTAACCAGCCAGCACAGACTCAGTGCCCTAAACTGAGGAGAGTGTAAATCTCCTGGTTATATATATTTAACCCGCCAGCACAGACTCAGTGCCATAAACTGAGGAGAGAGTAAATCTCCTGGTTGTATATATTTAACGAGACAGCACAGACTCAGTGCCATAAACTGAGGAGTGTGTAAATCTCCTGGTTACATATATTTAACCAGCCAGCACAGACTCAGTGCCCTAAACTGAGGAGAGTGTAAATCTCCTGGTTAGCAATATTTAACCACCCAGCAAAGAGTCAGTGCCCTGAACTGAGGAGAGTGTAAATCTCGCTGTTTATATATATTTAACCAGCCCGCACAGAGTCAGTGCCCTAAACGGAGGAGAGTGTAAATCTCCTGGTAATATAAATTTAACCAGCCAGCACAGACTCAGTGCCTTAACCTGCGGAGAGTGCAAATCTCCTGGTTATATATATTCAACCAGCCGGCACAGACTCAGTGCCCTAAACTGAGAAGAGTGTAAATCTCCTGGTTATATGAATTTAACCAGCCAGGACAGACGCAGTGCCCTAAACTGAGGAGAGTGTAAATCAGCTGGTTATATACATTTAACCACCCAGCAAACAGTCTGTTCCCTAAACTGAGGAGAGTGCAAATTTCCTGGTTGAATAAATTTAACCAGCCAGCACAGACTCAGTGCCCGAAACTGAGGAGAGTGTAAAATTCCTGGTTATATAAATTTAACCAGCCAGCACAGACCCAGGGCCCAAAACTGAGGAGAGTGTAAATCTCCTGCTTATATATATTTAACCAGCCAGCACAGACTCAGTGCCCAAACTGAGGAGAGTGTAAATCTCCTGGTTAGCAATATTTAACCAGTCCGCACAGCGTCAGTGCCCTAAACTGAGGAGAGTGTAAATCTCCTGGTAATATAAATTTAACCAGCCATCACAGACTCAGTGCCCTAACCTGCGGAGAGTGTAAATCTCCTGGTTATATGTATTCAACCAGCCAGCACAGAGTCAATGCCCGAAACTGAGGAGAGTGTAAATCTCCTGGTTATGTAAATGTAACCACACAGGAAATAGTCAATGCCCTAAACTGAGGAGAGTGTAAATCTCCTGGTTATACATAATTAATCAGCCAGCACAGAGTCAGTTCCCTAAACTGAGGAGAATGTAAATCACCTGGTCATATATATTTAACCACCCAGCAACGAGTCCGTTCCCTAAACTGAGGAGAGTGTAAATCTCCTGGTCATATATATTTAACCAGCCAGCACAGACTCAGTGCCCTAAACTGAGGAGAGTGTAAATCTCCTGGTGATATATATTCAACCAGCCAGCACAGAGTCAGTGCCCTAAACTGAGGAGAGTGTAAATCTCCGGGTTATATATATTTAACCACACTGGAAATAGTCAGTGCCCTAAACTGAGGAGAGTGTAAATCTCCTGGTTATATATATTTAACCAGCCAGCACAGAGTCAGTGATCGAAACTGAGGAGAGTGTAAATCTCCCTATTTATATATATTCAACCAGCCAGCACAGAGTCAGTGCCCTAAACTGAGGAGACTGTAAATCTCCTGGTGACATATATTTAACCAGCCAGCACAGAGTCAGTGATCTAAACTGAGGAGAGTGTAAATCTCACTGGTTATACAAATTTAACCAGCCAGCACAGACTCCGTGCCCAAAACGGAGGAGAGTGTAAATTTCATAGTTTAATAAATTTAACCAGCCAGCACAGACTCAGTGCCCTAAACTGAGGAGAGTGTAAATGTCCTGGTCATATATATTTAACCAGCCAGCACAGACACAGTGCCATAAACTGAGGAGAGAGTAAATCTCCTGGTTGTATATATTTAACGAGACAGCACAGACTCACTGCCATAAACTGAGAAGTGTGTAAATCTCCTGGTTACATATATTTAACCAGCCAGCACAGAGTCAGTGCTCTAACCTGAGGAGAGTGTAAATCTCACTGGTTATTTCAATTTAACGAGCCAACACAGACCCAGGGCCCAAAACTGAGGAGAGTGTACATCTCCTGGTTAGCAATATTTAACCACCCAGCAAAGAGTCAGTGCCCTAAACTGAGGAGAGTGTCAATCTCCCTGTGTATATATATTTAACCAGCCCGCACAGAGTCAGTGCCCTAAACGGAGGAGAGTGTAAATCTCCTGGTAATATAAATTTAACCAGCCAGCACAGACTCAGTGCCCGAACCTGCGGAGAGTGTAAATCTCCTGGTTATTTGTATTCAACCAGCCAGCACAGAGTCAGTGCCCGAAACTGAGGAGAGTGTAAATATCCTGGTTATATATATTTAACCGCACAGGAAATAGTCAGTGCCCTAAACTGAGGAGAGTGTAAATCTCCTGTTAATATAAATTTGACCAGCCAGCACATACTCAGTGCCCGACCCTGCGGAGAGTGTAAATCTCCTGGTTATTTGTTTTCAACCAGCCAGCACAGAGTCAGTGCCCTAAACTGAGGAGAGTGTAAATCTCTTGGTTATGCATAATTAACCAGCCAGCACAGAGTCAGTTCCCTAAACTGAGGAGAGTGTAAATCTCCGGGTCATATATATTTAACCAGCCAGCACAGATTTAGTGCCCTAAACTGAGGAGAGTGTAAATCTCCTGATTATGTGTAATTAACCAGCCGGCTGACAGTCATTGCCCAAAACTGCGGAGAGTGGAAATCTCCTGGTCATATAAATTTAACCAGCCAGCACAGACCCAGGGCCCAAAACTGAGGATAGTGTAAATCTCCTGCTTATATATATTTAACCAGCCAGCACAGACTCAGTGCCCTAAACTGAGGAGAGTGTAAATCTCCTGGTTAGCAATATTTAACCACCCAGCAAAGAGTCAGTGCCCTAAACTGAGGAGAGTGTCAATCTCCTGGTAATATAAATTTAACCAGCCAGCACAGACTCAGTGCCCTAAACTGAGGAGAGTGTAAATCTCCTGGTTAGCAATATTTAACCACCCAGCAAAGAGTCAGTGCCCTTAACTGAGGAGAGTGTAAATCTCGCTGTTTATATATATTGAACCAGCCCGCACAGAGTCAGTGCCCTAAACGGAGGAGAGTGTAAATCTCCTGGTAATATAAATTTAACCAGCCAGCACAGACTCAGTGCCCTAACCTGCGGAGAGTGTAAATCTCCTGGTTATATATATTCAACCAGCCAGCACAGAGTCAGTGCCGTAAACTGATGAGAGTGAAAATCTCCTGGTTAGAAATATTTAACCACCCAACAAAGATTCAGTGCCCGAAACTGAGGGGAGTGTAAATCTCCTGGTTATACGAATTTTACCAGCCAGCGCAGACTCAGTGCCCTAAACTGAGAAGAGTGTAAATCTCCTGGTTATATGAATTTAACCAGCCAGCACAGACGCAGTGCCCTAATCTGAGGAGAGTGCAAATCTCCTGGTCATATATATTTAACCAGCCAGCACAGAGTCTGTGCCCGAAACTGAGGAGAGTGTAAATCTCCTGGTTACATATATTAGCAGCCAGCACAGTGTCTGTGCCCTAAACTGAGAAGAGTGTAAATCTCCCTGGTTATATAAATTTAACCAGCCAGCACAGACTCAGTGCCCAAAACTGAGGAGAGTGCAAATTTCCTGGTTGAATAAATTTAACCAGCCAGCACAGACTCAGTGCCCGAAACTGAGGAGAGTGTAAAATTCCTGGTTATATAAATTTAACCAGCCAGCACAGACCCAGGGCCCAAAACTGAGGAGAGTGTAAATCTCCTGCTTATATATATTTAACCAGCCAGCACAGACTCAGTGCCCAAACTGAGGAGAGTGTAAATCTCCTGGTTAGCAATATTTAACCAGTCCGCACAGAGTCAGTGCCCTAAACTGAGGAGAGTGTAAATCTCCTGGTAATATAAATTTAACCAGCCAGCACAGACTCAGTGCCCTAACCTGCGGAGAGTGTAAATCTCCTGGTTATATGTATTCAACCGGCCAGCACAGAGTCAATGCCCGAAACTGAGGAGAGTGTAAATCTCCTGGTTATGTAAATGTAACCAGACACGAATTGTCAATGCCCTAAACTGAGGAGAGTGTAAATCTCCTGGTTATACATAATTAATCAGCCAGCACAGAGTCAGTTCCCTAAACTGAGGAGAGTGTAAATCACCTGGTTATATACATTTAACCACCCAGCAAACAGTCCGTTCCCTAAACTGAGGAGAGTGTAAATCTCCTGGTCATATATATTTAACCAGCCAGCACAGACTCAGTGCCCGAAACTGAGGAGAGTGTAAATCTCCTGGTTATATATATTTAACCACACTGGAAATAGTCAGTGCCCTAAACTGAGGAGAGTGTAAATCTCCTGGTTATATACATTTAACCACCCAGCAAAGAGTTCGTTCCCTAAACAGAGGAGAGTGTAAATCTCCTGGTCGTCTATATTTAACCAGCCAGCACAGACTCAGTGCCCTAAACTGAGGAGAGTGGAAATCTCCTGGTTATATACATTTAACCAGCCAGCACAGACTCCGTTCCATAAACTGAGAAGAGGTTAAATATCCTGGTTATATGTAATTAACCAGCCAGCACAGACTCAGTGCCCTAAACTGAGGAGAGTGTAAATCTCCTGGTTATATATATTTAACCACCCAGCAAAGAGTCAGTGCCCGAAACTGAGGAGAGTGTAATTCTCCCTGTTTATATATATTCAACCAGCCAGCACAGAGTCAGTGCCCTAAACTGAGGAGAGTGTAAATCTCCTGGTTACATATATTTAACCAGCCAGCACAGAGTCAGTGATCTAAACTGAGGAGAGTGTAAATCTCACTGGTTATACAAATTTAACCAGCCAGCACAGACTCCGTGCCCAAAACGGAGGAGAGTGTAAATTTCATAGTTTAATAAATTTAACCAGCCAGCACAGACACAGTGCCCTAAACTGAGGAGAGTGTAAATCTCCTGGTTACATATGTTTAACCAGCCAGCACAGAGTCAGTGCCATAAACTGAGGAGTGTGTAAATCTCCTGGTTACATATATTTAACCAGCCAGCACAGAGTCAGTGCTCTAAACTGAGGAGTGTGTAAATCTCCTGGTTATATAAATTTAACCAGCCAGCACAGACCCAGGGCCCAAAACTGAGGAGAGTGTAAATCTCCTGGTTATACATATTTAACCAGCCAGCACAGACTCAGTGCCCTAAACTGAGGAGAGTGTAAATCTCCTGGTTATATATATTTAACCCGCCAGCACAGACTCAGTGCCATAAACTGAGGAGAGAGTAAATCTCCTGGTTGTATATATTTAACGAGACAGCACAGACTCAGTGCCATAAACTGAGGAGTGTGTAAATCTCCTGGTTACATATATTTAACCAGCCAGCACAGACTCAGTGCCCTAAACTGAGGAGAGTGTAAATCTCCTGGTTAGCAATATTTAACCACCCAGCAAAGAGTCAGTGCCCTGAACTGAGGAGAGTGTAAATCTCGCTGTTTATATATATTTAACCAGCCCGCACAGAGTCAGTGCCCTAAACGGAGGAGAGTGTAAATCTCCTGGTAATATAAATTTAACCAGCCAGCACAGACTCAGTGCCTTAACCTGCGGAGAGTGCAAATCTCCTGGTTATATATATTCAACCAGCCGGCACAGAGTCAGTGCCGTAAACTGATGAGAGTGTAAATCTCCTGGTTAGAAATATTTAACCACCCAACAAAGATTCAGTGCCCGAAACTGAGGGGAGTGTAAATCTCCTGGTTATATGAATTTTACCAGCAAGTGCAGACTCAGTGCCCTAAACTGAGAAGAGTGTAAATCTCCTGGTTATATGAATTTAACCACACTGGAAATAGTCAGTGCCCTAAACTGAGGAGAGTGTAAATCTCCTGGTTATATGTAATTAACCAGCCAACACAGAGTCTGTGCCGTAAACTGAGGAGAATGTAAAACTCCAGGTTTCATATATTTAACCAGCCAGCGCAGAGTTAGTGCCCTAAACTGAGGAGAGTGTAAATCTCCTGGTTAGAAATATTTAACCACCCAACACAGAGTCAGTGCCCTAAACTGAAAAGAGTGGAAATCTCCTAATCATATATGTTTAACCAACCAGCACACACACAGTGCCCTAAACTGAGGAGAGTGTAAATCTCCTGGTTACATATATTTAACCAGCCTGCACAGAGTCCGTGCCATAAACTGAGGAGAGAGTAAATCTCCTGGTTATATATATTTAACGAGACAACACAGACTCAGTGCCATAAACTGAGGAGTGTGTAAAATCTCCTGGTTACATAGATTTAACCAGCCAGCACAGAGTCAGTGCTCTAAACTGAGGAGTGTGTAAATCTCCTGGTTATATAAATTTAACCAGCCAGCACAGACCCAGGGCCCAAAACTGAGGAGAGTGTAAATCTCCTGGTTATCTATATTTAACCAGCCAGCACAGACTCAGTGCCATAAACTGAGGAGAGTGTAAATCTCCTGGTTATATACATTTAACCAGCCAGCACAGACTCAGTGCCATAAACTGAGGAGAGAGTAAATCTCCTGGTTGTATATATTTAACGAGACAGCACAGACTCAGTGCCATAAACTGAGGAGTGTGTAAATCTCCTGGTTACATATATTTAACCAGCCAGCACAGACTCAGTGCCCGAAACTGAGGAGAGTGTAAATCTCCTGGTTAGCAATATTTAACCACCCAGCACAGACGCAGTGCCCTAAACTGAGGAGAGTGTAAATCTCCTGGTTACATATATTAGCAGCCAGCACAGTGTCTGTGCCCTAAACTGAGGTGAGTGTAAATCTCCCTGGTTATATAAATTTAACCAGCCAGCACAGACTCAGTGCCCAAAACTGAGGAGAGTGCAAATTTCCTGGTTGAATAAATTTAACCAGCCAGCACAGATTCAGTGCCGGAAACTGAGGAGAGTGTAAAATTCCTGGTTTTCTAAATTTAACCAGCCAGCACAGACCCAGGGCCCAAAACTGAGGAGAGTGTAAATCTCCTGCTTATATATATTTAACCAGCCCGCACAGACTCAGTGCCCAAACTGAGGAGAGTGTAAATCTCCTGCTTATATATATTTAACCAGCCTGCACAGAGTCAGTGCCCTCAACTGAGGAGAGTGTAAATCTCCTGGTAATATAAATTTAACCAGACAGCACAGATTCAGTGCCCAAACCTGCGGAGAGTGTAAATCTCCTGGTAATATGTATTCAACCAGCCAGCACAGAGTCAATGCCCGAAACTGAGGAGAGTGTAAATCTCCTGGTTATGTAAATGAAACCACACAGGAAATAGTCAGTGCCCTAAACTGAGGAGAGTGTAAATCTCCTGGTTATACATAATTAATCAGCCAGCACAGAGTCAGTGCCCTAAACTGAGGAGAGTGTAAATCTCCTGGTTATATATATTTAACCACACTGGAAATAGTCAGTGCCCTAAACTGAGGAGAGTGTAAATCTCCTGGTTATATACATTTAACCACCCAGCAAAGAGTCCGTTCCCTAAACTGAGGAGAGTGTAAATCTCCTGGTCGTCTATATTTAACCAGCCAGCACAGACTCAGTGCCCTTAACTGAGGAGAGTGTAAATCTCGCTGTTTATATATATTTAACCAGCCCGCACAGAGTCAGTGCCCTAAACGGAGGAGAGTGTAAATCTCCTGGTAATATAAATTTAACCAGCCAGCACAGACTCAGTGCCCTAACCTGCGGAGAGTGTAAATCTCCTGGTTATATATATTCAACCAGCCAGCACAGAGTCAGTGCCGTAAACTGATGAGAGTGTAAATCTCCTGGTTAGAAATATTTAACCACCCAACAAAGATTCAGTGCCCGAAACTGAGGGGAGTGTAAATCTCCTGGTTATATGAATTTTACCAGCAAGCGCAGACTCAGTGCCCTAAACTGAGAAGAGTGTAAATCTCCTGGTTATATGAATTTAACCACACTGGAAATAGTCAGTGCCCTAAACTGAGGAGAGTGTAAATCTCCTGGTTATATGTAATTAACCAGCCAACACAGAGTCTGTGCCGTAAACTGAGGAGAATGTAAAACTCCAGGTTTCATATATTTAACCAGCCAGCGCAGAGTTAGTGCCCTAAACTGAGGAGAGTGTAAATCTCCTGGTTAGAAATATTTAACCACCCAACACAGAGTCAGTGCCCTAAACTGAAAAGAGTGGAAATCTCCTAATCATATATGTTTAACCAACCAGCACACACACAGTGCCTTAAACTGAGGAGAGTGTAAATCTCCTGGTTACATATATTTAACCAGCCTGCACAGAGTCCGTGCCATAAACTGAGGAGAGAGTAAATCTCCTGGTTATATATATTTAACGAGACAACACAGACTCAGTGCCATAAACTGAGGAGTGTGTAAAATCTCCAGGTTACATAGATTTAACCAGCCAGCACAGAGTCAGTGCTCTAAACTGAGGAGTGTGTAAATCTCCTGGTTATATAAATTTAACCAGCCAGCACAGACCCAGGGCCCAAAACTGAGGAGAGTGTAAATCTCCTGGTTATATATATTTAACCAGCCAGCACAGACTCAGTGCCCTAAACTGAGGAGAGTGTAAATCTCCTGGTTATATACATTTAACCAGCCAGCACAGACTCAGTGCCATAAACTGAGGAGAGAGTAAATCTCCTGGTTGTATATATTTAACGAGACAGCACAGACTCAGTGCCATAAACTGAGGAGTGTGTAAATCTCCTGGTTACATATATTTAACCAGCCAGCACAGACTCAGTGCCCTAAACTGAGGAGAGTGTAAATCTCCTGGTTAGCAATATTTAACCACCCAGCACAGACGCAGTGCCCTAAACTGAGGAGAGTGTAAATCTCCTGGTTACATATATTAGCAGCCAGCACAGTGTCTGTGCCCTAAACTGAGGAGAGTGTAAATCTCCCTGGTTATATAAATTTAACCAGCCAGCACAGACTCAGTGCCCAAAACTGAGGAGAGTGCAAATTTCCTGGTTGAATAAATATAACCAGCCAGCACAGACTCAGTGCCCGAAACTGAGGAGAGTGTAAATCTCCTGCTTATATATATTTAACCAGCCAGCACAGACTCAGTGCCCAAACTGAGGAGAGTGTAAATCTCCTGGTTATATGTATTCAACCAGCCAGCACAGAGTCAATGCCCGAAACTGAGGAGAGTGTAAATCTCCTGGTTATGTAAATGAAACCACACAGGAAATAGTCAGTGCCCGAAACTGAGGAGAGTGTAAATCTCCTGCTTATATATATTTAACCAGCCAGCACAGACTCAGTGCCCAAACTGAGGAGAGTGTAAATCTCCTGCTTATATATATTTAACCAGCCTGCACAGAGTCAGTGCCCGAAACTGAGGAGAGTGTAAATCTCCTGGTAATATAAATTTAACCAGCCAGCACAGATTCAGTGCCCAAACCTGCGGAGAGTGTAAATCTCCTGGTTATATGTATTCAACCAGCCAGCACAGAGTCAATGCCCGAAACTGAGGAGAGTGTAAATCTCCTGGTTATGTAAATGAAACCTCACAGGAAATAGTCAGTGCCCTAAATTGAGGAGAGTGTAAATCTCCTGGTTATACATAATTAATCAGCCAGCACAGAGTCAGTTCCCTAAACTGAGGAGAGTGTAAATCACCTGGTTATATACATTTAACCACCCAGCAAAGAGTCCGTTCCCTAAACTGAGGAGAGTGTAAATCTCCTGGTCATATATATTTAACCAGCCAGCACAGACTCAGTGCCCTAAACTGAGGAGAGTGTAAATCTCCTGGTTATATATATTTAACCACACTGGAAATAGTCAGTGCCCTAAACTGAGGAGAGTGTAAATCTCCTGGTTATATACATTTAACCACCCAGCAAAGAGTCCGTTCCCTAAACTGAGGAGAGTGTAAATCTCCTGGTCGTCTATATTTAACCAGCCAGCACAGAGTCAGTGCCCTAAACTGAGGAGAGTGTAAATCTCCTGGTTATATATATTTAACCAGACAGCACAGACTCCGTTCCATAAACTGAGAAGAGGTTAAATATCCTGGTTATATGTAATTAACCAGCCAGCAGAGACTCAGTGCCCTCAACTGAGGAGAGTGTAAATCTCCTGGTTACATATATTTAACCAGCCAGCACAGAGTCAGTGATCTAAACTGAGGAGAGTGTAAATCTCACTGGTTATACAAATTTAACCAGCCAGCACAGACTCCGTGCCCAAAACGGAGGAGAGTGTAAATTCCATAGTTTAATAAATTTAACCAGCCAGCACAGACACAGTGCCCTAAACTGAGGAGAGTGTAAATGTCCTGGTCATATATATTTAACCAGCCAGCCCAGAGTCAGTGCCATAAACTGAGGAGTGTGTAAATCTCCTGGTTACATATATTTAACCAGCCAGCACAGACCCAGGGCCCAAAACTGAGGAGAGTGTAAATCTCCTGGTTATATATATTTAACCAGCTATCACAGCCTCAGTGCCCTAAACTGAGGAGAGTGTAAATCTCCTGGTTATATATATTTAACCAGCCAGCACAGACTCAGTTCCCTAAACTGAGGAGAGAGTAAATCACCTGGTCATATATATTTAACCACCCAGCAACGAGTCCGTTCCCTAAACTGAGGAGAGTGTAAATCTCCTGGTCATATATATTTAACCTGCCAGCACAGACTCAGTGCCCTAAACTGAGGAGAGTGTAAATCTCCTGGTGACATATATTCAACCAGCCAGCACAGAGTCAGTGCCCTAAACTGAGGAGAGTGTAAATCTCCGGGTTATATATATTTAACCACACTGGAAATAGTCAGTGCCCTAAACTGAGGAGAGTGTAAATCTCCTGGTTATATACATTTAACCACCCAGCAAAGAGTCCGTTCCCGAAACTGAGGAGAGTGTAAAATTCCTGGTTTTCTAAATTTAACCAGCCAGCACAGACCCTGGGCCCAAATCTGAGGAGAGTGTAAATCTCCTGCTTATATATATTTAACCAGCCAGCACAGACTCAGTGCCCAAACTGAGGAGAGTGTAAATCTCCTGCTTATATATATTTAACCAGCCTGCACAGAGTCAGTGCCCTCAACTGAGGAGAGTGTAAATCTCCTGGTAATATAAATTTAACCAGACAGCACAGATTCAGTGCCCAAACCTGCGGAGAGTGTAAATCTCCTGGTTATATGTATTCAACCCGCCAGCACAGAGTCAATGCCCGAAACTGAGGAGAGTGTAAATCTCCTGGTTATGTAAATGTAACCAGACAGGAAATAGTCAATGCCCTAAACTGAGGAGAGTGTAAATCTCCTGGTTATACATAATTAATCAGCCAGCACAGAGTCAGTGCCCTAAACTGAGGAGAGTGTAAATCTCCTGGTTATATATATTTAACCACACTGGAAATAGTCAGTGCCCTAAACTGAGGAGAGTGTAAATCTCCTGGTTATATACATTTAACCACCCAGCAAAGAGTCCGTTCCCTAAACTGAGGAGAGTGTAAATCTCCTGGTCGTCTATATTTAACCAGCCAGCACAGACTCAGTGCCCTTAACTGAGGAGAGTGTAAATCTCGCTGTTTATATATATTTAACCAGCCCGCACAGAGTCAGTGGCCTAAACGGAGGAGAGTGTAAATCTCCTGGTAATATAAATTTAACCAGCCAGCACAGACTCAGTGCCCTAACCTGCGGAGAGTGTAAATCTCCTGGTTATATATATTCAACCAGCCAGCACAGAGTCAGTGCCGTAAACTGATGAGAGTGTAAATCTCCTGGTTAGAAATATTTAACCACCCAACAAAGATTCAGTGCCCGAAACTGAGGGGAGTGTAAATCTCCTGGTTATATGAATTTTACCAGCAAGCGCAGACTCAGTGCCCTAAACTGAGAAGAGTGTAAATCTCCTGGTTATATGAATTTAACCACACTGGAAATAGTCAGTGCCCTAAACTGAGGAGAGTGTAAATCTCCTGGTTATATGTAATTAACCAGCCAACACAGAGTCTGTGCCGTAAACTGAGGAGAATGTAAAACTCCAGGTTTCATATATTTAACCAGCCAGCGCAGAGTTAGTGCCCTAAACTGAGGAGAGTGTAAATCTCCTGGTTAGAAATATTTAACCACCCAACACAGAGTCAGTGCCCTAAACTGAAAAGAGTGGAAATCTCCTAATCATATATGTTTAACCAACCAGCACACACACAGTGCCTTAAACTGAGGAGAGTGTAAATCTCCTGGTTACATATATTTAACCAGCCTGCACAGAGTCCGTGCCATAAACTGAGGAGAGAGTAAATCTCCTGGTTATATATATTTAACGAGACAACACAGACTCAGTGCCATAAACTGAGGAGTGTGTAAAATCTCCAGGTTACATAGATTTAACCAGCCAGCACAGAGTCAGTGCTCTAAACTGAGGAGTGTGTAAATCTCCTGGTTATATAAATTTAACCAGCCAGCACAGACCCAGGGCCCAAAACTGAGGAGAGTGTAAATCTCCTGGTTATATATATTTAACCAGCCAGCACAGACTCAGTGCCCTAAACTGAGGAGAGTGTAAATCTCCTGGTTATATACATTTAACCAGCCAGCACAGACTCAGTGCCATAAACTGAGGAGAGAGTAAATCTCCTGGTTGTATATATTTAACGAGACAGCACAGACTCAGTGCCGTAAACTGAGGAGTGTGTAAATCTCCTGTTTACATATATTTCACCAGCCAGCACAGACTCAGTGCCCTAAACTGAGGAGAGTGTAAATCTCCTGGTTAGCAATATTTAACCACCCAGCACAGACGCAGTGCCCTAAACTGAGGAGAGTGTAAATCTCCTGGTTACATATATTAGCAGCCAGCACAGTGTCTGTGCCCTAAACTGAGGAGAGTGTAAATCTCCCTGGTTATATAAATTTAACCAGCCAGCACAGACTCAGTGCCCAAAACTGAGGAGAGTGCAAATTTCCTGGTTGAATAAATATAACCAGCCAGCACAGACTCAGTGCCCGAAACTGAGGAGAGTGTAAATCTCCTGCTGATATATATTTAACCAGCCAGCACAGACTCAGTGCCCAAACTGAGGAGAGTGTAAATCTCCTGGTTATATGTATTCAACCAGCCAGCACAGAGTCAATGCCCGAAACTGAGGAGAGTGTAAATCTCCTGGTTATGTAAATGAAACCACACAGGAAATAGTCAGTGCCCGAAACTGAGGAGAGTGTAAATCTCCTGCTTATATATATTTAACCAGCCAGCACAGACTCAGTACCCAAACTGAGGAGAGTGTAAATCTCCTGCTTATATATATTTAACCAGCCTGCACAGAGTCAGTGCCCTAAACTGAGGAGAGTGTAAATCTCCTGGTAATATAAATTTAACCAGCCAGCACAGATTCAGTGCCCAAACCTGCGGAGAGTGTAAATCTCCTGGTTATATGTATTCAACCAGCCAGCACAGAGTCAATGCCCGAAACTGAGGAGAGTGTAAATCTCCTGGTTATGTAAATGAAACCTCACAGGAAATAGTCAGTGCCCTAAATTGAGGAGAGTGTAAATCTCCTGGTTATACATAATTAATCAGCCAGCACAGAGTCAGTTCCCTAAACTGAGGAGAGTGTAAATCACCTGGTTATATACATTTAACCACCCAGCAAAGAGTCCGTTCCCTAAACTGAGGAGAGTGTAAATCTCCTGGTCATATATATTTAACCAGCCAGCACAGACTCAGTGCCCTAAACTGAGGAGAGTGTAAATCTCCTGGTTATATATATTTAACCACACTGGAAATAGTCAGTGCCCTAAACTGAGGAGAGTGTAAATCTCCTGGTTATATACATTTAACCACCCAGCAAAGAGTCCGTTCCCTAAACTGAGGAGAGTGTAAATCTCCTGGTCGTCTATATTTAACCAGCCAGCACAGAGTCAATGCCCTAAACTGAGGAGAGTGTAAATCTCCTGGTTATATATATTTAACCAGACAGCACAGACTCCGTTCCATAAACTGAGAAGAGGTTAAATATCCTGGTTATATGTAATTTACCAGCCAGCAGAGACTCAGTGCCCTCAACTGAGGAGAGTGTAAATCTCCTGGTTACATATATTTAACCAGCCAGCACAGAGTCAGTGATCTAAACTGAGGAGAGTGTAAATCTCACTGGTTATACAAATTTAACCAGCCAGCACAGACTCCGTGCCCAAAACGGAGGAGAGTGTAAATTCCATAGTTTATTAAATTTAACCAGCCAGCACAGACACAGTGCCCTAAACTGAGGAGAGTGTAAATGTCCTGGTCATATATATTTAACCAGCCAGCCCAGAGTCAGTGCCATAAACTGAGGAGTGTGTAAATCTCCTGGTTACATATATTTAACCAGCCAGCACAGACCCAGGGCCCAAAACTGAGGAGAGTGTAAATCTCCTGGTTATATATATTTAACCAGCTATCACAGCCTCATTGCCCTAAACTGAGGAGAGTGTAAATCTCCTGGTTATATATATTTAACCAGCCAGCACACACTCAGTTCCCTAAACTGAGGAGAGAGTAAATCACCTGGTCATATATATTTAACCACCCAGCAACGAGTCCGTTCCCTAAACTGAGGAGAGTGTAAATCTCCTGGTCATATATATTTAACCTGCCAGCACAGACTCAGTGCCCTAAACTGAGGAGAGTGTAAATCTCCTGGTGACATATATTCAACCAGCCAGCACAGAGTCAGTGCCCTAAACTGAGGAGAGTGTAAATCTCCGGGTTATATATATTTAACCACACTGGAAATAGTCAGTGCCCTAAACTGAGGAGAGTGTAAATCTCCTGGTTATATACATTTAACCACCCAGCAAAGAGTCCGTTCCCGAAACTGAGGAGAGTGTAAATCTCCTGGTCGTCTATATTTAACCAGCCAGCACAGACTCAGTGCCCTAAACTGAGGAGAGTGGAAATCTCCTGGTTATATATATTTAACCAGCCAGCACAGACTCCGTTCCATAAACTGAGATGAGGTTAAATGTCCTGCTTATATATATTTAACCACCCAGCAAAGAGTCAGTTCCCTAAACTGAGGAGAGTGTAATTCTCCCTGTTTATATATATTCAACCAGCCAGCACAGAGTCAGTGCCCTAAACTGAGGAGAGTGTAAATCTCCTGGTGACATATATTTAACCAGCCAGCACAGAGTCAGTGATCTAAACTGAGGAGAGTGTACATCTCACTGGTGATACAAATTTAACCAGCCAGCACAGACTCCGTGCCCAAAACGGAGGAGAGTGTAAATTTCATAGTTTAATAAATTTAACCAGCCAGCACAGACTCAGTGCCCTAAACTGAGGAGAGTGTAAATGTCCTGGTCATATATATTTAACCAGCCAGCACAGACACAGTGCAATAAACTGAGGAGAGAGTAAATCTCCTGGTTGTATATATTTAACGAGACAGCACAGACTCACTGCCATAAACTGAGAAGTGTGTAAATCTCGTGGTTACATATATTTAACCAGCCAGCACAGAGTCAGTGCTCTAAACTGAGGAGAGTGTAAATCTCACTGGTTATTTCAATTTAACCAGCCAGCACAGACCCAGGGCCCAAAACTGAGGAGAGTGTAAATCTCCTGCTTATATATATTTAACCACCCAGCACAGACTCAGTGCCCTAAACTGAGGAGAGTGTAAATCTCCTGCTTATATATATTTAACCAGCCAGCACAGAGTCAGTGCCCTAAACTGAGGAGAGTGTAAATCTCCTGGTAATATAAATTTAACCAGCCAGCACAGATTCAGTGCCCAAACCTGCGGAGAGTGTAAATCTCCTGATTATATGTATTCAACCAGCCAGCACAGAGTCAATGCCCGAAACTGAGGAGAGTGTAAATCTCCTGGTTATGTAAATGAAACCACACAGGAAATAGTCAGTGCCCTATACTGAGGAGAGTGTAAATCTCCTGGTTATACATAATTAATCAGCCAGCACAGAGTCAGTTCCCTAAACTGAGGAGAGTGTAAATCACCTGGTTATATACATTTAACCACCCAGCAAAGAGTCCGTTCCCTAAACTGAGGAGAGTGTAAATCTCCTGGTCATATATATTTAACCAGCCAGCACAGACTCAGTGCCCTAAACTGAGGAGAGTGTAAATCTTCTGGTTATATATATTTAACCACACTGGAAATAGTCAGTGCCCTAAACTGAGGAGAGTGTAAATCTCCTGGTTATATACATTTAACCACCCAGCAAAGAGTCCGTTCCCTAAACTGAGGAGAGTGTAAATCTCCTGGTTAGCAATATTTAACCACCCAGCAAAGAGTCAGTGCCCTTAACTGAGGAGAGTGTAAATCTCGCTGTTTATATATATTTAACCAGCCCGCACAGAGTCAGTGCCCTAAACGGAGGAGAGTGTAAATCTCCTGGTAATATAAATTTAACCAGCCAGCACAGACTCAGTGCCCTAACCTGCGGAGAGTGTAAATCTCCTGGTTATATATATTCAACCAGCCAGCACAGAGTCAGTGCCGTAAACTGATGAGAGTGTAAATCTCCTGGTTAGAAATATTTAACCATCCATCAAAGATTCAGTGCCCGAAACTGAGGGGAGTGTAAATCTCCTGGTTATATGAATTTTACCAGCAAGCGCAGACTCAGTGCCCTAAACTGAGAAGAGTGTAATTCTCCTGGTTATATGAATTTAACCACACTGGAAATAGTCAGTGCCCTAAACTGAGGAGAGTGTAAATCTCCTGGTTATATGTAATTAACCAGCCAACACAGAGTCTGTGCCGTAAACTGAGGAGAATGTAAAACTCCAGGTTTCATATATTTAACCAGCCAGCGCAGAGTTAGTGCCCTAAACTGAGGAGAGTGTAAATCTCCTGGTTAGAAATATTTAACCACCCAACACAGAGTCAGTGCCCTAAACTGAAAAGAGTGGAAATCTCCTAATCATATATGTTTAACCAACCAGCACACACACAGTGCCCTAAACTGAGGAGAGTGTAAATCTCCTGGTTACATATATTTAACCAGCCTGCACAGAGTCCGTGCCATAAACTGAGGAGAGAGTAAATCTCCTGGTTATATATATTTAACGAGACAACACAGACTCAGTGCCATAAACTGAGGAGTGTGTAAAATCTCCAGGTTACATAGATTTAACCAGCCAGCACAGAGTCAGTGCTCTAAACTGAGGAGTGTGTAAATCTCCTGGTTACATAGATTTAACCAGCCAGCACAGAGTCAGTGCTCTAAACTGAGGAGTGTGTAAATCTCCTGGTTATATATATTTAACCAGCCAGCACAGACTCAGTGCCCTAAACTGAGGAGAGTGTAAATCTCCTGGTTATATACATTTAACCAGCCAGCACAGACTCAGTGCCATAAACTGAGGAGAGAGTAAATCTCCTGGTTAGCAATATTTAACCACCCAGCACAGACGCAGTGCCATAAACTGAGGAGAGTGTAAATCTCCTGGTTACATATATTAGCAGCCAGCACAGTGTCTGTGCCCTAAACTGAGGAGAGTGTAAATCTCCCTGGTTATATAAATTTAACCAGCCAGCACAGACTCAGTGCCCAAAACTGGGGAGAGTGCAAATTTCCTGGTTGAATAAATATAACCAGCCAGCACAGACTCAGTGCCCGAAACTGAGGAGAGTGTAAATCTCCTGCTTATATATATTTAACCAGCCAGCACAGACTCAGTGCCCAAACTGAGGAGAGTGTAAATCTCCTGCTTATATATATTTAACCAGCCTGCACAGAGTCAGTGCCCTAAACTGAGGAGAGTGTAAATCTCCTGGTAATATAAATTTAACCAGCCAGCACAGATTCAGTGCCCAAACCTGCGGAGAGTGTAAATCTCCTGGTTATATGTATTCAACCAGCCAGCACAGAGTCAATGCCCGAAACTGAGGAGAGTGTAAATCTCCTGGTTATGTAAATGGAACCACACAGGAAATAGTCAGTGCCCTAAACTGAGGAGAGTGTAAATCTCCTGGTTATACATAATTAATCAGCCAGCACAGAGTCAGTTCCCTAAACTGAGGAGAGTGTAAATCACCTGGTTATATACATTTAACCACCCAGCAAAGAGTCCGTTCCCTAAACTGAGGAGAGTGTAAATCTCCTGGTCATATATATTTAACCAGCCAGCACAGACTCAGTGCCCTAAACTGAGGAGAGTGTAAATCTCCTGGTTATATATATTTAACCACACTGGAAATAGTCAGTGCCCTAAACTGAGGAGAGTGTAAATCTCCTGGTTATATACATTTAACCACCCAGCAAAGAGTCCGTTCCCTAAACTGAGGAGAGTGTAAATCTCCTGGTCGTCTATATTTAACCAGCCAGCACAGACTCAGTGCCCTAAACTGAGGAGAGTGTAAATCTCCTAGTCGTCTATATTTAACCAGCCAGCACAGACTCCGTTCCATAAACTGAGAAGAGGTTAAATATCCTGGTTATATGTAATTAACCAGCCAGCACAGACTCAGTGCCCTAAACTGAGGAGAGTGTAAATCTCCTGGTTACATATATTTAACCAGCCAGCACAGAGTCAGTGATCGAAACTGAGGAGAGTGTAAATCTCACTGGTTATACAAATTTAACCAGCCAGCACAGACTCCGTGCCCAAAACGGAGGAGAGTGTAAATTTCATAGTTTAATAAATTTAACCAGCCAGCACAGACACAGTGCCCTAAACTGAGGAGAGTGTAAATGTCCTGGTCATATATATTTAACCAGCCAGCCCAGAGTCAGTGCCATAAACTGAGGAGTGTGTAAATCTCCTGGTTACATATATTTAACCAGCCAGCACAGAGTCAGTGCTCTAAACTGAGGAGTGTGTAAATCTCCTGGTTATATAAATTTAACCAGCCAGCACAGACCCAGGGCCCAAAACTGAGGAGAGTGTAAATCTCCTGGTTATATATATTTAACCAGCCAGCACAGACTCAGTGCCCTAAACTGAGGAGAGTGTAAATCTCCTGGTTATATATATTTAACCAGCCAGCACAGACTCAGTGCCATAAACTGAGGAGAGAGTAAATCTCCTGGTTGTATATATTTAACGAGACAGCACAGACGCAGTGCCATAAACTGAGGAGTGTGTAAATCTCCTGGTTACATATATTTAACCAGCCAGCACAGACTCAGTGCCCTAAACTGAGGAGAGTGTAAATCTCCTGGTTAGCAATATTTAACCACCCAGCAAAGAGTCAGTGCCCTTAACTGAGGAGAGTGTAAATCTCGCTGTTTATATATATTTAACCAGCCCGCACAGAGTCAGTGCCCTAAACGGAGGAGAGTGTAAATCTCCTGGTAATATAAATTTAACCAGCCAGCACAGACTCAGTGCCCTAACCTGCGGAGAGTGTAAATCTCCTGGTTATATATATTCAACCAGCCAGCACAGTGTCAGTGCCGTAAACTGATGAGAGTGTAAATCTCCTGGTTAGAAATATTTAACCACCCAACAAAGATTCAGTGCCATAAACTGAGGGGAGTGTAAATCTCCTGGTTATATGAATTTTACCAGCCAGCGCAGACTCAGTGCCCTAAACTGAGAAGAGTGTAAATCTCCTGGTTATATGAATTTAACCAGCCAGCACAGACGCAGTGCCCTAAACTGAGGAGAGTGCAAATCTCCTGGTCATATATATTTAACCGGCCAGCGCAGACTCAGTGCCCTAAACTGAGGAGAGTGTAAATCTCCTGGTTACATATATTAGCAGCCAGCACAGTGTCTGTGCCCTAAACTGAGGAGAGTGTAAATCTCCCTGGTTATATAAATTTAACCAGCCAGCACAGACTCAGTGCCCAAAACTGAGGAGAGTGCAAATTTCCTGGTTGAATAAATTTAACCAGCCAGCACAGACTCAGTGCCCGAAACTGAGGAGAGTGTAAAATTCCTGGTTATATAAATTTAACCAGCCAGCACAGACCCAGGGCCCAAAACTGAGGAGAGTGTAAATCTCCTGCTTATATATATTTAACCAGCCAGCACAGACTCAGTGCCCAAACTGAGGAGAGTGTAAATCTCCTGGTTAGCAATATTTAACCAGTCCGCACAGAGTCAGTGCCCTAAACTGAGGAGAGTGTAAATCTCCTGGTAATATAAATTTAACCAGCCAGCACAGACTCAGTGCCCTAACCTGCGGAGAGTGTAAATCTCCTGGTTATATGTATTCAACCAGCCAGCACAGAGTCAATGCCCGAAACTGAGGAGAGTGTAAATCTCCTGGTTATGTAAATGTAACCACACAGGAAATAGTCAATGCCCTAAACTGAGGAGAGTGTAAATCTCCTGGTTATATATATTTAACCAGCCAGCACAGACTCAGTGCCCTAAACTGAGGAGAGTGTAAATCTCCGGGTTATATATATTTAACCACACTGGAAATAGTCAGTGCCCTAAACTGAGGAGAGTGTAAATCTCCTGGTTATATATATTCAACCAGCCAGCACAGAGTCAGTGCCCTAAACTGAGGAGAGTGTCAATCTCCTGGTGACATATATTTAACCAGCCAGCACAGAGTCAGTGATCTAAACTGAGGAGAGTGTAAATCTCACTGGTTATACAAATTTAACCAGCCAGCACAGACTCCGTGCCCAAAACGGAGGAGAGTGTAAATTTCATAGTTTAATAAATTTAACCAGCCAGCACAGACTCAGTGCCCTAAACTGAGGAGAGTGTAAATGTCCTGGTCATATATATTTAACCAGCCAGCACAGACACAGTGCCATAAACTGAGGAGAGAGTAAATCTCCCTGGTTGTCTATATTTAACGAGACAGCACAGACTCACTGCCATAAACTGAGAAGTGTGTAAATCTCCTGGTTACATATATTTAACCAGCCAGCACAGAGTCAGTGCTCTAAACTGAGGAGAGTGTAAATCTCACTGGTTATTTCAATTTAACCAGCCAACACAGACCCAGGGCCCAAAACTGAGGAGAGTGTAAATCTCCTGCTTATATATATTTAACCACCCAGCACAGACTCAGTGCCCTAAACTGAGGAGAGTGTAAATCTCCTGGTTAGCAATATTTAACCACCCAGCAAAGAGTCAGTGCCCTAAACTGAGGAGAGTGTCAATCTCCCTGTTTATATATATTTAACCAGCCCGCACAGAGTCAGTGCCCTAAACGTAGGAGAGTGTAAATCTCCTGGTAATATAAATTTAACCAGCCAGCACAGACTCAGTGCCCGAACCTGCGGAGAGTGTAAATCTCCTGGTTATTTGTATTCAACCAGCCAGCACAGAGTCAGTGCCCTAAACTGAGGAGAGTGTAAATCTCTTGGTTATGCATAATTAACCAGCCAGCACAGAGTCAGTTCCCTAAACTGAGGAGAGTGTAAATCTCCGGGTCATATATATTTAACCAGCCAGCACAGATTTAGTGCCCTAAACTGAGGAGAGTGTAAATCTCCTGGTTATGTGTAATTAACCAGCCAGCTGACAGTCATTGCCCAAAACTGCGGAGAGTGGAAATCTCCTGGTCATATAAATTTAACCAGCCAGCACAGACCCAGGGCCCAAAACTGAGGATAGTGTAAATCTCCTGCTTATATATATTTAACCAGCCAGCACAGACTCAGTGCCCTAAACTGAGGAGAGTGTAAATCTCCTGGTTAGCAATATTTAACCACCCAGCAAAGAGTCAGTGCCCTTAACTGAGGAGAGTGTAAATCTCCTGGTTATATATATCTAACCAGCCCGCACAGAGTCAGTGCCCTAAACGGAGGAGAGTGTAAATCTCCTGGTAATATAAATTTAACCAGCCAGCACAGACTCAGTGCCCTAACCTGCGGAGAGTGTAAATCTCCTGGTTATATATATTCAACCAGCCAGCACAGAGTCAGTGCCGTAAACTGATGAGAGTGTAAATCTCCTGGTTAGAAATATTTAACCACCCAACAAAGATTCAGTGCCCGAAACTGAGAGGAGTGTAAATCCCCTGGTTATATGAATTTTACCAGCCAGCGCAGACTCAGTGCCCTAAACTGAGAAGAGTGTAAATCTCCTGGTTATATGAATTTAACCAGCCAGCACAGACGCAGTGCCCTAATCTGAGGAGAGTGCAAATCTCCTGGTCATATATATTTAACCAGCCAGCACAGAGTCCGTGCCCTAAACTGAGGAGAGTGTAAATCTCCTGGTTACATATATTAGCAGCCAGCACAGTGTCTGTGCCCTAAACTGAGGAGAGTGTAAATCTCCCTGGTTATATAAATTTAACCAGCCAGCACAGACTCAGTGCCCAAAACTGAGGAGAGTGCAAATTTCCTGGTTGAATAAATTTAACCAGCCAGCACAGACTCAGTGCCCGAAACTGAGGAGAGTGTAAAATTCCTGGTTATATAAATTTAACCTGCCAGCACTGACCCAGGGCCCAAAACTGAGGATAGTGTAAATCTCCTGTTTATATATATTTAACCAGCCAGCACAGACTCAGTGCCCTAAACTGAGGAGAGTGTAAATCTCCTGGTTAGCAATATCTAACCAGTCCGCACAGAGTCAGTGCCCTAAACTGAGGAGAGTGTAAATCTCCTGGTAATATAAATTTAACCAGCCAGCACAGACTCAGTGCCCTAACCTGCGGAGAGTGTAAATCTCCTGGTTATATGTATTCAACCAGCCAGCACAGAGTCAATGCCCGAAACTGAGGAGAGTGTAAATCTCCTGGTTATGTAAATGTAACCACACAGGAAATAGTCAATGCCCTAAACTGAGGAGAGTGTAAATCTCCTGGTTATACATAATTAATCAGCCAGCACAGAGTCAGTTCCCTAAACTGAGGAGAGTGTAAATCACCTGGTTATATACATTTAACCACCCAGCAAACAGTCTGTTCCCTAAACTGAGGAGAGTGTAAATCTCCTGGTCATATATATTTAACCAGCCAGCACAGACTCAGTGCCCTAAACTGAGGAGAGTGTAAATCTCCTGGTTATATATATTCAACCAGCCAGCACAGAGTCAGTGTCCTAAACTGAGGAGAGTGTAAATCTCCGGGTTATATATATTTAACCACACTGGAAATAGTCAGTGCCCTAAACTGAGGTGAGTGTAAATCTCCTGGTTATATACATTTAACCACCCAGCAAAGAGTCCGTTCCCGAAAGTGAGGAGAGTGTAAATCTCCTGGTCGTCTATATTTAACCAGCCAGCACAGACTCAGTGCCCTAAACTGAGGAGAGTGGAAATCTCCTGGTTATATATATTTAACCAGCCAGCACAGACTCCGTTCCATAAACTGAGATGAGGTTAAATATCCTGCTTATATATATTTAACCAGCCAGCACAGACTCAGTGCCCTAAACTGAGGAGAGTGTAAATGTCCTGGTTAGAAATATTTAACCACCCAACAAAGAGTCAGTGCCCTAAACTGAGGAGAGTGTAATTCTCCCTGTTTATATATATTCAACCAGCCAGCACAGAGTCAGTGCCCTAAACTGAGGAGAGTGTAAATCTCCTGGTTATATGAATTTAACCAGCCAGCACAGACGCAGTGCCCTAAACTGAGGAGAGTGCAAATCTCCTGGTTATATGAATTTAACCAGCCAGCACAGACGCAGTGCCCTAAACTGAGGAGAGTGCAAATCTCCTGGTCATATATATTTAACCAGCCAGCGCAGACTCAGTGCCCTAAACTGAGGAGAGAGTAAATCTCCTGGTTGTATATATTCAACCAGCCAGCACAGAGTCAGTGCCCTAAACTGAGGAGAGTGTAAATCTCCTGGTGACATATATTTAACCAGCCAGCACAGAGTCAGTGATCTAAACTGAGGAGAGTGTAAATCTCACTGGTTATACAAATTTAACCAGCCAGCACAGACTCCGTGCCCAAAACGGAGGAGAGTGTAAATTTCATAGTTTAATAAATTTAACCAGCCAGCACAGACTCAGTGCCCTAAACTGAGGAGTGTGTAAATGTCCTGGTCATATATATTTAACCAGCCAGCACAGACACAGTGCCATAAACTGAGGAGAGAGTAAATCTCCTGGTTGTATGTATTTAACGAGACAGCACAGACTCAGTGCCATAAACTGAGAAGTGTGTAAATCTCCTGGTTACATATATTTAACCAGCCAGCACAGAGTCAGTGCTCTAAACTGAGGAGTGTGTAAATCTCCTGGTTAAATAAATTTAACCAGCCAGCACAGACCCAGGGCCCAAAACTGAGGAGAGTGTAAATCTCCTGGTTATATATATTTAACCAGCCAGCACAGACTCAGTGCCCTAAACTGCGGAGAGTGTAAATCTCCTGGTTGTACATATTTAACCAGCCAGCACAGACTCAGTTCCATAAACTGAGAAGAGGTGAAATATCCTGGTTGTTTCTATTTAACCAGACAGCACTGACTCAGTGCCGTAAACTGAGAACAGTGTAAATCTCCTGGTTATATATATTTAACCAGCCAGCACAGACCCAAGGCCCAAAACTGAGGAGAGTGTAAATCTTCTGCTTATATATATTTAACCACCCAGCACAGACTCAGTGCCCTAAACTGAGGAGAGTGTAAATCTCCTGGTTAGTAATATTTAACCACCCAGCAAAGAGTCAGTGCCCTTAACTGAGGAGAGTGTCAATCTCCCTGTTTATATATATTTAACCAGCCCGCACAGAGTCAGTGCCCTAAACGGAGGAGAGTGTAAATCTCCTGGTAATATAAATTTAACCAGCCAGCACAGACTCAGTGCCCTAACCTGCGGAGAGTGTAAATCTCCTGGTTATATATATTCAACCAGCCAGCACAGAGTCAGTGCCGTAAACTGATGAGAGTGTAAATCTCCTGGTTAGAAATATTTAACCACCCAACAAAGATTCAGTGCCCGAAACTGAGAGGAGTGTAAATCCCCTGGTTATATGAATTTTACCAGCCAGCGCAGACTCAGTGCCCTAAACTGAGAAGAGTGTAAATCTCCTGGTTATATGAATTTAACCAGCCAGCACAGACGCAGTGCCCTAATCTGAGGAGAGTGCAAATCTCCTGGTCATATATATTTAACCAGCCAGCACAGAGTCCGTGCCCTAAACTGAGGAGAGTGTAAATCTCCTGGTTACATATATTAGCAGCCAGCACAGTGTCTGTGCCCTAAACTGAGGAGAGTGTAAATCTCCCTGGTTATATAAATTTAACCAGCCAGCACAGACTCAGTGCCCAAAACTGAGGAGAGTGCAAATTTCCTGGTTGAATAAATTTAACCAGCCAGCACAGACTCAGTGCCCGAAACTGAGGAGAGTGTAAAATTCCTGGTTATATAAATTTAACCTGCCAGCACTGACCCAGGGCCCAAAACTGAGGATAGTGTAAATCTCCTGTTTATATATATTTAACCAGCCAGCACAGACTCAGTGCCCTAAACTGAGGAGAGTGTAAATCTCCTGGTTAGCAATATCTAACCAGTCCGCACAGAGTCAGTGCCCTAAACTGAGGAGAGTGTAAATCTCCTGGTAATATAAATTTAACCAGCCAGCACAGACTCAGTGCCCTAACCTGCGGAGAGTGTAAATCTCCTGGTTATATGTATTCAACCAGCCAGCACAGAGTCAATGCCCGAAACTGAGGAGAGTGTAAATCTCCTGGTTATGTAAATGTAACCACACAGGAAATAGTCAATGCCCTAAACTGAGGAGAGTGTAAATCTCCTGGTTATACATAATTAATCAGCCAGCACAGAGTCAGTTCCCTAAACTGAGGAGAGTGTAAATCACCTGGTTATATACATTTAACCACCCAGCAAACAGTCTGTTCCCTAAACTGAGGAGAGTGTAAATCTCCTGGTCATATATATTTAACCAGCCAGCACAGACTCAGTGCCCTAAACTGAGGAGAGTGTAAATCTCCTGGTTATATATATTCAACCAGCCAGCACAGAGTCAGTGTCCTAAACTGAGGAGAGTGTAAATCTCCGGGTTATATATATTTAACCACACTGGAAATAGTCAGTGCCCTAAACTGAGGTGAGTGTAAATCTCCTGGTTATATACATTTAACCACCCAGCAAAGAGTCCGTTCCCGAAAGTGAGGAGAGTGTAAATCTCCTGGTCGTCTATATTTAACCAGCCAGCACAGACTCAGTGCCCTAAACTGAGGAGAGTGGAAATCTCCTGGTTATATATATTTAACCAGCCAGCACAGACTCCGTTCCATAAACTGAGATGAGGTTAAATATCCTGCTTATATATATTTAACCAGCCAGCACAGACTCAGTGCCCTAAACTGAGGAGAGTGTAAATGTCCTGGTTAGAAATATTTAACCACCCAACAAAGAGTCAGTGCCCTAAACTGAGGAGAGTGTAATTCTCCCTGTTTATATATATTCAACCAGCCAGCACAGAGTCAGTGCCCTAAACTGAGGAGAGTGTAAATCTCCTGGTTATATGAATTTAACCAGCCAGCACAGACGCAGTGCCCTAAACTGAGGAGAGTGCAAATCTCCTGGTTATATGAATTTAACCAGCCAGCACAGACGCAGTGCCCTAAACTGAGGAGAGTGCAAATCTCCTGGTCATATATATTTAACCAGCCAGCGCAGACTCAGTGCCCTAAACTGAGGAGAGAGTAAATCTCCTGGTTGTATATATTCAACCAGCCAGCACAGAGTCAGTGCCCTAAACTGAGGAGAGTGTAAATCTCCTGGTGACATATATTTAACCAGCCAGCACAGAGTCAGTGATCTAAACTGAGGAGAGTGTAAATCTCACTGGTTATACAAATTTAACCAGCCAGCACAGACTCCGTGCCCAAAACGGAGGAGAGTGTAAATTTCATAGTTTCATAAATTTAACCAGCCAGCACAGACTCAGTGCCCTAAACTGAGGAGTGTGTAAATGTCCTGGTCATATATATTTAACCAGCCAGCACAGACACAGTGCCATAAACTGAGGAGAGAGTAAATCTCCTGGTTGTATGTATTTAACGAGACAGCACAGACTCACTGCCATAAACTGAGAAGTGTGTAAATCTCCTGGTTACATATATTTAACCAGCCAGCACAGAGTCAGTGCTCTAAACTGAGGAGTGTGTAAATCTCCTGGTTAAATAAATTTAACCAGCCAGCACAGACCCAGGGCCCAAAACTGAGGAGAGTGTAAATCTCCTGGTTATATATATTTAACCAGCCAGCACAGACTCAGTGCCCTAAACTGCGGAGAGTGTAAATCTCCTGGTTGTACATATTTAACCAGCCAGCACAGACTCAGTTCCATAAACTGAGAAGAGGTGAAATATCCTGGTTGTTTCTATTTAACCAGACAGCACTGACTCAGTGCCGTAAACTGAGAACAGTGTAAATCTCCTGGTTATATATATTTAACCAGCCAGCACAGACCCAAGGCCCAAAACTGAGGAGAGTGTAAATCTTCTGCTTATATATATTTAACCACCCAGCACAGACTCAGTGCCCTAAACTGAGGAGAGTGTAAATCTCCTGGTTAGTAATATTTAACCACCCAGCAAAGAGTCAGTGCCCTTAACTGAGGAGAGTGTCAATCTCCCTGTTTATATATATTTAACCAGCCCGCACAGAGTCAGTGCCCTAAACGGAGGAGAGTGTAAATCTCCTGGTAATATAAATTTAACCAGCCAGCACAGACTCAGTGCCCTAACCTGCGGAGAGTGTAAATCTCCTGGTTATATATATTCAACCAGCCAGCACAGTGTCAGTGCCGTAAACTGATGAGAGTGTAAATCTCCTGGTTAGAAATATTTAACCACCCAACAAAGATTCAGTGCCCGAAACTGAGGGGAGTGTAAATCTCCTGGTTATATGAATTTTACCAGCAAGTGCAGACTCAGTGCCCTAAACTGAGAAGAGTGTAAATCTCCTGGTTATATGAATTTAACCACACTGGAAATAGTCAGTGCCCTAAACTGAGGAGAGTGTAAATCTCCTGGTTATATGTAATTAACCAGCCAACACAGAGTCTGTGCCGTAAACTGAGGAGAATGTAAAACTCCAGGTTTCATATATTTAACCAGCCAGCGCAGAGTTAGTGCCCTAAACTGAGGAGAGTGTAAATCTCCTGGTTAGAAATATTTAACCACCCAACACAGAGTCAGTGCCCTAAACTGAAAAGAGTGGAAATCTCCTAATCATATATGTTTAACCAACCAGCACACACACAGTGCCCTAAACTGAGGAGAGTGTAAATCTCCTGGTTACATATATTTAACCAGCCTGCACAGAGTCCGTGCCATAAACTGAGGAGAGAGTAAATCTCCTGGTTATATATATTTAACGAGACAACACAGACTCAGTGCCATAAACTGAGGAGTGTGTAAAATCTCCTGGTTACATAGATTTAACCAGCCAGCACAGAGTCAGTGCTCTAAACTGAGGAGTGTGTAAATCTCCTGGTTATATAAATTTAACCAGCCAGCACAGACCCAGGGCCCAAAACTGAGGAGAGTGTAAATCTCCTGGTTATCTATATTTAACCAGCCAGCACAGACTCAGTGCCCTAAACTGAGGAGAGTGTAAATCTCCTGGTTATATACATTTAACCAGCCAGCACAGACTCAGTGCCATAAACTGAGGAGAGAGTAAATCTCCTGGTTGTATATATTTAACGAGACAGCACAGACTCAGTGCCATAAACTGAGGAGTGTGTAAATCTCCTGGTTACATATATTTAACCAGCCAGCACAGACTCAGTGCCCGAAACTGAGGAGAGTGTAAATCTCCTGGTTAGCAATATTTAACCACCCAGCACAGACGCAGTGCCCTAAACTGAGGAGAGTGTAAATCTCCTGGTTACATATATTAGCAGCCAGCACAGTGTCTGTGCCCTAAACTGAGGTGAGTGTAAATCTCCCTGGTTATATAAATTTAACCAGCCAGCACAGACTCAGTGCCCAAAACTGAGGAGAGTGCAAATTTCCTGGTTGAATAAATTTAACCAGCCAGCACAGATTCAGTGCCGGAAACTGAGGAGAGTGTAAAATTCCTGGTTTTCTAAATTTAACCAGCCAGCACAGACCCAGGGCCCAAAACTGAGGAGAGTGTAAATCTCCTGCTTATATATATTTAACCAGCCCGCACAGACTCAGTGCCCAAACTGAGGAGAGTGTAAATCTCCTGCTTATATATATTTAACCAGCCTGCACAGAGTCAGTGCCCTCAACTGAGGAGAGTGTAAATCTCCTGGTAATATAAATTTAACCAGACAGCACAGATTCAGTGCCCAAACCTGCGGAGAGTGTAAATCTCCTGGTAATATGTATTCAACCAGCCAGCACAGAGTCAATGCCCGAAACTGAGGAGAGTGTAAATCTCCTGGTTATGTAAATGAAACCACACAGGAAATAGTCAGTGCCCTAAACTGAGGAGAGTGTAAATCTCCTGGTTATACATAATTAATCAGCCAGCACAGAGTCAGTGCCCTAAACTGAGGAGAGTGTAAATCTCCTGGTTATATATATTTAACCACACTGGAAATAGTCAGTGCCCTAAACTGAGGAGAGTGTAAATCTCCTGGTTATATACATTTAACCACCCAGCAAAGAGTCCGTTCCCTAAACTGAGGAGAGTGTAAATCTCCTGGTCGTCTATATTTAACCAGCCAGCACAGACTCAGTGCCCTTAACTGAGGAGAGTGTAAATCTCGCTGTTTATATATATTTAACCAGCCCGCACAGAGTCAGTGCCCTAAACGGAGGAGAGTGTAAATCTCCTGGTAATATAAATTTAACCAGCCAGCACAGACTCAGTGCCCTAACCTGCGGAGAGTGTAAAACTCCTGGTTATATATATTCAACCAGCCAGCACAGAGTCAGTGCCGTAAACTGATGAGAGTGTAAATCTCCTGGTTAGAAATATTTAACCACCCAACAAAGATTCAGTGCCCGAAACTGAGGGGAGTGTAAATCTCCTGGTTATATGAATTTTACCAGCAAGCGCAGACTCAGTGCCCTAAACTGAGAAGAGTGTAAATCTCCTGGTTATATGAATTTAACCACACTGGAAATAGTCAGTGCCCTAAACTGAGGAGAGTGTAAATCTCCTGGTTATATGTAATTAACCAGCCAACACAGAGTCTGTGCCGTAAACTGAGGAGAATGTAAAACTCCAGGTTTCATATATTTAACCAGCCAGCGCAGAGTTAGTGCCCTAAACTGAGGAGAGTGTAAATCTCCTGGTTAGAAATATTTAACCACCCAACACAGAGTCAGTGCCCTAAACTGAAAAGAGTGGAAATCTCCTAATCATATATGTTTAACCAACCAGCACACACACAGTGCCTTAAACTGAGGAGAGTGTAAATCTCCTGGTTACATATATTTAACCAGCCTGCACAGAGTCCGTGCCATAAACTGAGGAGAGAGTAAATCTCCTGGTTATATATATTTAACGAGACAACACAGACTCAGTGCCATAAACTGAGGAGTGTGTAAAATCTCCAGGTTACATAGATTTAACCAGCCAGCACAGAGTCAGTGCTCTAAACTGAGGAGTGTGTAAATCTCCTGGTTATATAAATTTAACCAGCCAGCACAGACCCAGGGCCCAAAACTGAGGAGAGTGTAAATCTCCTGGTTATATATATTTAACCAGCCAGCACAGACTCAGTGCCCTAAACTGAGGAGAGTGTAAATCTCCTGGTTATATACATTTAACCAGCCAGCACAGACTCAGTGCCATAAACTGAGGAGAGAGTAAATCTCCTGGTTGTATATATTTAACGAGACAGCACAGACTCAGTGCCATAAACTGAGGAGTGTGTAAATCTCCTGGTTACATATATTTAACCAGCCAGCACAGACTCAGTGCCCTAAACTGAGGAGAGTGTAAATCTCCTGGTTAGCAATATTTAACCACCCAGCACAGACGCAGTGCCCTAAACTGAGGAGAGTGTAAATCTCCTGGTTACATATATTAGCAGCCAGCACAGTGTCTGTGCCCTAAACTGAGGTGAGTGTAAATCTCCCTGGTTATATAAATTTAACCAGCCAGCACAGACTCAGTGCCCAAAACTGAGGAGAGTGCAAATTTCCTGGTTGAATAAATTTAACCAGCCAGCACAGATTCAGTGCCGGAAACTGAGGAGAGTGTAAAATTCCTGGTTTTCTAAATTTAACCAGCCAGCACAGACCCAGGGCCCAAAACTGAGGAGAGTGTAAATCTCCTGCTTATATATATTTAACCAGCCCGCACAGACTCAGTGCCCAAACTGAGGAGAGTGTAAATCTCCTGCTTATATATATTTAACCAGCCTGCACAGAGTCAGTGCCCTCAACTGAGGAGAGTGTAAATCTCCTGGTAATATAAATTTAACCAGACAGCACAGATTCAGTGCCCAAACCTGCGGAGAGTGTAAATCTCCTGGTAATATGTATTCAACCAGCCAGCACAGAGTCAATGCCCGAAACTGAGGAGAGTGTAAATCTCCTGGTTATGTAAATGAAACCACACAGGAAATAGTCAGTGCCCTAAACTGAGGAGAGTGTAAATCTCCTGGTTATACATAATTAATCAGCCAGCACAGAGTCAGTGCCCTAAACTGAGGAGAGTGTAAATCTCCTGGTTATATATATTTAACCACACTGGAAATAGTCAGTGCCCTAAACTGAGGAGAGTGTAAATCTCCTGGTTATATACATTTAACCACCCAGCAAAGAGTCCGTTCCCTAAACTGAGGAGAGTGTAAATCTCCTGGTCGTCTATATTTAACCAGCCAGCACAGACTCAGTGCCCTTAACTGAGGAGAGTGTAAATCTCGCTGTTTATATATATTTAACCAGCCCGCACAGAGTCAGTGCCCTAAACGGAGGAGAGTGTAAATCTCCTGGTAATATAAATTTAACCAGCCAGCACAGACTCAGTGCCCTAACCTGCGGAGAGTGTAAATCTCCTGGTTATATATATTCAACCAGCCAGCACAGAGTCAGTGCCGTAAACTGATGAGAGTGTAAATCTCCTGGTTAGAAATATTTAACCACCCAACAAAGATTCAGTGCCCGAAACTGAGGGGAGTGTAAATCTCCTGGTTATATGAATTTTACCAGCAAGCGCAGACTCAGTGCCCTAAACTGAGAAGAGTGTAAATCTCCTGGTTATATGAATTTAACCACACTGGAAATAGTCAGTGCCCTAAACTGAGGAGAGTGTAAATCTCCTGGTTATATGTAATTAACCAGCCAACACAGAGTCTGTGCCGTAAACTGAGGAGAATGTAAAACTCCAGGTTTCATATATTTAACCAGCCAGCGCAGAGTTAGTGCCCTAAACTGAGGAGAGTGTAAATCTCCTGGTTAGAAATATTTAACCACCCAACACAGAGTCAGTGCCCTAAACTGAAAAGAGTGGAAATCTCCTAATCATATATGTTTAACCAACCAGCACACACACAGTGCCTTAAACTGAGGAGAGTGTAAATCTCCTGGTTACATATATTTAACCAGCCTGCACAGAGTCCGTGCCATAAACTGAGGAGAGAGTAAATCTCCTGGTTATATATATTTAACGAGACAACACAGACTCAGTGCCATAAACTGAGGAGTGTGTAAAATCTCCAGGTTACATAGATTTAACCAGCCAGCACAGAGTCAGTGCTCTAAACTGAGGAGTGTGTAAATCTCCTGGTTATATAAATTTAACCAGCCAGCACAGACCCAGGGCCCAAAACTGAGGAGAGTGTAAATCTCCTGGTTATATATATTTAACCAGCCAGCACAGACTCAGTGCCCTAAACTGAGGAGAGTGTAAATCTCCTGGTTATATACATTTAACCAGCCAGCACAGACTCAGTGCCATAAACTGAGGAGAGAGTAAATCTCCTGGTTGTATATATTTAACGAGACAGCACAGACTCAGTGCCATAAACTGAGGAGTGTGTAAATCTCCTGGTTACATATATTTAACCAGCCAGCACAGACTCAGTGCCCTAAACTGAGGAGAGTGTAAATCTCCTGGTTAGCAATATTTAACCACCCAGCACAGACGCAGTGCCCTAAACTGAGGAGAGTGTAAATCTCCTGGTTACATATATTAGCAGCCAGCACAGTGTCTGTGCCCTAAACTGAGGTGAGTGTAAATCTCCCTGGTTATATAAATTTAACCAGCCAGCACAGACTCAGTGCCCAAAACTGAGGAGAGTGCAAATTTCCTGGTTGAATAAATTTAACCAGCCAGCACAGATTCAGTGCCGGAAACTGAGGAGAGTGTAAAATTCCTGGTTTTCTAAATTTAACCAGCCAGCACAGACCCAGGGCCCAAAACTGAGGAGAGTGTAAATCTCCTGCTTATATATATTTAACCAGCCCGCACAGACTCAGTGCCCAAACTGAGGAGAGTGTAAATCTCCTGCTTATATATATTTAACCAGCCTGCACAGAGTCAGTGCCCTCAACTGAGGAGAGTGTAAATCTCCTGGTAATATAAATTTAACCAGACAGCACAGATTCAGTGCCCAAACCTGCGGAGAGTGTAAATCTCCTGGTAATATGTATTCAACCAGCCAGCACAGAGTCAATGCCCGAAACTGAGGAGAGTGTAAATCTCCTGGTTATGTAAATGAAACCACACAGGAAATAGTCAGTGCCCTAAACTGAGGAGAGTGTAAATCTCCTGGTTATACATAATTAATCAGCCAGCACAGAGTCAGTGCCCTAAACTGAGGAGAGTGTAAATCTCCTGGTTATATATATTTAACCACACTGGAAATAGTCAGTGCCCTAAACTGAGGAGAGTGTAAATCTCCTGGTTATATACATTTAACCACCCAGCAAAGAGTCCGTTCCCTAAACTGAGGAGAGTGTAAATCTCCTGGTCGTCTATATTTAACCAGCCAGCACAGACTCAGTGCCCTTAACTGAGGAGAGTGTAAATCTCGCTGTTTATATATATTTAACCAGCCCGCACAGAGTCAGTGCCCTAAACGGAGGAGAGTGTAAATCTCCTGGTAATATAAATTTAACCAGCCAGCACAGACTCAGTGCCCTAACCTGCGGAGAGTGTAAATCTCCTGGTTATATATATTCAACCAGCCAGCACAGAGTCAGTGCCGTAAACTGATGAGAGTGTAAATCTCCTGGTTAGAAATATTTAACCACCCAACAAAGATTCAGTGCCCGAAACTGAGGGGAGTGTAAATCTCCTGGTTATATGAATTTTACCAGCAAGCGCAGACTCAGTGCCCTAAACTGAGAAGAGTGTAAATCTCCTGGTTATATGAATTTAACCACACTGGAAATAGTCAGTGCCCTAAACTGAGGAGAGTGTAAATCTCCTGGTTATATGTAATTAACCAGCCAACACAGAGTCTGTGCCGTAAACTGAGGAGAATGTAAAACTCCAGGTTTCATATATTTAACCAGCCAGCGCAGAGTTAGTGCCCTAAACTGAGGAGAGTGTAAATCTCCTGGTTAGAAATATTTAACCACCCAACACAGAGTCAGTGCCCTAAACTGAAAAGAGTGGAAATCTCCTAATCATATATGTTTAACCAACCAGCACACACACAGTGCCTTAAACTGAGGAGAGTGTAAATCTCCTGGTTACATATATTTAACCAGCCTGCACAGAGTCCGTGCCATAAACTGAGGAGAGAGTAAATCTCCTGGTTATATATATTTAACGAGACAACACAGACTCAGTGCCATAAACTGAGGAGTGTGTAAAATCTCCAGGTTACATAGATTTAACCAGCCAGCACAGAGTCAGTGCTCTAAACTGAGGAGTGTGTAAATCTCCTGGTTATATAAATTTAACCAGCCAGCACAGACCCAGGGCCCAAAACTGAGGAGAGTGTAAATCTCCTGGTTATATATATTTAACCAGCCAGCACAGACTCAGTGCCCTAAACTGAGGAGAGTGTAAATCTCCTGGTTATATACATTTAACCAGCCAGCACAGACTCAGTGCCATAAACTGAGGAGAGAGTAAATCTCCTGGTTGTATATATTTAACGAGACAGCACAGACTCAGTGCCATAAACTGAGGAGTGTGTAAATCTCCTGGTTACATATATTAGCAGCCAGAACAGTGTCTGTGCCCTAAACTGAGGAGAGTGTAAATCTCCCTGGTTATATAAATTTAACCAGCCAGCACAGACTCAGTGCCCAAAACTGAGGAGAGTGCAAATTTCCTGGTTGAATAAATATAACCAGCCAGCACAGACTCAGTGCCCGAAACTGAGGAGAGTGTAAATCTCCTGCTTATATATATTTAACCAGCCAGCACAGACTCAGTGCCCAAACTGAGGAGAGTGTAAATCTCCTGGTTATATGTATTCAACCAGCCAGCACAGAGTCAATGCCCGAAACTGAGGAGAGTGTAAATCTCCTGGTTATGTAAATGAAACCACACAGGAAATAGTCAGTGCCCGAAACTGAGGAGAGTGTAAATCTCCTGCTTATATATATTTAACCAGCCAGCACAGACTCAGTGCCCAAACTGAGGAGAGTGTAAATCTCCTGCTTATATATATTTAACCAGCCTGCACAGAGTCAGTGCCCGAAACTGAGGAGAGTGTAAATCTCCTGGTAATATAAATTTAACCAGCCAGCACAGATTCAGTGCCCAAACCTGCGGAGAGTGTAAATCTCCTGGTTATATGTATTCAACCAGCCAGCACAGAGTCAATGCCCGAAACTGAGGAGAGTGTAAATCTCCTGGTTATGTAAATGAAACCTCACAGGAAATAGTCAGTGCCCTAAATTGAGGAGAGTGTAAATCTCCTGGTTATACATAATTAATCAGCCAGCACAGAGTCAGTTCCCTAAACTGAGGAGAGTGTAAATCACCTGGTTATATACATTTAACCACCCAGCAAAGAGTCCGTTCCCTAAACTGAGGAGAGTGTAAATCTCCTGGTCATATATATTTAACCAGCCAGCACAGACTCAGTGCCCTAAACTGAGGAGAGTGTAAATCTCCTGGTTATATATATTTAACCACACTGGAAATAGTCAGTGCCCTAAACTGAGGAGAGTGTAAATCTCCTGGTTATATACATTTAACCACCCAGCAAAGAGTCCGTTCCCTAAACTGAGGAGAGTGTAAATCTCCTGGTCGTCTATATTTAACCAGCCAGCACAGAGTCAGTGCCCTAAACTGAGGAGAGTGTAAATCTCCTGGTTATATATATTTAACCAGACAGCACAGACTCCGTTCCATAAACTGAGAAGAGGTTAAATATCCTGGTTATATGTAATTAACCAGCCAGCAGAGACTCAGTGCCCTCAACTGAGGAGAGTGTAAATCTCCTGGTTACATATATTTAACCAGCCAGCACAGAGTCAGTGATCTAAACTGAGGAGAGTGTAAATCTCACTGGTTATACAAATTTAACCAGCCAGCACAGACTCCGTGCCCAAAACGGAGGAGAGTGTAAATTCCATAGTTTAATAAATTTAACCAGCCAGCACAGACACAGTGCCCTAAACTGAGGAGAGTGTAAATGTCCTGGTCATATATATTTAACCAGCCAGCCCAGAGTCAGTGCCATAAACTGAGGAGTGTGTAAATCTCCTGGTTACATATATTTAACCAGCCAGCACAGACCCAGGGCCCAAAACTGAGGAGAGTGTAAATCTCCTGGTTATATATATTTAACCAGCTATCACAGCCTCAGTGCCCTAAACTGAGGAGAGTGTAAATCTCCTGGTTATATATATTTAACCAGCCAGCACAGACTCAGTTCCCTAAACTGAGGAGAGAGTAAATCACCTGGTCATATATATTTAACCACCCAGCAACGAGTCCGTTCCCTAAACTGAGGAGAGTGTAAATCTCCTGGTCATATATATTTAACCTGCCAGCACAGACTCAGTGCCCTAAACTGAGGAGAGTGTAAATCTCCTGGTGACATATATTCAACCAGCCAGCACAGAGTCAGTGCCCTAAACTGAGGAGAGTGTAAATCTCCGGGTTATATATATTTAACCACACTGGAAATAGTCAGTGCCCTAAACTGAGGAGAGTGTAAATCTCCTGGTTATATACATTTAACCACCCAGCAAAGAGTCCGTTCCCGAAACTGAGGAGAGTGTAAAATTCCTGGTTTTCTAAATTTAACCAGCCAGCACAGACCCTGGGCCCAAATCTGAGGAGAGTGTAAATCTCCTGCTTATATATATTTAACCAGCCAGCACAGACTCAGTGCCCAAACTGAGGAGAGTGTAAATCTCCTGCTTATATATATTTAACCAGCCTGCACAGAGTCAGTGCCCTCAACTGAGGAGAGTGTAAATCTCCTGGTAATATAAATTTAACCAGACAGCACAGATTCAGTGCCCAAACCTGCGGAGAGTGTAAATCTCCTGGTTATATGTATTCAACCCGCCAGCACAGAGTCAATGCCCGAAACTGAGGAGAGTGTAAATCTCCTGGTTATGTAAATGTAACCAGACAGGAAATAGTCAATGCCCTAAACTGAGGAGAGTGTAAATCTCCTGGTTATACATAATTAATCAGCCAGCACAGAGTCAGTGCCCTAAACTGAGGAGAGTGTAAATCTCCTGGTTATATATATTTAACCACACTGGAAATAGTCAGTGCCCTAAACTGAGGAGAGTGTAAATCTCCTGGTTATATACATTTAACCACCCAGCAAAGAGTCCGTTCCCTAAACTGAGGAGAGTGTAAATCTCCTGGTCGTCTATATTTAACCAGCCAGCACAGACTCAGTGCCCTTAACTGAGGAGAGTGTAAATCTCGCTGTTTATATATATTTAACCAGCCCGCACAGAGTCAGTGGCCTAAACGGAGGAGAGTGTAAATCTCCTGGTAATATAAATTTAACCAGCCAGCACAGACTCAGTGCCCTAACCTGCGGAGAGTGTAAATCTCCTGGTTATATATATTCAACCAGCCAGCACAGAGTCAGTGCCGTAAACTGATGAGAGTGTAAATCTCCTGGTTAGAAATATTTAACCACCCAACAAAGATTCAGTGCCCGAAACTGAGGGGAGTGTAAATCTCCTGGTTATATGAATTTTACCAGCAAGCGCAGACTCAGTGCCCTAAACTGAGAAGAGTGTAAATCTCCTGGTTATATGAATTTAACCACACTGGAAATAGTCAGTGCCCTAAACTGAGGAGAGTGTAAATCTCCTGGTTATATGTAATTAACCAGCCAACACAGAGTCTGTGCCGTAAACTGAGGAGAATGTAAAACTCCAGGTTTCATATATTTAACCAGCCAGCGCAGAGTTAGTGCCCTAAACTGAGGAGAGTGTAAATCTCCTGGTTAGAAATATTTAACCACCCAACACAGAGTCAGTGCCCTAAACTGAAAAGAGTGGAAATCTCCTAATCATATATGTTTAACCAACCAGCACACACACAGTGCCTTAAACTGAGGAGAGTGTAAATCTCCTGGTTACATATATTTAACCAGCCTGCACAGAGTCCGTGCCATAAACTGAGGAGAGAGTAAATCTCCTGGTTATATATATTTAACGAGACAACACAGACTCAGTGCCATAAACTGAGGAGTGTGTAAAATCTCCAGGTTACATAGATTTAACCAGCCAGCACAGAGTCAGTGCTCTAAACTGAGGAGTGTGTAAATCTCCTGGTTATATAAATTTAACCAGCCAGCACAGACCCAGGGCCCAAAACTGAGGAGAGTGTAAATCTCCTGGTTATATATATTTAACCAGCCAGCACAGACTCAGTGCCCTAAACTGAGGAGAGTGTAAATCTCCTGGTTATATACATTTAACCAGCCAGCACAGACTCAGTGCCATAAACTGAGGAGAGAGTAAATCTCCTGGTTGTATATATTTAACGAGACAGCACAGACTCAGTGCCATAAACTGAGGAGTGTGTAAATCTCCTGGTTACATATATTTAACCAGCCAGCACAGACTCAGTGCCCTAAACTGAGGAGAGTGTAAATCTCCTGGTTAGCAATATTTAACCACCCAGCACAGACGCAGTGCCCTAAACTGAGGAGAGTGTAAATCTCCTGGTTACATATATTAGCAGCCAGCACAGTGTCTGTGCCCTAAACTGAGGTGAGTGTAAATCTCCCTGGTTATATAAATTTAACCAGCCAGCACAGACTCAGTGCCCAAAACTGAGGAGAGTGCAAATTTCCTGGTTGAATAAATTTAACCAGCCAGCACAGATTCAGTGCCGGAAACTGAGGAGAGTGTAAAATTCCTGGTTTTCTAAATTTAACCAGCCAGCACAGACCCAGGGCCCAAAACTGAGGAGAGTGTAAATCTCCTGCTTATATATATTTAACCAGCCCGCACAGACTCAGTGCCCAAACTGAGGAGAGTGTAAATCTCCTGCTTATATATATTTAACCAGCCTGCACAGAGTCAGTGCCCTCAACTGAGGAGAGTGTAAATCTCCTGGTAATATAAATTTAACCAGACAGCACAGATTCAGTGCCCAAACCTGCGGAGAGTGTAAATCTCCTGGTAATATGTATTCAACCAGCCAGCACAGAGTCAATGCCCGAAACTGAGGAGAGTGTAAATCTCCTGGTTATGTAAATGAAACCACACAGGAAATAGTCAGTGCCCTAAACTGAGGAGAGTGTAAATCTCCTGGTTATACATAATTAATCAGCCAGCACAGAGTCAGTGCCCTAAACTGAGGAGAGTGTAAATCTCCTGGTTATATATATTTAACCACACTGGAAATAGTCAGTGCCCTAAACTGAGGAGAGTGTAAATCTCCTGGTTATATACATTTAACCACCCAGCAAAGAGTCCGTTCCCTAAACTGAGGAGAGTGTAAATCTCCTGGTCGTCTATATTTAACCAGCCAGCACAGACTCAGTGCCCTTAACTGAGGAGAGTGTAAATCTCGCTGTTTATATATATTTAACCAGCCCGCACAGAGTCAGTGGCCTAAACGGAGGAGAGTGTAAATCTCCTGGTAATATAAATTTAACCAGCCAGCACAGACTCAGTGCCCTAACCTGCGGAGAGTGTAAATCTCCTGGTTATATATATTCAACCAGCCAGCACAGAGTCAGTGCCGTAAACTGATGAGAGTGTAAATCTCCTGGTTAGAAATATTTAACCACCCAACAAAGATTCAGTGCCCGAAACTGAGGGGAGTGTAAATCTCCTGGTTATATGAATTTTACCAGCAAGCGCAGACTCAGTGCCCTAAACTGAGAAGAGTGTAAATCTCCTGGTTATATGAATTTAACCACACTGGAAATAGTCAGTGCCCTAAACTGAGGAGAGTGTAAATCTCCTGGTTATATGTAATTAACCAGCCAACACAGAGTCTGTGCCGTAAACTGAGGAGAATGTAAAACTCCAGGTTTCATATATTTAACCAGCCAGCGCAGAGTTAGTGCCCTAAACTGAGGAGAGTGTAAATCTCCTGGTTAGAAATATTTAACCACCCAACACAGAGTCAGTGCCCTAAACTGAAAAGAGTGGAAATCTCCTAATCATATATGTTTAACCAACCAGCACACACACAGTGCCTTAAACTGAGGAGAGTGTAAATCTCCTGGTTACATATATTTAACCAGCCTGCACAGAGTCCGTGCCATAAACTGAGGAGAGAGTAAATCTCCTGGTTATATATATTTAACGAGACAACACAGACTCAGTGCCATAAACTGAGGAGTGTGTAAAATCTCCAGGTTACATAGATTTAACCAGCCAGCACAGAGTCAGTGCTCTAAACTGAGGAGTGTGTAAATCTCCTGGTTATATAAATTTAACCAGCCAGCACAGACCCAGGGCCCAAAACTGAGGAGAGTGTAAATCTCCTGGTTATATATATTTAACCAGCCAGCACAGACTCAGTGCCCTAAACTGAGGAGAGTGTAAATCTCCTGGTTATATACATTTAACCAGCCAGCACAGACTCAGTGCCATAAACTGAGGAGAGAGTAAATCTCCTGGTTGTATATATTTAACGAGACAGCACAGACTCAGTGCCATAAACTGAGGAGTGTGTAAATCTCCTGGTTACATATATTTAACCAGCCAGCACAGACTCAGTGCCCTAAACTGAGGAGAGTGTAAATCTCCTGGTTAGCAATATTTAACCACCCAGCACAGACGCAGTGCCCTAAACTGAGGAGAGTGTAAATCTCCTGGTTACATATATTAGCAGCCAGCACAGTGTCTGTGCCCTAAACTGAGGAGAGTGTAAATCTCCCTGGTTATATAAATTTAACCAGCCAGCACAGACTCAGTGCCCAAAACTGAGGAGAGTGCAAATTTCCTGGTTGAATAAATATAACCAGCCAGCACAGACTCAGTGCCCGAAACTGAGGAGAGTGTAAATCTCCTGCTTATATATATTTAACCAGCCAGCACAGACTCAGTGCCCAAACTGAGGAGAGTGTAAATCTCCTGGTTATATGTATTCAACCAGCCAGCACAGAGTCAATGCCCGAAACTGAGGAGAGTGTAAATCTCCTGGTTATGTAAATGAAACCACACAGGAAATAGTCAGTGCCCGAAACTGAGGAGAGTGTAAATCTCCTGCTTATATATATTTAACCAGCCAGCACAGACTCAGTGCCCAAACTGAGGAGAGTGTAAATCTCCTGCTTATATATATTTAACCAGCCTGCACAGAGTCAGTGCCCGAAACTGAGGAGAGTGTAAATCTCCTGGTAATATAAATTTAACCAGCCAGCACAGATTCAGTGCCCAAACCTGCGGAGAGTGTAAATCTCCTGGTTATATGTATTCAACCAGCCAGCACAGAGTCAATGCCCGAAACTGAGGAGAGTGTAAATCTCCTGGTTATGTAAATGAAACCTCACAGGAAATAGTCAGTGCCCTAAATTGAGGAGAGTGTAAATCTCCTGGTTATACATAATTAATCAGCCAGCACAGAGTCAGTTCCCTAAACTGAGGAGAGTGTAAATCACCTGGTTATATACATTTAACCACCCAGCAAAGAGTCCGTTCCCTAAACTGAGGAGAGTGTAAATCTCCTGGTCATATATATTTAACCAGCCAGCACAGACTCAGTGCCCTAAACTGAGGAGAGTGTAAATCTCCTGGTTATATATATTTAACCACACTGGAAATAGTCAGTGCCCTAAACTGAGGAGAGTGTAAATCTCCTGGTTATATACATTTAACCACCCAGCAAAGAGTCCGTTCCCTAAACTGAGGAGAGTGTAAATCTCCTGGTCGTCTATATTTAACCAGCCAGCACAGAGTCAGTGCCCTAAACTGAGGAGAGTGTAAATCTCCTGGTTATATATATTTAACCAGACAGCACAGACTCCGTTCCATAAACTGAGAAGAGGTTAAATATCCTGGTTATATGTAATTAACCAGCCAGCAGAGACTCAGTGCCCTCAACTGAGGAGAGTGTAAATCTCCTGGTTACATATATTTAACCAGCCAGCACAGAGTCAGTGATCTAAACTGAGGAGAGTGTAAATCTCACTGGTTATACAAATTTAACCAGCCAGCACAGACTCCGTGCCCAAAACGGAGGAGAGTGTAAATTCCATAGTTTAATAAATTTAACCAGCCAGCACAGACACAGTGCCCTAAACTGAGGAGAGTGTAAATGTCCTGGTCATATATATTTAACCAGCCAGCCCAGAGTCAGTGCCATAAACTGAGGAGTGTGTAAATCTCCTGGTTACATATATTTAACCAGCCAGCACAGACCCAGGGCCCAAAACTGAGGAGAGTGTAAATCTCCTGGTTATATATATTTAACCAGCTATCACAGCCTCAGTGCCCTAAACTGAGGAGAGTGTAAATCTCCTGGTTATATATATTTAACCAGCCAGCACAGACTCAGTTCCCTAAACTGAGGAGAGAGTAAATCACCTGGTCATATATATTTAACCACCCAGCAACGAGTCCGTTCCCTAAACTGAGGAGAGTGTAAATCTCCTGGTCATATATATTTAACCTGCCAGCACAGACTCAGTGCCCTAAACTGAGGAGAGTGTAAATCTCCTGGTGACATATATTCAACCAGCCAGCACAGAGTCAGTGCCCTAAACTGAGGAGAGTGTAAATCTCCGGGTTATATATATTTAACCACACTGGAAATAGTCAGTGCCCTAAACTGAGGAGAGTGTAAATCTCCTGGTTATATACATTTAACCACCCAGCAAAGAGTCCGTTCCCGAAACTGAGGAGAGTGTAAAATTCCTGGTTTTCTAAATTTAACCAGCCAGCACAGACCCTGGGCCCAAATCTGAGGAGAGTGTAAATCTCCTGCTTATATATATTTAACCAGCCAGCACAGACTCAGTGCCCAAACTGAGGAGAGTGTAAATCTCCTGCTTATATATATTTAACCAGCCTGCACAGAGTCAGTGCCCTCAACTGAGGAGAGTGTAAATCTCCTGGTAATATAAATTTAACCAGACAGCACAGATTCAGTGCCCAAACCTGCGGAGAGTGTAAATCTCCTGGTTATATGTATTCAACCCGCCAGCACAGAGTCAATGCCCGAAACTGAGGAGAGTGTAAATCTCCTGGTTATGTAAATGTAACCAGACAGGAAATAGTCAATGCCCTAAACTGAGGAGAGTGTAAATCTCCTGGTTATACATAATTAATCAGCCAGCACAGAGTCAGTGCCCTAAACTGAGGAGAGTGTAAATCTCCTGGTTATATATATTTAACCACACTGGAAATAGTCAGTGCCCTAAACTGAGGAGAGTGTAAATCTCCTGGTTATATACATTTAACCACCCAGCAAAGAGTCCGTTCCCTAAACTGAGGAGAGTGTAAATCTCCTGGTCGTCTATATTTAACCAGCCAGCACAGACTCAGTGCCCTTAACTGAGGAGAGTGTAAATCTCGCTGTTTATATATATTTAACCAGCCCGCACAGAGTCAGTGGCCTAAACGGAGGAGAGTGTAAATCTCCTGGTAATATAAATTTAACCAGCCAGCACAGACTCAGTGCCCTAACCTGCGGAGAGTGTAAATCTCCTGGTTATATATATTCAACCAGCCAGCACAGAGTCAGTGCCGTAAACTGATGAGAGTGTAAATCTCCTGGTTAGAAATATTTAACCACCCAACAAAGATTCAGTGCCCGAAACTGAGGGGAGTGTAAATCTCCTGGTTATATGAATTTTACCAGCAAGCGCAGACTCAGTGCCCTAAACTGAGAAGAGTGTAAATCTCCTGGTTATATGAATTTAACCACACTGGAAATAGTCAGTGCCCTAAACTGAGGAGAGTGTAAATCTCCTGGTTATATGTAATTAACCAGCCAACACAGAGTCTGTGCCGTAAACTGAGGAGAATGTAAAACTCCAGGTTTCATATATTTAACCAGCCAGCGCAGAGTTAGTGCCCTAAACTGAGGAGAGTGTAAATCTCCTGGTTAGAAATATTTAACCACCCAACACAGAGTCAGTGCCCTAAACTGAAAAGAGTGGAAATCTCCTAATCATATATGTTTAACCAACCAGCACACACACAGTGCCTTAAACTGAGGAGAGTGTAAATCTCCTGGTTACATATATTTAACCAGCCTGCACAGAGTCCGTGCCATAAACTGAGGAGAGAGTAAATCTCCTGGTTATATATATTTAACGAGACAACACAGACTCAGTGCCATAAACTGAGGAGTGTGTAAAATCTCCAGGTTACATAGATTTAACCAGCCAGCACAGAGTCAGTGCTCTAAACTGAGGAGTGTGTAAATCTCCTGGTTATATAAATTTAACCAGCCAGCACAGACCCAGGGCCCAAAACTGAGGAGAGTGTAAATCTCCTGGTTATATATATTTAACCAGCCAGCACAGACTCAGTGCCCTAAACTGAGGAGAGTGTAAATCTCCTGGTTATATACATTTAACCAGCCAGCACAGACTCAGTGCCATAAACTGAGGAGAGAGTAAATCTCCTGGTTGTATATATTTAACGAGACAGCACAGACTCAGTGCCATAAACTGAGGAGTGTGTAAATCTCCTGTTTACATATATTTCACCAGCCAGCACAGACTCAGTGCCCTAAACTGAGGAGAGTGTAAATCTCCTGGTTAGCAATATTTAACCACCCAGCACAGACGCAGTGCCCTAAACTGAGGAGAGTGTAAATCTCCTGGTTACATATATTAGCAGCCAGCACAGTGTCTGTGCCCTAAACTGAGGAGAGTGTAAATCTCCCTGGTTATATAAATTTAACCAGCCAGCACAGACTCAGTGCCCAAAACTGAGGAGAGTGCAAATTTCCTGGTTGAATAAATATAACCAGCCAGCACAGACTCAGTGCCCGAAACTGAGGAGAGTGTAAATCTCCTGCTTATATATATTTAACCAGCCAGCACAGACTCAGTGCCCAAACTGAGGAGAGTGTAAATCTCCTGGTTATATGTATTCAACCAGCTAGCACAGAGTCAATGCCCGAAACTGAGGAGAGTGTAAATCTCCTGGTTATGTAAATGAAACCACACAGGAAATAGTCAGTGCCCGAAACTGAGGAGAGTGTAAATCTCCTGCTTATATATATTTAACCAGCCAGCACAGACTCAGTACCCAAACTGAGGAGAGTGTAAATCTCCTGCTTATATATATTTAACCAGCCTGCACAGAGTCAGTGCCCTAAACTGAGGAGAGTGTAAATCTCCTGGTAATATAAATTTAACCAGCCAGCACAGATTCAGTGCCCAAACCTGCGGAGAGTGTAAATCTCCTGGTTATATGTATTCAACCAGCCAGCACAGAGTCAATGCCCGAAACTGAGGAGAGTGTAAATCTCCTGGTTATGTAAATGAAACCTCACAGGAAATAGTCAGTGCCCTAAATTGAGGAGAGTGTAAATCTCCTGGTTATACATAATTAATCAACCAGCACAGAGTCAGTTCCCTAAACTGAGGAGAGTGTAAATCACCTGGTTATATACATTTAACCACCCAGCAAAGAGTCCGTTCCCTAAACTGAGGAGAGTGTAAATCTCCTGGTCATATATATTTAACCAGCCAGCACAGACTCAGTGCCCTAAACTGAGGAGAGTGTAAATCTCCTGGTTATATATATTTAACCACACTGGAAATAGTCAGTGCCCTAAACTGAGGAGAGTGTAAATCTCCTGGTTATATACATTTAACCACCCAGCAAAGAGTCCGTTCCCTAAACTGAGGAGAGTGTAAATCTCCTGGTCGTCTATATTTAACCAGCCAGCACAGAGTCAGTGCCCTAAACTGAGGAGAGTGTAAATCTCCTGGTTATATATATTTAACCAGACAGCACAGACTCCGTTCCATAAACTGAGAAGAGGTTAAATATCCTGGTTATATGTAATTTACCAGCCAGCAGAGACTCAGTGCCCTCAACTGAGGAGAGTGTAAATCTCCTGGTTACATATATTTAACCAGCCAGCACAGAGTCAGTGATCTAAACTGAGGAGAGTGTAAATCTCACTGGTTATACAAATTTAACCAGCCAGCACAGACTCCGTGCCCAAAACGGAGGAGAGTGTAAATTTCATAGTTTAATAAATTTAACCAGCCAGCACAGACACAGTGCCCTAAACTGAGGAGAGTGTAAATGTCCTGGTCATATATATTTAACCAGCCAGCCCAGAGTCAGTGCCATAAACTGAGGAGTGTGTAAATCTCCTGGTTACATATATTTAACCAGCCAGCACAGACCCAGGGCCCAAAACTGAGGAGAGTGTAAATCTCCTGGTTATATATATTTAACCAGCTATCACAGCCTCATTGCCCTAAACTGAGGAGAGTGTAAATCTCCTGGTTATATATATTTAACCAGCCAGCACAGACTCAGTTCCCTAAACTGAGGAGAGAGTAAATCACCTGGTCATATATATTTAACCACCCAGCAACGAGTCCGTTCCCTAAACTGAGGAGAGTGTAAATCTCCTGGTCATATATATTTAACCTGCCAGCACAGACTCAGTGCCCTAAACTGAGGAGAGTGTAAATCTCCTGGTGACATATATTCAACCAGCCAGCACAGAGTCAGTGCCCTAAACTGAGGAGAGTGTAAATCTCCGGGTTATATATATTTAACCACACTGGAAATAGTCAGTGCCCTAAACTGAGGAGAGTGTAAATCTCCTGGTTATATACATTTAACCACCCAGCAAAGAGTCCGTTCCCGAAACTGAGGAGAGTGTAAATCTCCTGGTCGTCTATATTTAACCAGCCAGCACAGACTCAGTGCCCTAAACTGAGGAGAGTGGAAATCTCCTGGTTATATATATTTAACCAGCCAGCACAGACTCCGTTCCATAAACTGAGATGAGGTTAAATGTCCTGCTTATATATATTTAACCACCCAGCAAAGAGTCAGTTCCCTAAACTGAGGAGAGTGTAATTCTCCCTGTTTATATATATTCAACCAGCCAGCACAGAGTCAGTGCCCTAAACTGAGGAGAGTGTAAATCTCCTGGTGACATATATTTAACCAGCCAGCACAGAGTCAGTGATCTAAACTGAGGAGAGTGTAAATCTCACTGGTGATACAAATTTAACCAGCCAGCACAGACTCCGTGCCCAAAACGGAGGAGAGTGTAAATTTCATAGTTTAATAAATTTAACCAGCCAGCACAGACTCAGTGCCCTAAACTGAGGAGAGTGTAAATGTCCTGGTCATATATATTTAACCAGCCAGCACAGACACAGTGCAATAAACTGAGGAGAGAGTAAATCTCCTGGTTGTATATATTTAACGAGACAGCACAGACTCACTGCCATAAACTGAGAAGTGTGTAAATCTCGTGGTTACATATATTTAACCAGCCAGCACAGAGTCAGTGCTCTAAACTGAGGAGAGTGTAAATCTCACTGGTTATTTCAATTTAACCAGCCAGCACAGACCCAGGGCCCAAAACTGAGGAGAGTGTAAATCTCCTGCTTATATATATTTAACCACCCAGCACAGACTCAGTGCCCTAAACTGAGGAGAGTGTAAATCTCCTGCTTATATATATTTAACCAGCCAGCACAGAGTCAGTGCCCTAAACTGAGGAGAGTGTAAATCTCCTGGTAATATAAATTTAACCAGCCAGCACAGATTCAGTGCCCAAACCTGCGGAGAGTGTAAATCTCCTGATTATATGTATTCAACCAGCCAGCACAGAGTCAATGCCCGAAACTGAGGAGAGTGTAAATCTCCTGGTTATGTAAATGAAACCACACAGGAAATAGTCAGTGCCCTATACTGAGGAGAGTGTAAATCTCCTGGTTATATATATTTAACCAGCCAGCACAGACTCAGTACCCAAACTGAGGAGAGTGTAAATCTCCTGCTTATATATATTTAACCAGCCTGCACAGAGTCAGTGCCCTAAACTGAGGAGAGTGTAAATCTCCTGGTAATATAAATTTAACCAGCCAGCACAGATTCAGTGCCCAAACCTGCGGAGAGTGTAAATCTCCTGGTTATATGTATTCAACCAGCCAGCACAGAGTCAATGCCCGAAACTGAGGAGAGTGTAAATCTCCTGGTTATGTAAATGAAACCTCACAGGAAATAGTCAGTGCCCTAAATTGAGGAGAGTGTAAATCTCCTGGTTATACATAATTAATCAACCAGCACAGAGTCAGTTCCCTAAACTGAGGAGAGTGTAAATCACCTGGTTATATACATTTAACCACCCAGCAAAGAGTCCGTTCCCTAAACTGAGGAGAGTGTAAATCTCCTGGTCATATATATTTAACCAGCCAGCACAGACTCAGTGCCCTAAACTGAGGAGAGTGTAAATCTCCTGGTTATATATATTTAACCACACTGGAAATAGTCAGTGCCCTAAACTGAGGAGAGTGTAAATCTCCTGGTTATATACATTTAACCACCCAGCAAAGAGTCCGTTCCCTAAACTGAGGAGAGTGTAAATCTCCTGGTCGTCTATATTTAACCAGCCAGCACAGAGTCAGTGCCCTAAACTGAGGAGAGTGTAAATCTCCTGGTTATATATATTTAACCAGACAGCACAGACTCCGTTCCATAAACTGAGAAGAGGTTAAATATCCTGGTTATATGTAATTTACCAGCCAGCAGAGACTCAGTGCCCTCAACTGAGGAGAGTGTAAATCTCCTGGTTACATATATTTAACCAGCCAGCACAGAGTCAGTGATCTAAACTGAGGAGAGTGTAAATCTCACTGGTTATACAAATTTAACCAGCCAGCACAGACTCCGTGCCCAAAACGGAGGAGAGTGTAAATTTCATAGTTTAATAAATTTAACCAGCCAGCACAGACACAGTGCCCTAAACTGAGGAGAGTGTAAATGTCCTGGTCATATATATTTAACCAGCCAGCCCAGAGTCAGTGCCATAAACTGAGGAGTGTGTAAATCTCCTGGTTACATATATTTAACCAGCCAGCACAGACCCAGGGCCCAAAACTGAGGAGAGTGTAAATCTCCTGGTTATATATATTTAACCAGCTATCACAGCCTCATTGCCCTAAACTGAGGAGAGTGTAAATCTCCTGGTTATATATATTTAACCAGCCAGCACAGACTCAGTTCCCTAAACTGAGGAGAGAGTAAATCACCTGGTCATATATATTTAACCACCCAGCAACGAGTCCGTTCCCTAAACTGAGGAGAGTGTAAATCTCCTGGTCATATATATTTAACCTGCCAGCACAGACTCAGTGCCCTAAACTGAGGAGAGTGTAAATCTCCTGGTGACATATATTCAACCAGCCAGCACAGAGTCAGTGCCCTAAACTGAGGAGAGTGTAAATCTCCGGGTTATATATATTTAACCACACTGGAAATAGTCAGTGCCCTAAACTGAGGAGAGTGTAAATCTCCTGGTTATATACATTTAACCACCCAGCAAAGAGTCCGTTCCCGAAACTGAGGAGAGTGTAAATCTCCTGGTCGTCTATATTTAACCAGCCAGCACAGACTCAGTGCCCTAAACTGAGGAGAGTGGAAATCTCCTGGTTATATATATTTAACCAGCCAGCACAGACTCCGTTCCATAAACTGAGATGAGGTTAAATGTCCTGCTTATATATATTTAACCACCCAGCAAAGAGTCAGTTCCCTAAACTGAGGAGAGTGTAATTCTCCCTGTTTATATATATTCAACCAGCCAGCACAGAGTCAGTGCCCTAAACTGAGGAGAGTGTAAATCTCCTGGTGACATATATTTAACCAGCCAGCACAGAGTCAGTGATCTAAACTGAGGAGAGTGTAAATCTCACTGGTGATACAAATTTAACCAGCCAGCACAGACTCCGTGCCCAAAACGGAGGAGAGTGTAAATTTCATAGTTTAATAAATTTAACCAGCCAGCACAGACTCAGTGCCCTAAACTGAGGAGAGTGTAAATGTCCTGGTCATATATATTTAACCAGCCAGCACAGACACAGTGCAATAAACTGAGGAGAGAGTAAATCTCCTGGTTGTATATATTTAACGAGACAGCACAGACTCACTGCCATAAACTGAGAAGTGTGTAAATCTCGTGGTTACATATATTTAACCAGCCAGCACAGAGTCAGTGCTCTAAACTGAGGAGAGTGTAAATCTCACTGGTTATTTCAATTTAACCAGCCAGCACAGACCCAGGGCCCAAAACTGAGGAGAGTGTAAATCTCCTGCTTATATATATTTAACCACCCAGCACAGACTCAGTGCCCTAAACTGAGGAGAGTGTAAATCTCCTGCTTATATATATTTAACCAGCCAGCACAGAGTCAGTGCCCTAAACTGAGGAGAGTGTAAATCTCCTGGTAATATAAATTTAACCAGCCAGCACAGATTCAGTGCCCAAACCTGCGGAGAGTGTAAATCTCCTGATTATATGTATTCAACCAGCCAGCACAGAGTCAATGCCCGAAACTGAGGAGAGTGTAAATCTCCTGGTTATGTAAATGAAACCACACAGGAAATAGTCAGTGCCCTATACTGAGGAGAGTGTAAATCTCCTGGTTATACATAATTAATCAGCCAGCACAGAGTCAGTTCCCTAAACTGAGGAGAGTGTAAATCACCTGGTTATATACATTTAACCACCCAGCAAAGAGTCCGTTCCCTAAACTGAGGAGAGTGTAAATCTCCTGGTCATATATATTTAACCAGCCAGCACAGACTCAGTGCCCTAAACTGAGGAGAGTGTAAATCTTCTGGTTATATATATTTAACCACACTGGAAATAGTCAGTGCCCTAAACTGAGGAGAGTGTAAATCTCCTGGTTATATACATTTAACCACCCAGCAAAGAGTCCGTTCCCTAAACTGAGGAGAGTGTAAATCTCCTGGTTAGCAATATTTAACCACCCAGCAAAGAGTCAGTGCCCTTAACTGAGGAGAGTGTAAATCTCGCTGTTTATATATATTTAACCAGCCCGCACAGAGTCAGTGCCCTAAACGGAGGAGAGTGTAAATCTCCTGGTAATATAAATTTAACCAGCCAGCACAGACTCAGTGCCCTAACCTGCGGAGAGTGTAAATCTCCTGGTTATATATATTCAACCAGCCAGCACAGAGTCAGTGCCGTAAACTGATGAGAGTGTAAATCTCCTGGTTAGAAATATTTAACCATCCATCAAAGATTCAGTGCCCGAAACTGAGGGGAGTGTAAATCTCCTGGTTATATGAATTTTACCAGCAAGCGCAGACTCAGTGCCCTAAACTGAGAAGAGTGTAATTCTCCTGGTTATATGAATTTAACCACACTGGAAATAGTCAGTGCCCTAAACTGAGGAGAGTGTAAATCTCCTGGTTATATGTAATTAACCAGCCAACACAGAGTCTGTGCCGTAAACTGAGGAGAATGTAAAACTCCAGGTTTCATATATTTAACCAGCCAGCGCAGAGTTAGTGCCCTAAACTGAGGAGAGTGTAAATCTCCTGGTTAGAAATATTTAACCACCCAACACAGAGTCAGTGCCCTAAACTGAAAAGAGTGGAAATCTCCTAATCATATATGTTTAACCAACCAGCACACACACAGTGCCCTAAACTGAGGAGAGTGTAAATCTCCTGGTTACATATATTTAACCAGCCTGCACAGAGTCCGTGCCATAAACTGAGGAGAGAGTAAATCTCCTGGTTATATATATTTAACGAGACAACACAGACTCAGTGCCATAAACTGAGGAGTGTGTAAAATCTCCAGGTTACATAGATTTAACCAGCCAGCACAGAGTCAGTGCTCTAAACTGAGGAGTGTGTAAATCTCCTGGTTATATAAATTTAACCAGCCAGCACAGACCCAGGGCCCAAAACTGAGGAGAGTGTAAATCTCCTGGTTATATATATTTAACCAGCCAGCACAGACTCAGTGCCCTAAACTGAGGAGAGTGTAAATCTCCTGGTTATATACATTTAACCAGCCAGCACAGACTCAGTGCCATAAACTGAGGAGAGAGTAAATCTCCTGGTTAGCAATATTTAACCACCCAGCACAGACGCAGTGCCCTAAACTGAGGAGAGTGTAAATCTCCTGGTTACATATATTAGCAGCCAGCACAGTGTCTGTGCCCTAAACTGAGGAGAGTGTAAATCTCCCTGGTTATATAAATTTAACCAGCCAGCACAGACTCAGTGCCCAAAACTGGGGAGAGTGCAAATTTCCTGGTTGAATAAATATAACCAGCCAGCACAGACTCAGTGCCCGAAACTGAGGAGAGTGTAAATCTCCTGCTTATATATATTTAACCAGCCAGCACAGACTCAGTGCCCAAACTGAGGAGAGTGTAAATCTCCTGCTTATATATATTTAACCAGCCTGCACAGAGTCAGTGCCCTAAACTGAGGAGAGTGTAAATCTCCTGGTAATATAAATTTAACCAGCCAGCACAGATTCAGTGCCCAAACCTGCGGAGAGTGTAAATCTCCTGGTTATATGTATTCAACCAGCCAGCACAGAGTCAATGCCCGAAACTGAGGAGAGTGTAAATCTCCTGGTTATGTAAATGGAACCACACAGGAAATAGTCAGTGCCCTAAACTGAGGAGAGTGTAAATCTCCTGGTTATACATAATTAATCAGCCAGCACAGAGTCAGTTCCCTAAACTGAGGAGAGTGTAAATCACCTGGTTATATACATTTAACCACCCAGCAAAGAGTCCGTTCCCTAAACTGAGGAGAGTGTAAATCTCCTGGTCATATATATTTAACCAGCCAGCACAGACTCAGTGCCCTAAACTGAGGAGAGTGTAAATCTCCTGGTTATATATATTTAACCACACTGGAAATAGTCAGTGCCCTAAACTGAGGAGAGTGTAAATCTCCTGGTTATATACATTTAACCACCCAGCAAAGAGTCCGTTCCCTAAACTGAGGAGAGTGTAAATCTCCTGGTCGTCTATATTTAACCAGCCAGCACAGACTCAGTGCCCTAAACTGAGGAGAGTGTAAATCTCCTAGTCGTCTATATTTAACCAGCCAGCACAGACTCCGTTCCATAAACTGAGAAGAGGTTAAATATCCTGGTTATATGTAATTAACCAGCCAGCACAGACTCAGTGCCCTAAACTGAGGAGAGTGTAAATCTCCTGGTTACATATATTTAACCAGCCAGCACAGAGTCAGTGATCGAAACTGAGGAGAGTGTAAATCTCACTGGTTATACAAATTTAACCAGCCAGCACAGACTCCGTGCCCAAAACGGAGGAGAGTGTAAATTTCATAGTTTAATAAATTTAACCAGCCAGCACAGACACAGTGCCCTAAACTGAGGAGAGTGTAAATGTCCTGGTCATATATATTTAACCAGCAAGCCCAGAGTCAGTGCCATAAACTGAGGAGTGTGTAAATCTCCTGGTTACATATATTTAACCAGCCAGCACAGAGTCAGTGCTCTAAACTGAGGAGTGTGTAAATCTCCTGGTTATATAAATTTAACCAGCCAGCACAGACCCAGGGCCCAAAACTGAGGAGAGTGTAAATCTCCTGGTTATATATATTTAACCAGCCAGCACAGACTCAGTGCCCTAAACTGAGAAGAGTGTAAATCTCCTGGTTATATATATTTAACCAGCCAGCACAGACTCAGTGCCATAAACTGAGGAGAGAGTAAATCTCCTGGTTGTATATATTTAACGAGACAGCACAGACGCAGTGCCATAAACTGAGGAGTGTGTAAATCTCCTGGTTACATATATTTAACCAGCCAGCACAGACTCAGTGCCCTAAACTGAGGAGAGTGTAAATCTCCTGGTTAGCAATATTTAACCACCCAGCAAAGAGTCAGTGCCCTTAACTGAGGAGAGTGTAAATCTCGCTGTTTATATATATTTAACCAGCCCGCACAGAGTCAGTGCCCTAAACGGAGGAGAGTGTAAATCTCCTGGTAATATAAATTTAACCAGCCAGCACAGACTCAGTGCCCTAACCTGCGGAGAGTGTAAATCTCCTGGTTATATATATTCAACCAGCCAGCACAGTGTCAGTGCCGTAAACTGATGAGAGTGTAAATCTCCTGGTTAGAAATATTTAACCACCCAACAAAGATTCAGTGCCATAAACTGAGGGGAGTGTAAATCTCCTGGTTATATGAATTTTACCAGCCAGCGCAGACTCAGTGCCCTAAACTGAGAAGAGTGTAAATCTCCTGGTTATATGAATTTAACCAGCCAGCACAGACGCAGTGCCCTAAACTGAGGAGAGTGCAAATCTCCTGGTCATATATATTTAACCGGCCAGCGCAGACTCAGTGCCCTAAACTGAGGAGAGTGTAAATCTCCTGGTTACATATATTAGCAGCCAGCACAGTGTCTGTGCCCTAAACTGAGGAGAGTGTAAATCTCCCTGGTTATATAAATTTAACCAGCCAGCACAGACTCAGTGCCCAAAACTGAGGAGAGTGCAAATTTCCTGGTTGAATAAATTTAACCAGCCAGCACAGACTCAGTGCCCGAAACTGAGGAGAGTGTAAAATTCCTGGTTATATAAATTTAACCAGCCAGCACAGACCCAGGGCCCAAAACTGAGGAGAGTGTAAATCTCCTGCTTATATATATTTAACCAGCCAGCACAGACTCAGTGCCCAAACTGAGGAGAGTGTAAATCTCCTGGTTAGCAATATTTAACCAGTCCGCACAGAGTCAGTGCCCTAAACTGAGGAGAGTGTAAATCTCCTGGTAATATAAATTTAACCAGCCAGCACAGACTCAGTGCCCTAACCTGCGGAGAGTGTAAATCTCCTGGTTATATGTATTCAACCAGCCAGCACAGAGTCAATGCCCGAAACTGAGGAGAGTGTAAATCTCCTGGTTATGTAAATGTAACCACACAGGAAATAGTCAATGCCCTAAACTGAGGAGAGTGTAAATCTCCTGGTTATATATATTTAACCAGCCAGCACAGACTCAGTGCCCTAAACTGAGGAGAGTGTAAATCTCCGGGTTATATATATTTAACCACACTGGAAATAGTCAGTGCCCTAAACTGAGGAGAGTGTAAATCTCCTGGTTATATATATTCAACCAGCCAGCACAGAGTCAGTGCCCTAAACTGAGGAGAGTGTAAATCTCCTGGTGACATATATTTAACCAGCCAGCACAGAGTCAGTGATCTAAACTGAGGAGAGTGTAAATCTCACTGGTTATACAAATTTAACCAGCCAGCACAGACTCCGTGCCCAAAACGGAGGAGAGTGTAAATTTCATAGTTTAATAAATTTAACCAGCCAGCACAGACTCAGTGCCCTAAACTGAGGAGAGTGTAAATGTCCTGGTCATATATATTTAACCAGCCAGCACAGACACAGTGCCATAAACTGAGGAGAGAGTAAATCTCCCTGGTTGTCTATATTTAACGAGACAGCACAGACTCACTGCCATAAACTGAGAAGTGTGTAAATCTCCTGGTTACATATATTTAACCAGCCAGCACAGAGTCAGTGCTCTAAACTGAGGAGAGTGTAAATCTCACTGGTTATTTCAATTTAACCAGCCAACACAGACCCAGGGCCCAAAACTGAGGAGAGTGTAAATCTCCTGCTTATATATATTTAACCACCCAGCACAGACTCAGTGCCCTAAACTGAGGAGAGTGTAAATCTCCTGGTTAGCAATATTTAACCACCCAGCAAAGAGTCAGTGCCCTAAACTGAGGAGAGTGTCAATCTCCCTGTTTATATATATTTAACCAGCCCGCACAGAGTCAGTGCCCTAAACGTAGGAGAGTGTAAATCTCCTGGTAATATAAATTTAACCAGCCAGCACAGACTCAGTGCCCGAACCTGCGGAGAGTGTAAATCTCCTGGTTATTTGTATTCAACCAGCCAGCACAGAGTCAGTGCCCTAAACTGAGGAGAGTGTAAATCTCTTGGTTATGCATAATTAACCAGCCAGCACAGAGTCAGTTCCCTAAACTGAGGAGAGTGTAAATCTCCGGGTCATATATATTTAACCAGCCAGCACAGATTTAGTGCCCTAAACTGAGGAGAGTGTAAATCTCCTGGTTATGTGTAATTAACCAGCCAGCTGACAGTCATTGCCCAAAACTGCGGAGAGTGGAAATCTCCTGGTCATATAAATTTAACCAGCCAGCACAGACCCAGGGCCCAAAACTGAGGATAGTGTAAATCTCCTGCTTATATATATTTAACCAGCCAGCACAGACTCAGTGCCCTAAACTGAGGAGAGTGTAAATCTCCTGGTTAGCAATATTTAACCACCCAGCAAAGAGTCAGTGCCCTTAACTGAGGAGAGTGTAAATCTCCTGGTTATATATATCTAACCAGCCCGCACAGAGTCAGTGCCCTAAACGGAGGAGAGTGTAAATCTCCTGGTAATATAAATTTAACCAGCCAGCACAGACTCAGTGCCCTAACCTGCGGAGAGTGTAAATCTCCTGGTTATATATATTCAACCAGCCAGCACAGAGTCAGTGCCGTAAACTGATGAGAGTGTAAATCTCCTGGTTAGAAATATTTAACCACCCAACAAAGATTCAGTGCCCGAAACTGAGAGGAGTGTAAATCCCCTGGTTATATGAATTTTACCAGCCAGCGCAGACTCAGTGCCCTAAACTGAGAAGAGTGTAAATCTCCTGGTTATATGAATTTAACCAGCCAGCACAGACGCAGTGCCCTAATCTGAGGAGAGTGCAAATCTCCTGGTCATATATATTTAACCAGCCAGCACAGAGTCCGTGCCCTAAACTGAGGAGAGTGTAAATCTCCTGGTTACATATATTAGCAGCCAGCACAGTGTCTGTGCCCTAAACTGAGGAGAGTGTAAATCTCCCTGGTTATATAAATTTAACCAGCCAGCACAGACTCAGTGCCCAAAACTGAGGAGAGTGCAAATTTCCTGGTTGAATAAATTTAACCAGCCAGCACAGACTCAGTGCCCGAAACTGAGGAGAGTGTAAAATTCCTGGTTATATAAATTTAACCTGCCAGCACTGACCCAGGGCCCAAAACTGAGGAGAGTGTAAATCTCCTGTTTATATATATTTAACCAGCCAGCACAGACTCAGTGCCCTAAACTGAGGAGAGTGTAAATCTCCTGGTTAGCAATATCTAACCAGTCCGCACAGAGTCAGTGCCCTAAACTGAGGAGAGTGTAAATCTCCTGGTAATATAAATTTAACCAGCCAGCACAGACTCAGTGCCCTAACCTGCGGAGAGTGTAAATCTCCTGGTTATATGTATTCAACCAGCCAGCACAGAGTCAATGCCCGAAACTGAGGAGAGTGTAAATCTCCTGGTTATGTAAATGTAACCACACAGGAAATAGTCAATGCCCTAAACTGAGGAGAGTGTAAATCTCCTGGTTATACATAATTAATCAGCCAGCACAGAGTCAGTTCCCTAAACTGAGGAGAGTGTAAATCACCTGGTTATATACATTTAACCACCCAGCAAACAGTCTGTTCCCTAAACTGAGGAGAGTGTAAATCTCCTGGTCATATATATTTAACCAGCCAGCACAGACTCAGTGCCCTAAACTGAGGAGAGTGTAAATCTCCTGGTTATATATATTCAACCAGCCAGCACAGAGTCAGTGTCCTAAACTGAGGAGAGTGTAAATCTCCGGGTTATATATATTTAACCACACTGGAAATAGTCAGTGCCCTAAACTGAGGTGAGTGTAAATCTCCTGGTTATATACATTTAACCACCCAGCAAAGAGTCCGTTCCCGAAAGTGAGGAGAGTGTAAATCTCCTGGTCGTCTATATTTAACCAGCCAGCACAGACTCAGTGCCCTAAACTGAGGAGAGTGGAAATCTCCTGGTTATATATATTTAACCAGCCAGCACAGACTCCGTTCCATAAACTGAGATGAGGTTAAATATCCTGCTTATGTATGTTTAACCAGCCAGCACAGACTCAGTGCCCTAAACTGAGGAGAGTGTAAATGTCCTGGTTAGAAATATTTAACCACCCAACAAAGAGTCAGTGCCCTAAACTGAGGAGAGTGTAATTCTCCCTGTTTATATATATTCAACCAGCCAGCACAGAGTCAGTGCCCTAAACTGAGGAGAGTGTAAATCTCCTGGTTATATGAATTTAACCAGCCAGCACAGACGCAGTGCCCTAAACTGAGGAGAGTGCAAATCTCCTGGTTATATGAATTTAACCAGCCAGCACAGACGCAGTGCCCTAAACTGAGGAGAGTGCAAATCTCCTGGTCATATATATTTAACCAGCCAGCGCAGACTCAGTGCCCTAAACTGAGGAGAGAGTAAATCTCCTGGTTGTATATATTCAACCAGCCAGCACAGAGTCAGTGCCCTAAACTGAGGAGAGTGTAAATCTCCTGGTGACATATATTTAACCAGCCAGCACAGAGTCAGTGATCTAAACTGAGGAGAGTGTAAATCTCACTGGTTATACAAATTTAACCAGCCAGCACAGACTCCGTGCCCAAAACGGAGGAGAGTGTAAATTTCATAGTTTAATAAATTTAACCAGCCAGCACAGACTCAGTGCCCTAAACTGAGGAGTGTGTAAATGTCCTGGTCATATATATTTAACCAGCCAGCACAGACACAGTGCCATAAACTGAGGAGAGAGTAAATCTCCTGGTTGTATGTATTTAACGAGACAGCACAGACTCACTGCCATAAACTGAGAAGTGTGTAAATCTCCTGGTTACATATATTTAACCAGCCAGCACAGAGTCAGTGCTCTAAACTGAGGAGTGTGTAAATCTCCTGGTTAAATAAATTTAACCAGCCAGCACAGACCCAGGGCCCAAAACTGAGGAGAGTGTAAATCTCCTGGTTATATATATTTAACCAGCCAGCACAGACTCAGTGCCCTAAACTGCGGAGAGTGTAAATCTCCTGGTTGTACATATTTAACCAGCCAGCACAGACTCAGTTCCATAAACTGAGAAGAGGTGAAATATCCTGGTTGTTTCTATTTAACCAGACAGCACTGACTCAGTGCCGTAAACTGAGAACAGTGTAAATCTCCTGGTTATATATATTTAACCAGCCAGCACAGACCCAAGGCCCAAAACTGAGGAGAGTGTAAATCTTCTGCTTATATATATTTAACCACCCAGCACAGACTCAGTGCCCTAAACTGAGGAGAGTGTAAATCTCCTGGTTAGTAATATTTAACCACCCAGCAAAGAGTCAGTATCCTAAACTGAGGAGAGTGTCAATCTCCCTGTTTATATATATTTAACCAGCCCGCACAGAGTCAGTGCCCTAAACGGAGGAGAGTGTAAATCTCCTGGTTATATAAATTTAACCAGCCAGCACAGACTCAGTGCCCGAACCTGCGGAGAGTGTAAATCTCCTGGTTGTTTGTATTCAACCAGCCAGCACAGAGTCAGTGCCCGAAACTGAGGAGAGTGTAAATATCCTGCTTATATATATTTAACCACACAGGAAATAGTCAGTGCCCTAAACTGAGGAGAGTGTAAATCTCCTGATAATATAAATTTAACCAGCCAGCACAGACTCAGTGCCCGACCCTGCGGAGACTGTAAATCTCCTGGTTATTTGTATTCAACCAGCCAGCACAGAGTCAGTGCCCTAAACTGAGGAGTGTGTAAATCTCTTGGTTATGCATAATTAACCAGCCAGCACAGAGTCAGTTCCCTAAACTGAGGAGAGTGTAAATCTCCGGGTCATATATATTTAACCAGCCAGCACAGAGTCAGTTCCCTAAACTGAGGAGAGTGTAAATCTCCTCGTTAGAAATATTTAACCACCCAGCAAAGAGTCAGTGCCCTACACTGAGGAGAGTGTAAATCTCCTGGTTATGTGTAATTAACCAGCCAGCTGACAGTCATTGCCCAAAACTGCGGAGAGTGGAAATCTCCTGGTCATATAAATTTAACCAGCCAGCACAGACCCAGGGCCCAAAACTGAGGATAGTGTAAATCTCCTGCTTATATATATTTAACCAGCCAGCACAGACTCAGTGCCCTAAACTGAGGAGAGTGTAAATCTCCTGGTTAGCAATATTTAACCACCCAGCAAAGAGTCAGTGCCCTAAACTGAGGAGAGTGTCAATCTCCCTGTTTATATATATATTTAACCAGCCCGCACAGAGTCAGTGCCCTAAACTGAGGAGAGTGTAAATCTCCTGGTAATATAAATTTAAACAGCCAGCACAGACTCAGTGCCCGAACCTGCGGAGAGTGTAAATCTCCTGGTTGTTTGTATTCAACCAGCCAGCACAGAGTCAGTGCCCGAAACTGAGGAGAGTGTAAATCTCCCTGGTTATATATATTTAACCAGCCAGCACAGACTCAGTTCCATAAACTGAGAAGAGGTTAAATATCCTGGTTGTATATATTTAACCAGACAGCACAGACTCAGTGCAAAAACTGAGGAGGGTGTAAATCTCCTGGTTACATATATTTAACCAGCCCGCAGCAGAGTCAGTGCTCTAAACTGAGGAGAGTGTAAATCTCCTGGTAACATAAATTTAACCAGCCAGCACAGACTCAGTGCCCTAAACTGTGGAGAGTGTAAATCTCCTGGTTAGAGATATTCAACCAGCCAGCACAGAGTCAGTGCCCTAAACTGAGGAGAGTGTAAATCTCCTGGTTATATATATTTAACCACACAGGAAATAGTCAGTGCCCTAAACTGAGGTGAGTGTAAATCTCCTGGTTATATGTAATTAACCAGCCAGCAGACAGTCAGCGCCCTAAACTGAGCAGAGTGTAAATCTCCTGGTTATATATATTTAACCAGCCAGCACAGACTCAGTGCCCAAAACTGAGGAGAGGGAAATTTCCTGGTTGAATAAATTTAACCAGCCAACACAGACTCAGTGCCCGAAACTGTGGAGAGTGTAAAATTCCTGTTTAAATAAATTTAACCAGCCAGCACAGACTCAGTGCCCTAAACTGAGGAGAGTGTAAATCTCCTGGTTATATATATTTAACCAGCCAGCACAGACTCAGTTCCATAAACTGTGAAGAGGTTAAATATCCTGGTTGTATATATTTAACCAGACAGCACAGACTCAGTGCCTTAAACTGAGGAGAGTGCAAATCTCCTGGTTACATAGATTTAACCAGCCAGCGCAGAGTCCGTGCCCTAAACTGAGGAGAGTGTAAATCTCCTGGTTATATATATTTAACCACACAGGAAATAGTCAGTGCCCTAAACTGAGGTGAGTGTAAATCTCCTGGTTATATGTAATTAACCAGCCAGCAGACAGTCAGCGCCCTAAACTGAGCAGAGTGTAAATCTCCTGGTTATATATATTTAACCAGCCAGCACAGACTCAGTGCCCAAAACTGAGGAGAGGGAAATTTCCTGGTTGAATAAATTTAACCAGCCAACACAGACTCAGTGCCCGAAACTGTGGAGAGTGTAAAATTCCTGTTTAAATAAATTTAACCAGCCAGCACAGACTCAGTGCCCTAAACTGAGGAGAGTGTAAATCTCCTGGTTATATATATTTAACCAGCCAGCACAGACTCAGTTCCATAAACTGTGAAGAGGTTAAATATCCTGGTTGTATATATTTAACCAGACAGCACAGACTCAGTGCCTTAAACTGAGGAGAGTGCAAATCTCCTGGTTACATAGATTTAACCAGCCAGCGCAGAGTCAGTGCTCTAAACTGAGGAGAGTGTAAATCTCACTGGTTGTATAAATTTAACCAGCCAGCACAGACTCAGTGCCCTAAACTGAGGAGAGTGCAAATCTCCTGGTTATATATACTTAACCAGCCAGCACAGGCTCAGTGCCCAAAACTGAGGAGAGTGTAAATCTCCTGGTAATATAAATTTAACAAGCCAGCACAGAGTCAGTGTCATAAACTGTGGAGAGTGAAAATCTCCTGTTTATATAGATTAAATCAGCCAGCACAGAGTCAGTTCACTAAACTGAGGAGAGAGTAAATCCCCTGGTTGTATATATTTTACCAGCCAGCACAGAGTCACTGACCGAAACTGAGGAGAGTGTAAATCTCCTGCTAATATAAATTTAACAAGCCAGCACAGACGCAGTGCCCTAAACTGAGGAGAGTGGAAATCTCCTGGTTGTATATATTTAACCAGCCAGCACAGACTCAGTGCCATAAACTGAGGAGAGGGAAAATCTCCTGCTTATATATATTTAACCAGCCAGCACAGAGTCAGTGCTCTAAACTGAGGAGAGTGTAAATCTCAGTGGTTACATAAATTTAACCAGCCAGCACAGACTCAGTGCCCTAAACTGAGGAGAGTGTAAATCTCCTGGTGAAATAAAAATAACCAGCCAGCACAGACTCAGTGCCCTAAACTGAGGAGAGTGTCAATCTCCTGGTAATATATATTCAACCAGCCAGCACAGAGTCAGTGCCCTAAACTGAGGAGAGTGTAAATCTCCCGGTTATATATATTTAACCACACAGGAAATAGTCAGTGCCCTAAACTGAGGTGAGTGTAAATCTCCTGGTTATATATATTTAACGAGCCACCACAGAGTCAGCGCCCTAAACTGAGTAGAATGTAAACCTCGTGGTTTCATATATTTAACCAGCCAGCACAGAGTTAGTGCCCAAAACAGAGGAGACTGTTAATGTCCTGGTCATATATATTTAACCAGCCAGCGCAGAGTTTGTGCCCTAAACTGAGGAGAGTATAAATCTCATGGTTATATATATTTAAACAGACAGCACCGACTCAGTGCCATAAAGTGAGGAGAGTGCAAATCTCCTGGTTATATATATTTAACCAGCCAGCGCAGACTTAGTGCCCTCAACTGAGGAGAGTGTACATCTCCTGGTTATATGTAATTAACCAGCCAGCAGGCAGTCATTGCCCAAAACTGCGGAGAGTGGAAATCTCCTGGTCATATAAATTTATCCAGCCAGCACAGAGTCACTGCCCTAAACTGAGAAGAGTGGAAATCTCCTGGTCATATATGTTTAACCAGCCAGCACAGACACAGTGCCCTAAACTGAGGAGAGTGGAAATCTCCTGGTCATATATATTTAACCAGCCAGCCCAGAGTCAGTGCCCTAAACTGAGGAGAGTGTAAATCTCCTGGTCATATATATTTAACCAGCCAGCGCAGAGTTTGTGCCCTAAACTGAGGAGAGTATAAATCTCATGGTTATATATATTTAAACAGACAGCACCGACTCAGTGCCATAAAGTCAGGAGAAGGTAAATCTCCTGGTTATATATATGTTACCAGCCAGCACAGAGTCACTGACCGAAACTGAGGAGAGTGTAAATCTCCTGCTAATATAAATTTAACCTGCCAGCACAGAGTCAGTGCTCTAAACTGAGCAGAGTGTAAATCTCCTAGTTATATATATTTAACCAGCCAGCACAGACTCAGTGCCCAAAACTGAGCAGAGTGTAAATCTCCTGGTAATATAAATTTAACAAGCCAGCACAGAGTCAGTGCCGTAAACTGATGAGAGTGTAAATCACCTGGTTAGATTTCATTAACCAGCCAGCAGACAGTCAGTGCCCAAAACTGAGCAGAGTGTAAATCTCCTGGTTAGAAATATTTAACCACCCAGAAAAGAGTCATTGTCCAAAACTGAGGAGAGGGTATATCTCCTGGTTATATATATTTTACCAGCCAGCAGAGAGTCACTGACCTACACTGAGGAGACTATAAATCTCCTGGTAATATAAAGTTAACAAAACAGCGCAGAGTCAGTTCACTCAACTGCAGAGAGTGTAAATCTCCTGTTTATATATATTTAACCAGCCAGCACAGAGTCAGTTCCCGAAACTGAGGAGAGTGTAAATCTCCTGGTTATACATATTTAACCAGCCAGCACAGAGTTCGTGCCCTAAACAGAGGAGAGTGTTTATGTCCTGGTCATATATATTTAACCAGCCAGCGCAGACTTGGTGCCCTCAACTGAGCAGAGTGTAAGTCTCCTGGTTATATGGAATTAACCAGCCAGCAGACAGTCAGTGCCCAAAACTGAGCAGAGTGTAAATCTCCTGGTTATATAAATTTAACCATCCAGCACAGAGTTTGTGCCCTAAACTGAGGAGAGTGTAAATCTCACTGGTTATATATATATTTAACCAGCCAGCACAGACTCAGTGGCCAAAACTGAGGAGAGTGTAAATCTCCTGGTTAGAAATATTTAACCACCCAGCAAGGAGTCAGTGCCCTAAACTGAGAAGAGAGTAAATCTCCCTGTTTATATATGTTTAACCAGCCCGCACAGAGTCAGTACCCTAAACTGAGGAGAGTGTAAATCTCCTGGTCATATATATTTAACCAGCCAACACAGAGTCAGTGCCCTAAACTGAGGAGAGTGTAAATCTCCTGGTAATATAAATTTAATCAGCCAGCACAGACTCAGTGCCCTCAACTGCGGAGAGTGTAAATCTCCAGGTTATATAAATTGAACCGGCCAGCACAGACGCAATGCCCGAAACTGAGGAGATTAGAAATCTCCTGGTCATATATATTAAACCAGCCAGCGCAGAGTCTGTGCCCTAAACTGAGGAGAGTGTAAATCTCCCTGTTTATATAAATTTAACCAGCCAGCACAGACTCAGTGCCCTAAACTGAGCAGAGTGAAAATCTCCTGGTCATATATATTTAACCAGCCAGCACAGAGTCAGTGTCCTAAACTGAGGAGAGTGTAAATCTCCTGGTTATATATATTTAACCACCCAGCAAAGAGTCAGTGCCCTAAACTAAGGAGCGTGTAATACTCCTGGTTATCTATGATTAACAAGCCAGCAGAGAGTCAGTGCCCAAAACTGAGGAGAATGTAAAACTCCTGGTCATATATATTTAACCAGCCAGCGCAGACTTAGTGCCCTCAACTGAGGAGAGTGTAAATCTCCTGGTTGAACATATTTAACCAGCCAACACAGGCTGAGTTCCATAAACTGAGAAGAGGTGAAATATCCTGGTTGTATATATTTAACCAGACAGCACAGACTCAGTGCCGTAAACTGAGAAGAGTGTAAATCTCCTGGTTATATAAATTTAACCAGCCAGTACAGACACAGTGCCCGAAACTGAGGAGAGTGGAAATCTCCTGTTTATATATATTTAACCAGCCAGCACAGTCTCAGTGCCCTAAACTGGCGAGATTGTAAATCTCCTGGTTAGAAATATTTAACCACCCAGCAAAGAGTCAGTGCCAAAAACTGAGGAGAGTGTAAATCTCCCTGGTTATATATGTTTAACCAGCCCGCACAGAGTCAGTGCCCTAAACTGAGGAGAGTGTAAATCTCCTGGTCATATATATTTAACCAGCCAGCACAGACTCAGTGCCATAAACTGAGGAGAGCGTAAACCTCCTGCTTATATATATTTAAACAAACAGCAGCGACTCAGTGCCATAAAGTGAGGAGAGGGTAAATCTCCTGGTGATATATATTTTACCAGCCAGCACAGAGTCACTGACCGAAACTGAGGAGACAGTAAATCTCCTGCTTATATAAATTTAACAAGCCAGCACAGAGTCTGTGCCATAAACTGCGAAGTGTGTAAATCTCCTGGTTATATAAATTTAACCAGCCAGCACAGACTTAGTGCCCTAAACTGAGAAGAGTGTTATTCTCCTGGTCATATATATTTAACCAGCCAGCGCAGAGTTTGTGCCCTAAACTGAGGAGAGTGTAAATCTCCTGGTTATATATATTTAACCATCCAGCACAGAGTCCGTGCCCTAACTGAGGAGAGTGTAAATCTCCTGGTTTCATATATTTAACCAGCCAGCACAGAGTCTGTGCCCTAAACTGAGGAGAGTGTAAATCTCCCTGATTATATAAATTTAACTAGCCAACAGAGAGTCACTGCCCTAAACTGAGGAAAGTGTAAATCCCCTGGTTATATATATTTAACCAGCCAGCACAGAGTCAGTGCCCGAAAATGAGGAGAGTGTAAATGTCCTGGTTATATATATTTAACGTGCCAGGACAAAGTCAGTGCCCAAAAACTGAGGAAAAGGTAAATCTCCTGGTTATATATATTGAAATAGCCAACATAGAGTCAGTGCCCTAACCTGAGGAGAGTGTATAACTCCTGGCTATATATATTCAACTGGCCTGCACAAACTCTGCCCTAAACTGTAGGGAGTGTTAAACTTCTGTTTATATATATTTAACCAGCCAGCACACAGTCAGTGCCGTAAAAAGAGGAGAGGAGAAATCTCCTTGTTATATATATTTCACCAGCCAGCACAGAGTCATTGCACTAAACTGAGGTGACTGTAAATCTCCTGGTTATATATATTTTACCAACCAGCACAGAGTCACTGACCGAAACTGAGGAGAGTGTAAATCTCCTGCTAATATAAATTTAACAAGCCAGCACAGACGCAGTGCCCTAAACTGAGGAGAGTGGAAATCTCCTGGTTGTATATATTTAACCAGCCAGCACAGACTCAGTGCCATAAACTGAGGAGAGAGTAAATCTCCTGGTTGTATGTATTTAACGAGACAGCACAGACTCAGTGCCATAAACTGGGAAAGGGAAAATCTCCTGGTTACATATATTTAACCAGCCAGCACAGAGTCAGTGCTCTAAACTGAGGAGAGTGTAAATCTCAGTGGTTATATAAATTTAACCAGCCAGCACAGACTCAGTGCCCTAAACTGAGGAGAGTGTAAATCTCCTGGTTATGTAAAAATAACCAGCCAGCACAGACTCAGTGCCCTAAACTGAGGAGAGTGTAAATCTCTTGGTAATATAAATTTAACCAGCCAGCACAGACTCAGTGCCCTAAACTGCGGAGAGTGTAAATCTCCTGGTTATATATATTCAACCAGCCAGCACAGAGTCAGTGCCCTAAACTGAGGAGAGTGTAAATCTCCTGGTTATATATATTTAACCACACAGGAAATAGTCAGTGCCCTAAACTGAGGTGAGTGTAAATCTCCTGGTTATATATATTTAACCACACAGGAAATAGTCAGTGCCCTAAACTGAGGTGAGTGTAAATCACCTGGTTATATGTAATTAACCAGCCAGCAGACAGTCAGTGCCCTAAACTGAGCAGAGTGTAAATCTCCTGGTTATATATATTTAACCAGCCAACACAGAGTCAGTGCCCTAAACTGAGGAGAATGTAAAACTCCTGGTTTCATATATTTAACCAGCCAGCACAGAGTTAGTGCCCAAAACAGAGGAGACTGTCAATGTCCTGGTCATATATATTTAACCAGCCAGCGCAGAGTTTGTGCCCTAAACTGAGGAGTGTATAAATCTCATGGTTATATATATTTAAACAGACAGCACCGACTCAGTGCCATAAAGTGAGGAGAGGGTAAATCTCCTGGTTATATATATTTAACCAGCCAGCACAGACTTAGTGCCCTCAACTGAGGAGAGTGTAAATCTCCTGGTTATATGTAATTAACCAGCCAGCAGGCAGTCATTGCCCAAAACTGCGGTTAGTGGAAATCTCCTGGTCATATAAATTTAACCAGCCAGCACCGAGTCAGTGCCCTAAACTGGGGAGAGTGGACATCTCCTGGTCATATATATTTAACCAGCCAGCCCAGAGTCAGTGCCCTAAACTGAGGAGAGTGTAAATCTCATGGTTATATATATTTAAACAGACAGCACCGACTCAGTGCCATAAAGTCAGGAGAGGGTAAATCTCCTGGTTATATATATGTTACCAGCCAGCACAGAGTCACTGACCGAAACTGAGGAGAGTGTAAATCTCCTGCTAATATAAATTTAACAAGCCAGCACAGACGCAGTGCCTAAAACTGAGGAGAGTGGAAATCTCCTGGTTGTATATATTTAACCAGCCAGCACAGACTCAGTGCCATAAACTGAGGAGAGGGAAAATCTCCTGGTTACATATATTTAACCAGGCAGCACAGAGTCAGTGCTCTAAACTGAGCAGAGTGTAAATCTCCTGGTTATATATATTTAACCAGCCAGCATAGTCTCAGTGCCCAAAACTGAGCAGAGTGTAAATCTCCTGGTCATATAAATTTAATAAGCCAGCACAGAGTCAGTGCCCTAAACTGAGGAGAGTGTAAATCTCCTGGTTATATATATTTAACCACCCAGCAAAGAGTCAGTGCCCTAAACTGAGGAGCGTGTAATACTCCTGGTTATCTATGATTAACAAGCCAGCAGAGAGTCAGTGCCCAAAACTGAGGAGAATGTAAAACTCCTGGTCATATATATTTAACCAGCCAGCGCAGACTTAGTGCCCTCAACTGAGGAGTGTGTAAATCTCCTGGTTGTACATATTTAACCAGCCAGCACAGACTCAGTTCCATAAACTAGGAAGAGGTGAAATATCCTGGTTGTTTCTATTTAACCAGACAGCACTGACTCAGTGCCGTAAACTGAGAAGAGTGTAAATCTCCTGGTTATATAAATTTAACCAGTCAGTACAGACACAGTGCCCTAAACTGAGGAGAGTGGAAATCTCCTGGTCATATATATTTAACCAGCCAGCGCAGAGTTTGTGCCCTAAACTGAGGAGAGAGTAAATCTCCTGTTTATATATATTTAACCAGCCAGCACAGTCTCAGTGCCCTAAATTGGCGAGATTGTAAATCTCCTGGTTAGAAATATTTAACCACCCAGCAAAGAGTCAGTGCCCAAGACTGAGGAGAGTGTAAATCTCCCTAGTTATATATGTTTAACCAGCCCGCACAGAGTCAGTGCCCTAAACTGAGGAGAGTGTAAATCTCCTGGTCATATATGTTTAACCAGCCAGCACAGACTCAGTGCCATAAACTGAGGAGAGCGTAAACCTCCTGCTTATATATATTTAAACAGACAGCACCGACTCAGTGCCATAAAGTGAGGAGAGGGTAAATCTCCTGGTGATATATATTTTACCAGCCAGCACAGAGTCACTGACCGAAACTGAGGGGACTGTAAATCTCCTGCTTATATAAATTTAACAAGCCAGCACAGAGTCCGTGCCATAAACTGCGAAGTGTGTAAATCTCCTGGTTATATAAATTTAACCAGCCAGCACAGACGCAGTGCCCTAAACTGAGATGAGTGTTATTCTCCTGGTCATATATATTTAACCAGCCAGCGCAGAGTTTGTGCCCTAAACTGAGGAGAGTGTTAATCTCCTGGTTATATATATTTAACCATCCAGCACAGAGTCTGTGCCCTAACTGAGGAGAGTGTAAATCTCCTGGTTTCATATATTTACCCAGCCAGCACAGAATCTGTGCCCTAAACTGAGGAGAGTGTAAATCTCCCTGATTAAATAAATTTAACTAGCCAACAGAGAGTCAGTGCCCAAAAACTGAGGAGAAGGTAAATCCCCTGGTTATATATATTTAACCAGCCAGCACAGAGTCAGTGCCCTAATCTGAGGAGAGTGTATAACTCCTGGCTATATATATTCAACTGGCCTGCACAAACTCTGCCCTAAACTGTAGGGAGTGTTAAACTTCTGTTTATATATATTTAACCAGCCAGCACACAGTCAGTGCCGTAAAATGAGGAGAGGAGAAATCTCCTTGTTATATATATTTCACCAGCCAGCACAGAGTCATTGCACTAAACTGAGGTGACTGTAAATCTCCTGGTTATATATATTTTACCAGCCAGCACAGAGTCACTGACCGAAACTGAGGAGAGTGTAAATCTCCTGCTAATATAAATTTAACAAGCCAGCACAGACGCAGTGCCCTAAACTGAGGAGAGTGTAAATCTCCTGGTTGTATATATTTAACCAGCCAGCACAGAGTCCGTGCCCAAAACTGAGGAGAGTGTAAATTTCATGGTTAAATAAATTTAACCAGCCAGCACAGACTCACTGCCCTAAACTGAGGAGAGTGTAAATCTCCTGGTTATATATATTTAACCAGCCAGCACAGACTCAGTGCCATAAACTGAGGAGAGAGTAAATCTCCTGGTTGTATATATTTAACGAGACAGCACAGACTCAGTGCCATAAACTGGGAAAGGGAAAATCTCCTGGTTACATATATTTAACCAGCCAGCACAGACTCAGTGCCCTAAACTGAGGAGAGTGTAAATCTCCTGGTAAAATAAATTTAACCAGCCAGCATAGACTCAGTGCCCTAAACTGCAGAGAGTGTAAATCTCCTGGTTAAATATATTTAACCACACAGGAAATAGTCAGTGCCCTAACCTGAGGTGAGTGTAAATCTCCCCGTTATATGTAATTAACCAGCCAGCAGACAGTCAGCGCCCTAAACTGAGCAGAGTGTAAATCTCCTGGTTATATATATTTAACCAGCCAGCACAGAGTTACTGCCCAAATCAGAGGAGACTGTTAATGTCCTGGTCATATATATTTAACCAGCCAGCGCAGAGTTTGTGCCCTAAACTGAGGAGAGTATAAATCTCATGGTTATATATATTTAAACAGACAGCACCGACTCAGTGCCATAAAGTGAGGAGAGGGTAAATCTCCTGGTTATATATATTTAACCAGCCAGCGCAGACTTAGTGCCCTCAACTGAGGAGAGTGTAAATCTCCTGGTTATATGTAATTAACCAGCCAGCAGGCAGTCATTGCCCAAAACTGAGAAGAGTGGAAATCTCCTGGTCATATTTATTTAACCAGCCAGCCCAGAGTCATTGCCCTAAACTGAGGAGAGTGTAAATCTCCTGGTCATATATATTTAACCAGCCAGCGCAGAGTTTGTGCCCTAAACTGAGGACAGTATAAATCTCATGGTTATATATATTTAAACAGACAGCACCGACTCAGTGCCATAAGGTCAGGAGAGGGTAAATCTCCTGGTTATATATATTTTACCAGCCAGCACAGAGTCACTGACCGAAACTGAGGAGAGTGTAAATCTCCTGCTAATATAAATTTAACAAGCCAGCACAGACGCAGTGCCTTAAACTGAGGAGAATGGAAATCTCCTGGTTACATATATTTAACCAGGCAGCACAGAGTCAGTGCTCTAAACTGAGCAGAGTGTAAATCTCCTGGTTATATATATTTAACCAGCCAGCACAGACTCAGTGCCCAAAACTGAGCAGAGTGTAAATCTCCTGGTAATATAAATTTAACAAGCCAGCACAGAGTCAGTGCCGTAAACTGATGATAGTGTAAATCTCCTGGTTAGAAATATTTAACCACCCAGAAAAGAGTCATTGTCCAAAACTGAGGAGAGGGTAAATCTCCTGGTTATATATATTTAAACAGACAGCACAGACTCAGTGCCATAAACTGAGGAGAGGGTAAATCTCCTGGTTATATATATTTTACCAGCCAGCACAGAGTCACTGACCGACACTGAGGAGACTATAAATCTCCTGGTAATATAAAGTTATCAAAACAGCACAGAGTCAGTTCACTCAACTGCAGAGAGTGTAAATCTCCTGTTTATATATATTTAACCAGCCAGCACAGAGTCAGTTCCCGAAACTGAGGAGAGTGTAAATCTCCTGGTTATATATATTTAACCAGCCAGCACAGAGTTCGTGCCCTAAACAGAGGAGAGTGTTAATCTCCTGGTCATATATATTTAACCAGCCAGCGCAGACTTGGTGCCTCAACTGAGGAGAGTGTAAGTCTCCTGGTTATATGTAATTAACCAGCCAGCAGACAGTCAGTGCCCAAAACTGAGCAGAGTGTAAATCTCCTGGTTATATAAATTTAACCAGCCAGCGCAGAGTTTGTGCCCTAAACTGAGGAGAGTGTAAATCTCACTGGTTATATATATTTAACCAGCCAGCACAGACACAGGGCCCAAAACTGCGGAGAGTGTAAATCTCCTGGTTATATATACTTAACCAGCCAGCACAGGCTCAGTGCCCAAAACTGAGGAGAGTGTAAATCTCCTGGTAATATAAATTTAACAAGCCAGCACAGAGTCAGTGTCATAAACTGTGGAGAGTGTAAATCTCCTGGTTATATAGATTAAATCAGCCAGCACAGAGTCAGTTCACTAAACTGAGGTGACTGTAAATCTCCTGGTTATATATATTTTACCAGCCAGCACAGAGTCACTGACCGAAACTGAGGAGAGTGTAAATCTCCTGCTAATATAAATTTAACAAGCCAGCACAGACGCAGTGCCCTAAACTGAGGAGAGTGGAAATCTCCTGGTTGTATATATTTAACCAGCCAGCACAGACTCAGTGCCATAAACTGAGGAGAGAGTAAATCTCCTGGTTGTCTATATTTAAACAGACAGCACCGACTCAGTGCCATAAACTGAGGAGAGGGTAAATCTCCTGGTTATATATATTTTACCAGCCAGCACAGAGTCACTGACCAAAACTGAGGAGAGTGTAAATCTCCTGCTTATATAAATTTAACAAGCCAGCACAGAGTCAGTGCCATAAACTGCGAAGAGTGTAAATCTCCTGGTTATATATATTTAACCAGCCAGCAGAGACGCAGTGCCCTAAACTGAGGAGAGTGGAAATCTCACTGGTTATATAAATTTAACCAGCTTGCACAGACTCAGTGCCCTAAACTGAGGAGTGTGTAAATCTCCTGGTTATATAAATTGAACCAGCCAGCACAGACGCAGTGCCCTAAACTGAGAAGAGTGTAAATCTCCTGGTTATATAAATTAAACCAGCCAGCACAGACTCAGTGCCCTAAACTGAGCAGAGTGAAAATCTCCTGGTCATATTTATTTAACCAGCCAGCACAGAGTCAGTGCCCAAAACAGAGGAGACTGTCAATCTCCTGGTTATATATATTTAACCACCCAGCAAAGAGTCAGTGCCCTAAACTAAGGAGCGTGTAATACTCCTGGTTATCTATGATTAACAAGCCAGCAGAGAGTCAGTGCCCAAAACTGAGGAGAATGTAAAACTCCTGGTCATATATATTTAACCAGCCAGCGCAGACTTAGTGCCCTCAACTGAGGAGAGTGTAAATCTCCTGGTTATACATATTTAACCAGCCAGCACAGACTCAGTTCCATAAACTGAGAAGAGTTGAAATATCCTGGTTGTATATATTTAACCAGACAGCACAGACTCAGTGCCATAAACTGAGAAGAGTGTAAATCTCCTGGTTATATAAATTTAACCAGTCAGTACAGACACAGTGCCCTAAACTGAGGAGAGTGGAAATCTCCTGGTCATATATTTTTAACCAGCCAGCGCAGAGTTTGTGCCCTAAACTGAGGAGAGAGTAAATCTCCTGCTTATATATATTTAACCAGCCAGCACAGTCTCAGTGCCCTAAACTGGCGAGATTGTAAATCTCCTGGTTAGAAATATTTAACCACCCAGCAAAGAGTCAGTGCCCAAAACTGAGGAGAGTGTAAATCTCCTGGTTATATAAATTTAACCAGCCAGCACAGAGTCTGTGCCATAAACTGCGAAGTGTAAATCTCCTGGTTATATAAATTTAACGAGCCAGCACAGACGCAGTGCCCTAAACTGAGAAGAGTGCTATTCTCCTCGTCATATACATTTAACCACCCAGCAAAGAGTCCGTTCCCTAAACTGAGGAGAGCGTAAACCTCCTGCTTATATATATTTAAACAGACAGCACCGACTCAGTGCCATAAAGTGAGGAGAGGGTAAATCTCCTGGTGATATATACATTTTACCAGCCAGCACAGAGTCACTGACCAAAACTGAGGAGACTGTAAATCTCCTGGTTATATGAATTTAACAAGCCAGCACAGAGTCTGTGCCATAAACTGCGAAGTGTAAATCTCCTGGTTATATAAATTTAACCAGCCAGCACAGAGTCTGTGCCATAAACTGCGAAGTGTAAATCTCCTGGTTATATAAATTTAACCAGCCAGCACAGAGTCTGTGCCATAAACTGCGAAGTGTAAATCTCCTGGTTATATAAATTTAACCAGCCAGCACAGACGCAGTGCCCTAAACTGAGAAGAGTGTTATTCTCCTTGTCATATATATTTAACCAGCCAGCGCAGAGTTTGTGCCCTAAACTGAGGAGAGTGTAAATCTCCTGGTTATATATATTTAACCATCTAGCACAGACTCCGTGCCCTAACTGAGGAGAGTGTAAATCTCCTGGTTTCATATATTTAACCAGCCAGCACAGAGTCTGTGCCCGAAACTGAGGAGAGTGTAAATCTCCCTGATTATATAAATTTAACGAGCCAACAGAGAGTCAGTGCCCTAAACTGAGGAGAGTGGAAATCCCCTGGTTATATATATTTAACCAGCCAACAGAGAGTCAGTGCCCGAAACTGAGGAGAGTGTAAATCTCCTGGTTATATATATTTAATGTGCCAGTACAAATTCAGTGCCCTAAAACTGAGGAGAGGGTAAATCTGCTGGTTATATATATATATATATTTAACCAGCCAGCACAGAGTTAGTGCCCTCAACTGAGGAGAGGGTAAATCTCTTTGTTTTATCTATTTAACCAGCCAGCACAGAGTTCGTGCACTAAATTGAGGAGAGTGTAAATCTCCTGGTTATATATATTTAAACAGCCAGCACAGACTCAGTGCCCGAAACCGAAGACAGTGTAAATCTCCTGATTACGTATATTTAACTCGACAGCAGAAAGTCAGTGCTCTAAACTGAGGAGAGGGTAAATCTCCTGGTTATATGTATTTAACCAGCCAGTACAGATTCAGTGCCCTAAACTGAGGAGAGTGAAAATCTCCTGGTTATGCATATTTAACCAGCCTGCAGAGTCATTGCCCTAAATTGAGGAGAGTGAAAATTTCCTGGTTATATATATATTTAAACAGCTAGCACAGAGTCAGTGCCCTAAACTGAGGACAGTGGAAATCTCCCTGGTTATAGATATTTACCTAGCCTGCACATAGTCAGTGCCCTAAACTGAGGAGAGTGTAAATTCCTCGTGACATATATATAAAACAAGCCAGCACAAAGTCAGTGCCCTAAACTAAGGACAGTGGAAAACTCCTGGTTATATGTATCTAACCAGCCAGCACAGACTCAGTGCCATAAACGCATGAGAGTGTAAATCTCACTGGTTACGTAAAGTTAACCAGCCAGCACAGACTTGGTGCCATAAACTGAGGAGAGGGGAAATCTCCTCGTTATATATACTTAACCAGTCAGCACAGAGTCACTGACCGAAACTGAGGAGAATATCAATCTCCTGCTTAGAAAAATTTAACAAGCCAGCACAGAGTCAGTGCCATAAACTGCGAAGAGTGTAAATCTCCTGGTTATATAAGTTTAACCAGCCAGCACAGACGCAGTGCCCTAAACTGAGAAGAGTGGAAATCTCCGGGTTATATGAATTTAACCAGCCAGCACAGACGCAGTGCCCTAAAGTGAGGAGAGTGGAAATCTCCTGGTCATATATATTTAACCAGCCAGCACAGAGTCCGTGCCCTAAACTGAGAAGAGTGTAAATCTCCTGGTTAGAAATATTTAACCACCGAGCAGAGTCAGTGCCCAAAACTGAGGAGTGTGTAAATCTCCTGGTTATATAAATTTAACCAGCCAGCACAGACCCAGGGCCCAAAACTGAGGAGAGTGTAAATCTCCTGGTTATATATATTTAACCAGCCAGCACAGAGTCAGTGCCCTAAACTGAGGAGAGTGTAAATCTCCTGGTTAGAAATATTTAACCACCGAGCAAAGAGTCAGTGCCCAAAACTGAGGAGAGTGTAAATCTCCCTGGTTATATAGATTTAACCAGCCCGCACAGACTCAGTGCCCAAAACTGAGGAGAGTGTAAAACTCCCTGGTTATATAGATTTAAACAGCCCACATAGACTCAGTGCCCTTAACTGAGGAGAGTGTAAATCTCCTGGTTATATATATTCAACCAGCCAGCACATAGTCAGTGCCTTTATTTTCTATAATACAGGAGGAAGCAGTGACGCTGCTCCTGCTCCTTTATTTTCTATAATATAGGAGGAAGCAGAGACGCTGCTCCAGATACTTTATTGTCTATTATACAGGAGGAAGCAGATAAGCTGTTCCAGCTCGTATATTTTCTATAATACAGGAGGAAGCAGTGACACTGCTCCAGATCCTTTATTTTCTATAACACAGCAGGAAGCAGAGACGCTGCTCCAGCTCCTTTATTTTTTATAATACAGCAGGAAGCATTGACGCTGCTCCAGATCCTTTATTTTCTATAATACAGAAGGAAGCATTGACGCTGCTCCAGATCCTTTATTTTCTATAATACAGGAGGAAGCAGAAAAGCTGTTCCAGCTCGTATATTTTCTATAATACAGGAGGAAAAAGTGACGCTGCTCCAGCTCCTTTATTTCCTATAATACAGAAGGAAGCATTGACGCTGCTCCAGATCCTTTATTTTCTATAATACAGGAGGAAGCAGAGAAGCTGTTCCAGCTCGTATATTTTCTATAATACAGGAGGAAAAAGTGACGCTGCTCCAGCTCCTTTATTTTGTATAATACAGGAGGAAGCAGGGACGCTGCTCCAGATCATTTATTTTCTATAATACAGGAGGAAGCAGTGACGCTGCTTCTGCGCCTTTATTTTCTATAATACAGGAGGAAGCAGAGACGCTGCTCCAGCTTCTTTATTTTCTATGATACAGGAGGAAGCAGTGACGCTGCTCCAGCTCCTTTATTTTCTATAATACAGGAGGAAGCAGAGACGCTGCTCCAGCTTCTTCATTTTCTATAATACAGGAGGAAGCAGTGACGCTGCTCCAGCTCCTTTATTTTCTACAATAGAGGAGGAAGCAGAGACGCTGCTCCAGCTTCTTCATTTTCTATAATACAGGAGGAAGCAGTGACGCTGCTCCAGCTCCTTTATTTTCTACAATAGAGGAGGAAGCAGTGACGCTGCTCCAGCTCCTTTATTTTCTATAATCCAGGAGGAAGCAGTGACACTGTTCCAGATCCTTTATTTTCTATAATACAGGAGGAAGCAGTGACGCTGCTCTCGCTCCTTTATTTTCTATAATCCAGGAGGAAGCAGAGACGCTGCTCAAGCTCCTTTATTTTGGATAATACAGGAGAAAGCAGAGACGCTGTTCCAGCTCCTTTATTTTCTATAATACAGGAGGAAGCAGAGACGATACTCCAGCTCCTTTATTTTGTATAATACACGTGGAAGCAGTGACGCTGCTCCAGCTCCGTCATTTCCTTCAATACAGGAGGAAGCAGAGACGCTGCTCCAGCTCCTTTATTTTCTATAATACAGGAGGAAGCAGTGACGCTGCTCCAGCTCCTTTACTTTCTATAATACAGGAGGAAGCAGTGACGCTGCTCCAGCTCCTTTATTTTCTATAATTCTGCAGGAAGCAGAGACGCTGCTCCAGCTTCTTTATTTTTATAATACAGGATGAAACAGTGACGCTGCTCCAGCTCCTTTATTTTCTATAATACAGTAGGAAGCAGTGTCGCTGCTCCAGCTCCTTTATTTTCTATAATACAGGAGGAAGCAGTGACGCTGCTCCAGCTCCTTTATTTTCTATATTACAGGAGGAAGCAGTGACGCTGCTCCAGCTCCTTTATTTTCTATAATACAGGAGGAAGCAGTGACGCTGCTCCAGCTCCTTTATTTTCTATATTACAGGAGGAAGCAGTGACGCTGCTCCAGCTCCTTTATTTTCTATAATTCAGGAGGAAGCAGTGACGCTGCTCCAGCTCCTTTATTTTCTATAATATAGCAGGAAGCAGTGACGCTGCTCCAGCTCCTTTATTTTCTATAATACAGGAGGAAGCAGTGACGCTGCTCCAGCTCCTTTATTTTCTATAATAGAGGAGGAAGCAGAAACGCTGCTCCAGCTCCTTTATTTTCTATAATACAGGAGGAAGCAGAGACGCTGCTCCAGCTCCTTTATTTTCTATAATACTGAAGGAAGCAGAGACGCTGCTCCAGCTCCTTTATTATCTATAATACAGGAGGAAGCAGAGACACTGTTCCAGCTCCTTTATTTTCTATAATACAGCAGGAAGTATTGACGCTGTCCAGCTCCTTTATTTTCTATAATACAGCAGGAAGCAGAGACGCTGCTCAAGCTCCTTTATTTTCTATAATACAGGAGGAAGCAGTGATCCTGCTCCAGCTCCTTTATTTTCTATAATACAGGAGGAAGCAGTGACGCTGCTCCAGATAATTTATTTTCTATAATACAGGAGGAAGCAGAAACGCTGCTCCAGCTTCTTTATTTTCTATAATACAGGAGGAAGCAGTGACGCTGCTCCAGCTCCTTTATTTTCAATAATACAGGAGGAAGCAGTGACGCTGCTCCAGCTCCTTTATTTTCTCGAATACAGGAGGAAGCTGAGACACTGTTCCAGCTCCTTTATTTTCTATAATACAGCAGGAAGTATTGACGCTGTTCCAGCTCCTTTATTTTCTATAATACAGCAGGAAGCAGTGACCCTGCTCCAGCTCCTTTATTTTATATAATACAGGAGGAAGCAGAGACGCTGCTCCAGCTCCTTTATTTTCTATAATACAGCAGGAAGCAGTGACGCTGCTCCAGCTCCTATATTTTCTAGAATACAGGAGGAAGCAGTGACGCTGCTCCAGCTCCTTTATTTTATAGAATACAGGAGGAAACAGTGACGCTGCTCCAGCTCCTTTATTTTCTCTAATACAGGAGGAAGCAGTAAAGCTGCTCCAGCTCCTTTATTTTCTATAATACAGGAGGAAGCAGTGATCCTGCTCCAGCTCCTTTATTTTCTATAATACAGGAGGAAGCAGTGACGCTGCTCCAGATAATTTATTTTCTATAATACAGGAGGAAGCAGAGACGCTGCTCCAGCTCCTTTATTTTCTATAATACAGGAGGAAGCAGTGACACTGCTCCTGCTCCTTTATTTTCTATAATACAGGAGGAAGCAGTGACGCTGCTCCAGCTCCTTTATTTTCTGTAATACAGGAGGAAGCAGAGACGCTGCTCCAGCTCCTTTATTTTCTGTAATACAGGAGGAAGCAGTGACGCTGCTCCAGCTCCTTTATTTTATAGAATACAGGAGGAAGCAGTGACGCTGCTCCAGCTCCTTTATTTTCTCTAATACAGGAGGAAGCAGTAACGCTGCTCCAGCTCCTTTATTTTCTATAATACAGGAGGAAGCAGTGATCCTGCTGCAGCTCCTTTATTTTCTATAATACAGGAGGAAGCAGTGACGCTGCTCCAGATAATTTATTTTCTATAATACAGGAGGAAGCAGAGACGCTGCTCCAGCTCCTTTATTTTCTATAATACAGGAGGAAGCAGTGACACTGCTCCTGCTCCTTTATTTTCTATAATACAGGATGAAGCAGTGACGCTGCTCCAGCTCCTTTATTTTCTGTAATACAGGAGGAAGCAGAGACGCTGCTCCAGCTCCTTTATTTTCCATAATTCAGGAGGAAGCAGTGACACTGCTCCAGCTCCTTTATTTTCTATAATACAGGAGAAAGCAGAGACGCTGCTCCAGCTCCTTTATTTTCCATAATTCAGGAGGAAGCAGTGACGCTGCTCCAGCTCCTTTATTTTCCATAATCCAGGAGGAAGCAGTAACGCTGCTCCAGGTCCTTTATTTTCTATAATACAGGTGGACGAAGAGATGCTGCTCCAGCTCCTTTATTTTCTATAATACAGGAGGAAGCAGAGACGCTGCTCCAGCTCCTTTATTTTCTATAATACTGGAGGAAGCAGTGACGCTGCTCCAGCTCCTTTATTTTCTATAATACAGGAGGAAGCAGTGACACTGTTCCAGATCCTTTATTTTCTATAATACAGGAGGAAGCAGTGACGCTGCTCTCGCTCCTTTATTTTCTATAATCCAGGAGGAAGCAGAGACGCTGCTCAAGCTCCTTTATTATGGATAATACAGGAGAAAGCAGAGACGCTGTTCCAGCTCCTTTATTTTCTATAATACAGGAGGAAGCAGAGACGATACTCCAGCTCCTTTATTTTGTATAATACACGTGGAAGCAGTGACGCTACTCCAGCTCCGTCATTTCCTACAATACAGGAGGAAGCAGAGACGCTGCTCCAGCTCCTTTATTTTCTATAATACAGGAGGAAGCAGTGACGCTGCTCCAGCTCCTTTACTTTCTATAATACAGGAGGAAGCAGTGACGCTGCTCCAGCTCCTTTATTTTCTATAATTCTGCAGGAAGCAGAGACGCTGCTCCAGCTTCTTTATTTTTATAATACAGGATGAAACAGTGACGCTGCTCCAGCTCCTTTATTTTCTATAATACAGTAGGAAGCAGTGTCGCTGCTCCAGCTCCTTTATTTTCTATAATACAGGAGGAAGCAGTGACGCTGCTCCAGCTCCTTTATTTTCTATAATACAGGAGGAAGCAGTGACGCTGCTCCAGCTCCTTTATTTTCTATAATATAGCAGGAAGCAGTGACGCTGCTCCAGCTCCTTTATTTTCTATAATACAGGAGGAAGCAGTGACGCTGCTCCAGCTCCTTTATTTTCTATAATAGAGGAGGAAGCAGAAACGCTGCTCCAGCTCCTTTATTTTCTATAATACAGGAGGAAGCAGAGACGCTGCTCCAGCTCCTTTATTTTCTATAATACTGAAGGAAGCAGAGACGCTGCTCCAGCTCCTTTATTTTCTATAATACTGAAGGAAGCAGTGACGCTGCTCCAGCTCCTTTATTTTCTAGAATACAGGAGGAAGCAGAGACACTGTTCCAGCTCCTTTATTTTCTATAATAGAGGAGGAAGCAGTGACGCTGCTCCAGCTCCTTTATTTTCTGTAATACAGCAGGAAACAGAGACGCTGCTCCAGCTTCTTTATTTTCTATAATACAGGAGGAAGCAGTGACGCTGCTCCAGCTCCTTTATTTTCTATAATACAGGAGGAAGCAGTGACGCTGCTCCAGCTCCTTTATTTTCTCGAATACAGGAGGAAGCTGAGACACTGTTCCAGCTCCTTTATTTTCTATAATACAGCAGGAAGTATTGACGCTGTTCCAGCTCCTTTATTTTCTATAATACAGCAGGAAGCAGTGACCCTGCTCCAGCTCCTTTATTTTATATAATACAGGAGGAAGCAGAGACGCTGCTCCAGCTCCTTTATTTTCTATAATACAGCAGGAAGCAGTGACGCTGCTCCAGCTCCTATATTTTCTAGAATACAGGAGGAAGCAGTGACGCTGCTCCAGCTCCTTTATTTTATAGAATACAGGAGGAAGCAGTGACGCTGCTCCAGCTCCTTTATTTTCTCTAATACAGGAGGAAGCAGTAACGCTGCTCCAGCTCCTTTATTTTCTATAATACAGGAGGAAGCAGTGATCCTGCTCCAGCTCCTTTATTTTCTATAATACAGGAGGAAGCAGTGATGCTGCTCCAGCTCCTTTATTTTCTATAATACAGGATGAAGCAGTGACGCTGCTCCAGATAATTTATTTTCTATAATACAGGAGGAAGCAGAGACGCTGCTCCAGCTCCTTTATTTTCTATAATACAGGAGGAAGCAGTGACGCTGCTCCAGCTCCTTTATTTTCTATAATAGAGGAGGAAGCAGAAACGCTGCTCCAGCTCCTTTATTTTCTATAATACAGGATGAAGCAGTGACGCTGCTCCAGCTCCTTTATTTTCTATAATACAGCAGGAAGCAGTGACGCTGCTTCAGCTCCTTTATTTTCTATAATACAGGATGAAGCAGTGACGCTGCTCCAGCTCCTTTATTTTCTATAATACAGGAGGAAGCAGTGACACTGCTCCTGCTCCTTTATTTTCTGTAATACAGGAGGAAGCAGAGACGCTGCTCCAGCTCCTTTATTTTCTATAATACTGGAGGAAGCAGTGACGCTGCTCCAGCTCCTTTATTTTCTATAATCCAGGAGGAAGCAGTGACACTGTTCCAGATCCTTTATTTTCTATAATACAGGAGGAAGCAGTGACGCTGCTCTCGCTCCTTTATTTTCTATAATCCAGGAGGAAGCAGAGACGCTGCTCAAGCTCCTTTATTATGGATAATACAGGAGAAAGCAGAGACGCTGTTCCAGCTCCTTTATTTTCTATAATACAGGAGGAAGCAGAGACGATACTCCAGCTTCTTTATTTTGTATAATACACGTGGAAGCAGTGACGCTGCTCCAGCTCCGTCATTTCCTACAATACAGGAGGAAGCAGAGACGCTGCTCCAGCTCCTTTATTTTCTATAATACAGGAGGAAGCAGTGACGCTGCTCCAGCTCCTTTACTTTCTATAATACAGGAGGAAGCAGAGACGCTGCTGCAGCTTCTTTATTTTTATAATACAGGATGAAACAGTGACGCTGCTCCAGCTCCTTTATTTTCTATAATACAGTAGGAAGCAGTGTCGCTGCTCCAGCTCCTTTATTTTCTATAATACAGGAGGAAGCAGTGACGCTGCTCCAGCTCCTTTATTTTCTATATTACAGGAGGAAGCAGTGACGCTGCTCCAGCTCCTTTATTTTCTATAATACAGGAGGAAGCAGTGACGCTGCTCCAGCTCCTTTATTTTCTATATTACAGGAGGAAGCAGTGACGCTGCTCCAGCTCCTTTATTTTCTATAATACAGGAGGAAGCAGTGACGCTGCTCCAGCTCCTTTATTTTCTATAATACAGCAGGAAGCAGTGACGCTGCTCCAGCTCCTTTATTTTCTATAATACAGGAGGAAGCAGTGACGCTGCTCCAGCTCCTTTATTTTCTATAATAGAGGAGGAAGCAGAAACGCTGTTCCAGCTCCTTTATTTTCTATAATACAGGAGGAAGCAGAGACGCTGCTCCAGCTCCTTTATTTTCTATAATACTGAAGGAAGCAGAGACGCTGCTCCAGCTCCTTTATTTTCTATAATACTGAAGGAAGCAGTGACGCTGCTCCAGCTCCTTTATTTTCTAGAATACAGGAGGAAGCAGAGACACTGTTCCAGCTCCTTTATTTTCTATAATAGAGGAGGAAGCAGTGACGCTGCTCCAGCTCCTTTATTTTCTGTAATACAGCAGGAAACAGAGACGCTGCTCCAGCTTCTTTATTTTCTATAATACAGGAGGAAGCAGTGACGCTGCTCCAGCTCCTTTATTTTCAATAATACAGGAGGAAGCAGTGACGCTGCTCCAGCTCCTTTATTTTCTCGAATACAGGAGGAAGCTGAGACACTGTTCCAGCTCCTTTATTTTCTATAATACAGCAGGAAGTATTGACGCTGTTCCAGCTCCTTTATTTTCTATAATACAGCAGGAAGCAGTGACCCTGCTCCAGCTCCTTTATTTTATATAATACAGGAGGAAGCAGAGACGCTGCTCCAGCTCCTTTATTTTCTATAATACAGCAGGAAGCAGTGACGCTGCTCCAGCTCCTATATTTTCTAGAATACATGAGGAAGCAGTGACGCTGCTCCAGCTCCTTTATTTTATAGAATACAGGAGGAAGCAGTGACGCTGCTCCAGCTCCTTTATTTTCTCTAATACAGGAGGAAGCAGTAACGCTGCTCCAGCTCCTTTATTTTCTATAATACAGGAGGAAGCAGTGATCCTGCTCCAGCTCCTTTATTTTCTATAATACAGGAGGAAGCAGTGACGCTGCTCCAGCTCCTTTATTTTCTATAATACAGGATGAAGCAGTGACGCTGCTCCAGATAATTTATTTTCTATAATACAGGAGGAAGCAGAGACGCTGCTCCAGCTCCTTTATTTTCTATAATACAGGAGGAAGCAGTGACACTGCTCCTGCTCCTTTATTTTCTATAATACAGGAGGAAGCAGTGACGCTGCTCCAGCTCCTTTATTTTCCATAATCCAGGAGGAAGCAGTGACGCTGCTCCAGCTCCTTTATTTTCTATAATACAGGAGGAAGCAGTGACGCTGCTCCAGCTCCTTTATTTTCTATAATACAGGATGAAGCAGTGACGCTGCTCCAGCTCCTTTATTTTCTATAATACAGCAGGAAGCAGTGACGCTGCTCCAGATCCTTTATTTTCTATAATACAGCAGGAAGCAGTGACGCTGCTCCAGCTCCTTTATTTTCTATAATACAGGATGAAGCAGTGACGCTGCTCCAGCTCCTTTATTTTCTATAATATAGCAGGAAGCAGTGACGCTGCTCCAGCTCCTTTATTTTGTATAATACAGGATGAAGCAGTGACGCTGCTCGAGCTCCTTTATTTTCTATAATACAGCAGGAAGCAGTGACGCTGCTCCAGCTCCTTTATTTTCTAAAGTTCAGGAGGAAGCAGTGACGCTGCTCCAGCTCCTTTATTTTCTATAATACAGCAGGAAGCAGTGACGCTGCTCCAGCTCCTTTATTTTCTATAATACAGCAGGAAGCAGTGACGCTGCTCCAGCTCCTTTATTTTCTATAATACAGGATGAAGCAGTGACGCTGCTCCAGCTCCTTTATTTTCTATAATACGGCAGGAAGCAGTGACGCTGCTCCAGCTCCTTTATTTTCTATAATACAGCAGGAAGCAGTGACGCTGCTCCAGCTCCTTTATTTTCTATAATACAGCAGGAAGCAGTGACGCTGCTCCAGCTCCTTTATTTTCTATAATACAGCAGGAAGCAGAGACGCTGCTCCAGCCCCTTTATTTGCTATAATACAGGAGGAATCAGAGACGCTGCTCCAGCTCCTTTATTTTCTATAATACAGGAGGAAGCAGTGACGCTGCTCCAGCTCCTTTATTTTCTATAATACAGGAGGAAGCAGAGACGCTGCTCCAGCTCCTTTATTTTCTATAATACAGCAGGAAGCAGTGACGCTGCTCCAGCTCCTTTATTTTCTATAATACAGCAGGAAGCAGTGACGCTGCTCCAGCTCCTTTATTTTCTATAATACAGGATGAAGCAGTGACGCTGCTCCAGCTCCTTTATTTTCTATAATACAGGATGAAGCAGTGACGCTGCTCCAGCTCCTTTATTTTCTATAATACAGGAGGAAGCAGTGACGCTGCTCCAGCTCCTTTATTTTCTATAATACAGGAGGAAGCAGTGACGCTGCTCCAGCTCCTTTATTTTCTATAATACAGGATGAAGCAGTGACGCTGCTCCAGCTCCTTTATTTTCTATAATACAGCAGGAAGCAGTGACGCTGCTCCAGCTCCTTTATTTTCTATAATACAGCAGGAAGCAGTGACGCTGCTCCAGCTCCTTTATTTTCTATAATACAGCAGGAAGCAGTGTCGCAGCTCCTGCTCCTTTATTTTCTATATTACATGAGGAAGCAGTGACGCTGCTCCAGCTCCTTTATTTTCTGTAATACAGGTGGACGAAGAGATGCTGCTCCAGCTCCTTTATTTTCTATAATGTAGGATGAAACAGTGACGCTGCTCCAGCTCCTTTATTTTCTATAATACAGCAGGAAGCAGTGACGCTGCTCCAGCTCCTTTATTTTCTATAATACAGCAGCAAGCAGTGATGCTGCTCCAGCTCCTTGATTTTCTATAATACAGCAGGATGCAGAGACGCTGCTCCAGCTTCTTTATTTTCTATAATACAGGATTAAGCAGTGACGCTGCTCCAGCTCCTTTATTTTCTATAATACAGGAGGAAGCAGTGACGCTGCTCCAGCTCCTTTATTTTCTATAATACAGGAGGAAGCTGTGACGCAGCTCCAGCTCCTTTATTTTCTATATTACAGGAGGAAGCAGTGACGCTGCTCCAGCTCCTTTATTTTCTGTAATACAGGTGGACGAAGAGATGCTGCTCCAGCTCCTTTATTTTCTATAATGTAGGATGAAACAGTGACACTGCTCCAGCTCCTTTATTTTCTATAATACAGCAGGAAGCAGTGACGCTGCTCCAGCTCCTTTATTTTCTATAATACAGGAGGAAGTAGTGATCCTGCTCCAGCTCCTTTATTTTCAATCATACAGGAGGAAGCAGTGACGCTGCTCCAGCTCCTTTATTTTCTATAATACAGGAGGAAGTAGTGAAGCCGCTCCAGATCCTTTATTTTCTATAATTCAGGAGGAAGCAGAGATGCTTCTCCAGCTCCTTTATTTTCTATAATACAGGAGGAAGCAGTGACGCTGCTCCAGCTTCTTTATTTTCTATCATACAGGAGGAAGCAGAGACGCTGCTCCAGCACCTTTATATTCTATAATACAGCAGGAAGCAGTGACGCTGCTCCAGCTCCTTTATTTTCAATAATACAAAGGAAGCAGTGACGCTGCTCCAGATCATTTATTTTCTATAATACAGGAGGAAGCAGAGACGCTGCTCCAGCTCCTTTATTTTCTATAATACAGGAGGAAGCAGAGACGCTGCTCCAGCTCCTTTATTTTCTATAATACAGGAGGAAGCAGTGACGCTGCTCCAGCTCCTTTATTTTCAATAATACAGGAGGAAGCAGTGACGCTGCTCCAGATCATTTATTTTCTATAATACAGGAGGAAGCAGAGACGCTGCTCCTGCTCCTTTATTTTCTATAATACAGGAGGAAGCAGAGATGCTGCTCCAGCTCCTTTATTTTGCATAATACAGGAGGAAGCAGAGACGCTGCTCCAGCTCCTTTATTTTCTACAATACAGGAGGAAGCAGTGACGCTGCTCCAGCTTCTTTATTTTCTATAATACAGGATGAAACAGTGACGCTGCTCCAGCTCCTTTATTTGCTATAATACAGGAGGAAACAGAGACGCTGCTCCAGCTCCTTTATTTTCTATAATACAGCAGGAAGCAGTGACGCTGCTCCAGCTCCTTTATTTTCTATATTACAGGAGGAAGCAGTGACGCTGCTCCAGCTCCTTTATTTTCTATAATACAGGAGGAAGCAGTGACGCTGCTCCAGCTCCTTTATTTTCTATAATACAGCAGGAAGCAGTGACGCTGCTCCAGCTCCTTTATTTTCTATAATACAGGAGGAAGCAGTGACGCTGCTCCAGCTCCTTTATTTTCTATAATAGTGGAGGAAGCAGAAACGCTGCTCCAGCTCCTTTATTTTCTATAATACAGGAGGAAGCAGAAACGCTGCTCCAGCTCCTTTATTTTCTATAATACTGAAGGAAGCAGAGACGCTGCTCCAGCTCCTTTATTTTCTATAATACTGAAGGAAGCAGTGACGCTGCTCCAGCTCCTTTATTTTCTAGAATACAGGAGGAAGCAGAGACACTGTTCCAGCTCCTTTATTTTCTATAACACAGGAGGAAGCAGTGATGCTGCTCCAGTTCCTTTATTTTCTGTAATACAGCAGGATACAGAGACGCTGCTCCAGCTTCTTTATTTTCTATAATACAGGAGGAAGCAGTGACGCTGCTCCAGCTCCTTTATTTTCAATAATACAGGAGGAAGCAGAGACGCTGCTCCAGCTCCTTTATTTTCTATAATACAGCAGGAAGCAGTGACCCTGCTCCAGCTCCTTTATTTTCTATAATACAGGAGGAAGCAGAGACGCTGCTCCAGCTCCTTTATTTTCTATAATACAGGGGGAAGCAGTGATGCTGCTCCAGCTCCTATATTTTCTAGAATACAGGAGGAAGCAGTGACGCTGCTCCAGCTCCTTTATTTTATAGAATACAGGAGGAAGCAGTGACGCTGATCCAGCTCCTTTATTTTCTCTAATACAGGAGGAAGCAGTAACGCTGCTCCAGCTCCTTTATTTTCTATAATACAGGAGGAAGCAGTGATCCTGCTCCAGCTCCTGTATTTTCTATAATACAGGAGGAAGCAGTGACGCTGCTCCAGCTCCTTTATTTTCTATAATACAGGATGAAGCAGTGACGCTGCTCCAGATAATTTATTTTCGATAATACAGGAGGAAGCAGAGACGCTGCTCCAGCTCCTTTATTTTCTATAATACAGTAGGAAGCAGTGACACTGCTCCTGCTCCTTTATTTTCTTTAATACAGGAGGAAGCAGTGACGCTGCTCCAGCTCCTTTATTTTCTAAAGTTCAGGAGGAAGCAGTGACGCTGCTCCAGCTCCTTTATTTTCTATAATACAGGAGGATGGAGTGACGCTGCTCCAGCACCTTTATTTTCTATAATTCAGGAGGAAGCAGTGACGCTGCTCCAGCTCCTTTATTTTCTCTAATACAGGAGGAAGCAGTGACGCTGCTCCAGCTCCTTTATTTTCTATAATACAGGAGGAAACAGAGACGCTGCTCCAGCTCCTTTATTTTCTATAATACAGGAGGAAGCAGTGACGCTGCTCCAGCTCCTTTATTTTCTATAATACAGGAGGAAGCAGTGACGCTGCTCCAGCTCCTTTATTTTCTATAATACAGGATGAAGCAGTGACGCTGCTCCAGCTCCTTTATTTTCTATAATACAGCAGGAAGCAGTGACGCTGCTCCAGCTCCTTTATTTTCTATAATACAGCAGGAAGCAGTGACGCTGCTCCAGCTCCTTTATTTTCTATAATACAGGAGGAAGCAGTGACGCTGCTCCAGCTCCTTTATTTTCTATAATACAGGAGGAAGCAGTGACGCTGCTCCAGCTCCTTTATTTTCTACAATACAGGATGAAGCAGTGACGCTGCTCCAGCTCCTTTATTTTCTATAATACAGCAGGAAGCAGTGACGCTGCTCCAGCTCCTTTATTTTCTATAATACAGCAGGAAGCAGTGACGCTGCTCCAGCTCCTTTATTTTCTATAATACAGGAGGAAGCAGTGACACTGCTCCAGCTCCTTTATTTTCTATAATACAGCAGGAAGCAGTGACGCTGCTCCAGCTCCTTTATTTTCTATAATACAGCAGGAAGCAGTGACGCTGCTCCAGCTCCTTTATTTTCTATAATACAGGAGGAAGCAGTGACGCTGCACCAGCGCCTTTAATGGGCGGCACGGTGGCACAGTGGTTAGCACTGCTGCCTCACAGCGCCAGAGACCTGGGTTCAATTCCCGCCTCAGGCGACTCTCTGTGTGGAGTTTGCACATTCTCCCCGTGTCTGCGTGGGTTTCCTCCGGGTGCTCCGGTTTCCTCCCACAGTCCAAAAGATGTGCAGGTCAGGTGAATTGGCCATACTAAATTGCCCGTAGTGTTAGGTAAGGGGTAGATGTAGGGGTATGGGTGGGTTGCGCTTCGGCGGGGCGGTGTGGACTTATTGGGCCGAAGGGCCTGTTTCCACACTGTAAGTAATCTAATCTAATCTAATCTAATCTAATCTAATGAAGCAGTGACGCTGCTCCAGCTCCTTTATTTTCTATAATACAGCAGGAAGCAGTGACGCTGCTCCAGCTCCTTTATTTTCTATAATACAGCAGGAAGCAGTGACGCTGCTCCAGCTCCTTTATTTTCTCTTATACAGGATGAAGCAGTGACGCTGCTCCAGCTCCTTTATTTTCTATAATACAGGATGAAGCAGTCACGCTGCTCCAGCTCCTTTATTTTCTATAATGCAGCAGGAAGCAGTGATGCTGCTCCAGCTCCTTTATTTTCTATAATACAGCAGGAAGCAGTGACCCTGCTCCAGCTCCTTTATTTTCTACAATGCAGGATGAAGCAGTGACGCTGCTCCATCTCCTTGATTTTCTATAATACAGCAGGATGCAGAGACGCTGCTCCAGCTCCTTTATTTTCTATAATACAGGATGAAGCAGTGACGCTGCTCCAGCTCCTTGATTTTCTATAATACAGGAGGAAGCCGTGACGCAGCTCCAGCTCCTTTATTTTCTATATTACAGGAGGAAGCAGTGACGCTGCTCCAGCTCCTTTATTTTCTGTAATACAGGTGGACGAAGAGATGCTGCTCCAGCTCCTTTATTTTCTATAATGTAGGATGAAACAGTGACGCTGCTCCAGCTCCTTTATTTTCTATAATACAGCAGGAAGCAGTGACCCTGCTCCAGCTCCTTTATTTTCTACAATGCAGGATGAAGCAGTGACGCTGCTCCAGCTCCTTGATTTTCTATAATACAGCAGGATGCAGAGACGCTGCTCCAGCTTCTTTATTTTCTATAATACAGGATGAAGCAGTGACGCTGCTCCAGCTCCTTTATTTTCTATAATACAGGAGGAAGCAGTGACGCAGCTCCAGCTCCTTTATTTTCTATAATACAGGAGGAAGCCGTGACGCAGCTCCAGCTCCTTTATTTTCTATATTACAGGAGGAAGCAGTGACGCTGCTCCAGCTCCTTTATTTTCTGTAATACAGGTGGACGAAGAGATGCTGCTCCAGCTCCTTTATTTTCTATAATGTAGGATGAAACAGTGACGCTGCTCCAGCTCCTTTATTTTCTATAATACAGCAGGAAGCAGTGACGCTGCTCCAGCTCCTTTATTTTCTATAATACAGGATGAAGCAGTGACACTGCTCCAGCTCCTTTATTTTCTATAATACAGGAGGAAGTAGTGAAGCTGCTCCAGATCCTTTATTTTCTATAATACAGGAGGAAGCAGTGACCCTGCTCCAGCTCCTTTATTTTCTATAATACAGGAGGAAGTAGTGAAGCTGCTCCAGATCCTTTATTTTCTAAAATACAGCAGGAAGCAGTGACGCTGCTCCAGCTCCGTTATTTTCTATAATACAGGAGGAAGCAGAGACGCTGCTCCAGCTCCTTTATTTTCTATAATACAGGAGGAAGCAGTGACGCTGCTCCAGCTCCTTTATTTTCTATAATACAGGGGGAAGCAGTCATGCTGCTCCAGCTCCTATATTTTCTATAATACAGGAGGAAGCAGTGACGCTGCTCCAGCTCCTTTATTTTCTATAATACAGGAGGAAGCAGAGACGCTGCTCCAACTCCTTTATTTTCTATAATACAGGAGGAAGCAGTGATGCTGCTCCAGCTCCTTTATTTTCTAGAATACAGGAGGAAGCAGTGACGCTGCTCCAGCTCCTTTATTTTCTATAACACAGGAGGAAGCAGTGACGCTGCTCCAGCTCCTTTATTTTATAGAATACAGGAGGAAGCAGTGACGCTGCTCCAGCTCCTTTATTTTCTCTAATACAGGAGGAAGCAGTAACGCTGCTCCAGCTCCTTTATTTTCTATAATACAGGAGGAAGCAGTGATCCTGCTCCAGCTCCTTTATTTTCTATAATACAGGAGGAAGCAGTGACGCTGCTCCAGCTCCTTTATTTTCTATAATACAGGATGAAGCAGTGACGCTGCTCCAGATAATTTATTTTCGATAATACAGGAGGAAGCAGAGACGCTGCTCCAGCTCCTTTATTTTCTATAATACAGGAGGAAGCAGTGACGCTGCTCCTGCTCCTTTATTTTCTATAATACAGGAGGAAGCAGTGACGCTGCTCCAGCTCCTTTATTTTCTATAATTCAGGAGGAAGCAGTGACGCTGCTCCAGCTCCTTTATTTTCTATAATACAGGAGGAAGCAGTGACGCTGCTCCAGCTCCTTTATTTTCTATAATACAGGAGGAAACAGAGACGCTGCTCCAGCTCCTTTATTTTCTATAATACAGGAGGAAGCAGTGACGCTGCTCCAGCTCCTTTATTTTCTATAATACAGGAGGAAGCAGTGACGCTGCTCCAGCTCCTTTATTTTCTATAATACAGGATGAAGCAGTGACGCTGCTCCAGCTCCTTTATTTTCTATAATACAGCAGGAAGCAGTGACGCTGCTCCAGCTGCTTTATTTTCTATAATACAGCAGGAAGCAGTGACGCTGCTCCAGCTCCTTTATTTTCTATAATACAGGAGGAAGCAGTGACGCTGCTCCAGCTCCTTTATTTTCTATAATACAGGAGGAAGCAGTGACGCTGCTCCAGCTCCTTTATTTTCTATAATACAGGATGAAGCAGTGACGCTGCTCCAGCTCCTTTATTTTCTATAATACAGCAGGAAGCAGTGACGCTGCTCCAGCTCCTTTATTTTCTATAATACAGCAGGAAGCAGTGACGCTGATCCAGCTCCTTTATTTTCTATTATACAGGAGGAAGCAGTGACGCTGCTCCAGCTCCTTTATTTGCTATAATACAGGAGGAAACAGAGACGCTGCTCCAGCTCCTTTATTTTCTATAATACAGCAGGAAGCAGTGACGCTGCTCCAGCTCCTTAATTTTCTATAATACAGGATGAAGCAGTGACGCTGCTCCAGCTCCTTTATTTTCTATAATACAGCAGGAAGCAGTGACGCTGCTCCAGCTCCTTTATTTTCTATAATACAGCAGGAAGCAGTGACGCTGCTCCATCTCCTTTATTTTCTATAATACAGGATGAAGCAGTGACGCTGCTCCAGCTCCTTTATTTTCTATAATACAGGATGAAGCAGTCACGCTGCTCCAGCTCCTTTATTTTCTATAATACAGCAGGAAGCAGTGACGCTGCTCCAGCTCCTTGATTTTCTATAATACAGCAGGATGCAGAGACGCTGCTCCAGCTTCTTTATTTTCTATAATACAGGATGAAGCAGTGACGCTGCTCCAGCTCTTTTATTTTCTATAATACAGGAGGAAGCAGTGACACTTCTCCAGCTCCTTTATTTTCTATAATACAGGAGGAAGCAGTGACGCAGCTCCAGCTCCTTTATTTTCTTTTTTACAGGAGGAAGCAGTGACGCTGCTCCAGCAAATTTATTTTCTGTAATACAGGAGGAAGCAGTGACGCTGCTCCAGCTCCTTTATTTTCTATAATGTAGGATGAAACAGTGACGCTGCTCCAGCTCCTTTATTTTCTATAATACAGCAGGAAGCAGTGACGCTGCTCCAGCTCCTTTATTTTCTATAATACAGGAGGAAGTAGTGACGCTGCTCCAGCTCCTTTATTTTCTATCATACAGGATGAAGCAGTGACACTGCTCCAGCTCCTTTATTTTCTATAATACAGGAGGAAGTAGTGAAGCTGCTCCAGATCCTTTATTTTCTATAATACAGCAGGAAGCAGTGACGCTGCTCCAGCTCCTTTATTTTCTATATTACAGGAGGAAGCAGTGACGCTGCTCCAGCTCCTTTATTTTCTATAATACAGGAGGAAGCAGTGACGCTGCTCCAGCTCCTTTATTTTCTATAATACAGCAGGAAGCAGTGACGCTGCTCCAGCTCCTTTATTTTCTATAATACAGGAGGAAGCAGTGACGCTGCTCCAGCTCCTTTATTTTCTATAATAGAGGAGGAAGCAGAAACGCTGCTCCAGCTCCTTTATTTTCTATAATACAGGAGGAAGCAGAAACGCTGCTCCAGCTCCTTTATTTTCTATAATACTGAAGGAAGCAGAGACGCTGCTCCAGCTCCTTTATTTTCTATAATACAAGATGAAGCAGTGACGCTGCTCCAGCTCCTTTATTTTCTAGAATACAGGAGGAAGCAGAGACACTGTTCCAGCTCCTTTATTTTCTATAATACAGGAGGAAGCAGAAACGCTGCTCCAGCTTCTTTATTTTCTATAATACAGGAGGAAGCAGTGACGCTGCTCCAGCTCCTTTATTTTCAATAATACAGGAGGAAGCAGAGACGCTGCTCCAGCTCCTTTATTTTCTATAATACAGCAGGAAGCAGTGACCCTGCTCCAGCTCCTTTATTTTCTATAATACAGGAGGAAGCAGAGACGCTGCTCCAGCTCCTTTATTTTCTATAATACAGGGGGAAGCAGTGATGCTGCTCCAGCTCCTATATTTTCTAGAATACAGGAGGAAGCAGTGACGCTGCTCCAGCTCCTTTATTTTATAGAATACAGGAGGAAGCAGTGACGCTGATCCAGCTCCTTTATTTTCTCTAATACAGGAGGAAGCAGTAACGCTGCTCCAGCTCCTTTATTTTCTATAATACAGGAGGAAGCAGTGATCCTGCTCCAGCTCCTGTATTTTCTATAATACAGGAGGAAGCAGTGACGCTGCTCCAGCTCCTTTATTTTCTATAATACAGGATGAAGCAGTGACGCTGCTCCAGATAATTTATTTTCGATAATACAGGAGGAAGCAGAGACGCTGCTCCAGCTCCTTTATTTTCTATAATACAGTAGGAAGCAGTGACACTGCTCCTGCTCCTTTATTTTCTTTAATACAGGAGGAAGCAGTGACGCTGCTCCAGCTCCTTTATTTTCTAAAGTTCAGGAGGAAGCAGTGACGCTGCTCCAGCTCCTTTATTTTCTATAATACAGGAGGATGGAGTGACGCTGCTCCAGCTCCTTTATTTTCTATAATTCAGGAGGAAGCAGTGACGCTGCTCCAGCTCCTTTATTTTCTCTAATACAGGAGGAAGCAGTGACGCTGCTCCAGCTCCTTTATTTTCTATAATACAGGAGGAAACAGAGACGCTGCTCCAGCTCCTTTATTTTCTATAATACAGGAGGAAGCAGTGACGCTGCTCCAGCTCCTTTATTTTCTATAATACAGGAGGAAGCAGTGACGCTGCTCCAGCTCCTTTATTTTCTATAATACAGGATGAAGCAGTGACGCTGCTCCAGCTCCTTTATTTTCTATAATACAGCAGGAAGCAGTGACGCTGCTCCAGCTCCTTTATTTTCTATAATACAGGATGAAGCAGTGACGCTGCTCCAGCTCCTTTATTTTCTATAATACAGGATGAAGCAGTCACGCTGCTCCAGCTCCTTTATTTTCTATAATACAGCAGGAAGCAGTGACGCTGCTCCAGCTCCTTGATTTTCTATAATACAGCAGGATGCAGAGACGCTGCTCCAGCTTCTTTATTTTCTATAATACAGGATGAAGCAGTGACGCTGCTCCAGCTCCTTTATTTTCTATAATACAGGAGGAAGCAGTGACACTTCTCCAGCTCCTTTATTTTCTATAATACAGGAGGAAGCAGTGACGCAGCTCCAGCTCCTTTATTTTCTTTTTTACAGGAGGAAGCAGTGACGCTGCTCCAGCTCCTTTATTTTTTGTAATACAGGTGGACGAAGAGATGCTGCTCCAGCTCCTTTATTTTCTATAATGTAGGATGAAACAGTGACGCTGTTCCAGCTCCTTTATTTTCTATAATACAGCAGGAAGCAGTGACGCTGCTCCAGCTCCTTTATTTTCTATAATACAGGAGGAAGTAGTGACGCTGCTCCAGCTCCTTTATTTTCTATCATACAGGATGAAGCAGTGACACTGCTCCAGCTCCTTTATTTTCTATAATACAGGAGGAAGTAGTGAAGCTGCTCCAGATCCTTTATTTTCTATAATACAGCAGGAAGCAGTGACGCTGCTCCAGCTCCTTTATTTTCTATATTACAGGAGGAAGCAGTGACGCTGCTCCAGCTACTTTATTTTCTATAATACAGGAGGAAGCAGTGACGCTGCTCCAGCTCCTTTATTTTCTATAATACAGCAGGAAGCAGTGACGCTGCTCCAGCTCCTTTATTTTCTATAATACAGGAGGAAGCAGTGACGCTGCTCCAGCTCCTTTATTTTCTATAATAGAGGAGGAAGCAGAAACGCTGCTCCAGCTCCTTTATTTTCTATAATACAGGAGGAAGCAGAAACGCTGCTCCAGCTCCTTTATTTTCTATAATACTGAAGGAAGCAGAGACGCTGCTCCAGCTCCTTTATTTTCTATAATACAGGATGAAGCAGTGACGCTGCTCCAGCTCCTTTATTTTCTAGAATACAGGAGGAAGCAGAGACACTGTTCCAGCTCCTTTATTTTCTATAACACAGGAGGAAGCAGTGATGCTGCTCCAGTTCCTTTATTTTCTGTAATACAGCAGGATACAGAGACGCTGCTCCAGCTTCTTTATTTTCTATAATACAGGAGGAAGCAGTGACGCTGCTCCAGCTCCTTTATTTTCAATAATACAGGAGGAAGCAGAGACGCTGCTCCAGCTCCTTTATTTTCTATAATACAGCAGGAAGCAGTGACCCTGCTCCAGCTCCTTTATTTTCTATAATACAGGAGGAAGCAGAGACGCTGCTCCAGCTCCTTTATTTTCTATAATACAGGGGGAAGCAGTGATGCTGCTCCAGCTCCTATATTTTCTAGAATACAGGAGGAAGCAGTGACGCTGCTCCAGCTCCTTTATTTTATAGAATACAGGAGGAAGCAGTGACGCTGATCCAGCTCCTTTATTTTCTCTAATACAGGAGGAAGCAGTAACGCTGCTCCAGCTCCTTTATTTTCTATAATACAGGAGGAAGCAGTGATCCTGCTCCAGCTCCTGTGTTTTCTATAATACAGGAGGAAGCAGTGACGCTGCTCCAGCTCCTTTATTTTCTATAATACAGGATGAAGCAGTGACGCTGCTCCAGATAATTTATTTTCGATAATACAGGAGGAAGCAGAGACGCTGCTCCAGCTCCTTTATTTTCTATAATACAGTAGGAAGCAGTGACACTGCTCCTGCTCCTTTATTTTCTTTAATACAGGAGGAAGCAGTGACGCTGCTCCAGCTCCTTTATTTTCTAAAGTTCAGGAGGAAGCAGTGACGCTGCTCCAGCTCCTTTATTTTCTATAATACAGGAGGATGGAGTGACGCTGCTCCAGCTCCTTTATTTTCTATAATACAGGATGAAGCAGTCACGCTGCTCCAGCTCCTTTATTTTCTATAATACAGCAGGAAGCAGTGACGCTGCTCCAGCTCCTTGATTTTCTATAATACAGCAGGATGCAGAGACGCTGCTCCAGCTTCTTTATTTTCTATAATACAGGATGAAGCAGTGACGCTGCTCCAGCTCTTTTATTTTCTATAATACAGGAGGAAGCAGTGACACTTCTCCAGCTCCTTTATTTTCTATAATACAGGAGGAAGCAGTGACGCAGCTCCAGCTCCTTTATTTTCTTTTTTACAGGAGGAAGCAGTGACGCTGCTCCAGCAAATTTATTTTCTGTAATACAGGAGGAAGCAGTGACGCTGCTCCAGCTCCTTTATTTTCTATAATGTAGGATGAAACAGTGACGCTGCTCCAGCTCCTTTATTTTCTATAATACAGCAGGAAGCAGTGACGCTGCTCCAGCTCCTTTATTTTCTATAATACAGGAGGAAGTAGTGACGCTGCTCCAGCTCCTTTATTTTCTATCATACAGGATGAAGCAGTGACACTGCTCCAGCTCCTTTATTTTCTATAATACAGGAGGAAGTAGTGAAGCTGCTCCAGATCCTTTATTTTCTATAATACAGCAGGAAGCAGTGACGCTGCTCCAGCTCCTTTATTTTCTATATTACAGGAGGAAGCAGTGACGCTGCTCCAGCTCCTTTATTTTCTATAATACAGGAGGAAGCAGTGACGCTGCTCCAGCTCCTTTATTTTCTATAATACAGCAGGAAGCAGTGACGCTGCTCCAGCTCCTTTATTTTCTATAATACAGGAGGAAGCAGTGACGCTGCTCCAGCTCCTTTATTTTCTATAATAGAGGAGGAAGCAGAAACGCTGCTCCAGCTCCTTTATTTTCTATAATACAGGAGGAAGCAGAAACGCTGCTCCAGCTCCTTTATTTTCTATAATACTGAAGGAAGCAGAGACGCTGCTCCAGCTCCTTTATTTTCTATAATACAAGATGAAGCAGTGACGCTGCTCCAGCTCCTTTATTTTCTAGAATACAGGAGGAAGCAGAGACACTGTTCCAGCTCCTTTATTTTCTATAACACAGGAGGAAGCAGTGATGCTGCTCCAGTTCCTTTATTTTCTGTAATACAGCAGGATACAGAGACGCTGCTCCAGCTTCTTTATTTTCTATAATACAGGAGGAAGCAGTGACGCTGCTCCAGCTCCTTTATTTTCAATAATACAGGAGGAAGCAGAGACGCTGCTCCAGCTCCTTTATTTTCTATAATACAGCAGGAAGCAGTGACCCTGCTCCAGCTCCTTTATTTTCTATAATACAGGAGGAAGCAGAGACGCTGCTCCAGCTCCTTTATTTTCTATAATACAGGGGGAAGCAGTGATGCTGCTCCAGCTCCTATATTTTCTAGAATACAGGAGGAAGCAGTGACGCTGCTCCAGCTCCTTTATTTTATAGAATACAGGAGGAAGCAGTGACGCTGATCCAGCTCCTTTATTTTCTCTAATACAGGAGGAAGCAGTAACGCTGCTCCAGCTCCTTTATTTTCTATAATACAGGAGGAAGCAGTGATCCTGCTCCAGCTCCTGTATTTTCTATAATACAGGAGGAAGCAGTGACGCTGCTCCAGCTCCTTTATTTTCTATAATACAGGATGAAGCAGTGACGCTGCTCCAGATAATTTATTTTCGATAATACAGGAGGAAGCAGAGACGCTGCTCCAGCTCCTTTATTTTCTATAATACAGTAGGAAGCAGTGACACTGCTCCTGCTCCTTTATTTTCTTTAATACAGGAGGAAGCAGTGACGCTGCTCCAGCTCCTTTATTTTCTAAAGTTCAGGAGGAAGCAGTGACGCTGCTCCAGCTCCTTTATTTTCTATAATACAGGAGGATGGAGTGACGCTGCTCCAGCTCCTTTATTTTCTATAATTCAGGAGGAAGCAGTGACGCTGCTCCAGCTCCTTTATTTTCTCTAATACAGGAGGAAGCAGTGACGCTGCTCCAGCTCCTTTATTTTCTATAATACAGGAGGAAACAGAGACGCTGCTCCAGCTCCTTTATTTTCTATAATACAGGAGGAAGCAGTGACGCTGCTCCAGCTCCTTTATTTTCTATAATACAGGAGGAAGCAGTGACGCTGCTCCAGCTCCTTTATTTTCTATAATACAGGATGAAGCAGTGACGCTGCTCCAGCTCCTTTATTTTCTATAATACAGCAGGAAGCAGTGACGCTGCTCCAGCTCCTTTATTTTCTATAATACAGGATGAAGCAGTGACGCTGCTCCAGCTCCTTTATTTTCTATAATACAGGATGAAGCAGTCACGCTGCTCCAGCTCCTTTATTTTCTATAATACAGCAGGAAGCAGTGACGCTGCTCCAGCTCCTTGATTTTCTATAATACAGCAGGATGCAGAGACGCTGCTCCAGCTTCTTTATTTTCTATAATACAGGATGAAGCAGTGACGCTGCTCCAGCTCCTTTATTTTCTATAATACAGGAGGAAGCAGTGACACTTCTCCAGCTCCTTTATTTTCTATAATACAGGAGGAAGCAGTGACGCAGCTCCAGCTCCTTTATTTTCTTTTTTACAGGAGGAAGCAGTGACGCTGCTCCAGCTCCTTTATTTTTTGTAATACAGGTGGACGAAGAGATGCTGCTCCAGCTCCTTTATTTTCTATAATGTAGGATGAAACAGTGACGCTGTTCCAGCTCCTTTATTTTCTATAATACAGCAGGAAGCAGTGACGCTGCTCCAGCTCCTTTATTTTCTATAATACAGGAGGAAGTAGTGACGCTGCTCCAGCTCCTTTATTTTCTATCATACAGGATGAAGCAGTGACACTGCTCCAGCTCCTTTATTTTCTATAATACAGGAGGAAGTAGTGAAGCTGCTCCAGATCCTTTATTTTCTATAATACAGCAGGAAGCAGTGACGCTGCTCCAGCTCCTTTATTTTCTATATTACAGGAGGAAGCAGTGACGCTGCTCCAGCTACTTTATTTTCTATAATACAGGAGGAAGCAGTGACGCTGCTCCAGCTCCTTTATTTTCTATAATACAGCAGGAAGCAGTGACGCTGCTCCAGCTCCTTTATTTTCTATAATACAGGAGGAAGCAGTGACGCTGCTCCAGCTCCTTTATTTTCTATAATAGAGGAGGAAGCAGAAACGCTGCTCCAGCTCCTTTATTTTCTATAATACAGGAGGAAGCAGAAACGCTGCTCCAGCTCCTTTATTTTCTATAATACTGAAGGAAGCAGAGACGCTGCTCCAGCTCCTTTATTTTCTATAATACAGGATGAAGCAGTGACGCTGCTCCAGCTCCTTTATTTTCTAGAATACAGGAGGAAGCAGAGACACTGTTCCAGCTCCTTTATTTTCTATAACACAGGAGGAAGCAGTGATGCTGCTCCAGTTCCTTTATTTTCTGTAATACAGCAGGATACAGAGACGCTGCTCCAGCTTCTTTATTTTCTATAATACAGGAGGAAGCAGTGACGCTGCTCCAGCTCCTTTATTTTCAATAATACAGGAGGAAGCAGAGACGCTGCTCCAGCTCCTTTATTTTCTATAATACAGCAGGAAGCAGTGACCCTGCTCCAGCTCCTTTATTTTCTATAATACAGGAGGAAGCAGAGACGCTGCTCCAGCTCCTTTATTTTCTATAATACAGGGGGAAGCAGTGATGCTGCTCCAGCTCCTATATTTTCTAGAATACAGGAGGAAGCAGTGACGCTGCTCCAGCTCCTTTATTTTATAGAATACAGGAGGAAGCAGTGACGCTGATCCAGCTCCTTTATTTTCTCTAATACAGGAGGAAGCAGTAACGCTGCTCCAGCTCCTTTATTTTCTATAATACAGGAGGAAGCAGTGATCCTGCTCCAGCTCCTGTGTTTTCTATAATACAGGAGGAAGCAGTGACGCTGCTCCAGCTCCTTTATTTTCTATAATACAGGATGAAGCAGTGACGCTGCTCCAGATAATTTATTTTCGATAATACAGGAGGAAGCAGAGACGCTGCTCCAGCTCCTTTATTTTCTATAATACAGTAGGAAGCAGTGACACTGCTCCTGCTCCTTTATTTTCTTTAATACAGGAGGAAGCAGTGACGCTGCTCCAGCTCCTTTATTTTCTAAAGTTCAGGAGGAAGCAGTGACGCTGCTCCAGCTCCTTTATTTTCTATAATACAGGAGGATGGAGTGACGCTGCTCCAGCTCCTTTATTTTCTATAATTCAGGAGGAAGCAGTGACGCTGCTCCAGCTCCTTTATTTTCGATAATACAGGAGGAAGCAGTGACGCTGCTCCAGCTCCTTTATTTTCTATAATACAGGAGGAAACAGAGACGCTGCTCCAGCTCCTTTATTTTCTATAATACAGCAGGAAGCAGTGACGCTGCTCCAGCTCCTTTATTTTCTATAATACAGGAGGAAGCAGTGACGCTGATCCAGCTCCTTTATTTTCTATAATACAGGATGAAGCAGTGACGCTGCTCCAGCTCCTTTATTTTCTATAATACAGCAGGAAGCAGTGACGCTGCTCCAGCTCCTTTATTTTCTATAATACAGCAGGAAGCAGTGACGCTGCTCCAGCTCCTTTATTTTCTATAATACAGGAGGAAGCAGTGACGCTGCTCCAGCTCCTTTATTTTCTATAATACAGGAGGAAGCAGTGACGCTGCTCCAGCTCCTTTATTTTCTACAATACAGGATGAAGCAGTGACGCTGCTCCAGCTCCTTTATTTTCTATAATACAGCAGGAAGCAGTGACGCTGCTCCAGCTCCTTTATTTTCTATAATACAGCAGGAAGCAGTGACGCTGCTCCAGCTCCTTTATTTTCTATAATACAGCAGGAAGCAGTGACGCTGCTCCAGCGCCTTTATTTTCTATAATACAGCAGGAAGCAGTGACGCTGCTCCAGCTCCTTTATTTTCTATAATACAGCAGGAAGCAGTGACGCTGCTCCAGCTCCTTTATTTTCTATAATACAGGAGGAAACAGAGACGCTGCTCCAGCTCCTTTATTTTCTATAATACAGCAGGAAGCAGTGACGCTGCTCCAGCTCCTTTATTTTCTATAATACAGGATGAAGCAGTGACGCTGCTCCAGCTCCTTTATTTTCTATAATACAGCAGGAAGCAGTGACGCTGCTCCAGCTCCTTTATTTTCTATAATACAGCAGGAAGCAGTGACGCTGCTCCAGCTCCTTTATTTTCTCTTATACAGGATAAAGCAGTGACGCTGCTCCAGCTCCTTTATTTTCTATAATACAGGATGAAGCAGTCACGCTGTTCCAGCTCCTTTATTTTCTATAATGCCGCAGGAAGCAGTGATGCTGCTCCAGCTCCTTTATTTTCTATAATACAGCAGGAAGCAGTGACCCTGCTCCAGCTCCTTTATTTTCTACAATGCAGGATGAAGCAGTGACGCTGCTCCAGCTCCTTGATTTTCTATAATGCAGCAGGATGCAGAGACGCTGCTCCAGCTCCTTTATTTTCTATAATACAGGATGAAGCAGTGACGCTGCTCCAGCTCCTTGATTTTCTATAATACAGGAGGAAGCCGTGACGCAGCTCCAGCTCCTTTATTTTCTATATTACAGGAGGAAGCAGTGACGCTGCTCCAGCTCCTTTATTTTCTGTAATACAGGTGGACGAAGAGATGCTGCTCCAGCTCCTTTATTTTCTATAATGTAGGATGAAACAGTGACGCTGCTCCAGCTCCTTTATTTTCTATAATACAGCAGGAAGCAGTGACCCTGCTCCAGCTCCTTTATTTTCTACAATGCAGGATGAAGCAGTGACGCTGCTCCAGCTCCTTGATTTTCTATAATACAGCAGGATGCAGAGACGCTGCTCCAGCTTCTTTATTTTCTATAATACAGGATGAAGCAGTGACGCTGCTCCAGCTCCTTTATTTTCTATAATACAGGAGGAAGCGGTGACGCTGCTCCAGCTCCTTTATTTTCTGTAATACAGGTGGACGAAGAGATGCTGCTCCAGCTCCTTTATTTTCTATAATGTAGGATGAAACAGTGACGCTGCTCCAGCTCCTTTATTTTCTATAATACAGCAGGAAGCAGTGACGCTGCTCCAGCTCCTTTATTTTCTATAATACAGGATGAAGCAGTGACACTGCTCCAGCTCCTTTATTTTCTATAATACAGGAGGAAGTAGTGAAGCTGCTCCAGATCCTTTATTTTCTATAATACAGGAGGAAGCAGTGACCCTGCTCCAGCTCCTTTATTTTCTATAATACAGGAGGAAGTAGTGAAGCTGCTCCAGATCCTTTATTTTCTAAAATACAGCAGGAAGCAGTGACGCTGCTCCAGCTCCGTTATTTTCTATAATACAGGAGGAAGCAGAGACGCTGCTCCAGCTCCTTTATTTTCTATAATACAGGAGGAAGCAGAGACGCTGCTCCAGCTCCTTTATTTTCTGTAATACAGGGGGAAGCAGTCATGCTGCTCCAGCTCCTATATTTTCTATAATACAGGAGGAAGCAGTGACGCTGCTCCAGCTCCTTTATTTTCTATAATACAGGAGGAAGCAGAGACGCTGCTCCAACTCCTTTATTTTCTATAATACAGGAGGAAGCAGTGATGCTGCTCCAGCTCCTTTATTTTCTAGAATACAGGAGGAAGCAGTGACGCTGCTCCAGCTCCTTTATTTTCTATAATACAGGAGGAAGCAGTGACGCTGCTCCAGCTCCTTTATTTTATAGAATACAGGAGGAAGCAGTGACGCTGCTCCAGCTCCTTTCTTTTCTCTAATACAGGAGGAAGCAGTAACGCTGCTCCAGCTCCTTTATTTTCTATAATACAGGAGGAAGCAGTGATCCTGCTCCAGCTCCTGTATTTTCTATAATACAGGAGGAAGCAGTGACGCTGCTCCAGCTCCTTTATTTTCTATAATACAGGATGAAGCAGTGACGCTGCTCCAGATAATTTATTTTCGATAATACAGGAGGAAGCAGAGACGCTGCTCCAGCTCCTTTATTTTCTATAATACAGGAGGAAGCAGTGACGCTGCTCCTGCTCCTTTATTTTCTATAATACAGGAGGAAGCAGTGACGCTGCTCCAGCTCCTTTATTTTCTATAATTCAGGAGGAAGCAGTGACGCTGCTCCAGCTCCTTTATTTTCTATAATACAGGAGGAAGCAGAGACGCTGCTCCAGCTCCTTTATTTTCTATAATACAGGAGGAAGCAGTGACGCTGCTCCAGCTCCTTTATTTTCTATAATTCAGGAGGAAGCAGTGACGCTGCTCCAGCTCCTTTATTTTCTATAATACAGGAGGAAGCAGTGACGCTGCTCCAGCTCCTTTATTTTCTTTCATACAGGAGGAAACAGAGACGCTGCTCCAGCTCCTTTATTTTCTATAATACAGGAGGAAGCAGTGACGCTGCTCCAGCTCCTTTATTTTCTATAATACAGGAGGAAGCAGTGACGCTGCTCCAGCTCCTTTATTTTCTATAATACAGGATGAAGCAGTGACGCTGCTCCAGCTCCTTTATTTTCTATAATACAGCAGGAAGCAGTGACGCTGCTCCAGCTCCTTTATTTTCTATAATACAGCAGGAAGCAGTGACGCTGCTCCAGCTCCTTTATTTTCTATAATACAGGAGGAAGCAGTGACGCTGCTCCAGCTCCTTTATTTTCTATAATACAGGAGGAAGCAGTGACGCTGCTCCAGCTCCTTTATTTTCTATAATACAGGATGAAGCAGTGACGCTGCTCCAGCTCCTTTATTTTCTATAATACAGCAGGAAGCAGTGACGCTGATCCAGCTCCTTTATTTTCTATTATACAGGAGGAAGCAGTGACGCTGCTCCAGCTCCTTTATTTGCTATAATACAGGAGGAAACAGAGACGCTGCTCCAGCTCCTTTATTTTCTATAATACAGCAGGAAGCAGTGACGCTGCTCCAGCTCCTTAATTTTCTATTATACAGGATGAAGCAGTGACGCTGCTCCAGCTCCTTTATTTTCTATAATACAGCAGGAAGCAGTGACTCTGCTCCAGCTCCTTTATTTTCTATAATACAGCAGGAAGCAGTGACGCTGCTCCATCTCCTTTATTTTCTATAATACAGGATGAAGCAGTGACGCTGCTCCAGCTCCTTTATTTTCTATAATACAGGATGAAGCAGTCACGCTGCTCCAGCTCCTTTATTTTCTATAATACAGCAGGAAGCAGTGACGCTGCTCCAGCTCCTTGATTTTCTATAATACAGCGATGCAGAGACGCTGCTCCAGATTCTTTATTTTCTATAATACAGGATGAAGCAGTGACGCTGCTCCAGCTCCTTTATTTTCTATAATACAGGAGGAAGCAGTGACGCTTCTCCAGCTCCTTTATTTTCTATAATACAGGAGGAAGCAGTGACGCAGCTCCAGCTCCTTTATTTTCTATATTACAGGAGGAAGCAGTGACGCTGCTGCAGCTCCTTTATTTTCTGTAATACAGGTGGACGAAGAGATGCTGCTCCAGCTCCTTTATTTTCTATAATGTAGGATGAAACAGTGACGCTGCTCCAGCTCCTTTATTTTCTATAATACAGCAGGAAGCAGTGACGCTGCTCCAGCTCCTTTATTTTCTATAATACAGGAGGAAGTAGTGACGCTGCTCCAGCTCCTATATTTTCTATCATACAGGATGAAGCAGTGACACTGCTCCAGCTCCTTTATTTTCTATAATACAGGAGGAAGTAGTGAAGCTGCTCCAGATCCTTTATTTTCTATAATACAGGAGGAAGCAGAGACGCTGCTCCAGCTCCTTTATTTTCTATAATACAGGAGGAAGCAGTGACGCTGCTCCAGCTTCTTTATTTTCTGTCATACAGGAGGAAGTAGTGACGCTGCTCCAGCTCCTTTATTTTCTATCATACAGGATGAAGCAGTGACACTGCTCCAGCTCCTTTATTTTCTATAATACAGGAGGAAGTAGTGAAGCTGCTCCAGATCCTTTATTTTCTATAATACAGGAGGAAGCAGAGACGCTGCTCCAGCTCCTTTATTTTCAATAATACAGGAGGAAGTAGTGAAGCTGCTCCAGCTCCTTTATTTTCTAAAAAACAGCAGGAAGCAGTGACGCTGCTCCAGATCATTTATTTTCTATAATACAGGAGGAAGCAGAGACGCTGCTCCAGCTCCTTTATTTTCTATATTACAGGAGGAAGCAGTGACGCTGCTCCAGATCATTTATTTTCTATAATACAGGAGGAAGCAGAGACGCTGCTCCAGCTCCTTTATTTTCTATAATACAGGAGGAAGCAGAGACGCTGCTCCAGCTCCTTTATTTTCTATAATACAGGAGGAAGCAGTGACGCTGCTCCAGCTCCTTTATTTTCTATAATACAGGAGGGAGCAGTGACGCTGCTCCAGATCATTTATTTTCTATCATACAGGAGGAAGCAGAGACGCTGCTCCTGCTCCTTTATTTTCTATAATACAGGAGGAAGCAGAGATGCTGCTCCAGCTCCTTTATTTTCTATAATACAGGAGGAAGCAGAGACGCTGCTCCAGCTCCTTTATTTTCTATAATACAGGAGGAAGCAGCAACGCTGCTGCAGCTCCTTTATTTTCTATAATACAGGAGGAAGCAGAGATGCTGCTCCAGCTCCTTTATTTTCTATAATACAGGAGGAAGCAGAAACGCTGCTCCAGCTCCTTTATTTTGTACAATACAGGAGGAAGCAGTGACGCTGCTCCAGCTTCTTTATTTTCTATAATACAGGATGAAACAGTGACGCTGCTCCAGCTCCTTTATTTTCTATAATACAGTAGGAAGCAGTGTCGCTGCTCCAGCTCCTTTATTTTCTATAATACAGGAGGAAGCAGTCACGCTGCTCCAGCTCCTTTATTTTCTATAATACAGCAGGAAGCAGTGACGCTGCTCCAGCTCCTTTATTTTCTATAATACAGGAGGAAGCAGTGACGCTGCTCCAGCTCCTTTATTTTCTATATTACAGGAGGAAGCAGTGACGCTGCTCCAGCTCCTTTATTTTCTATAATACAGGAGGAAGCAGTGACGCTGCTCCAGCTCCTTTATTTTCTATAATACAGCAGGAAGCAGTGACGCTGCTCCAGCTCCTTTATTTTCTATAATACAGGAGGAAGCAGTGACGCTGCTCCAGCTCCTTTATTTTCTATAATAGAGGAGGAAGCAGAAACGCTGCTCCAGCTCCTTTATTTTCTATAATACAGGAGGAAGCAGAAACGCTGCTCCAGCTCCTTTATTTTCTATATTACAGGAGGAAGCAGTGACGCTGCTCCAGCTCCTTTATTTTCTGTAATACAGGTGGACGAAGAGATGCTGCTCCAGCTCCTTTATTTTCTATAATGTAGGATGAAACAGTGACGCTGCTCCAGCTCCTTTATTTTCTATAATACAACAGGAAGCAGTGACGCTGCTCCAGCTCCTTTATTTTCTATAATACAGGAGAAAGTAGTGACGCTGCTCCAGCTCCTTTATTTTCTATCATCCAGGATGAAGCAGTGACACTGCTCCAGCTCCTTTATTTTCCATAATACAGGAGGAAGCAGTGACGCTGCTCCAGCTCCTTTATTTTCTATAATACAGGAGGAAACAGAGACGCTGTTCCAGCTCCTTTATTTTCTATAATACAACAGGAAGCAGTGACCCTGCTCCAGCTCCTCTATTTTATATAATACAGCAGGAAGCAGTGACGCTGCTCCAGCTCCGTTATTTTCTATAATACAGGAGGAAGCAGAGACGCTGCTCCAGCTCCTTTATTTTCTATAATACAGGGGTAAGCAGTCATGCTGCTCCAGCTCCTATATTTTCTAGAATACAGGAGGAAGCAGTGACGCTGCTCCAGCTCCTTTATTTTCTATAATACAGGAGGAAGCAGAGACGCTGCTCCAGCTCCTTTATTTTCTATAATACAGGAGGAAGCAGTGACGCTGCTCCAGCTCCTTTATTTTATAGAATACAGGAGGAAGCAGTGACGCTGCTCCAGCTCCTTTATTTTCTCTAATACAGGAGGAAGCAGTAACGCTGCTCCAGCTCCTTTATTTTCTATAATACAGGAGGAAGCAGTGATCCTGCTCCAGCTCCTTTATTTTCTATAATACAGGAGGAAGCAGTGACGCTGCTCCAGCTCCTTTATTTTCTCTAATACAGGATGAAGCAGTGACGCTGCTCCAGATAATTTATTTTCGATAATACAGGAGGAAGCAGAGACGCTGCTCCAGCTCCTTTATTTTCTATAATACAGGAGGAAGCAGTGACGCTGCTCCTGCTCCTTTATTTTCTATAATTCAGGAGGAAGCAGTGACGCTGCTCCAGCTCCTTTATTTTCTATAATTCAGGAGGAAGCAGTGACGCTGCTCCAGCTCCTTTATTTTCTATAATACAGGAGGAAGCAGTGACGCTGCTCCAGCTCCTTTATTTTCTATAATACAGGAGGAAACAGAGACACTGCTCCAGCTCCGTTATTTTCTATAATACAGGAGGAAGCAGTGACGCTGCTCCAGCTCCTTTATTTTCTATAATACAGGAGGAAGCAGTGACGCTGCTCCAGCTCCTTTATTTTCTATAATACAGGATGAAGCAGTGACGCTGCTCCAGCTCCTTTATTTTCTATAATACAGCAGGAAGCAGTGACGCTGCTCCAGCTCCTTTATTTTCTATAATACAGCAGGAAGCAGTGACGCTGCTCCAGCTCCTTTATTTTCTATAATACAGGAGGAAGCAGTGACGCTGCTCCAGCTCCTTTATTTTCTATAATACAGGATGAAGCAGTGACGCTGCTCCAGCTCCTTTATTTTCTATAATACAGCAGGAAGCAGTGACGCTGCTCCAGCTCCTTTATTTTCTATTATACAGGAGGAAGCAGTGACGCTGCTCCAGCTCCTTTATTTGCTATAATACAGGAGGAAACAGAGACGCTGCTCCAGCTCCTTTATTTTCTATAATACAGCAGGAAGCAGTGACGCTGCTCCAGCTCCTTTATTTTCTATAATACAGGATGAAGCAGTGACGCTGCTCCAGCTCCTTTATTTTCTATAATACAGCAGGAAGCAGTGACGCTGCTCCAGCTCCTTTATTTTCTATAATACAGCAGGAAGCAGTGACGCTGCTCCATCTCCTTTATTTTCTATAATACAGGATGAAGCAGTGACGCTGCTCCAGCTCCTTTATTTTCTATAATACAGCAGGAAGCAGTGACGCTGCTGCAGCTCCTTGATTTTCTATAATACAGCAGGATGCAGAGACGCTGCTCCAGCTTCTTTATTTTCTATAATACAGGATGAAGCAGTGACGCTGCTCCAGCTCCTTTATTTTCTATAATACAGGAGGAAGCAGTGACGCTTCTCCAGCTCCTTTATTTTCTATAATACAGCAGGAAGCAGTGACGCTGCTGCAGCTCCTTGATTTTCTATAATACAGCAGGATGCAGAGACGCTGCTCCAGCTTCTTTATTTTCTATAATACAGGATGAAGCAGTGACGCTGCTCCAGCTCCTTTATTTTCTATAATACAGGAGGAAGCAGTGACGCTTCTCCAGCTCCTTTATTTTCTATAATACAGGAGGAAGCAGTGACGCAGCTCCAGCTCCTTTATTTTCTATATTACAGGAGGAAGCAGTGACGCCGCTCCAGCTCCTTTATTTTCTGTAATACAGGTGGACGAAGAGATGCTGCTCCAGCTCCTTTATTTTCTAGAATGTAGGATGAAACAGTGACGCTGCTCCAGCTCCTTTATTTTCTATAATACAGCAGGAAGCAGTGACGCTGCTCCAGCTCCTTTATTTTCTATAATACAGGAGGAAGTAGTGACGCTGCTCAAGCTCCTTTATTTTCTATCATACAGGATGAAGCAGTGACACTGCTCCAGCTCCTTTATTTTCTATAATACAGGAGGAAGTAGTGAAGCTGCTCCAGATCCTTTATTTTCTATAATACAGGAGGAAGCAGAGACGCTGCTCCAGCTCCTTTATTTTGTATAATACAGGAGGAAGCAGTGACGCTGCTCCAGCTTCTTTATTTTCTGTCATACAGGAGGAAGCAGAGACGCTGCTCCAGCACCTTTATATTCTATAATACAGCAGGAAGCAGTGACGCTGCTCCAGCTCCTTTATTTTCAATAATACAGGAGGAAGCAGTGACGCTGCTCCAGATCATTTATTTTCTATAATACAGGAGGAAGCAGAGACGCTGCTCCAGCTCCTTTATTTTCTATAATACAGGAGGAAGCAGAGACGCTGCTCCAGCTCCTTTATTTTCTATAATACAGGAGGAAGCAGTGACGCTGCTCCAGCTCCTTTATTTTCTATAATACAGCAGGAAGCAGTGACGCTGCTCCAGCTCCTTTATTTTCTATAATACAGCAGGAAGCAGTGACGCTGCTCCAGCTCCTTTATTTTCTATAATACAGGAGGAAGCAGTGACGCTGCTCCAGCTCCTTTATTTTCTATAATACAGGAGGAAGCAGTGACACTGCTCCAGCTCCTTTATTTTCTATAATCCAGGAGGAAGCAGTGACGCTGCTCCAGCTCCTTTATTTTCTATAATACAGGAGGAAGCAGTGACGCTGCTCCATCTCCTTTATTTTCTATAATACAGGAGGAAGCAGTGACGCTGCTCCAACTCCTTTATTTTCTATAATACAGGAGGAAGCAGTGACGCTGCTCCAGCTCCTTTATTTTCTATAATACAGGATGAAGCAGTGACGCTGCTCCAGCTCCTTTATTTTCTATAATACAGCAGGAAGCAGTGACGCTGCTCCAGCTCCTTTATTTTCTATAATACAGCAGGAAGCAGTGACGCTGATCCAGCTCCTTTATTTTCTATTATACAGGAGGAAGCAGTGACGCTGCTCCAGCTCCTTTATTTGCTATAATACAGGAGGAAACAGAGACGCTGCTCCAGCTCCTTTATTTTCTATAATACAGGATGAAGCAGTGACGCTGCTCCAGCTCCTTTATTTGCTATAATACAGGAGGAAACAGAGACGCTGCTCCAGCTCCTTTATTTTCTATAATACAGGATGAAGCAGTGACGCTGCTCCAGCTCCTTTATTTTCTATAATACAGGATGAAGCAGTGACGCTGCTCCAGCTCCTTTATTTTCTATAATACAGCAGGAAGCAGTGACGCTGCTCCAGCTCCTTTATTTTCTATAATACAGCAGGAAGCAGTGACGCTGCTCCATCTCCTTTATTTTCTATAATACAGGATGAAGCAGTGACGCTGCTCCAGCTCCTTTATTTTCTCTAATACAGGATGAAGCAGTCACGCTGCTCCAGCTCCTTTATTTTCTATAATACATCAGGAAGCAGTGACGCTGCTCCAGCTCCTTGATTTTCTATAATACAGCAGGATGCAGAGACGCTGCTCCAGCTTCTTTATTTTCTATAATACAGGATGAAGCAGTGACGCTGCTCCAGCTCCTTTATTTTCTATAATACAGGAGGAAGCAGTGACGCTTCTCCAGCTCCTTTATTTTCTATAATACAGGAGGAAGCAGTGACGCTGCTCCAGCTCCTTTATTTTCTATAATCCAGGAGGAAGCAGAGACGCTGCTCCAGCTCCTTTATTTTCTATATTACAGGAGGAAGCAGTGACGCTGCTCCAGCTCCTTTATTTTCTGTAATACAGGTGGACGAAGAGATGCTGCTCCAGCTCCTTTATTTTCTATAATGTAGGATGAAACAGTGACGCTGCTCCAGCTCCTTTATTTTCTATAATACAGCAGGAAGCAGTGACGCTGCTCCAGCTCCTTTATTTTCTGTAATACAGGAGGAAGTAGTGACGCTGCTCCAGCTCCTTTATTTTCTATCATACAGGATGAAGCAGTCACACTGCTCCAGCTCCTTTATTTTCTATAATACAGGAGGAAGTAGTGAAGCTGCTCCAGATCCTTTATTTTCTATAATACAGGAGGAAGCAGAGACGCTGCTCCAGCTCCTTTATTTTCTATAATACAGGAGGAAGCAGTGACGCTGCTCCAGCTTCTTTATTTTCTGTCATACAGGAGGAAGCAGAGACGCTGCTCCAGCACCTTTATATTCTATAATACAGCAGGAAGCAGTGACGCTGCTCCAGCTCCTTTATTTTCTATAATACAGGAGGAAGCAGAGACGCTGCTCCAGCTCCTTTATTTTCTATATTACAGGAGGAAGCAGTGACGCTGCTCCAGCTCCTATATTTTCTGTAATACAGGAGGAAGCAGTGACGCTGCTCCAGCTCCTTTATTTTCTATAATACAGGAGGAAGCAGTGACACTGCTCCAGCTCCTTTATTTTCTATAATACAGGAGGAAACAGAGACGCTGCTCCAGCTCCTTTATTTTCTATAATACAGGAGGAAGCAGAGACGCTGCTCCAACTCCTTTATATTCTATAATACAGGACAAAGCAGAGATGCTGCTCCAGCTCCTTTATTTTCTATAATACAGGTGGAAGCAGAGACGCTGCTCCAGCTCCTTTATTTTCTATAATACAGGAGGAAGCAGTGACGCTGCTCCAGCTTCTTTATTTTCTATAATACAGGATGAAACAGTGTCGCTGCTCCAGCTCCTTTATTTTCTAGAATACAGGAGGAAGCAGTGACGCTGCTCCAGCTCCTTTATTTTCTATAATACAGCAGGAAGCAGTGACGCTGCTCCAGCTCCTTTTTTTTTTATAATACAGGAGGAAGCAGTGACGCTGCTCCAGCTCCTTTATTTTCTATCATACATGAGGAAGCAGTGACGCTGCTCCAGCTCCTTTATTTTCTATAATACAGGAGGAAGCAGTGACGCTGCTCCAGCTCCTTTATTTTCTATAATACAGCAGGAAGCAGTGACGCTGCTCCAGCTCCTTTATTTTCTATAATACAGGAGGAAGCAGTGACGCTGCTCCAGCTCCTTTATTTTCTATAATAGAGGAGGAAGCAGAAACGCTGCTCCAGCTCCTTTATTTTCTATAATACTGAAGGAAGCAGAGACGCTGCTCCAGCTCCTTTATTTTCTATAATACTGAAGGAAGCAGTGACGCTGCTCCAGCTCCTTTATTTTCTAGAATACAGGAGGAAGCAGAGACACTGTTCCAGCTCCTTTATTTTCTATAATAGAGGAGGAAGCAGTGACGCTGCTCCAGTTCCTTTATTTTCTGTAATACAGCAGGATACAGAGACGCTGCTCCAGCTTCTTTATTTTCTATAATACAGGAGGAAGCAGTGACGCTGCTCCAGCTCCTTTATTTTCAATAATACAGGAGGAAGCAGAGACGCTGCTCCAGCTCCTTTATTTTCTATAATACAGCAGGAAGAAGTGACCCTGCTCCAGCTCCTTTATTTTATATAATACAGGAGGAAGCAGTGATGCTGCTCCAGCTCCTTTATTTTCTATAATACAGGGGGAAGCAGTGATGCTGCTACAGCTCCTATATTTTCTAGAATACAGGAGGAAGCAGTGACGCTGCTCCAGCTCCTTTATTTTATAGAATACAGGAGGAAGCAGTGACGCTGATCCAGCTCCTTTATTTTCTCTAATACAGGAGGAAGCAGTAATGCTGCTCCAGCTCCTTTATTTTCTATAATACAGGAGGAAGCAGTGATCCTGCTCCAGCTCCTGTATTTTCTATAATACAGGAGGAAGCAGTGACGCTGCTCCAGCTCCTTTATTTTCTATAATACAGGATGAAGCAGTGACGCTGCTCCAGATAATTTATTTTCGATAATACAGGAGGAAGCAGAGACGCTGCTCCAGCTCCTTTATTTTCTATAATACAGTAGGAAGCAGTGACACTGCTCCTGCTCCTTTATTTTCTTTAATACAGGAGGAAGCAGTGACGCTGCTCCAGCTCCTTTATTTTCTATAATTCAGGAGGAAGCAGTGACGCTGCTCCAGCTCCTTTATTTTCTATAATACAGGATGAAGCAGTGACGCTGCTCCAGATCCTTTATTTTCTATAATACAGGAGGAAGCAGTGACGCTGCTCCAGCTCCTTTATTTTCTATAATACAGGATGAAGCAGTGACGCTGCTCCAGCTCCTTTATTTTCTATAATACAGCAGGAAGCAGTGACGCTGCTCCAGCTCCTTTATTTTCTATAAAACAGCAGGAAGCAGTGACGCTGCTCCAGCTCCTTTATTTTCTATAATACAGGAGGAAGCAGTGACGCTGCTCCAGCTCCTTTATTTTCTATAATACAGGATGAAGCAGTGACGCTGCACCAGCTCCTTTATTTTCCATAATACAGCAGGAAGCAGTGACGCTGCTCCAGCTCCTTTATTTTCTATAATACAGCAGGAAGCAGTGACGCTGCTCCAGCTCCTTTATTTTCTATAATACAGCAGGAAGCAGTGACGCTGCTCCAGCTCCTTTATTTGCTATAATACAGGAGGAAACAGAGACGCTGCTCCAGCTCCTTTATTTTCTATAATACAGCAGGAAGCAGTGACGCTGCTCCAGCTCCTTTATTTTCTATAATACAGGATGAAGCAGTGACGCTGCTCCAGCTCCTTTATTTTCTATAATACAGCAGGAAGCAGTGACGCTGCTCCAGCTCCTTTATTTTCTATAATACAGGAGGAAGCAGTGACGCTGCTCCAGCTCCTTTATTTTCTATAATACAGCAGGAAGCAGTGACGCTGCTCCAGCTCCTTTATTTTCTATAATACAGGAGGAAGCAGTGACGCTGCTCCAGCTCCTTTATTTTCTATAATACAGCAGGAAGCAGTGACGCTGCTCCAGCTCCTTTATTTTCTATAAAACAGCAGGAAGCAGTGACGCTGCTCCAGCTCCTTTATTTTCTATAATACAGGAGGAAGCAGTGACGCTGCTCCAGCTCCTTTATATTCTATAATACAGGATGAAGCAGTGACGCTGCACCAGCTCCTTTATTTTCTATAATACAGGAGGAAGCAGTGACGCTGCTCCAGCTCCTTTATTTTCTATAATACAGCAGGAAGCAGTGACGCTGCTCCAGCTCCTTTATTTGCTATAATACAGGAGGAAACAGAGACGCTGCTCCAGCTCCTTTATTTTCTATAATACAGCAGGAAGCAGTGACGCTGCTCCAGCTCCTTTATTTTCTATAATACAGGATGAAGCAGTGACGCTGCTCCAGCTCCTTTATTTTCTATAATACAGCAGGAAGCAGTGACGCTGCTCCAGCTCCTTTATTTTCTATAATACAGCAGGAAGCAGTGACGCTGCTCCAGCTCCTTTATTTTCTATAATACAGGATGAAGCAGTGACGCTGCTCCAGCTCCTTTATTTTCTATAATACAGGATGAAGCAGTCACGCTGCTCCAGCTCCTTTATTTTCTATAATGCAGCAAGAAGCAGTGACGCTGCTCCAGCTCCTTGATTTTCTATAATACAGCAGGATGCAGAGACGCTGCTCCAGCTTCTTTATTTTCTATAATACAGGATGAAGCAGTGACGCTGCTCCAGCTCCTTTATTTTCTATAATACAGGAGGAAGCAGTGACGCAGCTCCAGCTCCTTTATTTTCTATAATACAGGAGGAAGCAGTGACGCTTCTCCAGCTCCTTTATCTTCTATAATACAGGAGGAAGCAGTGACGCAGCTCCAGCTCCTTTATTTTCTATATTACAGGAGGAAGCAGTGACGCTGCTCCAGCTCCTTTATTTTCTGTAATACAGGTGGACGAAGAGATGCTGCTCCAGCTCCTTTATTTTCTATAATGTAGGATGAAACAGTGACGCTGCTCCAGCTCCTTTATTTTCTATAATACAGCAGGAAGCAGTGACGCTGCTCCAGCTCCTTTATTTTCTATAATACAGGAGGAAGTAGTGACGCTGCTCCAGCTCCTTTATTTTCTATCATACAGGATGAAGCAGTGACACTGCTCCAGCTCCTTTATTTTCTATAATACAGGAGGAAGTAGTGAAGCTGCTCCAGATCCTTTATTTTCTATAATACAGGAGGAAACAGAGACGCTGCTCCAGCTCCTTTATTTTCTATAATACAGCAGGAAGCAGTGACCCTGCTCCAGCTCCTTTATTTTATATCATACAGCAGGAAGCAGTGACGCTGCTCCAGCTCCGTTATTTTCTATAATACAGGAGGAAGCAGAGACGCTGCTCCAGCTCCTTTATTTTCTATAATACAGGAGGAAGCAGAGACGCTGCTCCAGCTCCTTTATTTTCTATAATACAGGGGGAAGCAGTCATGCTGCTCCAGCTCCTATATTTTCTAGAATACAGGAGGAAGCAGTGAAGCTGCTCCAGCTCCTTTATTTTCTATAATACAGGAGGAAGCAGAGACGCTGCTCCAGCTCCTTTATTTTCTATAATACAGGAGGAAGCAGTGACGCTGCTCCAGCTCCTTTATTTTATAGAATACAGGAGGAAGCAGTGACGCTGCTCCAGCTCCTTTATTTTCTCTAATACAGGAGGAAGCAGTAACGCTGCTCCAGCTCCTTTATTTTCTATAATACAGGAGGAAGCAGTGATCCTGCTCCAGCTCCTTTATTTTCTATAATACAGGAGGAAGCAGTCACGCTGCTCCAGCTCCTTTATTTTCTATAATGCAGCAGGAAGCAGTGACGCTGCTCCAGCTCCTTGATTTTCTATAATACAGCAGGATGCAGAGACGCTGCTCCAGCTTCTTTATTTTCTATAATACAGGATGAAGCAGTGACGCTGCTCCAGCTCCTTTATTTTCTATAATACAGGAGGAAGCAGTGACGCAGCTCCAGCTCCTTTATTTTCTATAATACAGGAGGAAGCAGTGACGCTTCTCCAGCTCCTTTATTTTCTATAATACAGGAGGAAGCAGTGACGCAGCTCCAGCTCCTTTATTTTCTATATTACAGGAGGAAGCAGTGACGCTGCTGCAGCTCCTTTATTTTCTGTAATACAGGTGGACGAAGAGATGCTGCTCCAGCTCCTTTATTTTCTATAATGTAGGATGAAACAGTGACGCTGCTCCAGCTCCTTTATTTTCTATAATACAGCAGGAAGCAGTGACGCTGCTCCAGCTCCTTTATTTTCTATAATACAGGAGGAAGTAGTGACGCTGCTCCAGCTCCTTTATTTTCTATCATACAGGATGAAGCAGTGACACTGCTCCAGCTCCTTTATTTTCTATAATACAGGAGGAAGCAGTGACGCTGCTCCAGCTCCTTTATTTTCTATAATACAGCAGGAAGCAGTGACGCTGCTCCAGCTCCTTTATTTTCTATAATACAGGAGGAAGCAGTGACCCTGCTCCAGCTCCTTTATTTTATATAATACAGGAGGAAGTAGAGACGCTGCTCCAGCTCCGTTATTTTCTATAATACAGTAGGAAGCAGAGACGCTGCTCCAGCTCCTTTATTTTCTATAATACAGCAGGAAGCAGTGACCCTGCTCCAGCTCCTTTATTTTCTATAATACAGCAGGAAGCAGTGACGGTGCTCCAGCTCCTTTATTTTCTATAATACAGCAGGAAGCAGTGACCCTGCTCCAGCTCCTTTATTTTATATAATACAGGAGGAAGTAGAGACGCTGCTCCAGCTCCGTTATTTTCTATAATACAGTAGGAAGCAGAGACGCTGCTCCAGCTCCTTTATTTTCTATAATACAGGAGGAAGTAGAGACGCTGCTCCAGCTCCTTTATTTTCTATAATACAGGGGGAAGCAGTCATGCTGCTCCAGCTCCTATATTTTCTAGAATACAGGCGGAAGCAGTGACGCTGCTCCAGCTCCTTTATTTTCTATAATACAGGAGGAAGCAGAGACGCTGCTCCAGCTCCTTTATTTTCTATAATACAGGAGGAAGCAGTGACGCTGCTCCAGCTCCTTTATTGTATAGAATACAGGAGGAAGCAGTGACGCTGCTCCAGCTCCTTTATTTTCTCTAATACAGGAGGAAGCAGTAACGCTGCTCCAGCTCCTTTATTTTCTATAATACAGGAGGAAGCAGTGATCCTGCTCCAGCTCCTTTATTTTCTATAATACAGGAGGAAGCAGTGACGCTGCTCCAGCTCCTTTATTTTCTATAATACAGGATGAAGCAGTGACGCTGCTCCAGATAATTTATTTTCGATAATACAGGAGGAAGCAGAGACGCTGCTCCAGCTCCTTTATTTTCTATAATACAGGAGGAAGCAGTGACGCTGCTCCTGCTCCTTTATTTTCTATAATACAGGAGGAAGCAGTGACGCTGCTCCAGCTCCTTTATTTTCTATAATTCAGGAGGAAGCAGTGACGCTGCTCCAGCTCCTTTATTTTCTATAATACAGGAGGAAGCAGTGACGCTGCTCCAGCTCCTTTATTTTCTATAATACAGGAGGAAGCAGTGACGCTGCTCCAGCTCCTTTATTTTCTATAATACAGGAGGAAACAGAGAAGCTGCTCCAGCTCCTTTATTTTCTATAATACAGGAGGAAGCAGTGACGCTGCTCCAGCTCCTTTATTTTCTATAATACAGGAGGAAGCAGTGACGCTGCTCCAGCTCCTTTATTTTCTATAATACAGGAGGAAGCAGCAACGCTGCTGCAGCTCCTTTATTTTCTATAATTCAGGAGGAAGCAGAGACGCTGCTCCAACTCCTTTATATTCTATAATACAGGACAAAGCAGAGACGCTGCACCTGCTCCTTTATTTTCTATAATACAGGAGGAAGCAGTGACGATGCTCCAGATCATTTATTTTCTATAATTCAGGAGGAAGCAGTGACGCTGCTCCAGATAATTTATTTTCTATAATACAGGAGGAAGCAGAGACGCTGCTCCAGCTCCTTTATTTTCTATAATACAGGAGAAAGCAGAGACGCTGCTCCAGATCCTTTATTTTCTATAATTCAGGAGGAAGCAGTGACGCTGCTCCAGATAATTTATTTTCTATAATACAGGAGGAAGCAGTGACGCTGCTCCTCCTCCTTTATTTTCTATAATACAGCAGGAAACAGTGACGCTGCTCCAGATCATTTATTTTCTATAATACAGGAGGAAGCAGTGACGCTGCAACAGCTCCTTTATTTTCAATAATACAGGAGGAAGCAGTGACGCTGCTCCAGCTCCTTTATTTTCAATAATACAGGAGGAAGCAGTGACGCTGCTCCAGCTCCTTTATTTTCTATAATACAGGAGGAAGCAGTGACGCTGCTCCAGCTCCTTTATTTTCTATAATACAGGAGAAAGCAGAGACGCTGCTCCAGCTCCTTTATTTTCTATAATTCAGGAGGAAGCAGTGACGCTGCTCCAGATAATTTATTTTCTATAATACAGGAGGAAGCAGTGACGCTGCTCCAGCTCCTTTATTTTCTATAATACAGGAGGAAGCAGCAACGCTGCTGCAGCTCCTTTATTTTCTATAATTCAGGAGGAAGCAGAGACGCTGCTCCAACTCCTTTATATTCTATAATACAGGACAAAGCAGAGACGCTGCACCTGCTCCTTTATTTTCTATAATACAGGAGGAAGCAGTGACGATGCTCCAGATAATTTATTTTCTATAATTCAGGAGGAAGCAGTGACGCTGCTCCAGATAATTTATTTTCTATAATACAGGAGGAAGCAGAGACGCTGCTCCAGCTCCTTTATTTTCTATAATACAGGAGAAAGCAGAGACGCTGCTCCAGATCCTTTATTTTCTATAATTCAGGAGGAAGCAGTGACGCTGCTCCAGATAATTTATTTTCTATAATACAGGAGGAAGCAGTGACGCTGCTCCTCCTCCTTTATTTTCTATAATACAGCAGGAAACAGTGACGCTGCTCCAGATCATTTATTTTCTATAATACAGGAGGAAGCAGTGACGCTGCAACAGCTCCTTTATTTTCAATAATACAGGAGGAAGCAGTGACGCTGCTCCAGCTCCTTTATTTTCAATAATACAGGAGGAAGCAGTGACGCTGCTCCAGCTCCTTTATTTTCTATAATACAGGAGGAAGCAGTGACGCTGCTCCAGCTCCTTTATTTTCTATAATACAGGAGAAAGCAGAGACGCTGCTCCAGCTCCTTTATTTTCTATAATTCAGGAGGAAGCAGTGACGCTGCTCCAGATAATTTATTTTCTATAATACAGGAGGAAGCAGTGACGCTGCTCCTGCTCCTTTATTTTCTATAATACAGCAGGAAACAGTGACGCTGCAACAGCTCCTTTATTTTCAATAATACAGGAGGAAGCAGTGACGCTGCTCCAGATAATTTATTTTCTATAATACGGGAGGAAGCAGAGACGCTGCTCCTGCTCCTTTATTTTCTATAATACAGCAGGAAACAGTGACGCTGCAACAGCTCCTTAATTTTCTATAATACAGGAGGAAGCAGTGACGCTGCTCCAGCTCCTTTATTTTCTATAATACAGGAAGAAGCAGAGACGCTGCTCCAACTCCTTTATTTTCTATAATACAGGAGGAAGCAGTGACGCTGCTCCTGCTCCTTTATTTTCTATAATACAGCAGGAAGCAGAGACGCTGCTCCAGCTCCTTTATTTTCTATAATACAGCAGGAAGCAGAGACGCTGCTCCAGCTCCTTTATTTTCTATAATACAGGAGGAAGCAGAGACGCTGCTCCAGCTCCTTTATTTTCTATAATACAGGAGGAAGCAGAGACGCTGCTCCAGCTCCTTTATTTTCTATAATACAGCAGGAAGCAGTGACGCTGCTCCAGCTCCTTTATTTTCTATAATACAGGAGGAAGCAGAGACGCTGCTCCAGCTCCTTTATTTTCTACAATACAGCAGGAAGCCGTGATGCTGCTGCAGCTCCTTTATTTTCTATAATACAGCAGGAAGCAGTGTCGCTGCTCCAGCTCCTTTATTTTCTATAATACAGCATGAAGCAGTGACGCTGCTCCAGCTCCTTTATTTTCTATCATACAGCAGGAAGCAGTGACGCTGCTCCAGCTCCTTTATTTTGTATATTACAGGAGGAAGCAGTGACGCTGCTCCAGCTCCTTTATTTTCTATAATACAGGAGGAAGCAGTGACGCTGCTCCAGCTCCTATATTTTCTATAATACAGCAGGAAGCAGTGACGCTGCTCCAGCTCCTTTATTTTATATAATACAGGAGGAAGCAGAAACGCTGCTCCAGCTCCTTTATTTTCTATAATACAGGAGGAAGCAGAAACGCTGCTCCAGCTCCTTTATATTCTATAATACAGGAGGAAGCAGTGACGCTGCTCCAGCTCCTTTATTTTCTAGAATACAGGAGGAAGCAGAGACACTGTTCCAGCTCCTTTATTTTCTATATTACAGGAGGAAGCAGTGACGCTGCTCCAGCTCCTTTATTTTCTATAATACAGGAGGAAGCAGTGACGCTGCTCCAGCTCCTATATTTTCTATAATACAGCAGAAAGCAGTGACGCTGCTCCAGCTCCTTTATTTTATATAATACAGGAGGAAGCAGAAACGCTGCTCCAGCTCCTTTATTTTCTATAATACAGGAGGAAGCAGAAACGCTGCTCCAGCTCCTTTATATTCTATAATACAGGAGGAAGCAGTGACGCTGCTCCAGCTCCTTTATTTTCTAGAATACAGGAGGAAGCAGAGACACTGTTCCAGCTCCTTTATTTTCTATAACAGAGGAGGAAGCAGTGACGCTGCTCCAGCTCCTTTATTTTCTGTAAAACAGCAGGAAACAGAGACGCTGCTCCAGCTTCTTTATTTTCTATAATACAGCAGGAAGTATTGACGCTGTTCCAGCTCCTTTATTTTCTATAATACAGGAGGAAGCAGAGACGCTGCTCCAGCTCCTTTATTTTCTGTAATACAGGAGGAAGCAGTGACGCTGCTCCAGCTCCTTTATTTTCTATAATACAGGAGGAAGCAGTGATCCTGCTCCAGCTCCTTTATTTTCTATAATACAGGAGGAAGCAGTGACGCTGCTCCAGCTCCTTTATTTTCTATAATACAGGAGGAAGCATTGACACTGCTCCAGCTTCTTTATTTTCTATAATACAGGATGAAGCAGTGACGCTGCTCCAGATGATTTATTTTCTATAATACAGGAGGAAGCAGAGACGCTGCTCCAGCTCCGTTATTTTCTATAATACAGGAGGAAGCAGTGACGCTGCTCCTGCTCCTTTATTTTCTATAATACAGCAGGAAGCAGTGACGCTGCTCCAGCTCCTTTATTTTCTATAATACAGCAGGAAGCAGTGACGCTGCTCCAGCTCCTTTATTTTCTATAATACAGGAGGAAGTAGTGACGCTGCTCCAGCTCCTTTATTTTCTATCATACAGGATGAAGCAGTGACACTACTCCAGCTCCTTTATTTTTTATAATGCAGGAGGAAGTAGTGAAGCTGCTCCAGATCCTTTATTTTCTATAATACAGGAGGAAGCAGAGACGCTGCTCCAGCTCCTTTATTTTCTATAATACAGGAGGAAGCAGTGACGCTGCTCCAGCTTCTTTATTTTCTGTCATACAGGAGGAAGCAGAGACGCTGCTCCAGCACCTTTATATTCTATAATACAGCAGGAAGCAGTGACGCTGCTCCAGCTCCTTTATTTTCAATAATACAGGAGGAAGCAGTGACGCTGCTCCAGATCATTTATTTTCGATAATACAGGAGGAAGCAGAGACGCTGCTCCAGCTCCTTTATTTTCTATAATACAGGAGTAAGCAGAGACGCTGCTCCAGCTCCTTTATTTTCTATAATACAGGAGGAAGCAGTGACGCTGCTCCAGCTCCTTTATTTTCAATAATTCAGGAGAAAGCAGAGACGCTGCACCTGCTCCTTTATTTTCTATAATACAGGAGGAAACAGTGACGCTGCAACAGCTCCTTAATTTTCTATAATACAGGAGGAAGCAGTGACGCTGCTCCTGCTCCTTTATTTTCTATAATACAGCAGGAAACAGTGACGCTGCAACAGCTCCTTTATTTTCAATAATACAGGAGGAAGCAGTGACGCTGCTCCAGCTCCTTTATTTTCAATAATACAGGAGGAAGCAGTGACACTGCTCCAGATCATTTATTTTCTATAATACAGGAGGAAGCAGAGACGCCGCTCCAGCTCCTTTATTTTCTATAATACAGGAGAAAGCAGAGACGCTGCTCCAGCTCCTTTATTTTCTATAATTCAGGAGGAAGCAGTGACGCTGCTCCAGATAATTTATTTTCTATAATACAGGAGGAAGCAGTGACGATGCTCCTGCTCCTTTATTTTCTATAATACAGCAGGAAACAGTGACGCTGCAACAGCTCCTTTATTTTCAATAATACAGGAGGAAGCAGTGACGCTGCTCCAGCTCCTTTATTTTCAATAATACAGGAGGATGCAGTGACGCTGCTCCAGATAATTTATTTTCTATAAATCAGGAGGAAGCAGTGACGCTGCTTCAGATAATTTATTTTCTATAATACAGGAGGAAGCAGAGACGCTGCTCCTGCTCCTTTATTTTCTATAATACAGCAGGAAACAGTGACGCTGCAACAGCTCCTTAATTTTCTATAATACAGGAGGAAGCAGTGACGCTGCTCCAGCTCCTTTATTTTCTATAATACAGGAAGAAGCAGAGACGCTGCTCCAACTCCTTTATTTTCTATAATACAGGAGGAAGCAGTGACGCTGCTCCAGCTCCTTTATTTTCTATAATACAGCAGGAAGCAGAGACGCTGCTCCAGCTCCTTTATTTTCTATAATACAGCAGGAAGCAGAGACGCTGCTCCAGCTCCTTTATTTTCTATAATACAGGAGGAAGCAGAGACGCTGCTCCAGCTCCTTTATTTTCTATAATACAGGAGGAAGCAGAGACGCTGCTCCAGCTCCTTTATTTTCTATAATACAGCAGGAAGCAGTGACGCTGCTCCAGCTCCTTTATTTTCTATAATACAGGAGGAAGCAGAGACGCTGCTCCAGCTCCTTTATTTTCTATAATACAGCAGGAAGCCGTGATGCTGCTGCAGCTCCTTTATTTTCTATAATACAGCAGGAAGCAGTGACGCTGCTCCAGCACCTTATTTTTCTATAATACAGGAGGAAGCAGAGACGCTGCTCCAGCTCCTTTATTTTCTATAATACAGCAGGAAGCAGTGACGCTGCTCCAGCTGCTTACTTTTCTATAATACAGCAGGAAGCAGTGACGCTGCTCCAGCTCCTTTATTTTCTATAATAGAGCAGGAAGCAGTGACGCTGCTCCAGCTCCTTTATTTTCTATAATACAGCAGGAAGCAGTGACGCTGCTCCAGCTTCTTTATTTTCTATAATACAGGAGGAAGCAGAGACGCTGCTCCAGCTCCTTTGTTTTCTATAATTCAGCAGGAAGCAGAGACGCTGCTCCAGCTTCTTTATTTTCTATAATACAGGATGAAGCAGTGACGCTGCTCCAGCTCCTTTATTTTCTATAATACAGTAGGAAGCAGTGTCGCTGCTCCAGCTCCTTTATTTTCTATAATACAGCAGGAAGCAGTGACGCTGCTCCAGCTCCTTTATTTTCTATCATACAGCAGGAAGCAGAGACGCTGCTCCAGCTTCTTTATTTTCTATCATACAGGAGGAAGCAGAGATGCTGCTCCAGCACCTTTATTTTCTATAATACAGGAGGAAGCAGTGACGCTGCTCCAGCTCCTTTATTTTCTATCATACAGCAGGAAGCAGAGACGCTGCTCCAGCTTCTTTATTTTCTATCATACAGGAGGAAGCAGAGATGCTGCTCCAGCTCCTTTATTTTCTATAATACAGCAGGAAGCAGTGACGCTGCTCCAGCTCCTTTATTTTCTATCATACAGCAGGAAGCAGAGACGCTGCTCCAGCTCCTTTATTTTCTATCATACAGCAGGAAGCAGAGACGCTGCTCCAGCTTCTTTATTTTCTATCATACAGGAGGAAGCAGTGACGCTGCTCCAGCTCCTTTATTTTCTATAATACAGGAGGAAGCAGTGACGCTGCTCCAGCTCCTTTATTTTCTATATTACAGGAGGAAGCAGTGACGCTGCTCCAGCTCCTTTATTTTCTATAATACAGGAGGAAGCAGTGACGATGCTCCAGCTCCTATATTTTCTATAATACAGCAGGAAGCAGTGACGCTGCTCCAGCTCCTTTATTTTATATAATACAGGAGGAAGCAGAAACGCTGCTCCAGCTCCTTTATTTTCTATAATACAGGAGGAAGCAGAAACGTTGCTCCAGCTCCTTTATATTCTATAATACAGGAGGAAGCAGTGACGCTGCTCCAGCTCCTTTATTTTCTAGAATACAGGAGGAAGCAGAGACACTGTTCCAGCTCCTTTATTTTCTATAACAGAGGAGGAAGCAGTGACGCTGCTCCAGCTCCTTTATTTTCTGTAAAACAGCAGGAAACAGAGACGCTGCTCCAGCTTCTTTATTTTCTATAATACAGGAGGAAGCAGTGACGCTGCTCCAGCTCCTTTATTTTCAATAACACAGGAGGAAGCAGTGACGCTGCTCCAGCTCCTTTATTTTCTCGAATACAGAGTAAGCTGAGACACTGTTCCAGCTCCTTTTATTTTCTATAATACAGCAGGAAGTATTGACGCTGTTCCAGCTCCTTTATTTTCTATAATACAGGAGGAAGCAGAGACGCTGCTCCAGCTCCTTTATTTTCTATAATACAGCAGGAAGCAGTGACGCTGCTCCAGCTCCTATATTTTCTGTAATACAGGAGGAAGCAGTGACGCTGCTCCAGCTCCTTTATTTTCTATAATACAGGAGGATGCAGTGATCCTGCTCCAGCTCCTTTATTTTCTATAATACAGGAGGAAGCAGTGACGCTGCTCCAGCTCCTTTATTTTCTATAATACAGGAGGAAGCAGTGACACTGCTCCAGCTTCTTTATTTTCTATAATACAGGATGAAGCAGTGACGCTGCTCCAGATGATTTATTTTCTATAATACAGGAGGAAGCAGTGACGCTGCTCCAGCTCCTTTATTTTCTATAATACAGGAGGAAGCAGTGACGCTGCTCCTGCTCCTTTATTTTCTATAATACAGCAGGAAGCAGTGACGCTGCTCCAGCTCCTTTATTTTCTATAACACAGCAGGAAGCAGTGACGCTGCTCCAGCTCCTTTATTTTCTATAATACAGGAGGAAGCAGTGACGCTGCTCCAGCTCCTTTATTTTCTATAATACAGGAGGAAGCAGTGACGCAGCTCCAGCTCCTTTATTTTCTATAATACAGGAGGAAACAGAGACGCTGCTCCAGCTCCTTTATTTTCTATAATACAGGAGGAAGCAGTGACGCTGCTCCAGCTCCTTTATTTTCTATAATACAGGAGGAAGCAGTGACGCTGCTCCAGCTCCTTTATTTTCTATAATACAGGATGAAGCAGTGACGCTGCTCCAGCTCCTTTATTTTCTATAATACAGGAGGAAGCAGTGACGCTGCTCCAGCTCCTTTATTTTCTATAATACAGGATGAAGCAGTGACGCTGCTCCAGCTCCTTTATTTTCTATAATACAGCAGGAAGCTGTGACGCTGCTCCAGCTCCTTTATTTTCTATAATACAGGAGGAAGCAGTGACGCTGCTCCAGCTCCTTTATTTGCTATAATACAGGAGGAAGCAGTGACGCTGCTCCAGCTCCTTTATTTTCTATAATACAGGAGGAAGCAGTGACGCTGCTCCAGCTCCTTTATTTTCTATAATACAGGAGGAAACAGAGACGCTGCTCCAGCTCCTTTATTTTCTATAATACAGCAGGAAGCAGTGACGCTGCTCCAGCTCCTTTATTTTCTATAATACAGGATGAAGCAGTGACGTTGCTCCAGCTCCTTTATTTTCTATAATACAGCAGGAAGCAGTGACGCTGCTCCAGCTCCTTTATTTTCTATAATACAGCAGGAAGCAGTGACGCTGCTCCAGCTCCTTTATTTTCTATAATACAGGATGAAGCAGTGACGCTGCTCCAGCTCCTTTATTTTCTATAATACAGGATGAAGCAGTCACGCTGCTCCAGCTCCTTTATTTTCTATAATACAGCAGGAAGCAGTGACGCTGCTCCAGCTCCTTGATTTTCTATAATACAGCAGGATGCAGAGACGCTGCTCCAGCTCCTTTATTTTCTATAATACAGGAGGAAGCAGTGACGCTTCTCCAGCTCCTTTATTTTCTATAATACAGGAGGAAGCAGTGACGCAGCTCGAGCTCCTTTATTTTCTATATTACAGGAGGAAGCAGTGACGCTGCTCCAGCTCCTTTATTTTCTGTAATACAGGTGGACGAAGAGATGCTGCTCCAGCTCCTTTATTTTCTATAATGTAGGATGAAACAGTGACGCTGCTCCAGCTCCTTTATTTTCTATAATACAGCAGGAAGCAGTGACGCTGCTCCAGCTCCTTTATTTTCTATAATACAGGAGGAAGTAATGACGCTGCTCCAGCTCCTTTATTTTCTATCATACAGGATGAAGCAGTGACACTGCTCCAGCTCCTTTATTTTCTATAATACAGGAGGAAGTAGTGAAGCTGCTCCAGATCCTTTATTTTCTATAATACAGGAGGAAGCAGAGACGCTGCTCCAGCTCCTTTATTTTCTATAATACAGGAGGAAGCAGTGACGCTGCTGCAGCTTCTTTATTTTCTGTCATACAGGAGGAAGCAGAGACGCTGCTCCAGCACCTTTATATTCTATAATACAGCAGGAAGCAGTGACGCTGCTCCAGCTCCTTTATTTTCAATAATACAGGAGGAAGCAGTGACGCTGCTCCAGATCATTTATTTTCTATAATACAGGAGGAAGCAGAGACGCTGCTCCAGCTCCTTTATTTTCTATAATACAGGAGGAAGCAGAGACGCTGCTCCAGCTCCTTTATTTTCTATAATACATAAGGAAGCAGTGACGCTGCTCCAGCTCCTTTATTTTCAATAATACAGGAGGGAGCAGTGACGCTGCTCCAGATCATTTATTTTCTATAATACAGGAGGAAGCAGAGACGCTGCTCCTGCTCCTTTATTTTCTATAATACAGGAGGAAGCAGAGATGCTGCTCCAGCTCCTTTATTTTCTATCATACAGGAGGAAGCAGAGACGCTGCTCCAGCTCCTTTATTTTCTATAATACAGGAGGAAGCAGCAACGCTGCTGCAGCTCCTTTATTTTCTATAATTCAGGAGGAAGCAGAGACGCTGCTCCAACTCCTTTATATTCTATAATACAGGAGAAAGCAGAGACGCTGCACCTGCTCCTTTATTTTCTATAATACAGAAGGAAGCAGTGACGATGCTCCAGATCATTTATTTTCTATAATACAGGAGGAAGCAGTGACGCTGCTCCAGCTCCTTTATTTTCTATAATTCAGGAGGAAGCAGTGACGCTGCTCCAGATAATTTATTTTCTATAATACAGGAGGAAGCAGAGACGCTGCTCCAGCTCCTTTATTTTCTATAATACAGGAGGAAGCAGTGACGATGCTCCAGATCATTTATTTTCTATAATACAGGAGGAAGCAGTGACGCTGCTCCAGCTCCTTTATTTTCTATAATTCAGGAGGAAGCAGTGACGCTGCTCCAGATAATTTATTTTCTATAATACAGGAGGAAGCAGAGACGCTGCTCCAGCTCCTTTATTTTCTATAATACAGGAGAAAGCAGAGACGCTGCTCCAGATCCTTTATTTTCTATAATTCAGGAGGAAGCAGTGACGCTGCTCCAGATAATTTATTTTCTATAATACAGGAGGAAGCAGAGACGCTGCTCCAGCTCCTTTATTTTCTATAATACAGGAGAAAGCAGAGACGCTGCTCCAGATCCTTTATTTTCTATAATACAGGAGGAAGCAGTGACGCTGCTCCTGCTCCTTTATTTTCTATAATACAGCAGGAAACAGTGACGCTGCTCCAGATCATTTATTTTCTATAATACAGGAGGAAGCAGTGACGCTGCAACAGCTCCTTTATTTTCAATAATACAGGAGGAAGCAGTGACGCTGCTCCAGCTCCTTTATTTTCAATAATACAGGAGGAAGCAGTGACGCTGCTCCAGATCATTTATTTTCTATAATTCAGGAGGAAGCAGTGACGCTGCTGCAGATAATTTATTTTCTATAATACAGGAGGAAGCAGAGACGCTGCTCCAGCTCCTTTATTTTCTATAATACAGGAGAAAGCAGAGACGCTGCTCCAGCTCCTTTATTTTCTATAATTCAGGAGGAAGCAGTGACGCTGCTCCAGATAATTTATTTTCTATAATACAGGAGGAAGCAGTGACGCTGCTCCTGCTCCTTTATTTTCTATAATACAGCAGGAAACAGTGACGCTGCAACAGCTCCTTTATTTTCAATAATACAGGAGGAAGCAGTGACGCTGCTCCAGCTCCTTTATTTTCAATAATACAGGAGGAAGCAGTGACGCTGCTCCAGATAATTTATTTTCTATAATTCAGGAGGAAGCAGTGACGCTGCTTCAGATAATTTATTTTCTATAATACAGGATGAAGCAGAGACGCTGCTCCTGCTCCTTTATTTTCTATAATACAGCAGGAAGCAGTGACGCTGCTCCAGCTCCTTTATTTTCTATAATACAGCAGGAAGCAGTGACGCTGCTCCAGCTCCTTTATTTTCTATAATACAGGAGGAAGCAGTGACGCTGCTCCAGCTCCTTTATTTTCTATAATACAGCAGGAAGCCGTGATGCTGCTGCAGCTCCTTTATTTTCTATAATACAGCAGGAAGCAGTGACGCTGCTCCAGCACCTTATTTTTCTATAATACAGGAGGAAGCAGAGACGCTGCTCCAGCTCCTTTATTTTCTATAATATAGCAGGAAGCAGTGACGCTGCTCCAGCTGCTTACTTTTCTATAATACAGCAGGAAGCAGTGACGCTGCTCCAGCTCCTTTATTTTCTATAATAGAGCAGGAAGCAGTGACGCTGCTCCAGCTCCTTTATTTTCTATAATACAGCAGGAAGCAGTGACGCTGCTCCAGCTTCTTTATTTTCTATAATACAGGAGGAAGCAGAGACGCTGCTCCAGCTCCTTTGTTTTCTATAATTCAGCAGGAAGCAGAGACGCTGCTCCAGCTTCTTTATTTTCTATAATACAGGATGAAGCAGTGACGCTGCTCCAGCTCCTTTATTTTCTATAATACAGTAGGAAGCAGTGTCGCTGCTCCAGCTCCTTTATTTTCTATAATACAGCAGGAAGCAGTGACGCTGCTCCAGCTCCTTTATTTTCTATCATACAGCAGGAAGCAGAGACGCTGCTCCAGCTTCTTTATTTTCTATCATACAGGAGGAAGCAGAGATGCTGCTCCAGCACCTTTATTTTCTATAATACAGGAGGAAGCAGTGACGCTGCTCCAGCTCCTTTATTTTCTATCATACAGCAGGAAGCAGAGACGCTGCTCCAGCTTCTTTATTTTCTATCATACAGGAGGAAGCAGAGATGCTGCTCCAGCTCCTTTATTTTCTATAATACAGCAGGAAGCAGTGACGCTGCTCCAGCTCCTTTATTTTCTATCATACAGCAGGAAGCAGAGACGCTGCTCCAGCTCCTTTATTTTCTATCATACAGGAGGAAGCAGTGACGCTGCTCCAGCTCCTTTATTTTCTATAATACAGGAGGAAGCAGAAACGCTGCTCCAGCTCCTTTATTTTCTATAATACAGGAGGAAGCAGAAACATTGCTCCAGCTCCTTTATATTCTATAATACAGGAGGAAGCAGTGACGCTGCTCCAGCTCCTTTATTTTCTAGAATACAGGAGGAAGCAGAGACACTGTTCCAGCTCCTTTATTTTCTATAACAGAGGAGGAAGCAGTGACGCTGCTCCAGCTCCTTTATTTTCTGTAAAACAGCAGGAAACAGAGACGCTGCTCCAGCTTCTTTATTTTCTATAATACAGGAGGAAGCAGTGACGCTGCTCCAGCTCCTTTATTTTCAATAACACAGGAGGAAGCAGTGACGCTGCTCCAGCTCCTTTATTTTCTCGAATACAGAGTAAGCTGAGACACTGTTCCAGCTCCTTTTATTTTCTATAATACAGCAGGAAGTATTGACGCTGTTCCAGCTCCTTTATTTTCTATAATACAGGAGGAAGCAGAGACGCTGCTCCAGCTCCTTTATTTTCTATAATACAGCAGGAAGCAGTGACGCTGCTCCAGCTCCTATATTTTCTGTAATACAGGAGGAAGCAGTGACGCTGCTCCAGCTCCTTTATTTTCTATAATACAGGAGGATGCAGTGATCCTGCTCCAGCTCCTTTATTTTCTATAATACAGGAGGAAGCAGTGACGCTGCTCCAGCTCCTTTATTTTCTATAATACAGGAGGAAGCAGTGACACTGCTCCAGCTTCTTTATTTTCTATAATACAGGATGAAGCAGTGACGCTGCTCCAGATGATTTATTTTCTATAATACAGGAGGAAGCAGAGACGCTGCTCCAGCTCCTTTATTTTCTATAATACAGGAGGAAGCAGTGACGCTGCTCCTGCTCCTTTATTTTCTATAATACAGCAGGAAGCAGTGACGCTGCTCCAGCTCCTTTATTTTCTATAACACAGCAGGAGGCAGTGACGCTGCTCCAGCTCCTTTATTTTCTATAATACAGGAGGAAGCAGTGACGCTGCTCCAGCTCCTTTATTTTCTATAATACAGGATGAAGCAGTGACGCTGCTCCAGCTCCTTTATTTTCTATAATACAGGAGGAAGCAGTGACGCTGCTCCAGCTCCTTTATTTTCTATAATACAGGATGAAGCAGTGACGCTGCTCCAGCTCCTTTATTTTCTATAATACAGCAGGAAGCAGTGACGCTGCTCCAGCTCCTTTATTTTCTATAATACAGGAGGAAGCAGTGACGCTGCTCCAGCTCCTTTATTTGCTATAATACAGGAGGAAGCAGTGACGCTGCTCCAGCTCCTTTATTTTCTATAATACAGGAGGAAGCAGTGACGCTGCTCCAGCTCCTTTATTTTCTATAATACAGGAGGAAACAGAGACGCTGCTCCAGCTCCTTTATTTTCTATAATACAGCAGGAAGCAGTGACGCTGCTCCAGCTCCTTTATTTTCTATAATACAGGAGGAAGCAGTGACGCTGCTCCAGCTCCTTTATTTTCTATAATACAGGATGAAGCAGTGACGCTGCTCCAGCTCCTTTATTTTCTATAATACAGGAGGAAGCAGTGACGCTGCTCCAGCTCCTTTATTTTCTATAATACAGGATGAAGCAGTGACGCTGCTCCAGCTCCTTTATTTTCTATAATACAGCAGGAAGCAGTGACGCTGCTCCAGCTCCTTTATTTTCTATAATACAGGAGGAAGCAGTGACGCTGCTCCAGCTCCTTTATTTGCTATAATACAGGAGGAAGCAGTGACGCTGCTCCAGCTCCTTTATTTTCTATAATACAGGAGGAAGCAGTGACGCTGCTCCAGCTCCTTTATTTTCTATAATACAGGAGGAAACAGAGACGCTGCTCCAGCTCCTTTATTTTCTATAATACAGCAGGAAGCAGTGACGCTGCTCCAGCTCCTTTATTTTCTATAATACAGGATGAAGCAGTGACGTTGCTCCAGCTCCTTTATTTTCTATAATACAGCAGGAAGCAGTGACGCTGCTCCAGCTCCTTTATTTTCTATAATACAGCAGGAAGCAGTGACGCTGCTCCAGCTCCTTTATTTTCTATAATACAGGATGAAGCAGTGACGCTGCTCCAGCTCCTTTATTTTCTATAATACAGGATGAAGCAGTCACGCTGCTCCAGCTCCTTTATTTTCTATAATACAGCAGGAAGCAGTGACGCTGCTCCAGCTCCTTGATTTTCTATAATACAGCAGGATGCAGAGACGCTGCTCCAGCTCCTTTATTTTCTATAATACAGGAGGAAGCAGTGACGCTTCTCCAGCTCCTTTATTTTCTATAATACAGGAGGAAGCAGTGACGCAGCTCCAGCTCCTTTATTTTCTATATTACAGGAGGAAGCAGTGACGCTGCTCCAGCTCCTTTATTTTCTGTAATACAGGTGGACGAAGAGATGCTGCTCCAGCTCCTTTATTTTCTATAATGTAGGATGAAACAGTGACGCTGCTCCAGCTCCTTTATTTTCTATAATACAGCAGGAAGCAGTGACGCTGCTCCAGCTCCTTTATTTTCTATAATACAGGAGGAAGTAGTGACGCTGCTCCAGCTCCTTTATTTTCTATCATACAGGATGAAGCAGTGACACTGCTCCAGCTCCTTTATTTTCTATAATACAGGAGGAAGTAGTGAAGCTGCTCCAGATCCTTTATTTTCTATAATACAGGAGGAAGCAGAGACGCTGCTCCAGCTCCTTTATTTTCTATAATACAGGAGGAAGCAGTGACGCTGCTGCAGCTTCTTTATTTTCTGTCATACAGGAGGAAGCAGAGACGCTGCTCCAGCACCTTTATATTCTATAATACAGCAGGAAGCAGTGACGCTGCCACAGCTCCTTTATTTTCAATAATACAGGAGGAAGCAGTGACGCTGCTCCAGATCATTTATTTTCTATAATACAGGAGGAAGCAGAGACGCTGCTCCAGCTCCTTTATTTTCTATAATACAGGAGGAAGCAGAGACGCTGCTCCAGCTCCTTTATTTTCTATAATACATAAGGAAGCAGTGACGCTGCTCCAGCTCCTTTATTTTCAATAATACAGGAGGGAGCAGTGACGCTGCTCCAGATCATTTATTTTCTATAATACAGGAGGAAGCAGAGACGCTGCTCCTGCTCCTTTATTTTCTATAATACAGGAGGAAGCAGAGATGCTGCTCCAGCTCCTTTATTTTCTATCATACAGGAGGAAGCAGAGACGCTGCTCCAGCTCCTTTATTTTCTATAATACAGGAGGAAGCAGCAACGCTGCTGCAGCTCCTTTATTTTCTATAATTCAGGAGGAAGCAGAGACGCTGCTCCAACTCCTTTATATTCTATAATACAGGAGAAAGCAGAGACGCTGCACCTGCTCCTTTATTTTCTATAATACAGGAGGAAGCAGTGACGATGCTCCAGATCATTTATTTTCTATAATACAGGAGGAAGCAGTGACGCTGCTCCAGCTCCTTTATTTTCTATAATTCAGGTGGAAGCAGTGACGCTGCTCCAGATAATTTATTTTCTATAATACAGGAGGAAGCAGAGACGCTGCTCCAGCTCCTTTATTTTCTATAATACAGGAGGAAGCAGTGACGATGCTCCAGATCATTTATTTTCTATAATACAGGAGGAAGCAGTGACGCTGCTCCAGCTCCTTTATTTTCTATAATTCAGGAGGAAGCAGTGACGCTGCTCCAGATAATTTATTTTCTATAATACAGGAGGAAGCAGAGACGCTGCTCCAGCTCCTTTATTTTCTATAATACAGGAGAAAGCAGAGACGCTGCTCCAGATCCTTTATTTTCTATAATTCAGGAGGAAGCAGTGACGCTGCTCCAGATAATTTATTTTCTATAATACAGGAGGAAGCAGAGACGCTGCTCCAGCTCCTTTATTTTCTATAATACAGGAGAAAGCAGAGACGCTGCTCCAGATCCTTTATTTTCTATAATACAGGAGGAAGCAGTGACGCTGCTCCTGCTCCTTTATTTTCTATAATACAGCAGGAAACAGTGACGCTGCTCCAGATCATTTATTTTCTATAATACAGGAGGAAGCAGTGACGCTGCAACAGCTCCTTTATTTTCAATAATACAGGAGGAAGCAGTGACGCTGCTCCAGCTCCTTTATTTTCAATAATACAGGAGGAAGCAGTGACGCTGCTCCAGATCATTTATTTTCTATAATTCAGGAGGAAGCAGTGACGCTGCTGCAGATAATTTATTTTCTATAATACAGGAGGAAGCAGAGATGCTGCTCCAGCTCCTTTATTTTCTATAATACAGGAGAAAGCAGAGACGCTGCTCCAGCTCCTTTATTTTCTATAATTCAGGAGTAAGCAGTGACGCTGCTCCAGATAATTTATTTTCTATAATACAGGAGGAAGCAGTGACGCTGCTCCTGCTCCTTTATTTTCTATAATACAGCAGGAAACAGTGACGCTGCAACAGCTCCTTTATTTTCAATAATACAGGAGGAAGCAGTGACGCTGCTCCAGCTCCTTTATTTTCAATAATACAGGAGGAAGCAGTGACGCTGCTCCAGATAATTTATTTTCTATAATTCAGGAGGAAGCAGTGACGCTGCTTCAGATAATTTATTTTCTATAATACAGGATGAAGCAGAGACGCTGCTCCTGCTCCTTTATTTTCTATAATACAGCAGGAAACAGTGACGCTGCAACAGCTCCTTAATTTTCTATAATACAGGAGGAAGCAGTGACGCTGCTCCAGCTCCTTTATTTTCTATAATACAGGAAGAAGCAGAGACGCTGCTCCAACTCCTTTATTTTCTATAATACAGGAGGAAGCAGAGACGCTGCTCCAGCTCCTTTATTTTCTATAATACAGGAGGAAGCAGAGACGCTGCTCCAGCTCCTTTATTTTCTATAATACAGCAGGAAGCAGTGACGCTGCTCCAGCTCCTTTATTTTCTATAATACAGGAGGAAGCAGAGACGCTGCTCCAGCTCCTTTATTTTCTATAATACAGCAGGAAGCCGTGATGCTGCTGCAGCTCCTTTATTTTCTATAATACAGCAGGAAGCAGTGACGCTGCTCCAGCACCTTATTTTTCTATAATACAGGAGGAAGCAGAGACGCTGCTCCAGCTCCTTTATTTTCTATAATACAGCAGGAAGCAGTGACGCTGCTCCAGCTGCTTATTTTTCTATAATACAGCAGGAAGCAGTGACGCTGCTCCAGCTCCTTTATTTTCTATAATAGAGCAGGAAGCAGTGACGCTGCTCCAGCTCCTTTATTTTCTATAATACAGCAGGAAGCAGTGACGCTGCTCCAGCTTCTTTATTTTCTATAATACAGGAGGAAGCAGAGACGCTGCTCCAGCTCCTTTGTTTTCTATAATTCAGCAGGAAGCAGAGACGCTGCTCCAGCTTCTTTATTTTCTATAATACAGGATGAAGCAGTGACGCTGCTCCAGCTCCTTTATTTTCTATAATACAGTAGGAAGCAGTGTCGCTGCTCCAGCTCCTTTATTTTCTATAATACAGCAGGAAGCAGTGACGCTGCTCCAGCTCCTTTATTTTCTATCATACAGCAGGAAGCAGAGACGCTGCTCCAGCTTCTTTATTTTCTATCATACAGGAGGAAGCAGAGATGCTGCTCCAGCACCTTTATTTTCGATAATACAGGAGGAAGCAGTGACGCTGCTCCAGCTCCTTTATTTTCTATAATACAGGAGGAAGCAGTGACGCTGCTCCAGCTCCTTTATTTTCTATATTACAGGAGGAAGCAGTGACGCTGCTCCAGCTCCTTTATTTTCTATAATACAGGAGGAAGCAGTGACGCTGCTCCAGCTCCTATATTTTCTATAATACAGCAGGAAGCAGTGACGCTGCTCCAGCTCCTTTATTTTATATAATACAGGAGGAAGCAGAAACGCTGCTCCAGCTCCTTTATTTTCTATAATACAGGAGGAAGCAGAAACGCTGCTCCAGCTCCTTTATATTCTATAATACAGGAGGAAGCAGTGACGCTGCTCCAGCTCCTTTATTTTCTAGAATACAGGAGGAAGCAGAGACACTGTTCCAGCTCCTTTATTTTCTATAACAGAGGAGGAAGCAGTGACGCTGCTCCAGCTCCTTTATTTTCTGTAAAACAGCAGGAAACAGAGACGCTGCTCCAGCTTCTTTATTTTCTATAATACAGGAGGAAGCAGTGACGCTGCTCCAGCTCGTTTATTTTCAATAACACAGGAGGAAGCAGTGACGCTGCTCCAGCTCCTTTATTTTCTCGAATACAGAGTAAGCTGAGACACTGTTCCAGCTCCTTTTATTTTCTATAATACAGCAGGAAGTATTGACGCTGTTCCAGCTCCTTTATTTTCTATAATACAGGAGGAAGCAGAGACGCTGCTCCAGCTCCTTTATTTTCTATAATACAGCAGGAAGCAGTGACGCTGCTCCAGCTCCTATATTTTCTGTAATACAGGAGGAAGCAGTGACGCTGCTCCAGCTCCTTTATTTTCTATAATACAGCAGGAAGCAGTGATCCTGCTCCAGCTCCTTTATTTTCTATAATATAGGAGGAAGCAGTGACGCTGCTCCAGCTCCTTTATTTTCTATAATACAGGAGGAAGCAGTGACACTGCTCCAGCTTCTTTATTTTCTATAATACAGGATGAAGCAGTGACGCTGCTCCAGATGATTTATTTTCTATAATACAGGAGGAAGCAGAGACGCTGCTCCAGCTCCTTTATTTTCTATAATACAGGAGGAAGCAGTGACGCTGCTCCTGCTCCTTTATTTTCTATAATACAGCAGGAAGCAGTGACGCTGCTCCAGCTCCTTTATTTTCTATAATACAGGAGGATGCAGTGACGCTGCTCCAGCTCCTTTATTTTCGATAATACAGCAGGAAGCAGTGACGCTGCTCCAGCTCCTTTATTTTCTATAATACAGGAGGAAGCAGTGACGCTGCTCCAGCTCCTTTATTTTCTATAATACAGGAGGAAGCAGTGACGCTGCTCCAGCTCCTTTATTTTCTATAATACAGGATGAAGCAGTGACGCTGCTCCAGCTCCTTTATTTTCTATAATACAGCAGGAAGCAGTGACGCTGCTCCAGCTCCTTTATTTTCTATAATACAGCAGGAAGCAGTGACGCTGCTCCAGCTCCTTTATTTGCTATAATACAGGAGGAAACAGAGACGCTGCTCCAGCTCCTTTATTTTCTATAATACAGGAGGAAGCAGTGACGCTGCTCCAGCTCCTTTATTTTCTATAATACAGCAGGAAGCAGTGACGCTGCTCCAGCTCCTTTATTTGCTATAATACAGGAGGAAACAGAGACGCTGCTCCAGCTCCTTTATTTTCTATAATACAGGAGGAAGCAGAGACGCTGCTCCAGCTCCTTTATTTTCTATATTACAGGATGAAGCAGTGACGCTGCTCCAGCTCCTTTATTTTCTATAATACAGCAGGAAGCAGTGACGCTGCTCCAGCTCCTTTATTTTCTAAAATACAGCAGGAAGCAGTGACGCTGCTCCAGCTCCTTTATTTTCTATAATACAGGATGAAGCAGTGACGCTGCTCCAGCTCCTTTATTTTCTATAATACAGGATGAAGCAGTCACGCTGCTCCAGCTCCTTTATTATCTATAATGCAGCAGGAAGCAGTGACGCTGCTCCAGCTCCTTGATTTTCTATAATACAGCAGGATGCAGAGACGCTGCTCCAGCTTCTTTATTTTCTATAATACAGGATGAAGCAGTGACGCTGCTCCAGCTCCTTTATTTTCTATAATACAGGAGGAAGCAGTGACGCTTCTCCAGCTCCTTTATTTTCTATAATACAGGAGGAAGCAGTGACGCAGCTCCAGCTCCTTTATTTTCTATATTACAGGAGGAAGCAGTGACGCTGCTCCAGCTCCTTTATTTTCTGTAATACAGGTGGACGAAGAGATGCTGCTCCAGCTCCTTTATTTTCTATAATGTAGGATGAAACAGTGACGCTGCTCCAGCTCCTTTATTTTCTATAATACAGCAGGAAGCAGTGACGCTGCTCCAGCTCCTTTATTTTCTATAAAACAGGAGGAAGAAGTGACGCTGCTCCAGCTCCTTTATTTTCTATCATACAGGATGAAGCAGTGACACTGCTCCAGCTCCTTTATTTTCTATAATACAGGAGGAAGTAGTGAAGCTGCTCCAGATCCTTTATTTTCTAGAATACAGGAGGAAGCAGTGACGCTGCTCCAGCTTCTTTATTTTATAGAATACAGGAGGAAACAGAGACGCTGCTCCAGCTCCTTTATTTTCTATAATACAGCAGGAAGCAGTGACCCTGCTCCAGCTCCTTTATTATCTATAATACAGCAGGAAGCAGTGACGCTGCTCCAGCTCCGTTATTTTCAATAATACAGGAGGAAGCAGAGACGCTGCTCCAGCTCCTTTATTTTCTATAATACAGGAGGAAGCAGAGACGCTGCTCCAGCTCCTTTATTTTCTATAATACAGGGGGAATCAGTGATGCTGCTCCAGCTCCTATATTTTCTAGAATACAGGAGGAAGCAGTGACGCTGCTCCAGCTCCTTTATTTTCTATCATACAGGAGGAAGCAGTGACGCTGCTCCAGCTCCTTTATTTTCTATAATACAGCAGGAAGCAGTGACGCTGCTCCAGCTCCTTTATTTGCTATAATACAGGAGGAAACAGAGACGCTGCTCCAGCTTCTTTATTTTCTGTCATACAGGAGGAAGCAGAGACGCTGCTCCAGCTCCTTTATTTTCTATAATATAGCAGGAAGCAGTGACGCTGCTCCAACTCCTTTATTTTCTATAATACAGCAGGAAGCAGTGACGCTGCTCCAGCTCCTTTATTTTCTATAATACAGCAGGAAGCAGTGACGCTGCTCCAGCTCCTTTATTTTCTATAATACAGCAGGAAGCAGTGACGCTGCTCCAGCTCCTTTATTTTCTATAATACAGCAGGAAGCAGTGACGCTGCTCCAGCTCCTTTATTTTCTATAATACAGCAGGAAGCAGTGACGCTGCTCCAGCTCCTTTATTTTCTATAATACAGGATGAAGCAGTGACGCTGCTCCAGCTCCTTTATTTTCTATAATACAGGATGAAGCAGTCACGCTGCTCCAGCTCCTTTATTTTCTATAATACAGCAGGAAGCAGTGACGCTGCTCCAGCTCCTTGATTTTCTATAATACAGCAGGATGCAGAGACGCTGCTCCAGCTTCTTTATTTTCTATAATACAGGATGAAGCAGTGACGCTGCTCCAGCTCCTTTATTTTCTATAATACAGGAGGAAGCAGTGACGCTTCTCCAGCTCCTTTATTTTCTATAATACAGGAGGAAGCAGTGACGCAGCTCCAGCTCCTTTATTTTCTATATTACAGGAGGAAGCAGTGACGCTGCTCCAGCTCCTTTATTTTCTGTAATACAGGTGGACGAAGAGATGCTGCTCCAGCTCCTTTATTTTCTATATTACAGGATGAAGCAGTCACGCTGCTCCAGCTCCTTTATTTTCTATAATACAGCAGGAAGCAGTGACGCTGCTCCAGCTCCTTGATTTTCTATAATACAGCAGGAAGCAGTGACGCTGCTCCAGCTCCTTTATTTTCTATAATACAGGATGAAGCAGTGACGCTGCTCCAGCTCCTTTATTTTCTATAATACAGGATGAAGCAGTCACGCTGCTCCAGCTCCTTTATTTTCTATAATACAGCAGGAAGCAGTGACGCTGCTCCAGCTCCTTGATTTTCTATAATACAGCAGGATGCAGAGACGCTGCTCCAGCTTCTTTATTTTCTATAATACAGGATGAAGCAGTGACGCTGCTCCAGCTCCTTTATTTTCTATAATACAGGAGGAAGCAGTGACGCTTCTCCAGCTCCTTTATTGTCTATAATACAGGAGGAAGCAGTGACGCAGCTCCAGCTCCTTTATTTTCTATATTACAGGAGGAAGCAGTGACGCTGCTCCAGCTCCTTTATTTTCTGTAATACAGGTGGACGAAGAGATGCTGCTCCAGCTCCTTTATTTTCTATAATGTAGGATGAAACAGTGACGCTGCTCCAGCTCCTTTATTTTCTATAATACAGCAGGAAGCAGTGACGCTGCTCCAGCTCCTTTATTTTCTATAATACAGGAGGAAGTAGTGACGCTGCTCCAGCTCCTTTATTTTCTATAATACAGGAGGAAGTAGTGAAGCTGCTCCAGATCCTTTATTTTCTAGAATACAGGAGGAAGCAGTGACGCTGCTCCAGCTCCTTTATTTTATAGAATACTGGAGGAAACAGAGACGCTGCTCCAGCTCCTTTATTTTCTATAATACAGCAGGAAGCAGTGACGCCGCTCCAGCTCCGTTATTTTCAATAATACAGGAGGAAGCAGAGACGCTGCTCCAGCTCCTTTATTTTCTATAATACAGGAGGAAGCAGAGACGCTGCTCCAGCTCCTTTATTTTCTATAATACAGGGGGAAGCAGTGATGCTGCTCCAGCTCCTATATTTTCTAGAATACAGGAGGAAGCAGTGACGCTGCTCCAGCTCCTTTATTTTCTATAATACAGGAGGAAGCAGTGACGCTGCTCCAGCTCCTTTATTTTATAGAATACAGGAGGAAGCAGTGACGCTGCTCCAGCTCCTTTATTTTCTCTAATACAGGAGGAAGCAGTAACGCTGCTCCAGCTCCTTTATTTTCTATAATACAGGAGGAAGCAGTGATCCTGCTCCAGCTCCTTTATTTTCTATAATACAGGAGGAAGCAGTGACGCTGCTCCAGCTCCTTTATTTTCTATAATACAGGATGAAGCAGTGACGCTGCTCCAGATAATTTATTTTCGATAATAGAGGAGGAAGCAGAGACGCTGCTCCAGCTCCTTTATTTTCTATAATACAGGAGGAAGCAGTGACACTGCTCCTGCTCCTTTATTTTCTATAATACAGGAGGAAGCAGTGACGCTGCTCCAGCTCCTTTATTTTCTATAATTCAGGAGGAAGCAGTGACGCTGCTCCAGCTCCTTTATTTTCTATAATACAGGAGGAAGCAGTGACGCTGCTCCAGCTCCTTTATTTTCTATAATACAGGAGGAAACAGAGACGCTGCTCCAGCTCCTTTATTTTCTATAATACAGGAGGAAGCAGTGACGCTGCTCCAGCTCCTTTATTTTTTATAATACAGGAGGAAGCAGTGACGCTGCTCCAGCTCCTTTATTTTCTATAATACAGGATGAAGCAGTGACGCTGCTCCAGCTCCTTTATTTTCTATAATACAGGATGAAGCAGTCACGCTGCTCCAGCTCCTTTATTTTCTATAATACAGCAGGAAGCAGTGACGCTGCTCCAGCTCCTTGATTTTCTATAATACAGCAGGATGCAGAGACGCTGCTCCAGCTTCTTTATTTTCTATAATACAGGATGAAGCAGTGATGCTGCTCCAGCTCCTTTATTTTCTATAATACAGGAGGAAGCAGTGACGCTTCTCCAGCTCCTTTATTTTCTATAGTACAGGAGGAAGCAGTGACGCAGCTCCAGCTCCTTTATTTTCTATATTACAGGAGGAAGCAGTGACGCTGCTCCAGCTCCTTTATTTTCTGTAATACAGGTGGACGAAGAGATGCTGCTGCAGCTCCTTTATTTTCTATAATGTAGGATGAAACAGTGACGCTTCTCCAGCTCCTTTATTTTCTATAATACAGCAGGAAGCAGTGACGCTGCTCCAGCTCCTTTATTTTCTATAATACAGGAGGAAGTAGTGACGCTGCTCCAGCTCCTTTATTTTCTATCATACAGGATGAAGCAGTGACGCTGCTCCAGCTCCTTTATTTTCTATAATACAGCAGGAAGCAGTGACGCTGCTCCAGCTCCTTTATTTGCTATAATACAGGAGGAAACAGAGACGCTGCTCCAGCTCCTTTATTTTCTATAATACAGCAGGAAGCAGTGACGCTGCGCCAGCTCCTTTATTTTCTATAATACAGGATGAAGCAGTGACGCTGCTCCAGCTCCTTTATTTTCTATAATACAGCAGGAAGCAGTGACGCTGCTCCAGCTCCTTTATTTTCTATAATACAGCAGGAAGCAGTGACGCTGCTCCAGCTCCTTTATTTTCTATAATACAGCAGGAAGCAGTGACGCTGCTCCAGCTCCTTGATTTTCTATAATACAGCAGGATGCAGAGACGCTGCTCCAGCTTCTTTATTTTCTATAATATAGGATGAAGCAGTGACGCTGCTCCAGCTCCTTTATTTTCTATAATACAGGAGGAAGCAGTGACGCTTCTCCAGCTCCTTTATTTTCTATAATACAGGAGGAAGCAGTGACGCATCTCCAGCTCCTTTATTTTCTATATTACAGGAGGAAGCAGTGACGCTGCTCCAGCTCCTTTATTTTCTGTAATACAGGTGGACGAAGAGATGCTGCTCCAGCTCCTTTATTTTCTATATTACAGGATGAAGCAGTCACGCTGCTCCAGCTCCTTTATTTTCTATAATACAGCAGGAAGCAGTGACGCTGCTCCAGCTCCTTGATTTTCTATAATACAGCAGGAAGCAGTGACGCTGCTCTAGCTCCTTTATTTTCTATAATACAGGATGAAGCAGTGACGCTGCTCCAGCTCCTTTATTTTCTATAATACAGGATGAAGCAGTCACACTGCTCCAGCTCCTTTATTTTCTATAATACAGCAGGAAGCAGTGACGCTGCTCCAGCTGCTTGATTTTCTATAATACAGGATGAAGCAGTGACGCTGCTCCAGCTCCTTTATTTTCTATAATACAGGAGGAAGCAGTGACGCTTCTCCAGCTCCTTTATTTTCTATAATACAGGAGGAAGCAGTGACGCAGCTCCAGCTCCTTTATTTTCTATATTACAGGAGGAAGCAGTGACGCTGCTCCAGCTCCTTTATTTTCTGTAATACAGGTGGACGAAGAGATGCTGCTCCAGCTCCTTGATTTTCTATAATACAGGAGGAAGCAGTGACGCTTCTCCAGCTCCTTTATTTTCTATAATACAGGAGGAAGCAGTGACGCAGCTCCAGCTCCTTTATTTTCTATATTACAGCAGGAAGCAGTGACGCTGCTCCAGCTGCTTGATTTTCTATAATACAGCAGGATGCAGAGACGCTGCTCCAGCTTCTTTATTTTCTATAATACAGGATGAAGCAGTGACGCTGCTCCAGCTCCTTTATTTTCTATAATACAGGAGGAAGCAGTGACGCTTCTCCAGCTCCTTTATTTTCTATAATGTAGGATGAAACAGTGACGCTGCTCCAGCTCCTTTATTTTCTATAATACAGCAGGAAGCAGTGACGCTGCTCCAGCTCCTTTATTTTCTATAACACAGGAGGAAGTAGTGACGCTTCTCCAGCTCCTTTATTTTCTATCATACAGGATGAAGCAGTGACACTGCTCCAGCTCCTTTATTTTCTATAATACAGGAGGAAGTAGTGAAGCTGCTCCAGATCCTTTATTTTCTATAATACAGGAGGAAGCAGAGACGCTGCTCCAACTCCTTTATTTTCTATAATACAGGAGGAAGCAGTGACACTGCTCCAGCTTCTTTATTTTCTGTCATACAGGAGGAAGCAGAGACGCTGCTCCAGCACCTTTATATTCTATAATACAGGATGAAGCAGTGACGCTGCTCCAGCTCCTTTATTTTCAATAATACAGGAGGAAGCAGTGACGCTGCTCCAGATCATTTATTTTCTATAATACAGGAGGAAGCAGAGACGCTGCTCCAGCTCCTTTATTTTCTATAATACAGGAGGAAGCAGAGACGCTGCTCCAGCTCCTTTATTTTCTATAATACAGGAGGAAGCAGTGACGCTGCTCCAGCTCCTTTATTTTCAATAATACAGGAGGAAGCAGTGACGCTGCTCCAGATCATTTATTTTCTATCATACAGGAGGAAGCAGAGAAGCTGCTCCTGCTCCTTTATTTTCTATAATACAGGAGGAAGCAGTGACGCTTCTCCAGCTTCTTTATTTTCTGTCATACAGGAGGAAGCAGAGACGCTGCCTCAGCACCTTTATATTCTATAATACAGCAGGAAGCAGTGACGCTGCTCCAGCTCCTTTATTTTCAATAATACAGGAGGAAGCAGTGACGCTGCTCCAGATCATTTATTTTCTATAATACAGGAGGAAGCAGTGACGCTGCTGCAGCTCCTTTATTTTCTATAACACAGGAGGAAGCAGAGACGCTGCTCCAGCTCCTTTATTTGCTATAATACAGGAGGAAGCAGAGACGCTGCTCCAGCTCCTTTATTTTCTATAATACAGGAGGAAGCAGTGACGCTGCTCCAGCTCCTTTATTTTCAATAATACAGGAGGAAGCAGTGACGCTGCTCCAGGTCATTTATTTTCTATAATACAGGAGGAAGCAGAGACGCTGCTCCTGCTCCTTTATTTTCTATAATACAGGAGGAAGCAGAGATGCTGCTCCAGCTCCTTTATTTTCGAAAATACAGGAGGAAGCAGAGACGCTGCTCCAGCTCCTTTATTTTCTATAATACAGGAGGAAGCAGCAACGCTGCTGCAGCTCCTTCATTTTCTATAATTCAGGAGGAAGCAGAGACGCTGCTCCAACTCCTTTATATTCTATAATACAGGAGAAAGCAGAGACGCTGCACCTGCTCCTTTATTTTCTATAATACAGGAGGAAGCAGTGACGATGCTCCAGATCATTTATTTTCTGTAATTCAGGAGGAAGCAGTGACGCTGCTCCAGATAATTTATTTTGTATAATACAGGAGGAAGCAGAGACGCTGCTCCAGCTCCTTTATTTTCTATAATACAGGAGGAAGTAGTGAAGCTGCTCCAGATCCTTTATTTTCTATAATACAGGAGGAAGCAGAGACGCTGCTCCAGCTCCTTTATTTTCTATAATACAGGAGGAAGTAGTGAAGCTGCTCCAGATCCTTTATTTTCTATAATACAGGAGGAAGCAGAGACGCTGCTCCTGCTCCTTTATTTTCTATAATACAGCAGGAAACAGTGACGCTGCAACAGCTCCTTTATTTTCAATAATACAGGAGGAAGCAGTGACGCTGCTCCAGCTCCTTTATTTTCAATAATACAGGAGGAAGCAGTGACGCTGCTCCAGATGATTTATTTTCTATAATTCAGGAGGAAGCAGTGACGCTGCTGCAGATAATTTATTTTCTATAATACAGGAGGAAGCAGAGACGCTGCTCCAGCTCCTTTATTTTCTATAATACAGGAGAAAGCAGAGACGCTGCTCCAGCTCCTTTATTATCTATAATTCAGGAGGAAGCAGTGACGCTGCTCCAGATAATTTATTTTCTATAATACAGGAGGAAGCAGTGACGCTGCTCCTGCTCCTTTATTTTCTATAATACAGCAGGAAACAGTGACGCTGCAACAGCTCCTTTATTTTCAATAATACAGGAGGAAGCAGTGACGCTGCTCCAGCTCCTTTATTTTCAATAATACAGGAGGAAGCAGTGACGCTGCTCCAGATCATTTATTTTCTATAATTCAGGAGGAAGCAGTGACGCTGCTCCAGATAATTTATTTTCTATAATACAGGAGGAAGCAGAGACGCTGCTCCTGCTCCTTTATTTTCTATAATACAGCAGGAAACAGTGACGCTGCAACCGCTCCTTCATTTTCTATAATACAGGAGGAAGCAGTGACGCTGCTCCAGCTCCTTTATTTTCTATAATACAGGAAGAAGCAGAGACGCTGCTCCAGCTCCTTTATTTTCTATAATACAGGAGGAAGCAGAGACGCTGCTCCAGCTCCTTTATTTTCTATAATACAGGAGGAAGCAGAGACGCTGCTCCAGCTCCTTTATTTTCTATAATACAGCAGGAAGCAGTGACGCTGCTCCAGCTCCTTTATTTTCTATAATACAGGAGGAAGCAGAGACGCTGCTCCAGCTCCTTTATTTTCTATAATCCAGCAGGAAGCCGTGATGCTGCTGCAGCTCCTTTATTTTCTATAATACAGCAGGAAGCAGTGACTCTGCTCCAGCACCTTATTTTTCTATAATACAGGAGGAAGCAGAGACGCTGCTCCAGCTCCTTTATTTTCTATAATACAGCAGGAAGCAGTGACGCTGCTATAGCTGCTTATTTTTCTATAATACAGCAGGAAGCAGTGACGCTGCTCCAGCTCCTTTATTTTCTATAATAGAGCAGGAAGCAGTGACGCTGCTCCAGCTCCTTTATTTTCTATAATACAGCAGGAAGCAGTGACGCTGCTCCAGCTTCTTTATTTTCTATAATACAGGATGAAGCAGTGACGCTGCTCCAGCTTCTTTATTTTCTATAATACAGGAGGAAGCAGAGACGCTGCTCCAGCTCCTTTATTTTCTATAATACAGCCGGAAGCAGAGACGCTGCTCCAGCTTCTTTATTTTCTATAATACAGGATGAAGCAGTGACGCTGCTCCAGCTCCTTTATTTTCTATAATACAGTAGGAAGCAGTGACGCTGCTCCAGCTCCTTTATTTTCTATAATACAGCAGGAAGCAGTGACGCTGCTCCAGCTCCTTTATTTTCTATCATACAGCAGGAAGCAGAGACGCTGCTCCAGCTTCTTTATTTTCTATCATACAGGAGGAAGCAGAGATGCTGCTCCAGCACCTTTATTTTCTATAATACAGGAGGAAGCAGTGACGCTGCTCCAGCTCCTTTATTTTCTATAATACAGGAGGAAGCAGTGACGCTGCTCCAGCTCCTTTATTTTCTATATTACAGGAGGAAGCAGTGACGCTGCTCCAGCTCCTTTATTTTCTATAATACAGGAGGAAGCAGTGACGCTGCTCCAGCTCCTATATTTTCTATAATACAGCAGGAAGCAGTGACGCTGCTCCAGCTCCTTTATTTTCTATAATACAGGAGGAAGCAGAAACGCTGCTCCAGCTCCTTTATTTTCTATAATACAGGAGGAAGCAGAAACGCTGCTCCAGCTCCTTTATATTCTATAATACAGGAGGAAGCAGTGACGCTGCTCCAGCTCCTTTATTTTCTAGAATACAGGAGGATGCAGAGACACTGTTCCAGCTCCTTTATTTTGTATAACAGAGGAGGAAGCAGTGACGCTGCTCCAGCTCCTTTATTTTCTGTAAAACAGCAGGAAACAGAGACGCTGCTCCAGCTTCTTTATTTTCTATAATACAGGAGGAAGCAGTGACGCTGCTTCAGCTCCTTTATTTTCAATAACACAGGAGGAAGCAGTGACGCTGCTCCAGCTCCTTTATTTTCTCGAATACAGAGTAAGCTGAGACACTGTTCCAGCTCCTTTATTTTCTATAATACAGCAGGAAGTATTGACGCTGTTCCAGCTCCTTTATTTTCTATAATACAGGAGGAAGCAGAGACGCTGCTCCAGCTCCTTTATTTTCTATAATACAGCAGGAAGCAGTGACGCTGCTCCAGCTCCTATATTTTCTGTAATACAGGAGGAAGCAGTGACGCTGCTCCAGCTCCTTTATTTTCTATAATACAGGAGGAAGCAGTGATCCTGCTCCAGCTCCTTTATTTTCTATAATACAGGAGGAAGCAGTGACGCTGCTCCAGCTCCTTTATTTTCTATAATACAGGAGGAAGCAGTGACACTGCTCCAGCTTCTTTATTTTCTATAATACAGGATGAAGCAGTGACGCTGCTCCAGATAATTTATTTTCTATAATACAGGAGGAAGCAGAGACGCTGCTCCAGCTCCTTTATTTTCTATAATACAGGAGGAAGCAGTGACGCTGCTCCTGCTCCTTTATTTTGTATAATACAGGAGGAAGCAGTGACGCTGCTCCAGCTCCTTTATTTTCTATAATACAGGAGGAATCAGTGATGCTGCTCCAGCTCCTTTATTTTCTATAATACAGCAGGAAGCAGTGACGCTGCTCCAGCTCCTTTATTTTCTATAATACAGGAGGAAGCAGTGAAGCTGCTCCTGCTCCTTTATTTTCTATAATACAGCAGGAAGCAGTGACGCTGCTCCAGCTCCTTTATTTTCTATAATACAGGAGGAAGCAGTGACGCTGCTCCAGCTCCTTTATTTTCTATAATACAGGAGGAAACAGAGACGCTGCTCCAGCTCCTTTATTTTCTATAATACAGGAGGAAGCAGTGACGCTGCTCCAGCTCCTTTATTTTCTATAATACAGGAGGAAACAGAGACGCTGCTCCAGCTCCTTTATTTTCTATAATACAGGAGGAAGCAGAGACGCTGCTCCAGCTCCTTTATTTTCTATAATACAGGAGGAAGCAGTGATGCTGCTCCTGCTCCTTTATTTTGTATAATACAGCAGGAAGCAGTGACGCTGCTCCAGCTCCTTTATTTTCTATAATACAGGAGGAAGCAGTGAAGCTGCTCCTGCTCCTTTATTTTCTATAACACAGCAGGAAGCAGTGACGCTGCTCCAGCTCCTTTATTTTCTATAATACAGGAGGAAGCAGTGACGCTGCTCCAGCTCCTTTATTTTCTATAATACAGGAGGAAGCAGTGACGCTGCTCCAGGTCCTTTATTTTCTATAATGCAGGAGGATGCAGTGACGCTGCTCCAGCTCCTTTATTTTCTACAATACAGGAGGAAGCAGTGACGCTGCTCCAGCTCCTTTATTTTCTATAATACAGCAGGAAGCAGTGATGCAGCTCCAGCTCCTTTATTTTCTATAATACAGGAGGAAGCAGTGACGCTGCTCTAGCTCCTTTATTTTCTATAATACAGGAGGAAGCAGTGACGCTGCTCCAGCTCCTTTATTTTGTATAATACAGGATGAAGCAGTGACGCTGCTCCAGCTTCTTTATTTTCTATAATACAGGATGAAGCAGTGATGCTGCTCCAGCTCCTTTATTTTCTATAATACAGGAGGAAGCAGTGACGCTGCTCCAGCTCCTTTATTTTCTATAATACAGGAGGAAGCAGTGACACTGCTCCAGCTCCTTTATTTGCTATAATACAGCAGGAAGTAGAGACGCTGCTCCAGCTTCTTTATTTTCTATAATACAGCAGGAAGCAGTGACGCTGCTCCAGCTCCTTTATTTTCTATAATACAGGAGGAAGCAGTGACGCTGCTCCAGCTCCTTTATTTTCTATAACACAGGAGGAATCAGTGACACTGCTCCAGCTTCTTTATTTTCTATAATACAGGAGGAAGCAGTGACGCTGCTCCAGCTTCTTTATTTTCTATAATACAGGAGGAAGCAGAGACGATGCTCCAGCTCCTTTATTTTGTATAATACACGTGGAAGCAGTGACGCTGCTCCAGCTCCTTTATTTTCTATAATAGAGGAGGAAGCAGAGACGCTGCTCCAGCACCTTTATTTTCTATAATACTGAAGGAAGCAGTGACGCTGCTCCAGCTTCTTTATTTTCTATAATACAGGAGGGAGCAGTGACGCTGCTCCAGCTCCTTTATTTTCTATAATAGAGGAGGAAGCAGAGACGCTGCTCCAGCTCCTTTATTTCCTATAATACAGTAGGAAGCAGTGTCGCTGCTCCAGCTCCTTTATTTTCTACAATACAGGAGGAAGCAGAGATGCTGCTCCAGCACCTTTATTTTCTATAATAAAGCAGGAAGCAGTGACGCTGCTCCAGCTCCTTTATTTTCGATAATACAGGAGGATGCAGTGACGCTGCTCCAGCTCCTTTATTTTGTATAATACAGGAGGAAGCAGTGACGCTGCTCCAGCTCCTTTATTTTCTATAATACAGGAGGAAGCAGTGACGCTGCTCCAGCTCCTTTATTTTCTATATTACAGGAGGAAGCAGTGACGCTGCTCCAGCTCCTTTATTTTCTATAATACAGGAGGAAGCAGTGACGCTGTTCCAGCTCCTTTATTTTCTATAATACAGGAGGAAGCAGTGACGCTGCTCCAGCTCCTTTATTTTCTATAACACAGGAGGAAGCAGTGACGCTGCTCCAGCTCCTTTATTTTCTATAACACAGGAGGAAGCAGTGACGCTGCTCCAGCTCCTTTATTTTCTATAATACAGGATGAAGCAGAAACGCTGCTCCAGCTCCTTTATTTTCTATAATACAGGAGGAAGCAGAGACGCTGCTCCAGCTCCTTTATTTTCTATAATACTGAAGGAAACAGTGACGCTGCTCCAGCTCCTTTATTTTCTAGAATACAGGAGGAAGCAGAGACACTGTTCCAGCTCCTTTATTTTCTATAATAGAGGAGGAAGCATTGACGCTGTTCCAGCTCCTTTATTTTCTACAATACAGGAGGAAGCAGACACGCTGCTCCAGCTCCTTTATTTTCTATAATACAGCAGGAAACAGAGACGCTGCTCCAGCTTCTTTATTTTCTATAATACAGGAGGAAGCAGTGACGCTGCTCCAGCTCCTTTATTTTCTTTCATACAGGAAGAAGCAGAGACGCTGCTCCAGCTCCTTTATTTTCTATAATACTGAAGGAAGCAGTGACGCTGCTCCAGCTCCTTTATTGTCTAGAATACAGGAGGAAGCAGAGACACTGTTCCAGCTCCTTTATTTTCTATAATAGAGGAGGAAGCATTGACGCTTTTCCAGCTCCTTTATTTTCTATAATACAGGAGGAAGCAGTGACGCTGCTCCAGCTCCTTTAGTTTCTGTAACACAGGAGGAAGCAGAGACGCTGCTCCAGCTCCTTTATTTTGTATAATACAGCAGGAAACAGAGACGCTGCTCCAGCTTCTTTATTTTCTATAATACAGGAGGAAGCAGTGACGCTGCTCCAGCTCCTTTATTTTCAATAATACAGGAGGAAGCTGAGACACTGTTCCAGCTCCTTTATTTTCTATAATACAGCAGGAAGTATTGACGCTGTTCCAGCTCCTTTATTTTCTATAATACAGGAGGAAGCAGAGACGCTGCTCCAGCTCCTTTATTTTCTATAATACAGGAGGAAGCAGTGACGCTGCTCCAGCTCCTATATTTTCTATAATACAGGAGGAAGCAGAGACGCTGCTCCAGCTCCTCTATTTTCTATAATACAGCAGGAAGCAGTGACGCTGCTCCAGCTCCTATATTTTCTATAATGCTGGAGGAAGCAGTGACGCTCCTCCAGCTCCTTTATTTTATAGAATACAGGAGGAAGCAGTGACACTGCTCCAGCTCCTTTATTTTCTATAATACAGGAGGAAGCAGTGACACTGCTCCAGCTTCTTTATTTTCTATCATACAGGATGAAGCAGTGACGCTGCTCCAGATAATTTATTTTCTATAATACAGGAGGAAGCAGAGACGCTGCTCCAGCTCCTTTATTTTCTATAATACAGGAGGAAGCAGTGACGCTGCTCCAGCTCCTTTATTTTCTATAATACAGCTGGAAGCAGTGACGCTGCTCCAGCTCCTTTATTTTCTATAATACAGGAGGAAGCAGTGACGCTGCTCCAGCTCCTTTATTTTCTATAATACAGGAGGAAGCAGTGACGCTGCTCCAGGTCCTTTATTTTCTATACTACAGGAGGATGCAGTGACGCTGCTCCAGCTCCTTTATTTTCTACAATACAGGAGGAAGCAGTGACGCTGCTCCAGCTCCTTTATTTTCTATAATACAGCAGGAAGCAGTGATGCAGCTCCAGCTCCTTTATTTTCTATAATACAGGAGGAAGCAGTGACGCTGCTCTAGCTCCTTTATTTTCTATAATACAGGAGGAAGCAGTGACGATGCTCCAGCTCCTTTATTTTGTATAATACAGGATGAAGCAGTGACGCTGCTCCAGCTTCTTTATTTTCTATAATACAGGAAGAAGCAGTGATGCTGCTCCAGCTCCTTTATTTTCTATAATACAGGAGGAAGCAGTGACGCTGCTCCAGCTCCTTTATTTTCTATAATACAGGAGGAAGCAGTGACACTGCTCCAGCTCCTTTATTTGCTATAATACAGCAGGAAGTAGAGACGCTGCTCCAGCTTCTTTCTTTTCTATAATACAGCAGGAAGCAGTGACGCTGCTCCAGCTCCTTTATTTTCTATAATACAGGAGGAAGCAGTGACGCTGCTCCAGCTCCTTTATTTTCTATAATCCAGGAGGAAGCAGTGACGCTGCTCCAGCTCCTTTATTTTCTATAATACAGGATGAAGCATTGACGCTGCTCCAGCTCCTTGATTTTCTATAATACAGGAGGAAACAGAGACGCTGCTCCAGCTTCTTTATTTTCTATAATACAGGAGGAAACAGAGACGCTGCTCCAGCTCCTTTATTTTCTTTAATTCAGGAGGAAGCAGTGACGCTGCTCCAGCTCCTTTATTTTCTGTAATACAGCAGGAAACAGAGACGCTGCTCCAGCTTCTTTATTTTCTATAATACAGGAGGAAGCAGTGACGCTGCTCCAGCTCCTTTATTTTCTATAATACAGGAGGATGGAGTGACGCTGCTCCAGCTCCTTTATTTTGTATAATAGAGGAGAAAGCAGTGACGCTCCTCCAGCTCCTTTATTTTCTATAATACAGGAGGAAGCAGTGACGCTGCTCCAGCTCCTTTATTTTCTATAATACAGGAGGAAGCAGTGACGCTGCTCCAGATCATTTATTTTCTATAATACAGGAGGAAGCAGAGACGCTGCTCCTGCTCCTTTATTTTCTATAATACAGGAGGAAGCAGAGACGCTGCTCCAGCTCCTTTATTTTCTATAATACAGGAGGAAGCAGAGACGCTGCTCCAGCTCCTTTATTTTCTATAATACAGGAGGAAGCAGTAACGCTGCTGCAGCTCCTTTATTTTCTATAATTCAGAAGGAAGCAGTGACGCTGCTCCAGCTCCTTTATTTTCTATAATACAGGAGGAAGCAGTGACGCTGCTCCAGCTCCTTTATTTTCTATAATACAGCAGGAAGCAGAGACGCTGCTCCAGCTCCTTTATTTTCAATAATACAGGAGGAAGCAGTGACACTGCTCCAGATCATTTATTTTCTATAATTCAGGAGGAAGCAGTGACGCTGCTCCAGCTCCTTTATTTTCTATAATACAGGAGGAAGCAGTGACGCTGCTCCAGCTTCTTTATTTTCTATAGTACAGGAGGAAGCAGTGACGCTGCTCCAGCTCCTTTATTTTCTATAATACAGGAGGAAGCAGTGACGCTGCTCCAGCTCCTTTATTTTCTATAATACAGGAGGAAGCAGTGACGCTGCTCCAGCTCCTTTATTTTCAATAATACACGAGGAAGCAGTGACACTGCTCCAGATCATTTATTTTCTATAATTCAGGAGGAAGCAGTGACGCTGCTGCAACTCCTTTATTTTCTATAATACAGGAGGAAGCAGTGACGCTGTTCCAGATAATTCATTTTCTATAATACAGGAGTAAGCAGAGACGCTGCTCCAGCTCCTTTATTTTCTATAATACAGGAGGAAGCAGTGACGCTGCTCCTGCTCCTTTATTTTCTATAATACAGGAGGAAGCAGTGACGCTGCTCCAGCTCCTTTATTTTCTATAATACAGGAGGAAGCAGTGACGCTGCTCCTGCTCCTTTATTTTCTATAATACAGGATGAAGCAGAGACGCTGCTCCAGCTCCTTTATTTTCTATAATACAAGAGGAAGCAAAGATGCTGCTCCTGCTCCTTTATTTTCTTTAATACAGGAGGATGCAGAGACGCTGCTCCAGCTCCTTTATTTTCTATAATACAGGAGGAAGCAGTGACGCTGCTCCAGCTCCTGTATTTTCTATAAAACAGGAGGAAGGAGTGACGCTGCTCCAGCTCCTTTATTTTCTATAATACAGGATGAAGCAGTGACGCTGCTCCAGCTCCTTTATTTTCTAGAAAACAGCAGGAAGCAGTGACGCAACTCCAGCTCCTTTATTTTCTATAATACAGGAGGAAGCACTTACGCTACTCCAGCTCCTTTATTTTCTAGAATACACGAGGAATCAGTGACACTGCTTCAGCTCCTTTATTTTCTATAATACAGGAGGATGTAGTGACGCTGCTCCAGCTCCTTTATTTTCTATAATACAGGAGGAAGCAGTGACGCTGTTCCAGCTCCTTTATTTTCTATAATACAGGAGGAAGCAGTGACACTGCTCCAGCTCCTTTATTTTATGTAATACAGGAGGAATCAGTGACACTTCTCCAGCTCCTTTATTTTCTATAATACAGGAGGAAGTAGTGACACTGCTCCAGCTCCTTTATTTTCTATAATACAGGAGGAAGTAGTGAAGCTGCTCCAAATCCTTTATTTTCTATAATACAGGAGGAAGCAGTTACGCTGCTCCAGCTCCTTTATTTTCTATAATACAGGAGAAAGCAGTGATGCTGCTCCAGATCCTTTATCTTCTATAATACAGGAGGAAGCAGAGACGCTGCTCCAGCTTCTTTATTTTCTATAATACAGGTGGAAGCAGTGACGCTGCTCCGGCTTCTTTATTTTCTATAATACAGGAGGAAGCATTGACGCTGCTCCAGATCCTTTATTTTCTATAATACAGGAGAAAGCAGTGATGCTGCTCCAGATCCTTTATTTTCTATAATACAGGAGGAAGCAGTGACGCTGCTCCGGCTTCTTTATTTTCTATAATACAGGAGGAAGCAGTGACGCTGCTCCAGTTCCTTTACTTTGTATAATACAGGAGGAAGCAGTGATGCAGCTCCAGCTCCTTTATTTTCTATAATACAGCAGGAAGCAGTGACACTGCTCCAGCTCCTTTATTTTCTATAATACAACAGGAAGCAGTGACGCTGCTCCCGCTCCTTTATTTTCTATAATACAGGAGGAAGCAGAGACGCTGCTCCAGCTCCTTTATTCTCTATAATACAGGAGGAAGCAGTGACGCTGCTACAGCTCCTTTATTTTCAATAATGCAGGAGGAAGCAGAGACGCTGCTCCAGCTCCTTTATTTTCTATAATGCAGGAGGAAGCAGAGACGCTGCTCCAGCTCCTTTATTTTCTATAAAACAGCAGGAAGCAGAGACGCTGCTCCAGCTCCTTTATTTTCTATAATACAGGAGGAAGCAGTGACGCTGCTCCAGCTCCTTTATTTTCTCTAATACAGGTGGACGAAGAGACGCTGCTCCAGCTCCTTTATTTTCTATAATGCAGCATGAAGCAGTGACGCTGCTCCAGCTCCTTTATTTTCTAGAAAACAGCAGGAAGCAGTGACGCAACTCCAGCTCCTTTATTTTCTATAATACAGGAGGAAGCACTTACGCTACTCCAGCTCCTTTATTTTCTAGAATACACGAGGAATCAGTGACACTGCTCCAGCTCCTTTATTTTCTATAATACAGGAGGAAGTAGTGACGCTGCTCCAGCTCCTTTATTTTCTATAATACAGGAGGAAGCAGTGACGCTGCTCCAGCTCCTTTATTTTCTATAATACAGGAGGAAGCAGTGACAATGCTCCAGCTCCTTTATTTTTTGTAATACAGGAGGAATCAGTGACACTTCTCCAGCTACTTTATTTTCTATAATACAGGAGGAAGTAGTGACACTGCTCCAGCTCCTTTATTTTCTATAATACAGGAGGAAGTAGTGAAGCTGCTCCAAATCCTTTATTTTCTATAATACAGGATGAAGCAGTTACGCTGCTCCAGCTCCTTTATTTTCTATAATACAGGAGAAAGCAGTGATGCTGCACCAGATCCTTTATTTTCTATAACACAGGAGGAAGCAGAGACGCTGCTCCAGCTTCTTTATTTTCTATAATACAGGTGGAAGCAGTGACGCTACTCCGGCTTCTTTATTTTCTATAATACAGGAGGAAGCATTGACGCTGCTCCAGATCCTTTATTTTCTATAATACAGGAGAAAGCAGTGATGCTGCTCCAGATCCTTTATTTTCTATAATACAGGAGGAAGCAGTGACGCTGCTCCGGCTTCTTTATTTTCTATAATACAGGAGGAAGCAGTGACGCTGCTCCAGCTCCTTTACTTTGTATAATACAGGAGGAAGCAGAGACGCTGCTCCAGCTTCTTTATTTTCTACAATGCAGGATGAAGCAGTGACGCTGCTCCAGCTCCTTTATCTTCTATAATACAGCAGGAAGCAGAGACGCTGCTCCAGCTTCTTTATTTTCTATAATACAGCAGGAAGCAGTGACGCTGCTCCAGCTCCTTTATTTTCTATAATACAGGAGGAAGCAGTGACGCTGCTCCAGCTCCTTTATTTTCTCGAATACAGGTGGACGAAGAGATGCTGCTCCAGCTTCTTTATTTTCTATAATGCAGGATGAAGCAGTGACGCTGCTCCAGCTCCTTTATTTTCTATAATACAGCAGGAAGCAGTGACGCTGCTCCAGCTCCTTTATTTTCTATAATACAGGAGGAAGCAGTGACGCTGCTCCAGCTTCTTTATTTTCTCGAATACAGGTGGACGAAGAGACGCTGCTCCAGCTTCTTTATTTTCTATAATGCAGGATGAAGCAGTGACGCTGCTCCAGCTCCTTTATTTTCTATAATACAGCAGGAAGCAGTGACGCTGCTCCAGCTCCTTTATTTTCTATAATACAGGATGAAGCAGTGACACTGCTCCAGCTCCATTATTTTCAATAATACAGGAGGAAGCAGTGACGCTGCTCCAGCTCCTTTATTTTCAATAATACAGGAGGAAGCAGTGACACTGCTCCAGATCATTTATTTTCTATAATTCAGGAGGAAGCAGTGACGCTGCTCCAACTCCTTTATTTTCTATAATACAGGAGGAAGCAGTGACGCTGCTCCAGATAATTCATTTTCTATAATACAGGAGGAAGCAGAGACGCTACTCCAGCTCCTTTATTTTCTATAATACAGGAGGAAGCAGTGACGCTGCTCCTGCTCCTTTAATTTCTATAATACAGGAGGAAGCAGTGACGCTGCTCCAGCTCCTTTATTTTCTATAATACAGGAGGAAGCAGTGACGCTACTCCTGCTCCTTTATTTTCTATAATACAGCAGGAAACAGAGACGCTGCTCCAGCTTCTTTATTTTCTATAATACAAGAGGAAGCAAAGATGCTGCTCCTGCTCCTTTATTTTCTTTAATACAGGAGGATGCAGTGACGCTGCTCCAGCTCCTTTATTTTCTATAATACAGGAGGAAGCAGAGACGCTGCTCCAGCTCCTTTATTTTCTATAATACAGGAGGAAGCAGAGACGCTGCTCCAGATAATTCATTTTCTATAATACAGGAGGAAGCAGAGACGCTGCTCCAGCTCCTTTAATTTCTATAATACAGGAGGAAGCAGTGACGCTGCTCCAGCTCCTTTTATTTTCTATAATACAGGAGGAAGCAGTGACGCTACTCCTGCTCCTTTATTTTCTGTAAAACAGCAGGAAACAGAGACGCTGCTCCAGCTTCTTTATTTTCTATAATACAAGAGGAAGCAAAGATGCTGCTCCTGCTCCTTTATTTTCTTTAATACAGGAGGATGCAGTGACGCTGCTCCAGCTCCTTTATTTTCTATAATACAGGAGGAAGCAGAGACGCTGCTCCAGCTCCTTTATTTTCTCGAATACAGCAGGAAGCAGTGACGCTGCTCCAGCTCCTTTATTTTCTATAAAACAGGAGGAAGGAGTGACGCTGCTCCAGCTCCTTTATTTTCTATAATACAGGATGAAGCAGTGACGCTGCTCCAGCTCCTTTATTTTCTATAATACAGGAGGAAGCAGAGACGCTGCTCCAGCTCCTTTATTTTCTATAATAAAGCAGAAAGCAGTGATGCAGCTCCAGCTCCTTTATTTTCTATAATACAGCAGGAAGCAGTGACACTGCTCCAGCTCCTTTATGTTGTATAATACAGGAGGAAGCAGTGACGCTGCTCCAGCTCCTTTATTTTCTATAATACAGGAGGAAGCAGTGACGCTGCTCCAGCTCCTTTATTTTCTATAATACAGGAGGAAGCAGTGACGCTGCTCCAGCTCCTTTATTTTCTATAATGCAGGATGAAGCAGTGACGCTGCTCCCGCTCCTTTATTTTCTATAATACAGGAGGAAGCAGTGATGCTGCTCCAGCTCCTTTATTTTCTTTAATACAGGAGGATGCAGAGACGCTGCTCCCGCTCCTTTATTCTCTATAATACAGGAGGAAGCAGTGACGCTGCTCAAGCTCCTTTATTTTCAATAATACAGGAGGAAGCAGTGACACTGCTCCAGATAATTCATTTTCTATAATACAGGAGGAAGCAGAGACGCTGCTCCAGCTCCTTTATTTTCTATAATACAGGAGGAAGCAGTGACGCTGCTCCTGCTCCTTTAATTTGTATAATACAGGAGGAAGCAGTGACGCTGCTCCAGCTCCTTTATTTTCTATAATACAGGAGGAAGCAGTGACGCTGCTCCAGATAATTCATTTTCTATAATACAGGAGGAAGCAGAGACGCTGCTCCAGCTCCTTTATTTTCTATAATACAGGAGGAAGCAGTGACGCTGCTCCTGCTCCTTTAATTTGTATAATACAGGAGGAAGCAGTGACGCTGCTCCAGCTCCTTTATTTTCTATAATACAGGAGGAAGCAGTGACGCTGCTCCTGCTCCTTTATTTTCTATAATACAGGATGAAGCAGAGACGCTGCTCCAGCTCCTTTATTTTCTATAATACAAGAGTAAGCAAAGATGCTGCTCCTGCTCCTTTATTTTCTTTAATACAGGAGGATGCAGAGACGCTGCTCCAGCTCCTTTATTTTCTATAATACAGCAGGAAGCAGTGACGCTGCTCCAGCTCCTTTATTTTCTATAAAACAGGAGGAAGGAGTGACGCTGCTCCAGCTCGTTTATTTTCTATAATACAGGATGAAGCAGTGACGCTGCTCCAGCTCCTTTATTTTCTATAATACAGGAGGAAGCAGAGACGCTGCTCCAGCTCCTTTATTTTCTATAATAAAGCAGGAAGCAGTGATGCAGCTCCAGCTCCTTTATTTTCTATAATACAGCAGGAAGCAGTGACACTGCTCCAGCTCCTTTATGTTGTATAATACAGGAGGAAGCAGTGACGCTGCTCCAGCTCCTTTATTTTCTATAATACAGGAGGAAGCAGTGACGCTGCTACAGCTCCTTTATTTTCTTTAATACAGGAGGATGCAGAGACGCTGCTCCCGCTCCTTTATTCTCTATAATACAGGAGGAAGCAGTGACGCTGCTCCCGCTCCTTTATTCTCTATAATACAGGAGGAAGCAGTGACGCCGCTACAGCTCCTTTATTTTCTATAATGCAGGAGGAAGCAGAGACGCTGCTCCAGCTCCTTTATTTTCTATAATGCAGGAGGAAGCAGAGACGCTGCTCCTGCTCCTTTATTTTCTATAAAACAGCAGGAAGCAGAGACGCTGCTCCAGCTCCTTTATTTTCTCTAATACAGGTGGACGAAGAGACGCTGCTCCAGCTTCTTTATTTTCTATAATGCAGCATGAAGCAGTGACGCTGCTCCAGCTCCTTTATTTTCTAGAAAACAGCAGGAAGCAGTGACGCAACTCCAGCTCCTTTATTTTCTATAATACAGGAGGAAGCACTTACGCTACTCCAGCTCCTTTATTTTCTAGAATACACGAGGAATCAGTGACACTGCTCCAGCTCCTTTATTTTCTATAATACAGGAGGAAGTAGTGACGCTGCTCCAGCTCCTTTATTTTCTAGAATACACGAGGAATCAGTGACACTGCTCCAGCTCCTTTATTTTCTATAATACAGGAGGAAGTAGTGACGCAACTCCAGCTCCTTTATTTTCTATAATACAGGAGGAAGCACTTACCCTACTCCAGCTCCTTTATTTTCTAGAATACACGAGGAATCAGTGACACTGCTCCAGCTCCTTTATTTTCTATAATATAGGAGGAAGCAGTGACGCTGCTCCAGCTCCTTTATTTTCTATAATACAGGAGGAAGCAGTGACACTGCTCCAGCTCCTTTATTTTATGTAATACAGGAGGAATCAGTGACACTTCTCCAGCTCCTTTATTTTCTATAATACAGGAGGAAGTAGTGACACTGCTCCAGCTCCTTTATTTTCTATAATACAGGAGGAAGTAGTGAAGCTGCTCCAAATCCTTTATTTTCTATAATACAGGATGAAGCAGTTACGCTGCTCCAGCTCCTTTATTTTCTCTAATACAGGAGAAAGCAGTGATGCTGCTCCAGATCCTTTATTTTCTATAATACAGGAGGAAGCAGTGACGCTGCTCCAGCTCCTTTATTTTCTATAATACGGGAGGAAGCAGTGACGCTGCTCCAGCTTCTTTATTTTCTATAATACAGGTGGAAGCAGTGACGCTGCTCCGGCTTCTTTATTTTCTATAATACAGGAGGAAGCATTGACGCTGCTCCAGATCCTTTATTTTCTATAATACAGGAGAAAGCAGTGATGCTGCTCCAGATCCTTTATTTTCTATAATACAGGAGGAAGCAGTGACGCTGCTCCGGCTTCTTTATTTTCTATAATACAGGAGGAAGCAGTGACGCTGCTCCAGCTCCTTTACTTTGTATAATACAGGAGGAAGCAGAGACGCTGCTCCAGCTTCTTTATTTTCTACAATGCAGGATGAAGCAGTGACGCTGCTCCAGCTCCTTTATTTTCTATAATACAGCAGGAAGCAGAGGCGCTGCTCCAGCTTCTTTATTTTCTATAATACAGGATGAAGCAGTGACGCTGCTCCAGCTCCTTTATTTTCTATAATACAGGAGGAAGCAGTGACGCTGCTCCAGCTCCTTTATTTTCTATAATACAGGAGGAAGCAGAGACGCTGCTCCAGCTCCTTTATTTTCTATAATACAGCAGGAAGCAGTGATGCAGCTCCAGCTCCTTTATTTTCTATAATACAGCAGGAAGCAGTGACACTGCTCCAGCTCCTTTATGTTGTATAATACAGGAGGAAGCAGTGACGCTGCTCCAGCTCCTTTATTTTCTATAATACAGGAGGAAGCAGTGACGCTGCTCCCGCTCCTTTATTTTCTATAATACAGGAGGAAGCAGTGACGCTGCTACAGCTCCTTTATTTTCTATAATGCAGGAGGAAGCAGAGACGCTGCTCCAGCTCCTTTATTTTCTCTAATACAGGTGGACGAAGAGACGCTGCTCCAGCTTCTTTATTTTCTATAATGCAGCATGAAGCAGTGACGCTGCTCCAGCTCCTTTATTTTCTAGAAAACAGCAGGAAGCAGTGACGCAACTCCAGCTCCTTTATTTTCTATAATACAGGAGGAAGCACTTACGCTACTCCAGCTCCTTTATTTTCTAGAATACACGAGGAATCAGTGACACTGCTCCAGCTCCTTTATTTTCTATAATACAGGAGGAAGTAGTGACGCTGCTCCAGCTCCTTTATTTTCTATAATACAGGAGGAAGCAGTGACGCTGCTCCAGCTCCTTTATTTTCTATAATACAGGAGGAAGCAGTGACACTGCTCCAGCTCCTTTATTTTATGTAATACAGGAGGAATCAGTGACACTTCTCCAGCTCCTTTATTTTCTATAATACAGGAGGAAGTAGTGACACTGCTCCAGCTCCTTTATTTTCTATAATACAGGAGGAAGTAGTGAAGCTGCTCCAAATCCTTTATTTTCTATAATACAGGATGAAGCAGTTACGCTGCTCCAGCTCCTTTATTTTCTATCATACAGGAGAAAGCAGTGATGCTGCTCCAGATCCTTTATTTTCTATAATACAGGAGGAAGCAGAGACGCTGCTCCAGCTTCTTTATTTTCTATAATACAGGTGGAAGCAGTGACGCTGCTCCGGCTTCTTTATTTTCTATAATACAGGAGGAAGCATTGACGCTGCTCCAGATCCTTTATTTTCTATAATACAGGAGAAAGCAGTGATGCTGCTCCAGATCCTTTATTTTCTATAAGACAGGAGGAAGCAGTGACGCTGCTCCGGCTTCTTTATTTTCTATAATACAGGAGGAAGCAGTGCCGCTGCTCCAGCTCCTTTACTTTGTATAATACAGGAGGAAGCAGAGACGCTGCTCCAGCTTCTTTATTTTCTACAATGCAGGATGAAGCAGTGACGCTGCTCCAGCTCCTTTATTTTCTATAATACAGCAGGAAGCAGAGACGCTGCTCCAGCTCCTTTATTTTCTATAATACAGGAGGAAGCAGTGACGCTGCTCCAGCTCCTTTATTTTCTATAATACAGGAGGAAGCAGAGACGCTGCTCCAGCTCCTTTATTTTCTATAATACAGCAGGAAGCAGTGATGCAGCTCCAGCTCCTTTATTTTCTATAATACAGCAGGAAGCAGTGACACTGCTCCAGCTCCTTTATGTTGTATAATACAGGAGGAAGCAGTGACGCTGCTCCAGCTCCTTTATTTTCTATAATACAGGAGGAAGCAGTGAAGCTGCTCCCGCTCCTTTATTTTCTATAATACAGGAGGAAGCAGAGACGCTGCTCCAGCTCCTTTATTCTCTATAATACAGGAGGACGCAGTGACGCTACTCCGGCTTCTTTATTTTCTATAATACAGGAGGAAGCATTGACGCTGCTCCAGATCCTTTATTTTCTATAATACAGGAGAAAGCAGTGATGCTGCTCCAGATCCTTTATTTTCTATAATACAGGAGGAAGCAGTGACGCTGCTCCGGCTTCTTTATTTTCTATAATACAGGAGGAAGCAGTGACGCTGCTCCAGCTCCTTTACTTTGTATAATACAGGAGGAAGCAGAGACGCTGCTCCAGCTTCTTTATTTTCTACAATGCAGGATGAAGCAGTGACGCTGCTCCAGCTCCTTTATTTTCTATAATACAGCAGGAAGCAGAGACGCTGCTCCAGCTTCTTTATTTTCTATAATACAGCAGGAAGCAGTGACGCTGCTCCAGCTCCTTTATTTTCTATAATACAGGAGGAAGCAGTGACGCTGCTCCAGCTCCTTTATTTTCTCGAATACAGGTGGACGAAGAGATGCTGCTCCAGCTTCTTTATTTTCTATAATGCAGGATGAAGCAGTGACGCTGCTCCAGCTCCTTTATTTTCTATAATACAGCAGGAAGCAGTGACGCTGCTCCAGCTCCTTTATTTTCTATAATACAGGAGGAAGCAGTGACGCTGCTCCAGCTCCTCTATTTTCTCGAATACAGGTGGACGAAGAGACGCTGCTCCAGCTTCTTTATTTTCTATAATGCAGTATGAAGCAGTGACGCTGCTCCAGCTCCTTTATTTTCTATAATACAGCAGGAAGCAGTGATGCTGCTCCAGCTCCTTTATTTTCTATAATACAGGATGAAGCAGTGACACTGCTCCAGCTCCTTTATTTTCTATAATACAGGTGGACGAAGAGACGCTGCTCCAGCTCCTTTATTTTCTATAATACAGGAGAAAGCAGTGATGCTGCTCCAGATCCTTTATTTTCTATAATACAGGAGGAAGCAGAGACGCTGCTCCAGCTTCTTTATTTTGTATAATACAGGAGGAACCAGTGACGCTGCTCCGGCTTCTTTATTTTGTATAATACAGGATGAAGCAGTGACGCTGCTCCAGCTCCTTTACTTTGTATAATACAGGAGGAAGCATTGACGCTGCTCCAGCTCCTATATTTTCTAGAATACAGGAGGAAGCAGTGACGCTGCTCCAGCTCCTTTATTTTCAATAATACAGGAGGAAGCACTTACGCTACTCCAGCTCCTTTATTTTCTAGAATACGCGAGGAATCAGTGACACTGCTCCAGCTCCTTTATTTTCTATAATACAGGAGGAAGTAGTGACGCTGCTCCAGCTCCTTTATTTTCTATAATACAGGAGGAAGCAGTGACGCTGCTCCAGCTCCTTTATTTTCTATAATACAGGAGGAAGCAGTGACACTGCTCCAGCTCCTTTATTTTCTATAATACAGGAGGAAGTAGTGACGCTGCTCCAGCTCCTTTATTTTCTATAATACAGCAGGAAGCAGAGACGCTGCTCCAGCTTCTTTATTTTCTATAATACAGGATGAAGCAGTGACGCTGCTCCAGCTCCTTAATTTTCTATAATACAGGAGGAAGCAGTGATGCTGCTCCAGCTCCTTTATTTTCTATAATACAGGAGGAAGCTGAGACGCTGCTCCAGCTCCTTTATTTTCTATAATACAGCAGGAAGCAGTGATGCAGCTCCAGCTCCTTTATTTTCTATAATACAGCAGGAAGCAGTGACACTGCTCCAGCTCCTTTATTTTCTATAATACAGGAGGAAGCAGTGACGCTGCTCCAGCTCCTTTATTTTCTATAATACAGCAGGAAGCAGTGATGCAGCTCCAGCTCCTTAATTTTCTATAATACAGGAGGAAGCAGTGACGCTGCTCCAGCTCCTTTATTTTCTATAATACAGGAGGAAGCAGTGACGCTGCTCCAGCTCCTTTATTTTCTATAATACAGCAGGAAGCAGTGACGCTGCTCCCGCTCCTTTATTTTCTATAATACAGGAGGAAGCAGTGACGCTGCTCCAGCTCCTTTATTTTCTATAATACAGCAGGAAGCAGTGACGCTGCTCCCGCTCCTTTATTTTCTATAATACAGGATGAAGCAGTGACGCTGCTCCCGCTCCTTTATTTTCTATAATACAGGAGGAAGCAGAGACGCTGCTCCAGCTCCTTTATTCTCTATAATACAGGAGGAAGCAGAGACGCTTCTCCAGCTCCTTTATTTTCTATAATACAGGAGGAAGCAGTGACGCTGCTCCAGCTCCTTTATTTTCTATAATACAGGAGGAAGCAGAGACACTGCTCCAGCTCCTTTATTTTCTATAATACAGGATGAAGCAGTGACGCTGCTCCCGCTCCTTTATTTTCTATAATACAGGAGGAAGCAGAGACGCTGCTCCAGCTCCTTTATTCTCTATAATACAGGAGGAAGCAGAGACGCTTCTCCAGCTCCTTTATTTTCAATAATGCAGGAGGAAGCAGAGACGCTGCTCCAGCTCCTTTATTTTCTATAAAACAGCAGGAAGCAGAGACACTGCTCCAGCTCCTTTATTTTCTATAATACAGGAGGAAGCAGTGACGCTGCTCCAGCTCCTTTATTTTCTCTAATACAGGTGGACGAAGAGACGCTGCTCCAGCTTCTTTATTTTTTGTATAATACAGGAGGAAGCAGTGACGCTGCTCCAGCTCCTTTATTTTCTAGAAAACAGCAGGAAGCAGTGACGCAACTCCAGCTCCTTTATTTTCTATAATACAGGAGGAAGCACTTACGCTACTCCAGCTCCTTTATTTTCTAGAATACACGAGGAATCAGTGACACTGCTCCAGCTCCTTTATTTTCTATAATACAGGATGAAGTAGTGACGCTGCTCCAGCTCCTTTATTTTCTCTAATACAGGATGAAGCAGTAACGCTGCTCCAGCTCCTTTATTTTCTATAATACAGGAGGAAGCAGTGACGCTGCTCCACCTCCTTTATTTTCTAGAATACAGGAGGAAGCAGTGACGCTGCTCCAGCTCCTTTATTTTCTATAATACAGGATGAAGCAGTGATGCTGCTCCAGCTCCTTTATTTTCTATAATACAGGAGAAAGCAGTGATGCTGCACCAGATCCTTTATTTTCTATAATACAGGAGGAAGCAGAGACGCTGCTCCAGCTTCTTTATTTTCTATAATACAGGTGGAAGCAGTGACGCTACTCCGGCTTCTTTATTTTCTATAATACAGGAGGATGCATTGACGCTGCTCCAGATCCTTTATTTTCTATAATACAGGAGAAAGCAGTGATGCTGCTCCAGATCCTTTATTTTCTATAATACAGGAGGAAGCAGTGACGCTGCTCCGGCTTCTTTATTTTCTATAATACAGGAGGAAGCAGTGACGCTGCTCCAGCTCCTTTACTTTGTATAATACAGGAGGAAGCAGAGACGCTGCTCCAGCTTCTTTATTTTCTACAATGCAGGATGAAGCAGTGACGCTGCTCCAGCTCCTTTATTTTCTATAATACAGCAGGAAGCAGAGACGCTGCTCCAGCTTCTTTATTTTCTATAATACAGCAGGAAGCAGTGACGCTGCTCCAGCTCCTTTATTTTCTATAATACAGGAGGAAGCAGTGACGCTGCTCCAGCTCCTTTATTTTCTCGAATACAGGTGGACGAAGAGATGCTGCTCCAGCTTCTTTATTTTCTATAATGCAGGATGAAGCAGTGACGCTGCTCCAGCTCCTTTATTTTCTATAATACAGCAGGAAGCAGTGACGCTGCTCCAGCTCCTTTATTTTCTATAATACAGGAGGAAGCAGTGACGCTGCTCCAGCTCCTTTATTTTCTCGAATACAGGTGGACGAAGAGACGCTGCTCCAGCTTCTTTATTTTCTATAATGCAGGATGAAGCAGTGACGCTGCTCCAGCTCCTTTATTTTCTATAATACAGCAGGAAGCAGTGACGCTGCTCCAGCTCCTTTATTTTCTATAATACAGGATGAAGCAGTGACACTGCTCCAGCTCCTTTATTTTCTATAATACAGGTGGACGAAGAGACGCTGCTCCAGCTCCTTTATTTTCTATAATACAGGAGAAAGCAGTGATGCTGCTCCAGATCCTTTATTTTCTATAATACAGGAGGAAGCAGAGACGCTGCTCCAGCTTCTTTATTTTGTATAATACAGGAGGAACCAGTGACGCTGCTCCGGCTTCTTTATTTTGTATAATAGAGGATGAAGCAGTGACGCTGCTCCAGCTCCTTTACTTTGTATAATACAGGAGGAAGCATTGACGCTGCTCCAGCTCCTATATTTTCTAGAATACAGGAGGAAGCAGTGACGCTGCTCCAGCTCCTTTATTTTCAATAATACAGGAGGAAGCATTGACGCTGGTCCAGATCATTTATTTTCTATAATACAGGAGGAAGCAGAGATGCTGCTCCTGCTCCTTTATTTTCTCTAATACAGGAGGAAGCAGAGACGCTGCTCCAGCTCCTTTATTTTCTATAATACAGGAGGAAGCAGAGACGCTGCTCCAGCTCCTTTATTTTCTATAATACAGGAGGAAGCAGTGACGCTGCTCCAGCTCCTTTATTTTCTATAATACAGGAGGAAGCAGAGACGCTTCTCCAGCTTCTTTATTTTCTATAATACAGGATGAAGCAGTGACGCTGCTCCAGCTCCTTTATTTTCTATAATACAGGAGGAAGCAGAGACGCTGCTCCAGCACCTTTATTTTCTAGAATACAGGAGGAAGCAGAGACACTGTTCCAGCTCGTATATTTTCTATAAAGCAGGTGGAAGCAGTGACGCTGCTCCAGCTCCTTTATTTTCTGTAATACAGGAGGAAGCAGTGAAGCTGCTCCAGCACCGTTATTTTCTATAATACAGCAGGAAGCAGAGACGCTGCTCCAGCTTCTTTATTTTCTCTAATACAGGTGGACGAAGAGACGCTGCAACAGCTTCTTTATTTTCTATAATACAGGATGAAGCAGTGACGCTGCTCCAGCTCCTTTATTTTCTATAATACAGATGGAAGCCGTGACGCTGCTCCAGCTCCTTTATTTTCTATTATACAGGAGGAAGGAGAGGAGCCGTTCCAGCTTCTTTATTTTCTGTAATACAGGATGAAGCCGTGACACTGCTCCAGCTCCTTTATTTTCTATAATACAGGAGGAAGCAGTGACGCTGCTCCAGCTCCTTTATTTTCTATAATACAGGAGGAAGCTGTGACTCTGCTCCAGCTCCTTTATTATCGAAAATACAGGAGGAAGCAGTGACGCTGCTCCAGCTCCTTTATTATCAATAATACAGGATGAAGCAGAGACGCTGCTCCAGCTGCTTTATTTTCTATAATACAGGAGGAAGTAGTGACGCTGCTCCAGCTCCTTTATTTTCTATAATACAGGAGGAAGCAGTGACGCTGCTCCAGCTGCTTTATTTTCTATAATACAGGAGGAAGCAGAGACGCTGCTCCAGCTCCTTTATTTTCTATAATACAGGTGGAAGCAGTGACGCTGCTCCAGCTTCTTTATTTTCTATAATACAGGATGAAGCAGTGACACTGCTCCAGCTCCTTTATTTTCTATAATACAGGAGGAACTCGTGAAGCTGCTCCAGATCGTTCATTTTCCATAATACAGGATGAAGCAGTGACGCTGCTCCAGCTCCTTTATTTTCGATAAAACAGGAGGAAGCAGTGACACTGCTCCAGATCCTTTATTTTCTATAATACAGGAGGAAGCAGAGACGCTGCTCCAGCTCCTTTATTTTCTCTAATACAGGAGGAAGCAGTGACGCTGCTCCAGCTCCTTTTTTTTTCTATAATACAGGAGGAAGCAGTGACGCTGCTCCAGCTCCTTTATTTTCTATAATACACGAGGAAGCAGTGACGCTGCTCCAGCTCCTTTATTTTCTCTAATACAGGAGGAAGCAGTGACGCTGCTCCAGCTCCTGTATTTTCTATCATACAGCAGGAAGCAGAGACGCTGCTCCAGCTTCTTTATTTTCTATAATACAGTAGGAAGCAGTGACGCTGCTCCAGCTCCTTTATTATCAATAATACAGGATGAAGCAGAGACGCTGCTCCAGCTGCTTTATTTTCTATAATACAGGAGGAAGTAGTGACGCTGCTCCAGCTCTTTTATTTACTATAATACAGGAGGAAGCAGTGACGCTGCTCCAACTCCTTTATTTTCTATAATACAGCAGGAAGCAGTGACGCTGCTGCAGCTCCTTTATTTTCTATAATACAGGAGGAAGCAGAGAAGCTGTTCCAGCTCCTTTATTTTGTATAATACAGGAGGAAGCAGAGACGCTGCTCCAGCTTCTTTATTTTCTATAATACAGGAGGAAGCAGTGACTCTGCTCCAGCTCCTTTATTTTCTATAATACAGGAGGAAGCAGTGACGCTGTTTCAGCTCCTATATTTTCTGTAATACAGAAGGAAGCAGAGACGCTGTTCCAGCTCCTTTATTTTCTCTAAAACAGGAGGAAGCAGTGACGCTGCTCCAGCTCCTTTATTTTCTATAATACAGGAGGAAGCAGTGACGCTGCTCCAGCTCCTTTATTTTCTATAATGCGGGATGAAGCAGTGACGCTGTTCCAGCTCCTTTATTTTCGATAATACAGGAGGAAGCAGAGACGCTGCTCCAGCTTCTTTATTTTGTATAATGCAGGATGAAGCAGTGACGCTGCTCCAGCTCCTTTATTTTCTAGAATGCAGGAGGAAGCAGAGACGCTGTTCCCGCACCTATATTTATTATAATTCAGGAGGAAGCAGTGACGCTGCTATAGCTCCTTTATTTTCTATAATGCGGGATGAAGCAGTGACGTTGTTCCAGCTCCTTTATTTTCTATAATACAGGAGGAAGCAGTGACGCTGCTCCAGCTCCTTTATTTTCTATAATACAGGAGGAAGCAGTGACGCTGCTCCAGCTCCTTTATTTTCTATAATACAGGAGGAAGCAGTGACGCTGCTCCAGCTCCTTTATTTTCTAGAATACAGGAGGAAGCAGTGACGCTGCTCCAGCTCCTTTATTTTCTAGAATACAGGAGGAAGCAGTGACGCTGCTCCAGCTCCTTTATTTTCTAGAATACAGGAGGAAGCAGCGACACTGCTCCAGCTCCTTTATTTTCTATAATACAGGAGTAAGTAGTGAAGCTGCTCCAGCTCCTTTATTTTCTATAACACAGGAGGAAGCAGTGATGCTGCTCCAGCTCCTTTATTTTCTATAATAGAGCAGGAAGCAGTGACGCTGCTCCAGCTCCTTTATTTTCTATAATACAGCAGGAAGCAGTGACGCTGCTCCAGCTCCTTTATTTTCTATAATAGAGCAGGAAGCAGTGACGCTGCTCCAGCTCCTTTATTTTCTATAATACAGCAGGAAGCAGTGACGCTGCTCCAGCTTCTTTATTTTCTATAATACAGGAGGAAGCAGAGACGCTGCTCCAGCTTCTTTATTTTCTATAATACAACAGGAAGCAGAGACGCTGCTCCAGCTTCTTCATTTTCTGTAATACAGGATGAAGAGGTGAAGCTGCTCCGGCTCCTTTATTTTCTATAATACAGGAGGAAGCAGTGACGCTGCTCCAGCTCCTTTATTTTCTATAATACAGGAGGAAGCAGTAACGCTGCTCCTGCTCCTATATTTTCTATAATACAGGAGGAAGCAGAGAAGCTGTTCCAGCTCCTTTATTTTGTATAATACAGGAGGAAGCAGTGACGCTGCTCCAGCTCCTTTATTTTCTATAATACAGGAGGAAGCAGTGACGCTGCTCCAGCTCCTTTATTTTCTATAATACAGGAGGAATCAGTGACGCTGCTCCAGCTTCTTTATTTTCTATAATACAGGAGGAAGCAGTGACGCTGCTCCAGCTTCTTTATTTTCTATAATACAGGAGGAAGCAGAGACGATGCTCCAGCTCCTTTATTTTGTATAATACACGTGGATGCAGTGACGCTGCTCCAGCTCCTTTATTTTCTATAATAGAGGAGGAAGCAGAGACGCTGCTCCAGCACCTTTATTTTCTATAATACTGAAGGAAGCAGTGACGCTGCTCCAGCTTCGTTATTTTCTATAATAAAGGAGGAAGCAGAGACGATGCTCCAGCTCCTTTATTTTGTATAATACACGTGGAAGCAGTGACGCTGCTCCAGCTCCTTTATTTTCTATAATAGAGGAGGAAGCAGAGACGCTGCTCCAGCTCCTTTATTTCCTATAATACAGTAGGAAGCAGTGTCGCTGCTCCAGCTCCTTTATTTTCTACAATACAGGAGGAAGCAGAGATGCTGCACCAGCACCTTTATTTTCTATAATAAAGCAGGAAGCAGTGACGCTGCTCCAGCTCCTTTATTTTCTATAATACAGGAGGAAGCAGTGACGCTGCTCCAGCTCCTTTATTTTGTATAATACAGGAGGAAGCAGTGACGCTGCTCCAGCTCCTTTATTTTCTATAATACAGGAGGAAGCAGTGACGCTGCTCCAGCTCCTTTATTTTCTATATTACAGGAGGAAGCAGTGACGCTGCTCCAGCTCCTTTATTTTCTATAATACAGGAGGAAGCAGTGACGCTGTTCCAGCTCCTTTATTTTCTATAATACAGGAGGAAGCAGTGACGCTGCTCCAGCTCCTTTATTTTCTATAACACAGGAGGAAGCAGTGACGCTGCTCCAGCTCCTATATTTTCTTTCATACAGGAGGAAGCAGACACATGTTCCAGCTCCTTTATTTTCTATAATAGAGGAGGAAGCATTGACCCTGTTCCAGCTCCTTTATTTTCTATAATACAGGAGGAAGCAGTAACGCTGCTCCAGCTCCTTTATTTTCTGTAACACAGGAGGAAGCAGAGACGCTGCTCCAGCTCCTTTATTTTGTATAATACAGCAGGAAACAGAGACGCTGCTCCAGCTTCTTTATTTTCTATAATACAGGAGGAAGCAGTGACGCTGCTCCAGCTCCTTTATTTTCAATAATACAGGAGGAAGCTGAGACACTGTTCCAGCTCCTTTATTTTCTGTAATACAGGAGGAAGCAGTGACGCTGTTTCAGCTCCTATATTTTCTGTAATACAGAAGGAAGCAGAGACGCTGTTCCAGCTCCTTTATTTTCTCTAAAACAGGAGGAAGCAGTGACGCTGCTCCAGCTCCTTTATTTTCTATAATACAGGAGGAAGCAGTGACGCTGCTCCAGCTCCTTTATTTTCTATAATGCGGGATAAAGCAGTGACGCTGTTCCAGCTCCTTTATTTTCTATAATACAGGAGGAAGCAGAGACGCTGCTCCAGCTTCTTTATTTTCTATAATGCAGGATGAAGCAGTGACGCTGCTCCAGCTCCTTTATTTTCTAGAATGCAGGAGGAAGCAGAGACGCTGTTCGCGCACCTATATTTATTATAATTCAGGAGGAAGCAGTGACGCTGCTCCAGCTCCTTTATTTTCTATAATGCGGGATGAAGCAGTGACGTTGTTCCAGCTCCTTTATTTTGTATAACACAGGAGGAAGCAGAGACGCTGCTCCAGCTCCTTTATTTTCTATAATACAGGAGGAAGCAGTGACGCTGCTCCAGCTCCTTTATTTTCTAGAATACAGGAGGAAGCAGTGAGGCTGCTCCAGCTCCTTTATTTTCTATAATACAGGATGAAGCAGTGACACTGCTCCAGCTCCTTTATTTTCTATAATACAGGAGGAAGTAGTGAAGCTGCTCCAGCTCCTTTATTTTCTATAATACAGGAGGAAGCAGTGATGCTGCTCCAGCTCCTTTATTTTCTATAATAGAGCAGGAAGCAGTGACGCTGCTCCAGCTCTTTTATTTTCTATAATACAGCAGGAAGCAGTGACGCTGCTCCAGCTCCTTTATTTTCTATAATAGAGCAGGAAGCAGTGACGCTGCTCCAGCTCCTTTATTTTCTATAATACAGGAGGAAGCAGAGACGCTGCTCCAGCTTCTTTATTTTCTATAATACAACAGGAAGCAGAGACGCTGCTCCAGCTTCTTCATTTTCTGTAATACAGGATGAAGAGGTGAAGCTGCTCCGGCTCCTTTATTTTCTATAATACAGGAGGAAGCAGTAACGCTGCTCCTGCTCCTTTATTTTCTATAATACAGGAGGAAGCAGTAACGCTGCTCCTGCTCCTTTATTTTCTATAATACAGGAGGAAGCAGTAACGCTGCTCCAGCTCCTTTATTTTCTAGAATACAGGAGGAAGCAGTGACGCTGCTCCAGCTCCTTTATTTTCTATAATACAGGAGGAAGCAGTGACGCTGCTCCAGCTCCTTTATTTTCTATAATACAGGAGGAATCAGTGACGCTGCTCCAGCTTCTTTATTTTGTATAATACAGGAGGAAGCAGTGACGCTGCTCCAGCTTCTTTATTTTCTATAATACAGGAGGAAGCAGAGACGCTGCTCCAGCTCCTTTATTTTCTATAATACAGGAGGAAGCAGTGACGCTGCTCCAGCTCCTATATTTTCTATAATACAGGAGGAAGCAGAGAAGCTGTTCCAGCTCCTTTATTTTGTATAATACAGGAGGAAGCAGAGACGCTGCTCCAGCTTCTTTATTTTGTATAATACAGGAGGAAGCAGTGACTCTGCTCCAGCTCCTTTATTTTCTATAATACAGGAGGAAGCAGTGACGCTGTTTCAGCTCCTATATTTTCTGTAATACAGAAGGAAGCAGAGACGCTGTTCCAGCTCCTTTATTTTCTCTAAAACAGGAGGAAGCAGTGACGCTGCTCCAGCTCCTTTATTTTCTATAATACAGGAGGAAGCAGTGACGCTGCTCCAGCTCCTTTATTTTCTATAATGCGGGATAAAGCAGTGACGCTGTTCCAGCTCCTTTATTTTCTATAATACAGGAGGAAGCAGAGACGCTGCTCCAGCTTCTTTATTTTCTATAATGCAGGATGAAGCAGTGACGCTGCTCCAGCTCCTTTATTTTCTAGAATGCAGGAGGAAGCAGAGACGCTGTTCGCGCACCTATATTTATTATAATTCAGGAGGAAGCAGTGACGCTGCTCCAGCTCCTTTATTTTCTATAATGCGGGATGAAGCAGTGACGTTGTTCCAGCTACTTTATTTTGTATAACACAGGAGGAAGCAGAGACGCTGCTCCAGCTCCTTTATTTTCTATAATACAGGAGGAAGCAGTGACGCTGCTCCAGCTCCTTTATTTTCTAGAATACAGGAGGAAGCAGTGAGGCTGCTCCAGCTCCTTTATTTTCTATAATACAGGATGAAGCAGTGACACTGCTCCAGCTCCTTTATTTTCTATAATACAGGAGGAAGTAGTGAAGCTGCTCCAGCTCCTTTATTTTCTATAATACAGTAGGAAGCAGTGATGCTGCTCCAGCTCCTTTATTTTCTATAATAGAGCAGGAAGCAGTGACGCTGCTCCAGCTCTTTTATTTTCTATAATACAGCAGGAAGCAGTGACGCTGCTCCTGCTCCTTTATTTTCTATAATAGAGCAGGAAGCAGTGACGCTGCTCCAGCTCCTTTATTTTCTAGAATACAGGAGGAAGCAGTGACGCTGCTCCAGCTCCTTTATTTTCTATAATACAGGAGGAAGCAGTGACGCTGCTCCAGCTCCTTTATTTTCTATAATACAGGAGGAATCAGTGACGCTGCTCCAGCTTCTTTATTTTGTATAATACAGGAGGAAGCAGTGACGCTGCTCCAGCTTCTTTATTTTCTATAATACAGGAGGAAGCAGAGACGATGCTCCAGCTCCTTTATTTTGTATAATACACGTGGAAGCAGTGACGCTGCTCCAGCTCCTTTATTTTCTATAATAGAGGAGGAAGCAGAGACGCTGCTCCAGCACCTTTATTTTCTATAATACTGAAGGAAGCAGTGACGCTGCTCCAGCTTCTTTATTTTCTATAATACAGGAGGAAGCAGAGACGATGCTCCAGCTCCTTTATTTTGTATAATACACGTGGAAGCAGTGACGCTGCTCCAGCTCCTTTATTTTCTATAATAGAGGAGGAAGCAGAGACGCTGCTCCAGCTCCTTTATTTCCTATAATACAGTAGGAAGCAGTGTCACTGCTCCAGCTCCTTTATTTTCTACAATACAGGAGGAAGCAGAGATGCTGCTCCAGCACCTTTATTTTCTAGAATAAAGCAGGAAGCAGTGACGCTGCTCCAGCTCCTTTATTTTCTATAATACAGGAGGAAGCAGTGACGCTGCTCCAGCTCCTTTATTTTGTATAATACAGGAGGAAGCAGTGACGCTGCTCCAGCTCCTTTATTTTCTATAATACAGGAGGAAGCAGTGACGCTGCTCCAGCTCCTTTATTTTCTAGAATACAGGAGGAAGCAGTGACGCTGCTCCAGCTCCTTTATTTTCAATAATACAGGAGGAAGCTGAGACACTGTTCCAGCTCCTTTATTTTCTGTAATACAGCAGGAAGTATTGACGCTGTTCCAGCTCCTTTATTTTCTATAATAATGGAGGAAGCAGAGACGCTGCTCCAGCTCCTTTATTTTCTATAATACAGGAGGAAGCAGTGACGCTGCTCCAGCTCCTATATTTTCTATAATACAGGAGGAAGCAGAGAAGCTGTTCCAGCTCCTTTATTTTGTATAATACAGGAGGAAGCAGAGACGCTGCTCCAGCTTCTTTATTTTGTATAATACAGGAGGAAGCAGTGACTCTGCTCCAGCTCCTTTATTTTCTATAATACAGGAGGAAGCAGTGACGCTGTTTCAGCTCCTATATTTTCTGTAATACAGAAGGAAGCAGAGACGCTGTTCCAGCTCCTTTATTTTCTCTAAAACAGGAGGAAGCAGTGACGCTGCTCCAGCTCCTTTATTTTCTATAATACAGGAGGAAGCAGTGACGCTGCGCCAGCTCCTTTATTTTCTATAATGCGGGATAAAGCAGTGACGCTGTTCCAGCTCCTTTATTTTCTATAATACAGGAGGAAGCAGAGACGCTGCTCCAGCTTCTTTATTTTCTATAATGCAGGATGAAGCAGTGACGCTGCTCCAGCTCCTTTATTTTCTAGAATGCAGGAGGAAGCAGAGACGCTGTTCGCGCACCTATATTTATTATAATTCAGGAGGAAGCAGTGACGCTGCTCCAGCTCCTTTATTTTCTATAATGCGGGATGAAGCAGTGACGTTGTTCCAGCTCCTTTATTTTGTATAACACAGGAGGAAGCAGAGACGCTGCTCCAGCTCCTTTATTTTCTATAATACAGGAGGAAGCAGTGACGCTGCTCCAGCTCCTTTATTTTCTAGAATACAGGAGGAAGCAGTGAGGCTGCTCCAGCTCCTTTATTTTCTATAATACAGGATGAAGCAGTGACACTGCTCCAGCTCCTTTATTTTCTATAATACAGGAGGAAGTAGTGAAGCTGCTCCAGCTCCTTTATTTTCTATAATACAGGAGGAAGCAGTGATGCTGCTCCAGCTCCTTTATTTTCTATAATAGAGCAGGAAGCAGTGACGCTGCTCCAGCTCTTTTATTTTCTATAATACAGCAGGAAGCAGTGACGCTGCTCCAGCTCCTTTATTTTCTATAATAGAGCAGGAAGCAGTGACGCTGCTCCAGCTCCTTTATTTTCTATAATACAGGAGGAAGCAGAGACGCTGCTCCAGCTTCTTTATTTTCTATAATACAACAGGAAGCAGAGACGCTGCTCCAGCTTCTTCATTTTCTGTAATACAGGATGAAGAGGTGAAGCTGCTCCGGCTCCTTTATTTTCTATAATACAGGAGGAAGCAGTAACGCTGCTCCTGCTCCTTTATTTTCTATAATACAGGAGGAAGCAGTAACGCTGCTCCTGCTCCTTTATTTTCTATAATACAGGAGGAAGCAGTAACGCTGCTCCAGCTCCTTTATTTTCTAGAATACAGGAGGAAGCAGTGACGCTGCTCCAGCTCCTTTATTTTCTATAATACAGGAGGAAGCAGTGACGCTGCTCCAGCTCCTTTATTTTCTATAATACAGGAGGAATCAGTGACGCTGCTCCAGCTTCTTTATTTTGTATAATACAGGAGGAAGCAGTGACGCTGCTCCAGCTTCTTTATTTTCTATAATACAGGAGGAAGCAGAGACGCTGCTCCAGCTCCTTTATTTTCTATAATACAGGAGGAAGCAGTGACGCTGCTCCAGCTCCTATATTTTCTATAATACAGGAGGAAGCAGAGAAGCTGTTCCAGCTCCTTTATTTTGTATAATACAGGAGGAAGCAGAGACGCTGCTCCAGCTTCTTTATTTTGTATAATACAGGAGGAAGCAGTGACTCTGCTCCAGCTCCTTTATTTTCTATAATACAGGAGGAAGCAGTGACGCTGTTTCAGCTCCTATATTTTCTGTAATACAGAAGGAAGCAGAGACGCTGTTCCAGCTCCTTTATTTTCTCTAAAACAGGAGGAAGCAGTGACGCTGCTCCAGCTCCTTTATTTTCTATAATACAGGAGGAAGCAGTGACGCTGCTCCAGCTCCTTTATTTTCTATAATGCGGGATAAAGCAGTGACGCTGTTCCAGCTCCTTTATTTTCTATAATACAGGAGGAAGCAGAGACGCTGCTCCAGCTTCTTTATTTTCTATAATGCAGGATGAAGCAGTGACGCTGCTCCAGCTCCTTTATTTTCTAGAATGCAGGAGGAAGCAGAGACGCTGTTCGCGCACCTATATTTATTATAATTCAGGAGGAAGCAGTGACGCTGCTCCAGCTCCTTTATTTTCTATAATGCGGGATGAAGCAGTGACGTTGTTCCAGCTACTTTATTTTGTATAACACAGGAGGAAGCAGAGACGCTGCTCCAGCTCCTTTATTTTCTATAATACAGGAGGAAGCAGTGACGCTGCTCCAGCTCCTTTATTTTCTAGAATACAGGAGGAAGCAGTGAGGCTGCTCCAGCTCCTTTATTTTCTATAATACAGGATGAAGCAGTGACACTGCTCCAGCTCCTTTATTTTCTATAATACAGGAGGAAGTAGTGAAGCTGCTCCAGCTCCTTTATTTTCTATAATACAGTAGGAAGCAGTGATGCTGCTCCAGCTCCTTTATTTTCTATAATAGAGCAGGAAGCAGTGACGCTGCTCCAGCTCTTTTATTTTCTATAATACAGCAGGAAGCAGTGACGCTGCTCCTGCTCCTTTATTTTCTATAATAGAGCAGGAAGCAGTGACGCTGCTCCAGCTCCTTTATTTTCTATAATACAGGAGGAAGCAGAGACGCTGCTCCAGCTTCTTTATTTTCTATAATACAACAGGAAGCAGAGACGCTGCTCCAGCTTCTTCATTTTCTGTAATACAGGATGAAGAGGTGAAGCTGCTCCGGCTCCTTTATTTTCTATAATACAGGAGGAAGCAGTAACGCTGCTCCTGCTCCTTTATTTTCTATAATACAGGAGGAAGCAGTAACGCTGCTCCTGCTCCTTTATTTTCTATAATACAGGAGGAAGCAGTAACGCTGCTCCAGCTCCTTTATTTTCTAGAATACAGGAGGAAGCAGTGACGCTGCTCCAGCTCCTTTATTTTCTATAATACAGGAGGAAGCAGTGACGCTGCTCCAGCTCCTTTATTTTCTATAATACAGGAGGAATCAGTGACGCTGCTCCAGCTTCTTTATTTTGTATAATACAGGAGGAAGCAGTGACGCTGCTCCAGCTTCTTTATTTTCTATAATACAGGAGGAAGCAGAGACGATGCTCCAGCTCCTTTATTTTGTATAATACACGTGGAAGCAGTGACGCTGCTCCAGCTCCTTTATTTTCTATAATAGAGGAGGAAGCAGAGACGCTGCTCCAGCACCTTTATTTTCTATAATACTGAAGGAAGCAGTGACGCTGCTCCAGCTTCTTTATTTTCTATAATACAGGAGGAAGCAGAGACGATGCTCCAGCTCCTTTATTTTGTATAATACACGTGGAAGCAGTGACGCTGCTCCAGCTCCTTTATTTTCTATAATAGAGGAGGAAGCAGAGACGCTGCTCCAGCTCCTTTATTTCCTATAATACAGTAGGAAGCAGTGTCACTGCTCCAGCTCCTTTATTTTCTACAATACAGGAGGAAGCAGAGATGCTGCTCCAGCACCTTTATTTTCTAGAATAAAGCAGGAAGCAGTGACGCTGCTCCAGCTCCTTTATTTTCTATAATACAGGAGGAAGCAGTGACGCTGCTCCAGCTCCTTTATTTTGTATAATACAGGAGGAAGCAGTGACGCTGCTCCAGCTCCTTTATTTTCTATAATACAGGAGGAAGCAGTGACGCTGCTCCAGCTCCTTTATTTTCTAGAATACAGGAGGAAGCAGTGACGCTGCTCCAGCTCCTTTATTTTCTATAATACAGGATGAAGCAGTGACACTGCTCCAGCTCCTTTATTTTCTATAATACAGGAGGAAGTAGTGAAGGTGCTCCAGCTCCTTTATTTTCTATAATACAGGAGGAAGCAGTGATGCTGCTCCAGCTCCTTTATTTTCTATAATAGAGCAGGAAGCAGTGACGCTGCTCCAGCTCCTTTATTTTCTATAATACAGCAGGAAGCAGTGACGCTGCTCCAGCTCCTTTATTTTCTATAATAGAGCAGGAAGCAGTGACGCTGCTCCAGCTCCTTTATTTTCTATAATACAGGAGGAAGCAGAGACGCTGCTCCAGCTTCTTTATTTTCTATAATACAACAGGAAGCAGAGACGCTGCTCTAGCTTCTTCTTTTTCTGTAATACAGGATGAAGAGGTGAAGCTGCTCCGGCTCCTTTATTTTCTATAATACAGGAGGAAGCAGTGACGCTGCTCCAGCTCCTTTATTTTCTATAATACAGGAGGAAGCAGTAACGCTGCTCCTGCTCCTTTATTTTCTATAATACAGCAGGAAGCAGTGACGCTGCTCCAGCTCCTTTATTTTCTATAATACAGGAGGAAGCAGTGACGCTGCTCCAGCTCCTTTATTTTCTATAATACAGGAGGAAGCAGTGACGCTGCTCCAGCTCCTTTATTTTCTATAATACAGGAGGAAGCAGTAACGCTGCTCCAGCTGCTTTATTTTCTAGAATACAGGAGGAAGCAGTGACGCTGCTCCAGCTCCTTTATTTTCTATAATACAGGAGGAAGTAGTGAAGGTGCTCCAGCTCCTTTATTTTCTATAATACAGGAGGAAGCAGTGATGCTGCTCCAGCTCCTTTATTTTCTATAATAGAGCAGGAAGCAGTGACGCTGCTCCAGCTCCTTTATTTTCTATAATACAGGAGGAAGCAGAGACGCTGCTCCAGCTTCTTTATTTTCTATAATACAACAGGAAGCAGAGACGCTGCTCTAGCTTCTTCTTTTTCTGTAATACAGGATGAAGAGGTGAAGCTGCTCCGGCTCCTTTATTTTCTATAATACAGGAGGAAGCAGTGACGCTGCTCCAGCTCCTTTATTTTCTATAATACAGGAGGAAGCAGTAACGCTGCTCCTGCTCCTTTATTTTCTATAATACAGGAGGAAGCAGTGACGCTGCTCCAGCTCCTTTATTTTCTATAATACAGGAGGAAGCAGTGACGCTGCTCCAGCTCCTTTATTTTCTATAATACAGGAGGAAGCAGTGACGCTGCTCCAGCTCCTTTATTTTCTATAATACAGAAGGAATCAGTGACGCTGCTCCAGCTTCTTTATTTTCTATAATACAGGAGGAAGCAGTGACGCTGCTCCAGCTTCTTTATTATCAATAATACAGGATGAAGCAGAGACGCTGCTCCAGCTGCTTTATTTTCTATAATACAGGAGGAAGTAGTGACGCTGCTCCAGCTCTTTTATTTTCTCTGATACAGGAGGAAGCAGTGACGCTGCTCCAGCTCCTTTATTTTCTATAATACAGGAGGAAGCAGTAACGCTGCTCCTGCTCCTTTATTTTCTATAATACAGGAGGAAGCAGAGACGCTGCTCCAGCTTCTTTATTTTCTATAATACAGGAGGAAGCAGTGACGCTGTTTCAGCTCCTATATTTTCTGTAATACAGAAGGAAGCAGAGACGCTGTTCCAGCTCCTTTATTTTCTCTAAAACAGGAGGAAGCAGTGACGCTGCTCCAGCTCCTTTATTTTCTATAATACAGGAGGAAGCAGTGACGCTGCTCCAGCTCCTTTATTTTCTATAATGCGGGATGAAGCAGTGACGCTGTTCCAGCTCCTTTATTTTCTATAATACAGGAGGAAGCAGAGACGCTGCTCCAGCTTCTTTATTTTCTATAATGCAGGATGAAGCAGTGACGCTGCTCCAGCTCCTTTATTTTCTAGAATGCAGGAGGAAGCAGAGACGCTGTTTCAGCTCCTACATTTTCTGTAATACAGAAGGAAACAGAGACGCTGCTCCAGCTTCTTTATTTTCTATAATACAGGAGGAAGCAGTGACGCTGCTCCAGCTCCTTTATTTTCTATAATACAGGAGGATGGAGTGACGCTGCTCCAGCTCCTTTATTTTCTATAATACAGGAGGAAGCAGTGACGCTGCTCCAGATCCTTTATTTTCTATAATACAGGAGGAAGCAGTGACGCTGCTCCAGATCATTTATTTTCTATAATACAGGAGGAAGCAGTAACGCTGCTCCTGCTCCTATATTTTCTATAATACAGGAGGAAGCAGAGACGCTGCTCCAGCTTCTTTATTTTCTATAATACAACAGGAAGCAGAGACGCTGCTCTAGCTTCTTCTTTTTCTGTAATACAGGATGAAGAGGTGAAGCTGCTCCGGCTCCTTTATTTTCTATAATACAGGAGGAAGCAGAGACGCTGCTCCAGCTTCTTTATTTTCTATAATGCAGGATGAAGCAGTGACGCTGCTCCAGCTCCTTTATTTTCTAGAATGCAGGAGGAAGCAGAGACGCTGTTTCAGCTCCTACATTTTCTGTAATACAGAAGGAAACAGAGACGCTGCTCCAGCTTCTTTATTTTCTATAATACAGGAGGAAGCAGTGACGCTGCTCCAGCTCCTTTATTTTCTATAATACAGCAGGAAGCAGTGACGCTGCTCCAGCTCCTTTATTTTCTATAATAGAGCAGGAAGCAGTGACGCTGCTCCAGCTCCTTTATTTTCTATAATACAGGAGGAAGCAGAGACGCTGCTCCAGCTTCTTTATTTTCTATAATACAACAGGAAGCAGAGACGCTGCTCCAGCTTCTTCATTTTCTGTAATACAGGATGAAGAGGTGAAGCTGCTCCGGCTCCTTTATTTTCTATAATACAGGAGGAAGCAGTAACGCTGCTCCTGCTCCTTTATTTTCTATAATACAGGAGGAAGCAGTAACGCTGCTCCTGCTCCTTTATTTTCTATAATACAGGAGGAAGCAGTAACGCTGCTCCAGCTCCTTTATTTTCTAGAATACAGGAGGAAGCAGTGACGCTGCTCCAGCTCCTTTATTTTCTATAATACAGGAGGAAGCAGTGACGCTGCTCCAGCTCCTTTATTTTCTATAATACAGGAGGAATCAGTGACGCTGCTCCAGCTTCTTTATTTTGTATAATACAGGAGGAAGCAGTGACGCTGCTCCAGCTTCTTTATTTTCTATAATACAGGAGGAAGCAGAGACGATGCTCCAGCTCCTTTATTTTGTATAATACACGTGGAAGCAGTGACGCTGCTCCAGCTCCTTTATTTTCTATAATAGAGGAGGAAGCAGAGACGCTGCTCCAGCACCTTTATTTTCTATAATACTGAAGGAAGCAGTGACGCTGCTCCAGCTTCTTTATTTTCTATAATACAGGAGGAAGCAGAGACGATGCTCCAGCTCCTTTATTTTGTATAATACACGTGGAAGCAGTGACGCTGCTCCAGCTCCTTTATTTTCTATAATAGAGGAGGAAGCAGAGACGCTGCTCCAGCTCCTTTATTTCCTATAATACAGTAGGAAGCAGTGTCACTGCTCCAGCTCCTTTATTTTCTACAATACAGGAGGAAGCAGAGATGCTGCTTCAGCACCTTTATTTTCTAGAATAAAGCAGGAAGCAGTGACGCTGCTCCAGCTCCTTTATTTTCTATAATACAGGAGGAAGCAGTGACGCTGCTCCAGCTCCTTTATTTTGTATAATACAGGAGGAAGCAGTGACGCTGCTCCAGCTCCTTTATTTTCTATAATACAGGAGGAAGCAGTGACGCTGCTCCAGCTCCTTTATTTTCCCTATTACAGGAGGAAGCAGTGACGCTGCTCCAGCTCCTTTATTTTCTAGAATACAGGAGGAAGCAGTGACGCTGCTCCAGCTCCTTTATTTTCTATAATACAGGATGAAGCAGTGACACTGCTCCAGCTCCTTTATTTTCTATAATACAGGAGGAAGTAGTGAAGGTGCTCCAGCTCCTTTATTTTCTATAATACAGGAGGAAGCAGTGATGCTGCTCCAGCTCCTTTATTTTCTATAATAGAGCAGGAAGCAGTGACGCTGCTCCAGCTCCTTTATTTTCTATAATACAGCAGGAAGCAGTGACGCTGCTCCAGCTCCTTTATTTTCTATAATAGAGCAGGAAGCAGTGACGCTGCTCCAGCTCCTTTATTTTCTATAATACAGGAGGAAGCAGAGATGCTGCTCCAGCTTCTTTATTTTCTATAATACAACAGGAAGCAGAGACGCTGCTCTAGCTTCTTCTTTTTCTGTAATACAGGATGAAGAGGTGAAGCTGCTCCGGCTCCTTTATTTTCTATAATACAGGAGGAAGCAGTGACGCTGCTCCAGCTCCTTTATTTTCTATAATACAGGAGGAAGCAGTGACGCTGCTCCAGCTCCTTTATTTTCTATAATACAGGAGGAAGCAGTGACGCTGCTCCAGCTCCTTTATTTTCTATAATACAGGAGGAAGCAGTAACGCTGCTCCAGCTGCTTTATTTTCTAGAATACAGGAGGAAGCAGTGACGCTGCTCCAGCTCCTTTATTTTCTATAATACAGGAGGAAGCAGTGATGCTGCTCCAGCTCCTTTATTTTCTATAATAGAGCAGGAAGCAGTGACGCTGCTCCAGCTCCTTTATTTTCTATAATACAGCAGGAAGCAGTGACGCTGCTCCAGCTCCTTTATTTTCTATAATAGAGCAGGAAGCAGTGACGCTGCTCCAGCTCCTTTATTTTCTATAATACAGGAGGAAGCAGAGACGCTGCTCCAGCTTCTTTATTTTCTATAATACAACAGGAAGCAGAGACGCTGCTCTAGCTTCTTCTTTTTCTGTAATACAGGATGAAGAGGTGAAGCTGCTCCGGCTCCTTTATTTTCTATAATACAGGAGGAAGCAGTGACGCTGCTCCAGCTCCTTTATTTTCTATAATACAGGAGGAAGCAGTAACGCTGCTCCTGCTCCTTTATTTTCTATAATACAGGAGGAAGCAGTGACGCTGCTCCAGCTCCTTTATTTTCTATAATACAGGAGGAAGCAGTGACGCTGCTCCAGCTCCTTTATTTTCTATAATACAGGAGGAAGCAGTGACGCTGCTCCAGCTCCTTTATTTTCTATAATACAGAAGGAATCAGTGACGCTGCTCCAGCTTCTTTATTTTCTATAATACAGGAGGAAGCAGTGACGCTGCTCCAGCTTCTTTATTATCAATAATACAGGATGAAGCAGAGACGCTGCTCCAGCTGCTTTATTTTCTATAATACAGGAGGAAGTAGTGACGCTGCTCCAGCTCTTTTATTTTCTCTGATACAGGAGGAAGCAGTGACGCTGCTCCAGCTCCTTTATTTTCTATAATACAGGAGGAAGCAGTAACGCTGCTCCTGCTCCTTTATTTTCTATAATACAGGAGGAAGCAGAGACGCTGCTCCAGCTTCTTTATTTTCTATAATACAGGAGGAAGCAGTGACGCTGTTTCAGCTCCTATATTTTCTGTAATACAGAAGGAAGCAGAGACGCTGTTCCAGCTCCTTTATTTTCTCTAAAACAGGAGGAAGCAGTGACGCTGCTCCAGCTCCTTTATTTTCTATAATACAGGAGGAAGCAGTGACGCTGCTCCAGCTCCTTTATTTTCTATAATGCGGGATGAAGCAGTGACGCTGTTCCAGCTCCTTTATTTTCTATAATACAGGAGGAAGCAGAGACGCTGCTCCAGCTTCTTTATTTTCTATAATGCAGGATGAAGCAGTGACGCTGCTCCAGCTCCTTTATTTTCTAGAATGCAGGAGGAAGCAGAGACGCTGTTTCAGCTCCTACATTTTCTGTAATACAGAAGGAAACAGAGACGCTGCTCCAGCTTCTTTATTTTCTATAATACAGGAGGAAGCAGTGACGCTGCTCCAGCTCCTTTATTTTCTATAATACAGGAGGATGGAGTGACGCTGCTCCAGCTCCTTTATTTTCTATAATACAGGAGGAAGCAGTGACGCTGCTCCAGATCCTTTATTTTCTATAATACAGGAGGAAGCAGTGACGCTGCTCCAGATCATTTATTTTCTATAATACAGGAGGAAGCAGAGACGCTGCTCCTGCTCCTTTATTTTCTATAATACAGGAGGAAGCAGAGACGCTGCTCCAGCTCCTTTATTTTCTATAATACAGGAGGAAGCAGAGACGCTGCTCCAGCTCCTTTATTTTCTATAATACAGCAGGAAGCAGTGACGCTGCTCCAGCTCCTTTATTTTCTATAATACAGGATGAAGCAGTGACACTGCTCCAGCTCCTTTATTTTCTATAATACAGGTGGACGAAGAGACGCTGCTCCAGCTCCTTTATTTTCTATAATACAGGAGAAAGCAGTGATGCTGCTCTAGAACCTTTATTTTCTATAATACAGGAGGAAGCAGAGACGCTGCTCCAGCTTCTTTATTTTCTATAATACAGGAGGAACCAGTGACGCTGCTCCGGCTTCTTTATTTTGTATAATACAGGATGAATCAGTGACGCTGCTCCAGCTCCTTTACTTTGTATAATACAGGAGGAAGCATTGACGCTGCTCCAGCTCCTATATTTTCTAGAATACAGGAGGAAGCAGTGACGCTGCTCCAGCTCCTTTATTTTCAATAATACAGGAGGAAGCATTGACGCTGGTCCAGATCATTTATTTTCTATAATACAGGAGGAAGCAGAGATGCTGCTCCTGCTCCTTTATTTTCTCTAATACAGGAGGAAGCAGAGAGGCTGCTCCAGCTCCTTTATTTTCTATAATACAGGAGGAAGCAGAGACGCTGCTCCAGCTCCTTTATTTTCTATAATACAGGAGGAAGCAGTGACGCTGCTCCAGCTCCTTTATTTTCTATAATACAGGAGGAAGCAGAGACGCTGCTCCAGCTTCTTTATTTTCTATAATACAGGATGAAGCAGTGACGCTGCTCCAGCTCCTTTATTTTCTATAATACAGGAGGAAGCAGAGACGCTGCTCCAGCACCTTTATTTTCTAGAATACAGGAGGAAGCAGAGACGCTGTTCCAGCTCGTATATTTTCTATAAAACAGGTGGAAGCAGTGACGCTGCTCCAGCTCCTTTATTTTCTGTAATACAGGAGGAAGCAATGAAGCTGCTCCAGCACCGTTATTTTCTATAATACAGGAGGAAGCAGAGACGCTGCTCCAGCTCCTATATTTTCTATAATACAGGAGGAAGCAGAGACGCTGCTCCAGCTTCTTTATTTTCTCTAATACAGGTGGACGAAGAGACGCTGCTCCAGCTTCTTTATTTTCTATAATACAGGATGAAGCAGTGACGCTGCTCCAGCTCCTTTATTTTCTATAATACACATGGAAGCCGTGACGCTGCTCCAGCTCCTTTATTTTCTATAATACAGGAGGAAGGAGAGGAGCCGTTCCAGCTTCTTTATTTTCTATAATACAGGATGAAGCAGTGACACTGCTCCAGCTCCTTTATTTTCTATAATACAGGAGGAAGCAGTGACGCTGCTCCAGCTCCTTTATTTTCTATAATACAGGAGGAAGCTGTGACTCTGCTCCAGCTCCTTTATTATCGAAAATACAGGAGGAAGCAGTGACGCTGCTCTAGCTCCTTTATTATCAATAATACAGGATGAAGCAGAGACGCTGCTCCAGCTCCTTTATTTTCTATAATACAGGAGGAAGTAGTGACGCTGATCGAGCTCCTTTATTTTCTATAATACAGGAGGAAGCAGTGACGCTGCTCCAGCTGCTTTATTTTCTATAATACAGGAGGAAGCAGAGACGCTGCTCCAGCTCCTTTATTTTCTATAATACAGGAGGAAGCAGTGACGCTGCTCCAGCTCCTTTATTTTCTATAATACATCAGGAAGTAGCGACGCTGCTCCAGCTGCTTTATTTTCTATAATACATCAGGAAGTAGCGACGCTGCTCCAGCTCCTTTATTTTCTATAACACAGGAGGAACTCGTGAAGCTGCTCCAGATCGTTTATTTTCCATAATACAGGATGAAGCAGTGACGCTGCTCCAGCTCCTTTATTTTCGATAAAACAGGAGGAAGCAGTGACACTGCTCCAGATCCTTTATTTTCTATAATACAGGAGGAAGCAGAGACGCTGCTCCAGCTCCTTTATTTTCTATAATACAGGAGGAAGCAGTGACGCTGCTCCAGCTCCTTATTTTTTCTATAATACAGGAGGAAGCAGTGACGCTGCTCCAGCTCCTTTATTTTCTATAATACACGAGGAAGCAGTGACGCTGCTCCAGCTCCTTTATTTTCTCTAATACAGGAGGAAGCAGTGACGCTGCTCCAGCTCCTGTAGTTTCTATCATACAGCAGGAAGCAGAGACGCTGCTCCAGCTTCTTTATTTTCTACAATACAGTAGGAAGCAGTGACGCTGCTCCAGCTCCTTTATTATCAATAATACAGGATGAAGCAGAGACGCTGCTCCAGCTGCTTTATTTTCTATAATACAGGAGGAAGTAGTGACGCTGCTCCAGCTCTTTTATTTACTATAATACAGGAGGAAGCAGTGACGCTGCTCCAACTCCTTTATTTTCTATAATACAGCAGGAAGCAGTGACGCTGCTGCAGCTCCTTTATTTTCTATAATACAGGAGGAAGCAGAGAAGCTGTTCCAGCTCCTTTATTTTGTATAATACAGGAGGAAGCAGAGACGCTGCTCCAGCTTCTTTATTTTCTATAATACAGGAGGAAGCAGTGACGCTGTTTCAGCTCCTATATTTTCTGTAATACAGAAGGAAGCAGAGACGCTGTTCCAGCTCCTTTATTTTCTCTAAAACAGGAGGAAGCAGTGACGCTGCTCCAGCTCCTTTATTTTCTATAATACAGGAGGAAGCAGTGACGCTGCTCCAGCTCCTTTATTTTCTATAATGCGGGATGAAGCAGTGACGCTGTTCCAGCTCCTTTATTTTCTATAATACAGGAGGAAGCAGAGACGCTGCTCCAGCTTCTTTATTTTCTATAATGCAGGATGAAGCAGTGACGCTGCTCCAGCTCCTTTATTTTCTAGAATGCAGGAGGAAGCAGAGACGCTGTTCCCGCACCTATATTTATTATAATTCAGGAGGAAGCAGTGACGCTGCTACAGCTCCTTTATTTTCTATAATGCGGGATGAAGCAGTGACGTTGTTCCTGCTCCTTTATTTTCTATAACACAGGAGGAAGCAGAGACGCTGCCACAGCTCCTACATTTTCTATAATACAGGAGGAAGCAGTAACGCTGCTCCAGCTCCTTTATTTTCTATAATACAGGAGGAAGCAGTGACGCTGCTCCAGCTCCTTTATTTTCTAGAATACAGGAGGAAGCAGTGACGCTGCTCCAGCTCCTTTATTTTCTATAATACAGGATGAAGCAGTGACACTGCTCCAGCTCCTTTATTTTCTATAATACAGGAGGAAGTAGTGAAGCTGCTCCAGCTCCTTTATTTTCTATTGTACAGGAGGAAGCAGTGATGCTGCTCCAGCTCCTTTATTTTTTATAATACAGGATGAAGCAGTGAGGCTGCTCCAGCTCCTTTATTATCTATAATACAGGAGGAAGCAGTGACGCTGCTCTAGCTCCTTTATTTTCTATCATACATGAGGAAGCAGTGACGCTGCTCCAGATCCTTTATTTTCTATAATACAGGAGGAAGCAGAGACGCTGCTCCAGGTCCTTTATTTTCTAGTATACTGGAGGAAGCAGAGACGCTGCTCCAGCTCCTTTATTTTCTATAATACAGGACGTAGCAGAGACACTGCTCCAGCTCCTTTATTTTCTATAATACAGGAGGAAGCAGAGACGCTGCTCCAGCTCCTTTATTTTCTATAATACAGGAGGAAGCAGTGACGCTTCTCCAGCTCCTTTATTTTCTATAATACAGCAGGAAGCAGTGACGCTGCTCCAGCTCCTTTATTTTCTATAATACAGGAGGAAGCAGTGATGCTGCTCCAGCTCCTTTATTTTCTATAATACAGGAGGAAGCAGTGACGCTGCTCCAGCTCCTTTATTTTCTCTAATACAGGTGGACGAAGAGACGCAGCTCCAGCTTCTTTATTTTCTATAATGCAGGATGAAGCAGTGACGCTGCTCCAGCTCCTTTATTTTCTTTAATACAGCAGGAAGCAGTGACGCTGCTCCAGCTCCTTTATTTTCTATAATACAGGAGGAAGGAGTGACGCTGCTCCAGCTCCTTTATTTTCTATCATACAGGAGGAAGTAGAGAAGCTGATCCAGATGCTTTATTTTCTATAATACAGGAGGAAGCAGTGACGCTGCTCTAGCTCCTTTATTTTCTATCATACATGAGGAAGCAGTGACGCTGCTCCAGATCCTTTATTTTCTATAATACTGGAGGAAGCAGAGACGCTGCTCCAGCTCCTTTATTTTCTATAATACAGGAGGAAGCAGAGACGCTGCTACAGCTTCTTCATTTTGTATAATACAGCTGGAAGCAGAGACGCTGCTCAAGGTTCTTTATTTTGTGTAATACAGGAGGAAGCAGTGACGCTGCTCCAGCTCCTTTATTTTCTATAATAGAGCTGGAAGCAGAGACGCTGTTCCAGCTCCTTTATTTTCTATAATACAGGAGGAAGCAGTGACGCTGCTCCAGTTCCTTCGTTTTCTATAATACATGAGGAAGCAGTGACGCTGCTCCAGCTCCTTTATTTTCTATAATACAGGAGGAAGCAGAGACGCTGCTCCAGCTTCTTTATTTTGTATAATACAGCTGGAAGCAGAGACGCTGCTCCAGCTTCTTTATTTTGTGGAATACAGGAGGAAGCAGTGACGCTGCTCCAGCTCCTTTATTTTCTATAATAGAGCTGGAAGCAGAGACGCTGTTCCAGCTCCTTTATTTTCTATAATAGTGTAGGAAGAAGTGACACTGCTCCAGTTCCTTCGTTTTCTACAATACAGGAGGAAGCAGTGACGCTGCTCCAGCTCCTTTGTTTTCTCTCATACAGCAGGAAACAGTGATGCTGCTCCAGCTCCTGTATTTTGTATAATGGAGGAGGAAGCAGAGACGCAACTCCATCTCCTTTATTTTCTATACTACAGGAGGAAGCAGAGACGCTGCTCCAGCTTCTTTATTTTCTATAATACAGGAGGAAGGAGTGACGCTGCTCCAGCTTCTTTATTTTCTAGAAAACAGGAGGAAGCAGTGACGCTGCTCCAGCTCCTTTATTTTCTATAATACTGGAGAAAGCAGTGACGCTGCTCCAGCTCCTTTATTTTCTAGAATGCAGGAGGAAGCAGAGACGCTGTTCCAGCACCTATATTTATTATAATTCAGGAGGAAGGAGTGACGCTGCTCCAGCTCCTTTATTTTCTAGAATGCAGGAGAAAGCAGTGACGCTGCTCCAGCTCCTTTATTTTCTAGAATGCAGGAGGAAGCAGAGACGCTGTTCCAGCACCTATATTTATTATAATTCAGGAGGAAGCAGTGACGCTGCTCCAGCTGCTATATTTTCTATAATACAGGAGGAAGCAGTAACGCTGCTCCAGCTCCTTTATTTTCTATAATACAGGAGGAGGCCGTGACGCTGCTCCAGCTCCTTTATTTTCTAGAATGCAGGAGGAAGCAGTGACGCTGCTCCAGCTCCTTTATTTTCTATAATACAGGAGGAAGCAGTGACGCTGCTCCAGCTCCTTTATTTTCTATAATACAGGAGGAAGCAGTAACGCTGCTCCAGCTCCTTTATTTTCTATAATACAGGAGGAAGCAGTGACGCTGCTCCAGCTCCTTTATTTTCTATAATACAGGATGAAGCAGTGACGCTGCTCCAGCTCCTTTATTTTCTAGAAAACAGCAGGAAGCAGTGACGCTACTCCAGCTCCTTTATTTTCTATAATTCAGGAGGAAGCACGAACGCTGCTCCAGCTCCTTTATTTTCTAGAATACAGGAGGAAGCAGTGACGCTGCTCCACCTCCCTTATTTTCTATAATACAGGAGGAATCAGTGACGCTGCTCCAACTTCTTTATTTTCTATAATACAGGAGGAAGCAGTGACGCTGCTCCAGCTCCTTTATTTTCTATAATACAGGAGGAAGCAGAGACGCTGCTCCAGCTCCTTTATTTTCTATCATACAGGATGAAGCAGTGACACTGCTCCAGCTCCTTTATTTTCTATAATACAGGAGGAAGCAGTGACGCTGCTCCAGCTCCTTTTTTTTCTATCATACAGGATGAAGCAGTGACACTGCTCCAGCTCCTTTATTTTCTATAATACAGGAGGAAGCAGTAACGCTGCTCCAGCTCCTTTATTTTCTATAATACAGGAGGAAGCAGTGACGCTGCTCCAGCTCCTTTATTTTCTACGATACAGGAGGAAGCAGTGACGCTGCTCCAGCTCCTTTATTTTCTATAATACAGGAGGAAGTAGTGAAGCTGCTCCAGCTCCTTTATTTTCTATAATACAGGAGGAAGCAGTGACGCTGCTCCAGCTCCTTTATTTTCTATAATACAGGATGAAGCAGTGACGCTGCTCCAGCTCCTTTATTTTCTAGAAAACAGCAGGAAGCAGTGACGCTACTCCAGCTCCTTTATTTTCTATAATTCAGGAGGAAGCACGAACGCTGCTCCAGCTCCTTTATTTTCTAGAATACAGGAGGAAGCAGTGACGCTGCTCCAGCTCCCTTATTTTCTCTAAAACAGGAGGAAGCAGTGACGCTGCTCCAGCTCCTTTATTTTCTATAATACAGGAGGAAGCAGTGACGCTGCTCCAGCTCCTTTATTTTCTATAATGCGGGATAAAGCAGTGACGCTGTTCCAGCTCCTTTATTTTCTATAATACAGGAGGAAGCAGAGACGCTGCTCCAGCTTCTTTATTTTCTATAATGCAGGATGAAGCAGTGACGCTGCTCCAGCTCCTTTATTTTCTAGAATGCAGGAGGAAGCAGAGACGCTGTTCGCGCACCTATATTTATTATAATTCAGGAGGAAGCAGTGACGCTGCTCCAGCTCCTTTATTTTCTATAATGCGGGATGAAGCAGTGACGTTGTTCCAGCTCCTTTATTTTGTATAACACAGGAGGAAGCAGAGACGCTGCTCCAGCTCCTTTATTTTCTATAATACAGGAGGAAGCAGTGACGCTGCTCCAGCTCCTTTATTTTCTAGAATACAGGAGGAAGCAGTGAGGCTGCTCCAGCTCCTTTATTTTCTATAATACAGGATGAAGCAGTGACACTGCTCCAGCTCCTTTATTTTCTATAATACAGGAGGAAGTAGTGAAGCTGCTCCAGCTCCTTTATTTTCTATAATACAGGAGGAAGCAGTGATGCTGCTCCAGCTCCTTTATTTTCTATAATAGAGCAGGAAGCAGTGACGCTGCTCCAGCTCTTTTATTTTCTATAATACAGCAGGAAGCAGTGACGCTGCTCCAGCTCCTTTATTTTCTATAATAGAGCAGGAAGCAGTGACGCTGCTCCAGCTCCTTTATTTTCTATAATACAGGAGGAAGCAGAGACGCTGCTCCAGCTTCTTTATTTTCTATAATACAACAGGAAGCAGAGACGCTGCTCCAGCTTCTTCATTTTCTGTAATACAGGATGAAGAGGTGAAGCTGCTCCGGCTCCTTTATTTTCTATAATACAGGAGGAAGCAGTAACGCTGCTCCTGCTCCTTTATTTTCTATAATACAGGAGGAAGCAGGAACGCTTCTCCTGCTCCTTTATTTTCTATAATACAGGAGGAAGCAGTAACGCTGCTCCAGCTCCTTTATTTTCTAGAATACAGGAGGAAGCAGTGACGCTGCTCCAGCTCCTTTATTTTCTATAATACAGGAGGAAGCAGTGACGCTGCTCCAGCTCCTTTATTTTCTATAATACAGGAGGAATCAGTGACGCTGCTCCAGCTTCTTTATTTTGTATAATACAGGAGGAAGCAGTGACGCTGCTCCAGCTTCTTTATTTTCTATAATACAGGAGGAAGCAGAGACGATGCTCCAGCTCCTTTATTTTGTATAATACACGTGGAAGCAGTGACGCTGCTCCAGCTCCTTTATTTTCTATAATAGAGGAGGAAGCAGAGACGCTGCTCCAGCACCTTTATTTTCTATAATACTGAAGGAAGCAGTGACGCTGCTCCAGCTTCTTTATTTTCTATAATACAGGAGGAAGCAGAGACGATGCTCCAGCTCCTTTATTTTGTATAATACACGTGGAAGCAGTGACGCTGCTCCAGCTCCTTTATTTTCTATAATAGAGGAGGAAGCAGAGACGCTGCTCCAGCTCCTTTATTTCCTATAATACAGTAGGAAGCAGTGTCACTGCTCCAGCTCCTTTATTTTCTACAATACAGGAGGAAGCAGAGATGCTGCTCCAGCACCTTTATTTTCTAGAATAAAGCAGGAAGCAGTGACGCTGCTCCAGCTCCTTTATTTTCTATAATACAGGAGGAAGCAGTGACGCTGCTCCAGCTCCTTTATTTTGTATAATACAGGAGGAAGCAGTGACGCTGCTCCAGCTCCTTTATTTTCTATAATTCAGGAGGAAGCAGTGACGCTGCTCCAGCTCCTTTATTTTCTATATTACAGGAGGAAGCAGTGACGCTGCTCCAGCTCCTTTATTTTCTAGAATACAGGAGGAAGCAGTGACGCTGCTCCAGCTCCTTTATTTTCTATAATACAGGATGAAGCAGTGACACTGCTCCAGCTCCTTTATTTTCTATAATACAGGAGGAAGTAGTGAAGGTGCTCCAGCTCCTTTATTTTCTATAATACAGGAGGAAGCAGTGATGCTGCTCCAGCTCCTTTATTTTCTATAACAGAGCAGGAAGCAGTGACGCTGCTCCAGCTCCTTTATTTTCTATAATACAGCAGGAAGCAGTGACGCTGCTCCAGCTCCTTTATTTTCTATAATAGAGCAGGAAGCAGTGACGCTGCTCCAGCTCCTTTATTTTCTATAATACAGGAGGAAGCAGAGACGCTGCTCCAGCTTCTTTATTTTCTATAATACAACAGGAAGCAGAGACGCTGCTCTAGCTTCTTCTTTTTCTGTAATACAGGATGAAGAGGTGAAGCTGCTCCGGCTCCTTTATTTTCTATAATACAGGAGGAAGCAGTGACGCTGCTCCAGCTCCTTTATTTTCTATAATACAGGAGGAAGCAGTAACGCTGCTCCTGCACCTTTATTTTCTATAATACAGGAGGAAGCAGTGACGCTGCTCCAGCTCCTTTATTTTCTATAATACAGGAGGAAGCAGTGACGCTGCTCCAGCTCCTTTATTTTCTATAATACAGGAGGAAGCAGTAACGCTGCTCCAGCTGCTTTATTTTCTAGAATACAGGAGGAAGCAGTGACGCTGCTCCAGCTCCTTTATTTTCTATAATACAGGAGGAAGCAGTGACGCTGCTCCAGCTCCTTTATTTTCTATAATACAGAAGGAATCAGTGACGCTGCTCCAGCTTCTTTATTTTCTATAATACAGGAGGAAGCAGTGACGCTGCTCCAGCTTCTTTATTATCAATAATACAGGATGAAGCAGAGACGCTGCTCCAGCTGCTTTATTTTCTATAATACAGGAGGAAGTAGTGACGCTGCTCCAGCTCTTTTATTTTCTCTGATACAGGAGGAAGCAGTGACGCTGCTCCAGCTCCTTTATTTTCTATAATACAGGAGGAAGCAGTAACGCTGCTCCTGCTCCTTTATTTTCTATAATACAGGAGGAAGCAGAGACGCTGCTCCAGCTTCTTTATTTTCTATAATACAGGAGGAAGCAGTGACGCTGTTTCAGCTCCTATATTTTCTGTAATACAGAAGGAAGCAGAGACGCTGCTCCAGCTCCTTTATTTTCTATAATACAGGAGGAAGCAGTAACGCTGCTGCAGCTCCTTTATTTTCTATAATTCAGGAGGAAGCAGTGACGCTGCTCCAGCTCCTTTATTTTCTATAATACAGCAGACAGCAGAGACGCTGCTCCAGCTCCTTTATTTTCAATAATACAGGAGGAAGCAGTGACACTGCTCCAGATCATTTATTTTCTATAAATCAGGAGGAAGCAGTGACGCTTCTCCAACTCCTTTATTTTCTATAATACAGGAGGAAGCAGTGACGCTGCTCCAGATAATTCATTTTCTATAATACAGGAGGAAGCAGAGACGCTGCTCCAGCTCCTGTATTTTCTATAATACAGGAGGAAGCAGTGACGCTGCTCCAGCTCCTTTATTTTCAATAATACAGGAGGAAGCAGTGACACTGCTCCAGATAATTCATTTTCTATAATACAGGAGGAAGCAGAGACGCTGCTCCAGCTCCTTTATTTTCTATAATACAGGAGGAAGCAGTGACGCTGCTCCAGCTCCTTTATTTTCTATAATACAGGAGGAAGCAGTGACGCTGCTCCTGCTCCTTTATTTTGTATAATACAGGATGAAGCAGAGACGCTGCTCCAGCTCCTTTATTTTCTATAATACAGGAGGAAGCAAAGATGCTGCTCCTGCTCCTTTATTTTCTTTAATACAGGAGGATGCAGAGACGCTGCTCCAGCTCCTTTATTTTCTATAATACAGGAGGAAGCAGTGACGCTGCTCCAGCTCCTTTATTTTCTATAAAACAGGAGGAAGGAGTGACGCTGCTCCAGCTCCTTTATTTTCTATAATACAGGATGAAGCAGTGACGCTGCTCCAGCTCCTTTATTTTCTATAATACAGGAGGAAGCAGAGACGCTGCTCCAGCTCCTTTATTTTCTATAATAAAGCAGGAAGCAGTGATGCAGCTCCAGCTCCTTTATTTTCTATAATACAGCAGGAAGCAGTGACGCTGCTCCAGCTCCTTTATTTTCTATAATACAGGAGGAAGCAGAGACGCTGCTCCCGCTCCTTTATTTTCTATAAAACAGCAGGAAGCAGTGACGCTGCTCCAGCTCCTTTATTTTCTATAATACAGGATGAAGCAGTGACGCTGCTCCAGCTCCTTTATTTTGTATAATACAGGAGGAAGCAGTGACGCTGCTCCAGATAATTCATTTTCTATAATACAGGAGGAAGCAGAGACGCTGCTCCAGCTCCTTTATTTTCTATAATACAGGAGGAAGCAGTGACGCTGCTCCAGCTCCTTTATTTTCTATAGTACAGGAGGAAGCAGAGACGCTGCTCCAGCTCCTTTATTTATAATAATAAAGGAGGAAGCAGTGACTCTGCTACAGCTCCTTTATTTTCTATAATGCAGGAGGGAGCAGAGACGCTGCTCCAGCTCCTTTATTTTCTATAATGCAGGAGGAAGCAGAGACGCTGCTCCAGCTCCTTTATTTTCTATAAAACAGCAGGAAGCAGAGACGCTGCTCCAGCTCCTTTATTTTCTCGGATACAGGTGGACGAAGAGACGCTGCTCCAGCTTCTTTATTTTCTATAATGCAGGATGAAGCAGTGACGCTGCTCCAGCTCCTTTATTTTCTATAATACAGCAGGAAGCAGTGACGCTGCTCCAGCTCCTTTATTTTCTATAATACAGGAGGAAGCAGTGACGCTGCTCCAGCTCCTTTATTTTCTATAATACAGGATGAAGCAGTGACGCTGCTCCAGCTCCTTTATTTTCTAGAAAACAGCAGGAAGCAGTGACGCTACTCCAGCTCCTTTATTTTCTATAATTCAGGAGGAAGCACGAACGCTGCTCCAGCTCCTTTATTTTCTAGAATACAGGAGGAAGCAGTGACGCTGCTCCAGCTCCCTTATTTTCTCTAAAACAGGAGGAAGCAGTGACGCTGCTTCAGCTCCTTTATTTTCTATAATACAGGAGGAAGCAGTGACGCTGCTCCAGCTCCTTTATTTTCTATAATGCGGGATAAAGCAGTGACGCTGTTCCAGCTCCTTTATTTTCTATAATACAGGAGGAAGCAGAGACGCTGCTCCAGCTTCTTTATTTTCTATAATGCAGGATGAAGCAGTGACGCTGCTCCAGCTCCTTTATTTTCTAGAATGCAGGAGGAAGCAGAGACGCTGTTCGCGCACCTATATTTATTATAATTCAGGAGGAAGCAGTGACGCTGCTCCAGCTCCTTTATTTTCTATAATGCGGGATGAAGCAGTGACGTTGTTCCAGCTCCTTTATTTTGTATAACACAGGAGGAAGCAGAGACGCTGCTCCAGCTCCTTTATTTTCTATAATACAGGAGGAAGCAGTGACGCTGCTCCAGCTCCTTTATTTTCTAGAATACAGGAGGAAGCAGTGAGGCTGCTCCAGCTCCTTTATTTTCTATAATACAGGATGAAGCAGTGACACTGCTCCAGCTCCTTTATTTTCTATAATACAGGAGGAAGTAGTGAAGCTGCTCCAGCTCCTTTATTTTCTATAATACAGGAGGAAGCAGTGATGCTGCTCCAGCTCCTTTATTTTCTATAATAGAGCAGGAAGCAGTGACGCTGCTCCAGCTCTTTTATTTTCTATAATACAGCAGGAAGCAGTGACGCTGCTCCAGCTCCTTTATTTTCTATAATAGAGCAGGAAGCAGTGACGCTGCTCCAGCTCCTTTATTTTCTATAATACAGGAGGAAGCAGAGACGCTGCTCCAGCTTCTTTATTTTCTATAATACAACAGGAAGCAGAGACGCTGCTCCAGCTTCTTCATTTTCTGTAATACAGGATGAAGAGGTGAAGCTGCTCCGGCTCCTTTATTTTCTATAATACAGGAGGAAGCAGTAACGCTGCTCCTGCTCCTTTATTTTCTATAATACAGGAGGAAGCAGGAACGCTTCTCCTGCTCCTTTATTTTCTATAATACAGGAGGAAGCAGTAACGCTGCTCCAGCTCCTTTATTTTCTAGAATACAGGAGGAAGCAGTGACGCTGCTCCAGCTCCTTTATTTTCTATAATACAGGAGGAAGCAGTGACGCTGCTCCAGCTCCTTTATTTTCTATAATACAGGAGGAATCAGTGACGCTGCTCCAGCTTCTTTATTTTGTATAATACAGGAGGAAGCAGTGACGCTGCTCCAGCTTCTTTATTTTCTATAATACAGGAGGAAGCAGAGACGATGCTCCAGCTCCTTTATTTTGTATAATACACGTGGAAGCAGTGACGCTGCTCCAGCTCCTTTATTTTCTATAATAGAGGAGGAAGCAGAGACGCTGCTCCAGCACCTTTATTTTCTATAATACTGAAGGAAGCAGTGACGCTGCTCCAGCTTCTTTATTTTCTATAATACAGGAGGAAGCAGAGACGATGCTCCAGCTCCTTTATTTTGTATAATACACGTGGAAGCAGTGACGCTGCTCCAGCTCCTTTATTTTCTATAATAGAGGAGGAAGCAGAGACGCTGCTCCAGCTCCTTTATTTCCTATAATACAGTAGGAAGCAGTGTCACTGCTCCAGCTCCTTTATTTTCTACAATACAGGAGGAAGCAGAGATGCTGCTCCAGCACCTTTATTTTCTAGAATAAAGCAGGAAGCAGTGACGCTGCTCCAGCTCCTTTATTTTCTATAATACAGGAGGAAGCAGTGACGCTGCTCCAGCTCCTTTATTTTGTATAATACAGGAGGAAGCAGTGACGCTGCTCCAGCTCCTTTATTTTCTATAATTCAGGAGGAAGCAGTGACGCTGCTCCAGCTCCTTTATTTTCTATATTACAGGAGGAAGCAGTGACGCTGCTCCAGCTCCTTTATTTTCTAGAATACAGGAGGAAGCAGTGACGCTGCTCCAGCTCCTTTATTTTCTATAATACAGGATGAAGCAGTGACACTGCTCCAGCTCCTTTATTTTCTATAATACAGGAGGAAGTAGTGAAGGTGCTCCAGCTCCTTTATTTTCTATAATACAGGAGGAAGCAGTGATGCTGCTCCAGCTCCTTTATTTTCTATAACAGAGCAGGAAGCAGTGACGCTGCTCCAGCTCCTTTATTTTCTATAATACAGCAGGAAGCAGTGACGCTGCTCCAGCTCCTTTATTTTCTATAATAGAGCAGGAAGCAGTGACGCTGCTCCAGCTCCTTTATTTTCTATAATACAGGAGGAAGCAGAGACGCTGCTCCAGCTTCTTTATTTTCTATAATACAACAGGAAGCAGAGACGCTGCTCTAGCTTCTTCTTTTTCTGTAATACAGGATGAAGAGGTGAAGCTGCTCCGGCTCCTTTATTTTCTATAATACAGGAGGAAGCAGTGACGCTGCTCCAGCTCCTTTATTTTCTATAATACAGGAGGAAGCAGTAACGCTGCTCCTGCACCTTTATTTTCTATAATACAGGAGGAAGCAGTGACGCTGCTCCAGCTCCTTTATTTTCTATAATACAGGAGGAAGCAGTGACGCTGCTCCAGCTCCTTTATTTTCTATAATACAGGAGGAAGCAGTAACGCTGCTCCAGCTGCTTTATTTTCTATAATACAGGAGGAAGCAGTGACGCTGCTCCAGCTCCTTTATTTTCTATAATACAGAAGGAATCAGTGACGCTGCTCCAGCTTCTTTATTTTCTATAATACAGGAGGAAGCAGTGACGCTGCTCCAGCTTCTTTATTATCAATAATACAGGATGAAACAGTGTCGCTGCTCCAGCTGCTTTATTTTCTATAATACAGCAGGAAGCAGTGACGCTGCTCCAGCTCCTTTATTTTCTATAATACAGAAGGAATCAGTGACGCTGTTCCAGCTCCTTTATTTTCTATAATACAGCAGGAAGCAGTGACGCTGCTCCAGCTCCTTTATTTTCTATAATACAGAAGGAATCAGTGACGCTGCTCCAGCTTCTTTATTTTCTATAATACAGGAGGAAGCAGTGACGCTGCTCCAGCTTCTTTATTATCAATAATACAGGATGAAGCAGAGACGCTGCTCCAGCTGCTTTATTTTCTATAATACAGGAGGAAGTAGTGACGCTGCTCCAGCTCTTTTATTTTCTCTGATACAGGAGGAAGCAGTGACGCTGCTCCAGCTCCTTTATTTTCTATAATACAGGAGGAAGCAGTAACGCTGCTCCTGCTCCTTTATTTTCTATAATACAGGAGGAAGCAGAGACGCTGCTCCAGCTTCTTTATTTTCTATAATACAGGAGGAAGCAGTGACGCTGTTTCAGCTCCTATATTTTCTGTAATACAGAAGGAAGCAGAGACGCTGCTCCAGCTCCTTTATTTTCTATAATACAGGAGGAAGCAGTAACGCTGCTGCAGCTCCTTTATTTTCTATAATTCAGGAGGAAGCAGTGACGCTGCTCCAGCTCCTTTATTTTCTATAATACAGCAGACAGCAGAGACGCTGCTCCAGCTCCTTTATTTTCAATAATACAGGAGGAAGCAGTGACACTGCTCCAGATCATTTATTTTCTATAAATCAGGAGGAAGCAGTGACGCTTCTCCAACTCCTTTATTTTCTATAATACAGGAGGAAGCAGTGACGCTGCTCCAGATAATTCATTTTCTATAATACAGGAGGAAGCAGAGACGCTGCTCCAGCTCCTGTATTTTCTATAATACAGGAGGAAGCAGTGACGCTGCTCCAGCTCCTTTATTTTCAATAATACAGGAGGAAGCAGTGACACTGCTCCAGATAATTCATTTTCTATAATACAGGAGGAAGCAGAGACGCTGCTCCAGCTACTTTATTTTCTATAATACAGGAGGAAGCAGTGACGCTGCTCCAGCTCCTTTATTTTCTATAATACAGGAGGAAGCAGTGACGCTGCTCCTGCTCCTTTATTTTGTATAATACAGGATGAAGCAGAGACGCTGCTCCAGCTCCTTTATTTTCTATAATACAGGAGGAAGCAAAGATGCTGCTCCTGCTCCTTTATTTTCTTTAATACAGGAGGATGCAGAGACGCTGCTCCAGCTCCTTTATTTTCTATAATACAGGAGGAAGCAGTGACGCTGCTCCAGCTCCTTTATTTTCTATAAAACAGGAGGAAGGAGTGACGCTGCTCCAGCTCCTTTATTTTCTATAATACAGGATGAAGCAGTGACGCTGCTCCAGCTCCTTTATTTTCTATAATACAGGAGGAAGCAGAGACGCTGCTCCAGCTCCTTTATTTTCTATAATAAAGCAGGAAGCAGTGATGCAGCTCCAGCTCCTTTATTTTCTATAATACAGCAGGAAGCAGTGACGCTGCTCCAGCTCCTTTATTTTCTATAATACAGGAGGAAGCAGAGACGCTGCTCCCGCTCCTTTATTTTCTATAAAACAGCAGGAAGCAGTGACGCTGCTCCAGCTCCTTTATTTTCTATAATACAGGATGAAGCAGTGACGCTGCTCCAGCTCCTTTATTTTGTATAATACAGGAGGAAGCAGTGACGCTGCTCCAGATAATTCATTTTCTATAATACAGGAGGAAGCAGAGACGCTGCTCCAGCTCCTTTATTTTCTATAATACAGGAGGAAGCAGTGACGCTGCTCCAGCTCCTTTATTTTCTATAGTACAGGAGGAAGCAGAGACGCTGCTCCAGCTCCTTTATTTATAATAATAAAGGAGGAAGCAGTGACTCTGCTACAGCTCCTTTATTTTCTATAATGCAGGAGGGAGCAGAGACGCTGCTCCAGCTCCTTTATTTTCTATAATGCAGGAGGAAGCAGAGACGCTGCTCCAGCTCCTTTATTTTCTATAAAACAGCAGGAAGCAGAGACGCTGCTCCAGCTCCTTTATTTTCTCGGATACAGGTGGACGAAGAGACGCTGCTCCAGCTTCTTTATTTTCTATAATGCAGGATGAAGCAGTGACGCTGCTCCAGCTCCTTTATTTTCTATAATACAGCAGGAAGCAGTGACGCTGCTCCAGCTCCTTTATTTTCTATAATACAGGATGAAGCAGTGACACTGCTCCAGCTCCTTTATTTTCTATAATACAGGTGGACGAAGAGACGCTGCTCCAGCTCCTTTATTTTCTATAATACAAGAGAAAGCAGTGATGCTGCTCCAGAACCTTTATTTTCTATAATACAGGAGGAAGCAGAGACGCTGCTCCAGCTTCTTTATTTTCTATAATACAGGAGGAACCAGTGACGCTGCTCCGGCTTCTTTATTTTGTATAATACAGGATGAAGCAGTGACGCTGCTCCAGCTCCTTTACTTTGTATAATACAGGAGGAAGCATTGACGCTGCTCCAGCTCCTATATTTTCTATAATACAGGAGGAAGCAGTGACGCTGCTCCAGCTCCTTTATTTTCAATAATACAGGAGGAAGCATTGACGCTGGTCCAGATCATTTATTTTCTATAATACAGGAGGAAGCAGAGATGCTGCTCCTGCTCCTTTATTTTCTCTAATACAGGAGGAAGCAGAGAGGCTGCTCCAGCTCCTTTATTTTCTATAATACAGGAGGAAGCAGAGACGCTGCTCCAGCTCCTTTATTTTCTATAATACAGGATGAAGCAGTGACGCTGCTCCAGCTCCTTTATTTTCTATAATACAGGAGGAAGCAGAGACGCTGCTCCAGCTTCTTTATTTTCTATAATACAGGATGAAGCAGTGACGCTGCTCCAGCTCCTTTATTTTCTATAATACAGGAGGAAGCAGAGACGCTGCTCCAGCACCTTTATTTTCTAGAATACAGGAGGAAGCAGAGACGCTGTTCCAGCTCGTATATTTTCTATAAAACAGGTGGAAGCAGTGACGCTGCTCCAGCTCCTTTATTTTCTGTAATACAGGAGGAAGCAATGAAGCTGCTCCAGCACCGTTATTTTCTATAATACAGGAGGAAGCAGAGACGCTGCTCCAGCTCCTATATTTTCTATAATACAGGAGGAAGCAGAGACGCTGCTCCAGCTTCTTTATTTTCTCTAATACAGGTGGACGAAGAGACGCTGCTCCAGCTTCTTTATTTTCTATAATACAGGATGAAGCAGTGACGCTGCTCCAGCTCCTTTATTTTCTATAATACACATGGAAGCCGTGACGCTGCTCCAGCTCCTTTATTTTCTATAATACAGGAGGAAGGAGAGGAGCCGTTCCAGCTTCTTTATTTTCTATAATACAGGATGAAGCAGTGACACTGCTCCAGCTCCTTTATTTTCTATAATACAGGAGGAAGCAGTGACGCTGCTCCAGCTCCTTTATTTTCTATAATACAGGAGGAAGCTGTGACTCTGCTCCAGCTCCTTTATTATCGAAAATACAGGAGGAAGCAGTGACGCTGCTCTAGCTCCTTTATTATCAATAATACAGGATGAAGCAGAGACGCTGCTCCAGCTCCTTTATTTTCTATAATACAGGAGGAAGTAGTGACGCTGATCGAGCTCCTTTATTTTCTATAATACAGGAGGAAGCAGTGACGCTGCTCCAGCTGCTTTATTTTCTATAATACAGGAGGAAGCAGAGACGCTGCTCCAGCTCCTTTATTTTCTATAATACAGGTGGAAGCAGTGACGCTGCTCCAGCTTCTTTATTTTCTATAATACAGGATGAAGCAGTGACACTGCTCCAGCTCCTTTATTTTCTATAACACAGGAGGAACTCGTGAAGCTGCTCCAGATCGTTTATTTTCCATAATACAGGATGAAGCAGTGACGCTGCTCCAGCTCCTTTATTTTCGATAAAACAGGAGGAAGCAGTGACACTGCTCCAGATCCTTTATTTTCTATAATACAGGAGGAAGCAGAGACGCTGCTCCAGCTCCTTTATTTTCTATAATACAGGAGGAAGCAGTGACGCTGCTCCAGCTCCTTATTTTTTCTATAATACAGGAGGAAGCAGTGACGCTGCTCCAGCTCCTTTATTTTCTATAATACACGAGGAAGCAGTGACGCTGCTCCAGCTCCTTTATTTTCTCTAATACAGGAGGAAGCAGTGACGCTGCTCCAGCTCCTGTAGTTTCTATCATACAGCAGGAAGCAGAGACGCTGCTCCAGCTTCTTTATTTTCTACAATACAGTAGGAAGCAGTGACGCTGCTCCAGCTCCTTTATTATCAATAATACAGGATGAAGCAGAGACGCTGCTCCAGCTGCTTTATGTTCTATAATACAGGAGGAAGTAGTGACGCTGCTCCAGCTCTTTTATTTACTATAATACAGGAGGAAGCAGTGACGCTGCTCCAACTCCTTTATTTTCTATAATACAGCAGGAAGCAGTGACGCTGCTGCAGCTCCTTTATTTTCTATAATACAGGAGGAAGCAGAGAAGCTGTTCCAGCTCCTTTATTTTGTATAATACAGGAGGAAGCAGAGACGCTGCTCCAGCTTCTTTATTTTCTATAATACAGGAGGAAGCAGTGACGCTGTTTCAGCTCCTATATTTTCTGTAATACAGAAGGAAGCAGAGACGCTGTTCCAGCTCCTTTATTTTCTCTAAAACAGGAGGAAGCAGTGACGCTGCTCCAGCTCCTTTATTTTCTATAATACAGGAGGAAGCAGTGACGCTGCTCCAGCTCCTTTATTTTCTATAATGCGGGATGAAGCAGTGACGCTGTTCCAGCTCCTTTATTTTCTATAATACAGGAGGAAGCAGAGACGCTGCTCCAGCTTCTTTATTTTCTATAATGCAGGATGAAGCAGTGACGCTGCTCCAGCTCCTTTATTTTCTAGAATGCAGGAGGAAGCAGAGACGCTGTTCCCGCACCTATATTTATTATAATTCAGGAGGAAGCAGTGACGCTGCTACAGCTCCTTTATTTTCTATAATGCGGGATGAAGCAGTGACGTTGTTCCTGCTCCTTTATTTTCTATAACACAGGAGGAAGCAGAGACGCTGCCACAGCTCCTACATTTTCTATAATACAGGAGGAAGGAGTAACGCTGCTCCAGCTCCTTTATTTTCTATAATACAGGAGGAAGCAGTGACGCTGCTCCAGCTCCTTTATTTTCTAGAATACAGGAGGAAGCAGTGACGCTGCTCCAGCTCCTTTATTTTCTATAATACAGGATGAAGCAGTGACACTGCTCCAGCTCCTTTATTTTCTATAATACAGGAGGAAGTAGTGAAGCTGCTCCAGCTCCTTTATTTTCTATTATACAGGAGGAAGCAGTGATGCTGCTCCAGCTCCTTTATTTTTTATAATACAGGATGAAGCAGTGAGGCTGCTCCAGCTCCTTTATTATCTATAATACAGGAGGAAGCAGTGACGCTGCTCTAGCTCCTTTATTTTCTATCATACATGAGGAAGCAGTGACGCTGCTCCAGATCCTTTATTTTCTATAATACAGGAGGAAGCAGAGACGCTGCTCCAGGTCCTTTATTTTCTAGTATACTGGAGGAAGCAGAGACGCTGCTCCAGCTCCTTTATTTTCTATAATACAGGAGGTAGCAGAGACACTGCTCCAGCTCCTTTATTTTCTATAATACAGGAGGAAGCAGAGACGCTGCTCCAGCTCCTTTATTTTCTCTGATACAGGAGGAAGCAGTGACGCTTCTCCAGCTCCTTTATTTTCTATAATACAGCAGGAAGCAGTGACGCTGCTCCAGCTCCTTTATTTTCTATAATACAGGAGGAAGCAGTGATGCTGCTCCAGCTCCTTTATTTTCTATAATACAGGAGGAAGCAGTGACGCTGCTCCAGCTCCTTTATTTTCTCTAATACAGGTGGACGAAGAGACGCAGCTCCAGCTTCTTTATTTTCTATAATGCAGGATGAAGCAGTGACGCTGCTCCAGCTCCTTTATTTTCTTTAATACAGCAGGAAGCAGTGACGCTGCTCCAGCTCCTTTATTTTCTATAATACAGGAGGAAGGAGTGACGCTGCTCCAGCTCCTTTATTTTCTATCATACAGGAGGAAGTAGAGAAGCTGATCCAGATGCTTTATTTTCTATAATACAGGAGGAAGCAGTGACGCTGCTCTAGCTCCTTTATTTTCTATCATACATGAGGAAGCAGTGACGCTGCTCCAGATCCTTTATTTTCTATAATACTGGAGGAAGCAGAGACGCTGCTCCAGCTCCTTTATTTTCTATAATACAGGAGGAAGCAGAGACGCTGCTCCAGCTTCTTCATTTTGTATAATACAGCTGGAAGCAGAGACGCTGCTCAAGGTTCTTTATTTTGTGTAATACAGGAGGAAGCAGTGACGCTGCTCCAGCTCCTTTATTTTCTATAAAAGAGCTGGAAGCAGAGACGCTGTTCCAGCTCCTTTATTTTCTATAATACAGGAGGAAGCAGTGACGCTGCTCCAGTTCCTTCGTTTTCTATAATACATGAGGAAGCAGTGACGCTGCTCCAGCTCCTTTATTTTCTATAATACAGGAGGAAGCAGAGACGCTGCTCCAGCTTCTTTATTTTGTATAATACAGCTGGAAGCAGAGACGCTGCTCCAGCTTCTTTATTTTGTGGAATACAGGAGGAAGCAGTGACGCTGCTCCAGCTCCTTTATTTTCTATAATAGAGCTGGAAGCAGAGACGCTGTTCCAGCTCCTTTATTTTCTATAATAGTGTAGGAAGAAGTGACACTGCTCCAGTTCCTTCGTTTTCTACAATACATGAGGAAGCAGTGACGCTGCTCCAGCTCCTTTGTTTTCTCTCATACAGCAGGAAACAGTGATGCTGCTCCAGCTCCTGTATTTTGTATAATGGAGGAGGAAGCAGAGACGCAACTCCATCTCCTTTATTTTCTATAATACAGGAGGAAGCAGTGACGCTGCTCCAGTTCCTTCGTTTTCTATAATACATGAGGAAGCAGTGACGCTGCTCCAGCTCCTTTATTTTCTATAATACAGGAGGAAGCAGAGACGCTGCTCCAGCTTCTTTATTTTGTATAATACAGCTGGAAGCAGAGACGCTGCTCCAGCTTCTTTATTTTGTATAATACAGCTGGAAGCAGAGACGCTGCTCCAGCTCCTTTATTTTCTATAATAGAGCTGGAAGCAGAGACGCTGTTCCAGCTCCTTTATTTTCTATAATAGTGTAGGAAGAAGTGACACTGCTCCAGTTCCTTCGTTTTCTACAATACATGAGGAAGCAGTGACGCTGCTCCAGCTCCTTTGTTTTCTCTCATACAGCAGGAAACAGTGATGCTGCTCCAGCTCCTGTATTTTGTATAATGGAGGAGGAAGCAGAGACGCAACTCCATCTCCTTTATTTTCTATACTACAGGAGGAAGCAGAGACGCTGCTCCAGCTTCTTTATTTTCTATAATACAGGAGGAAGGAGTGACGCTGCTCCAGCTTCTTTATTTTCTAGAAAACAGGAGGAAGCAGTGACGCTGCTCCAGCTCCTTTATTTTCTATAATACTGGAGAAAGCAGTGACGCTGCTCCAGCTCCTTTATTTTCTAGAATGCAGGAGGAAGCAGAGACGCTGTTCCAGCACCTATATTTATTATAATTCAGGAGGAAGGAGTGACGCTGCTCCAGCTCCTTTATTTTCTAGAATGCAGGAGAAAGCAGTGACGCTGCTCCAGCTCCTTTATTTTCTAGAATGCAGGAGGAAGCAGAGACGCTGTTCCAGCACCTATATTTATTATAATTCAGGAGGAAGCAGTGACGCTGCTCCAGCTGCTATATTTTCTATAATACAGGAGGAAGCAGTAACGCTGCTCCAGCTCCTTTATTTTCTATAATACAGGAGGAGGCCGTGACGCTGCTCCAGCTCCTTTATTTTCTAGAATACAGGAGGAAGCAGTGACGCTGCTCCAGCTCCTTTATTTTCTATAATACAGGAGGAAGCAGTGACGCTGCTCCAGCTCCTTTATTTTCTATAATACAGGAGGAAGCAGTAACGCTGCTCCAGCTCCTTTATTTTCTATAATACAGGAGGAAGCAGTGACGCTGCTCCAGCTCCTTTATTTTCTATAATACAGGATGAAGCAGTGACGCTGCTCCAGCTCCTTTATTTTCTAGAAAACAGCAGGAAGCAGTGACGCTACTCCAGCTCCTTTATTTTCTATAATTCAGGAGGAAGCACGAACGCTGCTCCAGCTCCTTTATTTTCTAGAATACAGGAGGAAGCAGTGACGCTGCTCCACCTCCCTTATTTTCTATAATACAGGAGGAATCAGTGACGCTGCTCCAACTCCTTTATTTTCTATAATACAGGAGGAAGCAGTGACGCTGCTCCAGCTCCTTTATTTTCTATAATACAGGAGGAAGCAGAGACGCTGCTCCAGCTCCTTTATTTTCTATCATACAGGATGAAGCAGTGACACTGCTCCAGCTCCTTTATTTTCTATAATACAGGAGGAAGCAGTGACGCTGCTCCAGCTCCTTTTTTTTCTATCATACAGGATGAAGCAGTGACACTGCTCCAGCTCCTTTATTTTCTATAATACAGGAGGAAGCAGTAACGCTGCTCCAGCTCCTTTATTTTCTATAATACAGGAGGAAGCAGTGACGCTGCTCCAGCTCCTTTATTTTCTACGATACAGGAGGAAGCAGTGACGCTGCTCCAGCTCCTTTATTTTCTATAATACAGGAGGAAGTAGTGAAGCTGCTCCAGCTCCTTTATTTTCTATAATACAGGAGGAAGCAGTGACGCTGCTCCAGCTCCTTTATTTTCTATAATACAGGATGAAGCAGTGACGCTGCTCCAGCTCCTTTATTTTCTAGAAAACAGCAGGAAGCAGTGACGCTACTCCAGCTCCTTTATTTTCTATAATTCAGGAGGAAGCACGAACGCTGCTCCAGCTCCTTTATTTTCTAGAATACAGGAGGAAGCAGTGACGCTGCTCCAGCTCCCTTATTTTCTATAATACAGGAGGAATCAGTGACGCTGCTCCAACTCCTTTATTTTCTATAATACAGGAGGAAGCAGAGACGCTGCTCCAGCTCCTTTATTTTCTATCATACAGGATGAAGCAGTGACACTGCTCCAGCTCCTTTATTTTCTATAATACAGGAGGAAGTAGTGAAGCTTCTCCAAATGCTTTATTTTCTATAATACAGGATGAAGCAGTGATGCTGCTCCAGCTCCTTTATTTTCTATAATACAGGAGAAAGCAGTGATGCTGCTCCAGATCCTTTATTTTCTATAATACAGGAGGAAGCAGAGACGCTGCTCAAGCTTCTTTATTTTCTATAATACAGGAGGAAGCAGTGACTCTGCTCCGGCTTCTTTATTTTCTATAATACACGATGAAGCAGTGACGCTGCTCCAGCTCCTTTACTTTGTATAATACAGGAGGAAGCATTGACGCTGCTCCGGATCCTTTATTTTCTATAATACAGGAGAAAGCAGTGATGCTGCTCCAGATCCTTTATTTTCTATAATACAGGAGGAAGCAGAGACGCTGCTCCAGCTTCTTTATTTTCTATCATACAGGAGGAACCAGTGACGCTGCTCCGGCTTCTTTATTTTCTATAATACAGGATGAAGCAGTGACGCTGCTCCAGCTCCTTTACTTTGTATAATACAGGAGGAAGCATTGACGCTGCTCCAGCTCCTATATTTTCTAGAATACAGGAGGAAGCAGTGACGCTGCTCCAGCTCCTTTATTTTCAATAATACTGGAGGAAGCATTGATGCTGCTACAGATCCTTTATTTTCTATAATACAGGAGGAAGCAGAGACGCTGCTCCTGCTCCTTTATTTTCTATAATACAGGAGGAAGCAGAGACGCTGCTCCAGCTCCTTTATTTTCTATAATACAGGAGGAAGCAGAGACGCTGCTCCAGCTCCTTTATTTTCTATAATACAGGAGGAAGCAGTGATGCTGCTCCAACTCCTTTATTTTCAATAATACAGGAGGAAGCAGTGACGCTGCTGCAGATCATTTATTTTATATAATACAGGAGGAAGCAGAGACGCTGCTCCTGCTCCTTTATTTTCCATAATACAGGAGGAAGCAGAGACGCTGCTCCAGCTCCTTTATTTTCTATAATACAGGAGGAAGCAGAGACACTGCTCCAGCTCCTTTATTTTCTCTAACACAGGAGGAAGCAGTGACGCTGCTGCAGCTCCTTTATTTTCTATAATTCAGGAGGAAGCAGTGACGCTGCTCCAGCTCCTTTATTTTCTATAATTCAGGAGGAAGCAGTGACGCTGCTCCAGCTCCTTTATTTTCTATAATACAGGAGGAAGCAGTGACACTGCTCCAGCTTCTTTATTTTCTATAATACAGGATGAAGCAGTGACGCTGCTCCAGCTCCTTTATTTTCTATAATACAGGAGTAAGCAGTGACGCTGCTCCAGCTCCTTTATTTTATATAGTACAGGAGGAAGCAGAGACGCTGCTCCAGCTCCTTTATTTTCTATAATACAGGAGGAAGCAGTGACGCTGCTCCAGCTTCTTTATTTTCTATAATACAGGAGGAAGTAGTGACGCTGCTCCAGCTCCTTTATTTTCTTTCATACAGGATGAAGCAGTGACACTGCTCCAGCTCCTTTATTTTCTCTAATACAGGTGGACGAAGAGACGCTGCCCCAGCTCCTTTATTTTCTCGAATACAGGTGGACGAAGAGACGCTGCCCCAGCTCCTTTATTTTCGATAATACAGGAGGAAGTAGTGACGCTGCTCCAGCTCCTTTACTTTCTATAATACAGGAGGAAGCAGTGACGCTGCTCCAGCTCCTTTATTTTCTATAATACAGGAGGAAGCAGTGACGCTGCTCCATTCCTTTATTTTCGATAAAACAGGAGGAAGCAGTGACACTGATCCAGATCCTTTATTTTCTATAATACAGCAGGAAGCAGTGACGCTGCTCCAGCTCCTTTATTTTCTATAATACAGGAGGAAGCAGTGACGCTGCTCCAGCTCCTTTATTTTCGATAAAACAGGAGGAAGCAGTGACACTGCTCCAGATCCTTTATTTTCTTTTACACAGGAGGAAGCCGTGACGCTGCTCCAGCTCCTATTTTTTTCTATAATACAGGAGGAAGCAGTGACGCTGCTCCAGCTCCTTTATTTTCTATAATACAGGAGGAAGCAGTGACGCTGCTCCAGCTCTTGTATTTTCTATCATACAGGAGGAAGCAGAGACGCTGCTCCAGCTTCTTTATTTTCTATAATACAGTAGGAAGCAGTGACGCTGCTCCAGCTCCTTTATTATCAATAATACAGGATGAAGCAGAGACGCTGCTCCAGCTGCTTTATTTTCTATAATACAGGAGGAAGTAGTGACGCTGCTCCAGCTCTTTTATTTTCTCTGATACAGGAGGAAGCAGTGACGCTGCTCCAGCTCCTTTATTTTCTATAATACAGCAGGAAGCAGTGACGCTGCTGCAGCTCCTTTATTTTCTATAATACAGGAGGAAGCAGAGAAGCTGTTCCAGCTCCTTTATTTTTTATAATACAGGAGGAAGCAGAGACGCTGCTCCAGCTTCTTTATTTTCTATAATACAGGAGGAAGCAGTGACTCTGCTCCAGCTCCTTTCTTTTCTATAATACAGGAGGAAGCAGTGACGCTGTTTCAGCTCCTATATTTTCTGTAATACAGAAGGAAGCAGAGACGCTGTTCCAGCTCCTTTATTTTCTATAAAACAGGAGGAAGCAGTGACGCTGCTCCAGCTCCTTTATTTTCTATCATACATGAGGAAGCCGTGACGCTGCTCCACATCCTTTATTTTCTATAATACAGGAGGAAGCAGAGACGCTGCTCCAGCTCCTTTATTTTCTGTAATACAGGAGGAAGCAGTGACGCTGCTCCAGCTCCTTTATTTGCTATAATACAGCAGGAAGCAGTGACGCTGCTCCAGCTCCTTTATTTTCTATAATACAGGAGGAAGCAGAGACGCTGCTCCAACTCCTTTATTTTCTATAATACAGGAGGAAGCAGAGACGCTGCTCCAGCTCCTTTATTTTCTATAATACAGGATGAAGCAGTGACGCTGCTCCAGCTCCTTTATTTTCTATAATACAGGAGGCAGCAGTGATGCTGCTCCAGCTCCTTTATTTTCTATAATACAGGAGGAAGCAGTGACGCTGCTCCAGCTCCTTTATTTTCTACAATACAGGAGGAAGCAGTGACGCTGCTCCAGCTCCTTTATTTTCTATAATACAGGAGGAAGCAGTGACGCTGCTCCAGCTCCTTTATTTTCTATAATACAGGAGGAAGCAGTGACGCTGCTCCAGCTCCTTTATTTTCTATAATACAGGAGGAAGCAGTGACGCTGCTCCAGCTCCTTTATTTTCTCTAATAAAGGTGGACGAAGAGACGCTGCTCCAGCTCCTTTATTTTCTATAATACAGGATGAAGCAGTGACGCTGCTCCAGCTCCTTTATTTTCTATAATACAGGAGGCAGCAGTGATGCTGCTCCAGCTCCTTTATTTTCTTTAATACAGGATGAAGCAGTGACACTGCTCCAGCTCCTTTATTTTCTATAATACAGGAGGAAGTAGTGAAGCTGCTCCAGCTCCTTTATTTTCTATAATACAGGAGGAAGCAGTGACGCTGCTCTAGCTCCTTTATTTTCTATCATACATGAGGAAGCCGTGACGCTGCTCCAGATCCTTTATTTTCTATAATACAGGAGGAAGGAGTGACGCTGCTCCAGCTCCTTTATTTTCTATAATACAGGAGGAAGTAGTGAAGCTGCTCCAGCTCCTTTATTTTCTATAATACAGGAGGAAGTAGTGAAGCTGCTCCAGCTCCTTTATTTTCTATAATACAGGAGGAAGTAGTGAAGCTGCTCCAGCTCCTTTATTTTCTATAATACAGGAGGAAGCAGTGACGCTGCTCTAGCTCCTTTATTTTCTATCATACATGAGGAAGCCGTGACGCTGCTCCAGATCCTTTATTTTCTATAATACAGGAGGAAGCAGAGACGCTGCTCCAGCTCCTTTATTTTCTATAATACAGGAGGAAGCATTGACGCTGCTCCAGCTCCTTTATTTTCTATAATACAGCAGGAAGCAGTGACGCTGCTGCAGCTCCTTTATTTTCTATAGGACAGGAGGAAGCAGAGAAGCTGTTCCAGCTCCTTTATTTTTTATAATACAGGAGGAAGCAGAGACGCTGCTCCAGCTTCTTTATTTTCTATAATACAGGAGGAAGCAGTGACTCTGCTCCAGCTCCTTTATTTTCTATAATACAGGAGGAAGCAGTGACGCTGTTTCAGCTCCTATATTTTCTGTAATACAGAAGGATGCAGAGACGCTGTTCCAGCTCCATTATTTTCTATAAAACAGGAGGAAGCAGTGACGCTGCTCCAGCTCCTTTATTTTCTATAATACAGGAGGAAGCAGTGACGCTGCTCCAGCTCCTTTATTTTCTATAATACAGCAGGAAGCAGTGATGCTGCTCCAGCTCCTTTATTTTCTATAATACAGGAGGAAGCAGAAACGCTGCTCCAGCTCCTTTATTTTCTATAATACAGGAGGAAGCAGAGACGCTGCTCCAGCTCCTTTATTTTCTATAATACAGGAAGATGCACAGACGCTGCTCCATCTCCTTTATTTTCTATAATACAGCAGGAAGCAGTGATGCTGCTCCAGCTCCTTTATTTTCTATAATACAGGAGGAAGCAGTGATGCTGCTCCAGCTCCTTTATTTTCTATAATACAGGAGGAAGCAGTGACGCTGCTCCAGCTCCTTTATTTTCTCTAATAAAGGTGGACGAAGAGACGCTGCTCCAGCTTCTTTATTTTCTATAATGCAGGATGAAGCAGAGACGCTGCTCCAGCTCCTTTATTTTCTATAATACAGGAGGAAGCACAGACGCTGCTCCAGCTCCTTTATTTTCTATAAAACAGCAGGAAGCAGAGACGCTGCTCCAGCTCCTTTATTTTCTATAATACAGGAGGAAGCAGTGACGCTGCTCCAGCTCCTTTATTTTCTATAATACAGGAGGAAGCAGTGACGCTGCTCCAGCTCCTTTATTTTCTATAATACAGGAGGAAGCAGTGTCGCTGCTCCAGCTCCTTTATTTTCTATAATACAGGAGGAAGCAGTGACGCTGCTCCAGCTCCTTTATTTTCTATAATACAGGAGGAAGCAGTGCTGCTGCTCCAGCTCCTTTATTTTCTATAATACAGGAGGAAGCAGTGACGCTGCTCCAGCTCCTTTATTTTCTCTAATAAAGGTGGACGAAGAGACGCTGCTCCAGCTTCTTTATTTTCTATAATGCAGGATGAAGCAGAGACGCTGCTCCAGCTCCTTTATTTTCTATAATACAGGAGGAAGCACAGACGCTGCTCCAGCTCCTTTATTTTCTATAATACAGCAGGAAGCAGAGACGCTGCTCCAGCTCCTTTATTTTCTATAATACAGGAGGAAGCAGTGACGCTGCTCCAGCTCCTTTATTTTCTATAATACAGGAGGAAGCAGAGACGCTGCTCCAACTCCTTTATTTTCTATAATACAGGAAGAAGCAGAGACGCTGCTCCAGCTCCTTTATTTTCTATAATACAGGAGGAAGCAGTGACGCTGCTCCAGCTCCTTTATTTTCTATAATACAGGAGGAAGCAGTGACGCTGCTCCAGCTCCTTTATTTTCTATAATACAGGAGGAAGCAGTGACGCTGCTCCAGCTCCTTTATTTTCTCTAATAAAGGTGGACGAAGAGACGCTGCTCCAGCTCCTTTATTTTCTATAATACAGGATGAAGCAGTGACGCTGCTCCAGCTCCTTTATTTTCTATAATACAGGAGGCAGCAGTGATGCTGCTCCAGCTCCTTTATTTTCTTTAATACAGGAGGAAGCAGTGACGCTGCTCCAGCTCCTTTATTTTCTACAATACAGGAGGAAGCAGTGACGCTGCTCCAGCTCCTTTATTTTCTATAATACAGGAGGAAGCAGAGACGCTGCTCCAGCTTCTTTATTTTGTATAATACAGCAGGAAGCAGACACGCTGCTCCAGCTTCTCTATTTTCTGTAATACAGGAGGAAGCAGAGACGCTGTTCCAGCTCCTTTATTTTCTATAATACAGGAGGAAGCAGTGACGCTGCTCCAGTTCCTTCGTTTTCTATAATACAGGAGGAAGCAGTGACGCTGCTCCAGCTCCTTTATTTTCTATAATACAGCAGGAAACAGTGACGCTGCTCCAGCTCCTGTATTTTCTATAATGGAGGAGGAAGCAGAGACGCTGCTCCAGCTCCTTTATTTTCTATAATACAGGAGGAAGCAGTGACGCTGCTCCAGCTCCTTTATTTTCTATAATGCGGGATGAAGCAGTGACGCTGTTCCAGCTCCTTTATTTTCTATAATACAGGAGGAAGCAGAGACGCTGCTCCAGCTTCTTTATTTTCTAGAATGCAGGAGGAAGCAGAGACACTGCTCCAGCTCCTTTATTTTCTATAATACTGGAGAAAGCAGTGACGCTGCTCCAGCTCCATTATTTTCTATAATACAGGAGGAAGCAGAGACGCTGCTCCAGCTCCTTTATTTTCTAGAATGCAGGAGGATGCAGAGACGCTGTTCCAGCACCTATATTTATTATAATTCAGGAGGAAGGAGTGACGCTGCTCCAGCTCCTTTATTTTCTATAATACAGGAGGAAGCAGTGACACTGCTCCAGCTCCTTTATTTTCTATAATACAGGAGGAAGAAGTGAACCTGCTCCAGCTCCTTTATTTTCTATAATCCAGCAGGAAGCAGTGATGCTGCTCCAGCTCCTTTATTTTCTATAATACAGCATGAAGCAGTGACGCTGCTCCAGCTCCTTTATTTTCTATAATACAGGAGGAAGCAGTGACGCTGCTCTAGCTCCTTTATTTTCTATCATACATGAGGAAGCCGTGACGCTGCTCCACATCCTTTATTTTCTATAATACAGGAGGAAGCAGAGACGCTGCTCCAGCTCCTTTATTTTCTATAATACAGGAGGAAGCAGTGACGCTGCTCCAGCTCCTTTATTTTCTATAATACAGCAGGAAACAGTGACGCTGCTCTAGCTCCTTTATTTTCTATAATACAGGATGAAGCAGTGACGCTGCTCCAGCTCCTTTATTATCTATAATACAGGAGGAAGCAGTGACGCTGCTCTAGCTCCTTTATTTTCTATCATACATGAGGAAGCAGTGACGCTGCTCCAGATCCTTTATTTTCTATAATACAGGAGGAAGCAGAGACGCTGCTCCAGCTCCTTTATTTTCTAGTATACTGGAGGAAGCAGAGACGCTGCTCCAGCTCCTTTATTTTCTATAATACAGGAGGTAGCAGAGACACTGCTCCAGCTCCTTTATTTTCTATAATACAGGAGGAAGCAGTGACGCTGCTCCAGTACCTTTATTTTCTATAATACAGCAGGAAGCAGTGATGCTGCTCCAGCTCCTTTATTTTCTATAATACAGGAGGAAGCAGAGACGCTGCTCCAGCTCCTTTATTTTCTATAATACAAGAGGAAGCAGAGACGCTGCTCCAGCTCCTTTATTTTCTATAATACAGGAGGAAGCACAGACGCTGCTCCAGCTCCTTTATTTTCTGTAATACAGCAGGAAGCAGTGATGCTGCTCCAGCTCCTTTATTTTCTATAATACAGGAGGAAGCAGTGATGCTGCTCCAGCTCCTTTATTTTCTATAATACAGGAGGAAGCAGTGACGCTGCTCCAGCTCCTTTATTTTCTCTAATAAAGGTGGACGAAGAGACGCTGCTCCAGCTTCTTTATTTTCTATAATGCCGCATGAAGCAGAGACTCTACTCCAGCTCCTTTATTTTCTATAATACAGGAGGAAGCACAGACGCTGCTCCAGCTCCTTTATTTTCTATAATACAGCAGGAAGCAGAGACGCTGCTCCAGCTCCTTTATTTTCTATAATACAGGAGGAAGCAGTGACGCTGCTCCAGCTCCTTTATTTTCTATAATACAGGAGGAAGCAGTGACGCTGCTCCAGCTCCTTTATTTTCTATAATACAGGAGGAAGCAGTGACGCTGCTCCAGCTCCTTTATTTTCTATAATACAGGAGGAAGCAGTGACGCTGCTCCAGCTCCTTTATTTCTATAATACAGGAGGAAGCAGTGCTGCTGCTCCAGCTCCTTTATTTTCTATAATACAGGAGGAAGCAGTGACGCTGCTCCAGCTCCTTTATTTTCTCTAATAAAGGTGGACGAAGAGACGCTGCTCCAGCTCCTTTATTTTCTATAATACAGGATGAAGCAGTGACGCTGCTCCAGCTCCTTTATTTTCTATAATACAGGAGGCAGCAGTGATGCTGCTCCAGCTCCTTTATTTTCTTTAATACAGGAGGAAGCAGTGACGCTGCTCCAGCTCCTTTATTTTCTACAATACAGGAGGAAACAGTGACGCTGCTCCAGCTCCTTTATTTTCTATAATACAGGAGGAAGCAGAGACGCTGCTCCAGCTTCTTTATTTTGTATAATACAGCAGGAAGCATACACGCTGCTCCAGCTTCTTTATTTTCTGTAATACAGGAGGAAGCAGAGACGCTGTTCCAGCTCCTTTATTTTCTATAATACAGGAGGAAGCAGTGACGCTGCTCCAGTTCCTTCGTTTTCTATAATACAGGAGGAAGCAGTGACGCTGCTCCAGCTCCTTTATTTTCTATAATACAGCAGGAAACAGTGACGCTGCTCCAGCTCCTGTATTTTCTATAATGGAGGAGGAAGCAGAGACGCTTCTCCAGCTCCTTTATTTTCTAGAATACAGGAGGAAGCAGTGACGCTGCTCCAGCTCCTTTATTTTCTATAATGCGGGATGAAGCAGTGACGCTGTTCCAGCTCCTTTATTTTCTATAATACAGGAGGAAGCAGTAACGCTGCTCCAGCTTCTTTATTTTCTATAATACAGGAGGTAGCAGAGACACTGCTCCAGCTCCTTTATTTTCTATAATAGAGGAGGAAGCAGTGACGCTGCTCCAGTACCTTTATTTTCTATAATACAGCAGGAAGCAGTGATGCTGCTCCAGCTCCTTTATTTTCTATAATACAGGAGGAAGCAGAGACGCTGCTCCAGCTCCTTTATTTTCTATAATACAGGAGGAAGCAGAGACGCTGCTCCAGCTCCTTTATTTTCTATAATACAGGAAGATGCACAGACGCTGCTCCAGCTCCTTTATTTTCTGTAATACAGGAGGAAGCAGTGACGCTGCTCCAGCTCCTTTATTTTCTATAATACAGGAGGAAGCAGTGACGCTGCTCCAGCTCCTTTATTTTCTCTAATAAAGGTGGACGAAGAGACGCTGCTCCAGCTCCTTTATTTTCTGTAATACAGGAGGAAGCACAGACGCTGCTCCAGCTCCTTTATTTTCTATAATACAGCAGGAAGCAGAGACGCTGCTCCAGCTCCTTTATTTTCTATAATACAGGAGGAAGCAGTGACGCTGCTCCAGCTCCTTTATTTTCTATAATACAGGAGGAAGCAGTGACGCTGCTCCAGCTCCTTTATTTTCTATAATACAGGAGGAAGCAGTGACGCTGCTCCAGCTCCTTTATTTTCTCTAATAAAGGTGGACGAAGAGACGCTGCTCCAGCTCCTTTATTTTCTATAATACAGGATGAAGCAGTGACGCTGCTCCAGCTCCTTTATTTTCTATAATACAGGAGGCAGCAGTGATGCTGCTCCAGCTCCTTTATTTTCTTTAATACAGGAGGAAGCAGTGACGCTGCTCCAGCTCCTTTATTTTCTACAATACAGCAGGAAGCAGTGACGCTGCTCCAGCTCCTTTATTTTCTATAATACAGGAGGAAGCAGTGACGCTGCTCCAGCTCCTTTATTTTCTATAATACAGGAGGAAGCAGTGACGCTGCTCCAGCTCCTTTATTTTCTATAATACAGGAGGAAGCAGTGACGCTGCTCCAGCTCCTTTATTTTCTCTAATAAAGGTGGACGAAGAGACGCTGCTCCAGCTCCTTTATTTTCTATAATACAGGGTGAAGCAGTGACGCTGCTCCAGCTCCTTTATTTTCTATAATACAGGAGGCAGCAGTGATGCTGCTCCAGCTCCTTTATTTTCTTTAATACAGGAGGAAGCAGTGACGCTGCTCCAGCTCCTTTATTTTCTATAATACAGGATGAAGCAGTGACACTGCTCCAGCTCCTTTATTTTCTATAATACAGGAGGAAGTAGTGAAGCTGCTCCAGCTCCTTTATTTTCTATAATACAGGAGGAAGCAGTGACGCTGCTCTAGCTCCTTTATTTTCTATCATACATGAGGAAGCCGTGACGCTGCTCCAGATCCTTTATTTTCTATAATACAGGAGGAAGGAGTGACGCTGCTCCAGCTCCTTTATTTTCTATAATACAGGAGGAAGTAGTGAAGCTGCTCCAGCTCCTTTATTTTCTATAATACAGGAGGAAGTAGTGAAGCTGCTCCAGCTCCTTTATTTTCTATAATACAGGAGGAAGTAGTGAAGCTGCTCCAGCTCCTTTATTTTCTATAATACAGGAGGAAGCAGTGACGCTGCTCTAGCTCCTTTATTTTCTATCATACATGAGGAAGCCGTGACGCTGCTCCAGATCCTTTATTTTCTATAATACAAGAGGAAGCAGAGACGCTGCTCCAGCTCCTTTATTTTCTATAATACAGGAGGAAGCATTGACGCTGCTCCAGCTCCTTTATTTTCTATAATACAGCAGGAAGCAGTGACGCTGCTGCAGCTCCTTTATTTTCTATAGGACAGGAGGAAGCAGAGAAGCTGTTCCAGCTCCTTTATTTTTTATAATACAGGAGGAAGCAGAGACGCTGCTCCAGCTTCTTTATTTTCTATAATACAGGAGGAAGCAGTGACTCTGCTCCAGCTCCTTTATTTTCTATAATACAGGAGGAAGCAGTGACGCTGTTTCAGCTCCTATATTTTCTGTAATACAGAAGGATGCAGAGACGCTGTTCCAGCTCCATTATTTTCTATAAAACAGGAGGAAGCAGTGACGCTGCTCCAGCTCCTTTATTTTCTATAATACAGGAGGAAGCAGTGACGCTGCTCCAGCTCCTTTATTTTCTATAATACAGCAGGAAGCAGTGATGCTGCTCCAGCTCCTTTATTTTCTATAATACAGGAGGAAGCAGAAACGCTGCTCCAGCTCCTTTATTTTCTATAATACAGGAGGAAGCAGAGACGCTGCTCCAGCTCCTTTATTTTCTATAATACAGGAAGATGCACAGACGCTGCTCCATCTCCTTTATTTTCTATAATACAGCAGGAAGCAGTGATGCTGCTCCAGCTCCTTTATTTTCTATAATACAGGAGGAAGCAGTGATGCTGCTCCAGCTCCTTTATTTTCTATAATACAGGAGGAAGCAGTGACGCTGCTCCAGCTCCTTTATTTTCTCTAATAAAGGTGGACGAAGAGACGCTGCTCCAGCTTCTTTATTTTCTATAATGCAGGATGAAGCAGAGACGCTGCTCCAGCTCCTTTATTTTCTATAATACAGGAGGAAGCACAGACGCTGCTCCAGCTCCTTTATTTTCTATAATACAGCAGGAAGCAGAGACGCTGCTCCAGCTCCTTTATTTTCTATAATACAGGAGGAATCAGTGACGCTGCTCCAGCTCCTTTATTTTCTATAATACAGGAGGAAGCAGTGACGCTGCTCCAGCTCCTTTATTTTCTATAATACAGGAGGAAGCAGTGTCGCTGCTCCAGCTCCTTTATTTTCTATAATACAGGAGGAAGCAGTGACGCTGCTCCAGCTCCTTTATTTTCTATAATACAGGAGGAAGCAGTGCTGCTGCTCCAGCTCCTTTATTTTCTATAATACAGGAGGAAGCAGTGACGCTGCTCCAGCTCCTTTATTTTCTCTAATAAAGGTGGACGAAGAGACGCTGCTCCAGCTCCTTTATTTTCTATAATACAGGAGGAAGCAGAGACGCTGCTCCAGCTTCTTTATTTTGTATAATACAGCAGGAAGCAGACACGCTGCTCCAGCTTCTTTATTTTCTGTAATACAGGAGGAAGCAGAGACGCTGTTCCAGCTCCTTTATTTTCTATAATACAGGAGGAAGCAGTGACGCTGCTCCAGTTCCTTCGTTTTCTATAATACAGGAGGAAGCAGTGACGCTGCTCCAGCTCCTTTATTTTCTATAATACAGCAGGAAACAGTGACGCTGCTCCAGCTCCTGTATTTTCTATAATGGAGGAGGAAGCAGAGACGCTGCTCCAGCTCCTTTGTTTTCTATAATTCAGGAGGAAGCAGAGACGCTGCTCCAGCTTCTTTATTTTCTATAATACAGGAGGAAGGAGTGACGCTGCTCCAGCTCCTTTATTTTCTAGAATGCAGGAGGATGCAGAGACGCTGCTCCAGCTCCTTTATTTTCTATAATACTGGAGAAAGCAGTGACGCTGCTCCAGCTCCTTTATTTTCTAGAATGCAGGAGGAAGCAGAGACGCTGTTCCAGCACCTATATTTATTATAATTCAGGAGGAAGTAGTGAAGCTGCTCCAGCTCCTTTATTTTCTATAATACAGGAGGAAGCAGTGATGCTGCTCCAGCTCCTTTATTTTCTATAATACAGCATGAAGCAGTGACGCTGCTCCAGCTCCTTTATTTTCTATAATACAGGAGGAAGCAGTGACGCTGCTCTAGCTCCTTTATTTTCTATCATACATGAGGAATCCGTGACGCTGCTCCAGATCCTTTATTTTCTATAATACAGGAGGAAGCAGAGACGCTGCTCCAGCTCCTTTATTTTCTACAATACAGGAGGAAGCAGTGACGCTGCTCCAGCTCCTTTATTTTCTATAATACAGGAGGAAGCAGAGACGCTGCTCCAGCTTCTTTATTTTGTATAATACAGCAGGAAGCAGACACGCTGCTCCAGCTTCTTTCTTTTCTGTAATACAGGAGGAAGCAGAGACGCTGTTCCAGCTCCTTTATTTTCTATAATACAGGAGGAAGCAGTGACGCTGCTCCAGTTCCTTCGTTTTCTATAATACAGGAGGAAGCAGTGACGCTGCTCCAGCTCCTTTATTTTCTATAATACAGCAGGAAACAGTGACGCTGCTCCAGCTCCTGTATTTTCTATAATGGAGGAGGAAGCACAGACGCTGCTCCAGCTCCTTTATTTTCTATAATACAGGAGGAAGCAGTGACGCTGCTCCAGCTCCTTTAATTTCTATAATGCGGGATGAAGCAGTGACGCTGTTCCAGCTCCTTTATTTTCTATAATACAGGAGGAAGCACAGACGCTGCTCCAGCTCCTTTATTTTGTATAATACAGCAGGAAGCAGAGACGCTGCTCCAGCTCCTTTATTTTCTATAATACAGGAGGAAGCAGTGACGCTGCTCCAGCTCCTTTATTTTCTATAATACAGGAGGAAGCAGTGACGCTGCTCCAGCTCCTTTATTTTCTATAATACAGGAGGAAGCAGTGACGCTGCTCCAGTTCCTTCGTTTTCTATAATACAGGAGGAAGCAGTGACGCTGCTCCAGCTCCTTTATTATCTATAATACAGCAGGAAACAGTGACGCTGCTCCAGCTCCTGTATTTTCTATAATGGAGGAGGAAGCAGAGACGCTGCTCCAGCTCCTTTATTTTCTATAATACAGGAGGAAGCAGTGACGCTGCTCCAGCTCCTTTATTTTCCATAATGCGGGATGAAGCAGTGACGCTGTTCCAGCTCCTTTATTTTCTATAATACAGGAGGAAGCAGAGACGCTGCTCCAGCTTCTTTATTTTCTATAATACAGGAGGAAGGAGTGACGCTGCTCCAGCTCCTTTATTTTCTAGAATGCAGGAGGAAGCAGGGACGCTGCTCCAGCTCCTTTATTTTCTATAATACTGGAGAAAGCAGTGACGCTGCTCCAGCTCCTTTATTTTCTAGAATGCAGGAGGAAGCAGAGACGCTGTTCCAGCTCCTTTATTTTCTATAATACAGGAGGAAGTAGTGAAGCTGCTCCAGCTCCTTTATTTTCTATAATACAGGAGGAAGCAGAGACGCTGCTCCAGCTCCTTTATTTTCTATAATACAGGAGGAAGCAGAGACGCTGCTCCAGCTCCTTTATTTTCTATAATACAGGAGGAAGCACAGACGCTGCTCCAGCTCCTTTATTTTCTGTAATACAGCAGGAAGCAGTGATGCTGCTCCAGCTCCTTTATTTTCTATAATACAGGAGGAAGCAGTGATGCTGCTCCAGCTCCTTTATTTTCTATAATACAGGAGGAAGCAGTGACGCTGCTCCAGCTCCTTTATTTTCTCTAATAAAGGTGGACGAAGAGACGCTGCTCCAGCTTCTTTATTTTCTATAATACAGGAGGAAGCATTGACGCTGCTCCAGCTCCTTTATTTTCTATAATACAGCAGGAAGCAGAGACGCTGCTCCAGCTCCTTTATTTTCTATAATACAGGAGGAAGCAGTGACGCTGCTCCAGCTCCTTTATTTTCTATAATACAGGAGGAAGCAGTGACGCTGCTCCAGCTCCTTTATTTTCTATAATACAGGAGGAAGCAGTGACGCTGCTCCAGCTCCTTTATTTTCTATAATACAGGAGGAAGCAGTGACGCTGCTCCAGCTTCTTTATTTTCTATAATACAGGAGGAAGCAGAGACGCTGCTCCAGCTCCTTTATTTTCTATAATACAGGAGGAAGCAGTGACGCTGCTCCAGCTCCTTTATTTTCTATAATACAGGATGAAGCAGTGACGCTGCTCCAGCTCCTTTATTTTCTATAATACAGGAGGCAGTAGTGATGCTGCTCCAGCTCCTTTATTTTCTTTAATACAGGAGGAAGCAGTGACGCTGCTCCAGCTCCTTTATTTTCTACAATACAGGAGGAAACAGTGATGCTGCTCCAGCTCCTTTATTTTCTATAATACAGGAGGAAGCAGAGACGCTGCTCCAGCTTCTTTATTTTGTATAATATAGCAGGAAGAAAACACGCTGCTCCAGCTTCTTTATTTTCTGTAATACAGGAGGAAGCAGAGACGCTGTTCCAGCTCCTTTATTTTCTATAATACAGGAGGAAGCAGTGACGCTGCTCCAGTTCCTTCGTTTTCTATAATACAGGAGGAAGCAGTGACGCTGCTCCAGCTCCTTTATTTTCTATAATACAACAGGAAACAGTGACGCTGCTCCAGCTCCTGTATTTTCTATAATGGAGGAGGAAGCAGAGACGCTGCTCCAGCTCCTTTATTTTCTATAATACAGGAGGAAGCAGTGACGCTGCTCCAGCTCCTTTATTTTCTATAATGCGGGATGAAGCAGTGACGCTGTTCCAGCTCCTTTATTTTCTATAATACAGGAGGAAGCAGAGACGCTGCTCCAGCTTCTTTATTTTCTATAATACAGGAGGAAGCAGTGACGCTGCTCCAGCTCCTTTATTTTCTAGAATGCAGGAGGAAGCAGAGACGCTGCTCCAGCTCCTTTATTTTCTAGAATGCAGGAGGAAGCAGAGACGCTGTTCCAGCTCCTTTATTTTCTATAATACAGGAGGAAGCAGTGACGCTGCTCTAGCTCCTTTATTTTCTATAATACAGGAGGAAGTAGTGAATCTGCTCCAGCTCCTTTATTTTCTATAATACAGGAGGAAGCAGTGATGCTGCTCCAGTTCCTTCGTTTTCTATAATACAGGAGGAAGCAGTGACGCTGCTCCAGCTCCTTTATTTTCTATAATACAGCAGGAAACAGTGACGCTGCTCCAGCTCCTGTATTTTCTATAATGGAGGAGGAAGCACAGACGCTGCTCCAGCTCCTTTATTTTCTATAATACAGGAGGAAGCAGTGACGCTGCTCCAGCTCCTTTAATTTCTATAATGCGGGATGAAGCAGTGACGCTGTTCCAGCTCCTTTATTTTCTATAATACAGGAGGAAGCACAGACGCTGCTCCAGCTCCTTTATTTTGTATAATACAGCAGGAAGCAGAGACGCTGCTCCAGCTCCTTTATTTTCTATAATACAGGAGGAAGCAGTGACGCTGCTCCAGCTCCTTTATTTTCTATAATACAGGAGGAAGCAGTGACGCTGCTCCAGCTCCTTTATTTTCTATAATACAGGAGGAAGCAGTGACGCTGCTCCAGTTCCTTCGTTTTCTATAATACAGGAGGAAGCAGTGACGCTGCTCCAGCTCCTTTATTTTCTATAATACAGCAGGAAACAGTGACGCTGCTCCAGCTCCTGTATTTTCTATAATGGAGGAGGAAGCAGAGACGCTGCTCCAGCTCCTTTATTTTCTATAATACAGGAGGAAGCAGTGACGCTGCTCCAGCTCCTTTATTTTCCATAATGCGGGATGAAGCAGTGACGCTGTTCCAGCTCCTTTATTTTCTATAATACAGGAGGAAGCAGAGACGCTGCTCCAGCTTCTTTATTTTCTATAATACAGGAGGAAGGAGTGACGCTGCTCCAGCTCCTTTATTTTCTAGAATGCAGGAGGAAGCAGGGACGCTGCTCCAGCTCCTTTATTTTCTATAATACTGGAGAAAGCAGTGACGCTGCTCCAGCTCCTTTATTTTCTAGAATGCAGGAGGAAGCAGAGACGCTGTTCCAGCTCCTTTATTTTCTATAATACAGGAGGAAGTAGTGAAGCTGCTCCAGCTCCTTTATTTTCTATAATACAGGAGGAAGCAGAGACGCTGCTCCAGCTCCTTTATTTTCTATAATACAGGAGGAAGCAGAGACGCTGCTCCAGCTCCTTTATTTTCTATAATACAGGAGGAAGCACAGACGCTGCTCCAGCTCCTTTATTTTCTGTAATACAGCAGGAAGCAGTGATGCTGCTCCAGCTCCTTTATTTTCTATAATACAGGAGGAAGCAGTGATGCTGCTCCAGCTCCTTTATTTTCTATAATACAGGAGGAAGCAGTGACGCTGCTCCAGCTCCTTTATTTTCTCTAATAAAGGTGGACGAAGAGACGCTGCTCCAGCTTCTTTATTTTCTATAATACAGGAGGAAGCATTGACGCTGCTCCAGCTCCTTTATTTTCTATAATACAGCAGGAAGCAGAGACGCTGCTCCAGCTCCTTTATTTTCTATAATACAGGAGGAAGCAGTGACGCTGCTCCAGCTCCTTTATTTTGTATAATACAGGAGGAAGCAGTGACGCTGCTCCAGCTCCTTTATTTTCTATAATACAGGAGGAAGCAGTGACGCTGCTCCAGCTCCTTTATTTTCTATAATACAGGAGGAAGCAGTGACGCTGCTCCAGCTCCTTTATTTTCTATAATACAGGAGGAAGCAGAGACGCTGCTCCAGCTCCTTTATTTTCTATAATACAGGAGGAAGCAGTGACGCTGCTCCAGCTCCTTTATTTTCTATAATACAGGATGAAGCAGTGACGCTGCTCCAGCTCCTTTATTTTCTATAATACAGGAGGCAGTAGTGATGCTGCTCCAGCTCCTTTATTTTCTTTAATACAGGAGGAAGCAGTGACGCTGCTCCAGCTCCTTTATTTTCTACAATACAGGAGGAAACAGTGATGCTGCTCCAGCTCCTTTATTTTCTATAATACAGGAGGAAGCAGAGACGCTGCTCCAGCTTCTTTATTTTGTATAATATAGCAGGAAGAAAACACGCTGCTCCAGCTTCTTTATTTTCTGTAATACAGGAGGAAGCAGAGACGCTGTTCCAGCTCCTTTATTTTCTATAATACAGGAGGAAGCAGTGACGCTGCTCCAGTTCCTTCGTTTTCTATAATACAGGAGGAAGCAGTGACGCTGCTCCAGCTCCTTTATTTTCTATAATACAGCAGGAAACAGTGACGCTGCTCCAGCTCCTGTATTTTCTATAATGGAGGAGGAAGCAGAGACGCTGCTCCAGCTCCTTTATTTTCTATAATACAGGAGGAAGCAGTGACGCTGCTCCAGCTCCTTTATTTTCTATAATGCGGGATGAAGCAGTGACGCTGTTCCAGCTCCTTTATTTTCTATAATACAGGAGGAAGCAGAGACGCTGCTCCAGCTTCTTTATTTTCTATAATACAGGAGGAAGCAGTGACGCTGCTCCAGCTCCTTTATTTTCTAGAATGCAGGAGGAAGCAGAGACGCTGCTCCAGCTCCTTTATTTTCTAGAATGCAGGAGGAAGCAGAGACGCTGTTCCAGCTCCTTTATTTTCTATAATACAGGAGGAAGCAGTGACGCTGCTCTAGCTCCTTTATTTTCTATAATACAGGAGGAAGTAGTGAATCTGCTCCAGCTCCTTTATTTTCTATAATACAGGAGGAAGCAGTGATGCTGCTCCAGCTCCTTTATTTTCTATAATACAGCATGAAGCAGTGACGCTGCTCCAGCTCCTTTATTTTCTATAATACAGGAGGAAGCAGTGACGCTGCTCTAGCTCCTTTATTTTCTATCATACATGAGGAAGCCGTGACGCTGCTCCAGCTCCTTTACTTTGTATAATACAGGAGGAAGCAGAGACGCTGCTCCAGCTCCTTTATTTTCTATAATACAGGAGGAAGCAGTGACGCTGCTCCAGCTCCTTTATTTTCTCTAATACAGGAGGAAGCAGTGACGCTGCTGCAGCTACTTTATTTTCTATTAGACAGGAGGAAGCAGAGAAGCTGTTCCAGCTCCTTTATTTTTTATAATACAGGAGGAAGCAGAGACGCTGCTCCAGCTTCTTTATTTTCTATAATACAGGAGGAAGCAGTGACTCTGCTCCAGCTCCTTTATTTTCTATAATACAGGAGGAAGCAGTGACGCTGTTTCAGCTCCTATATTTTCTGTAATACAGAAGGATGCAGAGACGCTGTTCCAGCTCCATTATTTTCTATAAAACAGGAGGAAGCAGTGACGCTGCTCCAGCTCCTTTATTTTCTATAATACAGGAGGAAGCAGTGACGCTGCTCCAGCTCCTTTATTTTCTATAATACAGGAGGAAGCAGAGACGCTGCTCCAGCTTCTTTATTTTCTATAATGCTGGATGAAGCAGTGACGCTGCTCCAGCTCCTTTATTTTCTATAATACAGGAGAAAGCAGTGACGCTGCTCCAGCTCCTTTATTTTCTATAATACAGGATGAAGCAGTGACACTGCTCCAGCTCCTTTATTTTCTATAATACAGGAGGAAGTAGTGAAGCTGCTCCAGCTCCTTTATTTTCTATAATACAGGAGGAAGCAGTGACGCTGCTCCAGCTCCTTTATTTTCTATAATACAGCAGGAAACAGTGACGCTGCTCTAGCTCCTTTATTTTCTATAATACAGGATGAAGCAGTGACGCTGCTCCAGCTCCTTTATTATCTATAATACAGGAGGAAGCAGTGACGCTGCTCTAGCTCCTTTATTTTCTATCATACATGAGGAAGCAGTGACGCTGCTCCAGATCCTTTATTTTCTATAATACAGGAGGAAGCAGAGACGCTGCTCCAGCTCCTTTATTTTCTAGTATACTGGAGGAAGCAGAGACGCTGCTCCAGCTCCTTTATTTTCTATAATACAGGAGGTAGCAGAGACACTGCTCCAGCTCCTTTATTTTCTATAATACAGGAGGAAGCAGTGACGCTGCTCCAGTACCTTTATTTTCTATAATACAGCAGGAAGCAGTGATGCTGCTCCAGCTCCTTTATTTTCTATAATACTGGAGGAAGCAGAGACGCTGCTCCAGCTCCTTTATTTTCTATAATACAGGAGGAAGCAGAGACGGTGCTCCAGCTCCTTTATTTTCTATAATACAGGAGGAAGCACAGACGCTGCTCCAGCTCCTTTATTTTCTATAATACAGCAGGAAGCAGTGATGCTGCTCCAGCTCCTTTATTTTCTATAATACAGGAGGAAGCAGTGATGCTGCTCCAGCTCCTTTATTTTCTATAATACAGGAGGAAGCAGTGACGCTGCTCCAGCTCCTTTATTTTCTCTAATAAAGGTGGACGAAGAGACGCTGCTCCAGCTTCTTTATTTTCTATAATGCAGGATGAAGCAGAGACGCTGCTCCAGCTCCTTTATTTTCTATAATACAGCAGGAAGCAGAGACGCTGCTCCAGCTCCTTTATTTTCTATAATACAGGAGGAAGCAGTGACGCTGCTCCAGCTCCTTTATTTTCTATAATACAGGAGGAAGCAGTGACGCTGCTCCAGCTCCTTTATTTTCTATAATACAGGAGGAAGCAGTGACGCTGCTCCAGCTCCTTTATTTTCTATAATACAGGAGGAAGCAGTGCTGCTGCTCCAGCTCCTTTATTTTCTATAATACAGGAGGAAGCAGTGACGCTGCTCCAGCTCCTTTATTTTCTCTAATAAAGGTGGACGAAGAGACGCTGCTCCAGCTCCTTTATTTTCTATAATACAGGATGAAGCAGTGACGCTGCTCCAGCTCCTTTATTTTCTATAATACAGGAGGAAGCAGTGACGCTGCTCCAGCTCATTTATTTTCTATAATACAGCAGGAAGCAGAGACGCTGCTCCAGCTCCTTTATTTTCTATAATACAGGAGGAAGCACAGACGCTGCTCCAGCTCCTTTATTTTCTATAATACAGCAGGAAGCAGAGACGCTGCTCCAGCTCCTTTATTTTCTATAATACAGGAGGAAGCAGTGACGCTGCTCCAGCTCCTTTATTTTCTATAATACAGGAGGAAGCAGTGACGCTGCTCCAGCTCCTTTATTTTCTATAATACAGGAGGAAGCAGTGACGCTGCTCCAGCTCCTTTATTTTCTATAATACAGGAGGAAGCAGTGACGCTGCTCCAGCTCCTTTATTTTCTACAATACAGGAGGAAGCAGTGACGCTGCTCCAGCTCCTTTATTTTCTATAATACAGGAGGAAGCAGAGACGCTGCTCCAGCTTCTTTATTTTGTATAATACAGCAGGAAGCAGACACGCTGCTCCAGCTTCTTTCTTTTCTGTAATACAGGAGGAAGCAGAGACGCTGTTCCAGCTCCTTTATTTTCTATAATACAGGAGGAAGCAGTGACGCTGCTCCAGTTCCTTCGTTTTCTATAATACAGGAGGAAGCAGTGACGCTGCTCCAGTTCCTTCGTTTTCTATAATACAGCAGGAAACAGTGACGCTGCTCCAGCTCCTGTATTTTCTATAATGGAGGAGGAAGCACAGACGCTGCTCCAGCTCCTTTATTTTCTACAATACAGGAGGAAGCAGTGACGCTGCTCCAGCTCCTTTATTTTCTATAATACAGGAGGAAGCAGAGACGCTGCTCCAGCTTCTTTATTTTGTATAATACAGCAGGAAGCAGACACGCTGCTCCAGCTTCTTTATTTTCTGTAATACAGGAGGAAGCAGAGACGCTGTTCCAGCTCCTTTATTTTCTATAATACAGGAGGAAGCAGTGACGCTGCTCCAGTTCCTTCGTTTTCTATAATACAGGAGGAAGCAGTGACGCTGCTCCAGCTCCTTTATTTTCTATAATACAGCAGGAAACAGTGACGCTGCTCCAGCTCCTGTATTTTCTATAATGGAGGAGGAAGCAGAGACGCTGCTCCAGCTCCTTTATTTTCTATAATACAGGAGGAAGCAGTGACGCTGCTCCAGCTCCTTTATTTTCTATAATGCGGGATGAAGCAGTGACGCTGTTCCAGCTCCTTTATTTTCTATAATACAGGAGGAAGCACAGACGCTGCTCCAGCTCCTTTATTTTGTATAATACAGCAGGAAGCAGAGACGCTGCTCCAGCTCCTTTATTTTCTATAATACAGGAGGAAGCAGTGACGCTGCTCCAGCTCCTTTATTTTCTATAATTCAGGAGGAAGCAGTGACGCTGCTCCAGCTCCTTTATTTTCTATAATACAGGAGGAAGCAGTGACACTGCTCCAGCTCCTTTATTTTCTATAATACAGGAGGAAGCAGTGACGCTGCTCCAGCTCCTTTATTTTCTATAATACAGGAGGAAGCAGTGCTGCTGCTCCAGCTCCTTTATTTTCAAGAATACAGGAGGAAGCAGTGACGCTGCTCCAGCTCTTTTATTTTCTCTAATAAAGGTGGACGAAGAGACGCTGCTCCAGCTCCTTTATTTTCTATTATACAGGATGAAGCAGTGACGCTGCTCCAGCTCCTTTATTTTCTATAATACAGGAGGCAGCAGTGATGCTGCTCCAGCTCCTTTATTTTCTTTAATACAGGAGGAAGCAGTGACGCTGCTCCAGCTCCTTTATTTTCTACAATACAGGAGGAAGCAGTGACGCTGCTCCAGCTCCTTTATTTTCTATAATACAGGAGGAAGCAGAGACGCTGCTCCAGCTTCTTTATTTTGTATAATACAGCAGGAAGCAGACACGCTGCTCCAGCTTCTTTATTTTCTGTAATACAGGAGGAAGCAGAGACGCTGTTCCAGCTCCTTTATTTTCTATAATACAGGAGGAAGCAGTGACGCTGCTCCAGTTCCTTCGTTTTCTATAATGGAGGAGGAAGCAGAGACGCTGCTCCAGCTCCTTTATTTTCTATAATACAGGAGGAAGCAGTGACGCTGCTCCAGCTCCTTTATTTTCTATAATGCGGGATGAAGCAGTGACGCTGTTCCAGCTCCTTTATTTTCTATAATACAGGAGGAAGCAGAGACGCTGCTCCAGCTTCTTTATTTTCTATAATACAGGAGGAAGGAGTGACGCTGCTCCAGCTCCTTTATTTTCTAGAATGCAGGAGGAAGCAGAGACGCTGCTCCAGCTCCTTTATTTTCTATAATACTGGAGAAAGCAGTGACGCTGCTCCAGCTCCTTTATTTTCTAGAATGCAGGAGGAAGCAGAGACGCTGTTCCAGCTCCTTTATTTTCTATAATACAGGAGGAAGTAGTGAAGCTGCTCCAGCTCCTTTATTTTCTATAATACAGGAGGAAGCAGTGTTGCTGCTCCAGCTCCTTTATTTTCTATAATACAGCATGAAGCAGTGACGCTGCTCCAGATCCTTTATTTTCTATAATACAGGAGGAAGCAGTGACGCTGCTCTAGCTCCTTTATTTTCTATCATACATGAGGAAGCCGTGACGCTGCTCCCGATCCTTTATTTTCTATAATACAGGAGGAAGCAGAGACGCTGCTCCAGCTCCTTTATTTTCTATAATACAGGAGGAAGCAGTGACGCTGTTTCAGCTCCTATATTTTCTGTAATTCAGAAGGATGCAGAGAGACGCTGTTCCAGCTCCATTATTTTCTATAAAACAGGAGGAAGCAGTGACGCTGCTCCAGCTCCTTTATTTTCTATAATACAGGAGGAAGCAGTGACGCTGCTCCAGCTCCTTTATTTTCTATAATACAGGATGAAGCAGTGACGCTGCTCCAGCTCCTTTATTTTCTATAATACAGGATGAAGCAGTGACACTGCTCCAGCTCCTTTATTTTCTATAATACAGGAGGAAGTAGTGAAGCTGCTCCAGCTCCTTTATTTTCTATAATACAGGAGGAAGCAGTGACGCTGCTCCAGCTCCTTTATTTTCTATAATACAGCAGGAAACAGTGACGCTGCTCTAGCTCCTTTATTTTCTATAATACAGGAGGAAGCAGTGACGCTGCTCCAGCTCCTTTATTATCTATAATACAGGAGGAAGCAGTGACGCTGCTCTAGCTCCTTTATTTTCTATCATACATGAGGAAGCAGTGACGCTGCTCCAGATCCTTTATTTTCTATAATACAGGAGGAAGCAGAGACGCTGCTCCAGCTCCTTTATTTTCTAGTATACTGGAGGAAGCAGAGACGCTGCTCCAGCTCCTTTATTTTCTATAATACAGGAGGTAGCAGAGACACTGCTCCAGCTCCTTTATTTTCTATAATACAGGAGGAAGCAGTGACGCTGCTCCAGTACCTTTATTTTCTATAATACAGCAGGAAGCAGTGATGCTGCTCCAGCTCCTTTATTTTCTATAATACAGGAGGAAGCAGAGACGCTGCTCCAGCTCCTTTATTTTCTATAATACCGGAGGAAGCAGAGACGCTGCTCCAGCTCCTTTATTTTCTATAATACAGGAGGAAGCACAGACGCTGCTCCAGCTCCTTTATTTTCTGTAATACAGCAGGAAGCAGTGATGCTGCTCCAGCTCCTTTATTTTCTTTAATACAGGAGGAAGCAGTGACGCTGCTCCAGCTCCTTTATTTTCTACAATACAGGAGGAAGCAGTGATGCTGCTCCAGCTCCTTTATTTTCTTTAATACATGAGGAAGCAGTGACGCTGCTCCAGATCCTTTATTTTCAATAATACAGCAGGAAGCAGTGATGCTGCTCCAGCTCCTTTATTTTCTATAATACAGGAGGAAGCAGTGACGCTGCTCCAGCTCCTTTATTTTCTCTAATAAAGGTGGACGAAGAGACGCTGCTCCAGCTTCTTTATTTTCTATAATACAGGAGGAAGCAGTGACGCTGCTCCAGCTCCTTTATTTTCTATAATACAGGAGGAAGCAGAGACGCTGCTCCAGCTCCTTTATTTTCTATAATACAGCAGGAAGCAGAGACGCTGCTCCAGCTCCTTTATTTTCTATAATACAGGAGGAAGCAGTGATGCTGCTCCAGCTCCTTTATTTTCTATAATACAGGAGGAAGCAGTGACGCTGCTCCAGCTCCTTTATTTTCTATAATACAGGAGGAAGCAGTGACGCTGCTCCAGCTCCTTTATTTTCTATAATACAGGAGGAAGCAGTGACGCTGCTCCAGCTCCTTTATTTTCTATAATACAGGAGGAAGCAGTGACGCTGCTCCAGCTCCTTTATTTTCTATAATACAGGATGAAGCAGTGACGCTGCTCCAGCTCCTTTATTTTCTATAATACAGGAGGCAGTAGTGATGCTGCTCCAGCTCCTTTATTTTCTTTAATACAGGAGGAAGCAGTGACGCTGCTCCAGCTCCTTTATTTTCTACAATACAGGAGGAAACAGTGACGCTGCTCCAGCTCCTTTATTTTCTATAATACAGGAGGAAGCAGAGACGCTGCTCCAGCTTCTTTATTTTGTATAATATAGCAGGAAGAAAACACGCTGCTCCAGCTTCTTTATTTTCTGTAATACAGGAGGAAGCAGAGACGCTGTTCCAGCTCCTTTATTTTCTATAATACAGGAGGAAGCAGTGACGCTGCTCCAGTTCCTTCGTTTTCTATAATACAGGAGGAAGCAGTGACGCTGCTCCAGCTCCTTTATTTTCTATAATACAGCAGGAAACAGTGACGCTGCTCCAGCTCCTGTATTTTCTATAATGGAGGAGGAAGCAGAGACGCTTCTCCAGCTCCTTTATTTTCTATAATACAGGAGGAAGCAGTGACGCTGCTCCAGCTCCTTTATTTTCTATAATGCGGGATGAAGCAGTGACGCTGTTCCAGCTCCTTTATTTTCTATAATACAGGAGGAAGCAGAGACGCTGCTCCAGCTTCTTTATTTTCTATAATACAGGAGGTAGCAGAGACACTGCTCCAGCTCCTTTATTTTCTATAATAGAGGAGGAAGCAGTGACGCTGCTCCAGTACCTTTATTTTCTATAATACAGCAGGAAGCAGTGATGCTGCTCCAGCTCCTTTATTTTCTATAATACAGGAGGAAGCAGAGACGCTGCTCCAGCTCCTTTATTTTCTATAATACAGGAGGAAGCAGAGACGCTGCTCCAGCTCCTTTATTTTCTATAATACAGGAAGATGCACAGACGCTGCTCCAGCTCCTTTATTTTCTATAATACAGCAGGAGGCAGTGATGCTGCTCCAGCTCCTTTATTTTCTGTAATACAGGAGGAAGCAGTGACGCTGCTCCAGCTCCTTTATTTTCTATAATACAGGAGGAAGCAGTGACGCTGCTCCAGCTCCTTTATTTTCTCTAATAAAGGTGGACGAAGAGACGCTGCTCCAGCTTCTTTATTTTCTATAATGCAGGATGAAGCAGAGACGCTGCTCCAGCTCCTTTATTTTCTATAATACAGGAGGAAGCACAGACGCTGCTCCAGCTCCTTTATTTTCTATAATACAGCAGGAAGCAGAGACGCTGCTCCAGCTCCTTTATTTTCTATAATACAGGAGGAAGCAGTGACGCTGCTCCAGCTCCTTTATTTTCTATAATACAGGAGGAAGCAGTGACGCTGCTCCAGCTCCTTTATTTTCTATAATACAGGAGGAAGCAGTGACGCTGCTCCAGCTGCTTTATTTTCTATAATACAGGAGGAAGCAGTGACGCTGCTCCAGCTCCTTTATTTTCTATAATACAGGAGGAAGCAGTGACGCTGCTCCAGCTCCTTTATTTTCTATAATACAGGAGGAAGCAGTGCTGCTGCTCCAGCTCCTTTATTTTCTATAATACAGGAGGAAGCAGTGACGCTGCTCCAGTTCCTTCGTTTTCTATAATACAGGAGTAAGCAGTGATGCTGCTCCAGCTCCTTTATTTTCTATAATACAGGAGGAAGCAGTGACGCTGCTCTAGCTCCTTTATTTTCTATAATACAGGAGGAAGTAGTGAAGCTGCTCCAGCTCCTTTATTTTCTATAATACAGCAGGAAGCAGTGATGCTGCTCCAGCTCCTTTATTTTCTATAATTCAGGAGGAAGTAGTGAAGCTGCTCCAGCTCCTTTATTTTCTATAATACAGGAGTAAGCAGTGATGCTGCTCCAGCTCCTTTATTTTCTATAATACAGCATAAAGCAGTGACGCTGCTCCAGCTCCTTTATTTTCTATAATACAGGAGGAAGCAGTGACGCTGCTCTAGCTCCTTTATTTTCTATCATACATGAGGAAGCCGTGACGCTGCTCCAGATCCTTTATTTTCTATAATACAGGAGGAAGCAGTGACGCTGCTCCAGCTCCTTTATTTTCTATAATACAGGAGGAAGCAGTGACGCTGCTCCAGCTCCTTTATTTTCTATAATACAGGAGGAAGCAGTGACGCTGCTCCAGCTCCTTTATTTTCTATAATACAGCAGGAAGCAGTGATGCTGCTCCAGCTCCTTTATTTTCTATAATACAGGAGGAAGCAGAGACGCTGCTCCAGCTCCTTTATTTTCTATAATACAGGAAGATGCACAGACGCTGCTCCATCTCCTTTATTTTCTATAATACAGGAGGAAGCAGTGATGCTGCTCCAGCTCCTTTATTTTCTATAATACAGGAGGAAGCAGAGACGCTGCTCCAGCTCCTTTATTTTCTATAATACAGGAAGATGCACAGACGCTGCTCCATCTCCTTTATTTTCTATAATACAGGAGGAAGCAGTGATGCTGCTCCAGCTCCTTTATTTTCTATAATACAGCAGGAAGCAGTGATGCTGCTCCAGCTCCTTTATTTTCTATAATACAGGAGGAAGCAGAGACGCTGCTCCAGCTCCTTTATTTTCTATAATACAGGAAGATGCACAGACGCTGCTCCATCTCCTTTATTTTCTATAATACAGCAGGAAGCAGTGATGCTGCTCCAGCTCCTTTATTTTCTATAATACAGGAGGAAGCAGTGATGCTGCTCCAGCTCCTTTATTTTCTATAATACAGGAGGAAGCAGTGACGCTGCTCCAGCTCCTTTATTTTCTATAATACAGGAGGAAGCAGTGACGCTGCTCTGGCTCCTTTATTTTCTATCATACATGAGGAAGCCGTGACGCTGCTCCAGATCCTTTATTTTCTATAATACAGGAGGAAGCAGTGACGCTGCTCCAGCTCCTTTATTTTCTATAATACAGGAGGAAGCAGTGACGCTGCTCCAGCTCCTTTATTTTCTATAATACAGGAGGAAGCAGTGACGCTGCTCCAGCTCCTTTATTTTCTATAATACAGCAGGAAGCAGTGATGCTGCTCCAGCTCCTTTATTTTCTATAATACAGGAGGAAGCAGAGACGCTGCTCCAGCTCCTTTATTTCGTATAATACAGCAGGAAGCAGTGATGCTGCTCCAGCTCCTTTATTTTCTATAATACAGGAGGAAGCAGAGACGCTGCTCCAGCTCCTTTATTTTCTATAATACAGGAAGATGCACAGACGCTGCTCCATCTCCTTTATTTTCTATAATACAGGAGGAAGCAGTGATGCTGCTCCAGCTCCTTTATTTTCTATAATACAGGAGGAAGCAGAGACGCTGCTCCAGCTCCTTTATTTTCTATAATACAGGAAGATGCACAGACGCTGCTCCATCTCCTTTATTTTCTATAATACAGGAGGAAGCAGTGATGCTGCTCCAGCTCCTTTATTTTCTATAATACAGCAGGAAGCAGTGATGCTGCTCCAGCTCCTTTATTTTCTATAATACAGGAGGAAGCAGAGACGCTGCTCCAGCTCCTTTATTTTCTATAATACAGGAAGATGCACAGACGCTGCTCCATCTCCTTTATTTTCTATAATACAGCAGGAAGCAGTGATGCTGCTCCAGCTCCTTTATTTTCTATAATACAGGAGGAAGCAGTGATGCTGCTCCAGCTCCTTTATTTTCTATAATACAGGAGGAAGCAGTGACGCTGCTCCAGCTCCTTTATTTTCTCTAATAAAGGTGGACGAAGAGACGCTGCTCCAGCTTCTTTATTTTCTATAATGCAGGATGAAGCAGAGACGCTGCTCCAGCTCCTTTATTTTCTATAATACAGGAGGAAGCACAGACGCTGCTCCAGCTCCTTTATTTTCTATAAAACAGCAGGAAGCAGAGACGCTGCTCCAGCTCCTTTATTTTCTATAATCCAGGAGGAAGCAGTGACGCTGCTCCAGCTCCTTTATTTTCTATAATACAGCAGGAAGCAGTGACGCTGCTCCAGCTCCTTTATTTTCTATAATACAGCAGGAAGCAGAGACGCTGCTCCAGCTCCTTTATTTTCTATAATACAGGAGGAAGCAGTGACCCTGCTCCAGCTCCTTTATTTTCTATAATACAGGAGGAAGCAGTGACGCTGCTCCAGCTCCTTTATTTTCTATAATACAGGAGGAAGCAGTGACGCTGCTCCAGCTCCTTTATTTTCTATAATACAGGAGGAAGCAGTGACGCTGCTCCAGCTCCTTTATTTTCTATAATACAGGAGGAAGCAGTGCTGCTGCTCCAGCTCATTTATTTTCTATAATACAGGAGGAAGCAGTGACGCTGCTCCAGCTCCTTTATTTTCTAGTATACTGGAGGAAGCAGTGACTCTGCTCCAACTCCTTTATTTTCTCTAATAAAGGTGGACGAAGAGACGCTGCTCCAGCTCCTTTATTTTCTATAATACAGGATGAAGCAGTGACGCTGCTCCAGCTCCTTTATTTTCTATAATACAGGAGGCAGCAGTGATGCTGCTCCAGCTCCTTTATTTTCTTTAATACAGGAGGAAGCAGTGACGCTGCTCCAGCTCCTTTATTTTCTAGAATACAGGAGGAAGCAGTGACGCTGCTCCAGCTCCTTTATTTTCTATAATACAGGAGGAAGCAGAGACGCTGTTCCAGCTTCTTTATTTTGTATAATACAGCAGGAAGCAGACACGCTGCTCCAGCTTCTTTATTTTCTGTAATACAGGAGGAAGCAGTGACGCTGTTCCAGCTCCTTTATTTACTATAATACAGGAGGAAGCAGTGACGCTGCTCCAGTTCCTTCGTTTTATATAATACAGGAGGAAGCAGTGACGCTGCTCCAGCTCCTTTATTTTCTATAATACAGCAGGAAACAGTGACGCTGCTCCAGCTCCTGTATTTTCTATAATGGAGGAGGAAGCAGAGACGCTGCTCCAGCTCCTTTATTTTCTATAATACAGGAGGAAGCAGTGACGCTGCTCCAGCTCCTTTATTTTCTATAATGCGGGATGAAGCAGTGACGCTGTTCCAGCTCCTTTATTTTCTATAATACAGGAGGAAGCAGAGACGCTGCTCCAGCTTCTTTATTTTCTATAATACAAGAGGAAGGAGTGACGCTGCTCCAGCTCCTTTATTTTCTAGAATGCAGGAGGAAGCAGAGACGCTGCTCCAGCTCCTTTATTTTCTATAATACTGGAGAAAGCAGTGACGCTGCTCCAGCTCCTTTATTTTCTAGAATGCAGGAGGAAGCAGAGACGCTGTTCCAGCTCCTTTATTTTCTATAATACAGGAGGAAGTAGTGAAGCTGCTCCAGCTCCTTTATTTTCTATAATACAGGAGGAAGCAGTGATGCTGCTCCAGCTCCTTTATTTCCTATAATACAGCATGAAGCAGTGACGCTGCTCGAGCTCCTTTATTTTCTATAATACAGGAGGAAGCAGTGACGCTGCTCTAGCTCCTTTATTTTCTATCATACATGAGGAAGCCGTGACGCTACTCCAGATCCTTTATTTTCTATAATACAGGAGGAAGCAGTGACGCTGCTCCAGCTCTTTTATTTTCTATAATACAGGAGGAAGCAGAGACGCTGCTCCAGCTCCTTTATTTTCTATAATACAGGAGGAAGCAGTGACGCTGCTCCAGCTCCTTTATTTTCTATAATACAGCAGGAAGCAGTGACGCTGCTGCAGCTCCTTTATTTTCTATAAGACAGGAGGAAGCAGAGAAGCTGTTCCAGCTCCTTTATTTTTTATAATACAGGAGGAAGCAGAGACGCTGCTCCAGCTTCTTTATTTTCTATAATACAGGAGGAAGCAGTGACTCTGCTCCAGCTCCTTTATTTTCTATAATACAGGAGGAAGCAGTGACGCTGTTTCAGCTCCTATATTTTCTGTAATACAGAAGGATGCAGAGACGCTGTTCCAGCTCCATTATTTTCTATAAAACAGGAGGAAGCAGTGACGCTGCTCCAGCTCCTTTATTTTCTATAATACAGGAGGAAGCAGTGACGCTGCTCCAGCTCCTTTATTTTCTATAATACAGGAGGAAGCAGAGACGCTGCTCCAGCTTCTTTATTTTCTATAATGCTGGATGAAGCAGTGACGCTGCTCCAGCTCCTTTATTTTCTATAATAAAGGAGAAATCAGTGACGCTGTTCCAGCTCCTTTATTTTCTATAATACAGGATGAAGCAGTGACGCTGCTCCAGCTCCTTTATTTTCTATAATACAGGATGAAGCAGTGACACTGCTCCAGCTCCTTTATTTTCTATAATACAGCAGGAAGTAGTGAAGCTGCTCCAGCTCCTTTATTTTCTATAATACAGGAGGAAGCAGTGACGCTGCTCCAGCTCCTTTATTTTCTATAATACAGCAGGAAACATTGACGCTGCTCTAGCTCCTTTATTTTCTATAATACAGGATGAAGCAGTGACGCTGCTCCAGCTCCTTTATTATCTATAATACAGGAGGAAGCAGTGACGCTGCTCTAGCTCCTTTATTTTCTATCATACATGAGGAAGCAGTGACGCTGCTCCAGATCCTTTATTTTCTATAATACAGGAGGAAGCAGAGACGCTGCTCCAGCTCCTTTATTTTCTAGTATAGTGGAGGAAGCAGAGACGCTGCTCCAGCTCCTTTATTTTCTATAATACAGGAGGTAGCAGAGACACTGCTCCAGCTCCTTTATTTTCTATAATACAGGAGGAAGCAGTGACGCTGCTCCAGTACCTTTATTTTCTATAATACAGCAGGAAGCAGTGATGCTGCTCCAGCTCCTTTATTTTCTATAATACAGGAGGAAGCAGAGACGCTGCTCCAGCTCCTTTATTTTCTATAATACAGGAGGAAGCAGAGACGCTGCTCCAGCTCCTTTATTTTCTATAATACAGGAGGAAGCACAGACGCTGCTCCAGCTCCTTTATTTTCTATAATACAGCAGGAATCAGTGATGCTGCTCCAGCTCCTTTATTTTCTATAATACAGGAGGAAGCAGTGATGCTGGTCCAGCTCCTTTATTTTCTATAATACAGCAGGAAGCAGTGACACTGCTCCAGCTCCTTTATTTTCTCTAATAAAGGTGGACGAAGAGACGCTGCTCCAGCTTCTTTATTTTCTATAATACAGGAGGAAGCAGTGACGCTGCTCCAGCTCCTTTATTTTCTATAATACAGGAGGAAGCAGTGACACTGCTCCAGCTCCTTTATTTTCTCTAATAAAGGGGGACGAAGAGACGCTGCTCCAGCTTCTTTATTTTCTATAATGCAGGATGAAGCAGAGACGCTGCTCCAGCTCCTTTATTTTCTATAATACAGGAGGAAGCACAGACGCTGCTCCAGCTCCTTTATTTTCTATAATACAGCAGGAAGCAGAGACGCTGCTCCAGCTCCTTTATTTTCTATAATACAGGAGGAAGCAGTGACGCTGCTCCAGCTCCTTTATTTTCTATAATACAGGAGGAAGCAGTGACGCTGCTCCAGCTCCTTTATTTTGTATAATACAGGAGGAAGCAGTGACGCTGCTCCAGCTCCTTTATTTTCTATAATACAGGAGGAAGCAGTGCTGCTGCTCCAGCTCCTTTATTTTCTATAATACAGGAGGAAGCAGTGACGCTGCTCCAGCTCCTTTATTTTCTCTAATAAAGGTGGACGAAGAGACGCTGCTCCAGCTCCTTTATTTTCTATAATACAGGATGAAGCAGTGACGCTGCTCCAGCTCCTTTATTTTCTATAATACAGGAGGCAGCAGTGATGCTGCTCCAGCTCCTTTATTTTCTATAATACAGGAGGAAGCAGTGACGCTGCTCCAGCTCCTTTATTTTCTACAATACAGGAGGAAGCAATGTCGCTGCTCCAGCTCCTTTATTTTCTATAATACAGGAGGAAGCAGAGACGCTGCTCCAGCTTCTTTATTTTGTATAATACAGCAGGAAGCAGACACGCTGCTCCAGCTTCTTTCTTTTCTGTAATACAGGAGGAAGCAGAGACGCTGTTCCAGCTCCTTTATTTTCTATAATACAGGAGGAAGCAGTGACGCTGCTCCAGTTCCTTCGTTTTCTATAATACAGGAGGAAGCAGTGACGCTGCTCCAGCTCCTTTATTTTCTATAATACAGCAGGAAACAGTGACGCTGCTCCAGCTCCTGTATTTTCTATAATGGAGGAGGAAGCAGAGACGCTGCTCCAGCTCCTTTATTTTCTATAATACAGGAGGAAGCAGTGACGCTGCTCCAGCTCCTTTATTTTCTATAATGCGGGATGAAGCAGTGACGCTGTTCCAGCTCCTTTATTTTCTATAATACAGGAGGAAGCAGAGACGCTGCTCCAGCTTCTTTATTTTCTATAATACAGGATGAAGGAGTGACGCTGCTCCAGCTCCTTTATTTTCTAGAATGCAGGAGGAAGCAGAGACGCTGCTCCAGGTCCTTTATTTTCTATAATACTGGAGAAAGCAGTGACGCTGCTCCAGCTCCTTTATTTTCTAGAATGCAGGAGGAAGCAGAGACGCTGTTCCAGCTCCTTTATTTTCTATAATACAGGAGGAAGTAGTGACCCTGCTCCAGCTCCTTTATTTTCTATAATACAGGAGGAAGTAGTGAAGCTGCTCCAGCTCCTTTATTTTCTATAATACAGGAGGAAGCAGTGACGCTGTTTCAGCTCCTATATTTTCTGTAATACAGAAGGATGCAGAGACGCTGTTCCAGCTCCATTATTTTCTATAAAACAGGAGGAAGTAGTGACCCTGCTCCAGCTCCTTTATTTTCTATAATACAGGAGGAAGTAGTGAAGCTGCTCCAGCTCCTTTATTTTCTATAATACAGGAGGAAGCAGTGATGCTGCTCCAGCTCCTTTATTTTCTATAAGACAGCATGAAGCAGTGACGCTGCTCCAGCTCCTTTATTTTCTATAATACAGGAGGAAGCAGTGACGCTGCTCTAGCTCCTTTATTTTCTATCATACATGAGGAAGCCGTGACGCTGCTCCAGATCCTTTATTTTCTATAATACAGGAGGAAGCAGAGACGCTGCTCCAGCTCCTTTATTTTCTATAATACAGGAAGAAGCAGTGACGCTGCTCCAGCTCCTTTATTTTCTATAATACAGCAGGAAGCAGTGACGCTGCTGCAGCTCCTTTATTTTCTATAAGACAGGAGGAAGCAGAGAAGCTGTTCCAGCTCCTTTATTTTTTATAATACAGGAGGAAGCAGTGACTCTGCTCCAGCTCCTTTATTTTCTATAATACAGGAGGAAGCAGTGACGCTGTTTCAGCTCCTATATTTTCTGTAATACAGAAGGATGCAGAGACGCTGTTCCAGCTCCATTATTTTCTATAAAACAGGAGGAAGCAGTGACGCTGCTCCAGCTCCTTTATTTTCTATAATACAGGAGGAAGCAGTGACGCTGCTCCAGCTCCTGTATTTTCTATAATACAGCAGGAAACAGTGACGCTGCTCCAGCTCCTGTATTTTTTATAATGGAGGAGGAAGCAGAGACGCTGCTCCAGCTCCTTTATTTTCTATAATACAGGAGGAAGCAGTGACGCTGCTCCAGCTCCTTTATTTTCTATAATGCGGGATGAAGCAGTGACGCTGTTCCAGCTCCTTTATTTTCTATAATACAGGAGGAAGCAGAGACGCTGCTCCAGCTTCTTTATTTTCTATAATACAGGAGGAAGGAGTGACGCTGCTCCAGCTCCTTTATTTTCTAGAATGCAGGAGGAAGCAGAGACGCTGCTCCAGCTCCTTTATTTTCTATAATACTGGAGAAAGCAGTGACGCTGCTCCAGCTCCTTTATTTTCTAGAATGCAGGAGGAAGCAGAGACGCTGTTCCAGCACCTATATCTATTATAATTCAGGAGGAAGCAGTGACGCTGCTCCAGCTCCTTTATTTTCTATAATACAGGAGGAAGTAGTGAAGCTGCTCCAGCTCCTTTATTTTCTATAATACAGGAGGAAGCAGTAATGCTGCTCCAGCTCCTTTATTTTCTATAATACAGGATGAAGCAGTGACGCTGCTCCAGCTCCTTTATTTTCTATAATACAGGAGGAAGCAGTGACGCTGCTCTAGCTCTTTTATTTTCTATCATACATGAGGAAGCCGTGACGCTGCTCCAGATCCTTTATTTTCTATAATACAGGAGGAAGCAGAGACGCTGCTCCAGCTCCTTTATTTTCTATAATACAGCAGGAAGCAGAGACGCTGCTCCAGCTCCTTTATTTTCTATAATACAGGAGGAAGCAGTGACGCTGCTCCAGCTCCTTTATTTTCTATAATACAGGAGGAAGCAGTGACGCTGCTCCAGCTCCTTTATTTTCTATAATACAGGATGAAGCAGTGACACTGCTCCAGCTCCTTTATTTTCTATAATACAGGAGGAAGTAGTGACACTGCTCCAGCTCCTTTATTTTCTATAATACAGGAGGAAGCAGTGACGCTGCTCCAGCTCCTTTATTTTCTATAATACAGCAGGAAACAGTGACGCTGCTCTAGCTCCTTTATTTTCTATCATACATGAGGAAGCAGTGACGCTGCTCCAGCTCCTTTATTTTCTAGAATACAGGAGGAAGCAGTGACGCTGCTCCAGCTCCTTTATTTTCTATAATACAGGATGAAGCAGTGACACTGCTCCAGCTCCTTTATTTTCTATAATACAGGAGGAAGTAGTGAAGCTGCTCCAGCTCCTTTATTTTCTATAATACAGGAGGAAGCAGTGACGCTGCTCCAGCTCCTTTATTTTCTATAATACAGCAGGAAACAGTGACGCTGCTCTAGCTCCTTTATTTTCTATAATACAGGATGAAGCAGTGACGCTGCTCCAGCTCCTTTATTATCTATAATACAGGAGGAAGCAGTGATGCTGCTCTAGCTCCTTTATTTTCTATCATACATGAGGAAGCAGTGACGCTGCTCCAGATCCTTTATTTTCTATAATACAGGAGGAAGCAGAGGCGCTGCTCCAGCTCCTTTATTTTCTAGTATACTGGAGGAAGCAGAGACGCTGCTCCAGCTCCTTTATTTTCTATAATACAGGAGGTAGCAGAGACACTGCTCCAGCTCCTTTATTTTCTAGAATACAGGAGGAAGCAGTGACGCTGCTCCAGCTCCTTTATTTTCTATAATACAGGAGGAAGCAGTGACGCTGCTCCAGCTCCTTTATTTTCTATAATACAGGAGGAAGCAGAGACGCTGCTCCAGCTCCTTTATTTTCTATAATACAGGAGGAAGCACAGACGCTGCTCCAGCTCCTTTATTTTCTATAATACAGCAGGAAGCACTGATGCTGCTCCAGCTCCTTTATTTTCTATAATACAGGAGGAAGCAGTGATGCTGCTCCAGCTCCTTTATTTTCTATAATACAGGAGGAAGCAGTGACGCTGCTCCAGCTCCTTTATTTTCTCTAATAAAGGTGGACGAAGAGACGCTGCTCCAGCTCCTTTATTTTCTATAATACAGGATGAAGCAGTGACGCTGCTCCAGCTCCTTTATTTTCTATAATACAGGAGGCAGCAGTGATGCTGCTCCAGCTCCTTTATTTTCTTTAATACAGGAGGAAGCAGTGACGCTGCTCCAGCTCCTTTATTTTCTACAATACAGGAGGAAGCAGTGACGCTGCTCCAGCTCCTTTATTTTCTATAATACAGGAGGAAGCAGAGACGCTGCTCCAGCTTCTTTATTTTGTATAATACAGCAGGAAGCAGACACGCTGCTCCAGCTTCTTTATTTTCTGTAATACAGGAGGAAGCAGAGACGCTGTTCCAGCTCCTTTATTTTCTATAATACAGGAGGAAGCAGTGACGCTGCTCCAGTTCCTTCGTTTTATATAATACAGGAGGAAGCAGTGACGCTGCTCCAGCTCCTTTATTTTCTATAATACAGCAGGAAACAGTGACGCTGCTCCAGCTCCTGTATTTTCTATAATGGAGGAGGAAGCAGAGACGCTGCTCCAGCTCCTTTATTTTCTATAATACAGGAGGAAGCAGTGACGCTGCTCCAGCTCCTTTATTTTCTATAATGCGGGATGAAGCAGTGACGCTGTTCCAGCTCCTTTATTTTCTATAATACAGGAGGAAGCGGAGACGCTGCTCCAGCTTCTTTATTTTCTATAATACAGGAGGAAGGAGTGACGCTGCTCCAGCTCCTTTATTTTCTAGAATGCAGGAGGAAGCAGAGACGCTGCTCCAGCTCCTTTATTTTCTATAATACTGGAGAAAGCAGTGACGCTGCTCCAGCTCCTTTATTTTCTAGAATGCAGGAGGAAGCAGAGACGCTGTTCCAGCTCCTTTATTTTCTATAATACAGGAGGAAGTAGTGAAGCTGCTCCAGCTCCTTTATTTTCTATAATACAGGAGGAAGCAGTGATGCTGCTCCAGCTCCTTTATTTTCTATAATACAGCATGAAGCAGTGACGCTGCTCGAGCTCCTTTATTTTCTATAATACAGGAGGAAGCAGTGACGCTGCTCCAGATCCTTTATTTTCTATAATACAGGAGGAAGCAGTGACGCTGCTCCAGCTCTTTTATTTTCTATAATACAGGAGGAAGCAGAGACGCTGCTCCAGCTCCTTTATTTTCTATAATACAGGAGGAAGCAGTGACGCTGCTCCAGCTCCTTTATTTTCTATAATACAGCAGGAAGCAGTGACGCTGCTGCAGCTCCTTTATTTTCTATAAGACAGGAGGAAGCAGAGAAGCTGTTCCAGCTCCTTTATTTTTTATAATACAGGAGGAAGCAGAGACGCTGCTCCAGCTTCTTTATTTTCTATAATACAGGAGGAAGCAGTGACTCTGCTCCAGCTCCTTTATTTTCTATAATACAGGAGGAAGCAGTGACGCTGTTTCAGCTCCTATATTTTCTGTAATACAGAAGGATGCAGAGACGCTGTTCCAGCTCCATTATTTTCTATAAAACAGGAGGAAGCAGTGACGCTGCTCCAGCTCCTTTATTTTCTATAATACAGGAGGAAGCAGTGACGCTGCTCCAGCTCCTTTATTTTCTATAATACAGGAGGAAGCAGAGACGCTGCTCCAGCTTCTTTATTTTCTATAATGCTGGATGAAGCAGTGACGCTGCTCCAGCTCCTTTATTTTCTATAATACAGGAGAAAGCAGTGACGCTGTTCCAGCTCCTTTATTTTCTATAATACAGGATGAAGCAGTGACGCTGCTCCAGCTCCTTTATTTTCTATAATACAGGATGAAGCAGTGACACTGCTCCAGCTCCTTTATTTTCTATAATACAGGAGGAAGTAGTGAAGCTGCTCCAGCTCCTTTATTTTCTATAATACAGGAGGAAGCAGTGACGCTGCTCCAGCTCCTTTATTTTCTATAATACAGCAGGAAACAGTGACGCTGCTCTAGCTCCTTTATTTTCTATAATACAGGATGAAGCAGTGACGCTGCTCCAGCTCCTTTATTATCTATAATACAGGAGGAAGCAGTGACGCTGCTCTAGCTCATTTATTTTCTATCATACATGAGGAAGCAGTGACGCTGCTCCAGATCCTTTATTTTCTATAATACAGGAGGAAGCAGAGACGCTGCTCCAGCTCCTTTATTTTCTAGTATAGTGGAGGAAGCAGAGACGCTGCTCCAGCTCCTTTATTTTCTATAATACAGGAGGTAGCAGAGACACTGCTCCAGCTCCTTTATTTTCTATAATACAGGAGGAAGCAGTGACGCTGCTCCAGTACCTTTATTTTCTATAATACAGCAGGAAGCAGTGATGCTGCTCCAGCTCCTTTATTTTCTATAATACAGGAGGAAGCAGAGACGCTGCTCCAGCTCCTTTATTTTCTATAATACAGGAGGAAGCAGAGACGGTGCTCCAGCTCCTTTATTTTCTATAATACAGGAGGAAGCACAGACGCTGCTCCAGCTCCTTTATTTTCTATAATACAGCAGGAAGCAGTGATGCTGCTCCAGCTCCTTTATTTTCTATAATACAGGAGGAAGCAGTGATGCTGGTCCAGCTCCTTTATTTTCTATAATACAGGAGGAAGCAGTGACACTGCTCCAGCTCCTTTATTTTCTCTAATAAAGGTGGACGAAGAGACGCTGCTCCAGCTTCTTTATTTTCTATAATGCAGGATGAAGCAGAGACGCTGCTCCAGCTCCTTTATTTTCTATAATACAGGAGGAAGCACAGACGCTGCTCCAGCTCCTTTATTTTCTATAATACAGCAGGAAGCAGAGACGCTGCTCCAGCTCCTTTATTTTCTATAATACAGGAGGAAGCAGTGACGCTGCTCCAGCTCCTTTATTTTCTATAATACAGGAGGAAGCAGTGACGCTGCTCCAGCTCCTTTATTTTCTATAATACAGGAGGAAGCAGTGACGCTGCTCCAGCTCCTTTATTTTGTATAATACAGGAGGAAGCAGTGACGCTGCTCCAGCTCCTTTATTTTCTATAATACAGGAGGAAGCAGTGCTGCTGCTCCAGCTCCTTTATTTTCTATAATACAGGAGGAAGCAGTGACGCTGCTCCAGCTCCTTTATTTTCTCTAATAAAGGTGGACGAAGAGACGCTGCTCCAGCTCCTTTATTTTCTATAATACAGGATGAAGCAGTGACGCTGCTCCAGCTCCTTTATTTTCTATAATACAGGAGGCAGCAGTGATGCTGCTCCAGCTCCTTTATTTTCTATAATACAGGAGGAAGCAGTGACGCTGCTCCAGCTCCTTTATTTTCTACAATACAGGAGGAAGCAATGTCGCTGCTCCAGCTCCTTTATTTTCTATAATACAGGAGGAAGCAGAGACGCTGCTCCAGCTTCTTTATTTTGTATAATACAGCAGGAAGCAGACACGCTGCTCCAGCTTCTTTCTTTTCTGTAATACAGGAGGAAGCAGAGACGCTGTTCCAGCTCCTTTATTTTCTATAATACAGGAGGAAGCAGTGACGCTGCTCCAGTTCCTTCGTTTTCTATAATACAGGAGGAAGCAGTGACGCTGCTCCAGCTCCTTTATTTTCTATAATACAGCAGGAAACAGTGACGCTGCTCCAGCTACTGTATTTTCAAAAATGGAGGAGGAAGCAGAGACGCTGCTCCAGCTCCTTTATTTTCTATAATACAGGAGGAAGCAGTGACGCTGCTCCAGCTCCTTTATTTTCTATAATGCGGGATGAAGCTGTGACGCTGTTCCAGCTCCTTTATTTTCTATAATACAGGAGGAAGCAGAGACGCTGCTCCAGCTTCTTTATTTTCTACAATACAGGAGGAAGGAGTGACGCTGCTCCAGCTCCTTTATTTTCTAGAATGCAGGAGGAAGCAGAGACGCTGCTCCAGCTCCTTTATTTTCTATAATACTGGAGAAAGCAGTGACGCTGCTCCAGCTCCTTTATTTTCTAGAATGCAGGAGGAAGCAGAGACGCTGTTCCAGCTCCATTATTTTCTATAATTCAGGAGGAAGTAGTGAAGCTGCTCCAGCTCCTTTATTTTCTATAATACAGGAGGAAGCAGTGATGCTGCTCCAGCTCCTTTATTTTCTATAATACAGGAGGAAGCAGTGACGCTGCTCTAGCTCCTTTATTTTCTATCATACATGAGGAAGCCGTGACGCTGCTCCAGATCCTTTATTTTCTATAATACAGGAGGAAGCAGTGACGCTGCTCCAGCTCCTTTATTTTCTATAATACAGCAGGAAGCAGTGACGCTGCTGCAGCTCCTTTATTTTCTATAAGACAGGAGGAAGCAGAGAAGCTGTTCCAGCTCCTTTATTTTTTATAATACAGGAGGAAGCAGTGACTCTGCTCCAGCTCCTTTATTTTCTATAATACAGGAGGAAGCAGTGACGCTGTTTCAGCTCCTATATTTTCTGTAATACAGAAGGATGCAGAGACGCTGTTCCAGCTCCATTATTTTCTATAAAACAGGAGGAAGCAGTGACGCTGCTCCAGCTCCTTTATTTTCTATAATACAGGAGGAAGCAGTGACGCTGCTCCAGCTCCTTTATTTTCTATAATACAGGAGGAAGCAGAGACGCTGCTCCAGCTTCTTTATTTTCTATCATGCAGGAAGAAGCAGTGACGCTGCTCCAGCTCCTTTATTTTCTATAATACAGGAGAAAGCAGTGACGCTGCTCCAGCTCCTTTATTTTCTATAATACAGGATGAAGCAGTGACGCTGCTCCAGCTCCTTTATTTTCTATAATACCGGAGGAAGCAGTGACGCTGTTCCAGCTCCTTTGTTTTCTATAATACAGGAGGAAGCAGAGACGCTGCTCCAGCTTCTTTATTTTCTATAATTCAGGATGAAGCAGTGACGCTGCTCCAGCTCCTTTATTTTCTATAATACAGGAGAAAGCAGTGACGCTGCTCCAGCTCCTTTATTTTCTAGAATGCAGGAGGAAGCAGAGACGCTGTTCCCGCACCTATATTTATTATAATTCAGGAGGAAGCAGTGACGCTGCTACAGCTCCTTTTTTTTCTATAATGCGGGATGAAGCAGTGACGCTGTTCCAGCTCCTTTATTTTCTATAACACAGGAGGAAGCAGAGACGCTGCCAGAGCTCCTATATTTTCTATAATACAGGAGGAAGCAGTAACGCTGCTCCAGCTCCTTTATTTTCTAGAATACAGGAGGAAGCAGTGACGCTGCTCCAGCTCCTTTATTTTCTATAATACAGGATGAAGCAGTGACACTGCTCCAGCTCCTTTATTTTCTATAATACAGGAGGAAGTAGTGAAGCTGCTCCAGCTCCTTTATTTTCTATAATACAGGAGGAAGCAGAGACGCTGCCAGAGCTCCTATATTTTCTATAATACAGGAGGAAGCAGTAACGCTGCTCCAGCTCCTTTATTTTCTATAATACAGGAGGAAGCAGAGACGCTGCTCCAGCTTCTTTATTTTTTATAATACAGGATGAAGGAGTGACGCTGCTCCAGCTCCTTTATTTTCTAGAATGCAGGAGGAAGCAGAGACGCTGCTCCAGGTCCTTTATTTTCTATAATACTGGAGAAAGCAGTGACGCTGCTCCAGCTCCTTTATTTTCTAGAATGCAGGAGGAAGCAGAGACGCTGTTCCAGCTCCTTTATTTTCTATAATACAGGAGGAAGTAGTGACCCTGCTCCAGCTCCTTTATTTTCTATAATACAGGAGGAAGTAGTGAAGCTGCTCCAGCTCCTTTATTTTCTATAATACAGGAGGAAGCAGTGACGCTGTTTCAGCTCCTATATTTTCTGTAATACAGAAGGATGCAGAGACGCTGTTCCAGCTCCATTATTTTCTATAAAACAGGAGGAAGTAGTGACCCTGCTCCAGCTCCTTTATTTTCTATAATACAGGAGGAAGTAGTGAAGCTGCTCCAGCTCCTTTATTTTCTATAATACAGGAGGAAGCAGTGATGCTGCTCCAGCTCCTTTATTTTCTATAAGACAGCATGAAGCAGTGACGCTGCTCCAGCTCCTTTATTTTCTATAATACAGGAGGAAGCAGTGACGCTGCTCTAGCTCCTTTATTTTCTATCATACATGAGGAAGCCGTGACGCTGCTCCAGATCCTTTATTTTCTATAATACAGGAGGAAGCAGAGACGCTGCTCCAGCTCCTTTATTTTCTATAATACAGGAAGAAGCAGTGACGCTGCTCCAGCTCCTTTATTTTCTATAATACAGCAGGAAGCAGTGACGCTGCTGCAGCTCCTTTATTTTCTATAAGACAGGAGGAAGCAGAGAAGCTGTTCCAGCTCCTTTATTTTTTATAATACAGGAGGAAGCAGTGACTCTGCTCCAGCTCCTTTATTTTCTATAATACAGGAGGAAGCAGTGACGCTGTTTCAGCTCCTATATTTTCTGTAATACAGAAGGATGCAGAGACGCTGTTCCAGCTCCATTATTTTCTATAAAACAGGAGGAAGCAGTGACGCTGCTCCAGCTCCTTTATTTTCTATAATACAGGAGGAAGCAGTGACGCTGCTCCAGCTCCTGTATTTTCTATAATACAGCAGGAAACAGTGACGCTGCTCCAGCTCCTGTATTTTTTATAATGGAGGAGGAAGCAGAGACGCTGCTCCAGCTCCTTTATTTTCTATAATACAGGAGGAAGCAGTGACGCTGCTCCAGCTCCTTTATTTTCTATAATGCGGGATGAAGCAGTGACGCTGTTCCAGCTCCTTTATTTTCTATAATACAGGAGGAAGCAGAGACGCTGCTCCAGCTTCTTTATTTTCTATAATACAGGAGGAAGGAGTGACGCTGCTCCAGCTCCTTTATTTTCTAGAATGCAGGAGGAAGCAGAGACGCTGCTCCAGCTCCTTTATTTTCTATAATACTGGAGAAAGCAGTGACGCTGCTCCAGCTCCTTTATTTTCTAGAATGCAGGAGGAAGCAGAGACGCTGTTCCAGCACCTATATCTATTATAATTCAGGAGGAAGCAGTGACGCTGCTCCAGCTCCTTTATTTTCTATAATACAGGAGGAAGTAGTGAAGCTGCTCCAGCTCCTTTATTTTCTATAATACAGGAGGAAGCAGTAATGCTGCTCCAGCTCCTTTATTTTCTATAATACAGGATGAAGCAGTGACGCTGCTCCAGCTCCTTTATTTTCTATAATACAGGAGGAAGCAGTGACGCTGCTCTAGCTCTTTTATTTTCTATCATACATGAGGAAGCCGTGACGCTGCTCCAGATCCTTTATTTTCTATAATACAGGAGGAAGCAGAGACGCTGCTCCAGCTCCTTTATTTTCTATAATACAGCAGGAAGCAGAGACGCTGCTCCAGCTCCTTTATTTTCTATAATACAGGAGGAAGCAGTGACGCTGCTCCAGCTCCTTTATTTTCTATAATACAGGAGGAAGCAGTGACGCTGCTCCAGCTCCTTTATTTTCTATAATACAGGATGAAGCAGTGACACTGCTCCAGCTCCTTTATTTTCTATAATACAGGAGGAAGTAGTGACACTGCTCCAGCTCCTTTATTTTCTATAATACAGGAGGAAGCAGTGACGCTGCTCCAGCTCCTTTATTTTCTATAATACAGCAGGAAACAGTGACGCTGCTCTAGCTCCTTTATTTTCTATCATACATGAGGAAGCAGTGACGCTGCTCCAGCTCCTTTATTTTCTAGAATACAGGAGGAAGCAGTGACGCTGCTCCAGCTCCTTTATTTTCTATAATACAGGATGAAGCAGTGACACTGCTCCAGCTCCTTTATTTTCTATAATACAGGAGGAAGTAGTGAAGCTGCTCCAGCTCCTTTATTTTCTATAATACAGGAGGAAGCAGTGACGCTGCTCCAGCTCCTTTATTTTCTATAATACAGCAGGAAACAGTGACGCTGCTCTAGCTCCTTTATTTTCTATAATACAGGATGAAGCAGTGACGCTGCTCCAGCTCCTTTATTATCTATAATACAGGAGGAAGCAGTGATGCTGCTCTAGCTCCTTTATTTTCTATCATACATGAGGAAGCAGTGACGCTGCTCCAGATCCTTTATTTTCTATAATACAGGAGGAAGCAGAGGCGCTGCTCCAGCTCCTTTATTTTCTAGTATACTGGAGGAAGCAGAGACGCTGCTCCAGCTCCTTTATTTTCTATAATACAGGAGGTAGCAGAGACACTGCTCCAGCTCCTTTATTTTCTAGAATACAGGAGGAAGCAGTGACGCTGCTCCAGCTCCTTTATTTTCTATAATACAGGAGGAAGCAGTGACGCTGCTCCAGCTCCTTTATTTTCTATAATACAGGAGGAAGCAGAGACGCTGCTCCAGCTCCTTTATTTTCTATAATACAGGAGGAAGCACAGACGCTGCTCCAGCTCCTTTATTTTCTATAATACAGCAGGAAGCACTGATGCTGCTCCAGCTCCTTTATTTTCTATAATACAGGAGGAAGCAGTGATGCTGCTCCAGCTCCTTTATTTTCTATAATACAGGAGGAAGCAGTGACGCTGCTCCAGCTCCTTTATTTTCTCTAATAAAGGTGGACGAAGAGACGCTGCTCCAGCTCCTTTATTTTCTATAATACAGGATGAAGCAGTGACGCTGCTCCAGCTCCTTTATTTTCTATAATACAGGAGGCAGCAGTGATGCTGCTCCAGCTCCTTTATTTTCTTTAATACAGGAGGAAGCAGTGACGCTGCTCCAGCTCCTTTATTTTCTACAATACAGGAGGAAGCAGTGACGCTGCTCCAGCTCCTTTATTTTCTATAATACAGGAGGAAGCAGAGACGCTGCTCCAGCTTCTTTATTTTGTATAATACAGCAGGAAGCAGACACGCTGCTCCAGCTTCTTTATTTTCTGTAATACAGGAGGAAGCAGAGACGCTGTTCCAGCTCCTTTATTTTCTATAATACAGGAGGAAGCAGTGACGCTGCTCCAGTTCCTTCGTTTTATATAATACAGGAGGAAGCAGTGACGCTGCTCCAGCTCCTTTATTTTCTATAATACAGCAGGAAACAGTGACGCTGCTCCAGCTCCTGTATTTTCTATAATGGAGGAGGAAGCAGAGACGCTGCTCCAGCTCCTTTATTTTCTATAATACAGGAGGAAGCAGTGACGCTGCTCCAGCTCCTTTATTTTCTATAATGCGGGATGAAGCAGTGACGCTGTTCCAGCTCCTTTATTTTCTATAATACAGGAGGAAGCGGAGACGCTGCTCCAGCTTCTTTATTTTCTATAATACAGGAGGAAGGAGTGACGCTGCTCCAGCTCCTTTATTTTCTAGAATGCAGGAGGAAGCAGAGACGCTGCTCCAGCTCCTTTATTTTCTATAATACTGGAGAAAGCAGTGACGCTGCTCCAGCTCCTTTATTTTCTAGAATGCAGGAGGAAGCAGAGACGCTGTTCCAGCTCCTTTATTTTCTATAATACAGGACGAAGTAGTGAAGCTGCTCCAGCTCCTTTATTTTCTATAATACAGGAGGAAGCAGTGATGCTGCTCCAGCTCCTTTATTTTCTATAATACAGCATGAAGCAGTGACGCTGCTCGAGCTCCTTTATTTTCTATAATACAGGAGGAAGCAGTGACGCTGCTCCAGATCCTTTATTTTCTATAATACAGGAGGAAGCAGTGACGCTGCTCCAGCTCTTTTATTTTCTATAATACAGGAGGAAGCAGAGACGCTGCTCCAGCTCCTTTATTTTCTATAATACAGGAGGAAGCAGTGACGCTGCTCCAGCTCCTTTATTTTCTATAATACAGCAGGAAGCAGTGACGCTGCTGCAGCTCCTTTATTTTCTATAAGACAGGAGGAAGCAGAGAAGCTGTTCCAGCTCCTTTATTTTTTATAATACAGGAGGAAGCAGAGACGCTGCTCCAGCTTCTTTATTTTCTATAATACAGGAGGAAGCAGTGACTCTGCTCCAGCTCCTTTATTTTCTATAATACAGGAGGAAGCAGTGACGCTGTTTCAGCTCCTATATTTTCTGTAATACAGAAGGATGCAGAGACGCTGTTCCAGCTCCATTATTTTCTATAAAACAGGAGGAAGCAGTGACGCTGCTCCAGCTCCTTTATTTTCTATAATACAGGAGGAAGCAGTGACGCTGCTCCAGCTCCTTTATTTTCTATAATACAGGAGGAAGCAGAGACGCTGCTCCAGCTTCTTTATTTTCTATAATGCTGGATGAAGCAGTGACGCTGCTCCAGCTCCTTTATTTTCTATAATACAGGAGAAAGCAGTGACGCTGTTCCAGCTCCTTTATTTTCTATAATACAGGATGAAGCAGTGACGCTGCTCCAGCTCCTTTATTTTCTATAATACAGGATGAAGCAGTGACACTGCTCCAGCTCCTTTATTTTCTATAATACAGGAGGAAGTAGTGAAGCTGCTCCAGCTCCTTTATTTTCTATAATACAGGAGGAAGCAGTGACGCTGCTCCAGCTCCTTTATTTTCTATAATACAGCAGGAAACAGTGACGCTGCTCTAGCTCCTTTATTTTCTATAATACAGGATGAAGCAGTGACGCTGCTCCAGCTCCTTTATTATCTATAATACAGGAGGAAGCAGTGACGCTGCTCTAGCTCATTTATTTTCTATCATACATGATGAAGCAGTGACGCTGCTCCAGATCCTTTATTTTCTATAATACAGGAGGAAGCAGAGACGCTGCTCCAGCTCCTTTATTTTCTAGTATAGTGGAGGAAGCAGAGACGCTGCTCCAGCTCCTTTATTTTCTATAATACAGGAGGTAGCAGAGACACTGCTCCAGCTCCTTTATTTTCTATAATACAGGAGGAAGCAGTGACGCTGCTCCAGTACCTTTATTTTCTATAATACAGCAGGAAGCAGTGATGCTGCTCCAGCTCCTTTATTTTCTATAATACAGGAGGAAGCAGAGACGCTGCTCCAGCTCCTTTATTTTCTATAATACAGGAGGAAGCAGAGACGGTGCTCCAGCTCCTTTATTTTCTATAATACAGGAGGAAGCACAGACGCTGCTCCAGCTCCTTTATTTTCTATAATACAGCAGGAAGCAGTGATGCTGCTCCAGCTCCTTTATTTTCTATAATACAGGAGGAAGCAGTGATGCTGGTCCAGCTCCTTTATTTTCTATAATACAGGAGGAAGCAGTGACACTGCTCCAGCTCCTTTATTTTCTCTAATAAAGGTGGACGAAGAGACGCTGCTCCAGCTTCTTTATTTTCTATAATGCAGGATGAAGCAGAGACGCTGCTCCAGCTCCTTTATTTTCTATAATACAGGAGGAAGCACAGACGCTGCTCCAGCTCCTTTATTTTCTATAATACAGCAGGAAGCAGAGACGCTGCTCCAGCTCCTTTATTTTCTATAATACAGGAGGAAGCAGTGACGCTGCTCCAGCTCCTTTATTTTCTATAATACAGGAGGAAGCAGTGACGCTGCTCCAGCTCCTTTATTTTCTATAATACAGGAGGAAGCAGTGACGCTGCTCCAGCTCCTTTATTTTGTATAATACAGGAGGAAGCAGTGACGCTGCTCCAGCTCCTTTATTTTCTATAATACAGGAGGAAGCAGTGCTGCTGCTCCAGCTCCTTTATTTTCTATAATACAGGAGGAAGCAGTGACGCTGCTCCAGCTCCTTTATTTTCTCTAATAAAGGTGGACGAAGAGACGCTGCTCCAGCTCCTTTATTTTCTATAATACAGGATGAAGCAGTGACGCTGCTCCAGCTCCTTTATTTTCTATAATACAGGAGGCAGCAGTGATGCTGCTCCAGCTCCTTTATTTTCTATAATACAGGAGGAAGCAGTGACGCTGCTCCAGCTCCTTTATTTTCTACAATACAGGAGGAAGCAATGTCGCTGCTCCAGCTCCTTTATTTTCTATAATACAGGAGGAAGCAGAGACGCTGCTCCAGCTTCTTTATTTTGTATAATACAGCAGGAAGCAGACACGCTGCTCCAGCTTCTTTCTTTTCTGTAATACAGGAGGAAGCAGAGACGCTGTTCCAGCTCCTTTATTTTCTATAATACAGGAGGAAGCAGTGACGCTGCTCCAGTTCCTTCGTTTTCTATAATACAGGAGGAAGCAGTGACGCTGCTCCAGCTCCTTTATTTTCTATAATACAGCAGGAAACAGTGACGCTGCTCCAGCTACTGTATTTTCAAAAATGGAGGAGGAAGCAGAGACGCTGCTCCAGCTCCTTTATTTTCTATAATACAGGAGGAAGCAGTGACGCTGCTCCAGCTCCTTTATTTTCTATAATGCGGGATGAAGCTGTGACGCTGTTCCAGCTCCTTTATTTTCTATAATACAGGAGGAAGCAGAGACGCTGCTCCAGCTTCTTTATTTTCTACAATACAGGAGGAAGGAGTGACGCTGCTCCAGCTCCTTTATTTTCTAGAATGCAGGAGGAAGCAGAGACGCTGCTCCAGCTCCTTTATTTTCTATAATACTGGAGAAAGCAGTGACGCTGCTCCAGCTCCTTTATTTTCTAGAATGCAGGAGGAAGCAGAGACGCTGTTCCAGCTCCATTATTTTCTATAATTCAGGAGGAAGTAGTGAAGCTGCTCCAGCTCCTTTATTTTCTATAATACAGGAGGAAGCAGTGATGCTGCTCCAGCTCCTTTATTTTCTATAATACAGGAGGAAGCAGTGACGCTGCTCTAGCTCCTTTATTTTCTATCATACATGAGGAAGCCGTGACGCTGCTCCAGATCCTTTATTTTCTATAATACAGGAGGAAGCAGTGACGCTGCTCCAGCTCCTTTATTTTCTATAATACAGCAGGAAGCAGTGACGCTGCTGCAGCTCCTTTATTTTCTATAAGACAGGAGGAAGCAGAGAAGCTGTTCCAGCTCCTTTATTTTTTATAATACAGGAGGAAGCAGTGACTCTGCTCCAGCTCCTTTATTTTCTATAATACAGGAGGAAGCAGTGACGCTGTTTCAGCTCCTATATTTTCTGTAATACAGAAGGATGCAGAGACGCTGTTCCAGCTCCATTATTTTCTATAAAACAGGAGGAAGCAGTGACGCTGCTCCAGCTCCTTTATTTTCTATAATACAGGAGGAAGCAGTGACGCTGCTCCAGCTCCTTTATTTTCTATAATACAGGAGGAAGCAGAGACGCTGCTCCAGCTTCTTTATTTTCTATCATGCAGGAAGAAGCAGTGACGCTGCTCCAGCTCCTTTATTTTCTATAATACAGGAGAAAGCAGTGACGCTGCTCCAGCTCCTTTATTTTCTATAATACAGGATGAAGCAGTGACGCTGCTCCAGCTCCTTTATTTTCTATAATACCGGAGGAAGCAGTGACGCTGTTCCAGCTCCTTTGTTTTCTATAATACAGGAGGAAGCAGAGACGCTGCTCCAGCTTCTTTATTTTCTATAATTCAGGATGAAGCAGTGACGCTGCTCCAGCTCCTTTATTTTCTATAATACAGGAGAAAGCAGTGACGCTGCTCCAGCTCCTTTATTTTCTAGAATGCAGGAGGAAGCAGAGACGCTGTTCCCGCACCTATATTTATTATAATTCAGGAGGAAGCAGTGACGCTGCTACAGCTCCTTTTTTTTCTATAATGCGGGATGAAGCAGTGACGCTGTTCCAGCTCCTTTATTTTCTATAACACAGGAGGAAGCAGAGACGCTGCCAGAGCTCCTATATTTTCTATAATACAGGAGGAAGCAGTAACGCTGCTCCAGCTCCTTTATTTTCTAGAATACAGGAGGAAGCAGTGACGCTGCTCCAGCTCCTTTATTTTCTATAATACAGGATGAAGCAGTGACACTGCTCCAGCTCCTTTATTTTCTATAATACAGGAGGAAGTAGTGAAGCTGCTCCAGCTCCTTTATTTTCTATAATACAGGAGGAAGCAGTGACGCTGCTCCAGCTCCTTTATTTTCTATAATACAGCAGGAAACAGTGACGCTGCTCTAGCTCCTTTATTTTCTATCATACATGAGGAAGCAGTGACGCTGCTCGAGCTCCTTTATTTTCTAGAATACAGGAGGAAGCAGTGACGCTGCTCCAGCTCCTTTATTTTCTATAATACAGGATGAAGCAGTGACACTGCTCCAGCTCCTTTATTTTCTATAATACAGGAGGAAGTAGTGAAGCTGCTCCAGCTCCTTTATTTTCTATAATACAGGAGGAAGCAGTGACGCTGCTCCAGCTCCTTTATTTTCTATAATACAGCAGGAAACAGTGACGCTGCTCTAGCTCCTTTATTTTCTATAATACAGGATGAAGCAGTGACGCTGCTCCAGCTCCTTTATTATCTATAATACAGGAGGAAGCAGTGATGCTGCTCTAGCTCCTTTATTTTCTATCATACATGAGGAAGCAGTGACGCTGCTCCAGCTCCTTTATTTTCTCTAATAAAGGTGGACGAAGAGACGCTGCTCCAGCTTCTTTATTTTCTATAATGCAGGATGAAGCAGAGACGCTGCTCCAGCTCCTTTATTTTCTACAATACAGGAGGAAGCAGTGACGCTGCTCCAGCTCCTTTATTTTCTATAATACAGCAGGAAGCAGAGACGCTGCTCCAGGTCCTTTATTTTCTATAATACAGGAGGAAGCAGTGATGCTGCTCCAGCTCCTTTATTTTCTATAATACAGGAGGAAGCAGTGACGCTGCTCCAGCTCCTTTATTTTCTATAATACAGGAGGAAGCAGTGACGCTGCTCCAGCTCCTTTATTTTCTATAATACAGGAGGAAGCAGTGATGCTGCTCCAGCTCCTTTATTTTCTATAATACAGGAGGAAGCAGTGATGCTGCTCCAGCTCCTTTATTTTCTATAATACAGGAGGAAGCAGTGACGCTGCTCCAGCTCCTTTATTTTCTCTAATAAAGATGGACGAAGAGACGCTGCTCCAGCTCCTTTATTTTCTAAAATACAGGATGAAGCAGTGACGCTGCTCCAGCTCCTTTATTTTCTATAATACAGGAGGAAGCAGTGATGCTGCTCCAGCTCCTTTATTTTCTTTAATACAGGAGGAAGCAGTGACGCTGCTCCAGCTCCTTTATTTTCTACAATACAGGAGGAAGCAGTGATGCTGCTCCAGCTCCTTTATTTTCTTTAATACATGAGGAAGCAGTGACGCTGCTCCAGATCCTTTACTTTCAATAATACAGCAGGAAGCAGTGATGCTGCTCCAGCTCCTTTATTTTCTATAATACAGGAGGAAGCAGTGACGCTGCTCCAGCTCCTTTATTTTCTATAATACAGGAGGAAGCAGAGACGCTGCTCCAGCTTCTTTATTTTGTATAATACAGCAGGAAGCAGACACGCTGCTCCAGCTTCTTTATTTTCTGTAATACAGGAGGAAGCAGAGACGCTGTTCCAGCTCCTTTATTTTCTATAATACAGGAGGAAGCAGTGACGCTGCTCCAGTTCCTTCGTTTTCTATAATACAGGAGGAAGCAGTGACGCTGCTCCAGCTCCTTTATTTTCTATAATACAGCAGGAAACAGTGACGCTGCTCCAGCTCCTGTATTTTCTATAATGGAGGAGGAAGCAGAGACGCTGCTCCAGCTCCTTTATTTTCTATAATACAGGAGGAAGCAGTGACGCTGCTCCAGCTCCTTTATTTTCTATAATGCGGGATGAAGCAGTGACGCTGCTCCAGCTCCTTTATTTTCTATAATACAGCAAGAAACAGTGACGCTGCTCTAGCTCCTTTATTTTCTATCATACATGAGGAAGCAGTGACGCTGCTCGAGCTCCTTTATTTTCTAGAATACAGGAGGAAGCAGTGACGCTGCTCCAGCTCCTTTATTTTCTATAATACAGGATGAAGCAGTGACACTGCTCCAGCTCCTTTATTTTCTATAATACAGGAGGAAGTAGTGAAGCTGCTCCAGCTCCTTTATTTTCTATAATACAGGAGGAAGCAGTGACGCTGCTCCAGCTCCTTTATTTTCTATAATACAGCAGGAAACAGTGACGCTGCTCTAGCTCCTTTATTTTCTATAATACAGGATGAAGCAGTGACGCTGCTCCAGCTCCTTTATTATCTATAATACAGGAGGAAGCAGTGATGCTGCTCTAGCTCCTTTATTTTCTATCATACATGAGGAAGCAGTGACGCTGCTCCAGCTCCTTTATTTTCTCTAATAAAGGTGGACGAAGAGACGCTGCTCCAGCTTCTTTATTTTCTATAATGCAGGATGAAGCAGAGACGCTGCTCCAGCTCCTTTATTTTCTACAATACAGGAGGAAGCAGTGACGCTGCTCCAGCTCCTTTATTTTCTATAATACAGCAGGAAGCAGAGAAGCTGCTCCAGGTCCTTTATTTTCTATAATACAGGAGGAAGCAGTGATGCTGCTCCAGCTCCTTTATTTTCTATAATACAGGAGGAAGCAGTGACGCTGCTCCAGCTCCTTTATTTTCTATAATACAGGAGGAAGCAGTGACGCTGCTCCAGCTCCTTTATTTTCTATAATACAGGAGGAAGCAGTGATGCTGCTCCAGCTCCTTTATTTTCTATAATACAGGAGGAAGCAGTGATGCTGCTCCAGCTCCTTTATTTTCTATAATACAGGAGGAAGCAGTGACGCTGCTCCAGCTCCTTTATTTTCTCTAATAAAGGTGGACGAAGAGACGCTGCTCCAGCTCCTTTATTTTCTAAAATACAGGATGAAGCAGTGACGCTGCTCCAGCTCCTTTATTTTCTATAATACAGGAGGAAGCAGTGATGCTGCTCCAGCTCCTTTATTTTCTTTAATACAGGAGGAAGCAGTGACGCTGCTCCAGCTCCTTTATTTTCTACAATACAGGAGGAAGCAGTGATGCTGCTCCAGCTCCTTTATTTTCTTTAATACATGAGGAAGCAGTGACGCTGCTCCAGATCCTTTATTTTCAATAATACAGCAGGAAGCAGTGATGCTGCCCCAGCTCCTTTATTTTCTATAATACAGGAGGAAGCAGTGACGCTGCTCCAGCTCCTTTATTTTCTATAATACAGGAGGAAGCAGAGACGCTGCTCCAGCTTCTTTATTTTGTATAATACAGCAGGAAGCAGACACGCTGCTCCAGCTTCTTTATTTTCTGTAATACAGGAGGAAGCAGAGACGCTGTTCCAGCTCCTTTATTTTCTATAATACAGGAGGAAGCAGTGACGCTGCTCCAGTTCCTTCGTTTTCTATAATACAGGAGGAAGCAGTGACGCTGCTCCAGCTCCTTTATTTTCTATAATACAGCAGGAAACAGTGACGCTGCTCCAGCTCCTGTATTTTCTATAATGGAGGAGGAAGCAGAGACGCTGCTCCAGCTCCTTTATTTTCTATAATACAGGAGGAAGCAGTGACGCTGCTCCAGCTCCTTTATTTTCTATAATGCGGGATGAAGCAGTGACGCTGTTCCAGCTCCTTTATTTTCTATAATACAGGAGGAAGCAGAGACGCTGCTCCAGCTTCTTTATTTTCTATAATACAGGAGGAAGGAGTGACGCTGCTCCAGCTCCTTTATTTTCTAGAATGCAGGAGGAAGCAGAGACGCTGCTCCAGCTCCTTTATTTTCTATAATCCAGGAGGAAGTAGTGAAGCTGCTCCAGCTCCTTTATTTTCTATAATCCAGGAGGAAGTAGTGAAGCTGCTCCAGCTCCTTTATTTTCTATAATACAGGAGGAAGCAGTAATGCTGCTCCAGCTCCTTTATTTTCTATAATACAGGATGAAGCAGTGACGCTGCTCCAGCTCCTTTATTTTCTATAATACAAGAGGAAGCAGTGACGCTGCTCTAGCTCTTTTATTTTCTATCATACATGAGGAAGCCGTGACGCTGCTCCAGATCCTTTATTTTCTATAATACAGGAGGAAGCAGAGACGCTGCTCCAGCTCCTTTATTTTCTATAATACAGCAGGAAGCAGAGACGCTGCTCCAGCTCCTTTATTTTCTATAATACAGGAGGAAGCAGTGACGCTGCTGCAGCTCCTTTATTTTCTATAATACAGGAGGAAGCAGTGACGCTGCTCCAGCTCCTTTATTTTCTATAATACAGGATGAAGCAGTGACACTGCTCCAGCTCCTTTATTTTCTATAATACAGGAGGAAGTAGTGAAGCTGCTCCAGCTCCTTTATTTTCTATAATACAGGAGGAAGCAGTGACGCTGCTCCAGCTCCTTTATTTTCTATAATACAGCAGGAAACAGTGACGCTGCTCCAGCTCCTTTATTTTCTATCATACATGAGGAAGCAGTGACGCTGCTCCAGCTCCTTTATTTTCTAGAATACAGGAGGAAGCAGTGACGCTGCTCCAGCTCCTTTATTTTCTATAATACAGGATGAAGCAGTGACACTGCTCCAGCTCCTTTATTTTCTATAATACAGGAGGAAGTAGTGAAGCTGCTCCAGCTCCTTTATTTTCTATAATACAGGAGGAAGCAGTGACGCTGCTCCAGCTCCTTTATTTTCTATAATACAGCAGGAAACAGTGACGCTGCTCTAGCTCCTTTATTTTCTATAATACAGGATGAAGCAGTGACGCTGCTCCAGCTCCTTTATTATCTATAATACAGGAGGAAGCAGTGATGCTGCTCTAGCTCCTTTATTTTCTATCATACATGAGGAAGCAGTGACGCTGCTCCAGATCCTTTATTTTCTATAATACAGGAGGAAGCAGAGACGCTGCTCCAGCTCCTTTATTTTCTAGTATACTGGAGGAAGCAGAGACGCTGCTCCAGCTCCTTTATTTTCTATAATACAGGAGGTAGCAGAGACACTGCTCCAGCTCCTTTATTTTCTAGAATACAGGAGGAAGCAGTGACGCTGCTCCAGCTCCTTTATTTTCTATAATACAGGAGGAAGCAGAGACGCTGCTCCAGCTCCTTTATTTTCTATAATACAGGAGGAAGCAGAGACGCTGCTCCAGCTCCTTTATTTTCTATAATACAGGAGGAAGCACAGACGCTGCTCCAGCTCCTGTATTTTCTATAATACAGCAGGAAGCACTGATGCTGCTCCAGCTCCTTTATTTTCTATAATACAGGAGGAAGCAGTGATGCTGCTCCAGCTCCTTTATTTTCTATAATACAGGAGGAAGCAGTGACGCTGCTCCAGCTCCTTTATTTTCTCTAATAAAGGTGGACGAAGAGACGCTGCTCCAGCTTCTTTATTTTCTATAATGCAGGATGAAGCAGAGACGCTGCTCCAGCTCCTTTATTTTCTATAATACAGGAGGAAGCACAGACGCTGCTCCAGCTCCTTTATTTTCTATAATACAGGAGGAAGCAGTGACGCTGCTCCAGCTCCTTTATTTTCTATAATACAGGAGGAAGCAGTGACGCTGCTCCAGCTCCTTTATTTTCGATAATACAGGAGGAAGCAGTGACGCTGCTCCAGCTCCTTTATTTTCTATAATACAGGAGGAAGCAGTGACGCTGCTCCAGCTCCTTTATTTTCTATAATACAGGAGGAAGCAGTGATGCTGCTCCAGCTCCTTTATTTTCTATAATACAGGAGGAAGCAGTGATGCTGCTCCAGCTCCTTTATTTTCTTTAATACAGGAGGAAGCAGTGACGCTGCTCCAGCTCCTTTATTTTCTTTAATACATGAGGAAGCAGTGATGCTGATCCAGCTCCTTTATTTTCTTTAATACATGAGGAAGCAGTGACGCTGCTCCAGATCCTTTATTTTCTATAATACAGCAGGAAGCAGTGACGCTGCTCCAGCTCCTTTATTTTCTATAATACAGGAGGAAGCAGTGACGCTGCTCCAGCTCCTTTATTTTCTCTAATAAAGGTGGACGAAGAGACGCTGCTCCAGCTCCTTTATTTTCTATAATACAGGATGAAGCAGTGACGCTGCTCCAGCTCCTTTATTTTCTATAATACAGGAGGAAGCAGTGATGCTGCTCCAGCTCCTTTATTTTCTTTAATACAGGAGGAAGCAGTGACGCTGCTCCATCTCCTTTATTTTCTACAATACAGGAGGAAGCAGTGATGCTGATCCAGCTCCTTTATTTTCTTTAATACATGAGGAAGCAGTGACGCTGCTCCAGATCCTTTATTTTCTATAATACAGCAGGAAGCAGTGACGCTGCTCCAGCTCCTTTATTTTCTATAATACAGGAGGAAGCAGTGACGCTGCTCCAGCTCCTTTATTTTCTATAATACAGGAGGAAGCAGTGACGCTGCTCCAGCTCCTTTATTTTCTATAATACAGGAGGAAGCAGAGACGCTGCTCCAGCTTCTTTATTTTGTATAATACAGCAGGAAGCAGACACGCTGCTCCAGCTTCTTTATTTTCTGTAATACAGGAGGAAGCAGAGACGCTGTTCCAGCTCCTTTATTTTCTATAATACAGGAGGAAGCAGTGACGCTGCTCCAGTTCCTTCGTTTTCTATAATACAGGAGGAAGCAATGACGCTGCTCCAGCACCTTTATTTTCTATAATACAGCAGGAAACAGTGTCGCTGCTCCAGCTCCTGTATTTTCTATAATGGAGGAGGAAGCAGTGACACTGCTCCAGCTCCTTTATTTTCTATAATACAGGAGGAAGCAGTGACGCTGCTCCAGCTCCTTTATTTTCTATAATGCGGGATGAAGCAGTGACGCTGTTCCAGCTCCTTTATTTTCTATAATACAGGAGGAAGCAGAGACGCTGCTCCAGCTTCTTTATTTTCTATAATACAGGAGGAAGGAGTGACGCTGCTCCAGCTCCTTTATTTTCTAGAATGCAGGAGGAAGCAGAGACGCTGCTCCAGCTCCTTTATTTTCTATAATACTGGAGAAAGCAGTGACGCTGCTCCAGCTCCTTTATTTTCTAGAATGCAGGAGGAAGCAGAGACGCTGTTCCAGCACCTATATTTATTATAATTCAGGAGGAAGCAGTGACCCTGCTCCAGCTCCTTTATTTTCTATAATACAGGAGGAAGTAGTGAAGCTGCTCCAGCTCCTTTATTTTCTATAATACAGGAGGAAGCAGTAATGCTGCTCCAGCTCCTTTATTTTCTATAATACAGGATGAAGCAGTGACGCTGCTCCAGCTCCTTTATTTTCTATAATACAGGAGGAAGCAGTGACGCTGCTCTAGCTCCTTTATTTTCTATCATACAGGATGAAGCAGTGACGCTGCTCCAGCTCCTTTATTATCTATAATACAGGAGGAAGCAGTGATGCTGCTCTAGCTCCTTTATTTTCTATCATACATGAGGAAGCAGTGACGCTGCTCCAGATCCTTTATTTTCTATAATACAGGAGGAAGCAGAGGCGCTGCTCCAGCTCCTTTATTTTCTAGTATACTGGAGGAAGCAGAGACGCTGCTCCAGCTCCTTTATTTTCTATAATACAGGAGGTAGCAGAGACACTGCTCCAGCTCCTTTATTTTCTAGAATACAGGAGGAAGCAGTGACGCTGCTCCAGCTCCTTTATTTTCTATAATACAGGAGGAAGCAGTGACGCTGCTCCAGCTCCTTTATTTTCTATAATACAGGAGGAAGCAGAGACGCTGCTCCAGCTCCTTTATTTTCTATAATACAGGAGGAAGCACAGACGCTGCTCCAGCTCCTTTATTTTCTATAATACAGCAGGAAGCACTGATGCTGCTCCAGCTCCTTTATTTTCTATAATACAGGAGGAAGCAGTGATGCTGCTCCAGCTCCTTTATTTTCTATAATACAGGAGGAAGCAGTGACGCTGCTCCAGCTCCTTTATTTTCTCTAATAAAGGTGGACGAAGAGACGCTGCTCCAGCTCCTTTATTTTCTATAATACAGGATGAAGCAGTGACGCTGCTCCAGCTCCTTTATTTTCTATAATACAGGAGGCAGCAGTGATGCTGCTCCAGCTCCTTTATTTTCTTTAATACAGGAGGAAGCAGTGACGCTGCTCCAGCTCCTTTATTTTCTACAATACAGGAGGAAGCAGTGACGCTGCTCCAGCTCCTTTATTTTCTATAATACAGGAGGAAGCAGAGACGCTGCTCCAGCTTCTTTATTTTGTATAATACAGCAGGAAGCAGACACGCTGCTCCAGCTTCTTTATTTTCTGTAATACAGGAGGAAGCAGAGACGCTGTTCCAGCTCCTTTATTTTCTATAATACAGGAGGAAGCAGTGACGCTGCTCCAGTTCCTTCGTTTTATATAATACAGGAGGAAGCAGTGACGCTGCTCCAGCTCCTTTATTTTCTATAATACAGCAGGAAACAGTGACGCTGCTCCAGCTCCTGTATTTTCTATAATGGAGGAGGAAGCAGAGACGCTGCTCCAGCTCCTTTATTTTCTATAATACAGGAGGAAGCAGTGACGCTGCTCCAGCTCCTTTATTTTCTATAATGCGGGATGAAGCAGTGACGCTGTTCCAGCTCCTTTATTTTCTATAATACAGGAGGAAGCGGAGACGCTGCTCCAGCTTCTTTATTTTTTTTTATAATACAGGAGGAAGGAGTGACGCTGCTCCAGCTCCTTTATTTTCTAGAATGCAGGAGGAAGCAGAGACGCTGCTCCAGCTCCTTTATTTTCTATAATACTGGAGAAAGCAGTGACGCTGCTCCAGCTCCTTTATTTTCTAGAATGCAGGAGGAAGCAGAGACGCTGTTCCAGCTCCTTTATTTTCTATAATACAGGAGGAAGTAGTGAAGCTGCTCCAGCTCCTTTATTTTCTATAATACAGGAGGAAGCAGTGATGCTGCTCCAGCTCCTTTATTTTCTATAATACAGCATGAAGCAGTGACGCTGCTCGAGCTCCTTTATTTTCTATAATACAGGAGGAAGCAGTGACGCTGCTCTAGCTCCTTTATTTTCTATCATACATGAGGAAGCCGTGACGCTGCTCCAGCTCCTTTATTTTCTATAATACAGGAGGAAGCAGTGACGCTGCTCCAGCTCCTTTATTTTCTATAATGCGGGATGAAGCAGTGACGCTGTTCCAGCTCCTTTATTTTCTATAATACAGGAGGAAGCAGAGACGCTGCTCCAGCTTCTTTATTTTCTATAATACAGGAGGAAGGAGTGACGCTGCTCCAGCTCCTTTATTTTCTAGAATGCAGGAGGAAGCAGAGACGCTGCTCCAGCTCCTTTATTTTCTATAATCCAGGAGGAAGTAGTGAAGCTGCTCCAGCTCCTTTATTTTCTATAATACAGGAGGAAGCAGTAATGCTGCTCCAGCTCCTTTATTTTCTATAATACAGGATGAAGCAGTGACGCTGCTCCAGCTCCTTTATTTTCTATAATACAAGAGGAAGCAGTGACGCTGCTCTAGCTCTTTTATTTTCTATCATACATGAGGAAGCCGTGACGCTGCTCCAGATCCTTTATTTTCTATAATACAGGAGGAAGCAGAGACGCTGCTCCAGCTCCTTTATTTTCTATAATACAGCAGGAAGCAGAGACGCTGCTCCAGCTCCTTTATTTTCTATAATACAGGAGGAAGCAGTGACGCTGCTCCAGCTCCTTTATTTTCTATAATACAGGAGGAAGCAGTGACGCTGCTCCAGCTCCTTTATTTTCTATAATACAGGATGAAGCAGTGACACTGCTCCAGCTCCTTTATTTTCTATAATACAGGAGGAAGTAGTGAAGCTGCTCCAGCTCCTTTATTTTCTATAATACAGGAGGAAGCAGTGACGCTGCTCCAGCTCCTTTATTTTCTATAATACAGCAGGAAACAGTGACGCTGCTCCAGCTCCTTTATTTTCTATCATACATGAGGAAGCAGTGACGCTGCTCCAGCTCCTTTATTTTCTAGAATACAGGAGGAAGCAGTGACGCTGCTCCAGCTCCTTTATTTTCTATAATACAGGATGAAGCAGTGACACTGCTCCAGCTCCTTTATTTTCTATAATACAGGAGGAAGTAGTGAAGCTGCTCCAGCTCCTTTATTTTCTATAATACAGGACGAAGCAGTGACGCTGCTCCAGCTCCTTTATTTTCTATAATACAGCAGGAAACAGTGACGCTGCTCTAGCTCCTTTATTTTCTATAATACAGGATGAAGCAGTGACGCTGCTCCAGCTCCTTTATTATCTATAATACAGGAGGAAGCAGTGATGCTGCTCTAGCTCCTTTATTTTCTATCATACATGAGGAAGCAGTGACGCTGCTCCAGATCCTTTATTTTCTATAATACAGGAGGAAGCAGAGACGCTGCTCCAGCTCCTTTATTTTCTAGTATACTGGAGGAAGCAGAGACGCTGCTCCAGCTCCTTTATTTTCTATAATACAGGAGGTAGCAGAGACACTGCTCCAGCTCCTTTATTTTCTAGAATACAGGAGGAAGCAGTGACGCTGCTCCAGCTCCTTTATTTTCTATAATACAGGAGGAAGCAGAGACGCTGCTCCAGCTCCTTTATTTTCTATAATACAGGAGGAAGCAGAGACGCTGCTCCAGCTCCTTTATTTTCTATAATACAGGAGGAAGCACAGACGCTGCTCCAGCTCCTGTATTTTCTATAATACAGCAGGAAGCACTGATGCTGCTCCAGCTCCTTTATTTTCTATAATACAGGAGGAAGCAGTGATGCTGCTCCAGCTCCTTTATTTTCTATAATACAGGAGGAAGCAGTGGCGCTGCTCCAGCTCCTTTATTTTCTCTAATAAAGGTGGACGAAGAGACGCTGCTCCAGCTTCTTTATTTTCTATAATGCAGGATGAAGCAGAGACGCTGCTCCAGCTCCTTTATTTTCTATAATACAGGAGGAAGCACAGACGCTGCTCCAGCTCCTTTATTTTCTATAATACAGGAGGAAGCAGTGACGCTGCTCCAGCTCCTTTATTTTCTATAATACAGGAGGAAGCAGTGACGCTGCTCCAGCTCCTTTATTTTCGATAATACAGGAGGAAGCAGTGACGCTGCTCCAGCTCCTTTATTTTCTATAATACAGGAGGAAGCAGTGACGCTGCTCCAGCTCCTTTATTTTCTATAATACAGGAGGAAGCAGTGATGCTGCTCCAGCTCCTTTATTTTCTATAATACAGGAGGAAGCAGTGATGCTGCTCCAGCTCCTTTATTTTCTTTAATACAGGAGGAAGCAGTGACGCTGCTCCAGCTCCTTTATTTTCTTTAATACATGAGGAAGCAGTGATGCTGATCCAGCTCCTTTATTTTCTTTAATACATGAGGAAGCAGTGACGCTGCTCCAGATCCTTTATTTTCTATAATACAGCAGGAAGCAGTGACGCTGCTCCAGCTCCTTTATTTTCTATAATACAGGAGGAAGCAGTGACGCTGCTCCAGCTCCTTTATTTTCTCTAATAAAGGTGGACGAAGAGACGCTGCTCCAGCTCCTTTATTTTCTATAATACAGGATGAAGCAGTGACGCTGCTCCAGCTCCTTTATTTTCTATAATACAGGAGGAAGCAGTGATGCTGCTCCAGCTCCTTTATTTTCTTTAATACAGGAGGAAGCAGTGACGCTGCTCCATCTCCTTTATTTTCTACAATACAGGAGGAAGCAGTGATGCTGATCCAGCTCCTTTATTTTCTTTAATACATGAGGAAGCAGTGACGCTGCTCCAGATCCTTTATTTTCTATAATACAGCAGGAAGCAGTGACGCTGCTCCAGCTCCTTTATTTTCTATAATACAGGAGGAAGCAGTGACGCTGCTCCAGCTCCTTTATTTTCTATAATACAGGAGGAAGCAGTGACGCTGCTCCAGCTCCTTTATTTTCTATAATACAGGAGGAAGCAGAGACGCTGCTCCAGCTTCTTTATTTTGTATAATACAGCAGGAAGCAGACACGCTGCTCCAGCTTCTTTATTTTCTGTAACACAGGAGGAAGCAGAGACGCTGTTCCAGCTCCTTTATTTTCTATAATACAGGAGGAAGCAGTGACGCTGCTCCAGTTCCTTCGTTTTCTATAATACAGGAGGAAGCAATGACGCTGCTCCAGCACCTTTATTTTCTATAATACAGCAGGAAACAGTGTCGCTGCTCCAGCTCCTGTATTTTCTATAATGGAGGAGGAAGCAGTGACACTGCTCCAGCTCCTTTATTTTCTATAATACAGGAGGAAGCAGTGACGCTGCTCCAGCTCCTTTATTTTCTATAATGCGGGATGAAGCAGTGACGCTGTTCCAGCTCCTTTATTTTCTATAATACAGGAGGAAGCAGAGACGCTGCTCCAGCTTCTTTATTTTGTATAATACAGGAGGAAGGAGTGACGCTGCTCCAGCTCCTTTATTTTCTAGAATGCAGGAGGAAGCAGAGACGCTGCTCCAGCTCCTTTATTTTCTATAATACTGGAGAAAGCAGTGACGCTGCTCCAGCTCCTTTATTTTCTAGAATGCAGGAGGAAGCAGAGACGCTGTTCCAGCACCTATATTTATTATAATTCAGGAGGAAGCAGTGACCCTGCTCCAGCTCCTTTATTTTCTATAATACAGGAGGAAGTAGTGAAGCTGCTCCAGCTCCTTTATTTTCTATAATACAGGAGGAAGCAGTAATGCTGCTCCAGCTCCTTTATTTTCTATAATACAGGATGAAGCAGTGACGCTGCTCCAGCTCCTTTATTTTCTATAATACAGGAGGAAGCAGTGACGCTGCTCTAGCTCCTTTATTTTCTATCATACATGAGGAAGCCGTGACGCTTCTCCAGATCCTTTATTTTCTATAATACAGGAGGAAGCAGAGACGCTGCTCCAGCTCCTTTATTTTCTATAATACAGCAGGAAGCAGAGACGCTGCTCCAGCTCCTTTATTTTCTATAATACAGGAGGAAGCAGTGACGCTGCTCCAGCTCCTTTATTTTCTATAATACAGGAGGAAGCAGTGACGCTGCTCCAGCTCCTTTATTTTCTATAATACAGGAGGAAGCAGTGACGCTGCTCCAGCTCCTTTATTTTCTATAATACAGGAGGAAGCAGTGACGATGCTCCAGCTCCTTTATTTTCTCTAATAGAGGTGGACGAAGAGACGCTGCTCCAGCTCCTTTATTTTCTATAATACAGGAGGAAGCAGTGACGCTGCTCCAGCTCCTTTATTTTCTATAATACAGGATGAAGCAGTGACGCTGCTCCAGCTCCTTTATTTTCTATAACACAGGAGGAAGCAGTGACGCTGCTCCAGCTCCTTTATTTTCTCTAATAAAGGTGGACGACGAGACGCTGCTCCAGCTCCTTTATTTTCTATAATACAGGATGAAGCAGTGACGCTGCTCCAGCTCCTTTATTTTCTATAATACAGGAGGAAGCAGTGATGCTGCTCCAGCTCCTTTATTTTCTTTAATACAGGAGGAAGCAGTGACGCTGCTCCAGCTCCTTTATTTTCTACAATACAGGAGGAAGCAGTGACACTGCTCCAGCTCCTTTATTTTCTATAATACATGAGGAAGCAGTGACGCTGCTCCAGATCCTTTATTTTCTATAATACAGCAGGAAGCAGTGACGCTGCTCCAGCTCCTTTATTTTCTATAATACAGGAGGAAGCAGTGACGCTGCTCCAGCTCCTTTATTTTCTATAATACAGGAGGAAGCAGAGACGCTGCTCCAGCTTCTTTATTTTGTATAATACAGCAGGAAGCAGACACGCTGCTCCAGCTTCTTTATTTTCTGTAATACAGGAGGAAGCAGAGACGCTGTTCCAGCTCCTTTATTTTCTATAATACAGGAGGAAGCAGTGACGCTGCTCCAGTTCCTTCGTTTTCTATAATACAGGAGGAAGCAGTGACGCTGCTCCAGCTCCTTTATTTTCTGTAATACAGCAGGAAACAGTGACGCTGCTCCAGCTCCTGTATTTTCTATAATGGAGGAGGAAGCAGAGACGCTGCTCCAGCTCCTTTATTTTCTATAATACAGGAGGAGGCAGTGACGCTGCTCCAGCTCCTTTATTTTCTATAATGCGGGATGAAGCAGTGACGCTGTTCCAGCTCCTTTATTTTCTATAATACAGGAGGAAGCACAGACGCTGCTCCAGCTCCTTTATTTCCTATAATACAGGAGGAAGCAGTGACGCTGCTCCACCTCCTTTATTTCCTATTATACAGGAGGAAGCAGTGACGCTGCTCCAGCTCCTTTATTTTCGATAATACAGGAGGAAGCAGTGACGCTGCTCCAGCTCCTTTATTTTCTATAATACAGGAGGAAGCAGTGAAGCTGCTCCAGCTCCTTTATTTTCTATAATACAGGAGGAAGCAGTGACGCTGCTCCAGCTCCTTTATTTTCTCTAATAAAGGTGGACGAAGAGACGCTGCTCCAGCTCCTTTATTTTCTACAATACAGGAGGAAGCAGTGATGCTGATCCAGCTCCTTTATTTTCTTTAATACATGAGGAAGCAGTGACGCTGCTCCAGATCCTTTATTTTCTATAATACAGCAGGAAGCAGTGACGCTGCTCCAGCTCCTTTATTTTCTATAATACAGGAGGAAGCAGTGACGCTGCTCCAGCTCCTTTATTTTCTATAATACAGGAGGAAGCAGTGACCCTGCTCCAGCTCCTTTATTTTCTATAATACAGGAGGAAGCAGTGACGCTGCTCCAGCTCCTTTATTTTCTATAATACAGCAGGAAGCAGTGACGCTGCTCCAGCTTCTTTATTTTGTATAATACAGCAGGAAGCAGAGACGCTGCTCCAGCTCCTTTATTTTCTATAATACTGGAGAAAGCAGTGACGCTGCTCCAGCTCCTTTATTTTCTAGAATGCAGGAGGAAGTAGTGAAGCTGCTCCAGCTCCTTTATTTTCTATAATACAGGAGGAAGCAGTGATGCTGCTCCAGCTCCTTTATTTTCTATAATACAGGATGAAGCAGTGACGCTGCTCCAGCTCCTTTATTTTCTATAATCCAGGAGGAAGCAGTGACGCTGCTCTAGCTCCTTTATTTTCTATCATACATGAGGAAGCCGTGACGCTGCTCCAGATCCTTTACTTTCTATAATACAGGAGGAAGCAGAGACGCTGCTCCAGCTCCTTTATTTTCTATAATACAGCAGGAAGCAGAGACGCTGCTCCAGCTCCTTTATTTTCTATAATACAGGAGGAAGCAGTGACGCTGCTCCAGCTCCTTTATTTTCTATAATACAGGAGGAAGCAGTGACGCTGCTCCAGCTCCTTTATTTTCTATTATACAGGAGGAAGCAGTGACGCTGCTCCAGCTCCTTTATTTTCTATAATACAGGAGGAAGCAGTGACGCTGCTCCAGCTCCTTTATTTTCTATAATACAGGAGGAAGCAGTGATGCTGCTCCAGCTCCTTTATTTTCTATAATACAGGAGGAAGCAGTGACGCTGCTCCAGCTCCTTTATTTTCTCTAATTAAGGTGGACGAAGAGACGCTGCTCCAGCTCCTTTATTTTGTATAATACAGGATGAAGCAGTGACGCTGCTCCAGCTCCTTTATTTTCTATAATACAGGAGGAAGCAGTGATGCTGCTCCAGCTCCTTTATTTTCTTTAATACAGGAGGAAGCAGTGACGCTGCTCCAGCTCCTTTATTTTCTATAATACAGGAGGAAGCAGTGATGCTGCTCCAGCTCCTTTATTTTCTTTAATACATGAGGAAGCAGTGACGCTGCTCCAGATCCTTTATTTTCTATAACACAGGAGGAAGCAGAGACGCTGCTCCAGCTCCTTTATTTTCTTTAATACATGAGGAAGCAGTGACGCTGCTCCAGCTCCTCTATTTTCTATCATACATGAGGAAGCAGTGACGCTGCTCCAGCTCCTTTATTTTCTATAATACAGGAGGAAGCAGAGACGCTGCTCCAGCTTCTTTATTTTGTATAATACAGCAGGAAGCAGACACGCTGCTCCAGCTTCTTTATTTTCTGTAATACAGGAGGAAGCAGAGACGCTGTTCCAGCTCCTTTATTTTCTATAATACAGGAGGAAGCAGTGACGCTGCTCCAGTTCCTTCGTTTTCTATAAGACAGGAGGAAGCAGTGACGCTGCTCCAGCTCCTTTATTTTCTATAATACAGCAGGAAACAGTGACGCTGCTCCAGCTCCTTTATTTTCTATAATGGAGGAGGAAGCAGAGACGCTGCTCCAGCTCCTTTATTTTCTATAATACAGGAGGAGGCAGTGACGCTGCTCCAGCTCCTTTATTTTCTATAATGCGGGATGAAGCAGTGACGCTGTTCCAGCTCCTTTATTTTCTATAATACAGGAGGAAGCAGAGACGCTGCTCCAGCTTCTTTATTTTCTATAATACAGGAGGAAGGAGTGACGCTGCTCCAGCTCCTTTATTTTCTAGAATGCAGGAGGAAGCAGAGACGCTGCTCCAGCTCCTTTATTTTCTATAATACTGGAGAAAGCAGTGACGCTGCTCCAGCTCCTTTATTTTCTAGAATGCGGGATGAAGCAGTGACGCTGTTCCAGATCCTTTATTTTCTATAATACAGGAGGAAGCAGAGACGCTGCTCCAGCTTCTTTATTTTCTATAATACAGGAGGAAGGAGTGACGCTGCTCCAGCTCCTTTATTTTCTAGAATGCAGGAGGAAGCAGAGACGCTGCTCCAGCTCCTTTATTTTCTATAATACTGGAGAAAGCAGTGACACTGCTCCAGCTCCTTTATTTTCTATAATACTGGAGGAAGTAGTGAAGCTGCTCCAGCTCCTTTATATTCTATAATACAGGAGGAAGCAGTGATGCTTCTCCAGCTCCTTTATTTTCTATAATACAGGAGGAAGCAGTGATGCTGCTCCAGCTCCTTTATTTTCTTTAATACATGAGGAAGCAGTGACGCTGCTCCAGATCCTTTATTTTCTATAACACAGGAGGAAGCAGAGACGCTGCTCTAGCTCCTTTATTTTCTATCATACATGAGGAAGCAGTGACGCTGCTCCAGCTCCTTTATTTTCTTTAATACATGAGGAAGCAGTGACGCTGCTCCAGCTCCTCTATTTTCTATCATACATGAGGAAGCAGTGACGCTGCTCCAGCTCCTTTATTTTCTATAATACAGGAGGAAGCAGAGACGCTGCTCCAGCTTCTTTATTTTGTATAATACAGCAGGAAGCAGACACGCTGCTCCAGCTTCTTTATTTTCTGTAATACAGGAGGAAGCAGAGACGCTGTTCCAGCTCCTTTATTTTCTATAATACAGGAGGAAGCAGTGACGCTGCTCCAGTTCCTTCGTTTTCTAAAAGACAGGAGGAAGCAGTGACGCTGCTCCAGCTCCTTTATTTTCTATAATACAGCAGGAAACAGTGACGCTGCTCCAGCTCCTTTATTTTCTATAATACAGGAGGAAGCAGAGACGCTGCTCCAGCTCCTTTATTTTCTATAATACAGGAGGAGGCAGTGACGCTGCTCCAGCTCCTTTATTTTCTATAATGCGGGATGAAGCAGTGACGCTGTTCCAGCTCCTTTATTTTCTATAATACAGGAGGAAGCAGAGACGCTGCTCCAGCTTCTTTATTTTCTATAATACAGGAGGAAGGAGTGACGCTGCTCCAGCTCCTTTATTTTCTAGAATGCAGGAGGAAGCAGAGACGCTGCTCCAGCTCCTTTATTTTCTATTATACTGGAGAAAGCAGTGACGCTGCTCCAGCTCCTTTATTTTCTAGAATGCGGGATGAAGCAGTGACGCTGTTCCAGCTCCTTTATTTTCTATAATACAGGAGGAAGCAGAGACGCTGCTCCAGCTTCTTTATTTTCTATAATACAGGAGGAAGGAGTGACGCTGCTCCAGCTCCTTTATTTTCTAGAATGCAGGAGGAAGCAGAGACGCTGCTCCAGCTCCTTTATTTTCTATAATACTGGAGAAAGCAGTGACGCTGCTCCAGCTCCTTTATTTTCTAGAATGCAGGAGGAAGCAGAGACGCTGCTCCAGCTCCTTTATTTTCTATCATACATGAGGAAGCAGTGACTCTGCTCCAGCTCCTTTATTTTCTTTAATACATGAGGAAGCAGTGACGCTGCTCCAGCTCCTCTATTTTCTATCATACATGAGGAAGGAGTGACGCTGCTCCAGCTCCTTTATTTTCTATAATACAGGAAGAAGCAGAGACGCTGCTCCAGCTTCTTTATTTTGTATAATACAGCAGGAAGCAGACACGCTGCTCCAGCTTCTTTATTTTCTGTAATACAGGAGGAAGCAGAGACGCTGTTCCAGCTCCTTTATTTTCTATAATACAGGAGGAAGCAGTGACGCTGCTCCAGCTCCTTTATTTTCTATAATACAGGAGGAAGCAGAGACGCTGCTCCAGCTCCTTTATTTTCTATAATACAGGAGGAAGCAGTGACGCTGCTCCAGCTCCTTTATTTTCTATTATGCGGGATGAAGCAGTGACGCTGTTCCAGCTCCTTTATTTTCTATAATACAGGAGGAAGCAGAGACGCTGCTCCAGCTTCTTTATTTTCTATAATACAGGAGGAAGGAGTGACGCTGCTCCAGCTCCTTTATTTTCTAGAATGCAGGAGGAAGCAGAGACGCTGCTCCAGCTCCTTTATTTTCTATAATACTGGAGAAAGCAGTGACGCTGCTCCAGCTCCTTTATTTTCTAGAATGCAGGAGGAAGCAGAGACGCTGTTCCAGCTCCTTTATTTTCTATAATACTGGAGGAAGTAGTGAAGCTGCTCCAGCTCCTTTATTTTCTATAATACAGGAGGAAGCAGTGATGCTGCTCCAGCTCGTTTATTTTCTATAATACAGGATGAAGCAGTGACGCTGCTCCAGCTCCTTTATTTTCTATAATACAGGAGGAAGCAGTGACGCTGCTCTAGCTCCTTTATTTTTTATCATACATGAGGAAGCCGTGACGCTGCTCCAGATCCTTTATTTTCTATAATACAGGAGGAAGCAGAGACGCTGCTCCAGCTCCTTTATTTTCTAGTATACTGGAGGAAGCAGTGACTCTGCTCCAACTCCTTCATTTTCTATAATACAGAAGGAAGCAGTGACGCTGCTCCAACTCCTTTATTTTCTAGTATACGGGAGGAAGCAGACACGCTGCTCCAGCTTCTTTATTTTCTGTAATACAGGAGGAAGCAGAGACGCTGTTCCAGCTCCTTTATTTTCTATAATACAGGAGGAAGCAGTGACGCTGCTCCAGTTCCTTCGTTTTCTATAATACAGGAGGAAGCAATGACGCTGCTCCAGCTCCTTTATTTTCTAGTATACTGGAGGAAGCAGTGACTCTGCTCCAACTCCTTCATTTTCTATAATACAGAAGGAAGCAGTGACGCTGCTCCAACTCCTTTATTTTCTAGTATACGGGAGGAAGCAGACACGCTGCTCCAGCTTCTTTATTTTCTGTAATACAGGAGGAAGCAGAGACGCTGTTCCAGCTCCTTTATTTTCTATAATACAGGAGGAAGCAGTGACGCTGCTCCAGTTCCTTCGTTTTCTATAATACAGGAGGAAGCAATGACGCTGCTCCAGCTCCTGTATTTTCTATAATGGAGGAGGAAGCAGTGACACTGCTCCAGCTCCTTTATTTTCTATAATACAGGAGGAAGCAGTGACGCTGCTCCAGCTCCTTTATTTTCTATAATGCGGGATGAAGCAGTGACGCTGTTCCAGCTCCTTTATTTTCTATAATACAGGAGGAAGCAGAGACGCTGCTCCAGCTTCTTTATTTTCTATAATACAGGAGGAAGGAGTGACGCTGCTCCAGCTCCTTTATTTTCTAGAATGCAGGAGGAAGCAGAGACGCTGCTCCAGCTCCTTTATTTTCTATAATACTGGAGAAAGCAGTGACGCTGCTCCAGCTCCTTTATTTTCTAGAATGCAGGAGGAAGTAGTGAAGCTGCTCCAGCTCCTTTATTGTCTATAATACAGGAGGAAGCAGTGATGCTGCTCCAGCTCCTTTATTTTCTATAATACAGGATGAAGCAGTGACGCTGCTCCAGCTCCTTTATTTTCTATAATCCAGGAGGAAGCAGTGACGCTGCTCTAGCTCCTTTATTTTCTATCATACATGAGGAAGCCGTGACGCTGCTCCAGATCCTTTACTTTCTATAATACAGGAGGAAGCAGAGACGCTGCTCCAGCTCCTTTATTTTCTATAATACAGCAGGAAGCAGAGACGCTGCTCCAGCTCCTTTATTTTCTATAATACAGGAGGAAGCAGTGACGCTGCTCCAGCTCCTTTATTTTCTATAATACAGGAGGAAGCAGTGACGCTGCTCCAGCTCCTTTATTTTCTATTATACAGGAGGAAGCAGTGACGCTGCTCCAGCTCCTTTATTTTCTATAATACAGGAGGAAGCAGTGACGCTGCTCCAGCTCCTTTATTTTCTATAATACAGGAGGAAGCAGTGATGCTGCTCCAGCTCCTTTATTTTCTATAATACAGGAGGAAGCAGTGACGCTGCTCCAGCTCCTTTATTTTCTCTAATTAAGGTGGACGAAGAGACGCTGCTCCAGCTCCTTTATTTTGTATAATACAGGATGAAGCAGTGACGCTGCTCCAGCTCCTTTATTTTCTATAATACAGGAGGAAGCAGTGATGCTGCTCCAGCTCCTTTATTTTCTTTAATACAGGAGGAAGCAGTGACGCTGCTCCAAGTCCTTTATTTTCTATAATACAGGAGGAAGCAGTGATGCTGCTCCAGCTCCTTTATTTTCTTTAATACATGAGGAAGCAGTGACGCTGCTCCAGATCCTTTATTTTCTATAACACAGGAGGAAGCAGAGACGCTGCTCCAGCTCCTTTATTTTCTTTAATACATGAGGAAGCAGTGACGCTGCTCCAGCTCCTCTATTTTCTATCATACATGAGGAAGCAGTGACGCTGCTCCAGCTCCTTTATTTTCTATAATACAGGAGGAAGCAGAGACGCTGCTCCAGCTTCTTTATTTTGTATAATACAGCAGGAAGCAGACACGCTGCTCCAGCTTCTTTATTTTCTGTAATACAGGAGGAAGCAGAGACGCTGTTCCAGCTCCTTTATTTTCTATAATACAGGAGGAAGCAGTGACGCTGCTCCAGTTCCTTCGTTTTCTATAAGACAGGAGGAAGCAGTGACGCTGCTCCAGCTCCTTTATTTTCTATAATACAGCAGGAAACAGTGACGCTGCTCCAGCTCCTTTATTTTCTATAATGGAGGAGGAAGCAGAGACGCTGCTCCAGCTCCTTTATTTTCTATAATACAGGAGGAGGCAGTGACGCTGCTCCAGCTCCTTTATTTTCTATAATGCGGGATGAAGCAGTGACGCTGTTCCAGCTCCTTTATTTTCTATAATACAGGAGGAAGCAGAGACGCTGCTCCAGCTTCTTTATTTTCTATAATACAGGAGGAAGGAGTGACGCTGCTCCAGCTCCTTTATTTTCTAGAATGCAGGAGGAAGCAGAGACGCTGCTCCAGCTCCTTTATTTTCTATAATACTGGAGAAAGCAGTGACGCTGCTCCAGCTCCTTTATTTTCTAGAATGCGGGATGAAGCAGTGACGCTGTTCCAGATCCTTTATTTTCTATAATACAGGAGGAAGCAGAGACGCTGCTCCAGCTTCTTTATTTTCTATAATACAGGAGGAAGGAGTGACGCTGCTCCAGCTCCTTTATTTTCTAGAATGCAGGAGGAAGCAGAGACGCTGCTCCAGCTCCTTTATTTTCTATAATACTGGAGAAAGCAGTGACACTGCTCCAGCTCCTTTATTTTCTATAATACTGGAGGAAGTAGTGAAGCTGCTCCAGCTCCTTTATTTTCTATAATACAGGAGGAAGCAGTGACCCTGCTCCAGCTCCTTTATTTTCTATAATACAGGAGGAAGCAGTGACGCTGCTCCAGCTCCTTTATTTTCTATAATACAGCAGGAAGCAGTGACGCTGCTCCAGCTTCTTTATTTTGTATAATACAGCAGGAAGCAGAGACGCTGCTCCAGCTCCTTTATTTTCTATAATACTGGAGAAAGCAGTGACGCTGCTCCAGCTCCTTTATTTTCTAGAATGCAGGAGGAAGTAGTGAAGCTGCTCCAGCTCCTTTATTTTCTATAATACAGGAGGAAGCAGTGATGCTGCTCCAGCTCCTTTATTTTCTATAATACAGGATGAAGCAGTGACGCTGCTCCAGCTCCTTTATTTTCTATAATCCAGGAGGAAGCAGTGACGCTGCTCTAGCTCCTTTATTTTCTATCATACATGAGGAAGCCGTGACGCTGCTCCAGATCCTTTACTTTCTATAATACAGGAGGAAGCAGAGACGCTGCTCCAGCTCCTTTATTTTCTATAATACAGCAGGAAGCAGAGACGCTGCTCCAGCTCCTTTATTTTCTATAATACAGGAGGAAGCAGTGACGCTGCTCCAGCTCCTTTATTTTCTATAATACAGGAGGAAGCAGTGACGCTGCTCCAGCTCCTTTATTTTCTATTATACAGGAGGAAGCAGTGACGCTGCTCCAGCTCCTTTATTTTCTATAATACAGGAGGAAGCAGTGACGCTGCTCCAGCTCCTTTATTTTCTATAATACAGGAGGAAGCAGTGATGCTGCTCCAGCTCCTTTATTTTCTATAATACAGGAGGAAGCAGTGACGCTGCTCCAGCTCCTTTATTTTCTCTAATTAAGGTGGACGAAGAGACGCTGCTCCAGCTCCTTTATTTTGTATAATACAGGATGAAGCAGTGACGCTGCTCCAGCTCCTTTATTTTCTATAATACAGGAGGAAGCAGTGATGCTGCTCCAGCTCCTTTATTTTCTTTAATACAGGAGGAAGCAGTGACGCTGCTCCAGCTCCTTTATTTTCTATAATACAGGAGGAAGCAGTGATGCTGCTCCAGCTCCTTTATTTTCTTTAATACATGAGGAAGCAGTGACGCTGCTCCAGATCCTTTATTTTCTATAACACAGGAGGAAGCAGAGACGCTGCTCCAGCTCCTTTATTTTCTTTAATACATGAGGAAGCAGTGACGCTGCTCCAGCTCCTCTATTTTCTATCATACATGAGGAAGCAGTGACGCTGCTCCAGCTCCTTTATTTTCTATAATACAGGAGGAAGCAGAGACGCTGCTCCAGCTTCTTTATTTTGTATAATACAGCAGGAAGCAGACACGCTGCTCCAGCTTCTTTATTTTCTGTAATACAGGAGGAAGCAGAGACGCTGTTCCAGCTCCTTTATTTTCTATAATACAGGAGGAAGCAGTGACGCTGCTCCAGTTCCTTCGTTTTCTATAAGACAGGAGGAAGCAGTGACGCTGCTCCAGCTCCTTTATTTTCTATAATACAGCAGGAAACAGTGACGCTGCTCCAGCTCCTTTATTTTCTATAATGGAGGAGGAAGCAGAGACGCTGCTCCAGCTCCTTTATTTTCTATAATACAGGAGGAGGCAGTGACGCTGCTCCAGCTCCTTTATTTTCTATAATGCGGGATGAAGCAGTGACGCTGTTCCAGCTCCTTTATTTTCTATAATACAGGAGGAAGCAGAGACGCTGCTCCAGCTTCTTTATTTTCTATAATACAGGAGGAAGGAGTGACGCTGCTCCAGCTCCTTTATTTTCTAGAATGCAGGAGGAAGCAGAGACGCTGCTCCAGCTCCTTTATTTTCTATAATACTGGAGAAAGCAGTGACGCTGCTCCAGCTCCTTTATTTTCTAGAATGCGGGATGAAGCAGTGACGCTGTTCCAGATCCTTTATTTTCTATAATACAGGAGGAAGCAGAGACGCTGCTCCAGCTTCTTTATTTTCTATAATACAGGAGGAAGGAGTGACGCTGCTCCAGCTCCTTTATTTTCTAGAATGCAGGAGGAAGCAGAGACGCTGCTCCAGCTCCTTTATTTTCTATAATACTGGAGAAAGCAGTGACACTGCTCCAGCTCCTTTATTTTCTATAATACTGGAGGAAGTAGTGAAGCTGCTCCAGCTCCTTTATATTCTATAATACAGGAGGAAGCAGTGATGCTTCTCCAGCTCCTTTATTTTCTATAATACAGGAGGAAGCAGTGATGCTGCTCCAGCTCCTTTATTTTCTTTAATACATGAGGAAGCAGTGACGCTGCTCCAGATCCTTTATTTTCTATAACACAGGAGGAAGCAGAGACGCTGCTCTAGCTCCTTTATTTTCTATCATACATGAGGAAGCAGTGACGCTGCTCCAGCTCCTTTATTTTCTTTAATACATGAGGAAGCAGTGACGCTGCTCCAGCTCCTCTATTTTCTATCATACATGAGGAAGCAGTGACGCTGCTCCAGCTCCTTTATTTTCTATAATACAGGAGGAAGCAGAGACGCTGCTCCAGCTTCTTTATTTTGTATAATACAGCAGGAAGCAGACACGCTGCTCCAGCTTCTTTATTTTCTGTAATACAGGAGGAAGCAGAGACGCTGTTCCAGCTCCTTTATTTTCTATAATACAGGAGGAAGCAGTGACGCTGCTCCAGTTCCTTCGTTTTCTAAAAGACAGGAGGAAGCAGTGACGCTGCTCCAGCTCCTTTATTTTCTATAATACAGCAGGAAACAGTGACGCTGCTCCAGCTCCTTTATTTTCTATAATACAGGAGGAAGCAGAGACGCTGCTCCAGCTCCTTTATTTTCTATAATACAGGAGGAGGCAGTGACGCTGCTCCAGCTCCTTTATTTTCTATAATGCGGGATGAAGCAGTGACGCTGTTCCAGCTCCTTTATTTTCTATAATACAGGAGGAAGCAGAGACGCTGCTCCAGCTTCTTTATTTTCTATGATACAGGAGGAAGGAGTGACGCTGCTCCAGCTCCTTTATTTTCTAGAATGCAGGAGGAAGCAGAGACGCTGCTCCAGCTCCTTTATTTTCTATTATACTGGAGAAAGCAGTGACGCTGCTCCAGCTCCTTTATTTTCTAGAATGCGGGATGAAGCAGTGACGCTGTTCCAGCTCCTTTATTTTCTATAATACAGGAGGAAGCAGAGACGCTGCTCCAGCTTCTTTATTTTCTATAATACAGGAGGAAGGAGTGACGCTGCTCCAGCTCCTTTATTTTCTAGAATGCAGGAGGAAGCAGAGACGCTGCTCCAGCTCCTTTATTTTCTATAATACTGGAGAAAGCAGTGACGCTGCTCCAGCTCCTTTATTTTCTAGAATGCAGGAGGAAGCAGAGACGCTGCTCCAGCTCCTTTATTTTCTATCATACATGAGGAAGCAGTGACTCTGCTCCAGCTCCTTTATTTTCTTTAATACATGAGGAAGCAGTGACGCTGCTCCAGCTCCTCTATTTTCTATCATACATGAGGAAGGAGTGACGCTGCTCCAGCTCCTTTATTTTCTATAATACAGGAAGAAGCAGAGACGCTGCTCCAGCTTCTTTATTTTGTATAATACAGCAGGAAGCAGACACGCTGCTCCAGCTTCTTTATTTTCTGTAATACAGGAGGAAGCAGAGACGCTGTTCCAGCTCCTTTATTTTCTATAATACAGGAGGAAGCAGTGACGCTGCTCCAGCTCCTTTATTTTCTATAATACAGGAGGAAGCAGAGACGCTGCTCCAGCTCCTTTATTTTCTATAATACAGGAGGAAGCAGTGACGCTGCTCCAGCTCCTTTATTTTCTATTATGCGGGATGAAGCAGTGACGCTGTTCCAGCTCCTTTATTTTCTATAATACAGGAGGAAGCAGAGACGCTGCTCCAGCTTCTTTATTTTCTATAATACAGGAGGAAGGAGTGACGCTGCTCCAGCTCCTTTATTTTCTAGAATGCAGGAGGAAGCAGAGACGCTGCTCCAGCTCCTTTATTTTCTATAATACTGGAGAAAGCAGTGACGCTGCTCCAGCTCCTTTATTTTCTAGAATGCAGGAGGAAGCAGAGACGCTGTTCCAGCTCCTTTATTTTCTATAATACTGGAGGAAGTAGTGAAGCTGCTCCAGCTCCTTTATTTTCTATAATACAGGAGGAAGCAGTGATGCTGCTCCAGCTCGTTTATTTTCTATAATACAGGATGAAGCAGTGACGCTGCTCCAGCTCCTTTATTTTCTATAATACAGGAGGAAGCAGTGACGCTGCTCTAGCTCCTTTATTTTCTATCATACATGAGGAAGCCGTGACGCTGCTCCAGATCCTTTATTTTCTATAATACAGGAGGAAGCAGAGACGCTGCTCCAGCTCCTTTATTTTCTAGTATACTGGAGGAAGCAGTGACTCTGCTCCAACTCCTTCATTTTCTATAATACAGAAGGAAGCAGTGACGCTGCTCCAACTCCTTTATTTTCTAGTATACGGGAGGAAGCAGACACGCTGCTCCAGCTTCTTTATTTTCTGTAATACAGGAGGAAGCAGAGACGCTGTTCCAGCTCCTTTATTTTCTATAATACAGGAGGAAGCAGTGACGCTGCTCCAGTTCCTTCGTTTTCTATAATACAGGAGGAAGCAATGACGCTGCTCCAGCTCCTTTATTTTCTATAATACAGCAGGAAACAGTGTCGCTGCTCCAGCTCCTGTATTTTCTATAATGGAGGAGGAAGCAGTGACACTGCTCCAGCTCCTTTATTTTCTATAATACAGGAGGAAGCAGTGACGCTGCTCCAGCTCCTTTATTTTCTATAATGCGGGATGAAGCAGTGACGCTGTTCCAGCTCCTTTATTTTCTATAATACAGGAGGAAGCAGAGACGCTGCTCCAGCTTCTTTATTTTCTATAATACAGGAGGAAGGAGTGACGCTGCTCCAGCTCCTTTATTTTCTAGAATGCAGGAGGAAGCAGAGACGCTGCTCCAGCTCCTTTATTTTCTATAATACTGGAGAAAGCAGTGACGCTGCTCCAGCTCCTTTATTTTCTAGAATGCAGGAGGAAGTAGTGAAGCTGCTCCAGCTCCTTTATTGTCTATAATACAGGAGGAAGCAGTGATGCTGCTCCAGCTCCTTTATTTTCTATAATACAGGATGAAGCAGTGACGCTGCTCCAGCTCCTTTATTTTCTATAATCCAGGAGGAAGCAGTGACGCTGCTCTAGCTCCTTTATTTTCTATCATACATGAGGAAGCCGTGACGCTGCTCCAGATCCTTTACTTTCTATAATACAGGAGGAAGCAGAGACGCTGCTCCAGCTCCTTTATTTTCTATAATACAGCAGGAAGCAGAGACGCTGCTCCAGCTCCTTTATTTTCTATAATACAGGAGGAAGCAGTGACGCTGCTCCAGCTCCTTTATTTTCTATAATACAGGAGGAAGCAGTGACGCTGCTCCAGCTCCTTTATTTTCTATTATACAGGAGGAAGCAGTGACGCTGCTCCAGCTCCTTTATTTTCTATAATACAGGAGGAAGCAGTGACGCTGCTCCAGCTCCTTTATTTTCTATAATACAGGAGGAAGCAGTGATGCTGCTCCAGCTCCTTTATTTTCTATAATACAGGAGGAAGCAGTGACGCTGCTCCAGCTCCTTTATTTTCTCTAATTAAGGTGGACGAAGAGACGCTGCTCCAGCTCCTTTATTTTGTATAATACAGGATGAAGCAGTGACGCTGCTCCAGCTCCTTTATTTTCTATAATACAGGAGGAAGCAGTGATGCTGCTCCAGCTCCTTTATTTTCTTTAATACAGGAGGAAGCAGTGACGCTGCTCCAGCTCCTTTATTTTCTATAATACAGGAGGAAGCAGTGATGCTGCTCCAGCTCCTTTATTTTCTTTAATACATGAGGAAGCAGTGACGCTGCTCCAGATCCTTTATTTTCTATAACACAGGAGGAAGCAGAGACGCTGCTCCAGCTCCTTTATTTTCTTTAATACATGAGGAAGCAGTGACGCTGCTCCAGCTCCTCTATTTTCTATCATACATGAGGAAGCAGTGACGCTGCTCCAGCTCCTTTATTTTCTATAATACAGGAGGAAGCAGAGACGCTGCTCCAGCTTCTTTATTTTGTATAATACAGCAGGAAGCAGACACGCTGCTCCAGCTTCTTTATTTTCTGTAATACAGGAGGAAGCAGAGACGCTGTTCCAGCTCCTTTATTTTCTATAATACAGGAGGAAGCAGTGACGCTGCTCCAGTTCCTTCGTTTTCTATAAGACAGGAGGAAGCAGTGACGCTGCTCCAGCTCCTTTATTTTCTATAATACAGCAGGAAACAGTGACGCTGCTCCAGCTCCTTTATTTTCTATAATGGAGGAGGAAGCAGAGACGCTGCTCCAGCTCCTTTATTTTCTATAATACAGGAGGAGGCAGTGACGCTGCTCCAGCTCCTTTATTTTCTATAATGCGGGATGAAGCAGTGACGCTGTTCCAGCTCCTTTATTTTCTATAATACAGGAGGAAGCAGAGACGCTGCTCCAGCTTCTTTATTTTCTATAATACAGGAGGAAGGAGTGACGCTGCTCCAGCTCCTTTATTTTCTAGAATGCAGGAGGAAGCAGAGACGCTGCTCCAGCTCCTTTATTTTCTATAATACTGGAGAAAGCAGTGACGCTGCTCCAGCTCCTTTATTTTCTAGAATGCGGGATGAAGCAGTGACGCTGTTCCAGATCCTTTATTTTCTATAATACAGGAGGAAGCAGAGACGCTGCTCCAGCTTCTTTATTTTCTATAATACAGGAGGAAGGAGTGACGCTGCTCCAGCTCCTTTATTTTCTAGAATGCAGGAGGAAGCAGAGACGCTGCTCCAGCTCCTTTATTTTCTATAATACTGGAGAAAGCAGTGACACTGCTCCAGCTCCTTTATTTTCTATAATACTGGAGGAAGTAGTGAAGCTGCTCCAGCTCCTTTATATTCTATAATACAGGAGGAAGCAGTGATGCTTCTCCAGCTCCTTTATTTTCTATAATACAGGAGGAAGCAGTGATGCTGCTCCAGCTCCTTTATTTTCTTTAATACATGAGGAAGCAGTGACGCTGCTCCAGATCCTTTATTTTCTATAACACAGGAGGAAGCAGAGACGCTGCTCTAGCTCCTTTATTTTCTATCATACATGAGGAAGCAGTGACGCTGCTCCAGCTCCTTTATTTTCTTTAATACATGAGGAAGCAGTGACGCTGCTCCAGCTCCTCTATTTTCTATCATACATGAGGAAGCAGTGACGCTGCTCCAGCTCCTTTATTTTCTATAATACAGGAGGAAGCAGAGACGCTGCTCCAGCTTCTTTATTTTGTATAATACAGCAGGAAGCAGACACGCTGCTCCAGCTTCTTTATTTTCTGTAATACAGGAGGAAGCAGAGACGCTGTTCCAGCTCCTTTATTTTCTATAATACAGGAGGAAGCAGTGACGCTGCTCCAGCTCCTTTATTTTCTATAATACAGGAGGAAGCAGAGACGCTGCTCCAGCTCCTTTATTTTCTATAATACAGGAGGAAGCAGTGACGCTGCTCCAGCTCCTTTATTTTCTATTATGCGGGATGAAGCAGTGACGCTGTTCCAGCTCCTTTATTTTCTATAATACAGGAGGAAGCAGAGACGCTGCTCCAGCTTCTTTATTTTCTATAATACAGGAGGAAGGAGTGACGCTGCTCCAGCTCCTTTATTTTCTAGAATGCAGGAGGAAGCAGAGACGCTGCTCCAGCTCCTTTATTTTCTATAATACTGGAGAAAGCAGTGACGCTGCTCCAGCTCCTTTATTTTCTAGAATGCAGGAGGAAGCAGAGACGCTGTTCCAGCTCCTTTATTTTCTATAATACTGGAGGAAGTAGTGAAGCTGCTCCAGCTCCTTTATTTTCTATAATACAGGAGGAAGCAGTGATGCTGCTCCAGCTCGTTTATTTTCTATAATACAGGATGAAGCAGTGACGCTGCTCCAGCTCCTTTATTTTCTATAATACAGGAGGAAGCAGTGACGCTGCTCTAGCTCCTTTATTTTCTATCATACATGAGGAAGCCGTGACGCTGCTCCAGATCCTTTATTTTCTATAATACAGGAGGAAGCAGAGACGCTGCTCCAGCTCCTTTATTTTCTAGTATACTGGAGGAAGCAGTGACTCTGCTCCAACTCCTTCATTTTCTATAATACAGAAGGAAGCAGTGACGCTGCTCCAACTCCTTTATTTTCTAGTATACGGGAGGAAGCAGACACGCTGCTCCAGCTTCTTTATTTTCTGTAATACAGGAGGAAGCAGAGACGCTGTTCCAGCTCCTTTATTTTCTATAATACAGGAGGAAGCAGTGACGCTGCTCCAGTTCCTTCGTTTTCTATAATACAGGAGGAAGCAATGACGCTGCTCCAGCTCCTTTATTTTCTATAATACAGCAGGAAACAGTGTCGCTGCTCCAGCTCCTGTATTTTCTATAATGGAGGAGGAAGCAGTGACACTGCTCCAGCTCCTTTATTTTCTATAATACAGGAGGAAGCAGTGACGCTGCTCCAGCTCCTTTATTTTCTATAATGCGGGATGAAGCAGTGACGCTGTTCCAGCTCCTTTATTTTCTATAATACAGGAGGAAGCAGAGACGCTGCTCCAGCTTCTTTATTTTCTATAATACAGGAGGAAGGAGTGACGCTGCTCCAGCTCCTTTATTTTCTAGAATGCAGGAGGAAGCAGAGACGCTGCTCCAGCTCCTTTATTTTCTATAATACTGGAGAAAGCAGTGACGCTGCTCCAGCTCCTTTATTTTCTAGAATGCAGGAGGAAGTAGTGAAGCTGCTCCAGCTCCTTTATTGTCTATAATACAGGAGGAAGCAGTGATGCTGCTCCAGCTCCTTTATTTTCTATAATACAGGATGAAGCAGTGACGCTGCTCCAGCTCCTTTATTTTCTATAATCCAGGAGGAAGCAGTGACGCTGCTCTAGCTCCTTTATTTTCTATCATACATGAGGAAGCCGTGACGCTGCTCCAGATCCTTTACTTTCTATAATACAGGAGGAAGCAGAGACGCTGCTCCAGCTCCTTTATTTTCTATAATACAGCAGGAAGCAGAGACGCTGCTCCAGCTCCTTTATTTTCTATAATACAGGAGGAAGCAGTGACGCTGCTCCAGCTCCTTTATTTTCTATAATACAGGAGGAAGCAGTGACGCTGCTCCAGCTCCTTTATTTTCTATTATACAGGAGGAAGCAGTGACGCTGCTCCAGCTCCTTTATTTTCTATAATACAGGAGGAAGCAGTGACGCTGCTCCAGCTCCTTTATTTTCTATAATACAGGAGGAAGCAGTGATGCTGCTCCAGCTCCTTTATTTTCTATAATACAGGAGGAAGCAGTGACGCTGCTCCAGCTCCTTTATTTTCTCTAATTAAGGTGGACGAAGAGACGCTGCTCCAGCTCCTTTATTTTGTATAATACAGGATGAAGCAGTGACGCTGCTCCAGCTCCTTTATTTTCTATAATACAGGAGGAAGCAGTGATGCTGCTCCAGCTCCTTTATTTTCTTTAATACAGGAGGAAGCAGTGACGCTGCTCCAGCTCCTTTATTTTCTATAATACAGGAGGAAGCAGTGATGCTGCTCCAGCTCCTTTATTTTCTTTAATACATGAGGAAGCAGTGACGCTGCTCCAGATCCTTTATTTTCTATAACACAGGAGGAAGCAGAGACGCTGCTCCAGCTCCTTTATTTTCTTTAATACATGAGGAAGCAGTGACGCTGCTCCAGCTCCTCTATTTTCTATCATACATGAGGAAGCAGTGACGCTGCTCCAGCTCCTTTATTTTCTATAATACAGGAGGAAGCAGAGACGCTGCTCCAGCTTCTTTATTTTGTATAATACAGCAGGAAGCAGACACGCTGCTCCAGCTTCTTTATTTTCTGTAATACAGGAGGAAGCAGAGACGCTGTTCCAGCTCCTTTATTTTCTATAATACAGGAGGAAGCAGTGACGCTGCTCCAGTTCCTTCGTTTTCTATAAGACAGGAGGAAGCAGTGACGCTGCTCCAGCTCCTTTATTTTCTATAATACAGCAGGAAACAGTGACGCTGCTCCAGCTCCTTTATTTTCTATAATGGAGGAGGAAGCAGAGACGCTGCTCCAGCTCCTTTATTTTCTATAATACAGGAGGAGGCAGTGACGCTGCTCCAGCTCCTTTATTTTCTATAATGCGGGATGAAGCAGTGACGCTGTTCCAGCTCCTTTATTTTCTATAATACAGGAGGAAGCAGAGACGCTGCTCCAGCTTCTTTATTTTCTATAATACAGGAGGAAGGAGTGACGCTGCTCCAGCTCCTTTATTTTCTAGAATGCAGGAGGAAGCAGAGACGCTGCTCCAGCTCCTTTATTTTCTATAATACTGGAGAAAGCAGTGACGCTGCTCCAGCTCCTTTATTTTCTAGAATGCGGGATGAAGCAGTGACGCTGTTCCAGATCCTTTATTTTCTATAATACAGGAGGAAGCAGAGACGCTGCTCCAGCTTCTTTATTTTCTATAATACAGGAGGAAGGAGTGACGCTTCTCCAGCTCCTTTATTTTCTAGAATGCAGGAGGAAGCAGAGACGCTGCTCCAGCTCCTTTATTTTCTATAATACTGGAGAAAGCAGTGACACTGCTCCAGCTCCTTTATTTTCTATAATACTGGAGGAAGTAGTGAAGCTGCTCCAGCTCCTTTATATTCTATAATACAGGAGGAAGCAGTGATGCTTCTCCAGCTCCTTTATTTTCTATAATACAGGAGGAAGCAGTGATGCTGCTCCAGCTCCTTTATTTTCTTTAATACATGAGGAAGCAGTGACGCTGCTCCAGATCCTTTATTTTCTATAACACAGGAGGAAGCAGAGACGCTGCTCTAGCTCCTTTATTTTCTATCATACATGAGGAAGCAGTGACGCTGCTCCAGCTCCTTTATTTTCTTTAATACATGAGGAAGCAGTGACGCTGCTCCAGCTCCTCTATTTTCTATCATACATGAGGAAGCAGTGACGCTGCTCCAGCTCCTTTATTTTCTATAATACAGGAGGAAGCAGAGACGCTGCTCCAGCTTCTTTATTTTGTATAATACAGCAGGAAGCAGACACGCTGCTCCAGCTTCTTTATTTTCTGTAATACAGGAGGAAGCAGAGACGCTGTTCCAGCTCCTTTATTTTCTATAATACAGGAGGAAGCAGTGACGCTGCTCCAGTTCCTTCGTTTTCTAAAAGACAGGAGGAAGCAGTGACGCTGCTCCAGCTCCTTTATTTTCTATAATACAGCAGGAAACAGTGACGCTGCTCCAGCTCCTTTATTTTCTATAATACAGGAGGAAGCAGGGACGCTGCTCCAGCTCCTTTATTTTCTATAATACAGGAGGAGGCAGTGACGCTGCTCCAGCTCCTTTATTTTCTATAATGCGGGATGAAGCAGTGACGCTGTTCCAGCTCCTTTATTTTCTATAATACAGGAGGAAGCAGAGACGCTGCTCCAGCTTCTTTATTTTCTATAATACAGGAGGAAGGAGTGACGCTGCTCCAGCTCCTTTATTTTCTAGAATGCAGGAGGAAGCAGAGACGCTGCTCCAGCTCCTTTATTTTCTATTATACTGGAGAAAGCAGTGACGCTGCTCCAGCTCCTTTATTTTCTAGAATGCGGGATGAAGCAGTGACGCTGTTCCAGCTCCTTTATTTTCTATAATACAGGAGGAAGCAGAGACGCTGCTCCAGCTTCTTTATTTTCTATAATACAGGAGGAAGGAGTGACGCTGCTCCAGCTCCTTTATTTTCTAGAATGCAGGAGGAAGCAGAGACGCTGCTCCAGCTCCTTTATTTTCTATAATACTGGAGAAAGCAGTGACGCTGCTCCAGCTCCTTTATTTTCTAGAATGCAGGAGGATGCAGAGACGCTGCTCCAGCTCCTTTATTTTCTATCATACATGAGGAAGCAGTGACTCTGCTCCAGCTCCTTTATTTTCTTTAATACATGAGGAAGCAGTGACGCTGCTCCAGCTCCTCTATTTTCTATCATACATGAGGAAGGAGTGACGCTGCTCCAGCTCCTTTATTTTCTATAATACAGGAAGAAGCAGAGACGCTGCTCCAGCTTCTTTATTTTGTATAATACAGCAGGAAGCAGACACGCTGCTCCAGCTTCTTTATTTTCTGTAATACAGGAGGAAGCAGAGACGCTGTTCCAGCTCCTTTATTTTCTATAATACAGGAGGAAGCAGTGACGCTGCTCCAGCTCCTTTATTTTCTATAATACAGGAGGAAGCAGAGACGCTGCTCCAGCTCCTTTATTTTCTATAATACAGGAGGAAGCAGTGACGCTGCTCCAGCTCCTTTATTTTCTATTATGCGGGATGAAGCAGTGACGCTGTTCCAGCTCCTTTATTTTCTATAATACAGGAGGAAGCAGAGACGCTGCTCCAGCTTCTTTATTTTCTATAATACAGGAGGAAGGAGTGACGCTGCTCCAGCTCCTTTATTTTCTAGAATGCAGGAGGAAGCAGAGACGCTGCTCCAGCTCCTTTATTTTCTATAATACTGGAGAAAGCAGTGACGCTGCTCCAGCTCCTTTATTTTCTAGAATGCAGGAGGAAGCAGAGACGCTGTTCCAGCTCCTTTATTTTCTATAATACTGGAGGAAGTAGTGAAGCTGCTCCAGCTCCTTTATTTTCTATAATACAGGATGAAGCAGTGATGCTGCTCCAGCTCGTTTATTTTCTATAATACAGGATGAAGCAGTGACGCTGCTCCAGCTCCTTTATTTTCTATAATACAGGAGGAAGCAGTGACGCTGCTCTAGCTCCTTTATTTTCTATCATACATGAGGAAGCCGTGACGCTGCTCCAGATCCTTTATTTTCTATAATACAGGAGGAAGCAGAGACGCTGCTCCAGCTCCTTTATTTTCTAGTATACTGGAGGAAGCAGTGACTCTGCTCCAACTCCTTCATTTTCTATAATACAGAAGGAAGCAGTGACGCTGCTCCAACTCCTTTATTTTCTAGTATACGGGAGGAAGCAGAGACGCTGCTCCAGCTCCTTTATTTTCTATAATACAGGAGGAAGCAGTGACGCTGCTCTCGCTCCTGTATTTTCTGTAATACAGAAGGAAGCAGTGACGCTGCTCCAGCTCCTTTATTTTCTATAATACAGTAGGAAGCAGAGACGCTGCTCCAGCTCCTTTATTTTCTATAATACAGCAGGAAGCAGTGACGCTGCTCCAGCTCCTTTATTTTCTATAATACAGGAGGAAGCAGTGACACTGCTCCAGCTCCTTTATTTTCTATCATACATGAGGAAGCAGTGACGCTGCTCCAGCTCCTTTATTTTCTATAATACAGGAGGAAGCAGTGACACTGCTCCAGCTCCTTTATTTTCTATAATACAGGAGGAAGTAGTGAAGCTGCTCCAGCTCCTTTATTTTCTATAATACAGGATGAAGCAGTGACACTGCTCCAGCTCCTTTATTTTCTATAACACAGGAGGAAGTAGTGAAGCTGCTCCAGCTCCTTTATTTTCTATAATACAGGATGAAGCAGTGACAGTGCTCCAGCTCCTTTATTTTCTATAATACAGGAGGAAGTAGTGAAGCTGCTCCAGCTCCTTTATTTTCTATAATACAGGAGGAAGCAGTGACGCTGCTCCAGCTCCTTTATTTTCAATAATACAGGAGGAAGCAGAGACGCTGCTCCAGCTCCTTTATTTTCTATAATACAGGAGGAAGCAGTGACGCTGCTCCAGCTCCTTTATTTTCTATAATACAGGAGGAAGCAGTGACGCTGCTCCAGCTCCTTTATTATCTATAATACAGGAGGAAGTAGTGAAGCTGCTCCAGATCCTTAATTTTCTATAATACAGGAGGAAGCAGTGACGCTGCTCCAGCTCCTTTATTTTCTATAATACAGGAGGAAGCAGTGACCCTGCTCCAGCTCCTTTATTTTCTATAATACAGGAGGAAGCAGTGACGCTGCTCCAGCTCCTTTATTTTCTATAATACAGCAGGAAGCAGTGACGCTGCTCCAGCTCCTTTATTTTCTATAATACAGTAGGAAGCAGTGACGCTGCTCCAGCTCCTTTATTTTCTATAATACAGGAGGAAGCAGTGACACAGCTCCAGCTCCTTTATTTTCTATATTACAGGAGGAAGCAGTGACGCTGCTCCAGCTCCTTTATTTTCTCTAATACAGGTGGACGAAGAGATGCTGCTCCAGCTCCTTTATTTTCTATAATGTAGGATGAAACAGTGACGCTGCTCCAGCTCCTTTATTTTCTATAATACAGGAGGAAGTAGTGAAGCTGCTCCAGATCCTTAATTTTCTATAATACAGGAGGAAGCAGTGACGCTGCTCCAGCTCCTTTATTTTCTATAATACAGTAGGAAGCAGTGACGCTGCTCCAGCTCCTTTATTTTCTATAATACAGGAGGAAGCAGTGACCCTGCTCCAGCTCCTTTATTTTCTATAATACAGGAGGAAGCAGTGACGCTGCTCCAGCTCCTTTATTTTCTATAATACAGGAGGAAGCAGTGATGCTGCTCCAGCTCCTTTATTTTCTATAATACAGGAGGAAGCAGTGACGCTGCTCCAGATCCTTTATTTTGTATAATACAGGAGGAAGTAGTGAAGCTGCTCCAGATCCTTTATTTTCTACAATACAGGAGGAAGCAGTGATGCTGCTCCAGCTCCTTTATTTTCTATAATACAGGAGGAAGCAGAGAAGCTGCTCCAGCTCCGTTATTTTCTACAATACAGTAGGAAGCAGTGACGCTGCTCCAGCTCCTTTATTATCTATAATACAGGATTAAGCAGTAACGCTGCTCCAGCTCCTTTATTTTCTATAATACAGGATGAAGCAGAGACGCTGCTCCAGCTCCTTTATTTTCTATAATGCAGGAGGAAGCAGTGACGCTGCTCCAGCTCCTTTATTTTCTATAATACAGCAGAAAGCAGTGACGCTGCTCCAGCTCCTTTATTTTCGATAATACATCAGGAAGTAGTGACGCTGCTCCAGCTCCTTTATTTTCTAAAACACAGGAGGAAACAGTGATCCTGCTCCAGCTCCTTTATTTTCTATAATACAGGCGGAAGCAGTGACGCTGCTCCAGATCATTTATTTTCTATAATACTGGAGGAAGCTGTGACTCTGCTCCAGCTCCTTTATTTTCGATAATACAGGAGGAAGCAGAGACGCTGCTCCAGCTCCTTTGTTTTCTTTAATGCAGGATGAAGCAGTGACACTGCTCCAGCTCCTTTATTTTCTATAATACAGGAGGAAGTAGTGAAGCTGCTCCAGCTCCTTTATTTTCTATAATACAGGAGGAAGCAGTGACGCTGCTCCAGCTCCTTTATTTTCAATAATACAGGAGGAAGCAGAGACGCTGCTCCAGCTCCTTTATTTCCTATAATACAGGAGGAAGCAGTGACGCTGCTCCAGCTCCTTTATTTTCAATAATACAGGAGGAAGCAGTGACGCTGCTCCAGCTCCTTTATTTTCTTTAATACATGAGGAAGCAGTGACGCTGCTCCAGCTCCTCTATTTTCTATCATACATGAGGAAGCAGTGACGCTGCTCCAGCTCCTTTATTTTCTATAATACAGGAGGAAGCAGAGACGCTGCTCCAGCTTCTTTATTTTGTATAATACAGCAGGAAGCAGACACGCTGCTCCAGCTCCTTTATTTTCTATAATACAGGAGGAAGCAGTGACGCTGCTCCAGTTCCTTCGTTTTCTAAAAGACAGGAGGAAGCAGTGACGCTGCTCCAGATCCTTTATTTTCTATAATACAGGAGGAAGCAGTGACGCTGCTCCAGCTCCTTTATTTTCTATTATGCGGGATGAAGCAGTGACGCTGTTCCAGCTCCTTTATTTTCTATAATACAGGAGGAAGCAGAGACGCTGCTCCAGCTTCTTTATTTTCTATAATACAGGAGGAAGGAGTGACGCTGCTCCAGCTCCTTTATTTTCTAGAATGCAGGAGGAAGCAGAGACGCTGCTCCAGCTCCTTTATTTTCTATAATACTGGAGAAAGCAGTGACGCTGCTCCAGCTCCTTTATTTTCTAGAATGCAGGAGGAAGCAGAGACGCTGTTCCAGCACCTTTATTTTCTATAATACAGGAGGAAGCAGTGACGCTGCTCTAGCTCCTTTATTTTCTATCATACATGAGGAAGCCGTGACGCTGCTCCAGATCCTTTATTTTCTATAATACTGGAGGAAGTAGTGAAGCTGCTCCAGCTCCTTTATTTTCTATAATACAGGAGGAAGCAGTGATGCTGCTCCAGCTCCTTTATTTTCTATAATACAGGAGGAAGCAGTGATGCTGCTCCAGCTCCTTTATTTTCTATAATACAGGAGGAAGCAGTGACGCTGCTCCAGCTCCTTTATTTTCTATAATACAGGATGAAGCAGTGACGCTGCTCCAGCTCCTTTATTTTCTATAATACAGGAGGAAGCAGTGACGCTGCTCTAGCTCCTTTATTTTCTATCATACATGAGGAAGCCGTGACGCTGCTCCAGATCCTTTATTTTCTATAATACAGGAGGAAGCAGAGACGCTGCTCCAGCTCCTTTATTTTCTATAATACAGGAGGAAGCAGTGACGCTGCTCTCGCTCCTGTATTTTCTATAATACAGAAGGAAGCAGTGACGCTGCTCCAGCTCCTTTATTTTCTCTAATACAGGTGGACGAAGAGACGCTGCTCCAGCTCCTTTATTTTCTATAATACAGGAGGAAGCAGTGACCCTGCTCCAGCTCCTTTATTTTCTATAATACAGGAGGAAGCAGTGACACTGCTCCAGTTCCTTTATTTTCTATAATACAGGAGGAAGCAGTGACCCTGCTCCAGCTCCTTTATTTTCTATAATACAGGAGGAAGCAGAGACGCTGCTCCAGCTCCTTTATTTTCTATAATACAGTAGGAAGCAGTGACGCTGCTCCAGCTCCTTTATTTTCTATAATACAGCAGGAAGCTGTGACACTGCTCCAGCTCCTTTATTTTCTATCATACATGAGGAAGCAGTGACGCTGCTCCAGCTCCTTTATTTTCTATAATACAGGAGGAAGCAGTGACACTGCTCCAGCTCCTTTATTTTCTATAACACAGGAGGAAGTAGTGAAGCTGCTCCAGCTCCTTTATTTTCTATAATACAGGATGAAGCAGTGACAGTGCTCCAGCTCCTTTATTTTCTATAATACAGGAGGAAGCAGTGACGCTGCTCCAGCTCCTTTATTTTCAATAATACAGGAGGAAGCAGAGACGCTGCTCCAGCTCCTTTATTTTCTATAATACAGGACGAAGCAGTGACGCTGCTCCAGCTCCTTTATTTTCTATAATACAGGAGGAAGCAGTGACGCTGCTCCAGCTCCTTTATTTTCTATAATACAGGAGGAAGTAGTGAAGCTGCTCCAGATCCTTAATTTTCTATAATACAGGAGGAAGCAGTGACGCTGCTCCAGCTCGTTTATTTTCTATAATACAGGAGGAAGCAGTGACCCTGCTCCAGCTCCTTTGTTTTCTATAATACAGGAGGAAGCAGTGACGCTGCTCCAGCTCCTTTATTTTCTATAATACAGCAGGAAGCAGTGACGCTGCTCCAGCTCCTTTATTTTCTATAATACAGGAGGAAGCAGTGACGCTGCTCCAGCTCCTTTATTTTCTATAATACAGCAGGAAGCAGTGACGCTGCTCCAGCTCCTTTATTTTCTATAATACAGCAGGAAGCAGTGACGCTGCTCCAGCTCCTTTATTTTCTATAATACAGTAGGAAGCGGTGACGCAGCTCCAGCTCCTTTATTTTCTATATTACAGGAGGAAGCAGTGACGCTGCTCCAGCTCCTTTATTTTCTGTAATACAGGTGGACGAAGAGATGCTGCTCCAGCTCCTTTATTTTCTATAATGTAGGATGAAACAGTGACGCTGCTCCAGCTCCTTTATTTTCTATAATACAGGAGGAAGTAGTGAAGCTGCTCCAGATCCTTAATTTTCTATAATACAGGAGGAAGCAGAGACGCTGCTCCAGCTCCTTTATTTTCTATAATACAGGAGGAAGCAGTGACGCTGCTCCAGCTCCTTTATTTTCTATAATACAGGAGGAAGCAGTGACCCTGCTCCAGCTCCTTTATTTTCTATAATACAGGAGGAAGCAGTGACGCTGCTCCAGCTCCTTTATTTTCTATAATACAGGAGGAAGCAGTGATGCTGCTCCAGCTCCTTTATTTTCTATAATACAGGAGGAAGCAGTGACGCTGCTCCAGATCCTTTATTTTCTACAATACAGGAGGAAGCAGTGATGCTGCTCCAGCTCCTTTATTTTCTATAATACAGGAGGAAGCAGAGAAGCTGCTCCAGCTCCGTTATTTTCTACAATACAGTAGGAAGCAGTGACACTGCTCCAGCTCCTTTATTATCTATAATACAGGATTAAGCAGTGACGCTGCTCCAGCTCCTTTATTTTCTATAATACAGGATTAAGCAGTGACGCTGCTCCAGCTCCTTTATTTTCTATAATACAGGATGAAGCAGAGACGCTGCTCCAGCTCCTTTATTTTCTATAATGCAGGAGGAAGCAGTGACGCTGCTCCAGCTCCTTTATTTTCTATAATACAGCAGAAAGCAGTGACGCTGCTCCAGCTCCTTTATTTTCTATAATACAGGAGGAAGCAGTGACGCTGCTCTAGCTCCTTTATTTTCTATCATACATGAGGAAGCCGTGACGCTTCTCCAGATCCTTTATTTTCTATAATACAGGAGGAAGCAGAGACGCTGCTCCAGCTCCTTTATTTTCTATAATACAGCAGGAAGCAGAGACGCTGCTCCAGCTCCTTTATTTTCTATAATACAGGAGGAAGCAGTGACGCTGCTCCAGCTCCTTTATTTTCTATAATACAGGAGGAAGCAGTGACGCTGCTCCAGCTCCTTTATTTTCTATAATACAGGAGGAAGCAGTGACGCTGCTCCAGCTCCTTTATTTTCTATAATACAGGAGGAAGCAGTGACGATGCTCCAGCTCCTTTATTTTCTCTAATAGAGGTGGACGAAGAGACGCTGCTCCAGCTCCTTTATTTTCTATAATACAGGAGGAAGCAGTGACGCTGCTCCAGCTCCTTTATTTTCTATAATACAGGAGGAAGCAGTGACGCTGCTCCAGCTCCTTTATTTTCTATAATACAGGAGGAAGCAGTGACGATGCTCCAGCTCCTTTATTTTCTATAATGGAGGAGGAAGCAGAGACGCTGCTCCAGCTCCTTTATTTTCTATAATACAGGAGGAGGCAGTGACGCTGCTCCAGCTCCTTTATTTTCTATAATGCGGGATGAAGCAGTGACGCTGTTCCAGCTCCTTTATTTTCTATAATACAGGAGGAAGCAGAGACGCTGCTCCAGCTTCTTTATTTTCTATAATACAGGAGGAAGGAGTGACGCTGCTCCAGCTCCTTTATTTTCTAGAATGCAGGAGGAAGCAGAGACGCTGCTCCAGCTCCTTTATTTTCTATAATACTGGAGAAAGCAGTGACGCTGCTCCAGCTCCTTTATTTTCTAGAATGCGGGATGAAGCAGTGACGCTGTTCCAGATCCTTTATTTTCTATAATACAGGAGGAAGCAGAGACGCTGCTCCAGCTTCTTTATTTTCTATAATACAGGAGGAAGGAGTGACGCTGCTCCAGCTCCTTTATTTTCTAGAATGCAGGAGGAAGCAGAGACGCTGCTCCAGCTCCTTTATTTTCTATAATACTGGAGAAAGCAGTGACACTGCTCCAGCTCCTTTATTTTCTATAATACTGGAGGAAGTAGTGAAGCTGCTCCAGCTCCTTTATATTCTATAATACAGGAGGAAGCAGTGATGCTTCTCCAGCTCCTTTATTTTCTATAATACAGGAGGAAGCAGTGATGCTGCTCCAGCTCCTTTATTTTCTTTAATACATGAGGAAGCAGTGACGCTGCTCCAGATCCTTTATTTTCTATAACACAGGAGGAAGCAGAGACGCTGCTCCAGCTCCTTTATTTTCTATCATACATGAGGAAGCAGTGACGCTGCTCCAGCTCCTTTATTTTCTTTAATACATGAGGAAGCAGTGACGCTGCTCCAGCTCCTCTATTTTCTATCATACATGAGGAAGCAGTGACGCTGCTCCAGCTCCTTTATTTTCTATAATACAGGAGGAAGCAGAGACGCTGCTCCAGCTTCTTTATTTTGTATAATACAGCAGGAAGCAGACACGCTGCTCCAGCTTCTTTATTTTCTGTAATACAGGAGGAAGCAGAGACGCTGTTCCAGCTCCTTTATTTTCTATAATACAGGAGGAAGCAGTGACGCTGCTCCAGTTCCTTCGTTTTCTAAAAGACAGGAGGAAGCAGTGACGCTGCTCCAGCTCCTTTATTTTCTATAATACAGCAGGAAACAGTGACGCTGCTCCAGCTCCTTTATTTTCTATAATACAGGAGGAAGCAGAGACGCTGCTCCAGCTCCTTTATTTTCTATAATACAGGAGGAGGCAGTGACGCTGCTCCAGCTCCTTTATTTTCTATAATGCGGGATGAAGCAGTGACGCTGTTCCAGCTCCTTTATTTTCTATAATACAGGAGGAAGCAGAGACGCTGCTCCAGCTTCTTTATTTTCTATAATACAGGAGGAAGGAGTGACGCTGCTCCAGCTCCTTTATTTTCTAGAATGCAGGAGGAAGCAGAGACGCTGCTCCAGCTCCTTTATTTTCTATTATACTGGAGAAAGCAGTGACGCTGCTCCAGCTCCTTTATTTTCTAGAATGCGGGATGAAGCAGTGACGCTGTTCCAGCTCCTTTATTTTCTATAATACAGGAGGAAGCAGAGACGCTGCTCCAGCTTCTTTATTTTCTATAATACAGGAGGAAGGAGTGACGCTGCTCCAGCTCCTTTATTTTCTAGAATGCAGGAGGAAGCAGAGACGCTGCTCCAGCTCCTTTATTTTCTATAATACTGGAGAAAGCAGTGACGCTGCTCCAGCTCCTTTATTTTCTAGAATGCAGGAGGAAGCAGAGACGCTGCTCCAGCTCCTTTATTTTCTATCATACATGAGGAAGCAGTGACTCTGCTCCAGCTCCTTTATTTTCTTTAATACATGAGGAAGCAGTGACGCTGCTCCAGCTCCTCTATTTTCTATCATACATGAGGAAGGAGTGACGCTGCTCCAGCTCCTTTATTTTCTATAATACAGGAAGAAGCAGAGACGCTGCTCCAGCTTCTTTATTTTGTATAATACAGCAGGAAGCAGACACGCTGCTCCAGCTTCTTTATTTTCTGTAATACAGGAGGAAGCAGAGACGCTGTTCCAGCTCCTTTATTTTCTATAATACAGGAGGAAGCAGTGACGCTGCTCCAGCTCCTTTATTTTCTATACTACAGGAGGAAGCAGAGACGCTGCTCCAGCTCCTTTATTTTCTATAATACAGGAGGAAGCAGTGACGCTGCTCCAGCTCCTTTATTTTCTATTATGCGGGATGAAGCAGTGACGCTGTTCCAGCTCCTTTATTTTCTATAATACAGGAGGAAGCAGAGACGCTGCTCCAGCTTCTTTATTTTCTATAATACAGGAGGAAGGAGTGACGCTGCTCCAGCTCCTTTATTTTCTAGAATGCAGGAGGAAGCAGAGACGCTGCTCCAGCTGCTTTATTTTCTATAATACTGGAGAAAGCAGTGACGCTGCTCCAGCTCCTTTATTTTCTAGAATGCAGGAGGAAGCAGTGACGCTGTTCCAGCTCCTTTATTTTCTATAATACTGGAGGAAGTAGTGAAGCTGCTCCAGCTCCTTTATTTTCTATAATACAGGAGGCAGCAGTGATGCTGCTCCAGCTCGTTTATTTTCTATAATACAGGATGAAGCAGTGACGCTGCTCCAGCTCCTTTATTTTCTATAATACAGGAGGAAGCAGTGACGCTGCTCTAGCTCCTTTATTTTCTAGTATACTGGAGGAAGCAGTGACTCTGCTCCAACTCCTTCATTTTCTATAATACAGAAGGAAGCAGTGACGCTGCTCCAACTCCTTTATTTTCTAGTATACGGGAGGAAGCAGAGACGCTGCTCCAGCTCCTTTATTTTCTATAATACAGGAGGAAGCAGTGACGCTGCTCTCGCTCCTGTATTTTCTGTAATACAGAAGGAAGCAGTGACGCTGCTCCAGCTCCTTTATTTTCTATAATACAGTAGGAAGCAGAGACGCTGCTCCAGCTCCTTTATTTTCTATAATACAGCAGGAAGCAGTGACGCTGCTCCAGCTCCTTTATTTTCTATAATACAGGAGGAAGCAGTGACACTGCTCCAGCTCCTTTATTTTCTATCATACATGAGGAAGCAGTGACGCTGCTCCAGCTCCTTTATTTTCTATAATACAGGAGGAAGCAGTGACACTGCTCCAGCTCCTTTATTTTCTATAATACAGGAGGAAGTAGTGAAGCTGCTCCAGCTCCTTTATTTTCTATAATACAGGATGAAGCAGTGACACTGCTCCAGCTCCTTTATTTTCTATAACACAGGAGGAAGTAGTGAAGCTGCTCCAGCTCCTTTATTTTCTATAATACAGGATGAAGCAGTGACAGTGCTCCAGCTCCTTTATTTTCTATAATACAGGAGGAAGTAGTGAAGCTGCTCCAGCTCCTTTATTTTCTATAATACAGGAGGAAGCAGTGACGCTGCTCCAGCTCCTTTATTTTCAATAATACAGGAGGAAGCAGAGACGCTGCTCCAGCTCCTTTATTTTCTATAATACAGGAGGAAGCAGTGACGCTGCTCCAGCTCCTTTATTTTCTATAATACAGGAGGAAGCAGTGACGCTGCTCCAGCTCCTTTATTTTCTATAATACAGGAGGAAGTAGTGAAGCTGCTCCAGATCCTTAATTTTCTATAATACAGGAGGAAGCAGTGACGCTGCTCCAGCTCCTTTATTTTCTATAATACAGGAGGAAGCAGTGACCCTGCTCCAGCTCCTTTATTTTCTATAATACAGGAGGAAGCAGTGACGCTGCTCCAGCTCCTTTATTTTCTATAATACAGCAGGAAGCAGTGACGCTGCTCCAGCTCCTTTATTTTCTATAATACAGTAGGAAGCAGTGACGCTGCTCCAGCTCCTTTATTTTCTATAATACAGGAGGAAGCAGTGACACAGCTCCAGCTCCTTTATTTTCTATATTACAGGAGGAAGCAGTGACGCTGCTCCAGCTCCTTTATTTTCTCTAATACAGATGGACGAAGAGATGCTGCTCCAGCTCCTTTATTTTCTATAATGTAGGATGAAACAGTGACGCTGCTCCAGCTCCTTTATTTTCTATAATACAGGAGGAAGTAGTGAAGCTGCTCCAGATCCTTAATTTTCTATAATACAGGAGGAAGCAGTGACGCTGCTCCAGCTCCTTTATTTTCTATAATACAGTAGGAAGCAGTGACGCTGCTCCAGCTCCTTTATTTTCTATTATACAGGAGGAAGCAGTGACCCTGCTCCAGCTCCTTTATTTTCTATAATACAGGAGGAAGCAGTGACGCTGCTCCAGCTCCTTTATTTTCTATAATACAGGAGGAAGCAGTGATGCTGCTCCAGCTCCTTTATTTTCTATAATACAGGAGGAAGCAGTGACGCTGCTCCAGATCCTTTATTTTGTATAATACAGGAGGAAGTAGTGAAGCTGCTCCAGATCCTTTATTTTCTACAATACAGGAGGAAGCAGTGATGCTGCTCCAGCTCCTTTATTTTCTATAATACAGGAGGAAGCAGAGAAGCTGCTCCAGCTCCGTTATTTTCTACAATACAGTAGGAAGCAGTGACGCTGCTCCAGCTCCTTTATTATCTATAATACAGGATTAAGCAGTAACGCTGCTCCAGCTCCTTTATTTTCTATAATACAGGATGAAGCAGAGACGCTGCTCCAGCTCCTTTATTTTCTATAATGCAGGAGGAAGCAGTGACGCTGCTCCAGCTCCTTTATTTTCTATAATACAGCAGAAAGCAGTGACGCTGCTCCAGCTCCTTTATTTTCGATAATACATCAGGAAGTAGTGACGCTGCTCCAGCTCCTTTATTTTCTATAACACAGGAGGAAACAGTGATCCTGCTCCAGCTCCTTTATTTTCTATAATACAGGCGGAAGCAGTGACGCTGCTCCAGATCATTTATTTTCTATAATACTGGAGGAAGCTGTGACTCTGCTCCAGCTCCTTTATTTTCGATAATACAGGAGGAAGCAGAGACGCTGCTCCAGCTCCTTTGTTTTCTTTAATACAGGATGAAGCAGTGACACTGCTCCAGCTCCTTTATTTTCTATAATACAGGAGGAAGTAGTGAAGCTGCTCCAGCTCCTTTATTTTCTATAATACAGGAGGAAGCAGTGACGCTGCTCCAGCTCCTTTATTTTCAATAATACAGGAGGAAGCAGAGACGCTGCTCCAGCTCCTTTATTTTCTATAATACAGGAGGAAGCAGTGACGCTGCTCCAGCTCCTTTATTTTCAATAATACAGGAGGAAGCAGTGACGCTGCTCCAGCTCCTTTATTTTCTTTAATACATGAGGAAGCAGTGACGCTGCTCCAGCTCCTCTATATTCTATCATACATGAGGAAGCAGTGACGCTGCTCCAGCTCCTTTATTTTCTATAATACAGGAGGAAGCAGAGACGCTGCTCCAGCTTCTTTATTTTGTATAATACAGCAGGAAGCAGACACGCTGCTCCAGCTCCTTTATTTTCTATAATACAGGAGGAAGCAGTGACGCTGCTCCAGTTCCTTCGTTTTCTAAAAGACAGGAGGAAGCAGTGACGCTGCTCCAGATCCTTTATTTTCTTTAATACATGAGGAAGCAGTGACGCTGCTCCAGCTCCTTTATTTTCTTTAATACATGAGGAAGCAGTGACGCTGCTCCAGCTCCTCTATATTCTATCATACATGAGGAAGCAGTGACGCTGCTCCAGCTCCTTTATTTTCAATAATACAGGAGGAAGCAGAGACGCTGCTCCAGCTCCTTTATTTTCTATAATACAGGAGGAAGCAGTGACGCTGCTCCAGCTCCTTTATTTTCAATAATACAGGAGGAAGCAGTGACGCTGCTCCAGCTCCTTTATTTTCTTTAATACATGAGGAAGCAGTGACGCTGCTCCAGCTCCGTTATTTTCTACAATACAGTAGGAAGCAGTGACACTGCTCCAGCTCCTTTATTATCTATAATACAGGATTAAGCAGTGACGCTGCTCCAGCTCCTTTATTTTCTATAATACAGGATTAAGCAGTGACGCTGCTCCAGCTCCTTTATTTTCTATAATACAGGATGAAGCAGAGACGCTGCTCCAGCTCCTTTATTTTCTATAATGCAGGAGGAAGCAGTGACGCTGCTCCAGCTCCTTTATTTTCTATAATACAGCAGAAAGCAGTGACGCTGCTCCAGCTCCTTTATTTTCGATAATACAGCAGGAAGTAGTGACGCTGCTCCAGCTCCTTTATTTTCTATAACACAGGAGGAAACAGTGATCCTGCTCCAGCTCCTTTATTTTCTATAATACAGGAGGAAGTAGTGAAGATGCTCCAGCTCCTTTATTTTCTATAATACAGGATGAAGCAGTGACGCTGCTCCAGCTCCTTTATTTTCTATAATACAGGAGGAAGCAGTGACGCTGCTCCAGCTCCTTTATTTTCTATAATACAGGATGAAGCAGTGACGCTGCTCCAGCTCCTTTATTTTCTATAATACAGGATGAAGCAGTGACGCTGCTCCAGCTCCTTTATTTTCTATAATACAGCAGGAAGCAGTGACGCTGCTCCAGCTCCTTTATTTTCTATCATACAGGAGGAAGCAGTGACGCTGCTCCAGCTCCTTTATTTTCTATAATACAGGAGGAAGCAGTGACGCAGCTCCAGCTCCTTTATTTTCTATATTACAGGAGGAAGCAGTGACGCTGCTCCAGCTCCTTTATTTTCTGTAATACAGGTGGACGAAGAGATGCTGCTCCAGCTCCTTTATTTTCTATAATGTAGGATGAAACAGTGACGCTGCTCCAGCTCCTTTATTTTCTAGAATGCAGGAGGAAGCAGAGACGCTGCTCCAGCTCCTTTATTTTCTATAATACTGGAGAAAGCAGTGACGCTGCTCCAGCTCCTTTATTTTCTAGAATGCAGGAGGAAGCAGAGACGCTGTTCCAGCACCTATATTTATTATAATTCAGGAGGAAGCAGTGACGCTGCTCCAGCACCTTTATTTTCTATAATACTGGAGGAAGTAGTGAAGCTGCTCCAGCTCCTTTATTTTCTATAATACAGGAGGAAGCAGTGAAGCTGCTCCAGCTCCTTTATTTTCTATAATACAGGATGAAGCAGTGACGCTGCTCCAGCTCCTTTATTTTCTATAATACAGGAGGAAGCAGTGACGCTGCTCTAGCTCCTTTATTTTCTATCATACATGAGGAAGCCGTGACGCTGCTCCAGATCCTTTATTTTCTATAATACAGGAGGAAGCAGAGACGCTGCTCCAGCTCCTTTATTTTCTAGTATACTGGAGGAAGCAGTGACTCTGCTCCAGCTCCTTCATTTTCTATAATACAGGAGGAAGCAGTGACGCTGCTCTCGCTCCTGTATTTTCTATAATACAGAAGGAAGCAGTGACGCTGCTCCAGCTCCTTTATTTTCTCTAATACAGGAGGAAGCAGTGACCCTGCTCCAGCTCCTTTATTTTCTATAATACAGGAGGAAGCAGAGACGCTGCTCCAGCTCCTTTATTTTCTATAATACAGCAGGAAGCAGTGACGCTGCTCCAGCTCCTTTATTTTCTATAATACAGGAGGAAGCAGTGACACTGCTCCAGCTCCTTTATTTTCTATAATACAGGAGGAAGCAGAGACGCTGCTCCAGCTCCTTTATTTTCTATAATACAGCAGGAAGCAGTGACGCTGCTCCAGCTCCTTTATTTTCTATAATACAGGAGGAAGCAGTGACACTGCTCCAGCTCCTTTATTTTCTATCATACATGAGGAAGCAGTGACGCTGCTCCAGCTCCTTTATTTTCTATAATACAGGAGGAAGCAGTGATGCTGCTCCAGCTCCTTTATTTTCTATAATACAGGAGGAAGTAGTGAAGCTGCTCCAGCTCCTTTATTTTCTATAATACAGGATGAAGCAGTGACACTGCTCCAGCTCCTTTATTTTCTATAACACAGGAGGAAGTAGTGAAGCTGCTCCAGCTCCTTTATTTTCTATAATACAGGATGAAGCAGTGACACTGCTCCAGCTCCTTTATTTTCTATAATACAGGAGGAAGTAGTGAAGCTGCTCCAGCTCCTTTATTTTCTATAATACAGGAGGAAGCAGTGACGCTGCTCCAGCTCCTTTATTTTCAATAATACAGGAGGAAGCAGAGACGCTGCTCCAGCTCCTTTATTTTCGATAATACAGGAGGAAGCAGAGACGCTGCTCCAGCTCCTTTGTTTTCTTTAAGACAGGAGGAAGCAGTGATGCTGCTCCAGCTCCTTTATCTTCTGTAATCCAGAAGGAAGCAGTGACTCTGCGCCAGCTCCTTCATTTTCTATAATACAGGAGTAAGCATTGACGCTGCTCCAGCTCCTTTATTTTCTATAAAGCAGCTTCCTCCTGTATTATAGAAAATAAAGGAGCTGGAGCAGAGTCACAGCTTCCTCCTGTATTATAGAAAATAAATGATCTGGAGCAGCGTCACTGCTTCCTCCTGTATTATCGAAAATAAAGGAGCTCGAGCAGCATCACTGCCTCCTCCTGTATTATTGAAAATAAAGGAGCTGGAGCAGCGTCACTGCTTCCTCCTGTATTATTGAAAATAAAGGAGCTGGAGCAGCGTCACTGCTTCCTGCTGTATTATAGAAAATAAAGGAGCTAGAGCAGCGTCACTGCTTCCTCCTGCATTATAGAAAATAAAGGAGCCGGAGCAGCGTCTCTGCTTCATCCTGTATTATAGAAAATAAAGGAGCTGGAGCAGCGTCTCTGCTTCCTCCTGTATTATAGAAAATAAAGGAGCTGGAGCAGCGTCACTGCTTCCTGCTGTATTATAGAAAATAAAGGAGCTAGAGCAGCGTCACTGCTTCCTCTTGCATTATATAAAATAAAGGAGCTGGAGCAGCGTCTCTGCTTCATCCTGTATTATAGAAAATAAAGGAGCTGGAGCAGCGTCACTGCTTCCTCCTGTATTATACATAATAAAGGAGCTGGAGCAGCGTCACTGCTTCCTCCTGCATTATAGAAAATAAAGGAGCTGGAGCAGCGTCTCTGCTTCATCCTGTATTATAGAAAATAAAGGAGCTGGAGCAGCATCACTGCTTCCTCCTGTATTGTAGAAAATAAAGGATCTGGAGCAGCTTCACTACTTCCTCCTGTATTATACAAAATAAAGGATGTGGAGCAGCGTCACTGCTTCCTCCTGTCTTATAGAAAATAAAGGAGCTGGAGCAGCATCACTGCTTCCTCCTGTATTATTGAAAATAAAGGAGCTGGAGCAGCGTCACTGCTTCCTCATGTATTATAGAAAATAAAGGATCTGGAGCAGCGTCACTGCTTCCTCCTGTATTATAGAAAATAAAGGAGCTGGAGCAGCATCACTGCTTCCTCCTGTATTATTGAAAATAAAGGAGCTGGAGCAGCGTCACTGCTTCCTCCTGTATTATTGAAAATAAAGGAGCTGGAGCAGCGTCACTACTTCCTCATGTATTATAGAAAACAAAGGATCTGGAGCAGCTTCACTACTTCCTCCTGTATTATAGAAAATAAAGGAGCAGGAGCAGCGTCTCTGCTTCATCCTGTATTATAGAAAATAAAGGAGCTGGAGCAGCATCACTGCTTCCTCCTGTATTGTAGAAAATAAAGGATCTGGAGCAGCTTCACTACTTCCTCCTGTATTATACAAAATAAAGGATCTGGAGCAGCGTCACTGCTTCCTCCTGTATTATAGAAAATAACGGAGCTGGAGCAGCATCACTGCTTCCTCCTGTATTATTGAAAATAAAGGATCTGGAGCAGCGTCACTGCTTCCTCCTGTATTATAGAAAATAAAGGAGCTGGAGCAGCATCACTGCCTCCTCCTGTATTATTGAAAATAAAGGAGCTGGAGCAGCGTCACTGCTTCCTCCTGTATTATTGAAAATAAAGGAGCTGGAGCAGCGTCACTGCTTCCTGCTGTACTATAGAAAATAAAGGAGCTGGAGCAGCGTCACTGCTTCCTGCTGTATTATAGAAAATAAAGGAGCAGGAGCAGCGTCACTGCTTCCTCCTGCATTATAGAAAATAAAGGAGCCGGAGCAGTGTCTCTGCTTCATCCTGTATTATAGAAAATAAAGGAGCTGGAGCAGCGTCTCTGCTTCCTCCTGTATTATAGAAAATAAAGGAGCTGGAGCAGCGTCACTGCTTCCTGCTGTATTATAGAAAATAAAGGAGCTGGAGCAGCGTCACTGCTTCCTCCTGTATTATAGAAAATAAAGGAGCTGGAGCAGCGTCTCTGCTTCCTCCTGTATTATAGAAAATAAAGGAGCTCGAGCAGCGTCTCTGCTTCCTCCTGTATTATAGATAATAAAGGAGCTGGAGCAGCGTCACTGCTTCCTCCTGCATTATAGAAAATAAAGGAGCTGGAGCAGCGTCTCTGCTTCATCCTGTATTATAGAAAATAAAGGAGCTGGAGCAGCATCACTGCTTCCTCCTGTATTGTAGAAAATAAAGGATCTGGAGCAGCTTCACTACTTCCTCCTGAATTATACAAAATAAAGGATCTGGAGCAGCGTCACTGCTTCCTCCTGTTTTATAGAAAATAAAGGAGCTGGAGCAGCATCACTGCTTCCTCCTGTATTATTGAAAATAAAGGAGCTGGAGCAGCGTCACTGCTTCCTCCTGTATTATTGAAAATAAAGGAGCTGGAGCAGCGTCACTACTTCCTCATGTATTATAGAAAATAAAGGATCTGGAGCAGCTTCACTACTACCTCCTGTATTATAGAAAATAAAGGAGCTGGAGCAGCGTCTCTGCTTCCTCCTGTATTATAGAAAATACATGAGCGAGAGCAGCGTCACTGCTTCCTCCTGTATTATTGAAAATAAAGGAGTTGGAGCAGAGTCACTGCTTCCACCTGTATTATAGAAAATAAAGGTACTGGAGCAGCTTCACTGCTTCCTCCTGTATTATTGAAAATAAAGGAGCTGGAGCAGCGTCACTACTTCCTCCTGTATTATAGAAAATAAAGAAGCTGGAGCAGCGTCTCTGCTTCCTCCTGTATTATCGAAAATAAAGGAGCTGGAGCAGCGTCTCTGCTTCCTCCTGTATTATAGAAAATAAAGAAGCTGGAGCAGCGTCTCTGCTTCCTCCTGTATTATCGAAAATAAAGGAGCTGGAGCAGCGTCTCTGCTTCCTCCTGTATTATCGAAAATAAAGGAGCTGGAGCAGCGTCTCTGCTTCCTCCTGTATTATCGAAAATAAAAGAGCTGGAGCAGCGTCTCTGCTTCCTCCTGTATTATAGAAAATAAAGAAGCTGGAGCAGCGTCTCTGCTTCCTCCTGTATTATCGAAAATAAAGGAGCTGGAGCAGCGTCTCTGCTTCCTCCAGTATACTCTCTCCTTCTCCCCTCTCTCCATCACCTGCTCCTCCCCCTCTCCTTCTCCCCCTCGCCTCCCCCTTCCTTCCCCTCTCTCCTTCCCCCCTCTCTTTCCCCCTCTCCTTCTACCACTCTCCTTCCCCCTTCCTTCCCCTCTCTCCTTCCCCCACTTTCTCCCTCCCCCACTCTCTCTCCGTCTCTCCTTACTCCATCCTTCCCTCCTCTCTGTCTCCAATTTATCCTTCCGCCTTCCTCCTCCCCTCTCCTTCTCCCCTCTCTCCTTCCCCGTCCTTCCCCTCACTGCTTCACCCCCTCTTCTTCTCCCCTCTCTCCTTCTCCCCACTCTCCTTCTCCACTCTCTCATTCCCCACTCCTTCCCCTCTCTCCTTCTCCCCTCTCACCTTCCCTCCACTCTCTCCTTCTTCCCTCCATCCTTCACCCATCCTTCCCCTCTCCTTCCCCCTTCCTTCTCCCCTCTCTCCTTCTCCCCTCTCCTTCTTCACTCTCTCCTTCCCCATTCCTTCCCCTCTCTCTTTCCCCCTCTCCTTTTCCCCTCTCTCCTTCCCTCCTCTCTCCTTCCCCCTTCTTTCCCCGCTTTCCTTCTCCCCTCTCTCCTTCCCCCTTCCTTCCCGTCTCTCATTATTCCTTCCTTCCCCCTCTCCATCTCCACTCTCTCCTTCCCCCTTATTTTCCCTCTCTCCTTTCCCCCTCTCCTTCCCCCTCTCCATCCCCTTCTCTCCTTTTCCCCTCTTTCCTTTTCCCCTCTCTCCTGCTCCCCTCTCTCCCTCTCCATCTCCCTCTCTCCTTCTCCCATCCTTCCCCTCTCCTTCCCCCTTCCTTCTCCCCTCTCTCTTTCCCCATTCCTTCCCATCTCTCCTTCCCCCCTTTCTCCTTCCCCCCTCTCTCCTCCCCCAATCCTTCCCCTCTCCTTCTCCCCCTGCTTCCCCCCTCTCTTTCCGCCTTCCTTCCCCTCCCTCCTTCTCCCCTCTCCCCTTCCCCCTTCCATCCCCTCTCTCCTTCTCCCCAACTCTCTCCTTTCCCCCTCTCCTTCCCCCCACTTTTTCTTCCCCATTCTCCTTCCCTCATCCTTCCCCTCTCCTTCCCCCTTCGTTCTCCACTCTATCTTTCCCCATTCCTTCCCCTCTCTCCTTCCTCCTTCCTTTCCCTCTCTCTCCTTCTCCCTTCTCCTTCTCCTCTCTCTCCTTCCTGTCTCTTCTTATTCCTTCCTTCCCTCCTCTCCTTCTCCTCTCTCTCCTTCACCCTTCCATTCCCTCTCTCCTTCTCCCCTCTCTCCTTCACCCTTCAATTCCCTCTCTCCTTCTCCCCTCTTTCCTTCCCCCTTCTTTCCCCTCTCTCCTTCTCCCCTCTCTTCTTCCTCCTTCCATTCCCTCTCCTCTTCTCCCCTATCTCTTTCCCCCTTCCTTTCTAGGGAGCGAGGTTGGAAGCTCAGAGTTAGAACGAACAGAGTTGTTGTCTCTGGTTTGTTACCCGTGCCACGTGATAGAGAGTCGAGGAATAGGGAGAGAGAAGAGTTAAATGCGTGGCTACAGGGATGGTGCAGGAGGGAGGGATTTCGGTATCTGGATAACTGGGGTTCTTTCTGGGGAAGGTGGGACCTCTATAAACAGGATGGTCTGCACTTGAACCTGAGGGGCACCAGTATCCTTGGGGGGAGGTTTGCTAGTGCTCTTGGGGGGGGTTTAAACTAACTCTGCAGGGGCACGGGAACCCAGACTGTAGCTTTAGGGTGCAGGACCTGGAGTGTAGGGAGGTTAGGAATATGGCGTCAATCTTAAAGGAGGGTGCCTGTAAACAGAAGAGTGGCTTGAAGTGTGTATACTTTAATGCCAGAAGTATACGAAATAAGGTAGGTGAACTCGCAGCGTGGGTTGGTACCTGGGACTTCGATGTTGTGGCTATTACGGAGACATGGCTAGATCAGGGACAGGATTGGCTGTTGCAGGTTCCAGGGTTTAAATGTTTTAGTAGGGTCAGAGGTGGGGGCAAAAGAGGGGGGGGTGTGGCTTTGCTTGTCAAAGATAGTATTACAGCGGTGGAAAGGAAGATGGACGAAGATTTGCCATCTGAGGTAGTTTGGGTGGAGGTTAGGAATAGGAGAGGTGAGGTCACCCTGTTAGGAGTCTTTTACAGGCCTCCTAATAGTCCTAGAATCGTTGAAGAAAGGATTGTGAAGATGATTCAGGAGAAGAGCGACAGTAATAGGGTGATTGTTATGGGAGACTTTAACTTTCCTGATATTGATTGGGAAAGCTATAGCTCAAGTTCGTTAGATGGGTCAGTGTTTGTGCAATGTGTGCAGGAGAGTTTCCTGACACAATATGTAGATAAGCCAACAAGAGGTGAGGCCATACTGGATTTGGTTCTGGGTAACGAACCAGGCCAGGTATTAGAACTAGAGGTAGGTGAGCACTTTGGGGACAGTGACCACAATTCGGTGACTTTTACTCTCGTGATGGAGAGGGATAAGTGTGTACTACAGGGCAAGAGTTATAGCTGGGGGCAGGGAAATTATGATGTGTTGAGGCATGACTTAGGATGTGTGGATTGGAAAAGTAGATTCCAAGGCAAGAGCGTAATTGATATGTGGAACTTGTTCAAGGAGCAACTATTGAGTGTCCTTGATAAGTACGTACCTATCAGGCAGGGAGGAAAGGGTCGTGTGAGGGAGCCGTGGTTTAATAAGGAGTTGGAATCCCTTGTTAAACGGAAGAGGGCGGCCTTTGTAAAGATGAGGCGTGAAGGTTCAATAGGGGCAATTGAGAGTTATAAGGTAGCCCGGAAGGACCTGAAGAGAGAGCTAAGAGCAGCAAGGAGGGGACATGAAAGGTCCTTAGTTGGTAGGATTAGGGAAAACCCTAAGGCTTTCGATAGGTATGTTAGGAATAAAAGAATGACTAGGGAAGGAATAGGTCCAATCAAGGATAGTAATGGGAAGTTGCGTGTGGAGGCTGAAGAGATTGGGGAGGCGCTGAATGAATACTTTTCGTCAGTATTCACTCAGGAACAGGACATTGTTGTCGATATGAATACTGAGGCACGAATAAGTAGAATGGATGGCTTTGAGATATGTAGAGAAGAGGTGTTGGAAATTCTGGCAAGGGTGAAAATAGATAAGTCCCCTGGGCCTGATGGCATTTATCCTAGGATTCTCTGGGAAGCAAGGGAGGAGATTGCAGAGCCATTGGCCTTGATTTTTGTGTCCTCTTTGTCGACAGGAGTCGTGCCAGAGGACTGGAGGCTAGCAAACGTGGTTCCCTTGTTCAAGAAGGGGAGTAGGGATAATCCTAGTAACTATAGGCCAGTCAGTCTCACTTCTGTTGTGGGCAAAGTCTTAGAGAGAATTGTAAGGGATAGGATTTATGCACATCTGGATAAGAATGATGTGATCAAGGATAGTCAGCATGGTTTTGTGAAGGGCATGTCGTGCCTCACAAACCTTATTGAATTCTTTGAGAAGGTGACTAAGGAGGTAGATGAGGGGAAAGCGGTAGATGTGGTATATATGGATTTTAGTAAGGCGTTTGATAAGGTCCCCCATGGTAGGCTACTGCAGAAAATACAGAGATATGGCATTGAGGGTGAGTTGGAGGTTTGGATTAGGAATTGGCTGGCTGGAAGAAGACAGAGGGTAGTAGTTGATGGCAAAGGTTCATCTTGGAGTGCCGTCACTAGCGGTGTTCCGCAAGGATCTGTTTTGGGACCATTGCTGTTTGTCATTTTTATAAATGACCTGGAGGAAGGGTTAGAAGGTTGGGTGAGCAAGTTTGCGGATGTTACGAAAGTCGGAGGAGTTGTAGACAGTGAGGAAGGATATGGCAGGTTACAGCGGGATATAGAGAAGCTGCAGAGCTGGGCAGAAAGGTGGCAAATGGAGTTCAATGTAGCTAAGTGTGAAGTGATTCACTTTGGTAAGAGTAATAAAAAGATGGATTACTGGGCTAATGGTAGACTACTTGGTAGTGTGTAAGAGCAGAGGGATCTTGGTGTCCATGTACACAGATCTCTGAAAGTTGCCACCCAGGTAAATAGTGCAGTGAAGAAGGCATATGGCGTACTGGCTTTTATTGGTAGAGGAATTGAGTTCCGGAGTCCTGAGGTCATGCTGCAGTTGTATAAGACTCTGGTGCGGCCGCATCTAGAATATTGTGTGCAGTTTTGGTCGCCATACTATAGGAAGGATGTGGAGGCACTGGAACGGGTGCAGAGGAAGTTTACCAGGATGTTGCCTGGTATTGTAGGAAAATCCTATGAGGAAAGGCTGAGGCACTTGGGGTTGTTTTCATTGGAGAAAAGAAGGTTTAGGGGTGATTTGATAGAGGTGTACAAGATGATTAGGGGGTTAGATAGGGTTGACAGTGAGAACCTTTTTCCATGTATGGAGTCAGCTATTACAAGGGGGCATAGCTTTAAATTAAGGGGGGGTAGATATAGGACTGATGTTAGGGGTAGGTTCTTCACTCAGCGAGTCATAAGTTCATGGAATTCCCTGCCAGTAGCAGTAGTGGACTCTCCCTCTTTATGGGTATTTAAGCGGGCATTGGATAGGTATATGCAGGATAGTGGCTTAGTGTAGGTTAGGGGTGCTTTGATCGGTGCAACATCGAGGGCCGAAGGGCCTGTACTGCACTGTATTCTTCTATGTTCTATATGTTCTATAATACAAGAGGAAGTAGTGAAGCTGCTCCAGCTCCTTTATTTTGTATAATACAGGAGGAAGCAGAGACGCTGCTCCAGCTCCTTTATTTTGTATAATACAGGAGGAAGCATTGACGCTGCTCCAGATCCTTTATTTTCTATAATACAGGAGGAAGCAGAGATGCTGCTCCAGCTCCTTTATTTTCTATAATACAGGAGGAAGCAGAGACGCTGCTCCAGCTCCTTTATTTTGTATAATACAGGAGGAAGCATTGACGCTGCTCCAGATCCTTTATTTTCTATAATACAGGAGGATGCAGAGAAGCTGTTCCAGCTCGTACATTTTCTATAATACAAGAGGAAGTAGTGAAGCTGCTCTAGCTCCTTTATTTTCTATAATACAGGAGGAAGCAGTGACGCTGCTCCAGATCCTTTATTTTCTATAATACAGGAGGAAGCAGAGACGATGCTCCGTCTCCTTTCTTTTCTATAATACAGGAGGAAGGAGTGACGCTGCTCCAGCTCCTTTATTTTCTATAATACAGGAGGAACCTGTGACGCTGCTCCAGCTCCTTTATTTTCTACAATACAGGAGGAAGCAGAGACGCTGCTCCAGCTCCTTTATTTTCTACAATACAGGAGGATGCAGTGACGCTGCTCCAGCTCCCTTATTTTCTATAACACAGCAGGAAGCAGTGACGCTGCTCCAGCTCCTTTTTTTTCTATAATACAGGATGAAGCAGAGACGCTGCTCCAGCTCCTTTATTTTCTATAATACAGCAGGAAGCAGAGACGCTGCTCCAGCTCCTTTATTTTCGATAATACAGCAGGAAGCAGAGACGCTGCTCCAGCTCCTTTATTTTCGATAATACAGGATGAAGGAGTGACGCTGCTCAGATCATTTATTTTCCATAATACAGGAGGATGCAGAGACGCTGCTCCAGCTCCTTTATTTTCTATAATACAGGAGGAAGCAGAGACGCTGCTCCAGCTCCTATATTTTCTATAATACAGGATGAAGCAGTGACACTGCTCCAGCTCCTTTATTTTCTATAATACAGGAGGAAGTAGTGAAGCTGCTCCAGCTCCTTTATTTTCTATAATACAGGAGGAAGCAGTGACTCTGCTCCAGCTCCTTTATTTTCTATAATACAGGAGGAAGCAGAGACGCTGCTCCAGCTCCTATATTTTCTATAATACAGGATGAAGCAGTGACACTGCTCCAGCTCCTTTATTTTCTATAATACAGGAGGAAGTAGTGAAGCTGCTCCAGCTTCTTTATTTTCTATAATACAGGAGGAAGCAGTGACGCTGCTCCAGATCCTTTATTTTCAAGAATACAGGATGAAGCAGTGACGCTGCTCCAGCTCCTTTATTTTCTATAATACAGGAGGAAGCAGTGACGCTGCTCCTGCTCCTTTATTTTCTATAATACAGGATGAAGCAGTGACGCTGCTCCAGCTCCTTTATTTTCTATAATACAGGAGGAAGTAGTGAAGCTGCTCCAGCTTCTTTATTTTCTATAATACAGGAGGAAGCAGTGACGCTGCTCCAGATCCTTTATTTTCAAGAATACAGGATGAAGCAGTGACGCTGCTCCAGCTCCTTTATTTTCTATAATACAGGAGGAAGCAGTGACGCTGCTCCTGCTCCTTTATTTTCTATAATACAGGATGAAGCAGTGACACTGCTCCAGCTCCTTTATTTTCTATAATACAGGAGGAAGTAGTGAAGCTGCTCCAGCTTCTTTATTTTCTATAATACAGGAGGAAGCAGTGACGCTGCTCCAGATCCTTTATTTTCAAGAATACAGGATGAAGCAGTGACGCTGCTCCAGCTCCTTTATTTTCTATAATACAGGAGGAAGCAGTGACGCTGCTCCTGCTCCTTTATTTTCTATAATACAGGAGGAAGCAGTGACGCTGCTCTAGCTCCTTTATTTTCGATCATTCAGGAGGAAGCAGTGACGCTGCTCCAGCTCCTTTATTTTCTATAATACAGGAGGAAGCAGTGACGCTGCTCCAGCTCCTTTATTTTCTATAATACAGGAGGAAGCAGTGACGCTGCTCTAGCTCCTTTATTTTCTATAATACAGGAGGAAGCAGTGACGCTGCTCCTGCTCCTTTATTTTCTATAATACAGGAGGAAGCAGTGATGCTGCTCCAGCTCCTTTATTTTCTTTAATACAGGATGAAGCAGTGACGCTGCTCCAGCTCCTTTATTTTCTATAATACAGCAGGAAGCAGTGACGCTGCTCCTGCTCCTTTATTTTCTATAATACAGGAGGAAGCAGTGACGCTGCTCCTGCTCCTTTATTTTCTCTAATACAGGAGGAAGCAGTGACACTGCTCCAGATCCTTTATTTTCAAGAATACAGGATGAAGCAGTGACGTTGCTCCAGCTCCTTTATTTTCTATAATACAGGAGGAAGCAGTGACGCTGCTCCAGCTCCTTTATTTTCGATCATTCAGGATGAAGCAGTGACGCTGCTCCAGCTCCTTTATTTTCTGTCCTACAGAAGGAATCAGAGAAGCTGCTGCAGCTCCTTTTTTTGTGGAAACAATAAATGTGTCTGTTCCATGCGGTACATCTCTCTGACTCTATTTAAAAGGTATCTGGATGGGATGTAGGCAGGGAGGGTTTGGAGGGGTAAGGGACTCATGTTGAAAATATAGCGAGATTAATTTCGGTTATCTGGTCAGCAGGGACGAGCTGGAATGGAGGGTCTGTTTCTGTGCTCAGTCCCTCCGAAATCCTGATGAGGGACTTATGCCCGAAACAGTCGATTTTCCTGCTCCTCGGATACTGCCTGACCTGCTGTGCTTTTCCAGCACCACTCTGATCTAAGCTCTGAAATGCACTCTTTCAGAGTTCCATCAACCTCAGACCATGTACTTCTCATACAGGTGACTCCTACTGCCTACCGAAGGTACACCGAGCCAACACACCAGGATGTCCCATCGTATTAGGCAATGGGACCCGATGTGAGAACCTCACTGCCGATGTCAAATGCATCTTGAAAGCCATGAGGCAGGGAACCTCCAGCTTCTGCCACGACAGAACATTGGGACACAGGCAGATTTCAACCTCACACCTTCAAGGCTGAATCTGAGCTGAGGGGGCACCTATTGTTAAAGATTTACCTGAGAATTTTGCTATTTTTACATACAGTTTACGTATAAAAGAACAAAATCTAACATGGTATTTCTAACAGTATACAGACTGAACAGACAGTGCACTTTTACTTTTAAATATTTCATTTCAGTGGCATCACCCTGTAATCATTTACTATAAATTCTGTGTCGTTTGATGTTGTGCTCCATGAAGGAACAGCGCTCCAAAAGCTGGTACTAACAAATAAACCTGTTGGACTATAACCTGATGTTGTGTGATTATTTAATTTTGTCCACCCCACTCCAAATCTTTACTACATATTGTTTACACTAACTCACACGCAGTCCTGGTCAGTTTAGCACAATGACCCTGTTCCTCTTTTTGTGAGGTTCCCTGTGTATATTAACAGAGTTAATGGGCCCCGAGAGGATGAATACATTCTCTTTATCCTGTCAGTTTAAACAGTTGAACATATCAGTTTGAAGTCAATGGAAGAGGAGATTGTCTTTTTCTGTACAATTTCAGTGCAGAACGTTCAGCCATAAACTGTCTTTGCAAAAGTGGGGGTTGAATGCGATTCTCACTGTGCAACATTAAGACAGAAAACACAATTCCGAGTTCCTGTTATCAATTGGTGAAGGAACTGGGATGAGAAAACCACTTGTGGTGTGGTGCCGTGCCTCAGTTTGTTAACCTGCCCACATCATAAACAGCCCACCAAGATTTCACATCGTAGTGGTGCCTGTGTATTTTACCAAATGCATGGTTGTTTCAAAATCTCCCAAGTCAGTGTAGCTCATCAGTCAACCATGCGTCCTGTTTGAGTGTCAGCCTGTTTTGGTGATCCTGATCTGCTCCCTGGTTTAGTTCCTCCAGTGGATATTGTTTCTTCCGAACTATTAATTCAATCTGGAGTTTCCTTCCTGTGCTTGACAAGAACTTCTGCTTCTACTCCTCCTTTATTACACCTCGTTCATTTCCAGTTTGTTGGGAATACCGAGGTGAGCCAGGAGACATGGCAGACTCGCCGGTGAATGTTGCAGTAATGGCGCAGACACCAAGAGCTGTTCACCCTAATTCTCTGCTGTCAACATTCATTCATTCCACACCAACAGGAAATACTTCATTGCTCTCCTGTCGTTGTGGTTTGCACTGTGATTGCGGTTTCTTTTCTTGTGGATTATGGAGTCTATTTAGAATTCGAAAGGATCATAATATTTGGAGGAAGGAATGACTCCTCACCTCAGGCATAAGAGCCAGACACATTATTCGGAGAATGTGAGCCCAATCTCACACATCCTACCGAGGGGGCAGAAAGCCTGTTAGCTGGTCCACTCTCAATTTGTCTCCGAATGTCAGACTTTTCAAAGATCAGAAATGGGAAATGAGGAATATGGACAGACCGAGAGTCCGAGAATGTGAAAGAGGGTCAGGTACATTCACAGAGAAAGAAAGAAAGATGGAGACGCATATTGAGGGAGATACTGAAAGGACCAATTCTCCAATCGACATGGCTGCTGACTGACAGAAACAAATAGGAATAAAAAGGGAACTATTAAGGACAGCCTTTCACCAGCTCCGGGTAACGGAAGGATTCTTACAGCCAACAAAGTCAGTTTGAATTTTCAACATTGACGGTTATAAACTCATGAAAGATTTTGGTAAATATCCTGACAGGGAAAACTGATCATTTTTTCCAAAAATATAATACAGAAATATCGAAGTAACCTCGCTCTGCCGATATGAAGCATTAACTCTGTTTCTCTCCACTGTCCTACTGAGTTTTTCTATCAAATCTTGGTTTTGGTTCAGATTTCAAACATCTGCAGTTCTTTGTTTCATGTTATTCTTAACAACGTTTGAGACAAAACCAATGACCTGACGGCTTCAGAAACTCGGTCAGAAATACTGTTAGCAAGATATCTTTGCAGAACACATCGCCCATTCCCTGACCAGGAATCACCCTTTCCCCTTCAGAGAGTGCACCAACTCCTAACTGTGAGATTAAAAGGGAAGGTGACAGAAACTGTCGCATTTATTCTCAATGAAACCACTTATACATTTCATTTTGGATCATTTTCGCTGCACATTCGTTTCTCGTTGTCTTCGAGGTTTTTTTTAACACAATTGGAAAATACCATTCGGCCCATCGTGCAGTATGGCTCATCAGATAGCCATCTGTTTTCGATCCAGTGTCCAGCTTTGGCACGATACCTTGTGTATTCTGATGTTTTTAACGCAAAATTCAGAAAAGATTATCCCTGTGATCTTAAACGAGACAACACTGGGAGGGAGTTATACACCATCATTTTGAAGTAAAATCCCCTCGAGCAACCCATTCACATTTTCACCCATAGAGTGAGTCACAGACACACATGCCCGGAGGGGTTGTGGGACCCCCCCCCAAAAAAAAACACACGTTTCTCTGACAATAGGCAGCTTTAGGTGTAACTAAAGCCAGTTTTACAGACAATGAGAGACGTTGCGATGAGCTGGAAGTTAAAATGGACAATTGCCTCACATGCTACTTTCAAATTTGAAAACACACTGATCCGAAGTCTGCAGCTCCTCAAAATCTGTGCAATACTCCCAAATTCGAGACCCACTGATCCAATCCCTGCAGTACATTGCACACAAATCAGGAAGGATTCGAACCACCAAACCTCAGAGACATTATCCATGATGTCAGTGTCCCAACGGCAGCCGGAGGTCCGACAGGGAGTCGATATAAAATGGAAACATGAACATCGGGGGAAACAGTATTCACAAGGTGAACAATCAGTAAAAATAATTATCGTCACTGTTTCCCATCGGATGTCCCACTCCGTGAAGCAATGTCTTTCAATGGCCCAAGGAAACATATTTACCCTCAGGGACCTGCTTCAGGGTCGCCTGCGCCTCTGCTGGAAGTTGCCATCATTTTATTCACAGTCACTCCGCGATTTTTTGATTCACTCCAGTGAAATATCTTTTCATACCATGCGTCATGGCCTCTTCCAGTCAAGATCCTGAACCAGTCCAGCGAGAAACCTCTGTTGATTTGAATCCCGGGATGGAGAATCAGACGAGATGAACAGCGCCTTTTATTGGTGGAACCCCTTCACTTCAATCTCACGCCTCAAAACGGGTCTCTGTCCGCGTCAACCTGTTCTGTCCATTCCTGCATTACACCGACTGACCAACATCAGATTACCACAGCTCCACTTTCTTTACTTTGAAACCCAAGGCGATAATATGAAGTGTTTGTAAAATTGAAGAGAGAAACTTTGTTGCCGAAGGTGGTTATGAAGGGATGGACAGGCACAAGGGTGTGTACAATTCAGGTCGCTTTGGATACTGTCAGCATTACCGGGGGCCCGTGCTGTGGAGTCAAAGTTTGTATCGTCCAGACATGGATACAGTTCCCATTCAGGGAATGAAGGTTTAATTCTCTTCATGTGAATTGTCTGAATGAAAACCCATTCCTCGTTCCACACAGAAGACAGACCTGGATCCCTCCAGAATCAGCCCAGTGACTGCTTGAACCATGTAGAAGGACAATGACAGCGGACAGATACGATAGTGACCCCTTCAAATCTCCCTCCAATCATCTCACCTTCCTGAGGTGGAAATATGTTGGTGTTCCTTCAGTGTCTCTGGGTGTAATTCCATGAAATCCCGCGCTTGCAGGATAATGGCTGTACCTCCGTGTGAAGGAGTTCAATGGTTCACAAAAGCAACTCATCTCCTCCATCTCTGGGGGATTTAGGGATGGACAGTGAGTCCTATTCCATTGAGTGCTATCTTTATCCCAGGAATGCGTTTCTAACAGTGGTAGGTTCCAATCGGACACCTGCAGGAGATCGGTAGTAAGTTGGGAAGTGGAGCAGGGAAGTGAAATTGACGTGAATGACAATGAGGACTGGGAGGCATGAGGCAGGAAGTGAGTCTGGATCTGGTGGTGCAAGGCTCAGTGTCGCTGTTAATGGGTCAGCCTTTACTGCAAACTGTTTACATTGGATCACACACCATTCCTGGGCAATTCATGGCAATGACACTGTTCCTCTTCGTGTGAGATTCCCTCTGTGTGTATTAAAGCTGTCAATACGTCCCAAGAGGATGAAAAATGTCCCCTTTGTCCTGTCAGTTTAAACAGATACAAATATCTGTTTGAAGCCAATGTAAGAGAAGATTGCCAATATCCAATTGTGAAACGTCTGCTTTTGCAAGAGCGGGGTTTGATTACAAATCCCACTGAGTAATATTGATCCAGAAATGTATTTCCGAGTTACTGTGGTCATGTGGTTAAGGAACTGCACATATGGCCGTCCCTTAGTTATTTCAAACCCCTCCTTGGTTAGCAGCTGATCATAGGGTCCAATCACAGCTGCTCCCGCTTGTTGTATTGAAGGATCGTAGGGTCACCTTGTATTAAGGGTCGTGTTACTGGTGAAGCGACTCAGCATCGTGTTTGAGTTCGAGCCTGTTATGGTTTGGCAAACCCACTCCTTTTTCCTGGTTTAGTTCCAGCAGTGCATGTTGTCCTTCCTAACCAATACACCAACCTGGAGATTCTTGCTACTGTTCCAAAAGCACTCCTTCTTCTCCTCCACTTTTATTCACCCTCCTTCATTCCAGGTTTGGTGGGAATAACGAGGTGAGGCAGGAGACACTGCAGAAAGGCCGTGGGATGTTGTGGTTATGGCACAGAAACCAGGAGTGGATCACCCTCATTCTCTGCTGTCGCCATTCAATCATTGTACAGCATCATTCATGCTTCCATATTCTCCTATAGTTGTAGTTGTTTTTTCTATTGGATAAGGAATGCAACTTTAATTTCGAAAGGGTTGCAGTATTTTGAGGAAGAAATGCCCCCTTGTATCACATCCAAGTGGCAGACGTATTATCCGTAGAATGTGAGCCAAGTTTTACAGACTCCTGCCAGGTTCCAGAAAACCTCTCAGCAGCTCCATTCTCAAACTATCCCTGAACGTCAGGCTTTTCATAGAGTAGGAATGGGAAATGGGGGATATTGGCAAAGAAAGGGTCAAAGAATATGATAAAGGGTGAGGTAGATACACAGAGATAAAGACAGAAAATTAGAGACTCATCTTGAGGTAGACCCTGAAAGAATCAGATCTCGGGTCGACATGGCTGCTAACTGACAAATAAAAAGGATTTTGATAACTATCCTCATTCGACAGATAAAACTGACCATTATCCCGGTATTGTGGTCTAGAAATGAAGAACTAATCTGGTTCTGTCGTTGTGAATCATTGTCTCTGTTTCTCCCCACAGATGTTGTCAGGACTAGTCAGTTTGCACGTCAATTCTTGTTTTTGGTTCAGATTTCCAACATCTGCATCTCTTGGTTTTCTGTTAAACTTTAAAACGGTTGGCACAAAACCGATGTCCTGCCAGTTTTGGAAAAGTGGTCAGAAATATTCTTACCACGATGTGTGTGCAGAACAAAGCACGCATTCCTTGACCGGGAATAGAACCCGTGTCACGGCGGCGAGAGAGCCAAATGCTGGTTACTAGACTCCAAGAGAAGGCAGAAGGCAGCCTTACATTTATTCAGAATGAAAACACTTTTGCTTTTTCATTTCTGATCAGTCTTGCTGCAGATTAGGTCCTCGTTGTCTTCGAGCTTTCACAGAGTGGGAAGAGACCGTTCGGCCCATCGTAAAATGTTGCTCATCAGGTATCCATGTATTCCAGTCCCAGTTTCTAGTTTTAGCTCAAAATGTTATGTTCACTGATGTTTCCAGAGCAAATATCAACGCGATTCTCACTGTGAATTTAAACGACACGACAATGGGACTGAGGTTTGACATGGTCACACTGTGTTGTAACCACCTTGAGGAACTGAACCTCATTTTCACCCACAGAGGGAGACACACAGAAACATATCCCGGGAGGAACAGATGTCTCAGGATTATACCAGCTCCTTGTGCTTCACTTCCGCTGTCTGCTCCACACAACAGCTTCTCTGACAAAGGCAGCTTTAGGTGGGACACTCGCCAGTTTGACAGGCAATGAGAGATGTGGAGCAGAGCTGGAATTTAAAATGGACAATAGACCTAAATGCAAGTTTTAAATTCGACAGCACACTGATCCAAACCATTCAGATCCTCAGAACCTGATTAAACAGGACCAGCCATACACCTGTCTGACATTGAGCTGTAATGGACCCAAAAGCAACATTTCATTTGAATACACACTGATCCAATCCCTGCAGCTCGAAGGAACATAAGAAAATAGCAACTGACAACATGTAATTGGCTGAACTAACACGTTACACTCGAGACATGTAGGATGTCAACCTACAATCGTCTGATTCAAAGTCAGATGTTTTATCTATTGCTTCACTAGCCGGATGCACACGCACATGCTGGACACCTTTCCATATGTGATGTAAACATGGAGATCTGGGAAACAACATTCATAAGGTGATCAACCAGCAAAGATAATCCACTTTGTGTAACAGCGCCTTTCAATGTCAAAGCAAATACATTTGTCCTCAGGTACCTGCTTCTGTGTCGCCTGTTCTTCTGCTGGACGTCTCCAGCATTTTATTCACAATCACTCCGCTATCTTATGATGCACTCAACTGAAATGTACTTTCATACTTGGATTTAGTGTCACTTCCAGTCAAGATCCTGAATAAATTCAGTGAGAAACCTCTGGTCATTTCCAGCATGGAATTTGGAATCAGACGATTTGAACGAAGGCTTTATTGGGGCCGCCCCATCACCGCAGATCAACGCCTCAAAACGAGCCGCTGTTAGTATCAAACTGTTCTGTATCTTCCTGCAGTAAATCAGGTTATCACAGCTCCGCTTTCTTCACATTGAAACCAGGGCGGCAATATGAATTGTTTGGAAACTTAGAGAGAGAAACATTGCTGCAGAAGATCATACACAGAGTCTGGACAGATCAGGTCACAAGTGTTACTGTCAGCTTCAGTAGGGTCACTGGTTCGGTGTCTGAGTTTGTAATGCCCAGACCGGGATACAATTCCCAGTCAGGAAATGAAGATTTATTTCTCTTCTTGTGAGTTATCTTATTGAAAACTAACTCCTGCTTCCTCACAGAACACAGACCCAGACCAACCCAGTGATTGTTTGCATCTATCTAGAAGGACAATAGCAACAGATACACGAGAGAACTGTAACCACAAATCACCCATCTCGGACGTCGCCTTTCTGAGTTGGAAATATCTCGCTGCTCCTACAGTGCTTTGGGGTCTAGATCCTGGAACTCCCGCCCTAACAGTATCATGGCTGTACCTTGAGTTCTTCCAGGATCCTGTAAAGTAACTCAACATCTCAAACTCTGGAGTAAATAGGGATGGACACTGATTCCTATCCCATTGAGTGGCGTCCTACACCACGAATGAGTTTCAAACAGTGTGTTTCGATTTACTATGGCGTGGAAACAGGCCCTTCGGGCCAACACTGTCCCTCCAGAGAGTAACCCACCCAGACCCATTTCCCTCTGGCTAATGTACTTAATACTTTGGCAATTCAGCATGACCAATTCACCCTAAACTACACAGCTTTGAACTGCGGAAGGAAGCCCACGCAGACACGGGGAGAATGTGTAAACTCCGTACAGAGAGTTGCCGGAGGCTGGAATTGAACTTGAGACCCGAGTGCGGTGAGGCAGCAGTGTGAACCACTGAGCCACCGTGCGACCCCTACTCGTTTAAAGTTACTGTGTATTAAGTATGGGACAACACTTGATCAATTGTCAGCTCCATACTTCATTCCCGGCTTCGGGAAAGCTGACCCCACGATTAATGTTACGAGGAAAACTCCACTTGCTGGAACAGTGAGAAAACTGAATCCTCACCAGGAGGCGAACAGGGAAAGCAAAAAGAAAAGGCACTGTGTGTTTTCATCAGGAAACCGCTTTTGTCTTTTCATCTGTGATCATTTTAGCTGCAGATTAGTTTCTCCCTTTCTTCCGATTTTACAGCGAGAGAAAGACCTTTCGGCCCATCTGCAGTGCGGGTCATTGGACCTCCATCTATTCTAGTTCCAGTTCCCATGAACCTGCGTTTCTGATGTTTCCAGGGCGAATCTAAATGGGATTCTCCCTGTGATCTGAAATGACACAACAATGGGACTGAAGTTGGACATGGTCACATGATGTTGTAACACCGCCGAGGAACTCAACCTCATATTTACCCACAGATGGAAACAAACAGAGGTCTCAGGATGAGTCCTGTTCCATATGCTTCACATCCGCCAGTTCCTCCGACCAGCTCACCGCAGCTGGTCAAAGAGGTCTGCAGCACAGGAACTGACCTTCGGCCCATCAAGTCTGCACCAGTCAAAGACTGGCCCCTGACTGTTTTCATCTCATTTTCCAAACGGTTGGCTCGTAACTCCAACAAAGTTGGGATGGAATTGTTCAACTCATAATGTTTCAACTTTCTCTGGGGATTTCTGCGTGTTGTACCCTGAAAGGCAGAGGGTTGTGGATTGTCACCATTCCCAACCTGTCTGAAATGTCTTTTTTCCCTTCTCCTGTGGTTTGTATGTGAAAGATGAAGACAGGGTGTAATCTCCCTTTTAATTTGTTGACATTACTGAATCGTAACCGGTAGGATTCCAGGCTGTGAGGGTAAAGCCAAATGAATTTCAAGTCCATTGCCTTAAACACGCATCGACGATTCCAGAACCACACTGTCCTCTTCATTTTCCAGGTGTCTCTCATTGTGGAGCTGAGGAAGAGTGAATCATTATCGGGTTTGTTTGAATCCAATCACTTCACAGTTTGCAAAAGCGTTACATTTTGGTGCATGGTGGGTCTGGTTGTATCATCCTGATAGATGGAACGGACATTCATTTATAACCGAGAACAGGAATTGCAAGAGAAACTCAGCAGATCTTACAGCATCTATGCAGAGAAAATCAGAGACAACATTTCAAAACTTCATCAGAACTCGGTAATCTCCCACAGGTCCTGCCAAACCCGTTAGATTCGACAGCAGCTTCTGTTTTTGCTTCAGATTCAAAGAATCCACAGTTCTTTACATGAACCATTAAAGCAATGCAGAAACTTCTTTATGGATCCTCACACGAAAGGGTTCCGTTTGGAGAACATTTTCCTGACCCCACTCGACACACGAAACAGTGCAGGATCCAAAACAGATGCAGCAAGAACAACCATCACTATCGCCCTGGGGGCTCTTGAACCAGGAACCTTTCATTTAACAGTCGAATGCGCTGAAACTTCTAACCTCACACCTTGCACGATCGTCTAAAGCAGGTTGTGACTGACTTCCCACTTCAGTCTGCCCTTCCCAGAACGCCAACTGTCCTCTATCAGTTTTACTTGGCCAGAATATAGACTGAGACATTCATTATGGCGACATGGGAACAGTCTGATCCCACCCACTACAGACACACCCATGGCACTGGGAACCAGCTCTCCTCCAACCGGGACCATCTCCCTTCGAGCCTCCCAGTGTCTTGTGTGGTCCCGAGTTATTTCATTGATCTAGAGTCCAGATGAGATTTGCATTCCTCATGTACAGGAACGAGAATTCTTTCAATGTCTCCGATCAGTTTATGTGGCGTCCTCTTAAAGAAGGGGAAGGTGTCTTGACTGTTTCTGCTCAGCCCGACAGTTCGCCCTTCTTCATTCTCCTCTGATTTCATTTCCCAAAGAGTTCCCGAAGATTCACAAAGCTGGAAACTGTGTTAAACGGGATGCGCCTTTAATGTTTGTGCACCTGCTAACTGACAATATTTTCCCCAAATCTCTTCACCATCCTCTGTTTTACACAGTGTCCAGGGATGAGAAGTCCCGTTTTATGGAGAGATTCCCGAGGCTGGTGAGTTTCTCTTTGGAGTAAAGATGGTTAACCGACAATTTCCCGCGCCTGTTTATAATGATGGGAGTTCTGATGAAGAACTCGAGCAGGCTGTGTCTAATCAAATAACTGGCCTGGTCGGCTGACATGGGATTTCTGAAGGTTGAGCGAGAGTGTAACCTACAGGAAGTTGTTCAAGATGCAGTCGGCAGGATTTGACCCTGCGTGGGGAAATGTCAATGGATTACTAACCCATCGCCTTAATCACTCTGCCCCGAACACTCTTGCGTACAAGTGGTTTAATATTTCTTCTAGAATGGAGAGCTGTAACCTGAAACACTAGTATTTGGCTTGTCCTGTCCGCAGCATGACCCCAGTATTCGCTGTCACCCTCTCTTGGTTCAGAACGGAGGAGGATGCTGGGAGATCAAGTTGAATGACACCCACATTGATGAGAGGTAAAGTGGTTGGGAAGGATCCATTTTCATGTGCAGAGAGATTCATAAACACAGCGGTGCACCGAGTGTCCTTGTGTTTGACTAGCACTTACACCGCCAGCTGAATTACAGCCATTGAAGTGCTCTTGAAGAAGACTCTCCATTGGCCAATCTAATGTGTAAAATCAGCTCTAATTGGTTAATCAGATGTCAAAATATGAAATGTTTTCAAATACTCACAGCTGGCAGTAGAGAGTGTAGATCTACCTTCAGGGGTTCATTCTGCTCTGATTTACACCCAGGATAATGTGGGACTAGAGGGCCTCATCACAGCGGAAGGGGTCAAACACTGAAGACTCTGATGGGGAGGATATTCTCTATGAGAGGGCTGGTCGAGTTCTTAATCGGTAATATCCCACACTCCAACCGTTATTTCTGTTTCTCTTTTCACAGATACTGCTAGACCCATCGAGCTCCTGCCGTATTCTGTGAATATACTGCCCAGAAGTGCTGCTTTTCATTCGATTCCTTTAATCCCAGTCCCTCTGTTCACTGCCTCTGGTCAGTGGTAACACTTGGTCCTGCTCGTCAAAGTGCCCAAGCCCACGGTTCCCACTCCCATCATTATAAACAGCCGCAGGAAATTGCCGGTTAACCATCTTTACTCCAAAGAGAAACTCACCAGCCTCGGGAATCTCTCCACAAAACGGGAATTCTCATCCCTGGACACCGTGTAAGACAGAGGATTGTGAAGAGATTTTGGGAAAATATTGTCAGTTGGCAGGTGCACAAATGTTAAAGGCGCATCCCGTATAACACAGTTTCCAGATTTTTGAATCTTTGGGAACTCTTTGGGAAATGGAAGCAGAGGAGGATGAAGAAGGGCGAACTGTCGTGCTTAGCAGAAGTGCTGTGAATGCTGGAATTCTGAATCAGAAACGGAAATTGACAGAGAAACTCGGCAGACTTGGCAGCATCTGTGGAGAGAAACAGGTATAATATTTCAGATCGACAGAACCAGACTAGTTATGCATTTTATTGTTTTAATGCTAGAGTAATTGTCAGTTTTACTTAGCAAATCAGCATATTTATCAGAATATTACATGAGCCAAGAATGTCAACTTTCTGATTGTCAACCGACCTTTCCGGGTGTAATGCTGATTCCGTTGCCTTGAGCTGGTGAAACACTGGCCTTCAATTGTTCTTTTTTATTCCCCTTTCTGTCAGTGAGCACCCATTTTAAATGGAGAGTTTCTATTTTCAGGCTCTAACTCAATATGCGTCTCTACTCGTCTATCATTTCCTCTGTGTATCCACCTCACTCTCTTCCACATGCTCCCACTCTCTGTCTATCAATATCCCTTATTTTCCATTTCTGCTCTTTGAAAACTCTGACATTCGGAGATAGTTTGAGAGTAGACCTTGTAAATACAATTGCTAGAAGTGTTTGGTGCATTAGTCAGAAGGAAATGGGTCTGGGTGGGTTACTCTCTGGAGGGACAGTGCTGGGCCGAAGGGCCTGTTTCCATGCGGTAGTGAATCTAACCACCCTGTTCGAAACTCATTCGTGGCGTAGGACGCCACTCAATGGGATAGGAATCAGTGTCCATCCCTATTTACTCCAGAGATTGAGATGTTGAGTTACTTTCCAGAACCCTGGAAGAACTCAAGGTACAACCTTGATACTGTTAGGGAGGGAGTTCCAGGATCTAGACCCAAAAGCACTGTAGGAGCAGCGAGATATTTCCAACTCAGAAAGGCGTGGTCCTAGATGGGTGATTTGTGGTTACAGTTCTCTCGTGTATCTGTTGCTATTGTCCTTCTAGATAGATGCAAACAATCACTGGGTTGGTCTGGGTCTGTGTTCTGTAAGGAAGCAGGAGTTAGTTTTCAATAAGATAACTCACAAGAAGAGAAATAAATCTTCATTTCCTGACTGGGAATTGTATCCCGGTCTGGGCATTACAAACTCAGACTCCGAACCAGTGACCCTACTGAAGCTGACAGTAACACTTGTGACCTGATCTGTCCAGACTCTGTGCATGATCTTCACGTCATCATCATCTTCTGCAGCAATGTTTCTCTCTCTAAGTTTACAAACAATTCATATTGCTGCCCTGGTTTCAATGTGAAGAAAGTGAAGCTTTGCTAACCTGATTTACTGCAGGAAGGTACAGAACAGTTTGATACTAACAGCGGCTCGTTTTGAGGCGTTGATCTGCGGTGATGGGGCGGCCCCAATAAAGCCTTCGTTCAAATCGTCTGATTCCAAATTCCATGTTGGAAATGACCAGAGGTTTCTCACTGAATTTGTTCAGGATCTTGACTGGAAGTGACACTAAATCCAAGTATGAAAGTACATTTCAGTGGAGTGCATCATAAGATAGCGCAGTGATTGTGAATAAAATGCTGGAGACGTCCAGCAGAAGAACAGGCGACACAGAAGCAGGCACCTGAGGACAAATGTATTTGCTTTGCCATTGAAAGGCCCTGTTACACAAAGTGGATGATCTTTGCTGGTTGATCACCTTATGAATGTAGTTTCCCAGATCTCCATGTTTACATCACATATGGAAAGGTGTCCAGCGTGTGTGTGTGCATCCTGCTAGTGAAGCAATAGATAAAACATCTGACTTTGAATCAGACGATTGTAGGTTTGCATCCGACATGTCTCGTGTGTAACGTGTTAGTTCAGCCAATTGCATGTTGTCAGTTGCTATTTCCTTAGATTCCTTCGAGCTGCAGGGATTGGATCAGTGTGTATTCAAATGCAATGTTGCTTTTGGTCCATTACAGCTCAATGTCAGACAGGTGTATGGCTGGTCCTGTTTTTTCAGGTTCTGAGGATCTGAATGGTTTGGATCAGTGTGGTTTCGAATTTAAAACTTGCATTTAGGTCAATTGTCCATTTTAAATTCCCGCTCAGCTCCACATCTCTCATTGCCTGTCAAACTGGCGAGTGTTCCACCTAAAGCTGTCTTTGTCAGAGAAGCTGTTGTGTGGAGCAGAGAGCGGAAGTGAAGCACAAGGAGCTGGTATGATCCTGAGACATCTGTTCCTCCCGGGATATGTTTCTGTGTGTCTCCCTCTGTGGGTGAAAATGAGGTTCAGTTCCTCAAGGTGGTTACAACACAGTGTGACCATGTCAGACCTCAGTCCCATTGTCGTGTCGTTTAAATTCACAGTGAGAATCGCACTGATATTTGCTCTGGAAACATCAGTACACATAACATTTTGAGCCCAAACTAGAAACTGGGACTGGAATACATGGATACCTGATGAGCTGCAATGTTCGATGGGCCGAACGGTCTCTTCCCACTCTGTGAAAGCTCGAAGGCAAGGAGGACCTAATCTGCAGCAAGACTGATCAGAAATGAAAAGGCAAAAGTGTTTTCATTCTGAATAAATGCAGGGGCGCCTTCTGCCTTCCCTTGGAGTCTAGTCCCCAGCATTTGGCTCTCTCGCCGCCGTGACACGGGTTCTATTCCCGGTCAAGGAATGCGTGCTTTGTTCTGCACACACATCGTGGGAAGAATATTTCTGAACACTTTTCCAAAGCTGGCAGGACATCGGTTTTGTGCCAACCGTTTTAAAGTTGAACAGAAAACCAAGAGATGCAGATGTTGGAAATCTGAACCAAAAACAAGAATTGACGTGCAAACTGAATAGTCCTGACAACATCTGTGGGGAGAACCAGAGACAATGATTCACAACGACAGGACCAGATTAGTTCTTCATTTCTAGACCACAATACCGGGATAATGGTCAGTTTTATCTGTTGAATGAGGATAGTTATCAAAATCCTTTTTATTTGTCAGTTAGCAGCCATGTCGACCCGAGATCTGATTCTTTCAGGGTCTCCCTCAAGATGAGTCTCTCATTTTCTGTCTTTATCTCTGTGTATCTCCCTCACCCTTTATCATATTCTTTGACCCTTTCTTTGCCAATATCCCTCATTTCCCATTCCTACTCTATGAAAAGCCTGACGTTCAGGGATAGTTTGAGAATGGAGCTGCTGAGAGGTTTTCTGGAACCTGGCAGGAGTCTGCAAAACTTGGCTCACATTCTACGGATAATACGTCTGCCACTTGGATGTGATACAAGGGGGCATTTCTTCCTCAAAATACTGCAACCCTTTCGAAATTAAAGTTGCATTCCTTATCCAATAGAAAAAACAACTACAACTATAGGAGAATATGGAAGCATGAATGATGCTGTACAATGATTGAATGGCGACAGCAGAGAATGAGGGTGATCCACTCCTGGTTTCTGTGCCATAACCACAACATCCCACGGCCTTTCTGCAGTGTCTCCTGCCTCACCTCGTTATTCCCACCAAACCTGGAATGAAGGAGGGTGAATAAAAGTGGAGGAGAAGAAGGAGTGCTTTTGGAACAGTAGCAAGAATCTCCAGGTTGGTGTATTGGTTAGGAAGGACAACATGCACTGCTGGAACTAAACCAGGAAAAAGGAGTGGGTTTGCCAAACCATAACAGGCTCGAACTCAAACAGGATGCTGAGTCGCTTCATCAGTAACACGACCCTTAATAAAAGGTGAACCTACGGGCCTTCAATACAACAAGCGGGAGCAGCTGTGATTGGACCCTATGGTCAGCTGCTGACCAAGGAGGGGTTTGAAATAACTAAGGGACGGCCATATGTGCAGTTCCTTAACCGCATGACCACAGTAACTCGGAAATACATTTCTGTATCAATATTACTCAGTGTGATTTGTAATCAAACCCCGCTCTTGCAAAAGCAGACGTTTCACAATTGGATATTGGCAATCTTCTCTTACATTGGCTTCAAACAGATATTTGTATCTGTTTAAACTGACAGGACAAAGGGGACATTTTTCATCCTCTTGGGACGTATTGACAGCTTTAATACACACAGAGGGAATCTCACACGAAGAGGAACAGTGTCATTGCCATGAATTGCCCAGGAATGGTGTGTGAGCCTATGTAAACAGTTTGCAGTAAAGGCTGACCCATTAACAGCGACACTGAGCCTTGCACCACCAGATCCAGACTCACTTCCTGCCTCATGCCTCCCAGTCCTCATTGTCATTCACGTCAATTTCACTTCCCTGCTCCACTTCCCAACTTACTACCGATCTCCTGCAGGTGTCCGATTGGAACCTACCACTGTTAGAAACGCATTCCTGGGATAAAGATATCACTCAATGGAATAGGACTCGCTGTCCATCCCTAAATCCCCCAGAGATGGAGGAGATGAGTTGCTTTTGTGAACCATTGAACTCCTTCACACGGAGGTACAGCCATTATGCTGCAAGCGCGGGATTTCCTGGATTTACACCCAGAGACACTGAAGGATCACCAACATATTTCCACCTCAGGAAGCTGAGATGATTGGAGGGAGATTTGAAGGGGTCACTATCGTATCTGTCCGCTGTCATTGTCCTTCTACATGGTTCAAGCAGTCACTTGGCTGATTCTGGAGGGATCCCGGTCTGTCTTCTGTGTGGGACGGGGAATGTGTTTTCATTCAGACAATTCACATGAAGAGAATTAAACCTTCATTCCCTGAATGGGAACTGTATCCATGTCTGGACGATACAAACTTTGACTCCTCAGCACGGGCCCCCGGTAATGCTGACAGTATCCAAACCGACCTGAATTGTACACACCCTTGTGCCTGTCCATCCCTTCATAACCACCTTCGGCAACAAAGTTTCTCTCTTCAATTTTACAAACACTTCATATTATCGCCTTGGGTTTCAAAGTAAAGAAAGTGGAGCTGTGGTAATCTGATGTTGGTCAGTCGGTGTAATGCAGGAATGGACAGAACAGGTTGACGCGGGCAGAGACCCGTTTTGAGGCGTGAGATTGGAGTGAAGGGGTTCCACCAATAAAAGGCGCTGTTCATCTCGTCTGATTCTCCATCCCGGGATTCAAATCAACAGAGGTTTCTCGCTGGACTGGTTCAGGATCTTGACTGGAAGAGGCCATGACACAAGGTATGAAAAGATATTTCACTGGAGTGAATCAAAAAGTCGCGGAGTGACTGTGAATAAAATGATGGCAACTTCCAGCAGAGGCGCAGGCGACCCTGAAGCAGGTCCCTGAGGGTAAATATGTTTCCTTGGGCATTGAAAGACATTGCTTCACGGAGTGGGACATCCGATGGGAAACAGTGACGATAATTATTTTTACTGATTGTTCACCTTGTGAATACTGTTTCCCCTGATGTCCATGTTTCCATTTTATATCGACTCCCTGTCGGACCTCCGGCTGCCGTTGGGACACTGACATCATGGATAATGTCTCTGAGGTTTGGTGGTTCGAATCCTTCCTGATTTGTGTGCAATGTACTGCAGGGATTGGATCAGTGGGTCTCGAATTTGGGAGTATTGCACCTCAATGTGTGACAGATTTTGAGGAGCTGCAGACTTTGGATCAGTGTGTTTTCAAATTTGAAAGTTGCATGTGAGGCAATTGTCCATTTTAACTTCCAGCTCATCGCAACGTCTCTCATTGTCTGTAAAACTGGCTTTAGTTACACCTAAAGCTGCCTATTGTCAGAGAAACGTGTGTTTTTTTTTTGGGGGGGGGTCCCACAACCCCTCCGGGCATGTGTGTCTGTGACTCACTCTATGGGTGAAAATGTGAATGGGTTGCTCGAGGGGATTTCACTTCAATATGACGGTGTATAACTCCCTCCCAGTGTTGTCTCGTTTAAGATCACAGGGATAATCTTTTCTGAATTTTGCGTTAAAAACATCAGAATACACAAGGTATCGTGCCAAAGCTGGACAGTGGATCGAAAACAGATGGCTATCTGATGAGCCATACTGCACGATGGGCCGAATGGTATTTTCCAATTGTGTTAAAAAAAACCTCGAAGACAACGAGAAACGAATGTGCAGCGAAAATGGTCCAAAATGAAATGTATAAGTGGTTTCATTGAGAATAAATGCGACAGTTTCTGTCTCCTTCCCTTTTAATCTCACAGTTAGGAGTTGGTGCACTCTCTGAAGGGGGAAAGGGTGATTCCTGGTCAGGGAATGGGCGATGTGTTCTGCAAAGATATCTTGCTAACAGTATTTCTGACCGAGTTTCTGAAGCCGTCAGGTCATTGGTTTTGTCTCAAACGTTGTTAAGAATAACATGAAACAAAGAACTGCAGATGTTTGAAATCTGAACCAAAACCAAGATTTGATAGAAAAACTCAGTAGGACAGTGGAGAGAAACAGAGTTAATGCTTCATATCGGCAGAGCGAGGTAACTTCGATATTTCTGTATTATATTTTTGGTAAAATGATCAGTTTTCCCTGTCAGGATATTTACCAAAATCTTTCATTAGCTTACAACCGTCAATGTTGAAAATTCAAAATGACTTTGTTGTCTGTAAGAATCCTTCCGTTACCCGGAGCTGGTGAAAGGCTGTTGTTAATAGTTCCCTTTTTATTCCTATTTGTTTCTGTCAGTCAGCAGCCATGTCGATTGGAGAATTGGTCCTTTCAGTATCTCCCTCAATATGCGTCTCCATATTTCTTTCTTTCTCTGTGAATGTACCTGACCCTCTTTCACATTCTCGGACTCTCGGTCTGTCCATATTCCTCATTTCCCATTTCTGATCTTTGAAAAGTCTGACATTCGGAGACAAATTGAGAGTGGACCAGCTAACAGGCTTTCTGCCCCCTCGGTAGGATGTGTGAGATTGGGCTCACATTCTCCGAATAATGTGTCTGGCACTTATGCCTGAGGGGAGGAGTCATTCCTTCCTCCAAATATTATGATCCTTTCGAGTTGTAAATAGACTCCATAATCCACAAGAAAAGAAACCGCAATCACAGTGCAAACCACAACGATAGGAGTGCAATGAAGTATTTCCTGTTGGTGTGGAATGAATGAATGTTGACAGCAGAGAATTAGGGTGAACAGCTCTTGGTGTCTGCGCCATTACTGCAACATTCACCGGCGAGTCTGCCATGTCTCCTGGCTCACCTCGTTATTCCCAACAAACTGGAAATGAACGGGGTGTAATAAAGGAGGAGTAGAAGCAGAAGTTCTTGTCAAACACAGGAAGGAAACTCCAGATTGAATTAATAGTTCGGAAGAAACAATATCCACTGGAGGAACTAAACCAGGGAGCAGATCAGGATCACCAAAACAGGCTGACACTCAAACAGGACGCATGGTTGACTGATGAGCAACACTGACTTGGGAGATGTTGAAACAACCATGCATTTGGTAAAATACACAGGCACCACTACGATGTGAAATCTTGGTGGGCTGGTTATGATGTCGGCAAGTTCACAAACTGAGCCACGGCACCACACCACAAATGGTTTTCTCATCCCTGTTCCTTCACCAATTGATAACAGGAACTCGGAATTGTGTTTTCTGTATTAATGTTGCTCAGTGAGAATCGCATTCAACCCCCACTTTTGCAAAGACAGTTTATTGGCTGAATGTTCTGCACTGAAATTGTACAGAAAAAGACAATCTCCTCTTCCATTGGCTTCAAACTGATATGTTCAACTGTTTAAACTGACAGGATAAAGAGAATGTATTCATCCTCTCGGGGCCCATTAACTCTGTTAATATACACAGGGAACCTCACAAAAAGAGGAACAGGTTCATTGTGCTAAACTGACCTGAATTGCGTGTGAGTTAGTGTAAACAATATGGAGTAAAGATTTGGAGTGGGGTGGACAAAATTAAATAATCACACAACATCAGGTTATAGTCCAACAGGTTTATTTGATAGTACTAGCTTTTGGAGCGCTGTTCCTTCATGGAGCATAACATCAAACGACACAGAATTTATCGGAAAAGATTACAGGGTGATGCCACTGAAATGACATATTTAAAAATAAAAGTGTATTGTCTGTTCAGTCTGTATACTTTTAGAAATACCATGTTAGATTTTGTTCTTTTATATGTAAACTGTATGTAAAAATAGCTAGATTCTCAGGTAAATCTTTAACAATAGGTGCCCCCTCAGCTCAGATTCAGCCTTGAAGGTGTGAGGTTGAAATCTGCCTGTGTCCCAATGTTCTGTCGTGGCAGAAGCTGGGGGTTCCCGGCCTCATGGCTTTCATGATGCATTTGACATCGGCAGTGAGGTTCTCACATCGGGTCCCATTGCCTAATATGATGGGACATCCTGGTGTGTTGGCTCGGTGTCCCTTCGGTAGGCAGTAGGAGTCACCTGTATGAGAAGTACATGGTCTGAGATTGATGCAACTCTGAAAGAGTGCATTTCAGATCTTAGATCAGAGTGGTGCTGGAAAAGCACAGCAGGTCAGGCAGCATCCGAGGAGCAGGAAAGTCGACGTTTCGGGCATAAGTCCCTCATCAGGATTTCGGAGGGACTGAGCACAGAAACAGACCCTCCATTCCAGCTCGTCCCTGCTGACCAGATAACTGGACTTAATCTAGCTATATTCGCCAACATTTGTCCCTTACCCCTCCAAACCCTCCCTGTCATCATCCCATCCACATGCCTTTTAAATAGAGTCATAGAGATGTACAGCATGGAAACAGACCCTTCGGTCCAACCCGTCCCTGCCGACCAGAAATCCCAACCCAATCTCGTCCCACCTGCCAGTACCTGGCCCATATCACTCCAAACCCTTCTTATTCTTATGCCCGTCCAAATGCCTCTTAAATGTTGCAATTGTACCAGCCTCCACCACTTCATCTGGCAGCTCTTTCCATACACGTACCACCCTATGCGAGAAAAGGTTTCCTCTTAGCTTTCCCCTCTCACTCTTAACCTATGCCCTTTAGCTCTGGACACCACGACCCCAGGAAAAACACTTTGCCTACTTACCCTATCCATGCCCCTCATAATTTTGTAAACCTCTATAAGGTCACCCTTTAGTCTCCGACGCTCCAGGGAAAACAGTCTCAGCCTGTTCAGCCTCTCCCCATAGCTCAAATTCTCCAACCCTGGCAACAATTCCGCACACCCAAAACCTTCTGTGCATAAAAATTGTGTCTCAGATCCCTTTGTGTGTACCTGTACCTGCCTCCAGCCTGGAACCCTTATTACCCTCTATCCTGTCTCCTGTCTCTGAGCCAATGGGGTATTCATTCTGTCACTGACCCTTCAGTCCCACGGGCATCAATTTTTCTCACCATTCCAATTGGAGACCATCTCTCATCCACGTGAAGGAACTGGACCCTGGCAATTCCATTCACACTGTCTCCCATCAATCTTCATAGGATCCATATCACAGAGGTTAGACAGTGTTCCCAGCAAACACTCCCAGGGCAGAGGAAGTACAGCGTTCCAGCTTTATTTAAACTTTACTTAGTTTTATTAAACTTTATTTAAGCTTTATTTAAACTGTACCCATTTAAATCTCCAGGGTTGGTAGGGAATACAGTTAGATGCAAAGTAAAACTCCCTGTACATTGCAGCTTTTCACATTCCCAAGCCATGTTCACCGTGGCGTTAGGTACTGATCAAATCTCCCACTTCCCCCATCCTGTTCACATCAAACACACTCAGGGCAGCTCCATCACTGGGTTAGATATAGGGACTTTATATATAGAGAAACGGGTACCAGTGAGTGAGTTACAAATCGGGGTACCGTCGTATGGTACAGTGTGGGTCACATATTGACTAACCAATACTGGGGAGCGAATCTAATTGAGGAGTTGGGCTTTTATATATCGAATCACAGAGTAAAGATCCATCTGCACTGTACCTCCCAAACACGCACAGGATAGGGACAGCACGGGGTGAGGTACAAAGTTAGGCAGCATTGTAGACAGTTGAGATGGTACCTTAACATTACAAAGGGATATTGATAGACTGGGTGAATAGGCAAAGCTGCATCCGTTGTTCAGGTTAAATCAGTGAGTGATACATTTTTGTTCAGTGAAGACATTGAAGGATATGGGCCAAAGGAAGGGAATGTGGAGTTCGGCCACATATCAGTCATGATGCTATTGTCTGATGGTACAGGCTCGATGGGCTGAATGGCCTCCTCCTGTTCCTATGTTACAAACTGTTCCCATCAATCACTCTCAGGGCAGGGACAGGATGGGGTTAGATACACAATGAAGCCGCCTTTACTGTATCCCCATCAACCTCTCCAAGGACAGGGGCAGCACAGGTTTAGATAAAGAGTCCAGCTCTCTCTCTCTCTCTCCACACTGTCCCGATCAACCACTCCCGGTATTGTTTAATGGAGTTTTAATATTTGAAAATGCTCATCTTATTCTGTCATTCCTTGCCCCTCAGTAACTCTGTATGTGTGTGTGTGTTTGTGTGTGGGAGAGAGAAGGGGAGAGAGAGAGAGAGAGGGGGGGGGGGGGGGCGTGACCGGGGCCCTGCATTCGTGGGTCAGGTCCTCTTGTACTCCAGTATTAAACATTATTTTCTGGATCCGTGGACCAGAGATCACAGGAAGCTAACGTGATGGTGTCATCAAATATTCGGATGCTTTGCCAATTATTCCCAGGACATGGGACTAGGGAAGTGAGGAAGCCTTGCTGTGTCTGCAGACTCAGTCTGCAGGGGGCAGTGAGTGATCAGGAAGGCAAAGGGATTGTTGTCTTCATTCGTTTATGGGATGTGAGCATCACTGGCTGGGTCCAGCATTTATCCCCCATTCCCACCAGCCCTTGAGAAGGTGGGCGGGAGCTGCCTTATTGAACCGCTGCACTCCATCAAAGTAATGTTTCTGGAGAAACAGTGTAGCGGGAATTAAACTCCAGCTTTCTCTGTTCCTGCTCCCAATTTAATATTCAACCGTTTAGTTTATACTGAGTTAGAGACTGGAATTTCATCGATGGTCTCAGAGAGTTTGTGTATTTCAGAACACAACAGGGAGTGAGTTTCAGTCTGAAATCTAACTGAGGGATTTGAGGGACTTTATATATAGAGAAACGGGTACCAGTGAGTGAGTTACAAATCGGGGTACCGTCGTATGGTACAGTGTGGGTCACATATTGACTAACCAATACTGGGGAGCGAATCTAATTGAGGAGTTGGGCTTTTATATATCGAATCACAGATACTTGAGAGTGAGACACAGGCTGGAATGTGATCGAAGGATTCGAGGAGGTTTATACATTGAATAACAAATACCCAGGAGTGATTTAAGGACTGGAATCTTATAGAGATAATCGGGGTGATTCATATTTAGAATAACAGATAAATGAAAGTTAGTTACACATTGGAATTTTATCATGGGGTTTGGGGTGTTCATTTATACAATGACAGATACTCATGAGTGGCGTACAGACTGGAATGTAATCAAGGGGATTGGGGTGCTTTGCATGTGGAATAACTGAGAACCCAAATACTCTCTCTCATGCACAATCTCACTATTTTTCTCTCTCAGGTAGAATCTCATCATCTGTCTCATACATTACCCAGTTTCTCACCCTCTCTCATACACAGTCTCACCATGTTTCCCTCTCATATACAAACTATTTCTCTCCCACATGCACAGTCTCACTCTCTCTCTGTCAAACATAATGTCACTCTCCCTCATACTCAATCTTGCCAACTCTCTCATAGACAATCTCACTCTCCCCCATACTCAATCTCACTAACACTCTCTCCCAAACACAATCTACACCAGTATGTTCCCGACAGACAATTCATGTAAGCACAGCACTGTTATGGACTTTACAAAGTGGGAAAAGCAAGAGAGACGAGCAACATCAGTACAGTTTGTGACTATTGAACATTGGACCCAAACTAACATGTCAGATTCTCTGACCTCCCCCCCCCCCCCCCACCCCGCCCCCCAGGCCGACACAGAGGACTGGGCAAATCGTGGGTTTATTTGCTGAGGTTCTGTCTCAGAATATTCTTGCTGCTTGTGTGACTCCCAGATATAACTCTCTATGTCCATCTTCTATTTCTATGTTTCCACCAAATGTGCCTATTTCTCTCTCTGTGTGTGTTTCTGACCTGACTGCAAGTGAGCATGTCTGTGTGAATGGGAGAGACCGGGCGTGTGTGTGTGTATGTGTGTGTGTATGTGTGTGTGTGTGTGTGTGTGTGTGTGTGTATGTGTGTGTGTGTATGTTTGTGTGTGTCTTGTGTGTGTGTGTCTTGTGTGTGTGTGTGTGTGTGTGTCCATCTGAGTGAAAGGTCTGAGTGTCAATGATTCTATGATGGAGCTCCTAACTCTCTCTCACATACAGACACAATCTCACACATGAGCTGACACCTACACACGCACTAACACATACGCTAACAAACAGTAACACAGAAACACTCACACATACATGTTTATACACTCACACACTCTCATACACACACGTTTTCACACACCCACACACACACACACACTTACCTTCTCTTACTCGTTCTCACTCACTCTTCCACTCAGTCGGGGTTCAGGAGGTCTATATATCAAACAACAGATGCCCGGAAGTGAGTTACAGCATTGAACCTGATTGAGGGTTCCGTGGGGATTTCCACAGAGAGTAACAGGTACCGGGGATTGAGTACAGACAGGAATCTAATTCATTTCTGGGCGATTTATATATGGAATAACATAGAGTTCAGAAGAGAGTTACTACAGACTTGAATCTAATCGGTGTTGGGGTGGGGAGTGGGGGCGGGGTGGTGATGTGTGGTTCGGGAGTAGACGTTGTTATACATAATGACAGATCCCGGGGAGTGAATTACAGACTTGAATCTAATCGGTGTTGGGGTGGGGAGTGGGGGCGGGGTGGTGATGTGTGGTTCGGGAGTAGACGTTGTTATACATAATGACAGATCCCGGGGAGTGAATTACAGACTGGAATCTAATCGGTGTTGGGGTGGGGTGGGGGCAGTGGTGATGTGTGGTTCGGGAGTAGATGTTGTTATACATAATGACAGATCCCGGGGAGTGAGTTACAGACTTGAATCTAATCGGTGTTGGGGTGGGGAGTGGGAGGTGGTGATGTGGGGTTCGGGAGTAGACGTTGTTATACAGAATGACAGATCCCGGGGAGTGAGTTACAGACTGGAATCTAATCGACCTTTGGGGCTTGATTCATCCACCCAGTAACTGATGCCTGGGAATGAGTTAGAGGCAGGAATCTAATCAAGTCTATCGGGATGGTTTATACACAGAGTGTCAGATACCCAGGGCCGTGTTACAGACTGGAATCGAACTGAATAGTTCAATGTGGTTTTTATACAGAGTAACAGTTATTCAGGAGTGAGTTATACAGCACGGAAACAGGTCCTTCGATCCAACTGGTCCATGCTGACCTGTTTTCCTGCACTGTGCTTACCCCCATTTGCACCATTTGGGGTGTTTCAGAACAGGAAGCACAGATTTATGGAAGTGAGTTACACCTTGGAATCTAATCGATGGGTTTCATGATAGTTTTTCTACAGAATAAAAAATTACAAATTAAAATCTGACTGAGGGTTTGAGGTGGTTTATGTCGAGAGTCGTACATAAATGGAAATCAGTTACAGATTAGAATTTTATCAAGGGGTGTGGGGTGGTTTATATTTAGAATAACAGATAAACAAGTGTCAGTTACAGATTGAAATCGAACTGATGGATCAAGAGGTTTATTTATAAAAAGAACAGATATCCAACTGTGAGTTACAAACGGAATCTACTTGTGGGCTTGGAGGAGGGTTATATGTAGAATAACTGATACCCGGGAGTTACTTACAGGCTGGAATCTATTCAAGAGGTTTGAGATGGTCTATGTAAATAGCCACAGATACATGGGAGTGAGTTACATATTGGAATCCTATTGAGGAATTCAGGATGGTTTGTATACAGAACAACAGAAACCCATGATTGAGTCACAGGTTGGAATCTAACTGAGGGTTTTGTGGTGATTTGTGCATAAAATAACAGAGACCCGAGAGTGAGGTACAGACTGGAATTCGTAAAAGTGGTCGGGCTGGTTTATACACAGAATATTAGAAACGTGAGAGTGTGTTATAGACTGGAATAGAATTGAGGGGAGTGGGTTATTTATATACAGAACAACCGTATATGAGAGGGGAGAAAACAAGGGAGAAAGTACCCACCATAGACCAACTCAACAATGAGCTGAGTCACACGGCATTCAACTGCTGTATGTGGAGGTTTCCATGTGTTCTGAAAGCTGGGAGAGAAACAGGCAGACCTTCACACAGTGAGCACCAGGCAGGAAGGGACAGGAGGAGATTCGGATTTCCAAATGGCATCAGATCAGAACAGTGTTAGATTTAAACATTGACTCGGCAGAGATAACTTGGAAAGGGAATTGGAGAGAGGTTAAATCACAGGAAGTTAACCTGTTCATTCCACCAACAAATGATGTGTTCCCAATTTTACCAGGAATTCGTGTGGGAAAGTGAGGAAAAGGTATCAGATTATTGTTAGTCTGCACTGAGACATTTCAATTGATCTGTGATCAGTTTCCTTTTATAGTCATAGAGTCATAGAGATGTACAGCATGGAAACAGACCCTTCGGTCCAACCCGTCCATGCTGACCATTATGTCTTGAAGTCATAAACTTCCCTCCTTTAGGTGACTCCCCACTTGCCTACATTGAACACTGCCCCCTCTGTTTTCCCCATTCACTGAAGATATTAATATCCTTTTATAATGGGGCGGAAGTGAGAACTGCAGATGCTGGAGGTTGAAGTCGAGGGATTCCTGATGAAGGGGTTTTGCCCGAAAGGTCGATTTTCCTGCTCCTCGGATACTGCCTGAGCTGCTGTGTTTTTCCAGCACCACAATCTCGACTCCTTTTACAATAACACGACCATGCTGGTTACAGTGCTGTCCATCTCGCACTGTCTTATTTATCTTCAATCCTGTGTAACTACAATGACACCAACAAGCACACAACGTTACATCCCACAGCTTTGTTTATTTGCAGATGCATTCTTTTCTTTTATTTGGAGACAACACACAATTTGAACTCCGAAAAGGTCAGAGTGGGATTTGATGAACACTTGATTTAGGGATGGGGCCTAACTACACAGGATTCAGACATGGAAACGACTTTTGACACATCCCCCTCTCCCTTGCTGACAGAATTCCAGAGCCAAATGAGTCAGTCAGACATGTTAGGTGTGTTCCCGGCAGCCAGTTTGTGTTAGCACAACACTGACGTTGACTTTATAAACGTGGAAAAGTAAGAGAGACTGACAATATCATTACAGTTTGAAAATATTGAACATTGGTCCCACACTAACATGTCACATTCTCTGGGTTTTTTTTATTCAGTTGTGGGCCTTGGCCGTCCCTGGCTGGGCCAGCCTTGATAGCCCATCCCTATTTCCCATTGAGAAGGTGCTGCTGAGCTGTCTTCTTGAATCGCTACAGTCCACTTGCTGTGGGTTCACCCACAATGTCGATAGGGAGGGATTTCCAGGATTTTGACCCAACAACTGTGAAGGAATACCAGTATATTTCCAAGTGAGGGTGGTGAGTGGCTTGGAGGGCAACTTACAGCTGGTGGTGTTCCTAAGTAGCTGCTGCCCTTGTCAAAGGGTCATAGAGTCATAGAGATGTACAGCACGAAAACAGACTCTTCAGTTCTACTCGTCCATGCCGACCAGATATCCCAACCCAATCTAGTCCCACCTGCCATCACCAGGTCCATATCCCTCCAAACCATTCCTATTCATATACCCATCCAGATGCCTTTTAAATGTTGCAATTGTACCAGCCTCCACCACTTTCTCTGGCAGCTCATTCCATCTCACCCTAAAACTATGCCCTCTAGTTCCCCTCCAGGGAAGAGACTTTGTCTATTTATCCTATCCATGCCCCTCATGATTTTATAAATCTCCATAAGGTCACCCCTCAGCCTCAGGCGCTGCAGTGAAAACAGCTCCAGCCTATTCAACCTCTCTCCCTATAGCTCAAATATTCCAATCCTAGCAACATCCTTGGAAATCTTTCCTGACCACTTTCAAATTTCACACCATCTTTCCAATAGGAAGGAGACCAAAACACCACGCAATATTCCAACAGTGGCCTAACCAATGTCCTGTACAGCCACAAGATGAACGCCCATCTCCTCTACTCAATACTCTGACCAATAAAGGAAAGTATACCAAGTGCCGCCTTCACTATCCTATCTACCTGTTACTCCACCTTCAACGAGCTATGAAAATGCACTCCAAGGTTCCTTTGTTCAGCAAAACTCCCCAACATCTTACCATTAAATGTATAAGTCCTGCTAACATTTGCTTTCCCAAAATGCTACACCTCACATTTCACTAAATTAATCTCCATCTGCCACTTCTCAGCCCACTGGCACATCTGATCAAGATCATGTTGTAATCTGAGGTAACCTTCTTTGCTGTCCACTACACCTCCAATTTTGGTGCCATCTGCAAACTTAATAACTGTACCTGTTATGCTCACTTCCACATCATTTTTATAATGACGAAAGGTAGTGGATCCAGCACCGATCTTGTGACACTCCACTGGTCACAGGCCTCCAGACTGAAAGAACAACACTCCACCACCATTCTCTGTCTTCTACCTTTGAGCCAGGTCAGTATCCAAATGGATAATTCTTCCTGTATTCCATGAGATCTAACCTTGCTACCCAGTGTCCCATTGGGGAACCTTGTGGAATGCCTTACTGAAGTCCATATAGTTCATAACTACTGGTCTGCCCTGATACTGATTCTGATACCGATGCAGCCAGATTTGCTGAGCTTCGCCAGCTATTTCTGTTTTTATTTCAGCCCCAATTCAATTGGTGATGATGTCAGTGTTGTTAAGTGTGTTTGAGACTAGCAAGCACCCAGCTGGCAGGGGGATGCGGGTATAGTGGGCAGCATGGCTGCCTTCCAAGCAGTTGGTATGGGTTCGGATCTCAGCCATCACACGGTGGCACCTTTGAAGTGATGTTCAATGGAAAACCCCGAGAGGAAGTCAATGAGATCCATCTATCAGAAGTTTTCCAAACGTTTGAGGATGGGATACCAGCTGCTATTACACTTCCAGAGCTGACAAAACTCAGATAGATTCTCTAAATGGTTATTTCAACAGTGAGTGATTAATCCAGGAGAGTCAGCATGGGTTTCTCAGTAAAGGTTGTACCTTGTTCAATTTGAGAGAATTTCATTGAAGGAAAAAAAGATTGATCGATGGAGAGAGTGTTTGTGATGGGAATAAAATGGATGATAGGAACCGTGCTGCATTTGTGTGTCTGGAAGAACTCAGTGAGGAGAGTGTTAGACCCTCCGATCTAAGCTGGTTCAAGTATCCTTCAGGCACAACGTTGATTGGGCTTCACTGAGACAAATCCGAAACACCGTGTGGCTGCTTTCTGTGCTGTCATCTGTCTCCAAGTCCCTGGCTCTATCTGACAGTGTGTTCAATAAGGGTAACTGACAGGTTACATTGGTCATGGTGAAAGGTAAGGATGGACTGGTGATGCCTGGAAAAGGAACCAATTGGTAATGAGGAAATAGGATTTGTGCCACAATCTGTCCAACACTGACATTTGCATTCTCCTTTATTAGCATCGTCTGGTTAACTCAGGGAAATAAAATGGGGAATTACCGGCAATTAGAGCGATTTCAATGAAAAGTAGGTGATGAAAATAGCCAGACTATCATTACAGTCAGCCCTCACAAATACAATGTGTGTATTATTTTGTTCAGTACTGTAACAGTTGTAGCATTCTGGCCACATTGATAACAACGTTAGCTGCCAATTACACAGAGGTAGGGTTCTATTGAGTAGATTTGGCACAAAGTCAGAGTGAGGTAATGGTGTTCCCAGTGACTTGCTGATGTGAACAGATCAAGTAGCACATTGTGGTGCACTGTGTGTGACAGTTTGAGAGGAACCACTCCAGCAGAATGACACATTCCCCGCTGACAGTGTCTCGATCTTGAAAGCCCACAATTATGTGTGAACCCAAGTCAGTGCAAAGGCTGTCCCTTACATTCCAATTGATCTGCCCGTCTGAAACAAGTTCATTTCTATCACTCTTGTACAGGGCACCAAGTGTGTCTCCATACTGTCCCATTCCCAATGTGGTTCAATGCTATCTGCTTCTCCCTGGGCCGGGGCAGATTCTCTTTGGTTTCTCGGCTTCTGGTTTGGGACATGGAGGTTCCATCTGTGGTCCCAATATGACCTGACCTGCCAAACATTTCTGAGCCAATACTGATGTCAGCAACTGCTAATGAATTGGGGCCCTGAAGTACTTGGGGATAGGCTAAACTTATTGTGTCACACCTGAGCACTGAACTTTCCAAGGGATGTGTGAACGCTGCACATCTTTAAAAGAATTGTCCTAGGAATGTGGATATTAGTTGTGTTGATAGCATGGAAGAGCTGGGCATTTCTGTTTCGTTTGGAAGTGATTTTATTAAATAGATGTCCTCAAATTTGTGGGTCATCGGGCCCAATAAAATGGAGTTAAGCTCACCCCCTCCCAGAGAGGAGGAAGGCAAACAGACACTCAGGTCAAAAGAGCAAATGGCAGAATGAGATAATTCCAAAACAAAAACAAAGAATACTTTATGAGGAGATAAAATGATCTGCCTGAGCCCGGTTTGGAACTAGATGATACCAGAACGGGATTGCATCAGCAACTGGGAAAATCAAATCCATACCACAGCAGGAGGATGACAATGAGGGGACCGGAATTTCTCCAACACAGAGATGGGACGGACATGGTACAATGACAGGTCAACTACATTCCTACAGGTAATCTAGGATAATGGGAATTATCTGAGACATGGGGAATGACAGCCCATGGTAGAGCTACGGTCGAGGGCTCGCTAATGTCAGGGATTCATACAACAAATGGTCATGACTGACATCACGGAGACAATGTGAGGTACATTCCCTCAACACCAAGCTGCTGGACAAAAGTCCAACACAAATTAGAAAGCAAATTTTGATGTTAGCGGGGCATTAAGGAAGAGGAAAACAAGGTAGATGCAGCAAACAAAATCACATCCATCCACGAGAAAGCAATGTAATCTCTTTATGTGAAGGCAGCATTATTACAACAGCAGGCTGCCTCTCTGTTCATAAAGTGGCGAGAATTACAAGTTTTTCTAATTAACACAGTTTCGAATGATGATTCTTCCCTCGATGAGGTCATGCGTTACCTGTCACAATCTAATTTCAGTGAGAAACATCTTCTACCAACTGGGAATGATAAAGTTGTCATCATCAGAGCTGCAACGCTAATCTCCCAGTGGGGATTACACAGAATATAATCGAAACACACAGAGAATGTAACACTGCAGAGTTTAATGTTTGCATTTTTATGTGCAGGAATAAAGGATTGTCACTCTACACTGAAAATGCATCTGCCAATTCAATTAGCCAGGAAAGTTTTCTACATGGTTCTTGCCATCATTGGTGTTCCTGGTAAGTGTTTAGAATTATTTACAATTTGTGGATGACATCTCTCCTGGTTTTCCTTGTTAATTAAGAGATTTGAATTCTGATGTAATATTCAATGTTATACCAACTCCCGAGTTGCAATATTATACAGTTAAATTAGGTATTAAAAAAGTTCTGTTGCTTCATTGCTTTACGACATGATCACCCTTAGTCAAATGTTTTGAACTCCTGAGTCGCACCTTAGACTGGAGGCTACCATCAGGGAAGGAGTTATTGGAAATGGCAGCAAGTATAGAACTGCAATGGATCTTGGTGAGTCAGTGCAGTGGATCTCCTAACCCCAGTGTTCCCACATTCCTGCGTGTATCTGTGTGTGTTCAGTTGTATTGATAGCAGCACATTTCCTCCTTCCTACTTTAGGGAGCACTACAGTAAAAGGGGTTTGAGCTGGTTCATCTCCTTTACACCGTGTGGGTTTCAGATTCTGTTAGCTCTGACTGTTGGATGTTCAGAATCCGCTGTCGGCTTTGGTAACTGTTGAGGAGCACGGATTGACCTTTCCAGTTATGGGAGTGATGAAGATTTGAGGAGTAATTTTCTTCTTATAGAATCATGCAGCACAGAAACGGCCCCTTTGTCAACTCCTCCATCCTGACCAGATATCGCAAATTAACCTAGTCCCATTTGCCAACATTTGGCCCATATCCTTCTAAATTCTTCCTGTGCATATACCCATGTCTTTTAAATGTTTTAATTTTACTCACCATAATTCCTCTCGCAGCTCGTTCCATCCATGTCTCGGTTCAAAGCTGTAATCTGCAGTGCGATCTGCTGTTTGTGGATGGAGGGTGTCCCTACGAGGACAGACAAGTGCAACGGCCAGGAGTACATTCTTGGATTCCAAAATATCGGATCGAAATAGAATTTTAAAAATAAATATATACCAAATTAAAAATAAATACCCAATTCCCTCGGACTTCTTAAACATTGAATTTGTCATTACATTCTTGATTCCGCTTCCCTTATCCCACCTGCAAGTAGTTTTTTTTTCTGAATGAGTACAGAGCTACACACTGAGGATGACTTTCCTTTCTGACTGTGGCTATCCACTTAACTGTAAAATATACAATAAACCTGAGCATTCCTTAAACCCTCAGTGGATATGATCCAAATCATTTTCTGTCAAATGACCCTCCACGATTTCCAATGGCTTCCCCCGAATGTTCAGGTTGGATATTATTTATTAGATTCCAGTTCTCCGCCATTCCGATTGGTATAGCTCCCCCACCCCATAATCCGTCTCTTATCCTGGGTGTTCCTGCTTATACTCTGATTATGGAACATTTGCCAGCTGTTGTAACCGCTTATCCTTCTGTTGCTGTCTGCTGGATAAACTGGAGGGTTTTTAAATCTCTCTTTCCTCCAACACAGTTCATAGCTTCACCTGGCGAATCCCAGATGTTCCTTTACCTTCCCCACTTTGACAGTGATCCTGGATTTATTTTTCGGCAATGAAGCTGGGCTGTCCTTAAGCCTGAAACGTCGATTCCCCTGCTCCTCGGATGCTGCCTGACCTGCGGCACTTTTCCAGCAACACATTTTTCAGCTCTGATCTCCAGCATCTGCAGTCCTCACTTTCTCCTCGAAGAGTTTGTCCTCTCAGTGAGGAAGCATTTTGCAGGCGGTAATCATAACTCAAGATTAACAAGGAAAAAGACAAGAATGAGGGGGAAATCAAAGTTCTAAACTGACGGAATAAGATTGGGTGTGATTAGACCGAGAGCAGAGACTTTTAAGTAAATCATGTCAGAGCAGTGGGATGTATTGAAGGTGGAAACCGGGAGTTTACAGGGCCACAATGTTCAATCATAGATAAAAGGTAGTACTCGGAAATGTGTGAACTCTGCATACCAGGGGATTTCTAGGATAAATTCACCGGTAATGCAAAAATTGTTGAAAATTGGAATTCAATCCATGAATATGAGCTGATGCACTTGGCAGGGCACAAAACCAAAGGGGTACAGTATGAATGGTAGAAACCTGGGAAACACTGAATCAGAGGGATCTTGGTGCACATGAAGTTCTTAAAGTAGGAGGACAGGTCGATGAAATGGTTGAGAAGGAATTGGGATTTTTTGGCTTTTAAATGCGAGACACAGAGTTGAGGAGCAGGGACAATATGTTGGCACTGTATAAAATATTGGCTAGACTACAGCTAGAATGTTGGAGTACTTTGATTGTCTGAAAGAAGGTGGAGACTTTCCAAGAAGACTCCAAGGTAGTAAAGCTTTGGGCATGAAGGGAGATTGTATGGACTGGGATTGTTTTCCTTGGAGCAGGGGAGATTGATAGGGGGCATCATTTAAAAGTATATTGTTATAAGGAGCATAGACAGCACAGAAGGAAATATGCTTTCCTCTTTGTGCTCAGGTCAATGACCAGGGGCATAGATACAGAGAGGCAGGGGTTTGAGTTTTCCACCGGAAGTGTTGTGACAATGTGGAACTTACTTCCTGTCAGGGGAGTAGAAGCAGATCCCTCATAGCATAGAACTCTTTAAATGAGCACTTGGAATGTCAGGGTTATGGACCTAATGCTGGAAAACTGGATGGGAATTCTGAGGCAATAGTTTCATGGATTTTATCGGACAAAATGCATTTTTATTTTCTGTGCTGTAAGTCTCTATGTCTCCAAACCTTCTCCAACTCCCAGCTGGACCATTGTCTTTTCAACCAATACTTCCCCCAGAGCCATTGACTCCAACAATGACCCTGACTGCAATTATCCCAAACTCTGTTACCTTACAGGGTATCTTTCATTGTTGCAGCATCTCTGCCAGTTCAGCAACTTTCCCGGTGATGCAGCATTCCATGTCAGTCCCTTTGAAATTGTAGCAACCCCCCCCCCCTCCCAACATTGAGCAAGCCATCCCCAGGCATTTCACACTGTTCATCTGTAGACACTATGCAATGGGTCTTGCCTCACAAGGTATTCCACTGGCTCTGCTGATAGACAGGTTACTCTTCCATCATCTCTGTTGTTTACCTTTTTTTTTCTCAACCCTGAGTTGATTTGATATAATTTATTATTATATTGTCACGTTTACCTTTGTATTATGTGGGAAAAAAAAAACTTGTTTTGCTTGCAGTGCCGCGAATATTCCATGGAAAGACACAAAGGCCATTGGGTGATTGAACAGAGTGAGGGATACAGAGTTACAGCTGCAAGGAAGGTGCACAAGAAGCAAGATCAACATGAGGTTGAAAATTTGAGAGATCCATTCAGAATTCAAATAACTATGGGGATGAAGCTAGTCTTGAGCATAGTGTTCTGTATGTTTATGGTTTTGTATCTCCTGACTGACGGAAAAGATTGGAGGAGAGTTTAACCAGGGTAGGAGGGTCTTTTATGGTGTTGGCTGGCTTTCTGCGGCAACAGAAGTGTATACTCAGTCAATGGATGGAAGGTTGGCTTGTGTATGTTCTAGCCTGTGTTCATAACTCTCTGTAGTTTCTTTCAATTTGGATACCTGTCCACAAGAAATCTTCTGGAACACTGAATTTCCAGTGTATGCCTGGACAGTTTATTTTACTAAAGGTGCCCTGTGGAATCCACCCGAGCTTCTGTACAACACACAGTTTAACTCGACATTTTGCCTTTGTAAACGTCCTGTACATTTTGTACTGAATGATGAACAGCATGTTATTAATTTTTGAAAGCTTGCAGAAATCCACATTGAAAGTAAAGAATCCAGTGTCATTTCACTGCAGTTACCTTCTTGGATGCTATGTGTTGATAACTGAGGAGAATTAGTGCAGCTTTTCCGGGGTTAGCAATGGTATCTTGTTACTGTTACCTCTATCTCCATGCAACCACGATATTGGTTCAACCAACAGGATCTGCCTGTCATTCCCCATCATATTTAAAGATGATTGGGGTTTGTACTTGACCAGATTTACAACAATCTCAACTCCCTCATCTTTCATTGTGCTTGTCCACCTGGAAATCACATTTTAACAGCATGGATTATCACTGCCTAGGATCATCATCCCTTTGTTGTTGAATCACATCTGCCCTGAAACCGATCATAAAAAAACCCTTTTCCCCCTTCCCCAATACTCCTTTTCACTTTCATGACAATTTATTTAAATCTGCCCTGTTTTGATATTTCAGCACTCTGATGATTTGTTTTCCTCCTCGTAAATTAATGCAAGGACTCTCTTAAAAGAGTTACAATTTTTTTGTGTTGATCTTTATTGCTGTTGTAGCAACAATGCAGATTGCTTGTAAACTTATACAGAAAAGAGTGCTCATTAATATTAAGTCATTTTTCCTTTATCCTTCTGACAGTGAATTGTGTGGCTATCATGATCCTCTCCCAGGGAAAGTGTGGCCTCACTACCTGCACAACACGCTATCTGGTGGCCATGGCAGCAGCAGATCTACTGGTCCTTATCAGTGAGGTCATACTGAAGCAATTTCGTTATTATTATTACCCATTATGTTTCCTGGATATCACTCCTGTGTGCAGTGTTATCAATGTCCTGATCCGTGCATCCATAGACTGTTCTGTCTGGTTCACCATTGCATTCACCTTCGATCGGTTTGTCAGCATTTGTTGCCACAAACTGAAAACCAAATATTGCACTGGGAAAAATGCATCTGTAATTCTCTCAATAACCGGTATTCTGCTTTGTTTAAAAAATGTCCCTTGGTATTTTAGATATGAGCCCAGAAAGATAATCAGGAACATACCATTTTACTGCAGGAATAAGCGAAGCTACTTCACTGACTCTCGCTGGATTGGATTCCGCTCATTTGCTGTGGCTCTAACCCCATTGGGGCCATTCTTTTTCATTGTGTTCCTCAATGTTCTGACAATCGCACGCATTTTATTTAAGTCAAGTCAAGTCCGTAAGGGACTGAGGGGTCAGAGTAAGGAAGGGAAGCAGGTTGACCCCGAGATGAAGAGTAGAATTAAGTCAGTGATTTTACTCTTCACCATATCTGGAAGCTTCATCCTTCTCTGGCTGATATATGTTTTATATATCCTTGATGTCCCGGATCAGTTAAATGATTATGACTATGACATCTTTGAACAAGTTGGGTACATGCTGCGTAATGTAAGTTGCTGCACAAACACCCTTATTTATATGGCAGCTCTGCCCAAGTTCAGAGCTCAGTTCAATAGAGCGGTGAAATATCCAGTTTCCAGAGTTATTGAACTAATTACTGCATAAATCTGACAAAAGATCAAAATCCCGGGGGTGATGGGCAAGTAATGACCATGGAGAACCAAAGTGAATCTTTCTAGAGATGCAAGTCTGTCCGAGAGATCAGAGAAGATGGAATATTTAGCAGACATCAAGAGAACTGAAAGAAGATGAAGATAAGGACATAGGTTTCCCATTCAGGGAGCAGAGGTAATATTTCTGTACTGAAAGAGGGTCACTGGACCTGAAACACGAAATCTGAATTCTCACCCACAGATGCTGCCAAACCCGTGGAGTCTTTGCAACAATTCCTGTTTTGATTTGGTTTAACATATTGGGGACCAGCATAAGTAAGCCCCGGGGTACTGCCCAGAACAAACATCAGTGGGAAAAGGGAAAAAGCCATGATTTGTCCAAGATAACCAGGTGGAAAGTATCAGGAGAAAAGTCTCTGCTTCCTCCTGTATCGGAAGATGTGATCCAGGGTGTTGACTCCAACTCTGCTGCTTCGGTGTTCAGCTCTTTCCATCTGAGAAAACAAACATTTCCTTTTCAAAATGAAAATCCACGTAGATGCTGGACTGCTTCTTATGTCAATAAAACAATGTCAATTATTTATATCATTCTAATTTCCACAGCAGTAGCAAGTGCTGGGGGCAGTCTGTTCTCCAGCTGCCTATTGAGAGTGGTCGCGTGATTGGGAGATGGGGAAGATGGGGGCGGAGTGGGGTAATCTAGACAAATTATATCTATAAACATGATGATTGTTAACATTAAGTATCTCAGTCCAAGGAGTCTGTCCACAGGGTTGGGAGAAAAGCTGGAGACAGTTCCAGGAACTGAGTCTGCATTCAGTACAGGGGACAATGTCATCACTTGACAGCAGATCACATACTCCACAGCTTCCCGGGAATTGTCTCAGAAAGTTCCCAATCTCAGTTTTAAATCTGAGTTTTTGGATAACTTCGAACCAAGTCTCAGCATCAAGTGTGTTTGTTTGTGTTTAATTACTGCATCAAGTCACATGCTGTTTAAATCTTCCTATACCCTGTTCTTACACCATTACTGGAAATTTCAAACTCAGACATGTTCATTATGATTTTATTGTCAGTAGGCTTCATGTTACTGGAGTGTCTGCTATCAATTACGTAACTCCGTGTGGTTTCCAACTGAATTTCGCTGTCTCCAGCAACATCAAATTGGTTTCAAATTGGTCTTGCCTTCAAATCTGTATTTTAAAGTTATCTTGCTATCAGATATGTCAATGATTTCACCCAGCCTGAAGCATCCATGAGTGTGCAGGGCCTCTATCTCTGTAAGTACCTCCAATCCGGAAACGTTCCCTGTTTCAGGAATCCTTCCCAACAAGCAGCATTGGTCTGTACAGCCACCTAGTGACTCACTCAGAGTGGAAGAGAGTCATCCTCAATGTGAGAGACCCCAGTGATGCTGTGTGTAGAATGTGTTACAGAGCGATTGTGTGATGGAGGATCCAAAGGGATATTAATATCTTCAATGAAAGGGAAAGTCTGACCGAGAGAGTTTCACAGCAGACTACCTCCCTGTCCTTATCCGGTCTGCTGGAAATAACTGACAGTGTCTCATGTGACCTCCTCCTCATTGACTTCACTATCAGTTACATTTCTGAGACCATAAATCCCTCTGGATAATGATATTAAATCAGGTCTCACTATTTTCAACCGAATCATTCTGTTTGTTATTTCTGTTCCTCCTACAAACGTGAACCACATGTTGTCATTGTACCATCCTCCACCACTTCCTCTGACAGCTCATGAGCTTCACTCGGCAAGTCCCGGGGATGACAGGACTGTCCCATGAGAGGTTGGTTTATCTGGGCATGTATTCAGGACAATGAGAGGGGGAGCTGATGGAAATGTACCCAATTCTAACAGTTGGACAGACTAGATACAGGGGGTGGGCTGTATCCCCTGGGCCGGGTATTCTCAGAACAAGCATCACAGTCTCAGGACATGGGCTCACCCATTTCTAGTAGAGAGGGAGAGAATTATCTTGACACAGAGTGATCAACCTGAGGAATTCTCTCCCACAGAAGGCTGTGGAGCACAGGTTACTGACTATATTCAGGAAAGACATTGATAATGTTTTTTATTACCAGTTAATGACATCACGGGGTTTGGAGTGAAATTGGGAATATAGCAGCGAGATAGTGAGTCAGATATGACCACACTTAATGGGAGAGCAGGCTGGAAGGGCTGAATAGCCTCTTCCTGCTCCTGGTTTCTGTGTTTCTGTCAGTTTAGTGTCGCCCTGAAAATCTCACCCTGAAAAGTATCAGTGATTACATTGGGGAAGCACATCAGGAGCTGTTTTCGTTCACATTCCTGCATCTTGAAAATGTGATTTTCTTTGCAGAGACGATGAACAGTCAGTGTGAGGATCAAAGTGGGCCACAGGATTCCTGATGCTGTCTCAGTGAAACAGTCACAGGAAGGCTTCCTTACTGTCGATGACCAATCGCCTGCAATAAAGACCGACACTTCATGGACCTTCCGGATTGTTCACGGTCCCTGGGTGGGAATGTTCGGTGTGATTTACGGACAAGGTAAATGTAGCAGAAATACACTGAATATCCTCATTTAAACGGAGGGAGTGGGCAGTTATAAAGCACTTTCTGTTTTATATCTTAAGGGTATCCCAAAATGTTTTACAGGGAATCGAACTGTTTTGGAATTTATCCGGCATTGTAGGGAATGGAGGGAATTTTAGAAAAAGGGAGACTTACAGACACTAATAGAGAGCCAGAGCCCCAGGAACAGATACAGGATAAGATTGTCCTGGAGATGTTTCAGAGCTCAATCTGTGACCCACACAAGACTGGGACACCAGTGGGTGGAAGACAATCAGTTATTGGTCATATGGAGAAAGTGTTTTGTTGTCTCTGTGATTGTTATCGATCTAGACTACCACAAGGCCTTTGATAGGGTGTCTCATGGGAGGCTGCTGAGTAAGGGGAAGGCCCATACTGTTCGAGGTGAGCTCCTGGCATGGATTCAGGTTTGGCTGAAGGCAGAGAGGTGGGATAAAAGGTTCTTCTTCAGAATGGCACAAGTGGTGTCCCACAGGGTTCAGTGTTAGGACTGCAACTGTTCACTTTATATATTAATGATCTGGATGAAGGGACTGGGGGAATTCTGGCGAAGTTTGCTGATAAGATGAAGTTAGGTGGACAGACAGGTAGTACTGAGGAGGTGGGGAGGCTGCAGAAAGATTAAGGCAGTTCAGGAGAGTAGTCCAGGAAATGGGTAATGAAATTCAATGTGAACAAATGCGAGGTCTTGCACTTTGAAAAGCAGAATACAGGCATGGACTATTTTTTAAACGGTGAGAAAAGTCCTAAAGCCAAAGTACAAAGGGATCTGGGAGTGCGAGCCCAGGATTCTCTAAAGGTTGACTTGTTGGTTGAATCTGTGGTTAAGAAAGCAAATGTAATGTTGTCATTTATCTCAAGAGGGTTGGAATGTAAAAGCAGCAATGTGCTTCTGAGACTTTATAAAGCTTGTGTTAGGCCCCATTTGGAGTACTGTGTCCAGGTTTGGGCCCCACACCTCAGGAAGGACATACTAACACTGGAGAATGTCCAGCGGAGATTCACACGGATGATCCCTGGAATGGTAGGCCTAACATACAAATGGCTGAGGATTATGGGATTGTATTCATTAGAGATTAGAAGGTTGAGGGGAGAGCAAATAGAAACTTACAAGATAAACATGGCTTAGAAAGGGTGGATGCTGGGAAGTTGTTTCTGTTCGGCGGGGAGACTAGGACCCATGGGCACAGCTTTAAAATTAGAGGGAGTCAATTTGGAATGGAAATGGGAAGACATGGAAGTGATCTCGTAGGGAATTAAGGGCGACAGGGAGAGTGTGGGTAAGTGGGATTGAAACGCCCATCAGCCATGATTCAATGGTGGAATGGACTCAATGGGCTGAATGGCCTTGCTTCCACACTGATGTCTTATTATCTTATGGTCTTATGGTCCCTATCCTGGGAGGACTTCATGGGGGCGATGTAAAGGGAGTTTTGCTCCTCCCCTAACTCCATACTGTACCTGTCTTGGGATTGGTTAATGGGGACAGTGTAGAGGGAGCTTTACTCTGTACCTACTCCCATGCAGACCCATTTTCTGCGAGAGTTTGATGGGGACAGTATCGCGTAATTTAAACAAAACCTAACCTCACGCTGAACACGGCCTGAGTTTCCAAAGTGTTCCAGTCGATTGTTAAGTTACTAGACAATGAGCTTACTCAAACTGAAGTCCCTGCACCCAGATTAACATTGTACCATTTAGTTTAGATTGTCCCTCCTCTAACATCCAAAATACATCAGTTCACATCTCCAGAAGCAACTAAAATATTTTCTCTCTATCTAACCCAGCAGTTCCTGTCATAAATCTCAAACTTATATCATTTTAGATCTTTCTAAATCCCAGTGACACCATCCTGGGCTGGTGTCATTTCCCTGACCATTGAACCCGTGCTGTCCAGCTATAGTTCTGTGAATCGACGCTGCATTCACTTGCACATGGACTCCCAAGTCCCCACTCGACCGTGCCTTTCCCTGTTTATAAAGTCACTGTCTGTGCTGTGCTAACATGAAATGGCTGCTTTGAATAAACCTAAAATGCCTAACTGACTGACCCTTCTGAAAACATTTGTCCTGCTTTGCAGATTAAAACACACCTTACACTTTGTACATTATCAACTCTCGGCCTCCTGCAGATGAAATAAAGCGGGATCAGAACCGATGTATTCTGGATGTTAGAGGAGGGACAATCTAAACTAAATGGTACAATGTTAATCTGGGTGCAGGGACAGAGAAGGCTTCAGTTTGAGTCTGGAGTTCAGTCAGCACAGGAGAGGGGCAAATGAATGAAAAGTGTTTTCCATTCATGTATTCCTGCATTGTGGAAATGTTAATTTACAAATTAAACTGAAAAAGCAAGATATGGAGAACTATGTTACAAAGTTTCAATTGATTAAGATGTGGATTCAAGAATCTGTTTAAGGTCAGTGCCCTGAGATAATTAAAAATGTCAGCCGTCTGTCTGACTTTCCAAACTTCAACCATTAAAAAGATAGGAATACACAATAGGTAAGATGACAGGTCTGCTACTGAATTGTAGGTGTGTGGCCTTGTTCAGAATCTGTCAGAGTTTTGGTGTGGAATCAGGTGCATTTTATTCAGAATACAGGCATTTAGCAAGTGTCACACTGACGCACTTTGTGTATTTGAATCTTCATTGACTGCCAGGGCCATTCGTTAACATGTCTCCCTCTGTGCTGTAAGGAACAAACAAACACAAGAAAAAGGAGCTGGAGTCAGGAATTCGGCCCCTCGAGCCTACTCCGATATTTAATACAGTCATGGCTGAACCCATCTATGAAGTGCTTTGAGAGGTTAGGAACGGCACACATTAACTCCAGCCTCCCAGAATGCCTTGGTACACTATAATTCACCTCCCATCGAAATAGATCCATGAAGACGCCATCTTCCTCTCCTTCACTCATCCCAGGAACGTCTGGATAACAAGGACACCTACGTCAGACCCCTATATATTGACTTTAGCTCTGCCTTGCTCACCATAATGTCAACAAGACTCATCGACACAGTCTGAGCCCTGGGACTCTTTCCTCACTTCTCCAACTGGATCCTCAACTTTCTGACCTGCAGATCAGAATCAATCAGGATGGTTGAGAACACCATTTACAGATTAGCTAATGACACCACCATAGTGGGTAGGATGTCAAACAACGGTGAGACAGAGTACAGGAAAGAGAGCTTAGTGGTATGGTGTAAAGACAACAATCTCTCCCTCAATGTCAGCAAGACAAAGGAACTGGTCATTGACTTCAGGAAGTGGACTGAAGGACAGACCCTGGTCTCTGTCATTGGTGCTGAGGTGGAGGTGATTGAGAGCTTCAAGTTCTGAGGAATTAATATTACCAACAATCAGTCCATCCATGTCAGCTCTACAGCCAAGAAAGCTCATCAATGCCTCTACTTCCTCAGAAGGTGAAGGAAATTTAGCATTTCAGCAATGACACTGACCAATTTTTATATTGCATTGTAGAAAGTACCCTATCCAGGTGCATCACACCTTGGTATGGTACCTACTCTGCCCGTACTGCAAGAAATTACAGAGAGGCATGAACCCAACCCAGTCCATAACACAAATCACATTTCCTTCCATCTGGACTTCCCACTGCTTCAGGAACACTGCCATAATAATCAAAGGTCCCTCCCACCCCTGCAATACTCTCTTCCACCCTTCTTCCATTGGACAGAAGATACAAACGTTTGTAAACGTGTACCAATGGGTTCAGGAGCAGTTTCCTCCCTGCTGTTATCAGATGTGTGACTGGGCCTGTCATATAGTAGAGTTCATCCTTCTCTGCCCCTGTTCTATGGCCACAACACTATATTGAACCGATGTCTTTTATATAGGGCATGATTTGTACTGGATATCACGCAGAACAATATTTTTCACTGTTGACTCGGTATATGTGACAATCATAAATCATATCAAATCAAATCAAATCAAAGCTCCTCACCATATGTTTGGGTCTGGTCTGGTCCATAACACCTTAACTGGCTCCATGTCATAACTTTCCCATTCATCTGTTTCCCCAGCCCCTCCATTTCTTCGATGTCATGTCTTTGGAATGTACTTCCTTTAGAGCCTTGGTAAATTTGTGCACTGCATCTTGCAGGCTCTCATTGATTTACAAGAGGCAGAAGGACTGGTTAATACTTATAGACAGTCCCTAATACACTTATTCAAAGGCAGAGCTCATAGGAACAGCGGAATCAAAAATAAACCAGATTTCTTCAGGATTAAACTGCCTTTTACTGCAGAGAACAGAGAGAGCTCCTGAGCAGCTGAAGACTTCGCTGTATCTTGTTTAGGGTCCCGAGCTGTTTAGCTGTCTGAGAACCAATCACATCACTGTTGGCAGGCAAACAGCCTTTGTCATTGGTGAACTAGTGGCCAATTATCAATCAGCTCCTTGTTTCAAACCAAAGTTCCATCTGTGAATAACTCCGTTCATCTCCAACCAGACTTCAATCATTGGGTCACTCTCAGGTGAATCGCTGTCAAAACGTGCAGCAATCTGCCACTCATCGGCTGTTTGTAGGGTCGCTCTTTTCACATTTTAGTCCACAATTAAACTCAAGATTAAAAAAAAGGCTTTGATTTGCAGTCGCCCTGAGAAAACTAAAATGCCATTTCAAAAACGCGTTTACTTGCAAAATACAAGATGCACAAAATTTACAAAAAACTGCAATCTATTTATTCTTTCTCCCTTCTTACAATGTTATGCAATCATAACATTCCTTAAATCTTTTCCATATTCCAGCATCTGCCTCTTGGGACAATCCATCTGAATTCCCATTAAGTTATCCAGTAATGTGTATGACGTTTCCATAAAATGGTGACAACAAAAGATTCGATGGGAACAGTCTTGCATTGTTTATTTGATCCTTTGTAAAGAAGGCCAGTGGATTACAATCAGTGTCATTTAGTATTTCATTGTTCTTTGTTGGATAGACTTCAAAGTGCTGAAGAGCCAACAGTAATCCCAAAGCCCCCTTCCCTATGGGAGAGGATTTTTCCCAATGCCTGGTATTGTTTCTAATAGCACCATCCTCCAGGTTTCACAATTCCTAACTCATCATCCTGGAACAAGACAGCACTTCGCCCGAATTCACCAGGATCAGCGGCCATTTTGATAAGACTGGAAAACTCAGGGATGGCCAAAAGTGATTAATTGATTCAAACTGCTTTCACCTTTCAAAGGTAACCTCGCTCTATGATAACTAAGCCACTTTTTCTTACTTCCATCGCAAATTTTTGAAGGCCCAGCCATCCCACTAAAATAATGGACAACTTTCGTGTAAAGTCAAATATTTCTAAAAAATCTATTAAATTATCATTTAGGTTTAGGAACAAGGAATTCTGTCAGTGTCTTCACTTTTGCTGTCTCCATCAATATCTGTCTGTGTGTTTCTGTGTGTATGCTTTTGTGATTGTATTTGTCTCTCTATGTGCTGCTGTATGTTTCTCTGCACATCTGTGTGTGTGTCTCTGAGTATCTGTATGTATTGACATCTATCTGTCTCTCTCTCTCCCACACACACAAACACGCATCAACATGACCAAAAGCATTGTGTTACTTTAAACGTAAGAGAAAAAGACAGAGATACAGATAGAGGCGGGTTTAAGCCCCACTTTAATACATACAATTCCCAAAACAACAGGGAGTCCGCTGCACAGAGATACAGACAGAGAGATACATAAAAATGGAGACACTCACTAATACATACAATGAGACACACACATACTCACACAGACACAGATAGTCAAACAGAGATAGATGGGTAGACACAGACACAAAGACAGAGACAGAAACACACACGATTAGATTAGATTAGATTACAGTGTGGAAACAGGCCCTTCGGCCCAACAAGTCCACACCGCCCCGCCGAAGCGCAACCCACCCATACCCCTACATCTACCCCCTACCTAACACTAGGGGCAATTCACCTGACCTGCACATCTTTGGACTGTGGGAGGAAACCGGAGCACCCGGAGGAAACCCACGCAGACACGGGGAGAATGTGCAAACTCCACACAGTCAGTCGCCTGAGGCAGGAATTGAACCCGGGTCTCTGGTGCTGTGAGGCAGCAGTGCTAACCACTGTGCCACCGTGCCGCCCGGTGCGCACACGCATTCAGAGACACGTGCAAAAAGACAGACAGACACAGTGTGCAGTGAGTGAGAGTCCCCCTGAGTGTAACCATCTGTAACACAGTCTGTGTCCCATCAGCTGATTCCCAGCTTTTACAGATGGAATGTCCAGGAGAAAGTGTCACAGTCACGGGATGTCCCTCAGACCATTGTCAGGGAAGAGGGGAATCTGGTTACAATCTCATGGTCATTTGTACAATTAACAGATCCGTGTAATCACTGGGTGTCCGTCTGTGAAATGGATTGATGATGATGGAGAGGAGTTGTGTTCTCCAGAATTAGGTGGAATAAACTTGCAGTGCAGCTTGTTCAGCACCACAGCTACAAACATCCCCTGTCTCCACCACCGACACTCAGTAGCAGCAGTGTGTACCATAGACAAGATGGACTGGAGAAATTCCCCAAGGTTCCTTCCAGAGCAGCTTCCAGACCCACGGCACTATCATGTGGAATGTTGAACACAGCAGATACACGGGAACACCACCAGGTGACAATTCCACATCAAGACACTCCACACCCTGGCTTGGAAAAACACCTCAGTCCCACAAGTGCCATTGGTTGGAAATCCTGGAACTCCCTCCCTTACATCATCGTGGGTTTATCTGCACCAAATAAATGGCAGCAGTTCAAGGCAATAACTCACCGTCACCTTCACCAGAGCAATTATATCTGAGCAATCCGTGGGGACCCAGCGGCAATGAGCCAAACACATGAATGAATCACAAGATAAAGCTCAGTATTTGGGACCCGTGTGCTCCAGGGCTGAGTATCTGAATAAATTGGGTCTATATTCTAAAAAATTAAAAGACAGATTGCCGGTGTCTCAGGGAGTCAGGGGATATGGGGAGTGGATAGGAAACCGGATTTGAAATCTGAAACCAGCTCTGATTGGATTGACTGCCAGAACAGACTGAACAGTTTAAACAGGCTGTATAGTCTCCTCCTGCTCACATTTCCTGAGCTCTTAGATGTTTAATTAACCAAATTCCCGATCCCTTTGGATTTGGTTCAGAACTGATGGCTTCTGATTGGATTAGATGAGATTCCCTCCAGTGTGGAACCAGGCCCTTTAGCCCAACCAGTCCACCCCGACCCTCTGAAGAGTAACCCCCCCGCCCCCCCTCCCCAGACCCATTCCCCTCTGACTAATCACTATGTCTAATTTAGGAAGGCCAATTCACCTAACCTGCACATTTTTGGCCTGTGGAAAGAAGCCAGAGCACCCGGAAGAAACCCACACAAACATGGAGAGAATGTGCAAACTCCACACAGACAGTCGCCCGAGGCTGGAATTGAACCTAGGACCCTGGTGTTAACCACTGAGCCACCTTGCCACCCAAATTCTGGTGCTGTCAGACCTGCTGAGCTTCCCGAGCCATTTCTTGTTTGGATTTCAGCCCCAATCCAGTTGGTGATGATCCACGGCCTTGTTAAGTGTGTTTGGGAACGGGGAGGGAGCTGGGTGCAGGGGGATGGTGGGATAGTGGTGAATGTAGCTGCCTTCCAAGCAGTTGACCTGGTTTCGATTCCCGCCCATCGCAGTGTTGTGGTTTGGAAGCAGTCCTTTAAAGGAAAGGCACCGGAATTATACCGGATCTGTCCGATTGCTCCTTGCTTTTCCTGGCGATGGCACCGGGATAAAACCGGATCTGTCAGATTGCTCCTTGCTTTTCCTGGCGATGGTTCCTGTGAATTGCAGTGTGGAACCGGGCAGCATTGCTCGGCATCTCGGAAGCTTTCCCCTCTGCACCTTCCCATTTCTTATTGAAATATTGGTTACAGCACAAGGATGGGTTTGTTTTGTTCGAAAAGTGAGAGACTGTTCCCATCAGGAACCTGAAATAATTACAGAAGCCGCTGGAAACACTGAACAGTTCCAACAGCTTCTGTAGTGGTGGGGAGGGAGGGTTAATGTGTCAAATCTGCACAAGGATAAAATAAACTCCAGCCACAAAACACTCAGAGTTCCTAAGTTTTACAAACATCTGTATTACAATATTCTGAACCATCAATTTCCCTTAAACCCTTCCAATGTGGAATAGCATCTTTCTGATTCTCACTTTCAGAGATGTCCCTCAGTGAGCTCCTCCACCATTCTTTCCATTTCACTGGGGACCCACTATCCACAGTCTCCAATCAAATGACCTGAACTCAGGCACACAGAGATCTTAAAGAGTGACACAATGCAGATAGGAAGTTGATTTCATTTCTGTTTCTGAGTCCAATCTTCACTCAGTGAGACAGAGTCAGGTATTCAAGGCTCAAACAAGAGCTGGATTCTGCTTCTGGTGATTGTCTTCATTCAGTGAGAAGGAGGGCCGCGGCCCGGAAGGAGCTCATCATTGTGTTTCGGGTTGTCTGCTCAGTCTGCAGCATTGCAGGCCGTGGGAGCAGGGCAGTGGGAAAGGTACCTCATGTGGACTGCAAGAGGACTTTCAACACATTGTTCCAGGCCAGTTACAGTGCTCCAGGAATTCTGAATGAGGATCGGAAAAATGCATTGATTGAAGGAGGAGAATCAGGAAAACAGGATAAAGCTGATGAAATCAGCAGGATTTCTCGGTCTAACTCTGTGCCATACTTTATTTTCTGCTTCATAAATCTACAATCCGGAGCTCAACCCACTCAGAGCAATATAAGCTCAGAAACAAATCATTCAGTCCAACACATCCATGCTGAACTGATATATCCGATGTCAATCTCATCCTATTTGTCAGAATTTGGCCCATGTTCCTCTGAACCCTTTTTAATTCCTACCCCCACCCAGATACCTTTTAAATGTTGTAATTGTACCAGCCTCCACTACTTCCTCTGGCAGCTCATGCACACAGTGCCCTCTGCGTGAAAAAATGTTCCCCTCCGGTCCCTTTTATGTTTCCCCTCTCAACTTTAACATATGCCATCTGCTTCTGGACTCACCACCACAGAGAAATCACCTTGCCTTTTTACCCTATTGAGGACCTTCATGATTTTGTGAACCTCTATGAGGTTACCCCTCAACCACTGACGCTCCAGGGATAATAGCCTCAACCTATACAGTCTTACCCTCCAGCACAAACCCTCCAACCTTGGCAACATCCTTGTAAATCTTTTCTGAACCCTTTAAAGTTTCACAACACCCTTCTAATAGGAGGGAGTCCAGAATTGCACATTATATACCAAAAGTGGCCGAACCAATACTGCAACATGACCTCCCAACCCCTTTACACAATTAACTGAGCAATAAAGACAAAAATGCCAAACGCCTTCTTCAATATTCTATCGAAATGTTAATCCACTTTTAACGACCTATGAAGCTGCACTCCAGGTCTATTTGATTAGCAACAATCCGAGTACCTTGTCCATTAAGTGTGTAAGTCCTGTTCTCTTTTGCTTCTCCAAAATGCAGCACCTCAGACTTATCTAAATTAATCTCCATCTTCCACTCCTCAGCTCATTGGCCCATCTGATCAAGATCCTGTTGTAATCTGAGATAATCATCTTCACTGTCCTCCACACCTCCAATTTTACTGTCATCTGCAAACTTACTAACCATTCGTCCTATGGTCACATCCAAATCATTTATATAAATGACAAAACAACAGTGGACCCAGCACCGATCCTTGTGGCACACCGCTGGTCACAGGCCTCCAGTCTGAAAAGCAAACCTTCACTTCCACCCTCTGTATTCTACCTTCAATAAAAGGAAGTGTTGCAAGCATCAGTTAACTGGAGATTCAGATCAGTGCATCACTAAATGAAAAACAAATGCAGGGTATTATTAATTGGAGAATTCATGCAGGTGCCATTTAAATTCGAAGTGGGAGAACGGGGGCAGGATAACACTCAGTGGAAGAATTGGTGCAGTTCCAGGACATGCGCAGGATAGGGAAATGGAGGAAATAGCCATAAATAGAGTCATACAATCATAGAGATTTACAACACACAAACAGATCCTTCGGTCCAACTTGTCCAAGCCTCAATTAAAGAATTCTGGGGTTGCTCCACTAAATTGGAGAATCACTGCAAGGAACTGCTTACTGGGAGAATTGGGGAAGGGCTTATCGAAATGTGAGAATTGTAACAGGGCATCAGATAATGGGAGAATTGGTGCAGTGTAACACTAAATGGGAGAATACGGGCAGGACAATACTTGATGGGAGATTTAGAGTTGGACACTCCTAAATTGTTCGAGGACATCAGTCAGTATGAGGAGTGGTGTAAGGCAACACTGTGAGGAGAACTGGTTCAGGACTTCAGGAATTGGGGAAAGTGGTGCTCAGCAACACTGAATTGGAGAATTGGTGTGGGGTATCACTAAATGAAAGACCTGGTGCAGGGTGCCGAAAACTTCGAGAATTGGAGCAAATGGGAGGACACTGGCAGTGAATCAGTAAATAGGCAAACGTTGCAAAGGATTAGTGTTCCAGATTCAATACAGTGCACCACGACATGGGAGCATTGGTGCGGATCACCACTAAAGGGAGCATATATGTAGGATCGATAATTTGTAGATATGATGCAGGGATCGCAAAGATTAGAGAATTCTGGCAGCAGACTTGTAACTTGGAGAAGTGTTGGAGAGGAATAAAAAAATGGAAGACCTGGTGCACAGTGGAGCTAAAATACAAAATGGGTGCATGGCACCAGTAAATGGGAGAATTAGTGTAGCGCACCTTTAAATGGTAAACCGGGCAAGGGCATCTGTAAATGGAAGAGTTAGTACAGGGGGATGAGTAAATGGGTAATGTGTGAGAATCAATAAATGGGAGATTCGGTGTATAGTGCCATTACTTTGGAAAACTGATGGGAGTGTTAATATATTAGAAAATTGGAGCACAGCTTGTCTAAATTGGGGAATAGGGGCAGGGAATCAATAAAAAGTGTTGCAAGTATCGGTAAATTGGAGATTCAGATCAGTGCATCACTAAGTGACAACAATTCAGCAGGGCACTCGTACGTGGAAGAAGTGTTTCAGGGAACAGTTAAATGGAAGGAATTGATGCATGGCCAATTCACCTGACCTGCACATCTTTGGAGTGTGGGAGGAAACCGGAGCACCCGGAGGAAACCCACGCAGACACGGGGAGAACGTACAAACTCCACACAGTCAGTCGCCTGAGGCGGGAATTGAACCCGGGTCTCTGGCGCTGTGAGGCAGCAGTGCTAACCACTGTGCCACCGTGCCGCCCAATTGCTCAGGGTAATACTCAAAGGGAGAGTTGGTGCAGTTTCAGGATTTGTGCAGGATTGGTAAATGGGAGAAATGGTGTAGAGCAGCGGAGTCATAAACAGAGTCATACAATCATAGAGATGTACAACATGGAAACGGACACTTCAGTCCAACTTGTCTATGGGTCAATTGTAGAATACTGGCAGCGCTCCACGAAATTGGAGAATCATTCTCAGGAACTACTAAACGGAAGGATTGGGAAAGGGCTTATCGAAATAAGAGAATTTGGAACGGGGAATCTGATAATGGCAAATTGGTGCAGTTAGCACCAAATGGAAGAGTTTCAGTTGAGCAGTAAATGGGAGAATTGGGGCAGGACATTACCTCTTGGAAATTTAGAGTAGCGCACCCCTAAATGGGGCGAGGACATCAGTCAGTATCAGGATTGGTGTAAGGCCAAACTGAATGGAGAACTTGTTCAGGGCGTCAGTAATTGGGGGAAATGGTGCTAAACAACACGGAGTTGGAGAATAGGTGCGGGCCATCAGTAAATGAGAGACCTGGTGCACAGTGGAGCTAAATTAGAGAATTGGTGCATGGCAACAGTAAATGGGAGAATTAGAGTAGCGCACCCTTAAATGGTAGAATCGGGCTCGGGCATCAGTAAATGGAAGGATTGGTACAGGGATATGAGTAAATGGGAGATTTGGTGGGAAACAATAAATGGGAGATTCGGTGCACAGTGCAGTTACATTAGAAAATTGATGGGAGTGCCAATATATTGGAAAATTGGAGCAGAGCATGTCTAAATTGGGGAATAGGGGCCAGGGAGTGAATCAATAAAAAGAAGAAATGTTGCAAGCTTCGGGAAATTGGAGAGTCACTAAATGAAAAAAAAAATTAGCAGGGCACCCGTACGTGGAAGATGTGTATCAGGGAACAACTAAATGGAAGGAATTGATGCATAACAACAATAATTGGAGAATTTATGCAGGTGCCATTAACTTCTCAGTGGGAGACCTGGGGCAGGATAACACTCAATGGGAGAGTTGATGCAGTTCCCGGATTTGTGTGGGATTGGTAAATGGGAGAGTTGGTGCAGGGAAGCAGACCCCTAAATAGAGCCTTAGAGATGTACAACAGCTATATCTCCCACAACAGTGACTACACCTCACAAGGACTTCCGTTGCTATGAATGTGTGAAAATACATTTATAAATACAAATCAAGCCTTTACAATGAATTAAAGACCCAAGACCAGGGCAGGAAATGGATCTCCATCGGTCTCATCTCACCGGAGAGAAATCAGGAGGTAAAAACTGTGTTTTTGATGTGATTGATACCTGAACAATTAAACACCAGTTCAATTAAAGAGGTAATTCACATCCAGTGAAGTAAACTATTGCTAACAGAATAAACACAGTTCAGTTCTGGTTGCAATAACAGCAGAATACTATCACATGTGACCTCACTGGAATGTTCACTTGCACATGGACTCCCAAGTCCCCACTCGACCGTGCCTTTCCCTGTTTATAAAGTCACTGTCAGTGCTGAGCTAACATAAAATGGCTGCTGTGAACAAACCTAAAATGCCTAACTGACTGACATTTCTGAAAACATTTGTCCTGCTTTGCAGATTAAAACACACCTTACACTTTGTACATTATCACCTCTCAGCCTCCTGCAGATGAAATAAAGCGGGATCAGAACCGATGTATTCTGGATGTTAGAGGAGGGACAATCTAAACTAAATGGTACAATGTTAATCTGGGTGTAGGGACAGAGAAGGCTTCAGTTTGAGTCTGGAATTCAGTCAGCACAGGAGAGGGGCAAATGAATGAAAAGCCTTTCCATTCATGTATTCCTGCATTGTGGAAATGTTAATTTACAAATTAAACTGCAAATGCAGTATATGGAGAACTATGTTACAAGTTTCAATTGATTAAGATGGGATTCAAGAATATGTTTAAAGTAAGTGCCCTGAGATAATTAAAAATGTCAGCGGTCTGTCTGACTTTCCAAATTTCAACCATTAAACACGATAGGAATACACAAAAGGTAACATGACAGGTTTTCCTACTGAATTGTAGGTGTGTGGCCTTGTTCAGAATCTGTCAGAGTTTTGGCGTGGAATTTGGTGCATCTTATCCAGAACACAGGCATTTATCAAGTGTCACACTGTCGCACTTTGTGTATTTGAATCTTCATTGACTGCCAGGGCCATTCGTTAACATGTCTCCCTTTGTGCTGTAAGGAACAAACAAACTCAAGAAAAAGGAGCTGGAGTCAGGAATTCGGCCCCTCGAGCCTGCTCCGATATTTAATACAGTCATGGCTGAACCCATCTATGAAGTGCTTTGAGAGGTTAGGAACGGCACACATTAACTCCAGCCTCCCAGAATGCCTTGGTCCACTATAATTCACCTCCCATCGAAATAGATCCATGAAGATGCCATCTTCCTCTCCTTCACTCATCCCAGGAACGTCTGGATAACAAGGACACCTACGTCAGACCCCTATATATTGACTTTAGCTCTGCCTTGCTCACCATAATGCCAACAAGACTCATCGACACAGTCTGGGCCCTGGGACTCTTTCCTCACTTCTCCAACTGGATCCTCAACTTTCTGACCTGCAGATCAGAATCAATCAGGATGGTTGAGAACACCTCCTCTATGATAATCCACAATACTGGTGCCCTGCCAGGCTGTGTACTCAGACTCCTTCTATATTTCTTACCCTCTCATGTCTGTATGGCTAAATTCAGCTCCAACTCCATTTACAGATTAGCTAATGACATCACCATAGTGGGTAGGATCTCAAACAACAGTGAGACAGAGTACAGGAAAGCGAGCTCAGTGGTATGGTGTAAAGACAACAATCTCTCCCTCAATGTCAGCAAGACAAAGGAACTGGTCATTGACTTCAGGAAGTGGACTGAAGGACAGACCCTGGTCTCTGTCATTGGTGCTGAGGTGGAGGTGATTGAGAGCTTCAAGTTTTGAGTAATTAATATTACCAACAATCAGTCCATCCATGTCAGCTCTACAGCCAAGAAAGCTCATCAATGCCTCTATCTCCTCAGAAGGTGAAGAAAATTTAGCATTTCAGCAATGACTCTGACCAATTTCTTTATTGCACTGTAGAAAGCATCCTATCCAGGTGCATCACACCTTGGTATGGTACCTGCTCTGCCCATACTGCATGAAATTACAGAGAGGCATGAACCCAACTCAGTCCATCACCCAAATCATATTTCCTTCCATCTGACACGGTCTCGACTTCCCACTGCTTCAGGAAAGCAGCCGTCAAAATCAAAGGTCCCTCCCACTCCTGCAATACTCTCTCCCACCTTCTTCCATTGGACAGAAGAAACAAACGTTTGTACACATGTACCACTAAGTTCAGGAGCAGTTTCCCCCCTGCTGTTATCAGACGTATGACTGGGCCTGTCATATATTAGAGTTCACCCTTCTCTGCACCTGTTCTATGGCCACACCACTATATTAACCCGATGTCCTTACATAAGGTATAATTTATACCGGATATCACGCAAAACAGTATTTTTCACTGTGTCTCGGTATATGTGACAATCATAAATCATATCAATTCAAATCAAATCAAAGCTCCTCACCATATGTTTGGGTCTGGTCTGGTCCATAACACCTTAACTGGCTCCATGTCATAACCTTCCCATTCATCTGTTTGAGGCCATTCATGATTTTGTGAACCTCTATAACCACTGACGCTCCAGGGATCATAGCCCCAACCTATACAGTCTTAACCTCCAGCACAAACCCTCCAACTTTGGCAACATCCTTGTAAATCTTTTCTGAAACCTTTAAAGTTTCACAACACCCTTCTTATAGGAGGGAGTCCAGAATTGCACTATATACCAAAAGTGGCCGAACCAATACTGCAACATGACCTCCCAACTCCTTTACATAATTAACTGAGCAATAAAGACAAAAATGACAAACGCCTTCTTCACTATCCTGTCAAAATGTTAACCCACCTTCAACGATCTATGAAGCTGCACTCCAGGTCTATTTGTTTAGCAACATCCCTAGTACCTTGCCATTCAGTGTATAAGTCCTGATCTCTTTTGCTTTTCCAAAATGGAGCACCTCACATTTATCTAAATTAATCTCCATCTGCCACTCCTCAGCCCATTGGCCCATCTGATCAAGATCCCGTTGTCCTCTGGGATAACCATCTTCACTGTCCTCGACACGTCCAATTTTACTATCATCTGTAAACTTACTAACCATTCGTCCTATGGTCACATCCAAATCATTTATATAAATGACAAAACAACAGTGGACCCAGCACCGATCCTTGTGGCACACCGCTGGTCACAGGCCTCCACAACCCTCCCCCACTACCCTCTGTCTTCTACCTTCGAGCCAGTTCTCTACCCAAAGGGTAATTCTACTGCCCCAACATACAAATTTGACAATATGACACCAGTCTCAAAAGTCCAACAAGAATCTATTCCTGATGACAACAGGCGGGTCAGTTTGCCACCGGTGCTGTTTACACTTGGAATATACCTGGAGCAGAACAACACAAACCCAACTGGAGAGGGTGGCTCTGTATAAGGAGAGTCAGTGTGGAGTTAAAATTCAACAAATGTGATGAAATAAAATCAAAGATGAATGAAGGTAAGGCCCTCCAATCTGTTTCACAACTTATGACATAAGAGGCTGGATAAAAACTGAAGTTATTGTGATAAATGGCTCAAGCTCACCATGGAGAATTAATGTGCTCGGACAGAAAAATGCTGAGTGAGCATAACTTACTGCAACTTGCAAACGGCAGAATTAAAATCCAATTTGCTTTCTTACTGTAAGGATGAATATTTTAATCATGTTGTTCTCTATATACGAATGATACAGATGGTCATTTATTACCGAGACAGAAAAGACAATCAATATGTTCTTTGACATCTAACTTGGATTTGGAGAAGATACTGAGGATGATACTGGCCAACAGGATTGTTTGTACAGACAGGCGAATAATAATGTCACCAGGAAATAGCAGAAGGTTGTGGAGGGAAATGAACAGACTGAAGCCCGCTGTGATGGAGTTTGGTATAAAAGGCTAAAGAGAGACAAACCCGACCGAACTACAGAGTGTGAAATGTGAACATGGATAGAGTTACCTTGGTGTTCATGTGCACAGGTCTTTTACTGTGACAAGATCTGCTGAAGGGGGAAATAGAAAACATGTGGGATCTTAAGTATCACAAATGACCCATTGAGTAAGGAGAAAGAAAATACATAAAGGGAAACCCCTGCTGTTCCTGGGGATCTGAAATCTAACCTCAGCAGGTCGGGCAGCATCTGTGAGAAGGGAACCAGAACCCATTTCTCCCACAGCAGTCTGCAAGGCCCCAAGGGAGCTCCCTGATCTGATTGGCTCTGTGCTAATTAACACTGCACACAGATATTAATCCAGTGGGTCAGCTTCTTAGTTAAACAGTGAGTTCCTGATAGTGATGAGGCAGACCCTTGTGTGTTGTTCACACCTACATGGTCAGTAAAATGGTATCCTGCCTGTCCCATTGCAAACCCAGCTTCAGCTCTGACCATATTTCCTGAAACCCAGCATGGGGAGGAAACACTGCCTCCTGGTCTTAGGTTCTTTGCTGTAGGAAAATGGGTCACTTCCTGTGATCTCCCTCTGATAACGACATTGCTTTTAGTTTCTCTCACTTGATTGGCTTTCTGTTCCTTCTGGTTTCATGGTCTAGTCACACTTCCCAAAGCTGAGGCTCCTGCTAAATGGTAGAATCGGGCTCGGGCATCAGTCAATGGAAGAATTAGTACAGTGGTATGAGTAAATGGGAGATTTGGTGGGAATCAATAAATGGGAGAATTCAGTGCACAGTGCCATTACATTAGAAAATTGTTGGGAATGCCAATATATGAGAGAATTGGAGCAGAGCATGTCTTAATAGGAGAATAGGGGCCAGGGAGTCAATAAAAAGAAGAAATGTTGCATGCATCAGTTAATTGGAGATTCAGTTCAGTGCATCACTATATGAAAAAAATGCAGGTCGTCAATAATTGGAGAATTCATGCAAGTGCCATTAAATTCGAAGTGGGAGAACGGGGGCAGGATAACACTCAATGGGAGAGTTGGTGCAGTTCCAGTATTTGTGCAGGATTGGAAAATGGGAGAAATACCCATAAATGGAGTCATACAATCATAGAGATTGATAACACAGAAACAGGTCCTTCGTTCTAACTTGTCCATGCCTCAAAGAATTCTGGCAGCGCTCCACTAAATTGGAGAACCATTGCAAGGAACTACTTACTGGGAGAATTGGGGAAGGGCTTGTCGAAATGTGGGAAATGTAACGCTGCATCAGATAATGGAAGAATTGGTGCAGTGTAACACTAAATGGGAGAATCGGGGCAGGAAAACACTTGAGAGATTTAGAGTAGGGCACTGCTAAATTGTTTGAGGACATCAGTCAATATGAGGATTGGTGTAAGGCAACACTGTGAGGAGAACTGGTTCAGGACATCAGTAATTGGGGGAAATAGTGCTGAGCAACACTGAATTGGAGGATTGGTGTGGGGCATCAGTAAATGAAAGACCGGGTGCAGGGTGCTGATAACTTTGAGAATTGGAGCAAATGGGAGAACACGGGCAGTGAATCAGTAAATAGGACAAATGTTGGAAAGGATTAGTGTTCCAGATTCAATACAGTGTACCACAAAATGGGGGAGTTGGTGCAGTTCACCACAAAATGGAGAATATGTGTAGCACCGGGAATTTAGAGATTTGATGCAGTGATCACCAAGATGAATAAATGGGAGAGAAATACTGAATGGAAGACCTGGTGCACAGTGGGGCTAAATTCGAGAGTACGTCCATGGCACCAGGAAATGGGAGAATTAGAGTAGCGCCCCCTTTAATGGTAGAATCGGGTTCGGGCATCAGTAAATGGGAGAATTAGTACAAGGATATGAGTAAATGGGAGATTTAGTGGATTCAATAAATGGGAGATCTGGTGCACAGTGCCATTACACTAGGAAATAGGTGGGAGTGTCACTATATTGGAAAATTGGAGCAGAGCATGTCTAAATTGGGGAATAGGGTCCAGGGAATCAATGAAAAGAAATGTTGAAAGCATTGGTAAATTGGAAAGTCAGTTCAGTATATCACCAAATGAAAAAAAATTCAGTAGGGCACCCGTACGTGAAAGATAAATAATCAGGGAATGACTGGAAGGAATTGATGTCGGGCAACAATAATTGGAGAATTCATGCAGGGGTGCCATTAAATTCTAAGTGGAAGGACTGGGGCAGGATAACCTCAATGGGTGAGTTGGTGAAATTCCCGAATTAGTGCAGGAATGGTAAATGGGATATTTCGTGCAGGGAAGCGGAGCACTAATTAGAGCCTTCGAGATGCACAGCACGGAAACAGACCCTTTGTGTCCAACTTGTCCACGCCTAAATTTAAGAATGCTGGCAGCTCTCCACTGAATTGGAGAATCATTGCAAGAACTTCCTAAATGGAAAACTTGGGAAAGGGCTTATCGAAATGTGAGAATTTGCATCAGGGCATCAGATAATTGGTGAATTAATGCAGTTCGGCACGACGTGGGTGAGTTATGCTGCATTGCACTAAATGGGAGAATTGGGGCAGGACACTACCTTGTGAGAGATTTCGATTATAGCACCCCTAAATTGGGCGAGGGCATCAGTCAGTATGAGGATTGGTGTGAGGCACCACTGAGTGGAGAACTTGTTCAGGACATCAGGAATTGGGGGAAAAGGTGCAGGGTACTGATAACTTCGAGAATTGGAGCAAATGGGAGAACACGGGCAGTGAAACACTAAATAGGACAAATATTGCAAAGGATTAGTGGTCGAGATTCAATACAGTGTACCACGAAATGGGGGAGTCGGTGCTGTTCACCACTAAAGGGAAGAAATGTGTAGGATCTGTAATTTGGAGATATGATGCAGGGATCGCAAGATGAGAGAAGTCTGGCAGCGGAATACTAAATGGGAGAATTGTTACAGGGAAATACTGAACAGAAGAACTGGTGCACAGTGGAGCTAAATTAGAGATTGTGCGCATGGCACCAGTAAATGGGACAATTAGAGTCGGGCTCCACTTCCCTGCACCAATTCTCCCATTTACCAATCCTGCATTAATTCGGGAATTTCACCCACTCACCCATTGAGGTTACCCTGCACCACTCCTGCACTGTAATAGTGCACCAGATCTCCCATTTACTGCTTTCACCAAATCTCCCATTTACTCATATCTCTGTAATAATTCTCCCATTTACTGATGCCTGAGCCCTATTCTACCATTTAAGGGTGCGCTACTCTAATTCTCCCATTTACTGTTGCCATGCACCAACTCTCTCATGTAGTTCCATTGTGCAGCAGGTCTCTCATTTACAGATGGCCCGCCCCAATTCTCCAATTCAGTGTTGCTGAGCACCATTCCCCCCAGTTGCTGATGTTCTGAATAAGTTCCCCACTCAGTGTTGCCTCATTCCAATCCTCATACTGACTGATACCCTCACCCAATTTAGGGGTGCGCTACTCTAAATCTTCCAAAATGCATTGTCCAGCCCCAATTCTCCCATTTCGTGCAACTTAGCATAACTCACCCATTTAGTGCTGAACTTCACTAATTCACCCATTATTTGATGCTCTGATGCAAATTCTCACATTTCGATAAGCCCTTTCCCAAATTTTTCCATTTAGTGGTTCCTTGTAATGATTCTCCAATTTAGTGGCGAGCTGCGAGGATTCTTAAATTGAGCCGTGGACAAGTTGGATCGAAGAGTCTGTTTCCATGCTGTACATCTCTAAGGCTGTAATTACTGCTCCGCTTCCCTGCACCAATTCTCCCATTTACCAATCCTGCACTAATTCGGGAATTTCACCAACTCACCCATTGAGGTTATCCTGCCCCAGTCCTCCCACTTAGAATTTAATGGCACCTGCATGAATTCTCCAATTATTGTTGCCCTGCATCAATTTGCTGTTCCCTGATACACATCTTCCACGTACGGATGCCCTGCTGATTTTTTTTTCATTTAGTGATGCACTGAACTGAATCTCCAATTTACCGATGCTTGCAACATTTCTTCTTTTTATTGATCCCCTGGCCCCTATTCCCCAATTTAGACATGCTCTGCTACACTTTTCTCATATATTGGCACTCACCCCAGTTTTCCAATTTCCAACTTACTGGTGCCTGAGCCCGATTCTACCATTTAAGGGTGTTTCTCCCGTTTACTGTCGCCATACTCCCATTCTCTAATTGAGCTCCACTGTGCACCAGTTCTTCCATTCAGTATTTCACTGCAACAATTCTCCCATTTAGTCGACCGCTGACAGAATTCTGTAATCTTGCCAATCCCTGCATCAAATCTCCAAATTACCGATCCTACACATATCTCCCATTTAGTGGTGAACGGCACCAACTCCCCCATTTCATGGTGCACTGTATTGAATCTCGAACACTAATCCTTTGCAACTTTTTTCCTATTTACTAATTCACTGCCCGGTGTCTCCCATTTGCTCCAATTCTCGAAGTTATCATCACCCTGTGCCAGGTCTCTCATTTACTGATACCCCACACCAATTCTCCAATTCAGTGTTGCTTAGCACCATTTCCACCAATTACTGACGTCCTGAACAAGTTCTCCATTCAGTTTTGTCTTACACCAATCCTTAAATTGAGTGATGCCCTTGCCCAATTTACCGGTTCCCTACTCTAAGTCTCCCAAAAGGTATTGTCCTGCCTCAATTCTCCCATTTACTGCAACACAGCATAACCCACCCATTTAGTGCTGAACTGCACTAATTCTCCCATTATCTGATGCCCTGTTGCAAACTTTTACATTTCGATAAGCTCTTTCCCAATTGTTTCCACTTCGTAGTTCCTTCCAATAATTATCCAATTTCGTGGAGAGCTGCCAGAATTCTTAAATTTAGGCATGGACAAGTCGGACTGAAGGGTCTATTTTCGTGCTGTACATCTCTAAGGCTGTAATTAGTGCTCCGCTTCCCTGCACCAATTCTCCCATTTTCCAATCCTGCTCTAATTCGGGAAGTTCACCAACTCACCCATTGAGGTTATCCTGCCCCAGTCCTCACACTTAGAATTTAATGGCACCTACATGAATTCTCAAATTATTGTTGCCCTACATCAATTCCTTACATTTAAATGTTCCCTGAAACACTTCTTCCACGTACAGATGCCCTGCTGATTTTTAAATTTCATTTAGTGATGCACTGAACTGAATCTCCAATTTACCGATGCTTGGAACATTTCTTCTTTTTTATTGATTCCCTGACCCCTATTCCCCAATTTAGACATGCTCTGCTCCAATTTTCCAATACATTGGCACTCCCATCAATTTTCTAAAGTAATGGCAATGTGCACCAGATCTCCCATTTATTGTTTCATACCAAATCTCCCATTTACTCATATCCCTGTACTAATTCTCCCATTTACTGATGCCCGAGCCCGATTCTACCATTTAAGGGTGCGCTACTCTAATTCTCCCATTTACTGTTGCCATGCACCAATTCTCTAATTTAGCTCCACTGTGCACCAGGTCTCTCAGTTACTGATGTCTCGCATCAATTCTCCAATTCAGTGTTGCTTAGCACCTTTTCCCCAATTACTGATGTCCTGAACAAGTCTTCCATTCAGTTGTGCCTTACACCAATCGTTATGTTGACTCTTGCCCTCGCCCAATTCAGCGGTGCCGTACTCTCATTCCCGCATCAAGTCTTGTCCTGCCCAAGTTTCCCATTTGGTGCTAAATGCATCAATTCTCTAGTTATCGCATGCTCTTTTCCAAATTCTCTAAATTCGATCAGCCCTTGCCCAATTCTCCCATTTAGTAGTTCCTTGGAATGATTATCCCCTCTCGTGGAGCGCTACCAGAATTCTAAAACTGAGTTATAGACAAGTTGGACTGAAGTGTCTGTTTCCATGTTGTACATCTCTATGATTGTATGACTCTATTTATGGCTCCACTGCTCTGCACCATTTCTCCCATTTACCAATCCTGCACAAATCCTGAAACTGCACCAACTCTCCCTTTGAGTATTATCCTGACCAATATAATGGCACCTGCATGAATTCTCCAATTATTGTTGCCCTGCGTCAATTCCTTCCATTTAATTGTTCCCTGAAACACTTCTTCCACGTATGGGTGCCCTGCTGAATTCCTTTCATTTAGTGATGCACTGAACTGAATCTCCAACTTACCAATACTTGTAATATTTTTCTTTTTATTGATTCCCTGGCCCAATTCCCCAATTTCGGTGCACAGTGCCATTACTTTGGAAAACTGGTGTGAGTGTCAAGATATTAGAAAATTCAAGCAAAGCATTTTGAATGTCCCATTTATTGATTCCCACCAAATCTCCCATTTACACATGTCCCTGTACTAATTCTTCCATTTACTGGTGCCCGAGCCCGATTCTACCATTTAAGGGTGCGCTACCCTAATTCTCCCATTTCCTGGTGCCATACACCCATTCTCTAATTTAGCTCCACTGTGCACCAGTTCTTCCATTTAGAATTTCTCTGCAACAATTCTCTCATTTAGAAACTAGCTGCCAGAATTCTCTAATCTTGGCGATCCCTGCATCAAATCTCAAAATTACAGATCCTACACATATCTTCCCTTTAGTGGTGAACAGCACCAACTCCCCCATTTCGTGGTACACTGTATTGAATCTCGACCACTAATCCTTTGCAGCATTTGTCCTATTTACTGATTCACTGCCCGTGTTCTCCCATTTGCTCCAATTCTCGAAGTTATCAGCACCCTGCACCAGATCTTTCATTTACTGATGCCCGACACCAATTCTCCAATTCAGTGTTGCTGAGCACCACTTCCCCCAATTAGTGAAGTCCTGAACCAGTTCTCGTCACAGTGTTGCCTTACACCAATCTTCATATTGACTGAGGCACTTGAATGCTTTTTGGGTGGCCTACTCTAAATCTCCCATCAACTATTGTCTTGCCCGAATTCTCCCATCTAGTGTTACACTGCCCCAATTCTCCCATTATCTGATGCCTTGTTACATTTCTCACATTTCGATAAGCCCTTCCCCAATTCTCCCATTAAGTAGTTCCATGATTCTTCAATTTACTGGAGTGCTGCCAGAATTCTGAAATTGAGGTATGGACAAGTTGGACCGAAGGATCTGTTTCTGTGTTGTAAATGTCTATGATTGTATGACTCCATTTATGGCTATTTCTCCCATTTTCCAAACATGCACAAATCCTGGAACTGCACCAACTCTCCCATTGAGTGTTATCCTGCCCCAGTTCTCCCACTTCGAATTTAATGGCAGCTGAATGAATTCTCCAATTATTGGCGACCTGCATTTTTTTTTCATTTGATGGTGCACTGAACTGAATCTCCAATTAACAGATGCTTGCAACAACAATTCTTATCATTGATTTCCTGCCCCTATTTCCCAAATTAGACATGCTCTGCTCCAATTCTCTCATATATTGACACTCACACCAGTTTTCCAATGTAATGCCTCTGTGCACCGAATCTCCCATTTATTGATTGCCACCAAATCTCCCATTTACTCATACCCCTGTACTAATTCTTCCATTGACTGATGCCCAGCCCGATTCTACCATTTAGGAGGAACCTCAGCTTTGGTAAGTGTGACTAGACCATGAAACCAGAAGCAATAGAAAGCCAATCAAGTGAGAGAAACTAAAAGCAATGGAGTTGTCAGAGGGAGATCACAGGAAGCGACACCTTTTTCTGCAGCAAAGAACCTAAGACCAGGAGGCAGTGTTTCCTCCCCATGTTGGGTTTCAGGAAATATGGTCAGAGCTGAAGCTGGGTTTACAATGGGACAGGCAGGATACCATTTTACTGACCATGTAGGTGTGAACAACACACAAGGGTCTGCTTCGTCACTCTCAGGAACTCACTGTTTAACTAAGAAGCTGACCCACTGGATTAATATCTGTGTGCAGTGTTAATTAGCACAGAGCCAATCAGATCAGGGAGCTCCCTTGGTGCCTTGCAGACTGCTGTGGGAGAAATGGGTTCTGGTTCCCTTCTCACAGATGCTGCCTGACCTACTGAGGTTAGATTTCAGATCCCCAGGAACAGCAGGGGTTTCCCTTTATGTATTTTCTTTCTCCTTACTCAATGGGTCATTTGTGATGCTTAAGATCCCACATGTTTTCTATTTCCCCCTTCAGCAGATCTTGTCACAGTAAAAGACCTGTGCACATGAACACCAAGGTAACTCTTTCCATGTTCACATTTCACACTCTGTAGTTCGGTTGAGTTTGTCTCTCTTTAGCCTTTTATACCAAACTCCATCACAGCGGGCTTCAGTCTGTTCATTTCCCTCCACAACCTGCTGCTATTTCCTGGAGACATTATTATTCGCCTGTCTGTGCAAACAATCCTGTTGGCCGGTATCACCCACAGTATCTTCTCCAAATCCAAGTTAGATGTCAAAGAACATATTGATTGTCTTTTCTGTCTCGGTAATAAATAACCATCTGTATCATTCGTATATAGAGAACAACATGATTAAAATATTCATCCTTACAGTAAAAAAGCAAATTGGATTTTAATTCTGTTGTTTGCAAGTTGCAGTAATTTATGCTCACTCAGCATTTTTCTGTCCGAGCACATTAATTCTCCATGGTGAGCTTGAGCCATTTATCACAATAACTTCAGTTTTTATCCAGCCTCTTATGTCATAAGTTGTGAATCAGATTGGACGGCCTTACCTTCATTCATCTTTGATTTTATTTCATCACATTTGTTGAATTTTAACTCCACACTGACTCTCCTTATACAGAGCCACCCTCTCCAGTTGGGTTTGTGTTGTTCTGCTCCAGGTATATTCCAAGTGTAAACAGCACCGGTGGCAAACTGACCCGCCTGTTGTCATCAGGAATAGATTCTTGTTGGACTTTTGAGACTGGTGTCATATTGTCAAACTTGTATGTTGGGGCAGTATAATTACCCTTTGGGTAGAGAACTGGCTCGAAGGTAGAAGACAGAGGGTGGTGGGGGAGGGTTGTGGAGGCCTGTGACCAGCGGTGTGCCACAAGGATCGGTGCTGGGTCCACTGTTGTTTTGTCATTTATATAAATGATTTGGATGTGACCATAGGACGAATGGTTAGTAAGTTTACAGATGATAGTAAAATTGGACGTGTCGAGGACAGTGAAGATGGTTATCCCAGAGGACAACGGGATCTTGATCAGATGGGCCAATGGGCTGAGGAGTGGCAGATGGAGATTAATTTAGATAAATGTGAGGTGCTCCATTTTGGAAAAGCAAAAGAGATCAGGACTTATACACTGAATGGCAAGGTACTAGGGATGTTGCTAAACAAATAGACCTGGAGTGCAGCTTCATAGATCGTTGAAGGTGGGTTAACATTTTGACAGGATAGTGAAGAAGGCGTTTGTCATTTTTGTCTTTATTGCTCAGTTAATTATGTAAAGGAGTTGGGAGGTCATGTTGCAGTATTGGTTCGGCCACTTTTGGTATATAGTGCAATTCTGGACTCCCTCCTATAAGAAGGGTGTTGTGAAACTTTAAAGGTTTCAGAAAAGATTTACAAGGATGTTGCCAAAGTTGGAGGGTTTGTGCTGGAGGTTAAGACTGTATAGGTTGGGGCTATGATCCCTGGAGCGTCAGTGGTTATAGAGGTTCACAAAATCATGAATGGCCTCAAACAGATGAATGGGAAGGTTATGACATGGAGCCAGTTAAGGTGTTATGGACCAGACCAGACCCAAACATATGGTGAGGAGCTTTGATTTGATTTGAATTGATATGATTTATGATTGTCACATATACCGAGACACAGTGAAAAATACTGTTTTGCGTGATATCCGGTATAAATTATACCTTATGTAAGGACATCGGGTTAATATAGTGGTGTGGCCATAGAACAGGTGCAGAGAAGGGTGAACTCTAATATATGACAGGCCCAGTCATACGTCTGATAACAGCAGGGGGGAAACTGCTCCTGAACTTATTGGTACATGTTTACAAACGTTTGTTTCTTCTGTCCAATGGAAGAAGGTGGGAGAGAGTATTGCAGGAGTGGGAGGGACCTTTGATTTTGACGGCTGCTTTCCTGAAGCAGTGGGAAGTCGAGACCGTGTCAGATGGAAGGAAATATGATTTGGGTGATGGACTGAGTTGGGTTCATGCCTCTCTGTAATTTCATGCAGTATGGGCAGAGCAGGTACCATACCAAGGTGTGATGCACCTGGATAGGATGCTTTCTACACTGCAATAAAGAAATTGGTCAGAGTCATTGCTGAAATGCTAAATTTCCTTCACCTTCTGAGGAGATAGAGGCATTGATGAGCTTTCTTGGCTGTAGAGCTGACATGGATGGACTGATTGTTGGTAATATTAATTACTCAAAACTTGAAGCTCTCAATCACCTCCACCTCAGCACCAATGACAGAGACCAGGGTCTGTCCTTCAGTCCACTTCCTGAAGTCAATGACCAGTTCCTTTGTCTTGCTGACATTGAGGGAGAGATTGTTGTCTTTACACCATACCACTGAGCTCGCTTTCCTGTACTCTGTCTCACCATTGTTTGAGATCCCACCCACTATGGTGATGTCATTAGCTAATCTGTAAATGGAGTTGGAGCTGAATTTAGCCATACAGACATGAGAGGGTAAGAAATATAGAAGGAGTCTGAGTACACAGCCTGGCAGGGCACCAGTATTGTGGATTATCATAGAGGAGGTGTTCTCAACCATCCTGATTGATTCTGATCTGCAGGTCAGAAAGTTGAGGATCCAGTTGGAGAAGTGAGGAAAGAGTCCCAGGGCCCAGACTGTGTCGATGAGTCTTGTTGGCATTATGGTGAGCAAGGCAGAGCTAAAGTCAATATATAGGGGTCTGACGTAGGTGTCCTTGTTATCCAGACATTCCTGGGATGAGTGAAGGAGAGGAAGATGGCATCTTCATGGATCTATTTCGATGGGAGGTGAATTATAGTGGACCAAGGCATTCTGGGAGGCTGGAGTTAATGTGTGCTGTTCCTAACCTCTCAAAGCACTTCATAGATGGGTTCAGCCATGACTGTATTAAATATCGGAGCAGGCTCGAGGGGCCGAATTCCTGACTCCAGCTCCTTTTTCTTGAGTTTGTTTGTTCCTTACAGCACAAAGGGAGACATGTTAACGAATGGCCCTGGCAGTCAATGAAGATTCAAATACACAAAGTGCGACAGTGTGACACTTGCTAAATGCCTGTGTTCTGGATAAGATGCACCAAATTCCACGCCAAAACTCTGACAGATTCTGAACAAGGCCACACACCTACAATTCAGTAGGAAAACCTGTCATGTTACCTTTTGTGTATTCCTATCGTGTTTAATGGTTGAAATTTGGAAAGTCAGACAGACCGCTGACATTTTTAATTATCTCAGGGCACTTACTTTAAACATATTCTTGAATCCCATCTTAATCAATTGAAACTTGTAACATAGTTCTCCATATACTGCATTTGCAGTTTAATTTGTAAATTAACATTTCCACAATGCAGGAATACATGAATGGAAAGGCTTTTCATTCATTTGCCCCTCTCCTGTGCTGACTGAATTCCAGACTCAAACTGAAGCCTTCTCTGTCCCTACACCCAGATTAACATTGTACCATTTAGTTTAGATTGTCCCTCCTCTAACATCCAGAATACATCGGTTCTGATCCCGCTTTATTTCATCTGCAGGAGGCTGAGAGGTGATCATGTACAAAGTGTAAGGTGTGTTTTAATCTGCAAAGCAGGACAAATGTTTTCAGAAATGTCAGTCAGTTAGGCATTTTAGGTTTGTTCACAGCAGCCATTTCATGTTAGCTCAGCACTGACAGTGACTTTATAAACAGGGAAAGGCACGGTCGAGTGGGGACTTGGGAGTCCATGTGCAAGTGAACATTCCAGTGAGGTCACATGTGATAGTATTCTGCTGTTATTGCAACCAGAACTGAACTGTGTTTATTCTGTTAGCAATAGTTTACTTCACTGGATGTGAATTACCTCTTTAATTGAACTGGCGTTTAATTGTTCAGGTATCAATCACATCAAAAACACAGTTTTTACCTCCTGATTTCTCTCCGGTGAGATGAGACCGATGGAGATCCATTTCCTGCCCTGGTCTTGGGTCTTTAATTCATTGTAAAGGCTTGATTTGTATTTATAAATGTATTTTCACACATTCATAGCAACGGAAGTCCTTGTGAGGTGTAGTCACTGTTGTGGGAGATATAGCTGTTGTACATCTCTAAGGCTCTATTTAGGGGTCTGCTTCCCTGCACCAACTCTCCCATTTACCAATCCCACACAAATCCGGGAACTGCATCAACTCTCCCATTGAGTGTTATCCTGCCCCAGGTCTCCCACTGAGAAGTTAATGGCACCTGCATAAATTCTCCAATTATTGTTGTTATGCATCAATTCCTTCCATTTAGTTGTTCCCTGATACACATCTTCCACGTACGGGTGCCCTGCTAATTTTTTTTTCATTTAGTGATGCACTGACCTGACTCTCCAATTTCCCGAAGCTTGCAACATTTCTTCTTTTTATTGATTCACTCCCTGGCCCCTATTCCCCAATTTAGACATGCTCTGCTCCAATTTTCCAATATATTGGCACTCCCATCAATTTTCTAATGTAACTGCACTGTGCACCGAATCTCCCATTTATTGTTTCCCACCAAATCTCCCATTTACTCATATCCCTGTACCAATCCTTCCATTTACTGATGCCCGAGCCCGATTCTACCATTTAAGGGTGCGCTACTCTAATTCTCCCATTTACTGTTGCCATGCACCAATTCTCTAATTTAGCTCCACTGTGCACCAGGTCTCTCATTTACTGATGGCCCGCACCTATTCTCCAACTCCGTGTTGTTTAGCACCATTTCCCCCAATTACTGACGCCCTGAACAAGTTCTCCATTCAGTTTGGCCTTAAACCAATCCTGATACTGACTGATGTCCTCGCCCCATTTAGGGGTGCGCTACTCTAAATTTCCAAGAGGTAATGTCCTGCCCCAATTCTCCCATTTACTGCTCAACTGAAACTCTTCCATTTGGTGCTAACTGCACCAATTTGCCATTATCAGATTCCCCGTTCCAAATTCTCTTATTTCGATAAGCCCTTTCCCAATCCTTCCGTTTAGTAGTTCCTGAGAATGATTCTCCAATTTCGTGGAGCGCTGCCAGTATTCTACAATTGACCCATAGATAAGTTGGACTGAAGTGTCTGTTTCCATGGTGTACATCTCTATGATTGTATGACTCTGTTTATGACTCCGCTGCTCTACACCATTTCTCCCATTTACCAATCCTGCAGAAATCCTGAAACTGCACCAACTCTCCCTTTGAGTATTACCCTGAACAATTGGGCGGCACGGTGGCACTGCTGCCTCACAGCGCTAGAGACCCGGGTTCAATTCCCGCCTCAGGCGACTGACTGTGTGGAGTTTGCACGTTCTCCCCGTGTCTGCGTGGGTTTCCTCCGGGTGCTCCGGTTTCCTCCCACACTCCAAAGATGTGCAGGTCAGGTGAATTGGCCATGCATCAATTCCTTCCATTTAACTGTTCCCTGAAACACTTCTTCCACGTACGAGTGCCCTGCTGAATTGTTTTCACTTAGTGATGCACTGATCTGAATCTCCAATTTACCGATACTTGCAACACTTTTTATTGATTCCCTGCCCCTATTCCCCAATTTAGACAAGCTGTGCTCCAATTTTCTAATATATTAACACTCCCATCAGTTTTCCAAAGTAATGGCACTATACACCGAATCTCCCATTTATTGATTCTCACACATTACCCATTTACTCATCCCCCTGTACTAACTCTTCCATTTACAGATGCCCTTGCCCGGTTTACCATTTAAAGGTGCGCTACACTAATTCTCCCATTTACTGGTGCCATGCACCCATTTTGTATTTTAGCTCCACTGTGCACCAGGTCTTCCATTTTTTTATTCCTCTCCAACACTTCTCCAAGTTACAAGTCTGCTGCCAGAATTCTCTAATCTTTGCGATCCCTGCATCATATCTACAAATTATCGATCCTACATATATGCTCCCTTTAGTGGTGATCCGCACCAATGCTCCCATGTCGTGGTGCACTGTATTGAATCTGGAACACTAATCCTTTGCAACGCTTGTCCTATTTACTGATTCACTGCCAGTGTCCTCCCATTTGCTCCAATTCTCGAAGTTTTCGGCACCCTGCACCAGGTCTTTCATTTAGTGATACCCCACACCAATTCTCCAATTCAGTGTTGCTGAGCACCACTTTCCCCAATTCCTGAAGTCCTGAACCAGTTCTCCTCACAGTGTTGCCTTACACCACTCCTCATACTGACTGATGTCCTCGAACAATTTAGGAGTGTCCAACTCTAAATCTCCCATCAAGTATTGTCCTGCCCGTATTCTCCCATTTAGTGTTACACTGCACCAATTCTCCCATTATCTGATGCCCTGTTACAATTCTCACATTTCGATAAGCCCTTCCCCAATTCTCCCAGTAAGCAGTTCCTTGCAGTGATTCTCCAATTTAGTGGAGCAACCCCAGAATTCTTTAATTGAGGCTTGGACAAGTTGGACCGAAGGATCTGTTTGTGTGTTGTAAATCTCTATGATTGTATGACTCTATTTATGGCTATTTCCTCCATTTCCCTATCCTGCGCATGTCCTGGAACTGCACCAATTCTTCCACTGAGTGTTATCCTGCCCCCGTTCTCCCACTTCGAATTTAAATGGCACCTGCATGAATTCTCCAATTAATAATACCCTGCATTTGTTTTTCATTTAGTGATGCACTGATCTGAATCTCCAGTTAACTGATGCTTGCAACACTTCCTTTTATTGAAGGTAGAATACAGAGGGTGGAAGTGAAGGTTTGCTTTTCAGACTGGAGGCCTGTGCCCAGCGGTGTGGCACAAGGATCGGTGCTGGGTCCACTGTTGTTTTGTCATTTAGATAAATGATTTGGATGTGACCATAGGACGAATGGTTAGTAAGTTTGCAGATGACAGTAAAATTGGAGGTGTGGAGGACAGTGAAGATGATTTTCTCAGATTACAACAGGATCTTGATCAGATGGGCCAATGAGCTGAGGAGTGGAAGATGGAGATTAATTTAGATAAGTCTGAGGTGCTGCATTTTGGAGAAGCAAAAGAGAACAGGACTTACACACTTAATGGACAAGGTACTCGGATTGTTGCTAATCAAATAGACCTGGAGTGCAGCTTCATAGGTCGTTAAAAGTGGATTAACATTTCGATAGAATATTGAAGAAGGCGTTTGGCATTTTTGTCTTTATTGCTCAGTTAATTGTGTAAAGGGGTTGGGAGGTCATGTTGCAGTATTGGTTCGGCCACTTTTGGTATATAATGTGCAATTCTGGACTCCCTCCTATTAGAAGGGTGTTGTGAAACTTTAAAGGGTTCAGAAAAGATTTACAAGGATGTTGCCAAGGTTGGAGGGTTTGTGCTGGAGGGTAAGACTGTATAGGTTGAGGCTATTATCCCTGGAGCGTCAGTGGTTGAGGGGTAACCTCATAGAGGTTCACAAAATCATGAAGGTCCTCAAGAGGGTAAAAAGGCAAGGTGATTTCTCTGTGGTGGTGAGTCCAGAAGCAGATGGCATATGTTAAAGTTGAGAGGGGAAACATAAAAGGGACCGAAGGGGAACATTTTTTCACGCAGAGGGCACTGTGTGCATGAGCTGCCAGAGGAAGTAGTGGAGGCTGGTACAATTACAACATTTAAAAGGTATCTGGGTGGGGGTAGGAATTAAAAAGGGTTCAGAGGAACATGGGCCAAATTCTGACAAATAGGATGAGATTGACATCGGATATATCAGTTCAGCATGGATGTGTTGGACTGAATGATTTGTTTCTGAGCTTATATTGCTCTGAGTGGGTTGAGCTCCGGATTGTAGATTTATGAAGCAGAAAATAAAGTATGGCACAGAGTTAGACCGAGAAATCCTGCTGATCTCATCAGCTTTATCCTGTTTTCCTGATTCTCCTCCTTCAATCAATGCATTTTTCCGATCCTCATTCAGAATTCCTGGAGCACTGTAACTGGCCTGGAACAATGTGTTGAAAGTCCTCTTGCAGTCCACACGAGGTACCTTTCCCACTGCCCTGCTCCCACGGCCTGCAATGCTGCAGACTGAGCAGACAACCCGAAGCACAATGATGAGCTCCTTCCGGGCCACGGCCCTCCTTCTCACTGAATGAAGACAATCACCAGAAGCAGAATCCAGCTCTTGTTTGAGCCTTGAATACCTGACTCTGTCTCACTGAGTGAAGATTGGACTCAGAAACAGAAATGAAATCAACTTCCTATCTGCATTGTGTCACTCTTTAAGATCTCTGTGTGCCTGAGTTCAGGTCATTTGATTGGAGACTGTGGATAGTGGGTCCCCAGTGAAATGGAAAGAATGGTGGAGGAGCTCACTGAGGGACATCTCTGAAAGTGAGAATCAGAAAGATGCTATTCCACATTGGAAGGGTTTAAGGGAAATTGATGGTTCAGAATATTGTAATACAGATGTTTGTAAAACTTAGGAACTCTGAGTGTTTTGTGGCTGGAGTTTATTTTATCCTTGTGCAGATTTGACACATTAACCCTCCCTCCCCACCACTACAGAAGCTGTTGGAACTGTTCAGTGTTTCCAGCGGCTTCTGTAATTATTTCAGGTTCCTGATGGGAACAGTCTCTCACTTTTCGAACAAAACAAACCCATCCTTGTGCTGTAACCAATATTTCAATAAGAAATGGGAAGGTGCAGAGGGGAAAGCTTCCGAGATGCCGAGCAATGCTGCCCGGTTCCACACTGCAATTCACAGGAACCATCGCCAGGAAAAGCAAGGAGCAATCTGACAGATCCGGTTTTATCCCGGTGCCATCGCCAGGAAAAGCAAGGAGCAATCGGACAGATCCGGTATAATTCCGGTGCCTTTCCTTTAAAGGACTGCTTCCAAACCACAACACTGCGATGGGCGGGAATCGAAACCAGGTCAACTGCTTGGAAGGCAGCTACATTCACCACTATCCCACCATCCCCCTGCACCCAGCTCCCTCCCCGTTCCCAAACACACTTAACAAGGCCGTGGATCATCACCAACTGGATTGGGGCTGAAATCCAAACAAGAAATGGCTGGGGAAGCTCAGCAGGTCTGACAGCACCAGAATTTGGGTGGCAAGGTGGCTCAGTGGTTAACACCAGGGTCCCAGGTTCAATTCCAGCCTCGGGCGACTGTCTGTGTGGAGTTTGCACATTCTCTCCATGTTTGTGTGGGTTTCTTCCGGGTGCTCTGGCTTCGTTCCACAGGCCAAAAATGTGCAGGTTAGGTGAATTGGCCTTCCTAAATTAGACATAGTGATTAGTCAGAGGGGAATGGGTCTGGGGAGGGGGGGGGGGGGTTACTCTTCAGAGGGTCGGGGTGGACTGGTTGGGCTAAAGGGCCTGGTTCCACACTGGAGGGAATCTCATCTAATCCAATCAGAAGCCATCAGTTCTGAACCAAATCCAAAGGGATCGGGAATTTGGTTAATTAAACATCTAAGAGCTCAGGAAATGTGAGCAGGAGGAGACTATACAGCCTGTTTAAACTGTTCAGTCTGTTCTGGCAGTCAATCCAATCAGAGCTGGTTTCAGATTTCAAATCCGGTTTCCTATCCACTCCCCATATTCCATGACTCCCTGAGACCCCGGCAATCTGTCTATTCCAATCTGAAATGTACTCAGTGAGGGAGCATCCACAATCCTCAGGGAGAGAGAATATTAAAGACTCAGAGGCCTTAGAGTGAAGGGCTGTCTCCTCATCTCAGTCCCAAATAACCTGCCCCTTACCCTGAGAGGGTGGCAATCAAACCCGAATGAACTGCGGATGCTGTAACATTAACGCTGATTTCTTTGCAGAGATGCTGCCTGACCTGCTGAGCGTTTCCAGCAACTCCTGAGACTGTGTCATCATGTTTCAGATTCCCAGACTCACAGGATTAATTTCTCAGTATCTCCCCTCTCAAGCCTCTTCACAATCTGAGACATTCCAATGAAACCACCTTTTAATTTTTTAGAATATAGACCCAATTTATTCAGATACTCAGCCCTGGAGCACACGGGTCCCAAATACTGAGCTTTATCTTGTGATTCATTCATGTGTTTGGCTCATTGCCGCTGGGTCCCCACGGATTGTTCAGATATAATTGCTCTGGTGAAGGTGACGGTGAGTTATTGCCTTGAACTGCTGCCATTTATTTGGTGCAGATAAACCCACAATGATGTAAGGGAGGGAGTTCTAGGATTTCCAACCAATGGCACTTGTGGGACTGAGATGTTTTTCCAAGCCAGGGTGGGGAGTGTCTTGATGTGGAATTGTCACCTGGTGGTGTTCCCGTGTATCTGCTGTGTTCAACATTCCACATGATAGTGCCGTGGGTCTGGAAGCTGCTCTGGAAGGAACCTTGGGGAATTTCTCCAGTCCATCTTGTCTATGGTACACACTGCTGCTACTGAGTGTCGGTGGTGGAGACAGGGGATGTTTGTAGCTGTGGTGCTGAACAAGCTGCACTGCAAGTTTATTCCACCTAATTCTGGAGAACACAACTCCTCTCCATCATCATCAATCCATTTCACAGACGGACACCCAGTGATTACACGGATCTGTTAATTGTCCAAATGACCATGAGATTGTAACCAGATTCCCCTCTTCCCTGACAATGGGCTGAGGGACATCCCGTGACTGTGACACTTTCTCCTGGACATTCCATCTGTAAAAGCTGGGAATCAGCTGATGGGACCCAGACTGTGTTACAGATGGTTACACTCAGGGGGACTCTCACTCACTGCACACTGTGTCTGTCTGTCTTTTTGCACGTGTCTCTGAATGTGTGCGCGCACCGGGCGGCACGGTGGCACAGTGGTTAGCACTGCTGCCTCACAGCACCAGAGACCCGGGTTCAATTCCTGCCTCAGGCGACTGACTGTGTGGAGTTTGCACATTCTCCCCGTGTCTGCGTGGGTTTCCTCCGGGTGCTCCGGTTTCCTCCCACAGTCCAAAGATGTGCAGGTCAGGTGAATTGGCCATGCTAAATTGCCCCTAGTGTTAGGTAGGGGGTAGATGTAGGGGTATGGGTGGGTTGCGCTTCGGCGGGGCGGTGTGGACTTGTTGGGCCGAAGGGCCTGTTTCCACACTGTAATCTAATCTAATCTAATCGTGTGTGTTTCTGTCTCTGTCTTTGTGTCTGTGTCTACCCATCTATCTCTGTTTGACTATCTGTGTCTGTGTGAGTATGTGTGTGTCTCATTGTATGTATTATTGAGTGTCTCCATTTTTATGTATCTCTCTGTCTGTATCTCTGTGCAGCGGACTCCCTGTTGTTTTGGGAATTGTATGTATTAAAGTGGGGCTTAAACCCGCCTCTATCTGTATCTCTGTCTATTTCTCTTACGTTTAAAGTAACACAATGCTTTTGGTCATGTTGATGCGTGTTTGTGTGTGTGGGAGAGAGAGAGACAGATAGATGTCAATACATACAGATACTCAGAGACACACACACAGATGTGCAGAGAAACATACAGCAGCACATAGAGAGACAAATACAATCACAAAAGCATACACACAGAAACACACAGACAGATATTGATGGAGACAGCAAAAGTGAAGACACTGACAGAATTCCTTGTTCCTAAACCTAAATGATAATTTAATAGATTTTTTAGAAATATTTGACTTTACACGAAAGTTGTCCATTATTTTAGTGGGATGGCTGGGCCTTCAAAAATTTGCGATGGAAGTAAGAAAAAGTGGCTTAGTTATCATAGAGCGAGGTTACCTTTGAAAGGTGAAAGCAGTTTGAATCAATTAATCACTTTTGGCCATCCCTGAGTTTTCCAGTCTTATCAAAATGGCCGCTGATCCTGGTGAATTCGGGCGAAGTGCTGTCTTGTTCCAGGATGATGAGTTAGGAATTGTGAAACCTGGAGGATGGTGCTATTAGAAACAATACCAGGCATTGGGAAAAATCCTCTCCCATAGGGAAGGGGGCTTTGGGATTACTGTTGGCTCTTCAGCACTTTGAAGTCTATCCAACAAAGAACAATGAAATACTAAATGACACTGATTGTAATCCACTGGCCTTCTTTACAAAGGATCAAATAAACAATGCAAGACTGTTCCCATCGAATCTTTTGTTGTCACCATTTTATGGAAACGTCATACACATTACTGGATAACTTAATGGGAATTCAGATGGATTGTCCCAAGAGGCAGATGCTGGAATATGGAAAAGATTTAAGGAATGTTATGATTGCATAACATTGTAAGAAGGGAGAAAGAATAAATAGCTTGCAGTTTTTTGTAAATTTTGTGCATCTTGTATTTTGCAAGTAAACGCGTTTTTGAAATGGCATTTTAGTTTTCTCAGGGCGACTGCAAATCAAAGCCTTTTTTTTAATCTTGAGTTTAATTGTGGACTAAAATGTGAAAAGAGCGACCCTACAAACAGCCGATGAGTGGCAGATTGCTGCACGTTTTGACAGCGATTCACCTGAGAGTGACCCAATGATTGAAGTCTGGTTGGAGATGAACGGAGTTATTCACAGATGGAACTTTGGTTTGAAACAAGGAACTGATTGATAATTGGCCACTAGTTCGCCAATGACAAAGGCTGTTTGCCTGCCAACAGTGATGTGATTGGTTCTCAGACAGCTAAACAACTCGGGACCCTAAACAAGATACAGCGAAGTCTTCAGCTGCTCAGGAGCTCTCTCTGTTCTCTGCAGTAAAAGGCAGTTTAATCCTGAAGAAATCTGGTTTATTTTTGATTCCGCTGTTCCTATGAGCTCTGCCTTTGAATAAGTGAATTAGGGACTGTCTATAAGTATTAACCAGTCCTTCTGCCTCTTGTAAATCAATGAGAGCCTGCAAGATGCAGTGCACAAATTTACCAAGGCTCTAAAGGAAGTACATTCCAAAGACATGACATCGAAGAAATGGAGGGGCTGGGGAAACAGATGAATGGGAAAGTTATGACATGGAGCCAGTTAAGGTGTTATGGACCAGACCAGACCCAAACATATGGTGAGAAGCTTTGATTTGATTTGATTTGATATGATTTATGATTGTCACATATACCGAGTCAACAGTGAAAAATATTGTTCTGCGTGATATCCAGTACAAATCATGCCCTATATAAAGACATCGGTTCAATATAGTGTTGTGGCCATAGAACAGGGGCAGAGAAGGATGAACTCTACTATATGACAGGCCCAGTCACACATCTGATAACAGCAGGGAGGAAACTGCTCCTGAACCCATTGGTACACGTTTACAAACGTTTGTATCTTCTGTCCAATGGAAGAAGGGTGGAAGAGAGTATTGCAGGGGTGGGAGGGACCTTTGATTATTATGGCAGTGTTCCTGAAGCAGTGGGAAGTCCAGATGGAAGGAAACGTGATTTGTGTTATGGACTGGGTTGGGTTCATGCCTCTCTGTAATTTCTTGCAGTACGGGCAGAGTAGGTACCATACCAAGGTGTGATACACCTGGATAGGGTACTTTCTACAATGCAATATAAAAATTGGTCAGTGTCATTGCTGAAATGCTAAATTTCCTTCACCTTCTGAGGAAGTAGAGGCATTGATGAGCTTTCTTGGCTGTAGAGCTGACATGGATGGACTGATTGTTGGTAATATTAATTCCTCAGAACTTGAAGCTCTCAATCACCTCCACCTCAGCACCAATGACAGAGACCAGGGTCTGTCCTTCAGTCCACTTCCTGAAGTCAATGACCAGTTCCTTTGTCTTGCTGACAATGAGGGAGAGATTGTTGTCTTTACACCATACCACTAAGCTCTCTTTCCTGTACTCTGTCTCACCATTGTTTGAGATCCTACCCACTATGGTGGTGTCATCAGCTAATCTGTAAATGGTGTTCTCAACCATCCTGATTGATTCTGATCTGCAGGTCAGAAAGTTGAGGATCCAGTTGGAGAAGTGAGGAAAGAGTCCCAGGGCTCAGACTGTGTCGATGAGTCTTGTTGGCATTATGGTGATCAAGGCAGAGCTAAAGTCAATATATAGGGGTCTGACGTAGGTGTCCTTGTTATCCAGACGTTCCTGGGATGAGTGAAGGAGAGGAAGATGGCATCTTCATGGATCTATTTCGATGGGAGGTGAATTATAGTGGACCAAGGCATTCTGGGAGGCTGGAGTTAATGTGTGCCGTTCCTAACCTCTCAAAGCACTTCATAGATGGGTTCAGCCATGACTGTATTAAATATCGGAGCAGGCTCGAGGGGCCGAATTCCTGACTCCAGCTCCTTTTTCTTGTGTTTGTTTGTTCCTTACAGCACAGAGGGAGACATGTTAACGAATGGCCCTGGCAGTCAATGAAGATTCAAATACACAAAGTGCGTCAGTGTGACACTTGCTAAATGCCTGTATTCTGAATAAAATGCACCTGATTCCACACCAAAACTCTGACAGATTCTGAACAAGGCCACACACCTACAATTCAGTAGCAGACCTGTCATCTTACCTTTTGTGTATTCCTATCTTTTTAATGGTTGAAGTTTGGAAAGTCAGACAGACCGCTGACATTTTTAATTATCTCAGGGCACGGACCTTAAACAGATTCTTGAATCCACATCTTAATCAATTGAAACTTTGTAACATAGTTCTCCATATCCTGCTTTTTCAGTTTAATTTGTAAATTAACATTTCCACAATGCAGGAATACATGAATGGAAAACACTTTTCATTGATTTGCCCCTCTCCTGTGCTGACTGAACTCCAGACTCAAACTGAAGCCTTCTCTGTCCCTGCACCCAGATTAACATTGTACCATTTAGTTTAGATTGTCCCTCCTCTAACATCCAAAATACATCAGTTCACATCTCGCTTTATTTCATCTGCAGGAGGCCGAGAGTTGATAATGTACAAAGTGTAAGGTGTGTTTTAATCTGCAAAGCAGGACAAATGTTTTCAGAAGGGTCAGTCAGTTAGCCATTTTCGGTTTATTCAAAGCAGCCATTTCATGTTAGCACAGCACAGACAGTGACTTTATAAACAGGGAAAGGCACGGTCGAGTGGGGACTTGGGAGTCCATGTGCAAGTGAATGCAGCGTCGATTCACAGAACTATAGCTGGACAGCACGGGTTCAATGGTCAGGGAAATGACACAAGCCCAGGATGGTGTCACTGGGATTTAGAAAGATCTAAAATGATATAAGTTTGAGATTTATGACAGGAACTGCTGGGTTAGATAGAGAGAAAATATTTTAGTTGCTTCTGGAGATGTGAACTGATGTATTTTGGATGTTAGAGGAGGGACAATCTAAACTAAATGGTACAATGTTAATCTGGGTGCAGGGACAGAGAAGGCTTCAGTTTGAGTAAGCTCATTGTCTAGTAACTTAACAATCGACTGGAACACTTTGGAAACTCAGGCCGTGTTCAGCGTGAGGTTAGGTTTTGTTTAAATTACGCGATACTGTCCCCATCAAACTCTCGCAGAAAATGGGTCTGCATGGGATTAGGTACAGAGTAAAGCTCCCTCTAAACTGTCCCCATCAACCAATCCCAAGACAGGTACAGTATGGAGTTAGGGGAGGAGCAAAACTCCCTTTACATCGCCCCCATGAAGTCCTCCCAGGATAGGGACCATAAGACCATAAGATAATAAGACATCAGTGTGGAAGCAAGGCCATTCAGCCCATTGAGTCCATTCCACCATTGAATCATGGCTGATGGGCGTTTCAATCCCACTTACCCACACTCTCCCTGTCGCCCTTAATTCCCTACGAGATCACTTCCATGTCTTCCCATTTCCATTCCAAATTGACTCCCTCTAATTTTAAAGCTGTGCCCATGGGTCCTAGTCTCCCCGCCGAACAGAAACAACTTCCCAGCATCCACCCTTTCTAAACCATGTTTATCTTGTAAGTTTCTATTTGCTCTCCCCTCAACCTTCTAATCTCTAATGAATACAATCCCATAATCCTCAGCCATTTGTATGTTAGGCCTACCATTCCAGGGATCATCCGTGTGAATCTCCGCTGGACATTCTCCAGTGTTAGTATGTCCTTCCTGAGGTGTGGGGCCCAAACCTGGACACAGTACTCCAAATGGGGCCTAACACAAGCTTTATAAAGTCTCAGAAGCACATTGCTGCTTTTACATTCCAACCCTCTTGAGATAAATGACAACATTACATTTGCTTTCTTAACCACAGATTCAACCAACAAGTCAACCTTTAGAGAATCCTGGGCTCGCACTCCCAGATCCCTTTGTACTTTGGCTTTAGGACTTTTCTCACCGTTTAAAAAATAGTCCATGCCTGTATTCTGCTTTTCAAAGTGCAAGACCTCGCATTTGTTCACATTGAATTTCATTACCCATTTCCTGGACTACTCTCCTGAACTGCCTTAATCTTTCTGCAGCCTCCCCACCTCCTCAGTACTACCTGTCTGTCCACCTAACTTCATCTTATCAGCAAACTTCGCCAGAATTCCCCCAGTCCCTTCATCCAGATCATTAATATATAAAGTGAACAGTTGCAGTCCTAACACTGAACCCTGTGGGACACCACTTGTGCCATTCTGAAGAAGAACCTTTTATCCCATCTCTCTGCCTTCAGCCAATCCTGAATCCATGCCAGGAGCTCACCTCGAACAGTATGGGCCTTCCCCTTACTCAGCAACCTCCCATGAGACACCTTATCAAAGGCCTTTTGGAAGTCTAGATCGATAACAATCACAGAGACAATAAAACAATTTCTCCATATGACCAATAACTGTTTGTCTTCCACCCACTGGTGTCCCAGTCTTGTGTGGGTCACAGATTGAGCTCTGAAACATCTCCAGGACAATCTTATCCTGTATCTGTTCCTGGGGCTCTGGCTCTCTATTAGTGTCTGTAAGTCTCCCTTTTTCTAAAATTCCCTCCATTCCCTACAATGCCGGATAAATTCCAAAAAAGTTCGATTCCCTGTAAAACATTTTGGGATACCCTTAAGATATAAAACAGAAAGTGCTTTATAACTGCCCACTCCCTCCATTTAAATGAGGATATTCAGTGTATTTCTGCTACATTTACATTGTCCATAAATCACACCGAACATTCCCACCCAGGGACCGTGAACAATCCGGAAGGTCCATGAAGTGTCGGTCTTTATTGCAGGCGATTGGTCATCGACAGTAAGGAAGCCTTCCTGTGACTGTTTCACTGAGACAGCATCAGGAATCCTGTGGCCCACTTTGATCCTCACACTGACTGTTCATCGTCTCTGCAAAGAAAATCACATTTTCAAGATGCAGGAATGTGAACGAAAACAGCTCCTGATGTGCTTCCCCAATGTAATCACTGATACTTTTCAGGGTGAGATTTTCAGGGCGACACTAAACTGACAGAAACACAGAAACCAGGAGCAGGAAGAGGCTATTCAGCCCTTCCAGCCTGCTCTCCCATTAAGTGTGGTCATGTCTGACTCACTATCTCGCTGCTATATTCCCAATTTCACTCCAAACCCCGTGATGTCATTAACTGGTAATAAAAAACATTATCAATGTCTTTCCTGAATATAGTCAGTAACCTGTGCTCCACAGCCTTCTGTGGGAGAGAATTCCTCAGGTTGATCACTCTGTGTCAAGATAATTCTCTCCCTCTCTACTAGAAATGGGTGAGCCCATGTCCTGAGACTGTGATGCTTGTTCTGAGAATACCCGGCCCAGGGGATACAGCCCACCCCCTGTATCTAGTCTGTCCAACTGTTAGAATTGGGTACATTTCCATCAGCTCCCCCTCTCATTGTCCTGAATACATGCCCAGATAAACCAACCTCTCATGGGACAGTCCTGTCATCCCCGGGACTTGCCGAGTGAAGCTCATGAGCTGTCAGAGGAAGTGGTGGAGGATGGTACAATGACAACATGTGGTTCACGTTTGTAGGAGGAACAGAAATAACACACAGAATGATTCGGTTGAAAATAGTGAGACCTGATTTAATATCATTATCCAGAGGGATTTATGGTCTCAGAAATGTAACTGATAGTGAAGTCAATGAGGAGGAGGACACATGAGACACTGTCAGTTATTTCCAGCAGACCGGATAAGGACAGGGAGGTAGTCTGCTGTGAAACTCTCTCGGTCAGACTTTCCCTTTCATTGAAGATATTAATATCCCTTTGGATCCTCCATCACACAATCGCTCTGTAACACATTCTACACACAGCATCACTGGGGTCTCTCACATTGAGGATGACTCTCTTCCACTCTGAGTGAGTCACTAGGTGGCTGTACAGACCAATGCTGCTTGTTGGGAAGGATTCCTGAAACAGGGAACGTTTCCGGATTGGAGGTACTTACAGAGATAGAGGCCCTGCACACTCATGGATGCTTCAGGCTGGGTGAAATCATTGACATATCTGATAGCAAGATAACTTTAAAATACAGATTTGAAGGCAAGACCAATTTGAAACCAATTTGATGTTGCTGGAGACAGCGAAATTCAGTTGGAAACCACACGGAGTTACGTAATTGATAGCAGACACTCCAGTAACATGAAGCCTACTGACAATTAAATCGTAATGAACATGTCTGAGTTTGAAATTTCCAGTAATGGTGTAAGAACAGGGTATAGGAAGATTTAAACAGCATGTGACTTGATGCAGTAATTAAACACAAACAAACACACTTGATGCTGAGACTTGGTTCGAAGTTATCCAAAAACTCAGATTTAAAACTGAGATTGGGAACTTTCTGAGACAATTCCCGGGAAGCTGTGGAGTATGTGATCTGCTGTCAAGTGATGACATTGTCCCCTGTCCTGAATGCAGACTCAGTTCCTGGAACTGTCTCCAGCTTTTCTCCCAACCCTGTGGACAGACTCCTTGGACTGAGATACTTAATGTTAACAATCATCATGTTTATAGATATAATTTGTCTAGATTACCCCACTCCGCCCCCATCTTCCCCATCTCCCAATCACGCGACCACTCTCAATAGGCAGCTGGAGAACAGACTGCCCCCAGCACTTGCTACTGCTGTGGAAATTAGAATGATATAAATAATTGACATTGTTTTATTGACATAAGAAGCAGTCCAGCATCTACGTGGATTTTCATTTTGAAAAAGAAATGTTTGTTTTCTCAGATGGAAAGAGCTGAACACCGAAGCAGCAGAGTTGGAGTCGACACCATGGATCACATCTTCTGATACAGGAGGAAGCAGAGACTTTTCTCCTGATACTTTCCACCTGGTTATCTTGGACAAATCATGGCTTTTTCCCTTTTCCCACTGATGTTTGTTCTGGGCAGTACCCCGTGGCTTACTTATGCTGGTCCCCAATATGTTAAACCAAATCAAAACAGGAATTGTTGCAAAGACTCCACGGGTTTGGCAGCATCTGTGGGTGAGAAATCAGATTTCGTGTTTCAGGTCCAGTGACCCTCTTTCAGTACAGAAATATTACCTCTGCTCCCTGAATGGGAAATCTATGTCCTTATCTTCATCTTTTTTCAGTTCTCTTGATGTCTGCTAAATATTCCATCTTCTCTGATCTCTCGGACAGACTTGCATCTCTAGAAAGGTTCATTTTGGTCCTCCATGGTCATTACTTGCCCATCACCCCCGGGATTTTGATCTTTTGTCAGATTTATGCAGTGATTAGTTCAATAACTCTGGAAACTGGATATTTCACCGCTCTATTGAACTGAGCTCTGAACTTGGGCAGAGCTGCCATATAAATAAGGGTGTTTGTGCAGCAACTTACATTACGCAGCATGTACCCAACTTGTTGAAAGATTTCATAGTCATAATCATTTAACTGATCCGGGACATCAAGGATATATAAAACATATATCAGCCAGAGAAGGATGAAGCTTCCAGATATGGTGAAGAGTAAAATCACTGACTTAATTCTACTCTTCATCTCGGGGTCAACCTGCTTCCCTTCCTTACTCTGACCCCTCAGTCCCTTACGGACTTGACTTGACTTAAATAAAATGCGTGCGATTGTCAGAACATTGAGGAACACAATGAAAAAGAATGGCCCCAATGGGGTTAGTGCCACAGCAAATGAGCGGAATCCAATCCAGCGAGAGTCAGTGAAGTAGCTTCGCTTATTCCTGCAGTAAAATGGTATGTTCCTGATTATCTTTCTGGGCTCATATCTAAAATACCAAGGGACATTTTTTAAACAAAGCAGAATACCGGTTATTGAGAGAATTACAGATGCATTTTTCCCAATGCAATATTTGGTTTTCAGTTTCTGGCAACAAATGCTGACAAACCGATCGAAGGTGAATGCAATGGTGAACCAGACAGAACAGTCTATGGATGCACGGATCAGGACATTGATAACACTGCACACAGGAGTGATATCCAGGAAACATAATGGGTAATAATAATAACGAAATTGCTTCAGTATGACCTCACTGATAAGGACCAGTAGATCTGCTGCTGCCATGGCCACCAGATAGCGTGTTGTGCAGGTAGTGAGGCCACACTTTCCCTGGGAGAGGATCATGATAGCCACACAATTCACTGTCAGAAGGATAAAGGAAAAATGACTTAATATTAATGAGCACTCTTTTCTGTATAAGTTTACAAGCAATCTGCATTGTTGCTACAACAGCAATAAAGATCAACCAGTCATCACACAAAAAAATTGTAACTCTTTTAAGAGAGTCCTTGCATTAATTTACGAGGAGGAAAACAAATCATCAGAGTGCTGAAATATCAAAACAGGGCAGATTTAAATAAATTGTCATGAAAGTGAAAAGGTGTATTGGGGAAGGGGGAAAAGGTTTTTTTTATGATCGGTTTGAGGGCAGATGTGATTCAACAACAAAGGGATGATGATCCTAGGCAGTGATAATCCATGCTGTTAAAATGTGATTTCCAGGTGGACAAGCACAATGAAAGATGAGGGAGTTGAGATTGTTGTAAATCTGGTCAAGTACAAACCCCAATCATCTTTAAATATGATGGGGAATGACAGGCAGATCCTGTTGGTTGAACCAATATCTTGGTTGCATGGAGATAGAGGTAACAGTAACAAGATACCATTGCTAACCCCGGAAAAGCTGCACTAATTCTCCTCAGTTATCAACACATAGCATCCAAGAAGGTAACTGCAGTGAATTGACACTGGATTCTTTACTTTCAATGTGGATTTCTGCAAGCTTTCAAAAATTAATAACATGCTGTTCATCATTCAGTACAAAATGTACAGGACGTTTACAAAGGCAAAATGTCGAGTTAAACTGTGTGTTGTACAGAAGCTCGGGTGGATTCCACAGGGCACCTTTAGTAAAATAAACTGTCCAGGCATACACTGGAAATTCAGTGTTCCAGAAGATTTCTTGTGGACAGGTATCCAAATTGAAAGGAACTACAGAGAGTTATGAACACAGGCTAGAACATACACAAGCCAACCTTCCATCCATTGACTGAGTATACACTTCTGTTGCCGCAGAAAGCCAGCCAACACCATAAAAGACCCTCCTACCCTGGTTAAACTCTCCTCCAATCTTTTCCGTCAGTCAGGAGATACAAAACCATAAACATACAGAACACTATGCTCAAGACTAGCTTCATCCCCATAGTTATTTGAATTCTGAATGGATCTCTCAAATTTTCAACCTCATGTTGATCTTGCTTCTTGTGCACCTTCCTTGCAGCTGTAACTCTGTATCCCTCACTCTGTTCAATCACCCAATGGCCTTTGTGTCTTTCCATGGAATATTCGCGGCACTGCAAGCAAAACAAGTTTTTTTTTCCCACATAATACAAAGGTAAACGTGACAATATAATAATAAATTATATCAAATCAACTCAGGGTTGAGAAAAAAAAGGTAAACAACAGAGATGATGGAAGAGTAACCCTGTCTATCAGCAGAGCCTGTGGAATACCTTGTGAGGCAAGACCCATTGCATAGTGTCTATAGCTGAACAGTGCGAAATGCCTGGGGATGGCTTACTCAATGTTGGGAGGGGGGGGGGTTGCTACAATTTCAAAGGGACTGACATGGAATGCTGCATCACCGGGAAAGTTGCTGAACTGGCAGAGATGCTGCAACAATGAAAGATACCCTGTAAGGTAACAGAGTTTGGGATAATTGCAGTCAGGATCATTGTTGGAGTCAATGGCTCTGGGGGAAGTATTGGTTGAAAAGACAATGGTCCAGCTGGGAGTTGGAGAAGGTTTGGAGACATAGAGACTTACAGCACAGAAAATAAAAATGCATTTTGTCCGATAGGATCCATGAAACTATTGCCTCAGAATTCCCATCCAGTTTTCCAGCATTAGGTCCATAACCCTGACATTCCAAGTGCTCATTTAAAGAGTTCTATGCTATGAGGGATCTGCTTCTACTACCCTGACAGGAAGTAAGTTCCACATTGTCACAACACTTCCGGTGGAAAACTCAAACCCCTGCCTCTCTGTATCTATGCCCCTGGTCATTGACCTGAGCACAAAGAGGAAAGCATATTTCCTTCTGTGCTGTCTATGCTCCTTATAACAATATACTTTTAAATGATGCCCCCTATCAATCTCCCCTGCTCCAAGGAAAACAATCCCAGTCCATACAATCTCCCTTCATGCCCAAAGCTTTACTACCTTGGAGTCTTCTTGGAAAGTCTCCACCTTCTTTCAGACAATCAAAGTACTCCAACATTCTAGCTGTAGTCTAGCCAATATTTTATACAGTGTCAATATATTGTCCCTGCTCCTCAACTCTGTGTCTCGCATTTAAAAGCCAAAAAAATCCCAATACCTTCTCAACCATTTCATCGACCTGTCCTCCTACTTTAAGAACTTCATGTGCACCAAGATCCCTCTGATTCAGTGTTTCCCAGGTTTCTACCATTCATACTGTACCCCTTTGGTTTTGTGCCCTGCCAAGTGCATCAGCTCATATTCATGGATTGAATTCCAATTTTCAACAATTTTTGCATTACCGGTGAACTTATCCTAGAAATCCCCTGGTATGCAGAGTTCACACATTTCCGAGTACTACCTTTTATCTATGATTGAACATTGTGGCCCTGTAAACTCCCGGTTTCCACCTTCAATACATCCCACTGCTCTGACATGATTTACTTAAAAGTCTCTGCTCTCGGTCTAATCACACCCAATCTTATTCCGTCAGTTTAGAACTTTGATTTCCCCCTCATTCTTGTCTTTTTCCTTGTTAATCTTGAGTTATGATTACCGCCTGCAAAATGCTTCCTCACTGAGAGGACAAACTCTTCGAGGAGAAAGTGAGGACTGCAGATGCTGGAGATCAGAGCTGAAAAATGTGTTGCTGGAAAAGTGCCGCAGGTCAGGCAGCATCAAAGGAGCAGGAGAATCGACGTTTCAGGCTTAAGGACAGCCCAGCTTCATTGCCGAAAAATAAATCCAGGATCACTGTCAAAGTGGGGAAGGTAAAGGAACATCTGGGATTCGCCAGGTGAAGCTATGAACTGTGTTGGAGGAAAGAGAGATTTAAAAACCCTCCAGTTTATCCAGCAGACAGCAACAGAAGGATAAGCGGTTACAACAGCTGGCAAATGTTCCATAATCAGAGTATAAGCAGGAACACCCAGGATAAGAGACGGATTATGGGGTGGGGGAGCTATACCAATCGGAATGGCGGAGAACTGGAATCTAATAAATAATATCCAACCTGAACATTCGGGGGAAGCCATTGGAAATCGTGGAGGGTCATTTGACAGAAAATGATTTGGATCATATCCACTGAGGGTTTAAGGAATGCTCAGGTTTATTGTATATTTTACAGTTAAGTGGATAGCCACAGTCAGAAAGGAAAGTCATCCTCAGTGTGTAGCTCTGTACTCATTCAGAAAAAAAAACTACTTGCAGGTGGGATAAGGGAAGCGGAATCAAGAATGTAATGACAAATTCAATGTTTAAGAAGTCCGAGGGAATTGGGTATTTATTTTTAATTTGGTATATATTTATTTTTAAAATTCTATTTCGATCCTATATTTTGGAATCCAAGAATGTACTCCTGGCCGTTGCACTTGTCTGTCCTCGTAGGGACACCCTCCATCCACAAACAGCAGATCGCACTGCAGATTACAGCTTTGAACCGAGACATGGATGGAACGAACTGCGAGAGGAATTATGGTGAGTAAAATTAAAACATTTAAAAGACATGGGTATATGCACAGGAAGGATTTAGAAGGATATGGGCCAAATGTTGGCAAATGGGACTAGGTTAATTTGCGATATCTGGTCAGGATGGAGGAGTTGACAAAGGGGCCGTTTCTGTGCTGCATGATTCTATAAGAAGAAAATTACTCCTCAAATCTTCTTCACTCCCATAACTGGAAAGGTCAATCCGTGCTCCTCAACAGTTACCAAAGCCGACAGCGGATTCTGAACATCCAACAGTCAGAGCTAACAGAATCTGAAACCCACACGGTGTAAAGGAGATGAACCAGCTCAAACCCCTTTTACTGTAGTGCTCCCTAAAGTAGGAAGGAGGAAATGTGCTGCTATCAATACAACTGAACACACACAGATACACGCAGGAATGTGGGAACACTGGGGTTAGGAGATCCACTGCACTGACTCACCAAGATCCATTGCAGTTCTATACTTGCTGCCATTTCCAATAACTCCTTCCCTGATGGTAGCCTCCAGTCTAAGGTGCGACTCAGGAGTTCAAAACATTTGACTAAGGGTGATCATGTCGTAAAGCAATGAAGCAACAGAACTTTTTTAATACCTAATTTAACTGTATAATATTGCAACTCGGGAGTTGGTATAACATTGAATATTACATCAGAATTCAAATCTCTTAATTAACAAGGAAAACCAGGAGAGATGTCATCCACAAATTGTAAATAATTCTAAACACTTACCAGGAACACCAATGATGGCAAGAACCATGTAGAAAACTTTCCTGGCTAATTGAATTGGCAGATGCATTTTCAGTGTAGAGTGACAATCCTTTATTCCTGCACATAAAAATGCAAACATTAAACTCTGCAGTGTTACATTCTCTGTGTGTTTCGATTATATTCTGTGTAATCCCCACTGGGAGATTAGCGTTGCAGCTCTGATGATGACAACTTTATCATTCCCAGTTGGTAGAAGATGTTTCTCACTGAAATTAGATTGTGACAGGTAACGCATGACCTCATCGAGGGAAGAATCATCATTCGAAACTGTGTTAATTAGAAAAACTTGTAATTCTCGCCACTTTCTGAACAGAGAGGCAGCCTGCTGTTGTAATAATGCTGCCTTCACATAAAGAGATTACATTGCTTTCTCGTGGATGGATGTAATTTTGTTTGCTGCATCTACCTTGTTTTCCTCTTCCTTAATGCCCCGCTAACATCAAAATTTGCTTTCTAATTTGTGTTGGACTTTTGTCCAGCAGCTTGATGTTGAGGGAATGTACCTCACATTGTCTCCGTGATGTCAGTCATGACCATTTGTTGTATGAATCCCTGACATTAGCGAGCCCTCGACCGTAGCTCTACCATGGGCTGTCATTCCCCATGTCTCAGATAATTCCCATTATCCTAGATTACCTGTAGGAATGTAGTTGACCTGTCATTGTACCATGTCCGTCCCATCTCTCTGTGTTGGAGAAATTCCGGTCCCCTCATTGTCATCCTCCTGCTGTGGTATGGATTTGATTTTCCCAGTTGCTGATGCAATCCCGTTCTGGTATCATCTAGTTCCAAACCGGGCTCAGGCAGATCATTTTATCTCCTCATAAAGTATTCTTTGTTTTTGTTTTGGAATTATCTCATTCTGCCATTTGCTCTTTTGACCTGAGTGTCTGTTTGCCTTCCTCCTCTCTGGGAGGGGGTGAGCTTAACTCCATTTTATTGGGCCCGATGACCCACAATTTTGAGGACATCTATTTAATAAAATCACTTCCAAACGAAACAGAAATGCCCAGCTCTTCCATGCTATCAACACAACTAATATCCACATTCCTGGGACAATTCTTTTAAAGATGTGCAGCGTTCACACATCCCTTGGAAAGTTCAGTGCTCAGGTGCGACACAATAAGTGCAGCCTATCCCCAAGTACTTCAGGGCCCCAATTCATAAGCAGTTGCTGACATCAGTATTGGCTCAGAAATGTTTGGAAGGTCAGGTCATATTGGGACCACAGATGGAACCTCCATGTCCCAAACCAGAAGCCGAGAAACCAAAGAGAATCTGCCCCGGCCCAGGGAGAAGCAGATAGCATTGAACCACATTGGGAATGGGACAGTATGGAGACACACTTGGTGCCCTGTACAAGAGTGATAGAAATGAACTTGTTTCAGACGGGCAGATCAATTGGAATGTAAGGGACAGCCTTTGCACTGACTTGGGTTCACACAAAACTGTGGGCTTTCAAGATCGAGACACTGTCAGCGGGGAATGTGTCATTCTGCTGGAGTGGTTCCTCTCAAACTGTCACACACAGTGCACCACAATGTGCTACTTGATCTGTTCACATCAGCGAGTCACTGGGAACACCATTACCTCACTCTGACTTTGTGCCAAATCTACTCAATCGAACCCTACCTCTGTGTAATTGGCAGCTAACGTTGTTATCAATCTGGCCAGAATGCTACAACTGTTACAGTACTGAACAAAATAATACACACATTGTATTTGTGAGGGCTGACTGTAATGATAGTCTGGCTATTTTCATCACCTACTTTTCATTGAAATCGCTCTAATTGCCGGTAATTCCCCATTTTATTTCCCTGAGTTAACCAGACGATGCTAATAAAGGAGAATGCAAATGTCAGTGTTGGACAGATTGTGGCACAGATCCTATTTCCTCATTACCAATTGGTTCCTTTTCCAGGCATCACCAGTCCGTCCTTACCTTTCACCATGACCAATGTAACCTGTCAGTTACCCTTATTGAACACACTGTCAGATAGAGCCAGGGACTTGGAGACAGATGACAGCACAGAAAGCAGCCACACGGTGTTTCGGATTTGTCTCAGTGAAGCCCAATCAACGTTGTGCCTGAAGGATACTTGAACCAGCTTAGATCGGAGGGTCTAACACTCTCCTCACTGAGTTCTTCCAGACACACAAATGCAGCACGGTTCCTATCATCCATTTTATTCCCATCACAAACACTCTCTCCATCGATCAATCTTTTTTTCCTTCAATGAAATTCTCTCAAATTGAACAAGGTACAACCTTCACTGAGAAACCCATGCTGACTCTCCTGGATTAATCACTCACTGTTGAAATAACCATTTAGAGAATCTATCAGAGTTTTGTCAGCTCTGGAAGTGTAATAGCAGCTGGTATCCCATCCTCAAACGTTTGGAAAACTTCTGATAGATGGATCTCATTGACTTCATCTCGGGGTTTTCCATTGAACATCGCTTCAAAGGTGCCACCGTGTGATGGCTGAGATCCGAACCCATACCAACTGCTTGGAAGGCAGCCATGCTGCCCACTATACCCGCATCCCCCTGCCAGCTGGGTGCTTGCTAGTCTCAAACACACTTAACAACACTGACATCATCACCAATTGAATTGGGGCTGAAATAAAAACAGAAATAGCTGGCGAAGCTCAGCAAATCTGGCTGCATCGGTATCAGAATCAGTATCAGGGCAGACCAGTAGTTATGAACTATATGGACTTCAGTAAGGCATTCCACAAGGTTCCCCAATGGGACACTGGGTAGCAAGGTTAGATCTCATGGAATACAGGAAGAATTATCCATTTGGATACTGACCTGGCTCAAAGGTAGAAGACAGAGAATGGTGGTGGAGTGTTGTTCTTTCAGTCTGGAGGCCTGTGACCAGTGGAGTGTCACAAGATCGGTGCTGGATCCACTACCTTTCGTCATTATAAATATGATGTGGAAGTGAGCATAACAGGTACAGTTATTAAGTTTGCAGATGGCACCAAAATTGGAGGTGTAGTGGACAGCAAAGAAGGTTACCTCAGATTACAACATGATCTTGATCAGATGTGCCAGTGGGCTGAGAAGTGGCAGATGGAGATTAATTTAGTGAAATGTGAGGTGTAGCATTTTGGGAAAGCAAATGTTAGCAGGACTTATACATTTAATGGTAAGATGTTGGGGAGTTTTGCTGAACAAAGGAACCTTGGAGTGCATTTTCATAGCTCGTTGAAGGTGGAGTAACAGGTAGATAGGATAGTGAAGGCGGCGCTGAGTATACTTTCCTTTATTGGTCAGAGTATTGAGTAGAGGAGATGGGCGTTCATCTTGTGGCTGTACAGGACATTGGTTAGGCCACTGTTGGAATATTGCGTGGTGTTTTGGTCTCCTTCCTATTGGAAAGATGGTGTGAAATTTGAAAGTGGTCAGGAAAGATTTCCAAGGATGTTGCTAGGATTGGAATATTTGAGCTATAGGGAGAGAGGTTGAATAGGCTGGAGCTGTTTTCACTGCAGCGCCTGAGGCTGAGGGGTGACCTTATGGAGATTTATAAAATCATGAGGGGCATGGATAGGATAAATAGACAAAGTCTCTTCCCTGGAGGGGAACTAGAGGGCATAGTTTTAGGGTGAGATGGAATGAGCTGCCAGAGAAAGTGGTGGAGGCTGGTACAATTGCAACATTTAAAAGGCATCTGGATGGGTATATGAATAGGAATGGTTTGGAGGGATATGGGCCTGGTGATGGCAGGTGGGACTAGATTGGGTTGGGATATCTGGTCGGCATGGACGAGTAGAACTGAAGAGTCTGCTTTCGTGCTGTACATCTCTATGACTCTATGACCCTTTGACAAGGGCAGCAGCTACTTAGGAACACCACCAGCTGTAAGTTGCCCTCCAAGCCACTCACCACCCTCACTTAGAAATATACCGGTATTCCTTCACAGTTGTTGGGTCAAAATCCTGGAAATCCCTCCCTATCGACATTGTGGGTGAACCCACAGCAAGTGGACTGTAGCGATTCAAGAAGACAGCTCAGCAGCACCTTCTCAATGGGAAATAGGGATGGGCTATCAAGGCTGGCCCAGCCAGGGACGGCCAAGGCCCACAAATGAATAAAAAAAACCCAGAGAATGTGACATGTTAGTGTGGGACCAATGTTCAATATTTTCAAACTGTAATGTTATTGTCAGTCTCTCTTACTTTTCCACGTTTATAAAGTCAACGTCAGTGTTGTGCTAACACAAACTGGCTGCCGGGAACACACCTAACATGTCTGACTTACTCATTTGGCTCTGGAATTCTGTCAGCAAGGGAGAGGGGGATGTGTCAAAAGTCGTTTCCATGTCTGAATCCTGTGTGGTTAGGCCCCATCCCTAAATCAAGTGTTCATCAAATCCCACTCTGACCTTTTCGGAGTTCAAATTGTGTGTTGTCTCCAAATAAAAGAAAAGAATGCATCTGCAAATAAACAAAGCTGTGGGATGTAACGTTGTGTGCTTGTTGGTGTCATTGTAGTTACACAGGATTGAAGATAAATAAGACAGTGCGAGATAGACAGCACTGTAATCAGCATGGTCGTGTTATTGTAAAAGGAGTCGAGATTGTGGTGCTGGAAAAACACAGCAGCTCAGGCAGTATCCGAGGAGCAGGAAAATCGACGTTTCGGGCAAAACCCCTTCATCAGGAATCCCTCGACTTCAACCTCCAGCATCTGCAGTTCTCACTTCCGCCCCATTATAAAAGGATATTAATATCTTCAGTGAATGGGGAAAACAGAGGGGGCAGTGTTCAATGTAGGCAAGTGGGGAGTCACCTAAAGGAGGGAAGTTTATGACTTCAAGACATAATGGTCAGCATGGACGGGTTGGACCGAAGGGTCTGTTTCCATGCTGTACATCTCTATGACTCTATGACTATAAAAGGAAACTGATCACAGATCAATTGAAATGTCTCAGTGCAGACTAACAATAATCTGATACCTTTTCCTCACTTTCCCACACGAATTCCTGGTAAAATTGGGAACACATCATTTGTTGGTGGAATGAACAGGTTAACTTCCTGTGATTTAACCTCTCTCCAATTCCCTTTCCAAGTTATCTCTGCCGAGTCAATGTTTAAATCTAACACTGTTCTGATTTGATGCCATTTGGAAATCCGAATCTCCTCCTGTCCCTTCCTGCCTGGTGCTCACTGTGTGAGGGTCTGCCTGTTTCTCTCCCAGCTTTCAGAACACATGGAAACCTCCACATACAGCAGTTGAATGCCGTGTGACTCAGCTCATTGTTGAGTTGGTCTATGGTGGGTACTTTCTCCCTTGTTTTCTCCCCTCTCATATACGGTTGTTCTGTATATAAATAACCCACTCCCCTCAATTCTATTCCAGTCTATAACACACTCTCACGTTTCTAATATTCTGTGTATAAACCAGCCCGACCACTTTTACGAATTCCAGTCTGTACCTCACTCTCGGGTCTCTGTTATTTTATGCACAAATCACCACAAAACCCTCAGTTAGATTCCAACCTGTGACTCAATCATGGGTTTCTGTTGTTCTGTATACAAACCATCCTGAATTCCTCAATAGGATTCCAATATGTAACTCACTCCCATGTATCTGTGGCTATTTACATAGACCATCTCAAACCTCTTGAATAGATTCCAGCCTGTAAGTAACTCCCGGGTATCAGTTATTCTACATATAACCCTCCTCCAAGCCCACAAGTAGATTCCGTTTGTAACTCACAGTTGGATATCTGTTCTTTTTATAAATAAACCTCTTGATCCATCAGTTCGATTTCAATCTGTAACTGACACTTGTTTATCTGTTAGTCTAAATATAAACCACCCCACACCCCTTGATAAAATTCTAATCTGTAACTGATTTCCATTTATGTACGACTCTCGACATAAACCACCTCAAACCCTCAGTCAGATTTTGATTTGTAATTTTTTATTCTGTAGAAAAACTATCATGAAACCCATCGATTAGATTCCAAGGTGTAACTCACTTCCATAAATCTGTGCTTCCTGTTCTGAAACACCCCAAATGGTGCAAATGGGGGTAAGCACAGTGCAGGAAAACAGGTCAGCATGGACCAGTTGGATCGAAGGACCTGTTTCCGTGCTGTATAACTCACTCCTGAATAACTGTTACTCTGTATAAAAACCACATTGAACTATTCAGTTCGATTCCAGTCTGTAACACGGTCCTGGGTATCTGACACTCTGTGTATCAACCATCCCGATAGACTTGATTAGATTCCTGCCTCTAACTCATTCCCAGGCATCAGTTACTGGGTGGATGAATCAACCCCCAAAGGTCGATTAGATTCCAGTCTGTAACTCACTCCCCGGGATCTGTCATTATGTATAACAACGTCTACTCCCGAACCACACATCACCACTGCCCCCACCCCACCCCAACACCGATTAGATTCAAGTCTGTAACTCACTCCCCGGGATCTGTCATTATGTATAACAACATCTACTCCCGAACCCCACATCACCACCCCCCACTCCCCACCCCAACACCGATTAGATTCAAGTCTGTAACTCTCTTCTGAACTCTATGTTATTCCATATATAAATCGCCCAGAAATGAATTAGATTCCTGTCTGTACTCAATCCCCGGTACCTGTTACTCTCTGTGGAAATCCCCACGGAACCCTCAATCAGATTCAATGCTGTAACTCACTTCCGGGCATCTGTTGTTTGATATATAGACCTCCTGAACCCCGACTGAGTGGAAGAGTGAGTGAGAGAAGGTAAGTGTGTGTGTGTGTGTGTGGGTGTGTGAAAACGTGTGTGTATGAGAGTGTGTGAGTGTATAAGCATGTATGTGTGAGTGTTTCTGTGTTACTGTTTGTTAGCGTATGTGTTAGTGCGTGTGTAGGTGTCAGCTCATGTGTGAGATTGTGTCTGTATGTGAGAGAGAGTTAGGAGCTCCATCATAGAATCATTGACACTCAGACCTTTCACTCAGATGGACACACACACACATACACACACAAACATACACACACACACATACGCACACACACACACACACACACACACACATACACACACACACACACATACACACACACACGCCCGGTCTCTCCCATTCACACAGACATGCTCACTTGCAGTCAGGTCAGAAACACACAGAGAGAGAGAAATAGGCACATTTGGTGGAAATATAGAAATAGAAGATGGACATAGAGAGTTATATCTGGGAGTCACACGAGCAGCAAGAATATTCTGAGACAGAACCTCAGCAAATAAACCCACGATTTGCCCAGTCCTCTGTGTCGGCCTGGGGGGCGGGGTGGGGGGGGGGGGGGGGTCAGAGAATCTGACATGTTAGTTTGGGTCCAATGTTCAATAGTCACAAACTGTACTGATGTTGCTCGTCTCTCTTGCTTTTCCCACTTTGTAAAGTCCATAACAGTGCTGTGCTTACATGAATTGTCTGTCGGGAACATACTGGTGTAGATTGTGTTTGGGAGAGAGTGTTAGTGAGATTGAGTATGGGGGAGAGTGAGATTGTCTATGAGAGAGTTGGCAAGATTGAGTATGAGGGAGAGTGACATTATGTTTGACAGAGAGAGAGTGAGACTGTGCATGTGGGAGAGAAATAGTTTGTATATGAGAGGGAAACATGGTGAGACTGTGTATGAGAGAGGGTGAGAAACTGGGTAATGTATGAGACAGATGATGAGATTCTACCTGAGAGAGAAAAATAGTGAGATTGTGCATGAGAGAGAGTATTTGGGTTCTCAGTTATTCCACATGCAAAGCACCCCAATCCCCTTGATTACATTCCAGTCTGTACGCCACTCATGAGTATCTGTCATTGTATAAATGAACACCCCAAACCCCATGATAAAATTCCAATGTGTAACTAACTTTCATTTATCTGTTATTCTAAATATGAATCACCCCGATTATCTCTATAAGATTCCAGTCCTTAAATCACTCCTGGGTATTTGTTATTCAATGTATAAACCTCCTCGAATCCTTCGATCACATTCCAGCCTGTGTCTCACTCTCAAGTATCTGTGATTCGATATATAAAAGCCCAACTCCTCAATTAGATTCGCTCCCCAGTATTGGTTAGTCAATATGTGACCCACACTGTACCATACGACGGTACCCCGATTTGTAACTCACTCACTGGTACCCGTTTCTCTATATGTAAAGTCCCTCAAATCCCTCAGTTAGATTTCAGACTGAAACTCACTCCCTGTTGTGTTCTGAAATACATAAACTCTCTGAGACCATCGATGAAATTCCAGTCTCTAACTCAGTATAAACTAAACGGTTGAATATTAAATTGGGAGCAGGAACAGAGAAAGCTGGAGTTTAATTCCCGCTACACTCTGTTTCTCCAGAAACATTACTTTGATGGAGTGCAGCGGTTCAATAAGGCAGCTCCCTCCCACTTTCTCAAGAGCTGGTGGGAATGGGGGATAAATGCTGGACCCAGCCAGTGATGCTCACATCCCATAAACGAATGAAGACAACAATCCCTTTGCCTTCCTGATCACTCACTGCCCCCTGCAGACTGAGTCTGCAGACACAGCAAGGCTTCCTCACTTCCCTAGTCCCATGTCCTGGGAATAATTGGCAAAGCATCCGAATATTTGATGACACCATCACGTTAGCTTCCTGTGATCTCTGGTCCACGGATCCAGAAAATAATGTTTAATACTGGAGTACAAGAGGACCTGACCCACGAATGCAGGGCCCCGGTCACGCTCCCCCCCCCCCCCCCCTCTCTCTCTCTCTCTCCCCTTCTCTCTCCCACACACAAACACACACACACATACAGAGTTACTGAGGGGCAAGGAATGACAGAATAAGATGAGCATTTTCAAATATTAAAACTCCATTAAACAATACCGGGAGTGGTTGATCGGGACAGTGTGGAGAGAGAGAGAGAGAGCTGGACTCTTTATCTAAACCTGTGCTGCCCCTGTCCTTGGAGAGGTTGATGGGGATACAGTAAAGGCGGCTTCATTGTGTATCTAACCCCATCCTGTCCCTGCCCTGAGAGTGATTGATGGGAACAGTTTGTAACATAGGAACAGGAGGAGGCCATTCAGCCCCTCGAGCCTGTACCATCAGACAATAGCATCATGACTGATATGTGGCCGAACTCCACATTCCCTTCCTTTGGCCCATATCCTTCAATGTCTTCACTGAACAAAAATGTATCACTCACTGATTTAACCTGAACAACGGATGCAGCTTTGCCTATTCACCCAGTCTATCAATATCCCTTTGTAATGTTAAGGTACCATCTCCACTGTCTACAATGCTGCCTAACTTTGTACCTCACCCCGTGCTGTCCCTATCCTGTGCGTGTTTGGGAGGTACAGTGCAGATGGATCTTTACTCTGTATCTAGCCCCATGTTATACCTGTCCTGGGAGTATTTGACGTGGACAGTATGGAGGGAGATTTACTCTGTATAAAGCCCCATGTTGTCCCTGTCCTGGGAGTGTCCGATGTGGACAATATGGACAGATCTTGACTCTGTATCGAACCCCACTCTCCCCAGATTCTGGGAGATTCAGATGGAGAAATTGCCGCGGGACTGTATCTAACCCAGTGATGGAGCTGCCCTGAGTGTGTTTGATGTGAACAGGATGGGGGAAGTGGAAGATTTGATCAGTACCTAACGCCTCGGTGAACATGGCTTGGGAATGTGAAAAGCTGCAATGTACAGGGAGTTTTACTTTGCATCTAACTGTATTCTCTACCAACCCTGGAGATTTAAATGGGTACAGTTTAAATAAAGCTTAAATAAAGTTTAATAAAACTTAAATAAAGTTTAAATAAAGCTGGAACGCTGAACTTCCTCTGCCCTGGGAGTGTTTGCTGGGAACACTGTCTAACCTCTGTGATATGGATCCTATGAACATTGATGGGAGACAGTGTGAATGGAATTGCCAGGGTCCAATTCCTTCACGTGGATGAGAGATGGTCTCCAATTGGAATGGTGAGGAAAATTGGTGCCCGTGGGACTGAAGGGTCAGTGACAGAATGAAGACACCATTGGCTCAGAGACAGGAGACAGGATAGAGGGTAATAAGGGTTCCAGGCTGGAGGCAGGTACAGGTACACACAAAGGGATCTGAGACACAATTTTTATGCACAGAAGGTTTTGGGTGTGCGGAATTGTTGCCAGGGTTGGAGAATTTGAGCTATGGGGAGAGGCTGAACAGGCTGAGACTGTTTTCCCTGGAGTGTCGGAGACTAAAGGGTGACCTTATAGAGGTTTACAAAATTATGAGGGGCATGGATAGGGTAAGTAGGCAAAGTGTTTTTCCTGGGGTCGTGGTGTCCAGAGCTAAAGGGCATAGGTTAAGAGTGAGAGGGGAAAGCTAAGAGGAAACCTTTTCTCGCATAGGGTGGTACGTGTATGGAAAGAGCTGCCAGATGAAGTGGTGGAGGCTGGTACAATTGCAACATTTAAGAGGCATTTGGACGGGCATAAGAATAAGAAGGGTTTGGAGGGATATGGGCCAGGTACTGGCAGGTGGGACTAGATTGGGTTGGGATTTCTGGTCGGCAGGGACGGGTTGGACCGAAGGGTCTGTTTCCATGCTGTACATCTCTATGACTCTATTTAAAAGGCATGTGGATGGGATGATGACAGGGAGGGTTTGGAGGGGTAAGGGACAAATGTTGGCGAATATAGCTAGATTAAGTCCAGTTATCTGGTCAGCAGGGACGAGCTGGAATGGAGGGTCTGTTTCTGTGCTCAGTCCCTCCGAAATCCTGATGAGGGACTTATGCCCGAAACGTCGACTTTCCTGCTCCTCGGATGCTGCCTGACCTGCTGTGCTTTTCCAGCACCACTCTGATCTAAGATCTGAAATGCACTCTTTCAGAGTTGCATCAATCTCAGACCATGTACTTCTCATACAGGTGACTCCTACTGCCTACCGAAGGGACACCGAGCCAACACACCAGGATGTCCCATCATATTAGGCGATGGGACCCGATGTGGGAACCTCACTGCCGATGTCAAATGCATCTTGAAAGCCATGAGGCAGGGAACACCCAGCTTCTGCCACGACAGAACATTGGGACACAGGCAGATTTCAACCTCACACCTTCAAGGCTGAATCTGAGCTGAGGGGGCACCTATTGTTAAAGATTTACCTGAGAATTTAACTATTTTTACATACGGTTTACATATAAAAGAACAAAATCTAACATGGTATTTCTAAAAGTATACAGACTGAACAGACAATACACTTTTATTTTTAAATATGTAATTTCAGTGGCATCACCCTGTAATCTTTTCCGATAAATTCTGTGTGGTTTGATGTTATGCTCCACAACCACCTGATGAAGGAACAGCGCTCCAAAAGCTAGTACTAACAAATAAACCTGTTGGACTATAACCTGATGTTGTGTGATTATTTAATTTTGTCCATCCCACTCCAAATCTTTACTCCATATTGTTTATACTAACTCACATGCAATTCAGGTCAGTTTAGCACAATGACCCGGTTCCTCTTTTTGTGAGGTTCCCTGTGTATATTAACAGAGTTAATGGGCCCCGAGAGGATGAATACATTCTCTTTATCCTGTCAGTTTAAACAGTTGAACATATCAGTTTGAAGCCAGTGGAAGAGGAGATTGCCTTTTTCTGTACAATTTCAGTGCAGAACATTCAGCCAATGAACTGTCTTTGCAAAAGTGGGGGTTGAATGCGATTCTCACTGAACAACATTAGGACAGAAAACACAATTCCGAGTTCCTGTTATCAATTGGTGAAGGAACTGGGATGATAAAACCACTTGTGGTGTGGTGCCGTGGCTCAGTTTGTAAACTTGTCTACATCATAAACAGCCCACCAAGATTTCACATCGTAGTGGTGCCTGTGTATTTTACCAAATGCATGGTTGTTTCAAAATCTCCCAAGTCAGTGTTGCTCATCAGTCAACCATGCGTCCTGTTTGAGTGTCAGCCTGTTTTGGTGATCCTGATCTGCTCCCGGGTTTAGTTCCTCCAGGGGATATTGTTTCTTCCGAACTATTAATTCAATCTGGAGTTTCCTTCCTGTGTTTGACAAGAACTTCTGCTTCTACTCCTTCTTTATTACACCTCGTTCATTTCCAGTTTGTTAGGAATACCGAGGTGAGCCAGGAGACATGGCAGACTCGCCGGTGAATGTTGCAGTAATGGCGCAGACACCAAGAGCTGTTCACCCTAATTCTCTGCTGTCAACATTCATTCATTCCACACCAATAGGAAATACTTCATTGCACTCCTATCGTTGTGGTTTGCACTGTGATTGCGGTTTCTTTTCTTGTGGATTATGGAGTCTATTTACAACTCGAAAGGATCATAATATTTGGAGGAAGGAATGACTCCTCACCTCAGGCATAAGTGCCAGACACATTATTCGGAGAATGTGAGCCCAATCTCACACATCCTACCGAGGGGGCAGAAAGCCTGTTAGCTGGTCCACTCTCAATTTGTCTCCGAATGTCAGACTTTTCAAAGATCAGAAATGGGAAATGAGGAATATGGACAGACCGAGAGTCCGAGAATGTGAAAGAGGGTCTGGTACATTCACAGAGAAAGAAAGAAATACAGAGACGCATATTGAGGGAGATACTGAAAGGACCAATTCTCCAATCGACATGGCTGCTGACTGACAGAAACAAATAGGAATAAAAAGGGAACTATTAAGCACAGCCTTTCACCAGCTCCGGGTAACGGAAGGATTCTTACAGACAACAAAGTCATTTTGAATTTTCAACATTGACGGTTGTAAGCTCATGAAAGATTTTGGTAAATATCCTGACAGGGAAAACTGATCATTTTTTCCAAAAATATACTACAGAAATATTGAAGTAACCTCGCTCTGCCGATATGAAGCATTAACTCTGTTTCTCTCCACTGTCCTACTGAGTTTTTCTATCAAATCTTGGTTTTGGTTCAGATTTCAAACATCTGCAGTTCTTTGTTTCATGTTATTCTTAACAACGTTTGAGACAAAACCAATGACCTGACGGCTTCAGAAACTCGGTCAGAAACACTGTTAGCAAGATATCTTTGCAGAACACATCGCCCATTCCCTGACCAGGGATCACCCTTTCCCCCTCAGAGAGTGCACCAACTCCTAACCGTGAGATTAAAAGGGAAGGTGACAGAAACTGTCGCATTTATTCTCAATGAAACCACTTATACATTTCATTTTGGATCATTTTCGCTGCACATTCGTTTCTCGTTGTCTTCGAGGTTTTTTTTAACACAATTGGAAAATACCATTCGGCCCATCGTACAGTGTGGCTCAGAAGGTAGTCATCTGTTTTCGATCCAGTGTCCAGCTTTGACACGATACCTTGTGTGTTCTGATGTTTTCAGGGCAAAATTCCGAAAAGATTATCCCTGTGCTCTTAAAGGAGACACCAATGGGAGGGAGTTATACACCATCATATTGAAGTGAAACCCATTCACATTCACATTTTCACCCATAGAGTGAGTCACAGACACACATGCCCGGAGGGGTTGTGGGACCCCCCCCCAAAAAAAACACACGTTTCTCTGACAATAGGCAGCTTTAGGTGCAACTGAAGCCAGTTTTACAGACAATGAGAGACGTTGCGATGAGCTGGAAGTTAAAATGGACAATTGCCTCACATGCAACTTTCAAATTTGAAAACACACTGATCCAAAGTCTGCAGCTCCTCAAAATCTGTCGCACATTGAGGTGCAATACTCCCAAATTCGAGACCCACTGATCCAATCCCTGCAGTACATTGCACACAAATCAGGAAGGATTCGAACCACCAAAACTCAGAGACATTATCCATGATGTCAGTGTCCCAATGTCAGCCGGAGGTCCGACAGGGAGTCGATATGAAATGGAAACATGGACATCGGGGGAAACAGTATTCACAAGGTGAACAATCAGTAAAAATAATTATCGTCACTGTTTCACATCGGATGTCCCACTCCGTGAAGCAATGTCTTTCAATGCCCAAGGAAACATATTTACCCTCAGGGACCTGCTTCAGGGTCGCCTGCGCCTCGGCTGGAAGTTGCCATCATTTTATTCACAGTCACTCCGCGATTTTTTGATTCACTCCAGTGAAATATCTTTTCATACCTTGTGTCATGGTCTCTTCCAGTCAAGATCCTGAACCAGTCCAGTGAGAAACCTCTGTTGATTTGAATCCCGGGATGGAGAATCAGACGAGATGAACAGCGCCTTTTATTGGTGGAACCCCTTCACTTCAATCTCACGCCTCAAAACGGGTCTCTGTCCGCGTCAACCTTTTCTGTACATTCCTGCATTACACCGACTGACCAACATCAGATTACCACAGCTCCGCTTTCTTTACTTTGAAACCCAAGGCGATAATATGAAGCGTTTGTAAAATTGAAGAGAGAAACTTTGTTGCCGAAGGTGGTTATGAAGGGATGGACAGGCACAAGGGTGTGTACAATTCAGGTCGCTTTGGATACTGTCAGCATTACCGGGGGCCCGTGCTGAGGAGTCAAAGTTTGTATCGTCCAGACATGGATACAGTTCCCATTCAGGGAATGAAGGTTTAATTCTCTTCATGTGAATTGTCTGAATGAAAACACATTCCCCGTCCCACACAGAAGACAGACCGGGATCCCTCCAGAATCAGCCCAGTGATTGCTTGAACCATGTAGAAGGACAATGACAGCGGACAGATACGATAGTGACCCCTTCAAATCTCCCTCCAATCATCTCACCTTCCTGAGGTGGAAATATGTTGGTGTTCCTTCAGTGTCTTTGGGTGTAAATCCAGGAAATCCCGCGCTTGCAGCATAATGGCTGTACCTCCGTGTGAAGGAGTTCAATGGTTCACAAAAGCAACTCATCTCCTCCATCTCTGGGGGATTTGCGGATGGACAGCGAGTCCTATTCCATTGAGTGATATCTTTATCCCAGGAATGCGTTTCTAACATTGGTAGGTTCCAATCGGACACCTGCAGGAGATCGGTAGTAAGTTGGGAAGTGGAGCAGGGAAGTGAAATTGACGTGAATGACAATGAGGACTGGGAGGCATGAGGCAGGAAGTGAGTCTGGATCTGGTGGTGCAAGGCTCAGTGTCGCTGCTAATGGGTCAGCCTTTACTGCAAACTGTTTACATTGGCTCACACACCGTTCCTGGTCAATTCATGGCAATGACACTGTTCCTCTTCGTGTGAGATTCCCTCTGTGTGTATTAAAGCTGTCAATACGCTCCAAGAGGATGAAAAATGTCCCCTTTGTCCTGTCAGTTTAAACAGATACAAATATCTGTTTGAAGCCAATGCAAGAGAAGATTGCCCTTTTATGTGCCTTTGTATTGAAGAGTGTTCAATCGTGAAATGTCTGGTTTTACAAGAGCGAGGTTTGATTGCAAATCACACTGAGTAATATTAATCCAGAAATGTATTTCCGAGTTACTGTGGTCATGTGGTTAAGGAACTGCACATATGGCCGTCCCTTAGTTATTTCAAACCCCTCCTTGGTTAGCAGCTGACCATAGGGTCCAATCACAGCTGCTCCCGCTTGTTGGATTGAAGGCTCGTAGGGTCACCTTTTATTAAGGGTCGTGTTACTGATGAAGGGACTCAGCACCTTTTTGAGTTCGAGCCTGTTATGGTTTGGCAAACCCACTCCTTTTTCCTGGTTTAGTTCCAGCAGGGCATGTTGTCCTTCCTAACCAATACACCAACCTGGAGATTCTTGCCACTGTTCCAAAAGCACTCCTTCTTCTCCTCCACTTTTATTCTCCCTCCTTCATTCCAGGTTTGGTGGGAATACCGAGGTGAGGCAGGAGACACTGCAGAAAGGCCGTGGGATGTTGTGGTTATGGCACAGAATCCAGGAGTGGATCACCCTCATTCTCTGCTGTCGCCATTCATTCATTGTACAGCATCATTCATGTTTCCATATTCTCCTATAGTTGTAGTTGTTTTTTCTATTGGATAAGGAATGCAACTTTAATTTCGAAAGGGTTACAGTATTTTGAGGATGAAATGGCTCCTTGTATCACATCCAAGTGGCAGACGTATTATCCGTAGAATGTGAGCCAAGTTTTACAGACTCCTGCCAGGTTCCAGAAAACCTCTCAGCAGCTCCATTCTCAAACTATCCCTGAACGTCAGGCTTTTCATAGAGTAGGAATGGGAAATGAGGGATATTGGCAAAGAAAGGGTCAAAGAATATGATAAAGGGTGAGGTATATACACAGAGATAAAGACAGAAAATGAGAGACCCATCTTGAGGTAGACCCTGAAAGAATCAGATCTCGGGTCGACATGGCTGCTAACTGGCAAAAAAAAAGGATTTTGATAACTATCCTCATTCGACCGATAAAACTGACCATTATCCCGGTATTGTGTTCTCGAAATGAAGAACTAGTCTGGTTCTGTCGTTGTGAATCATTGTCTCTGGTTCTCCCCACAGATGTTGTCAGGACTATTCAGTTTGCACGTCAATTCTTGTTTTTGGTTCAGATTTCCAACATCTGCATCTCTTGGTTTTCTGTTAAACTTTAAAACGGTTGGCACAAAACCGATGTTCTGCCAGCTTTGGAAAAGTGGTCAGAAATATTCTTCCCACGATGTGTGTGCAGAACAAAGCACGCATTCCTTGACCGGGAATAGAACCCGTATCACAGCGGTGAGAGCGCCAAATGCTGGCTACTAGACTCCAAGGGATGGCAGAAGGCAGCCTTACATTTATTCAGAATGAAAACACTTTTGCCTTTTCATTTCTGATCAGTCTTGCTGCAGATTAGGTCCTCGTTGTCTTCGAGCTTTCACAGAGTGGGAAGAGACCGTTCGGCCCATCGAACATTGCAGCTCATCGGGCATCCACGTATTCCAGTCCCAGTTTCTAGTTTGGGCTCAAAATGTTATGTGTACTGATGTTTCCAGAGCAAATATCAGTGCGATTCTCACTGTGAATTTAAACAACACGACGATGGGACTGAGGTCTGACATGGTCACACTGTGTTGTAACCACCTTGAGGAACTGAACCTCATTTTCACCCACAGAGGAAGACACACAGAAACATATCCCGGGAGGAACAGATGTCTCAGGATCATACCAGCTCCTTGTGCTTCACTTCCGCTCTCTACTCCACACAACAGCTTCTCTGACAAAGGCAGCTTTAGGTGGAACACTCGCCAGTTTGACAGGTAATGAGAGATGTGGAGCAGAGCTGGAATTTAAAATGGACAATAGACCTAAATGCAAGTTTTAAATTCGACAACACACTGATCCAAACCATTCATATCCTCAGAACCTGACAAAACAGGACCAGCCATACACCTGTCTGACATTGAGCTGTACTGGACCCAAAAGCAACATTTCATTTGAATACACACTGATCCAATCCCTGCAGCTCGAAGGAATCAAAGGAAATAGCAACTGACAACATGTAATTGGCTGAACTAACACGTTACACTCGAGACATGTAGGATGCAAACCTACAATTGTCTGATTCAAAGTCAGAAGATTTATCTATTGCTTCACTAGCAGGATGCACACACACACGCTGGACACCTTTCCATATGTGATGTAAACATGGAGATCTGTGAAACAACATTCATAAGGTGATCAACTAGCAAAGATAATCCACTTTGTGTAACAGCGCCTTTCAATGGCAAAGCAAATACATTTGTCCTCAGGTGCCTGCTTCTGTGTCGCCTGTTCTTCTGCTGGACGTCTCCAGCATTTTATTCACAATCACTCCGCTATCTTATGATGCACTCCACTGAAATGTACTTTCATACTTGGATTTAGTGTCACTTCCAGTCAAGATCCTGAATAAATTCAGTGAGAAACCTCTGGTCATTTCCAGCCTGGAATTTGGAATCAGACGATTTGAACTAAGGCTTTATTTGGGCCACCCTATCACCGCAGATCAACGCCTCAAAACGAGCCGCTGTTAGTATCAAACTGTTCTGTACCTTCCTGCAGTAAATTAGGTGAGCACAGCTCCGCTTCCTTCACATTGAAACCAGGGCGGCAATATGAATTGTTTGGGAACTTAGAGAGAGAAACATTGCTGCTGAAGAAGATGATAACGTGAAGATCATGCACAGAGTCTGGACAGATCAGGTCACAAGTGTTACTGTCAGCTTCAGTAGGGTCACTGGTTCGGAGTCTGAGTTTGTAATGCCCAGACCGGGATACAATTCCCAGTCAGGAAATGAAGATTTATTTCTCTTCTTGTGAGTTATCTTATTGAAAACTAACTCCTGCTTCCTCACAGAACACAGACCCAGACCAACCCAATGATTGTTTACATCTATCTAGAAGGACAATAGCAACAGATACACGAGAGAACTGTAACCACAAATCACCCATCTAGGACCACGCCTTTCTGAGTTGGAAATATCTCGCTGCTCCTACAGTGCTTTTGGGTCTAGATCCTGGAACTCCCTCCCTAACAGTATCAAGGCTGTACCTTGAGTTCTTCCAGGGTTCTGGAAAGTAACTCAACATCTCAATCTCTGGAGTAAATAGGGATGGACACTGATTCCTATCCCATTGAGTGGCGTCCTACACCACGAATGAGTTTCGAACAGGGTGGTTAGATTCACTACCGCATGGAAACAGGCCCTTCGGCCCAGCACTGTCCCTCCAGAGAGTAACCCACCCAGACCCATTTCCTTCTGACTAATGCACCAAACACTTTTAGCAATTGTATTTACAAGGTCTACTCTCAAACTATCTCCGAATGTCAGAGTTTTCAAAGAGCAGAAATGGAAAATAAGGGATATTGATAGACAGAGAGTGGGAGCATGTGGAAGAGAGTGAGGTGGATACACAGAGGAAATGATAGACGAGTAGAGACGCATATTGAGATAGAGCCTGAAAATAGAAACTCTCCATTTAAAATGGGTGCTCACTGACAGAAAGGGGAATAAAAAAGAACAATTGAAGGCCAGTGTTTCACCAGCTCAAGGCAACGGGATCAGCATTACACCCGGAAAGGTCGGTTGACAATCAGAAAGTTGACATTCTTGGCTCATGTAATATTCTGATAAATATGCTGATTTGCTAAGTAAAACTGACAATTACTCTAGCATTAAAACAATAAATTGCATAACTATCCTGGTTCTGTCTATCTGAAACATTAAACCTGTTTCTCTCCACAGATGCTGCCAAGTCTGCCGAGTTTCTCTGTCAATTTCCGTTTCTGATTCCGAATTCCAGCATACACAGTGCTTTGTTTAAAGTTACTCTGCATTAAGTATGGGACAACACTTGATCAATTGTCAGCTCCATACTTCATTCCCCACTTCGGGAAGGCTGTCCCCACGATTAATGGTACGAGGAAAACTCCACTTGCTGCAACATGAGAAAACTGAATCCTCACCAGGAGGCGAACAGGGAAAGCAAAAAGAAAAGGCACTGTGTGTTTTCATCATGAAACCGCTTTTGTCTTTTCATCTGTGATCATTTTAGCTGCAGATTAGTTTCTCCCTTTCTCCCGATTTTACAGCGTGAATAAGACCATTCGGCCCATCTGCAGTGCCGGTCATTGGACTTCCATCTATTCTAGTCCCAGTTCCCATAAACCTGCGTTTCTGATGTTACCAGGGTGAATCTAAATGGGATTCTCCCTGTGATCTTAAATGACCCAACAATGGTACTGAAGTTGGACATGGTCACATGATGTTGTAACACCGCCGAGGAACTCCACCTCAGATTTACCCACAGATGGAGACAAACAGAGGTCTCAGGATTAGTCCCGTGCCATATGCTTCACATCCGCCAGTTTCTCCGACCAGCTCACCGCAGCTGATCAAAGAGGTCTGCAGCACAGGAAATGCCCTTCGGCCCATCAAGTCTGCACCAGTCGAAGACTGGCCCCTGACTGTTTTCATCTCATTTTCCAAACGGTTGGCTCGTAACTCCAACAAAGTTGGGATGGAATTGTTCAATTCATAGTGTCTCAACTTTCTCTGGGGATTTCTGTGTGTTGTACCCTGAAAGACAGAGGGTTGGAGATTGCCCCCATTCCCAACCTGTCTGAAATGTCTTTTTTTCACCTTCTCCTGTGTTTTGTATGTGAAAGATGAAGACAGGGTGTAATCTCCCTTTTTACTTGTTGACATTACTGAATCGTAACCGGTAGGATTCCAGGCTGTGAGGATAAAGCCAAATGAATTTCAAGTCCATTCCCTTAAACACGCATCGACGATTACAGAACCACACTGTCCTCTTCATTTTCCAGGTGTCTCTCATTGTGGAGCTGAGGAAGAGTGAATCATTATCGGGTTTGTTTGAATCCAATCACTTCACAGTTTGCAAAAGCGTTACATTTTGGTGAATGGTGGGTCTGGTTGTATCATCCTGATAGATGGAACGGACATTCATTTAAAACCGAGAGCAGGAATTGCAAGAGAAACTCAGCAGATCTTACAGCATCTATGCAGAGAAAATCAGAGACAACATTTCAAAACTTCATCAGAACTCGGTAATCTCCCACAGGTCCTGCCAAACCCGTTAGATTCGACAGCAGCTTCTGTTTTTGCTTCAGATTCCATGAATCCACCGTACTTTACATGAACCATTAAAGCAATGCAGAAACTTCTTTGTGGATCCTCCAACGAAAGGGTTCCGTTTGGAGAACATTTTCCTGACCCCACTCGACACACGAAACTGTGCAGCATCCAAAACAGATGCAGCAAGAACAACCATCGCTATCGCCCTGGGGGCTCTTGAACCAGGAACCTTTCATTTAACAGTCGAATGCGCTGAAACTTCTAACCTAACACCTTGCACGATCCTCTAAAGCAGGTTGTGACTGACTCCCCACTTCAGACTGCCCTTCCCAGAATGACAACTGTCCTCTGTCAGTTTTACTTGGCCAGAATATAGACTGAGACATTCATTCTGGCGACATGTGAACAGTCTGATCCCACCCACTACAGACACTGATACTGTTAGGGAGGGAGTTCCAGGATCTAGACCCCAAAGCACTGTAGGAGCAGCGAGATATTTCCAACTCAGAAAGGCGAGATCCGAGATGGGTGATTTGTGGTTACAGTTCTCTCGTGTATCTGTTGCTATTTTCCTTCTAGATAGATGCAAACAATCACTGGGTTGGTCTGGGTCTGTGTTCTGAGTGTAAGCAGGAGTTAGCTTTCAATAAGATAATTCACAAGAAGAGAAATAAATCTTCATTTCCTGACTGGGAATTGTATCCCGGTCTGGGCATTACAAACTCAGACACCGAACCAGTGACCCTACTGAAGCTGACAGTAACACTTGTGACCTGATCTGTCCAGACTCTGTGCATGATCTTCACGTTATCATCATCTTCTGCAGCAATGTTTCTCTCTCTAAGTTTACAAACAATTCATATTGCTGCCCTGGTTTCAATGTGAAGAAAGCGGAGCTGTGCTGACCTGATTTACTGCAGGAAGGTACAGAACAGTTTGATACTAACAGCGGCTCGTTTTGAGGCGTTGATCTGCGGAGATAGGGTGGCCCCAATAAAGTCTTCGTTCAAATCGTCTGATTCCAAATTCCATCTTGGAAATGACCAGAGGTTTCTCACTGAATTTGTTCAGGATCTTGACTGGAAGTGACACTAAATCCAAGTATGAAAGTACATTTCAGTGGAGTGCATCATAAGATAGCGGAGTGACTGTGAATAAAATGCTGGAGACGTCCAGCAGAAGAACAGGCGACACAGAAGCAGGCACCTGAGGACAAATGTATTTGCTTTGCCATTGAAAAGCACTGTTACACAAAGTGGATTATCTTTGCTGGTTGATCACCTTATGAATGTTGTTTCCCAGATCTCCATGTTTACATCACATATGGAAAGGTGTCCAGCGTGTGTGTGTGCATCCGGCTAGTGAAGCAATAGATAAGACATCTGACTTTGAATCAGACAATTGTAGGTTTACATCCTACATGTCTCGAGTGTAACGTGTTAGTTCAGCCAATTGCATGTTGTCAGTTGCTATTTCCTTAGATTCCTTCGAGCTGCAGGGATTGGATCAGTTTGTATTCAAATGAAATGTTGCTTTTGGGTCCATTACAGCTCAATGTCAGACAGGTGTATGGCTGGTCCTGTTTTGTCAGGTTCTGAGGATCTGAATGGTTTGGATCAGTATGTTGTCGAATTTAAAACTTGCATTTAGGTCAATTGTCCATTTTAAATTCCAGCTCTGCTCCACATCTCTCATTGCCTGTCAAACTGGCGAGTGTTCCACCTAAAGCTGCCTTTGTCAGAGAAGCTGTTGTGTGGAGCAGAGAGCGGAAGTGAAGCACAAGGAGCTGGGATGATCCTGAGACATCTGTTCCTCCCGGGATATGTTTCTGTGTGTCTCCCTCTGTGGGTGAAAATGAGGTTCAGTTCCTCAAGGTGGTTCCAACACAGTGTGACCATGTCAGACCTCAGTCCCATTGTCGTGTCGTTTAAATTCACAGTGAGAATCGCGTTGATATTTGCTCTGGAAACATCAGTACACATAACATTTTGAGCCAAAACTAGAAACTGGGACTGGAATACATGGATACCTGATGAGCAACAATGTACGATGGGCCGAACGGTCTCTTCCCACTCTGTGAAAGCTCGAAGGCAAGGAGGACCTAATCAGCAGTAAGACTGATCAGAAATGTAAAGGGAAAAGTGTTTTCATTCTGAATAAATGTAAGGCTGCCTTCTGCCTTCCCTTGTAGTCTAGTCCCCAGCATTTGGCTCTCTCGCCGCCGTGACACGGGTTCTATTCCCGGTCAAGGAATGCGTGCTTTGTTCTGCACACACATCGTGGGAAGAATATTTCTGACCACTTTTCCAAAGCTGGCAGAACATCGGTTTTGTGCCAACCGTTTTAAAGTTTAACAGAAAACCAAGAGATGCAGATGTTAGAAATCTGAACCAAAAACAAGAATTGACGTGCAAACTGAATAGTCCTGACAACATCGGTGGGGAGAAACAGAGACAATGATTCACAACGACAGAACCAGATTAGTTCTTCATTTCTAGACCACAATACCGGGATAATGGTCAGTTTTATCTGTCGAATGAGGAGAGTTATCAAAATCCTTTTTTTTTGCCAGTTAGCAGCCATGTCGACCCGAGATCTGATTCTTTCAGGGTCTACCACAAGATGGGTCTCTCATTTTCTGTCTTTATCTCTGTGTATCTCCCTCACCCTTTATCATATTCTTTGACCCTTTCTTTGCCAATATCCCTCATATCCCATTCCTACTCTATGAAAAGCTTGACGTTCAGGGATAGTTTGAGAATGGAGCTGCTGAGAGGTTTTCTGGAACCTGGCAGGAGTCTGTAAAACTTGGCTCACATTCTATGGATAATACGTCTGCCACTTGGATGTGATACAAGGAGCCATTTCTTCCTCAAAATACTGTAACCCTTTCGAAATTAAAGTTGCATTCCTTATCCAATAGAAAAAACAACTACAACTATAGGAGAACATGGAAACATGAATGATGCTGTACAATGATTGAATGGCGACAGCAGAGAATGAGGGTGATCCACTCCTGGTTTCTGTGCTATAACCACAACATCCCACGGCCTTTCTGCAGTGTCTCCTGCCTCACCTCGGTATTCCCACCAAACCTGGAATGAAGGAGGGAGAATAAAAGTGGAGGAGAAGAAGGAGTGCTTTCGGAACAGCGGCAAGAAACTCCAGGTTGGTGTATTGGTTAGGAAGGACAACATGCACTGCTGGAACTAAACCAGGAAAAAGGAGTGGGTTTGACAAACCATAACAGGCTCGAACTCAAACAGGATGCTGAGTCCCTTCATCAGTAACACGACCCTTAATACAAGGTGACCCTACGAGCCTTCAATACAACAAGCGGGAGCAGCTGTGATTGGACCCTATGGTCTGCTGCTAACCAAGGAGGGGTTTGAAATAACTAAGGGACGGCCATATGTGCAGTTCCTTAACCACATGACCACAGTAACTCGGAAATACATTTCTGTATCAATATTACTCAGTGTGATTTGTAATCAAATCCCGCTTTTGCAAAACCAGACATTTCACGATTGGATATTCTTCAATACAAAGGCATATAAAAGGGCAATCTTCTCTTACATTGGCTTCAAACAGATATTTGTATCTGTTTAAACTGACAGGACAAAGGGGACATTTTTCATCCTTTTGGGACGTATTGACAGCTTTAATACACACAGAGGGAATCTCACACGAAGAGGAACAGTGTCATTGCCATGAATTGACCAGGAATGGTGTGTGATCCAATGTAAACAGTTTGCAGTAAAGGCTGACCCATTAACAGCGACACTGAGCCTTGCACCACCAGATCCAGACTCACTTCCTGCCTCATGCCTCCCAGTCCTCATTGTCATTCACGTCAATTTCACTTCCCTGCTCCACTTCCCAACTTACTACCGATCTCCTGCAGGTGTCCGATTGGAACCGACCACTGTTAGAAACGCATTCCTGGGATAAAGATATCACTCAATGGAATAGGACTCGCTGTCCATCCCCAAATCCCCCAGAGATGGAGGAGATGAGTTGCTTTTGTGAACCATTGAACTCCTTCACACGGAGGTACAGCCATTATGCTGCAAGCGCGGGATTTCCTGGATTTACACCCAAAGACACTGAAGGAACACCAACATATTTCCACCTCAGGAAGGTGAGATGATTGGAGGGAGATTTGAAGGGGTCACTATCGTATCTGTCCGCTGTCATTGTCCTTCTACATGGTTCAAGCAATCACTGGGCTGATTCTGGAGGGATCCCGGTCTGTCTTCTGTGTGGGACGGGGAATGCGTTTTCATTCAGACAATTCACATGAAGAGAATTAAACCTACATTCCCTGATTGGGAACTGTATCCATGTCTGGACGATACAAACTTTGACTCCTCAGCACGGGCCCCCGGTAATGTTGACAGTATCCAAAGCGACCTGAATTGTACACACCCTTGTGCCTGTCCATCCCTTCATAACCACCTTCGGCAACAAAGTTTCTCTCTTCAATTTTGCAAACGCTTCATATTATCGCTTTGGGTTTCAAAGTAAAGAAAGTGGAGCTGTGGTAATCTGATGTTGGTCAGTCGGTGTAATGCAGGAATGTACAGACCAGGTTGACGCGGGCAGAGACCCGTTTTGAGGCTTGAGATTGAAGTGAAGTTAGGAGTTGGTGCACTCTCTGAAGGGGGAAAGGGTGATTCCTGGTCAGGGAATGAGCGATGTGTTCTGCAAAGAAATCTTGCTAACAGTATTTCTGACCGAGTTTCTGAAGCCGTCAGGTCATTGGTTTTGTCTCAAACGTTGTTAAGAATAACATGAAACAAAGAACTGCAGATGTTTGAAATCTGAACCAAAACCAAGATTTGATAGAAAAACTCAGTAGGACAGTGGAGAGAAACAGAGTTAATGCTTCATATCGGCAGAGCGAGGTTACTTCGATATTTCTGTATTATATTTTTGGAAAAAATGATCAGTTTTCCCTGTCAGGATATTTACCAAAATCTTTCATTAGCTTACAACCGTCAATGTTGAAAATTCAAAATGACTTTGTTGGCTGTAAGAATCCTTCCGTTACCCGGAGCTGGTGAAAGGCTGTGCTTAATAGTTCCCTTTTTATTCCTATTTGTTTCTGTCAGTCAGCAGCCATGTCGATTGGAGAATTGGTCCTTTCAGTATCTCCCTCAATATGCGTCTCCATATTTCTTTCTTTCTCTGTGAATGTACCTGACCCTCTTTCACATTCTCGGACTCTCGGTCTGCCCATATTCCTCATTTCCCATTTCTGCTCTTTGAAAAGTCTGACATTCGGAGACAAATTGAGAGTGGACCAGCTAACAGGCTTTCTGCCCCCTCGGTAGGATGTGTGGGATTGGGCTCACATTCTCCGAATAATGTGTCTGGCTCTTATGCCTGAGGTGAGGAGTCATTCCTTCCTCCAAAAATTATGATCCTTTCGAGTTGTAAATAGACTCCATAATCCACAAGAAAAGAAACCACAATCACAGTGCAAACCACAACGATAGGAGTGCAATGAAGTATTTCCTGTTGGTGTGGAATGAATGAATGTTGACAGGAGAGAATTAGGGTGAACAGCTCTTGGTGTCTGCGCCATTACTGCAACATTCACCGGCGAGTCTGCCATGTCTCCTGGCTCACCTCGTTATTCCCAACAAACTGGAAATGAACGGGGTGTAATAAAGGAGGAGTAGAAGCAGAAGTTCTTGGCAAACACAGGAAGGAAACTCCAGATTGAATTAATAGTTCGGAAGAAACAATATCCACTGGAGGAACTAAACCAGGGAGCAGATCAGGATCACCAAAACAGGCTGACACTCAAACAGGACGCATGGTTGACTGATGAGCAACCCTGACTTGGGAGATTTTGAAACAACCATGCATTTGGTAAAATACACAGGCACCACTACGATGTGAAATCTTGGTGGGCTGTTTATGATGTAGACAAGTTTACAAACTGAGCCACGGCACCACACCACAAGTGGTTTTATCATCCCAGTTCCTTAACCAATTGATAACAGGAACTCGGAATTGTGTTTTCTGTATTAATGTTGCTCAGTGAGAATCGCATTCAACTCCCACTTTTGCAAAGACAGTTTATGGCTGAACGTTCTGCACTGAAATTGTAATGAAAAAGACAATCTCCTCTTCCATTGGCTTCAAACGGATATGTTCAACTGTTTAAACTGACAGGATAAAGAGAATGTATTCATCCTCTCGGGGCCCATTAACTCTGTTAATATACACAGGGAACCTCACAAAAAGAGGAACAGGGTCATTGTGTTAAACTGACCTGAATTGCATGTGAGTTAGTATAAACAATATGGAGTAAAGATTTGGAGTGGGGTGGACAAAATTAAATAATCACACAACATCAGGTTATAGTCCAACAGGTTTATTTGATAGTACTAGCTTTTGGAGCGCTGTTCCTTCATCAGGTGGTTGTGGAGCATAACATCACAGACACAGAATTTATCGGAAAAGATTACAGGGTGATGCCACTGAAATGACATATTTAAAAATAAAAGTGTATTGTCTGTTCAGTCTGTATACTTTTAGAAATACCATGTTAGATTTTGTTCTTTTATGTGTAAACTTTATGTAAAAATAGCTAAATTCTCAGGTAAATCTTTAACAATAGGTGCCCCCTCAGCTCAGATTCAGCCTTGAAGGTGTGAGGTTGAAATCTGCCTGTGTCCCAATGTTCTGTCGTGGCAGAAGCTGGAGGTTCCCTGCCTCATGGCTTTCATGATGCATTTGACATCGGCAGTGAGGTTCCCACATCGGGTCCCATTGCCTAATATGATGGGACATCCTGGTGTGTTGGCTCGGTGTACCTTCGGTAGGCAGTAGAAGTCACCTGTATGAGAAGTACATGGTATGAGGTTGATGGAACTCTGAAAGAGTGCATTTCAGAGCATAGATTAGAGTGGTGCTGGAAAAGCACAGCAGGTCAGGCAGCATCTGAGGAGCAGGAAAATCGACGTTTCGGGCAAAAGTCCTTTATCAGGATCTCGGAGGTACTGAGCACAGAAACAGACCCTCCATTCCAGCTCGTCCCCGCTGACCAGATAACTGGACTTAATCTAGCTATATTTGCCAACATTTGTCCCTTACCCCTCCAAACCCTCCCTGTCATCATCCCATCCAATGCCTTTTAAATAGAGTCATAGAGATGTACAGCATGGAAACAGACCCTTCGGTCCAACCCGTCCCTGCCGACCAGAAATCCCAACCCAATCTAGTCCCTCCTGCCAGTACCTGGCCCATATCACTCCAAACCCTTCTTATTCTTATGCCCGTCCAAATGCCTCTTAAATGTTGCAATTGTACCAGTCTCCACCACTTCATCTGGCAGCTCTTTCCATACACGTACCACCGTATGCGAGAAAAGGTTTCCTCTTAGCTTTCCCCTCTCACTCTTAACCTATGCCCTTTAGCTCTGGACACCACGACCCCAGGAAAAACACTTTGCCTACTTACCCTATCCATGCCCCTCATAATTTTGTAAACCTCTATAAGGTCACCCTTTAGTCTCCGACGCTCCAGGGAAAACAGTCTCAGCCTGTTCAGCCTCTCCCCATAGCTCAAATTCTCCAACCCTGGCAACAATTCCGCACACCCAAAACCTTCTGTGCATAAACATTGTGTCTCAGATCCCTTTGTGTGTACCTGTACCTTCCTCCAGCCTGGAACCCTCATTTCCCTCTATCCTGTCTCCTGTCTCTGAGCCAATGGTGTCTTCATTCTGTCACTGACCCTTCAGTCCCACGGGCATCAATTTTTCTCACCATTCCAATTGGAGACCATCTCTCATCCACGTGAAGGAATTGGACCCTGGCAATTCCATTCACACTGTCTCCCATCAATGTTCATAGGATCCATATCACAGAGGTTAGACAGTGTTCCCAGCAAACACTCCCAGGGCAGAGGAAGTACAGCGTTCCAGCTTTATTTAAACTTTACTTAAGTTTTATTAAACTTTATTTAAGCTTTATTTAAACTGTACCCATTTAAATCTCCAGGGTTGGTAGAGAATACAGTTAGATGCAAAGTAAAACTCCCTGTACATTGCAGCTTTTCACATTCCCAAGCCATGTTCACCGTGGCGTTAGGTACTGATCAAATCTCCCACTTCCCCCATCCTGTTCACATCAAACACACTCAGGGCAGCTCCATCACTGGGTTAGATATAGGGACTTTATATATAGAGAAACGGGTACCAGTGAGTGAGTTACAAATCGGGGTACCGTCGTATGGTACAGTATGGGTCACATATTGACTAACCAATACTGGGGAGCGAATCTAATTGAGGAGTTGGGCTTTTATATATCGAATCACAGAGTAAAGATCCATCTGCACTGTACCTCCCAAACACGCACAGGATAGGGACAGCACGGGGTGAGGTACAAAGTTAGGCAGCATTGTAGACAGTGGAGATGGTACCTTAACATTACAAAGGGATATTGATAGACTGGGTGAATAGGCAAAGCTGCATCCGTTGTTCAGGTTAAATCAGTGAGTGATACATTTTTGTTCAGTGAAGACATTGAAGGATATGGGCCAAAGGAAGGGAATGTGGAGTTCGGCCACATATCAGTCATGATGCTATTGTCTGATGGTACAGGCTCGAGGGGCTGAATGGCCTCCTCCTGTTCCTATGTTACAAACTGTTCCCATCAATCACTCTCAGGGCAGGGACAGGATGGGGTTAGATACACAATGAAGCCGCCTTTACTGTATCCCCATCAACCTCTCCAAGGACAGGGGCAGCACAGGTTTAGATAAAGAGTCCAGCTCTCTCTCTCTCCACACTGTCCCGATCAACCACTCCCGGTATTGTTTAATGGAGTTTTAATATTTGAAAATGCTCATCTTATTCTGTCATTCCTTGCCCCTCAGTAACTCTGTATGTGTGTGTGTGTTTGTGTGTGGGAGAGAGAAGGGGAGAGGGAGAGAGAGAGAGAGAGGGGGGGGGGGGCGTGACCGGGGCCCTGCATTCGTGGGTCAGGTCCTCTTGTACTCCAGTATTAAACATTATTTTCTGGATCCGTGGACCAGAGATCACAGGAAGCTAACGTGATGGTGTCATCAAATATTCGGATGCTTTGCCAATTATTCCCAGGACATGGGACTAGGGAAGTGAGGAAGCCTTGCTGTGTCTGCAGACTCAGTCTGCAGGGGGCAGTGAGTGATCAGGAAGGCAAAGGGATTGTTGTCTTCATTCGTTTATGGGATGTGAGCATCACTGGCTGGGTCCAGCATTTATCCCCCATTCCCACCAGCTCTTGAGAAGGTGGGCGGGAGCTGCCTTATTGAACCGCTGCACTCCATCAAATTAATGTTTCTGGAGAAACAGAGTGTAGCGGGAATTAAACTCCAGCTTTCTCTGTTCCTGCTCCCAATTTAATATTCAACCGTTTAGTTTATACTGAGTTAGAGACTGGAATTTCATCGATGGTCTCAGAGAGTTTATGTATTTCAGAACACAACAGGGAGTGAGTTTCAGTCTGAAATCTAACTGAGGGATTTGAGGGACTTTACATATAGAGAAACGGGTACCAGTGAGTGAGTTACAAATCGGGGTACCGTCGTATGGTACAGTGTGGGTCACATATTGACTAACCAATACTGGGGAGCGAATCTATTTGAGGAGTTGGGCTTTTATATATCGAATCACAGATACTTGAGAGTGAGACACAGGCTGGAATGTGATCGAAGGATTCGAGGAGGTTTATACATTGAATAACAAATACCCAGGAGTGATTTAAGGACTGGAATCTTATAGAGATAATCGGGGTGATTCATATTTAGAATAACAGATAAATGAAAGTTAGTTACACATTGGAACTTTATCATGGGGTTTGGGGTGTTCATTTATACAATGACAGATACTCATGAGTGGCGTACAGACTGGAATGTAATCAAGGGGATTGGGGTGCTTTGCATGTGGAATAACTGAGAACCCAAATACTCTCTCTCATGCACAATCTCACTATTTTTCTCTCTCAGGTAGAATCTCATCATCTGTCTCATACATTACCCAGTTTCTCACCCTCTCTCATACACAGTCTCACCATGTTTCCCTCTCATATACAAACTATTTCTCTCCCACATGCACAGTCTCACTCTCTCTCTGTCAAACATAATGTCACTCTCCCTCATACTCAATCTTGCCAACTCTCTCATAGACAATCTCACTCTCCCCCATACTCAATCTCACTAACACTCTCTCCCAAACACAATCTACACCAGTATGTTCCCGACAGACAATTCATGTAAGCACAGCACTGTTGTGGACTTTACAAAGTGGGAAAAGCAAGAGAGACGAGCAACATCAGTACAGTTTGTGACTATTGAACATTGGACCCAAACTAACATGTCAGATTCTCTGACCTCCCCCCCCCCCCCCCCCACCCCGCCCCCCAGGCCGACACAGAGGACTGGGCAAATCGTGGGTTTATTTGCTGAGGTTCTGTCTCAGAATATTCTTGCTGCTCGTGTGACTCCCAGATATAACTCTCTATGTCCATCTTCTATTTCTATATTTCCACCAAATGTGCCTATTTCTCTCTCAGTGTGTGTTTCTGACCTGACTGCAAGTGAGCATGTCTGTGTGAATGGGAGAGACCGGGCGTGTGTGTGTGTATGTGTGTGTGTGTGTGTATGTGTGTGTGTGTGTGTGTGTGTGTGTGTATGTGTGTGTGTGTATGTTTGTGTGTGTATGTGTGTGTGTGTCTTGTGTGTGTTTGTGTGTGTGTGTGTGTGTGTCCATCTGAGTGAAAGGTCTGAGTGTCAATGATTCTATGATGGAGCTCCTAACTCTCTCTCACACAGACACAATCTCACACATGAGCTGACACCAACACACGCACTAACACATACGCTAACAAACAGTAACACAGAAACACTCACACATACATGTTTATACACTCACACACTCTCATACACACACGTTTTCACACATCCACACACGCACACACTTACCTTCTCTTACTCGTTCTCACTCACTCTTCCACTCAGTCGGGGTTCAGGAGGTCTATATATCAAACAACAGATGCCCGGAAGTGAGTTACAGCATTGAACCTGATTGAGGGTTCCGTGGGGATTTCCACAGAGAGTAACAGGTACCGGGGATTGAGTACAGACAGGAATCTAATTCATTTCTGGGCGATTTATATATGGAATAACATAGAGTTCAGAAGAGAGTTACAGACTTGAATCTAATCGGTGTTGGGGTGGGGAGTGGGGGGTGGTGATGTGGGGTTCGGGAGTAGACGTTGTTATACAGAATGACAGATCCCGGGGAGTGAATTACAGACTTGAATCTAATCGGTGTTGGGGTGGGGAGTGGGGGGTGGTGATGTGGGGTTCGGGAGTAGATGTTGTTATACATAATGACAGATCCCGGGGAGTGAGTTACAGACTGGAATCTAATCGGTGTTGGGGTGGGGAGTGGGGGGTGGTGATGTGGGGTTCGGGAGTAGACGTTGTTATACAGAATGACAGATCCCGGGGAGTGAATTACAGACTTGAATCTAATCGGTGTTGGGGTGGGGTGGGGGCAGTGGTGATGTGTGGTTCGGGAGTAGACGTTGTTATACATAATGACAGATCCCGGGGAGTGAGTTACAGACTGGAATCTAATCGACCTTTGGGGGTTGATTCATCCACCCAGTAACTGATGCCTGGGAATGAGTTAGAGGCAGGAATCTAATCAAGTCTATCGGGATGGTTGATACACAGAGTGTCAGATACCCAGGACCGTGTTACAGACTGGAATCGAACTGAATAGTTCAATGTGGTTTTTATACAGAGTAACAGTTATTCAGGAGTGAGTTATACAGCACGGAAACAACTGGTCCATGCTGACCTGTTTTCCTGCACTGTGCTTACCCCCATTTGCACCATTTGGGGTGTTTCAGAACAGGAAGCACAGATTTATGGAAGTGAGTTACACCTTGGAATCTAATCGATGGGTTTCATGATAGTTTTTCTACAGAATAAAAAATTACAAATCAAAATCTGACTGAGGGTTTGAGGTGGTTTATGTCGAGAGTCGTACATAAATGGAAATCAGTTACTGATTAGAATTTTATCAAGGGGTGTGGGGTGGTTTATATTTAGAATAACAGATAAACAAGTGTCAGTTACAGATTGAAATCGAACTGATGGATCAAGAGGTTTATTTATAAAAAGAACAGATATCCAACTGTGAGTTACAAACGGAATCTACTTGTGGGCTTGGAGGAGGGTTATATGTAGAATAACTGATACCCGGGAGTTACTTACAGGCTGGAATCTATTCAAGAGGTTTGAGATGGTCTATGTAAATAGCCACAGATACATGGGAGTGAGTTACATATTGGAATCCTATTGAGGAATTCAGGATGGTTTGTATACAGAACAACAGAAACCCATGATTGAGTCACAGGTTGGAATCTAACTGAGGGTTTTGTGGTGATTTGTGCATAAAATAACAGAGACCCGAGAGTGAGGTACAGACTGGAATTCGTAAAAGTGGTCGGGCTGGTTTATACACAGAATATTAGAAACGTGAGAGTGTGTTATAGACTGGAATAGAATTGAGGGGAGTGGGTTATTTATATACAGAACAACCGTATATGAGAGGGGAGAAAACAAGGGAGAAAGTACCCACCATAGACCAACTCAACAATGAGCTGAGTCACACGGCATTCAACTGCTGTATGTGGAGGTTTCCATGTGTTCTGAAAGCTGGGAGAGAAACAGGCAGACCTTCACACAGTGAGCACCAGGCAGGAAGGGACAGGAGGAGATTCGGATTTCCAAATGGCATCAAATCAGAACAGTGTTAGATTTAAACATTGACTCGGCAGAGATAACTTGGAAAGGGAATTGGAGAGAGGTTAAATCACAGGAAGTTAACCTGTTCATTCCACCAACAAATGATGTGTTCCCAATTTTACCAGGAATTCGTGTGGGAAAGTGAGGAAAAGGTATCAGATTATTGTTAGTCTGCACTGAGACATTTCAATTGATCTGTGATCAGTTTCCTTTTATAGTCATAGAGTCATAGAGATGTACAGCATGGAAACAGACCCTTCGGTCCAACCCGTCCATGCTGACCATTATGTCTTGAAGTCATAAACTTCCCTCCTTTAGGTGACTCCCCACTTGCCTACATTGAACACTGCCCCCTCTGTTTTCCCCATTCACTGAAGATATTAATATCCTTTTATAATGGGGCGGAAGTGAGAACTGCAGATGCTGGAGGTTGAAGTCGAGGGATTCCTGATGAAGGGGTTTTGCCCGAAACGTCGATTTTCCTGCTCCTCGGATACTGCCTGAGCTGCTGTGTTTTTCCAGCACCACAATCTCGACTCCTTTTACAATAACACGACCATGCTGGTTACAGTGCTGTCCATCTCGCACTGTCTTATTTATCTTCAATCCTGTGTAACTACAATGACACCAACAAGCACACAACGTTACATCCCACAGCTTTGTTTATTTGCAGATGCATTCTTTTCTTTTATTTGGAGACAACACACAATTTGAACTCCGAAAAGGTCAGAGTGGGATTTGATGAACACTTGATTTAGGGATGGGGCCTAACTACACAGGATTCAGACATGGAAACGACTTTTGACACATCCCCCTCTCCCTTGCTGACAGAATTCCAGAGCCAAATGAGTCAGTCAGACATGTTCGGTGTGTTCCCGGCAGCCAGTTTGTGTTAGCACAACACTGACGTTGACTTTATAAACGTGGAAAAGTAAGAGAGACTGACAATATCATTACAGTTTGAAAATATTGAACATTGGTCCCACACTAACATGTCACATTCTCTGGGTTTTTTTTATTCATTTGTGGGCCTTGGCCGTCCCTGGCTGGGCCAGCCTTGATAGCCCATCCCTATTTCCCATTGAGAAGGTGCTGCTGAGCTGTCTTCTTGAATCGCTACAGTCCACTTGCTGTGGGTTCACCCACAATGTCGATAGGGAGGGATTTCCAGGATTTTGACCCAACAACTGTGAAGGAATACCGGTATATTTCCAAGTGAGGGTGGTGAGTGGCTTGGAGGGCAACTTGGTGGTGTTCCTAAGTAGCTGCTGCCCTTGTCAAAGGGTCATAGAGTCATAGAGATGTACAGCACGAAAACAGACTCTTCAGTTCTACTCGTCCATGCCGACCAGATATCCCAACCCAATCTAGTCCCACCTGCCATCACCAGGTCCATATCCCTCCAAACCATTCCTATTCATATACCCATCCAGATGCCTTTTAAATGTTGCAATTGTACCAGCCTCCACCACTTTCTCTGGCAGCTCATTCCATCTCACCCTAAAACTATGCCCTCTAGTTCCCCTCCAGGGAAGAGACTTTGTCTATTTATCCTATCCATGCCCCTCATGATTTTATAAATCTCCATAAGGTCACCCCTCAGCCTCAGGCGCTGCAGTGAAAACAGCTCCAGCCTATTCAACCTCTCTCCCTATAGCTCAAATATTCCAATCCTAGCAACATCCTTGGAAATCTTTCCTGACCACTTTCAAATTTCACACCATCTTTCCAATAGGAAGGAGACCAAAACACCACGCAATATTCCAACAGTGGCCTAACCAATGTCCTGTACAGCCACAAGATGAACGCCCAACTCCTCTACTCAATACTCTGACCAATAAAGGAAAGTATACCAAGCGCCGCCTTCACTATCCTATCTACCTGTTACTCCACCTTCAATGAGCTATGAAAATGCACTCCAAGGTTCCTTTGTTCAGCAAAACTCCCCAACATCTTACCATTAAATGTATAAGTCCTGCTAACATTTGCTTTCCCAAAATGCTACACCTCACATTTCACTAAATTAATCTCCATCTGCCACTTCTCAGCCCACTGGCACATCTGATCAAGATCATGTTGTAATCTGAGGTAACCTTCTTTGCTGTCCACTACACCTCCAATTTTGGTGCCATCTGCAAACTTAATAACTGTACCTGTTATGCTCACTTCCACATCATTTTTATAATGATGAAAGGTAGTGGATCCAGCACCGATCTTGTGACACTCCACTGGTCACAGGCCTCCAGACTGAAAGAACAACACTCCACCACCATTCTCTGTCTTCTACCTTTGAGCCAGGTCAGTATCCAAATGGATAATTCTTCCTGTATTCCATGAGATCTAACCTTGCTACCCAGTGTCCCATTGGGGAACCTTGTGGAATGCCTTACTGAAGTCCATATAGTTCATAACTACTGGTCTGCCCTGATACTGATTCTGATACCGATGCAGCCAGATTTGCTGAGCTTCGCCAGCTATTTCTGTTTTTATTTCAGCCCCAATTCAATTGGTGATGATGTCAGTGTTGTTAAGTGTGTTTGAGACTAGCAAGCACTTAACTGGCAGGGGGATGCGGGTATAGTGGGCAGCATGGCTGCCTTCCAAGCAGTTGGTATGGGTTCGGATCTCAGCCATCACACGGTGGCACCTTTGAAGCGATGTTCAATGGAAAACCCCGAGAGGAAGTCAATGAGATCCATCTATCAGAAGTTTTCCAAACGTTTGAGGATGGGATACCAGCTGCTATTACACTTCCAGAGCTGACAAAACTCTGATAGATTCTCTAAATGGTTATTTCAACAGTGAGTGATTAATCCAGGAGAGTCAGCATGGGTTTCTCAGTGAAGGTTGTACCTTGTTCAATTTGAGAGAATTTCATTGAAGGAAAAAAAGATTGATCGATGGAGAGAGTGTTTGTGATGGGAATAAAATGGATGATAGGAACCGTGCTGCATTTGTGTGTCTGGAAGAACTCAGTGAGGAGAGTGTTCGACCCTCCGATCTAAGCTGGTTCAAGTATCCTTCAGGCACAACGTTGATTGGGCTTCACTGAGACAAATCCGAAACACCGTGTGGCTGCTTTCTGTGCTGTCATCTGTCTCCAAGTCCCTGGCTCTATCTGACAGTGTGTTCAATAAGGGTAACTGACAGGTTACATTGGTCATGGTGAAAGGTAAGGACGGACTGGTGATGCCTGGAAAAGTAACCAATTGGTAATGAGGAAATAGGATTTGTGCCACAATCTGTCCAACACTGACATTTGCATTCTCCTTTATTAGCATCGTCTGGTTAACTCAGGGAAATAAAATGGGGAATTACCGGCAATTAGAGCGATTTCAATGAAAAGTAGGTGATGAAAATAGCCAGACTATCATTACAGTCAGCCCTCACAAATACAATGTGTGTATTATTTTGTTCAGTACTGTAACAGTTGTAGCATTCTGGCCAGATTGATAACAACGTTAGCTGCCAATTACACAGAGGTAGAGTTCTATTGAGTAGATTTGGCACAAAGTCAGAGTGAGGTAATGGTGTTCCCAGTGACTCGCTGATGTGAACAGATCAAGTAGCACATTGTGGTGCACTGTGTGTGACAGTTTGAGAGGAACCACTCCAGCAGAATGACACATTCCCCGCTGACAGTGTCTCGATCTTGAAAGCCCACAATTACGTGTGAACCCAAGTCAGTGCAAAGGCTGTCCCTTACATTCCAATTGATCTGCCCGTCTGAAACAAGTTCATTTCTATCACTCTTGTACAGGGCACCAAGTGTGTCTCCATACTGTCCCATTCCCAATGTGGTTCAATGCTATCTGCTTCTCCCTGGGCCGGGGCAGATTCTCTTTGGTTTCTCGGCTTCTGGTTTGGGACATGGAGGTTCCATCTGTGGTCCCAATATGACCTGACCTGCCAAACATTTCTGAGCCAATACTGATGTCAGCAACTGCTTATGAATTGGGGCCCTGAAGTACTTGGGGATAGGCTGCACTTATTGTGTCGCACCTGAGCACTGAACTTTCCAAGGGATGTGTGAACGCTGCACATCTTTAAAAGAATTGTCCCAGGAATGTGGATATTAGTTGTGTTGATAGCATGGAAGAGCTGGGCATTTCTGTTTCGTTTGGAAGTGATTTTATTAAATAGATGTCCTCAAAATTGTGGGTCATCGGGCCCAATAAAATGGAGTTAAGCTCACCCCCTCCCAGAGAGGAGGAAGGCAAACAGACACTCAGGTCAAAAGAGCAAATGGCAGAATGAGATAATTCCAAAACAAAAACAAAGAATACTTTATGAGGAGATAAAATGATCTGCCTGAGCCCGGTTTGGAACTAGATGATACCAGAACGGGATTGCATCAGCAACTGGGAAAATCAAATCCATACCACGGCAGGAGGGTGACAATAAGGGGACCGGAATTTCTCCAACACAGAGATGGGACGGACATGGGACAATGACAGGTCAACTACATTCCTACAGGTAATCTAGGATAATGGGAATTATCTGAGACATGGGGAATGACAGCCCATGGTAGAGCTACGGTCGAGGGCTCGCTAATGTCAGGGATTCATACAACAAATGGTCATGACTGACATCACGGAGACAATGTGAGGTACATTCCCTCAACATCAAGCTGCTGGACAAAAGTCCAACACAAATTAGAAAGTACATTTTGATGTTAGCGGGGCATTAAGGAAGAGGAAAACAAGGTAGATGCAGCAAACAAAATCACATCCATCCACGAGAAAGCAATGTAATCTCTTTATGTGAAGGCAGCATTGTTACAACAGCAGGCTGCCTCTCTGTTCATAAAGTGGCGAGAATTACAAGTTTTTCTAATTAACACAGTTTCCAATGATGATTCTTCCCTCGATGAGGTCATGCGTTACCTGTCACAATCTAATTTCAGTGAGAAACATCTTCTACCAACTGGGAATGATAAAGTTGTCATCATCAGAGCTGCAACGCTAATCTCCCAGTGGGGATTACACAGAATATAATCGAAACACACAGAGAATGTAACACTGCAGAGTTTAATGTTTGCATTTTTATGTGCAGGAATAAAGGATTGTCACTCTACACTGAAAATGCATCTGCCAATTCAATTAGCCAGGAAAGTTTTCTACATGGTTCTTGCCATCATTGGTGTTCCTGGTAAGTGTTTAGAATTATTTACAATTTGTGGATGACATCTCTCCTGGTTTTCCTTGTTAATTAAGAGATTTGAATTCTGATGTAATATTCAATGTTATACCAACTCCCGAGTTGCAATATTATACAGTTAAATTAGGTATTAAAAATTTCTGTTGCTTCATTGCTTTACGACATGATCACCCTTAGTCAAATGTTTTGAACTCCTGAGTCGCACCTTAGACTGGAGGCTACCATCAGGGAAGGAGTTATTGGAAATGGCAGCAAGTATAGAACTGCAATGGATCTTGGTGAGTCAGTGCAGTGGATCTCCTAACCCCAGTGTTCCTACAGTCCTGCATGTATCTGTGTGTGTGCAGTTGTATTGATAGCAGCACATTTCCTCCTTCCTACTTTAGGGAGCACTACAGTAAAAGGGGTTTGAGCTGGTTCATCTCCTTTACACCGTGTGGGTTTCAGATTCTGTTAGCTCTGACTGTTGGATGTTCAGAATCCGCTGTCGGCTTTGGTAACTGTTGAGGAGCACGGATTGACCTTTCCAGTTATGGGAGTGATGAAGATTTGAGGAGTAATTTTCTTCTTATAGAATCATGCAGCACAGAAACGGCCCCTTTGTCAACTCCTCCATCCTGACCAGATATCGCAAATTAACCTAGTCCTATTTGCCAACATTTGGCCCATATCCTTCTAAATCCTTCCTGTGCATATACCCATGTCTTTTAAATGTTTTAATTTTACTCACCATAATTCCTCTCGCAGCTCGTTCCATCCATGTCTCGGTTCAAAGCTGTAATCTGCAGTGCGATCTGCTGTTTGTGGATGGAGGGTGTCCCTACGAGGACAGACAAGTGCAACGGCCAGGAGTACATTCTTGGATTCCAAAATATAGGATCGAAATAGAATTTTAAAAATAAATATATACCAAATTAAAAATAAATACCCAATTCCCTCGGACTTCTTAAACATTGAATTTGTCATTACATTCTTGATTCCGCTTCCCTTATCCCACCTGCAAGTAGTTTTTTTTTTCTGAATGAGTACAGAGCTACACACTGAGGATGACTTTCCTTTCTGACTGTGGATATCCACTTAACTGTAAAATATACAATAAACCTGAGCATTCCTTAAACCCTCAGTGGATATGATCCAAATCATTTTCCGTCAAATGACCCTCCACGATTTCCAATGGCTTCCCCCGAATGTTCAGGTTGGATATTATTTATTAGATTCCAGTTCTCCGCCATTCCGATTGGTATAGCTCCCCCACCCCATAATCCGTCTCTTATCCTGGGTGTTCCTGCTTATACTCTGATTATGGAACATTTGCCAGCTGTTGTAACCGCTTATCCTTCTGTTGCTGTCTGCTGGATAAACTGGAGGGTTTTTAAATCTCTCTTTCCTCCAACACAGTTCATAGCTTCACCTGGCGAATCCCAGATGTTCCTTTACCTTCCCCACTTTGACAGTGATCCTGGATTTATTTTTCGGCAATGAAGCTGGGCTGTCCTTAAGCCTGAAACGTCGATTCTCCTGCTCCTCGGATGCTGCCTGACCTGCGGCACTTTTCCAGCAACACATTTTTCAGCTCTGATCTCCAGCATCTGCGGTCCTCACTTTCTCCTCGAAGAGTTTGTCCTCTCAGTGAGGAAGCATTTTGCAGGCGGTAATCATAACTCAAGATTAACAAGGAAAAAGACAAGAATGAGGGGGAAATCAAAGTTCTAAACTGACGGAATAAGATTGGGTGTGATTAGACCGAGAGCAGAGACTTTTAAGTAAATCATGTCAGAGCAGTGGGATGTATTGAAGGTGGAAACCGGGAGTTTACAGGGCCACAATGTTCAATCATAGATAAAAGGTAGTACTCGGAAATGTGTGAACTCTGCATACCAGGGGATTTCTAGGATAAATTCACCGGTAATGCAAAAATTGTTGAAAATTGGAATTCAATCCATGAATATGAGCTGATGCACTTGGCAGGGCACAAAACCAAAGGGGTACAGTATGAATGGTAGAAACCTGGGAAACACTGAATCAGAGGGATCTTGGTGCACATGAAGTTCTTAAAGTAGGAGGACAGGTCGATGAAATGGTTGAGAAGGAATTGGGATTTTTTGGCTTTTAAATGCGAGACACAGAGTTGAGGAGCAGGGACAATATGTTGGCACTGTATAAAATATTGGCTAGACTACAGCTAGAATGTTGGAGTACTTTGATTGTCTGAAAGAAGGTGGAGACTTTCCAAGAAGACTCCAAGGTAGTAAAGCTTTGGGCATGAAGGGAGATTGTATGGACTGGGATTGTTTTCCTTGGAGCAGGGGAGATTGATAGGGGGCATCATTTAAAAGTATATTGTTATAAGGAGCATAGACAGCACAGAAGGAAATATGCTTTCCTCTTTGTGCTCAGGTCAATGACCAGGGGCATAGATACAGAGAGGCAGGGGTTTGAGTTTTCCACCGGAAGTGTTGTGACAATGTGGAACTTACTTCCTGTCAGGGGAGTAGAAGCAGATCCCTCATAGCATAGAACTCTTTAAATGAGCACTTGGAATGTCAGGGTTATGGACCTAATGCTGGAAAACTGGATGGGAATTCTGAGGCAATAGTTTCATGGATTCTATCGAACAAAATGCATTTTTATTTTCTGTGCTGTAAGTCTCTATGTCTCCAAACCTTCTCCAACTCCCAGCTGGACCATTGTCTTTTCAACCAATACTTCCCCCAGAGCCATTGACTCCAACAATGACCCTGACTGCAATTATCCCAAACTCTGTTACCTTACAGGGTATCTTTCATTGTTGCAGCATCTCTGCCAGTTCAGCAACTTTCCCGGTGATGCAGCATTCCATGTCAGTCCCTTTGAAATTGTAGCAACCCCCCCCCCCCCCTCCCAACATTGAGCAAGCCATCCCCAGGCATTTCACACTGTTCATCTGTAGACACTATGCAATGGGTCTTGCCTCACAAGGTATTCCACTGGCTCTGCTGATAGACAGGTTACTCTTCCATCATCTCTGTTGTTTACCTTTTTTTTTCTCAACCCTGAGTTGATTTGATATAATTTATTATTATATTGTCACGTTTACCTTTGTATTATGTGGGAAAAAAAAAACTTGTTTTGCTTGCAGTGCCGCGAATATTCCATGGAAAGACACAAAGGCCATTGGGTGATTGAACAGAGTGAGGGATACAGAGTTACAGCTGCAAGGAAGGTGCACAAGAAGCAAGATCAACATGAGGTTGAAAATTTGAGAGATCCATTCAGAATTCAAATAACTATGGGGATGAAGCTAGTCTTGAGCATAGTGTTCTGTATGTTTATGGTTTTGTATCTCCTGACTGACGGAAAAGATTGGAGGAGAGTTTAACCAGGGTAGGAGGGTCTTTTATGGTGTTGGCTGGCTTTCTGCGGCAACAGAAGTGTATACTCAGTCAATGGATGGAAGGTTGGCTTGTGTATGTTCTAGCCTGTGTTCATAACTCTCTGTAGTTTCTTTCAATTTGGATACCTGTCCACAAGAAATCTTCTGGAACACTGAATTTCCAGTGTATGCCTGGACAGTTTATTTTACTAAAGGTGCCCTGTGGAATCCACCCGAGCTTCTGTACAACACACAGTTTAACTCGACATTTTGCCTTTGTAAACGTCCTGTACATTTTGTACTGAATGATGAACAGCATGTTATTAATTTTTGAAAGCTTGCAGAAATCCACATTGAAAGTAAAGAATCCAGTGTCATTTCACTGCAGTTACCTTCTTGGATGCTATGTGTTGATAACTGAGGAGAATTAGTGCAGCTTTTCCGGGGTTAGCAATGGTATCTTGTTACTGTTACCTCTATCTCCATGCAACCACGATATTGGTTCAACCAACAGGATCTGCCTGTCATTCCCCATCATATTTAAAGATGATTGGGGTTTGTACTTGACCAGATTTACAACAATCTCAACTCCCTTATCTTTCATTGTGCTTGTCCACCTGGAAATCACATTTTAACAGCATGGATTATCACTGCCTAGGATCATCATCCCTTTGTTGTTGAATCACATCTGCCCTGAAACCGATCATAAAAAAAACCTTTTCCCCCTTCCCCAATACACCTTTTCACTTTCATGACAATTTATTTAAATCTGCCCTGTTTTGATATTTCAGCACTCTGATGATTTGTTTTCCTCCTCGTAAATTAATGCAAGGACTCTCTTAAAAGAGTTACAATTTTTTTGTGTGATGACTGGTTGATCTTTATTGCTGTTGTAGCAACAATGCAGATTGCTTGTAAACTTATACAGAAAAGAGTGCTCATTAATATTAAGTCATTTTTCCTTTATCCTTCTGACAGTGAATTGTGTGGCTATCATGATCCTCTCCCAGGGAAAGTGTGGCCTCACTACCTGCACAACACGCTATCTGGTGGCCATGGCAGCAGCAGATCTACTGGTCCTTATCAGTGAGGTCATACTGAAGCAATTTCGTTATTATTATTACCCATTATGTTTCCTGGATATCACTCCTGTGTGCAGTGTTATCAATGTCCTGATCCGTGCATCCATAGACTGTTCTGTCTGGTTCACCATTGCATTCACCTTCGATCGGTTTGTCAGCATTTGTTGCCACAAACTGAAAACCAAATATTGCACTGGGAAAAATGCATCTGTAATTCTCTCAATAACCGGTATTCTGCTTTGTTTAAAAAATGTCCCTTGGTATTTTAGATATGAGCCCAGAAAGATAATCAGGAACATACCATTTTACTGCAGGAATAAGCGAAGCTACTTCACTGACTCTCGCTGGATTGGATTCCGCTCATTTGCTGTGGCTCTAACCCCATTGGGGCCATTCTTTTTCATTGTGTTCCTCAATGTTCTGACAATCGCACGCATTTTATTTAAGTCAAGTCAAGTCCGTAAGGGACTGAGGGGTCAGAGTAAGGAAGGGAAGCAGGTTGACCCCGAGATGAAGAGTAGAATTAAGTCAGTGATTTTACTCTTCACCATATCTGGAAGCTTCATCCTTCTCTGGCTGATATATGTTTTATATATCCTTGATGTCCCGGATCAGTTAAATGATTATGACTATGACATCTTTGAACAAGTTGGGTACATGCTGCGTAATGTAAGTTGCTGCACAAACACCCTTATTTATATGGCAGCTCTGCCCAAGTTCAGAGCTCAGTTCAATAGAGCGGTGAAATATCCAGTTTCCAGAGTTATTGAACTAATTACTGCATAAATCTGACAAAAGATCAAAATCCCGGGGGTGATGGGCAAGTAATGACCATGGAGAACCAAAGTGAATCTTTCTAGAGATGCAAGTCTGTCCGAGAGATCAGAGAAGATGGAATATTTAGCAGACATCAAGAGAACTGAAAGAAGATGAAGATAAGGACATAGGTTTCCCATTCAGGGAGCAGAGGTAATATTTCTGTACTGAAAGAGGGTCACTGGACCTGAAACACGAAATCTGAATTCTCACCCACAGATGCTGCCAAACCCGTGGAGTCTTTGCAACAATTCCTGTTTTGATTTGGTTTAACATATTGGGGACCAGCATAAGTAAGCCCCGGGGTACTGCCCAGAACAAACATCAGTGGGAAAAGGGAAAAAGCCATGATTTGTCCAAGATAACCAGGTGGAAAGTATCAGGAGAAAAGTCTCTGCTTCCTCCTGTATCGGAAGATGTGATCCAGGGTGTTGACTCCAACTATGCTGCTTCGGTGTTCAGCTCTTTCCATCTGAGAAAACAAACATTTCTTTTTCAAAATGAAAATCCACGTAGATGCTGGACTGCTTCTTATGTCAATAAAACAATGTCAATTATTTATATCATTCTAATTTCCACAGCAGTAGCAAGTGCTGGGGGCAGTCTGTTCTCCAGCTGCCTATTGAGAGTGGTCGCGTGATTGGGAGATGGGGAAGATGGAGGCGGAGTGGGGTAATCTAGACAAATTATATCTATAAACATGATGATTGTTAACATTAAGTATCTCAGTCCAAGGAGTCTGTCCACAGGGTTGGGAGAAAAGCTGGAGACAGTTCCAGGAACTGAGTCTGCATTCAGTACAGGGGACAATGTCATCACTTGACAGCAGATCACATACTCCACAGCTTCCCGGGAATTGTCTCAGAAAGTTCCCAATCTCAGTTTTAAATCTGAGTTTTTGGATAACTTCGAACCAAGTCTCAGCATCAAGTGTGTTTGTTTGTGTTTAATTACTGCATCAAGTCACATGCTGTTTAAATCTTCCTATACCCTGTTCTTACACCATTACTGGAAATTTCAAACTCAGACATGTTCATTATGATTTTATTGTCAGTAGGCTTCATGTTACTGGAGTGTCTGCTATCAATTACGTAACTCCGTGTGGTTTCCAACTGAATTTCGCTGTCTCCAGCAACATCAAATTGGTTTCAAATTGGTCTTGCCTTCAAATCTGTATTTTAAAGTTATCTTGCTATCAGATATGTCAATGATTTCACCCAGCCTGAAGCATCCATGAGTGTGCAGGGCCTCTATCTCTGTAAGTACCTCCAATCCGGAAACGTTCCCTGTTTCAGGAATCCTTCCCAACAAGCAGCATTGGTCTGTACAGCCACCTAGTGACTCACTCAGAGTGGAAGAGAGTCATCCTCAATGTGAGAGACCCCAGTGATGCTGTGTGTAGAATGTGTTACAGAGCGATTGTGTGATGGAGGATCCAAAGGGATATTAATATCTTCAATGAAAGGGAAAGTCTGACCGAGAGAGTTTCACAGCAGACTACCTCCCTGTCCTTATCCGGTCTGCTGGAAATAACTGACAGTGTCTCATGTGACCTCCTCCTCATTGACTTCACTATCAGTTACATTTCTGAGACCATAAATCCCTCTGGATAATGATATTAAATCAGGTCTCACTATTTTCAACCGAATCATTCTGTTTGTTATTTCTGTTCCTCCTACAAACGTGAACCACATGTTGTCATTGTACCATCCTCCACCACTTCCTCTGACAGCTCATGAGCTTCACTCGGCAAGTCCCGGGGATGACAGGACTGTCCCATGAGAGGTTGGTTTATCTGGGCATGTATTCAGGACAATGAGAGGGGGAGCTGATGGAAATGTACCCAATTCTAACAGTTGGACAGACTAGATACAGGGGGTGGGCTGTATCCCCTGGGCCGGGTATTCTCAGAACAAGCATCACAGTCTCAGGACATGGGCTCACCCATTTCTAGTAGAGAGGGAGAGAATTATCTTGACACAGAGTGATCAACCTGAGGAATTCTCTCCCACAGAAGGCTGTGGAGCACAGGTTACTGACTATATTCAGGAAAGACATTGATAATGTTTTTTATTACCAGTTAATGACATCACGGGGTTTGGAGTGAAATTGGGAATATAGCAGCGAGATAGTGAGTCAGATATGACCACACTTAATGGGAGAGCAGGCTGGAAGGGCTGAATAGCCTCTTCCTGCTCCTGGTTTCTGTGTTTCTGTCAGTTTAGTGTCGCCCTGAAAATCTCACCCTGAAAAGTATCAGTGATTACATTGGGGAAGCACATCAGGAGCTGTTTTCGTTCACATTCCTGCATCTTGAAAATGTGATTTTCTTTGCAGAGACGATGAACAGTCAGTGTGAGGATCAAAGTGGGCCACAGGATTCCTGATGCTGTCTCAGTGAAACAGTCACAGGAAGGCTTCCTTACTGTCGATGACCAATCGCCTGCAATAAAGACCGACACTTCATGGACCTTCCGGATTGTTCACGGTCCCTGGGTGGGAATGTTCGGTGTGATTTACGGACAAGGTAAATGTAGCAGAAATACACTGAATATCCTCATTTAAACGGAGGGAGTGGGCAGTTATAAAGCACTTTCTGTTTTATATCTTAAGGGTATCCCAAAATGTTTTACAGGGAATCGAACTGTTTTGGAATTTATCCGGCATTGTAGGGAATGGAGGGAATTTTAGAAAAAGGGAGACTTACAGACACTAATAGAGAGCCAGAGCCCCAGGAACAGATACAGGATAAGATTGTCCTGGAGATGTTTCAGAGCTCAATCTGTGACCCACACAAGACTGGGACACCAGTGGGTGGAAGACAATCAGTTATTGGTCATATGGAGAAAGTGTTTTGTTGTCTCTGTGATTGTTATCGATCTAGACTACCACAAGGCCTTTGATAGGGTGTCTCATGGGAGGCTGCTGAGTAAGGGGAAGGCCCATACTGTTCGAGGTGAGCTCCTGGCATGGATTCAGGTTTGGCTGAAGGCAGAGAGGTGAGATAAAAGGTTCTTCTTCAGAATGGCACAAGTGGTGTCCCACAGGGTTCAGTGTTAGGACTGCAACTGTTCACTTTATATATTAATGATCTGGATGAAGGGACTGGGGGAATTCTGGCGAAGTTTGCTGATAAGATGAAGTTAGGTGGACAGACAGGTAGTACTGAGGAGGTGGGGAGGCTGCAGAAAGATTAAGGCAGTTCAGGAGAGTAGTCCAGGAAATGGGTAATGAAATTCAATGTGAACAAATGCGAGGTCTTGCACTTTGAAAAGCAGAATACAGGCATGGACTATTTTTTAAACGGTGAGAAAAGTCCTAAAGCCAAAGTACAAAGGGATCTGGGAGTGCGAGCCCAGGATTCTCTAAAGGTTGACTTGTTGGTTGAATCTGTGGTTAAGAAAGCAAATGTAATGTTGTCATTTATCTCAAGAGGGTTGGAATGTAAAAGCAGCAATGTGCTTCTGAGACTTTATAAAGCTTGTGTTAGGCCCCATTTGGAGTACTGTGTCCAGGTTTGGGCCCCACACCTCAGGAAGGACATACTAACACTGGAGAATGTCCAGCGGAGATTCACACGGATGATCCCTGGAATGGTAGGCCTAACATACAAATGGCTGAGGATTATGGGATTGTATTCATTAGAGATTAGAAGGTTGAGGGGAGAGCAAATAGAAACTTACAAGATAAACATGGCTTAGAAAGGGTGGATGCTGGGAAGTTGTTTCTGTTCGGCGGGGAGACTAGGACCCATGGGCACAGCTTTAAAATTAGAGGGAGTCAATTTGGAATGGAAATGGGAAGACATGGAAGTGATCTCGTAGGGAATTAAGGGCGACAGGGAGAGTGTGGGTAAGTGGGATTGAAACGCCCATCAGCCATGATTCAATGGTGGAATGGACTCAATGGGCTGAATGGCCTTGCTTCCACACTGATGTCTTATTATCTTATGGTCTTATGGTCCCTATCCTGGGAGGACTTCATGGGGGCGATGTAAAGGGAGTTTTGCTCCTCCCCTAACTCCATACTGTACCTGTCTTGGGATTGGTTAATGGGGACAGTGTAGAGGGAGCTTTACTCTGTACCTAATCCCATGCAGACCCATTTTCTGCGAGAGTTTGATGGGGACAGTATCGCGTAATTTAAACAAAACCTAACCTCACGCTGAACACGGCCTGAGTTTCCAAAGTGTTCCAGTCGATTGTTAAGTTACTAGACAATGAGCTTACTCAAACTGAAGCCTTCTCTGTCCCTGCACCCAGATTAACATTGTACCATTTAGTTTAGATTGTCCCTCCTCTAACATCCAAAATACATCAGTTCACATCTCCAGAAGCAACTAAAATATTTTCTCTCTATCTAACCCAGCAGTTCCTGTCATAATTCTCAAACTTATACCATGTTAGATCTTTCTAAATCCCAGTGACACCATCCTGGGCTTGTGTCATTTCCCTGACCATTGAACCCGTGCTGTCCAGCTGTAGTTCTGTGAATCGACGCTGCATTCACTTGCACATGGACTCCCAAGTCCCCACTCGACCGTGCCTTTCCCTGTTTATAAAGTCACTGTCTGTGCTGTGCTAACATGAAATGGCTGCTTTGAATAAACCGAAAATGGCTAACTGACTGACCCTTCTGAAAACATTTATCCTGCTTTGCAGATTAAAACACACCTTACACTTTGTACATTATCACCTCTCGGCCTCCTGCAGATGAAATAAAGCGAGATGTGAACTGATGTATTTTGGATGTTAGAGGAGGGACAATCTAAACTAAATGGTACAATGTTAATCTGGGTGCAGGGACAGAGAAGGCTTCAGTTTGAGTCTGGAGTTCAGTCAGCACAGGAGAGGGGCAAATGAATGAAAAGTGTTTTCCATTCATGTATTCCTGCATTGTGGAAATGTTAATTTACAAATTAAACTGAAAAAGCAAGATATGGAGAACTATGTTACAATGTTTCAATTGATTAAGATGTGGATTCAAGAATCTGTTTAAGGTCAGTGCCCTGAGATAATTAAAAATGTCAGCCGTCTGTCTGACTTTCCAAACTTCAACCATTAAACACGATAGGAATACACAAAAGGTAAGATGACAGGTCTGCTACTGAATTGTAGGTGTGTGGCCTTGTTCAGAATCTGTCAGAGTTTTGGTGTGGAATCAGGTGCATTTTATTCAGAATACAGGCATTTAGCAAGTGTCACACTGACGCACTTTGTGTATTTGAATCTTCATTGACTGCCAGGGCCATTCGTTAACATGTCTCCCTCTGTGCTGTAAGGAACAAACAAACACAAGAAAAAGGAGCTGGAGTCAGGAATTCGGCCCCTCGAGCCTGCTCCGATATTTAATACAGTCATGGCTGAACCCATCTATGAAGTGCTTTGAGAGGTTAGGAACGGCACACATTAACTCCAGCCTCCCAGAATGCCTTGGTACACTATAATTCACCTCCCATCGAAATAGATCCATGAAGACGCCATCTTCCTCTCCTTCACTCATCCCAGGAACGTCTGGATAACAAGGACACCTACGTCAGACCCCTATATATTGACTTTAGCTCTGCCTTGCTCACCATAATGCCAACAAGACTCATCGACACAGTCTGGGCCCTGGGACTCTTTCCTCACTTCTCCAACTGGATCCTCAACTTTCTGACCTGCAGATCAGAATCAATCAGGATGGTTGAGAACACCATTTACAGATTAGCTAATGACACCACCATAGTGGGTAGGATCTCAAACAACGGTGAGACAGAGTACAGGAAAGAGAGCTCAGTGGTATGGTGTAAAGACAACAATCTCTCCCTCATTGTCAGCAAGACAAAGGAACTGGTCATTGACTTCAGGAAGTGGACTGAAGGACAGACCCTGGTCTCTGTCATTGGTGCTGAGGTGGAGGTGATTGAGAGCTTCAAGTTCTGAGGAATTAATATTACCAACAATCAGTCCATCCATGTCAGCTCTACAGCCAAGAAAGCTCATCAATGCCTCTACTTCCTCAGAAGGTGAAGGAAATTTAGCATTTCAGCAATGACACTGACCAATTTTTATATTGCACTGTAGAAAGTACCCTATCCAGGTGTATCACACCTTGGTATGGTACCTACTCTGCCCGTACTGCAAGAAATTACAGAGAGGCATGAACCCAACCCAGTCCATAACACAAATCACATTTCCTTCCATCTGGACTTCCCACTGCTTCAGGAACACTGCCATAATAATCAAAGGTCCCTCCCACCCCTGCAATACTCTCTTCCACCCTTCTTCCATTGGACAGAAGATACAAACGTTTGTAAACGTGTACCAATGGGTTCAGGAGCAGTTTCCTCCCTGCTGTTATCAGATGTGTGACTGGGCCTGTCATATAGTAGAGTTCATCCTTCTCTGCCCCTGTTCTATGGCCACAACACTATATTAACCCGATGTCTTTATATAGGGCATGATTTGTACTGGATATCACGCAGAACAATATTTTTCACTGTTGACTCGGTATATGTGACAATCATAAATCATATCAAATCAAATCAAATCAAAGCTCCTCACCATATGTTTGGGTCTGGTCTGGTCCATAACACCTTAACTGGCTACATGTCATAACTTTCCCATTCATCTGTTTCCCCAGCCCCTCCATTTCTTCGATGTCAAGTCTTTGGAATGTACTTCCTTTAGAGCCTTGGTAAATTTGTGCACTGCATCTTGCAGGCTCTCATTGATTTACAAGAGGCAGAAGGACTGGTTAATACTTATAGACAGTCCCTAATACACTTATTCAAAGGCAGAGCTCATAGGAACAGCGGAATCAAAAATAAACCAGATTTCTTCAGGATTAAACTGCCTTTTACTGCAGAGAACAGAGAGAGCTCCTGAGCAGCTGAAGACTTCGCTGTATCTTGTTTAGGGTCCCGAGCTGTTTAGCTGTCTGAGAACCAATCACATCACTGTTGGCAGGCAAACAGCCTTTGTCATTGGTGAACTAGTGGCCAATTATCAATCAGCTCCTTGTTTCAAACCAAAGTTCCATCTGTGAATAACTCCGTTCATCTCCAACCAGACTTCAATCATTGGGTCACTCTCAGGTGAATCGCTGTCAAAACGTGCAGCAATCTGCCACTCATCGGCTGTTTGTAGGGTCGCTCTTTTCACATTTTAGTCCACAATTAAACTCAAGATTTAAAAAAAGGCTTTGATTTGCAGTCGCCCTGAGAAAACTAAAATGCCATTTCAAAAACGCGTTTACTTGCAAAATACAAGATGCACAAAATTTACAAAAAACTGCAATCTATTTATTCTTTCTCCCTTCTTACAATGTTATGCAATCATAACATTCCTTAAATCTTTTCCATATTCCAGCATCTGCCTCTTGGGACAATCCATCTGAATTCCCATTAAGTTATCCAGTAATGTGTATGACGTTTCCATAAAATGGTGACAACAAAAGATTCGATGGGAACAGTCTTGCATTGTTTATTTGATCCTTTGTAAAGAAGGCCAGTGGATTACAATCAGTGTCATTTAGTATTTCATTGTTCTTTGTTGGATAGACTTCAAAGTGCTGAAGAGCCAACAGTAATCCCAAAGCCCCCTTCCCTATGGGAGAGGATTTTTCCCAATGCCTGGTATTGTTTCTAATAGCACCATCCTCCAGGTTTCACAATTCCTAACTCATCATCCTGGAACAAGACAGCACTTCGCCCCAATTCACCAGGATCAGCGGCCATTTTGATAAGACTGGAAAACTCAGGGATGGCCAAAAGTGATTAATTGATTCAAACTGCTTTCACCTTTCAAAGGTAACCTCGCTCTATGATAACTAAGCCACTTTTTCTTATTTCCATCGCAAATTTTTGAAGGCCCAGCCATCCCACTAAAATAATGGACAACTTTCGTGTAAAGTCAAATATTTCTAAAAAATCTATTAAATTATCATTTAGGTTTAGGAACAAGGAATTCTGTCAGTGTCTTCACTTTTGCTGTCTCCATCAATATCTGTCTGTGTGTTTCTGTGTGTATGCTTTTGTGATTGTATTTGTCTCTCTATGTGCTGCTGTATGTTTCTCTGCACATCTGTGTGTGTGTCTCTGAGTATCTGTATGTATTGACATCTATCTGTCTCTCTCTCTCCCACACACACAAACACGCATCAACATGACCAAAAGCATTGTGTTACTTTAAACGTAAGAGAAATAGACAGAGATACAGATAGAGGCGGGTTTAAGCCCCACTTTAATACATACAATTCCCAAAACAACAGGGAGTCCGCTGCACAGAGATACAGACAGAGAGATACATAAAAATGGAGACACTCACTAATACATACAATGAGACACACACATACTCACACAGACACAGATAGTCAAACAGAGATAGATGGGTAGACACAGACACAAAGACAGAGACAGAAACACACACGATTAGATTAGATTAGATTACAGTGTGGAAACAGGCCCTTCGGCCCAACAAGTCCACACCGCCCCGCCGAAGCGCAACCCACCCATACCCCTACATCTACCCCCTACCTAACACTAGGGGCAATTCACCTGACCTGCACATCTTTGGACTGTGGGAGGAAACCGGAGCACCCGGAGGAAACCCACGCAGACACGGGGAGAATGTGCAAACTCCACACAGTCAGTCGCCTGAGGCAGGAATTGAACCCGGGTCTCTGGTGCTGTGAGGCAGCAGTGCTAACCACTGTGCCACCGTGCCGCCCGGTGCGCACACGCATTCAGAGACACGTGCAAAAAGACAGACAGACACAGTGTGCAGTGAGTGAGAGTCCCCCTGAGTGTAACCATCTGTAACACAGTCTGTGTCCCATCAGCTGATTCCCAGCTTTTACAGATGGAATGTCCAGGAGAAAGTGTCACAGTCACGGGATGTCCCTCAGACCATTGTCAGGGAAGAGGGGAATCTGGTTACAATCTCATGGTCATTTGTACAATTAACAGATCCGTGTAATCACTGGGTGTCCGTCTGTGAAATGGATTGATGATGATGGAGAGGAGTTGTGTTCTCCAGAATTAGGTGGAATAAACTTGCAGTGCAGCTTGTTCAGCACCACAGCTACAAACATCCCCTGTCTCCACCACCGACACTCAGTAGCAGCAGTGTGTACCATAGACAAGATGGACTGGAGAAATTCCCCAAGGTTCCTTCCAGAGCAGCTTCCAGACCCACGGCACTATCATGTGGAATGTTGAACACAGCAGATACACGGGAACACCACCAGGTGACAATTCCACATCAAGACACTCCACACCCTGGCTTGGAAAAACACCTCAGTCCCACAAGTGCCATTGGTTGGAAATCCTGGAACTCCCTCCCTTACATCATCGTGGGTTTATCTGCACCAAATAAATGGCAGCAGTTCAAGGCAATAACTCACCGTCACCTTCACCAGAGCAATTATATCTGAACAATCCGTGGGGACCCAGCGGCAATGAGCCAAACACATGAATGAATCACAAGATAAAGCTCAGTATTTGGGACCCGTGTGCTCCAGGGCTGAGTATCTGAATAAATTGGGTCTATATTCTAAAAAATTAAAAGACAGATTGCCGGTGTCTCAGGGAGTCAGGGGATATGGGGAGTGGATAGGAAACCGGATTTGAAATCTGAAACCAGCTCTGATTGGATTGACTGCCAGAACAGACTGAAGAGTTTAAACAGGCTGTATAGTCTCCTCCTGCTCACATTTCCTGAGCTCTTAGATGTTTAATTAACCAAATTCCCGATCCCTTTGGATTTGGTTCAGAACTGATGGCTTCTGATTGGATTAGATGAGATTCCCTCCAGTGTGGAACCAGGCCCTTTAGCCCAACCAGTCCACCCCGACCCTCTGAAGAGTAACCCCCCCCCCCCCTCCCCAGACCCATTCCCCTCTGAGTAATCACTATGTCTAATTTAGGAAGGCCAATTCACCTAACCTGCACATTTTTGGCCTGTGGAAAGAAGCCAGAGCACCCGGAAGAAACCCACACAAACATGGAGAGAATGTGCAAACTCCACACAGACAGTCGCCCGAGGCTGGAATTGAACCTGGGACCCTGGTGTTAACCACTGAGCCACCTTGCCACCCAAATTCTGGTGCTGTCAGACCTGCTGAGCTTCCCCAGCCATTTCTTGTTTGGATTTCAGCCCCAATCCAGTTGGTGATGATCCACGGCCTTGTTAAGTGTGTTTGGGAACGGGGAGGGAGCTGGGTGCAGGGGGATGGTGGGATAGTGGTGAATGTAGCTGCCTTCCAAGCAGTTGACCTGGTTTCGATTCCCACCCATCGCAGTGTTGTGGTTTGGAAGCAGTCCTTTAAAGGAAAGGCACCGGAATTATACCGGATCTGTCCGATTGCTCCTTGCTTTTCCTGGCGATGGCACCGGGATAAAACCGGATCTGTCAGATTGCTCCTTGCTTTTCCTGGCGATGGTTCCTGTGAATTGCAGTGTGGAACCGGGCAGCATTGCTCGGCATCTCGGAAGCTTTCCCCTCTGCACCTTCCCATTTCTTATTGAAATATTGGTTACAGCACAAGGATGGGTTTGTTTTGTTCGAAAAGTGAGAGACTGTTCCCATCAGGAACCTGAAATAATTACAGAAGCCGCTGGAAACACTGAACAGTTCCAACAGCTTCTGTAGTGGTGGGGAGGGAGGGTTAATGTGTCAAATCTGCACAAGGATAAAATAAACTCCAGCCACAAAACACTCAGAGTTCCTAAGTTTTACAAACATCTGTATTACAATATTCTGAACCATCAATTTCCCTTAAACCCTTCCAATGCGGAATAGCATCTTTCTGACTCTCACTTTGAGAGATGTCCCTCAGTGAGCTCCTCCACCATTCTTTCCATTTCACTGGGGACCCACTATCCACAGTCTCCAATCAAATGACCTGAACTCAGGCACACAGAGATCTTAAAGAGTGACACAATGCAGATAGGAAGTTGATTTCATTTCTGTTTCTGAGTCCAATCTTCACTCAGTGAGACAGAGTCAGGTATTCAAGGCTCAAACAAGAGCTGGATTCTGCTTCTGGTGATTGTCTTCATTCAGTGAGAAGGAGGGCCGTGGGCCGGAAGGAGCTCATCATTGTGTTTCGGGTTGTCTGCTCAGTCTGCAGCATTGCAGGCCATGGGAGCAGGGCAGTGGGAAAGGTACCTCGTGTGGACTGCAAGAGGACTTTCAACACATTGTTCCAGGCCAGTTACAGTGCTCCAGGAATTCTGAATGAGGATCGGAAAAATGCATTGATTGAAGGAGGAGAATCAGGAAAACAGGATAAAGCTGATGAAATCAGCAGGATTTCTCGGTCTAACTCTGTGCCATACTTTATTTTCTGCTTCATAAATCTACAATCCGGAGCTCAACCCACTCAGAGCAATATAAGCTCAGAAACAAATCATTCAGTCCAACACATCCATGCTGAACTGATATATCCGATGTCAATCTCATCCTATTTGTCAGAATTTGGCCCATGTTCCTCTGAACCCTTTTTAATTCCTACCCCCACCCAGATACCTTTTAAATGTTGTAATTGTACCAGCCTCCACTACTTCCTCTGGCAGCTCATGCACACAGTGCCCTCTGCGTGAAAAAATGTTCCCCTCCGGTCCCTTTTATGTTTCCCCTCTCAACTTTAACATATGCCATCTGCTTCTGGACTCACCACCACAGAGAAATCACCTTGCCTTTTTACCCTATTGAGGACCTTCATGATTTTGTGAACCTCTATGAGGTTACCCCTCAACCACTGACGCTCCAGGGATAATAGCCTCAACCTATACAGTCTTACCCTCCAGCACAAACCCTCCAACCTTGGCAACATCCTTGTAAATCTTTTCTGAACCCTTTAAAGTTTCACAACACCCTTCTAATAGGAGGGAGTCCAGAATTGCACATTATATACCAAAAGTGGCCGAACCAATACTGCAACATGACCTCCCAACCCCTTTACACAATTAACTGAGCAATAAAGACAAAAATGCCAAACGCCTTCTTCAATATTCTATCGAAATGTTAATCCACTTTTAACGACCTATGAAGCTGCACTCCAGGTCTATTTGATTAGCAACAATCCGAGTACCTTGTCCATTAAGTGTGTAAGTCCTGTTCTCTTTTGCTTCTCCAAAATGCAGCACCTCAGACTTATCTAAATTAATCTCCATCTTCCACTCCTCAGCTCATTGGCCCATCTGATCGAGATCCTGTTGTAATCTGAGATAATCATCTTCACTGTCCTCCACACCTCCAATTTTACTGTCATCTGCAAACTTACTAACCATTCGTCCTATGGTCACATCCAAATCATTTATATAAATGACAAAACAACAGTGGACCCAGCACCGATCCTTGTGGCACACCGCTGGTCACAGGCCTCCAGTCTGAAAAGCAAACCTTCACTTCCACCCTCTGTATTCTACCTTCAATAAAAGGAAGTGTTGCAAGCATCAGTTAACTGGAGATTCAGATCAGTGCATCACTAAATGAAAAACAAATGCAGGGTATTATTAATTGGAGAATTCATGCAGGTGCCATTTAAATTCGAAGTGGGAGAACGGGGGCAGGATAACACTCAGTGGAAGAATTGGTGCAGTTCCAGGACATGCGCAGGATAGGGAAATGGAGGAAATAGCCATAAATAGAGTCATACAATCATAGAGATTTACAACACACAAACAGATCCTTCGGTCCAACTTGTCCAAGCCTCAATTAAAGAATTCTGGGGTTGCTCCACTAAATTGGAGAATCACTGCAAGGAACTGCTTACTGGGAGAATTGGGGAAGGGCTTATCGAAATGTGAGAATTGTAACAGGGCATCAGATAATGGGAGAATTGGTGCAGTGTAACACTAAATGGGAGAATACGGGCAGGACAATACTTGATGGGAGATTTAGAGTTGGACACTCCTAAATTGTTCGAGGACATCAGTCAGTATGAGGAGTGGTGTAAGGCAACACTGTGAGGAGAACTTGTTCCGGACTTCAGTAATTGGGGAAAGTGGTGCTCAGCAACACTGAATTGGAGAATTGGTGTGGGGTATCACTAAATGAAAGACCTGGTGCAGGGTGCCGAAAACTTCGAGAATTGGAGCAAATGGGAGGACACTGGCAGTGAATCAGTAAATAGGCAAACGTTGCAAAGGATTAGTGTTCCAGATTCAATACAGTGCACCACGACATGGGAGCATTGGTGCGGATCACCACTAAAGGGAGCATATATGTAGGATCGATAATTTGTAGATATGATGCAGGGATCGCAAAGATTAGAGAATTCTGGCAGCAGACTTGTAACTTGGAGAAGTGTTGGAGAGGAATAAAAAAATGGAAGACCTGGTGCACAGTGGAGCTAAAATACAAAATGGGTGCATGGCACCAGTAAATGGGAGAATTAGTGTAGCGCACCTTTAAATGGTAAACCGGGCAAGGGCATCTGTAAATGGAAGAGTTAGTACAAGGGGATGAGTAAATGGGTAATGTGTGAGAATCAATAAATGGGAGATTCGGTGTATAGTGCCATTACTTTGGAAAACTGATGGGAGTGTTAATATATTAGAAAATTGGAGCACAGCTTGTCTAAATTGGGGAATAGGGGCAGGGAATCAATAAAAAGTGTTGCAAGTATCGGTAAATTGGAGATTCAGATCAGTGCATCACTAAGTGACAACAATTCAGCAGGGCACTCGTACGTGGAAGAAGTGTTTCAGGGAACAGTTAAATGGAAGGAATTGATGCATGGCCAATTCACCTGACCTGCACATCTTTGGAGTGTGGGAGGAAACCGGAGCACCCGGAGGAAACCCACGCAGACACGGGGAGAACGTACAAACTCCACACAGTCAGTCGCCTGAGGCGGGAATTGAACCCGGGTCTCTGGCGCTGTGAGGCAGCAGTGCCACCGTGCCGCCCAATTGTTCAGGGTAATACTCAAAGGGAGAGTTGGTGCAGTTTCAGGATTTGTGCAGGATTGGTAAATGGGAGAAATGGTGTAGAGCAGCGGAGTCATAAACAGAGTCATACAATCATAGAGATGTACAACATGGAAACGGACACTTCAGTCCAACTTGTCTATGGGTCAATTGTAGAATACTGGCAGCGCTCCACGAAATTGGAGAATCATTCTCAGGAACTACTAAACGGAAGGATTGGGAAAGGGCTTATCGAAATAAGAGAATTTGGAACGGGGAATCTGATAATGGCAAATTGGTGCAGTTAGCACCAAATGGAAGAGTTTCAGTTGAGCAGTAAATGGGAGAATTGGGGCAGGACATTACCTCTTGGAAATTTAGAGTAGCGCACCCCTAAATGGGGCGAGGACATCAGTCAGTATGAGGATTGGTGTAAGGCCAAACTGAATGGAGAACTTGTTCAGGGCGTCAGTAATTGGGGGAAATGGTGCTAAACAACACGGAGTTGGAGAATAGGTGCGGGCCATCAGTAAATGAGAGACCTGGTGCACAGTGGAGCTAAATTAGAGAATTGGTGCATGGCAACAGTAAATGGGAGAATTAGAGTAGCGCACCCTTAAATGGTAGAATCGGGCTCGGGCATCAGTAAATGGAAGGATTGGTACAGGGATATGAGTAAATGGGAGATTTGGTGGGAAACAATAAATGGGAGATTCGGTGCACAGTGCAGTTACATTAGAAAATTGATGGGAGTGCCAATATATTGGAAAATTGGAGCAGAGCATGTCTAAATTGGGGAATAGGGGCCAGGGAGTGAATCAATAAAAAGAAGAAATGTTGCAAGCTTCGGGAAATTGGAGAGTCACTAAATGAAAAAAAAAATTAGCAGGGCACCCGTACGTGGAAGATGTGTATCAGGGAACAACTAAATGGAAGGAATTGATGCATAACAACAATAATTGGAGAATTTATGCAGGTGCCATTAACTTCTCAGTGGGAGACCTGGGGCAGGATAACACTCAATGGGAGAGTTGATGCAGTTCCCGGATTTGTGTGGGATTGGTAAATGGGAGAGTTGGTGCAGGGAAGCAGACCCCTAAATAGAGCCTTAGAGATGTACAACAGCTATATCTCCCACAACAGTGACTACACCTCACAAGGACTTCCGTTGCTATGAATGTGTGAAAATACATTTATAAATACAAATCAAGCCTTTACAATGAATTAAAGACCCAAGACCAGGGCAGGAAATGGATCTCCATCGGTCTCATCTCACCGGAGAGAAATCAGGAGGTAAAAACTGTGTTTTTGATGTGATTGATACCTGAACAATTAAACACCAGTTCAATTAAAGAGGTAATTCACATCCAGTGAAGTAAACTATTGCTAACAGAATAAACACAGTTCAGTTCTGGTTGCAATAACAGCAGAATACTATCACATGTGACCTCACTGGAATGTTCACTTGCACATGGACTCCCAAGTCCCCACTCGACCGTGCCTTTCCCTGTTTATAAAGTCACTGTCAGTGCTGAGCTAACATGAAATGGCTCCTTTGAACAAACCTAAAATGGCTAACTGACTGACATTTCTGAAAACATTTGTCCTGCTTTGCAGATTAAAACACACCTTACACTTTGTACATTATCACCTCTCGGCCTCCTGCAGATGAAATAAAGCGAGATGTGAACCGATGTATTTTGGATGTTAGAGGAGGGACAATCTAAACTAAATGGTACAATGTTAATCTGGGTGTAGGGACAGAGAAGGCTTCAGTTTGAGTCTGGAGTTCAGTCAGCACAGGAGAGGGGCAAATCAATGAAAAGCCTTTCCATTCATGTATTCCTGCATTGTGGAAATGTTAATTTACAAATTAAACTGCAAATGCAGTATATGGAGAACTATGTTACAAGTTTCAATTGATTAAGATGGGATTCAAGAATATGTTTAAAGTAAGTGCCCTGAGATAATTAAAAATGTCAGCGGTCTGTCTGACTTTCCAAATTTCAACCATTAAACACGATAGGAATACACAAAAGGTAACATGACAGGTTTTCCTACTGAATTGTAGGTGTGTGGCCTTGTTCAGAATCTGTCAGAGTTTTGGCGTGGAATTTGGTGCATCTTATCCAGAACACAGGCATTTATCAAGTGTCACACTGTCGCACTTTGTGTATTTGAATCTTCATTGACTGCCAGGGCCATTCGTTAACATGTCTCCCTTTGTGCTGTAAGGAACAAACAAACTCAAGAAAAAGGAGCTGGAGTCAGGAATTCGGCCCCTCGAGCCTGCTCCGATATTTAATACAGTCATGGCTGAACCCATCTATGAAGTGCTTTGAGAGGTTAGGAACGGCACACATTAACTCCAGCCTCCCAGAATGCCTTGGTCCACTATAATTCACCTCCCATCGAAATAGATCCATGAAGATGCCATCTTCCTCTCCTTCACTCATCCCAGGAACGTCTGGATAACAAGGACACCTACGTCAGACCCCTATATATTGACTTTAGCTCTGCCTTGCTCACCATAATGCCAACAAGACTCATCGACACAGTCTGGGCCCTGGGACTCTTTCCTCACTTCTCCAACTGGATCCTCAACTTTCTGACCTGCAGATCAGAATCAATCAGGATGGTTGAGAACACCTCCTCTATGATAATCCACAATACTGGTGCCCTGCCAGGCTGTGTACTCAGACTCCTTCTATATTTCTTACCCTCTCATGTCTGTATGGCTAAATTCAGCTCCAACTCCATTTACAGATTAGCTAATGACATCACCATAGTGGGTAGGATCTCAAACAACAGTGAGACAGAGTACAGGAAAGCGAGCTCAGTGGTATGGTGTAAAGACAACAATCTCTCCCTCAATGTCAGCAAGACAAAGGAACTGGTCATTGACTTCAGGAAGTGGACTGAAGGACAGACCCTGGTCTCTGTCATTGGTGCTGAGGTGGAGGTGATTGAGAGCTTCAAGTTTTGAGTAATTAATATTACCAACAATCAGTCCATCCATGTCAGCTCTACAGCCAAGAAAGCTCATCAATGCCTCTATCTCCTCAGAAGGTGAAGGAAATTTAGCATTTCAGCAATGACTCTGACCAATTTCTTTATTGCACTGTAGAAAGCATCCTATCCAGGTGCATCACACCTTGGTATGGTACCTGCTCTGCCCATACTGCATGAAATTACAGAGAGGCATGAACCCAACTCAGTCCATCACCCAAATCATATTTCCTTCCATCTGACACGGTCTCGACTTCCCACTGCTTCAGGAAAGCAGCCGTCAAAATCAAAGGTCCCTCCCACTCCTGCAATACTCTCATCCACCTTCTTCCATTGGACAGAAGAAACAAACGTTTGTAAACATGTACCACTAAGTTCAGGAGCAGTTTCCCCCCTGCTGTTATCAGACGTATGACTGGGCCTGTCATATATTAGAGTTCACCCTTCTCTGCACCTGTTCTATGGCCACACCACTATATTAACCCGATGTCCTTACATAAGGTATAATTTATACCGGATATCACGCAAAACAGTATTTTTCACTGTGTCTCGGTATATGTGACAATCATAAATCATATCAATTCAAATCAAATCAAAGCTCCTCACCATATGTTTGGGTCTGGTCTGGTCCATAACACCTTAACTGGCTTCATGTCATAACCTTCCCATTCATCTGTTTGAGGCCATTCATGATTTTGTGAACCTCTATAACCACTGACGCTCCAGGGATCATAGCCCCAACCTATACAGTCTTAACCTCCAGCACAAACCCTCCAACTTTGGCAACATCCTTGTAAATCTTTTCTGAAACCTTTAAAGTTTCACAACACCCTTCTTATAGGAGGGAGTCCAGAATTGCACTATATACCAAAAGTGGCCGAACCAATACTGCAACATGACCTCCCAACTCCTTTACATAATTAACTGAGCAATAAAGACAAAAATGACAAACGCCTTCTTCACTATCCTGTCAAAATGTTAACCCACCTTCAACGATCTATGAAGCTGCACTCCAGGTCTATTTGTTTAGCAACATCCCTAGTACCTTGCCATTCAGTGTATAAGTCCTGATCTCTTTTGCTTTTCCAAAATGGAGCACCTCACATTTATCTAAATTAATCTCCATCTGCCACTCCTCAGCCCATTGGCCCATCTGATCAAGATCCCGTTGTCCTCTGGGATAACCATCTTCACTGTCCTCGACACGTCCAATTTTACTATCATCTGTAAACTTACTAACCATTCGTCCTATGGTCACATCCAAATCATTTATATAAATGACAAAACAACAGTGGACCTAGCACCGATCCTTGTGGCACACCGCTGGTCACAGGCCTCCACAACCCTCCCCCACTACCCTCTGTCTTCTACCTTCGAGCCAGTTCTCTACCCAAAGGGTAATTCTACTGCCCCAACATACAAATTTGACAATATGACACCAGTCTCAAAAGTCCAACAAGAATCTATTCCTGATGACAACAGGCGGGTCAGTTTGCCACCGGTGCTGTTTACACTTGGAATATACCTGGAGCAGAACAACACAAACCCAACTGGAGAGGGTGGCTCTGTATAAGGAGAGTCAGTGTGGAGTTAAAATTCAACAAATGTGATGAAATAAAATCAAAGATGAATGAAGGTAAGGCCCTCCAATCTGTTTCACAACTTATGACATAAGAGGCTGGATAAAAACTGAAGTTATTGTGATAAATGGCTCAAGCTCACCATGGAGAATTAATGTGCTCGGACAGCAAAATGCTGAGTGAGCATAACTTACTGCAACTTGCAAACGGCAGAATTAAAATCCAATTTGCTTTCTTACTGTAAGGATGAATATTTTAATCATGTTGTTCTCTATATACGAATGATACAGATGGTCATTTATTACCGAGACAGAAAAGACAATCAATATGTTCTTTGACATCTAACTTGGATTTGGAGAAGATACTGAGGATGATACTGGCCAACAGGATTGTTTGTACAGACAGGCGAATAATAATGTCACCAGGAAATAGCAGAAGGTTGTGGAGGGAAATGAACAGACTGAAGCCCGCTGTGATGGAGTTTGGTATAAAAGGCTAAAGAGAGACAAACCCGACCGAACTACAGAGTGTGAAATGTGAACATGGATAGAGTTACCTTGGTGTTCATGTGCACAGGTCTTTTACTGTGACAAGATCTGCTGAAGGGGGAAATAGAAAACATGTGGGATCTTAAGTATCACAAATGACCCATTGAGTAAGGAGAAAGAAAATACATAAAGGGAAACCCCTGCTGTTCCTGGGGATCTGAAATCTAACCTCAGCAGGTCGGGCAGCATCTGTGAGAAGGGAACCAGAACCCATTTCTCCCACAGCAGTCTGCAAGGCCCCAAGGGAGCTCCCTGATCTGATTGGCTCTGTGCTAATTAACACTGCACACAGATATTAATCCAGTGGGTCAGCTTCTTAGTTAAACAGTGAGTTCCTGATAGTGATGAGGCAGACCCTTGTGTGTTGTTCACACCTACACGGTCAGTAAAATGGTATCCTGCCTGTCCCATTGCAATCTCAGCTTCAGCTCTGACCATATTTCCTGAAACCCAGCATGGGGAGGAAACACTGCCTCCTGGTCTTAGGTTCTTTGCTGTAGGAAAATGGGTCACTTCCTGTGATCTCCCTCTGATAACGACATTGCTTTTAGTTTCTCTCACTTGATTGGCTTTCTGTTCCTTCTGGTTTCATGGTCTAGTCACACTTCCCAAAGCTGAGGCTCCTGCTAAATGGTAGAATCGGGCTCGGGCATCAGTCAATGGAAGAATTAGTACAGTGGTATGAGTAAATGGGAGATTTGGTGGGAATCAATAAATGGGAGAATTCAGTGCACAGTGCCATTACATTAGAAAATTGTTGGGAATGCCAATATATGAGAGAATTGGAGCAGAGCATGTCTTAATAGGAGAATAGGGGCCAGGGAGTCAATAAAAAGAAGAAATGTTGCATGCATCAGTTAATTGGAGATTCAGTTCAGTGCATCACTATATGAAAAAAATGCAGGTCGTCAATAATTGGAGAATTCATGCAAGTGCCATTAAATTCGAAGTGGGAGAACGGGGGCAGGATAACACTCAATGGGAGAGTTGGTGCAGTTCCAGTATTTGTGCAGGATTGGAAAATGGGAGAAATACCCATAAATGGAGTCATACAATCATAGAGATTGATAACACAGAAACAGGTCCTTCGTTCTAACTTGTCCATGCCTCAAAGAATTCTGGCAGCGCTCCACTAAATTGGAGAACCATTGCAAGGAACTACTTACTGGGAGAATTGGGGAAGGGCTTGTCGAAATGTGGGAAATGTAACGCTGCATCAGATAATGGAAGAATTGGTGCAGTGTAACACTAAATGGGAGAATCGGGGCAGGAAAACACTTGAGAGATTTAGAGTAGGGCACTGCTAAATTGTTTGAGGACATCAGTCAATATGAGGATCGGTGTCAGGCAACACTGTGAGGAGAACTGGTTCAGGACATCAGTAATTGGGGGAAATAGTGCTGAGCAACACTGAATTGGAGGATTGGTGTGGGGCATCAGTAAATGAAAGACCGGGTGCAGGGTACTGATAACTTTGAGAATTGGAGCAAATGGGAGAACACGGGCAGTGAATCAGTAAATAGGACAAATGTTGGAAAGGATTAGTGGCCCAGATTCAATACAGTGTACCACAAAATGGGGGAGTTGGTGCAGTTCACCACAAAATGGAGAATATGTGTAGCACCGGGAATTTAGAGATTTGATGCAGTGATCACCAAGATGAATAAATGGGAGAGAAATACTGAATGGAAGACCTGGTGCACAGTGGGGCTAAATTCGAGAGTACGTCCATGGCACCAGGAAATGGGAGAATTAGAGTAGCGCCCCCTTTAATGGTAGAATCGGGTTCGGGCATCAGTAAATGGGAGAATTAGTACAAGGATATGAGTAAATGGGAGATTTAGTGGATTCAATAAATGGGAGATCTGGTGCACAGTGCCATTACACTAGGAAATAGGTGGGAGTGTCACTATATTGGAAAATTGGAGCAGAGCATGTCTAAATTGGGGAATAGGGTCCAGGGAATCAATGAAAAGAAATGTTGAAAGCATTGGTAAATTGGAAAGTCAGTTCAGTATATCACCAAATGAAAAAAAATTCAGTAGGGCACCCGTACGTGAAAGACAAATAATCAGGGAATGACTGGAAGGAATTGATGTCGGGCAACAATAATTGGAGAATTCATGCAGGGGTGCCATTAAATTCTAAGTGGAAGGACTGGGGCAGGATAACCTCAATGGGTGAGTTGGTGAAATTCCCGAATTAGTGCAGGAATGGTAAATGGGATATTTCGTGCAGGGAAGCGGAGCACTAATTAGAGCCTTCGAGATGCACAGCACGGAAACAGACCCTTCGTGTCCAACTTGTCCACGCCTAAATTTAAGAATGCTGGCAGCTCTCCACTGAATTGGAGAATCATTGCAAGAACTTACTAAATGGAAAACTTGGGAAAGGGCTTATCGAAATGTGAGAATTTGCATCAGGGCATCAGATAATTGGTGAATTAATGCAGTTCGGCACGAAGTGGGTGAGTTATGCTGCGTTGCACTAAATGGGAGAATTGGGGCAGGACACTACCTTGTGAGAGATTTCGATTATAGCACCCCTAAATTGGGCGAGGGCATCAGTCAGTATGAGGATTGGTGTGAGGCACCACTGAGTGGAGAACTTGTTCAGGACATCAGGAATTGGGGGGAAAGGTGCAGGGTACTGATAACTTCGAGAATTGGAGCAAATGGGAGAACACGGGCAGTGAAACACTAAATAGGACAAATATTGCAAAGGATTAGTGGTCGAGATTCAATACAGTGTACCACGAAATGGGGGAGTCGGTGCTGTTCACCACTAAAGGGAAGAAATGTGTAGGATCTGTAATTTGGAGATATGATGCAGGGATCGCCAAGATTAGAGAAGTCTGGCAGCGGAATACTAAATGGGAGAATTGTTCCAGGGAAATACTGAATGGAAGAACTGGTGCACAGTGGAGCTAAATTAGAGATTGTGCGCATGGCACCAGTAAATGGGACAATTAGAGTCGGGCTCCACTTCCCTGCACCAATTCTCCCATTTACCAATCCTGCATTAATTCGGGAATTTCACCCACTCACCCATTGAGGTTACCCTGCCCCACTCCTGCACTGTAATAGTGCACCAGATCTCCCATTTACTGCTTTCACCAAATCTCCCATTTACTCATATCCCAGTACTAATTCTCCCATTTACTGGTGCCTGAGCCCGATTCTACCATTTAAGGGTGCGCTACTCTAATTCTCCCATTTACTGTTGCCATGCACCAACTCTCTCATATAGTTCCATTGTGCAGCAGGTCTCTCATTTACAGATGGCCCGCACCAATTCTCCAATTCAGTGTTGCTGAGCACCATTCCCCCCAGTTGCTGATGTTCTGAATAAGTTCTCCACTCAGTGTTGCCTCACTCCAGTTCTCATACTGACTGATACCCTCACCCAATTTAGGGGTGCGCTACTCTAAATCTTCCAAAATGCATTGTCCGGCCCCAATTCTCCCATTTCGTGCAACTTAGCATAACTCACCCATTTAGTGCTGAACTTCACTAATTCACCCATTATTTGATGCTCTGATGCAAATTCTCACATTTCGATAAGCCCTTTCCCAAATTTTTCCATTTAGTGGTTCCTTGTAATGATTCTCCAATTTAGTGGCGAGCTGCCAGGATTCTTAAATTGAGCCGTGGACAAGTTGGATCGAAGGGTCTGTTTCCATGCTGTACATCTCTAAGGCTGTAATTACTGCTCCGCTTCCCTGCACCAATTCTCCCATTTACCAATCCTGCACTAATTCGGGAATTTCACCAACTCACCCATTGAGGTTATCCTGCCCCAGTCCTCCCACTTAGAATTTAATGGCACCTGCATGAATTCTCCAATTATTGTTGCCCTGCATCATTTAGTTGTTCCCTGATACACATCTTCCACGTACGGATGCCCTGCTGATTTTTTTTTCATTTAGTGATGCACTGAACTGAATCTCCAATTTACCGATGTTTGCAACATTTCTTCTTTTTATTGATCCCCTGGCCCCTATTCCCCAATTTAGACATGCTCTGCTACACTTTTCTCATATATTGGCACTCACCCCAGTTTTCCAATTTCCAACTTACTGGTGCCTGAGCCCGATTCTACCATTTAAGGGTGTTTCTCCCGTTTACTGTCGCCATACTCCCATTCTCTAATTGAGCTCCACTGTGCACCAGTTCTTCCATTCAGTATTTCCCTGCAACAATTCTCCCATTTAGTCGACCGCTGACAGAATTCCGTAATCTTGCCAATCCCTGCATCAAATCTCCAAATTACCGATCCTACACATATCTCCCATTTAGTGGTGAACGGCACCAACTCCCCCATTTCATGGTGCACTGTATTGAATTTCGAACACTAATCCTTTGCAACTTTTTTCCTATTTACTAATTCACTGCCCGGTGTCTCCCATTTGCTCCAATTCTCGAAGTTATTATCACCCTGTACCAGGTCTCTCATTTACTGATACCCCACACCAATTCTCCAATTCAGTGTTGCTTAGCACCATTTCCACCAATTACTGACGTCCTGAACAAGTTCTCCATTCAGTTTTGTCTTACACCAATCCTTAAATTGAGTGATGCCCTTGCCCAATTTACCGGTTCCCTACTCTAAGTCTCCCAAAAGGTATTGTCCTGCCTCAATTCTCCCATTTACTGCAACACAGCATAACCCACCCATTTAGTGCTGAACTGCACTAATTCTCCCATTATCTGATGCCCTGTTGCAAACTTTTACATTTCGATAAGCTCTTTCCCAATTGTTTCCACTTCGTAGTTCCTTCCAATAATTATCCAATTTCGTGGAGAGCTGCCAGAATTCTTAAATTTAGGCATGGACAAGTCGGACTGAAGGGTCTATTTTCGTGCTGTACATCTCTAAGGCTGTAATTAGTGCTCCGCTTCCCTGCACCAATTCTCCCATTTTCCAATCCTGCTCTAATTCGGGAAGTTCACCAACTCACCCATTGAGGTTATCCTGCCCCAGTCCTCACACTTAGAATTTAATGGCACCTACATGAATTCTCAAATTATTGTTGCCCTACATCAATTCCTTACATTTAAATGTTCCCTGAAACACTTCTTCCACGTACAGATGCCCTGCTGATTTTTAAATTTCATTTAGTGATGCACTGAACTGAATCTCCAATTTACCGATGCTTGGAACATTTCTTCTTTTTTATTGATTCCCTGACCCCTATTCCCCAATTTAGACATGCTCTGCTCCAATTTTCCAATACATTGGCACTCCCATCAATTTTCTAAAGTAATGGCAATGTGCACCAGATCTCCCATTTATTGTTTCATACCAAATCTCCCATTTACTCATATCCCTGTACTAATTCTCCCATTTACTGATGCCCGAGCCCGATTCTACCATTTAAGGGTGCGCTACTCTAATTCTCCCATTTACTGTTGCCATGCACCAATTCTCTAATTTAGCTCCACTGTGCACCAGGTCTCTCAGTTACTGATGTCCCGCATCAATTCTCCAATTCAGTGTTGCTTAGCACCTTTTCCCCAATTACTGATGTCCTGAACAAGTCTTCCATTCAGTTGTGCCTTACACCAATCGTTATGTTGACTCTTGCCCTCGCCCAATTCAGCGGTGCCGTACTCTCATTCCCGCATCAAGTCTTGTCCTGCCCCAAGTTTCCCATTTGGTGCTAAATGCATCAATTCTCTAGTTATCGCATGCCCTTTTCCAAATTCTCTAAATTCGATCAGCCCTTGCCCAATTCTCCCATTTAGTAGTTCCTTGGAATGATTATCCCCTCTCGTGGAGCGCTACCAGAATTCTAAAACTGAGTTATAGACAAGTTGGACTGAAGTGTCTGTTTCCATGGTGTACATCTCTATGACTGTACGACTGTTTATGACTCTGCTGCTCTGCACCATTTCTCCCATTTACCAATCCTGCACAAATCCTGAAACTGCACCAACTCTCCCTTTGAGTATTATCCTGCCCAATATAATGGCACCTGCATGAATTCTCCAATTATTGTTGCCCTGCGTCAATTCCTTCCATTTAATTGTTCCCTGAAACACTTCTTCCACGTATGGGTGCCCTGCTGAATTCCTTTCATTTAGTGATGCACTGAACTGAATCTCCAACTTACCAATACTTGTAATATTTTTCTTTTTATTGATTCCCTGGCCCAATTCCCCAATTTTGGTGCACAGTGCCATTACTTTGGAAAACTGGTGTGAGTGTCAAGATATTAGAAAATTCAAGCAAAGCATTTTGAATGTCCCATTTATTGATTCCCACCAAATCTCCCATTTACACATGTCCCTGTACTAATTCTTCCATTTACTGGTGCCTGAGCCTGATTCTACCATTTAAGGGTGCGCTACCCTAATTCTCCCATTTCCTGGTGCCATACACCCATTCTCTAATTTAGCTCCACTGTGCACCAGTTCTTCCATTTAGAATTTCTCTGCAACAATTCTCTCATTTAGAAACTGGCTGCCAGAATTCTCTAATCTTGGCGATCCCTGCATCAAATCTCAAAATTACAGATCCTACACATATCTTCCCTTTAGTGGTGAACAGCACCAACTCCCCCATTTCGTGGTACACTGTATTGAATCTCGAACACTAATCCTTTGCAGCATTTGTCCTATTTACTGATTCACTGCCCGTGTTCTCCCATTTGCTCCAATTCTCGAAGTTATCAGCACCCTGCACCAGATCTTTCATTTACTGATGCCCGACACCAATTCTCCAATTCAGTGTTGCTGAGCACCACTTCCCCCAATTAGTGAAGTCCTGAACCAGTTCTCGTCACAGTGTTGCCTTACACCAATCTTCATATTGACTGAGGCACTTGAATGCTTTTTGGGTGGCCTACTCTAAATCTCCCATCAACTATTGTCTTGCCCGAATTCTCCCATCTAGTGTTACACTGCCCCAATTCTCCCATTATCTGATGCCTTGTTACATTTCTCACATTTCGATAAGCCCTTGCCTATTTCTCCCATTAAGTAGTTCCATGATTCTTCAATTTACTGGAGTGCTGCCAGAATTCTGAAATTGAGTCATGGACAAGTTGGACCGAAGGATCTGTTTCTGTGTTGTAAATGTCTATGATTGTATGACTCCATTTATGGCTATTTCTCCCATTTTCCAAACATGCACAAATCCTGGAACTGCACCAACTCTCCCATTGAGTGTTATCCTGCCCCAGTTCTCCCACTTCGAATTTAATGGCAGCTGAATGAATTCTCCAATTATTGGCGACCTGCATTTTTTTTTCATTTGATGGTGCACTGAACTGAATCTCCAATTGATGCTTGCAACAACAATTCTTCTCATTGATTTCCTGCCCCTATTTCCCAAATTAGACATGCTCTGCTCCAAGTCTCTCATATATTGACACTCACACCAGTTTTCCAATGTAATGCCTCTGTGCACCGAATCTCCCATTTATTGATTCCCACCAAATCTCCCATTTACTCATACCCCTGTACTAATTCTTCCATTGACTGATGCCCAGCCCGATTCTACCATTTAGGAGGAACCTCAGCTTTGGTAAGTGTGACTAGACCATGAAACCAGAAGCAATAGAAAGCCAATCAAGTGAGAGAAACTAAAAGCAATGTCGTTATCAGAGGGAGATCACAGGAAGCGACACCTTTTTCTGCAGCAAAGAACCTAAGACCAGGAGGCAGTGTTTCCTCCCTTTGCTGGGTTTCAGGAAATATGGTCAGAGCTGAAGCTGAGATTTCAATGGGATGGGCAGGATACCATTTTACTGACCATGTAGGTGTGAACAACATACAAGGGTCTGCCTCATCACTCTCAGGAACTCACTGTTTAACTAAGAAGCTGACCCACTGGATTAATATCTGTGTGCAGTGTTAATTAGCACAGAACCAATCAGATCAGGGAGCTCCCTTGGGGCCTTGCAGACTGCTGTGGGAGAAATGGGTTCTGGTTCCCTTCTCACAGATGCTGCCTGACCTGCTGAGGTTAGATTTCAGATCCCCAGGAACAGCAGGGGTTTCCCTTTATGTATTTTCTTTCTCCTTACTCAATGGGTCATTTGTGATGCTTAAGATCCCACATGTTTTCTATTTCCCCCTTCAGCAGATCTTGTCACAGTAAAAGACCTGTGCACATGAACACCAAGGTAACTCTATCCATGTTCACATTTCACACTCTGTAGTTCGGTTGAGTTTGTCTCTCTTTACCCTTTTATACCAAACTCCATCACAGCGGGCTTCAGTCTGTTCATTTCCCTCCACAACCTGCTGCTATTTCCTGGAGACATTATTATTCGCCTGTCTGTGCAAACAATCCTGTTGGCCGGTATCACCCACAGTATCTTCTCCAAATCCAAGTTAGATGTCAAAGAACATATTGATTGTCTTTTCTGTCTCGGTAATAAAGAACCATCTGTATCATTCGTATATAGAGAACAACATGATTAAAATATTCATCCTTACAGTAAAAAAGCAAATTGGATTTTAATTCTGTTGTTTGCAAGTTGCAGTAATTTATGATCCCTCAGCATTTTTCCGTCCGAGCACATTAACTCTCCATGGTGAGCTTGAGCCATTTATTACAAATGCTTCAGTTTTTATCCAGCCTCTTATGTAATAAGTTGTGAATCAGATTGGACGGCCTTACCTTCATTAATCTTTGATTTTATTTCATCACATTTGTTGAATTTTAACTCCACATCGACTCTCCTTATACAGAGCCACCCTCTCCAGTTGGGTTTGTGTTGTTCTGCTCCAGGTATATTCCAAGTGTAAACAGCACCGGTGGCAAACTGACCCGCCTGTTGTCATCAGGAATAGATTCTTGTTGGACTTTTGAGACTGGTGTCATTTTGTCAAATTTGTATGTTGGGGCAGTAGAATTACCCTTTGGGTAGAGAACTGGCTCGAAGGTAGAAGACAGAGGGTAGTGGGGGGGGAGTCAGAAAGATGCTATTTCACATTGGAAAGGTTTAACTGTTTAAGGTGAATTGATGGCTCAGAATAATGTTATACAGATGTTTGTAAAACTTAGGAACTCTGACTGTTTTGAGGCTGGAGTTTATTTTATCCTTTTATAGATTTGACACATTGACCCTCCCTCCCCACCACTACAGACGCTGTTGGAACTGTTCAGTGTTTCCAGCGGCTTCTGTAATTATTTCAGGTTCCTGACGGGAGCAGTCTCTCACTTTTCGAACAGAACAAACCCATCCTTGTGCTGCAACGAATATTTCAATCAGAAATGGGAAGCAGCAGAGGGGAAAGCTTCCGAGATGCCGAGCAATGCTGCCCGGTTCCACACTGTAATTCACAGGAACCATCGCCAGGAAAACCAATGAGCAATCTGACAGAGCCGGTTTACCGGAGGATGTAAGATTTATTGCCTCGTTTCTTTTTAGTGCTTTTCCTTTTAAAGGCGACAATCGCGACACTGTAATGGCTGGGAATCGAACGCGGGTTAACTGCTTGGAAGGCAGCTATGCCCCCCACTATCCCACCATCACCCTGCGAGCAGCTCCCTCCCCATTCCCAAACACACTTAACAAGGTCGTGATCATCACCAACTGGATTGGGACTGAAATCCAAACAAGAAATTGCTGGGGAAGCTCAGCAGGTCTGACAGCACCAGAAGCAGAAGCCTTCAGTTCTGAAGACCAATCCCTGAATCTGAAAGGTTCCCTCCCCACAGATGCTGCCAGACCTGCTGAGTTTCCCCAGCAATTTCTGTGCTGTCTCTCAGATCTGCAGCATCTGCAGTTCTTTGTTGGAAACAAAGCAAACGTTGAGCCACCGAAGGGGATATTGGGTCAGGTGATCGTCTCCCTCATCCATAGAGACAGATGGGAAGGAGCATGGAATCATAGAATCCCTACAGTGTGGAAACCGGCCATTCGGCCCATCAGGCAGCCCACCAAGACTCACCCCCGCTACCCTATCCCTGTAACCCTGCAATTCCCATGGGTAATCCACCGAACCTGCACATGCTTGGATACTATGGACAATTTACCATGGCCAACCCACCCTAACCTACACATCTCAGGACTGTTGGAGGAAACTGGAGCACCCGGAGGGAACCCACACAGACCCGGGGAGAATGTGCAAACCCCACCCAGACAGTCTTCAATCAGACAGGGATCAGGGGAATTGGAGACGTTTAGAGAGGGAGTCCAGGCGGTTAGACTGGTGTGTGAATGATGGGCCGAACAGCCTGATCTCAGTGCTGTAAAAACTCTACAGTAACATGCCTCCCTACATGAAGCATTCATCACAGTTTGTATTGTGTTTTAATCCGTCCTGTTATTGACCTTGTTCTAAATGAAATGGATGGAGAGGGGTTGTTTGTGCATTCAGTCAGATCTGTGTATTAGTGGGTCAGGAGCATCATACCCAATAACAACAGGGGGAGGGCGGATTGAATTCCTGCCTTTTACCGATCCCATTGCAACATGCCATTTCCTCATGGATTTCATTTGGTTTAAGATGTTTTATTGTTAATACCACCACAATATATTAATGCCCTTCTGTGCATGTTATGAATTTGGACAGAGCGATCCCTCTTTTCTCTGTGAACAAACGGAATATCAAGTAGTCAGATTGGAGAATGTATCCTCTCACAAAAACAGGAACAGGGAGATGTCATTCCCTCTGAAATAAACACAGGCCATGCTGAGAAATCTGATAAGGTCAGGCAGCATCTATAGGGAGAAGGGAAAGGTTAACCCGTGTGTTATGAGGGTGAGGGGATTCAGCAGAGCAGAAGGAAGTTAGAAAAGTAATGATTTCTGAGCAATTGGAATGGGGTTAACGCTGAAGAAAGAATGAGATGGTTTGTAATAGAGTGGAGGCTGCAGAGATTTAATGATAAACGGTTTCATGGAACAAAATCCAAAGGGGATTGGGAATTGGTTCAGGAAACATGTAAGAGCTCAGGAAATGTGAGCAGGAGGAGACTATACAGCCTGTTTAAACTGATCAGTCTGTTCTGGCAGTCAATCCAATCAGAGCTGTTTTGAGATTTCAAATCCGGTTTCCTATCCACTCCCCATAACCCGTGACTCCCTGAGACACCGGCAATCTGCCTATTCCAATCTGAAATGTTCTCAGTGAGGGAGCATCCACAATCCTCAGGGAGAGAGAATATTAAAGACTCAGAGGCCTTAGAGTGAAGCGCTGTCTCCTCATCTCAGTCCCAAATAACCTGCCCCTTACCCTGAGAGGGTGTCAATCAAACCCGAATGAACTGCGGATGCTGTAACATTAACGCTGATTTCTCTGCACAGATGCTGCTGAGCTTTTCCAGCAAATCCTGAGACAGTGTTATTGTGTTTCAGATTCCCAGACCCACAGGATGAATTTCTCAGCATCTTCACAATCTGAGACATTCAAATGAAATCGCCTTTTAATTTTCTAGAATATCGACCCAATTTATTCAGATACTCAGCCCTAGAGCACACGGGTCCCAAATACTGAGCTTTATTTTGTGACTCATTCATGTGTTTGGGTCATTGCCGCTGGGTCCCCACGGATTGCTCAGATATAATTGCTCTGGTGAAGGTGACGGTGAGTTATTGCCTTGAACTGCTGCCATTTATTTGGTGCAGATAAACCCACAATGATGTAAGGGAGGGAGTTCTCGGATTTCCAACCAATGGCACTTGTGGGACTGAGATGCTAAATTGCCCGTAGTGTTAGGTAAGGGGTAGATGTAGATGTAGATGTAGATGTAGGGGTATGGGTTTGGTTACGCTTCGGCGGGGCGGTGTGGACTTGTTGGGCCGAAGGGCCTGTTTCCACATTGTAAGTAATCTAATCTAATCTAATCTAATCTAATCTAATCTAATCTCCTTCTCGTTCCTCCCCTTCCCCACCTCACCTTTCCCCCCTCTCTTTCCATCCTCTCCTTTCTCCCTTTCCTCTCCCCTTTCCTCCCCACCCTCTACTCGCCCTCATCTCCCCCTCATTCACCCTACTCCTCCCCCTCTCCTTCACCCCTCTCCTTCCCCCCTCTGCCTTCTCCTTCGCCCTTCCCTCCCCCATGTCTCCTTCCCCCACTCCTCCACCCCTCCTTCCCCCCTCCTACACCTTCTCCTTCCACTCCTCTCCCTCCCCTCCCTTCCCTTCCACATCTCCTTCCTGTCCCCTCCTTCCCCCTCCTCCATTCCCCCTTAACACCCCCCCCTCTCCTCACCCACCTTTCCTCCTCTCTCCTGTTGTGGGACTGGTGTATGGGAGAAGTATTCACTTTTTGGGATCATTGGAATCTCTTTCTGGGTAGAAGTGACCTGTACAAGAAGGATGGATTGCACCTAAATTGGAAGGGGTCGAATGTACTGGCGGGGAGATTTGCTAGAGCCGCTCGGGAGGATTTAAACTAGTAAGGTGGGGGGGTGGGACCCAGGGAGATAGTGAGGAAAGATATCAATCTGAGACTGGGACAGTTACGTACAGAAGTGAGTCAAACAGTCAGGACAGGCAGGGACAAGGTAGGACTAATAAATAAAACTACATTTATTTCAATGCAAGGGGTTTAACATGGAAGGCAGATGAACTCAGGGCACGGTTAGGAACAAGGGACTGCGTTAAAGAACGACAATGTACAGTTAAAGAACAGGCCCTTCTGCCCTCTTAGCCTGAGCAGATCCAAATGTCCTGTCTAAACCCGTCACCCAATTCCTAAGGATCTGTATCCCTCTGCTGCCCACCTACTCATGCCTCTGTCCAGACACATCTTAAATGTCCCAACCGTGCCTGCTGGCAACACGTTCCAAACGCCCACCACACTCTGTGTGAAGTACTAGGCGTGTGTATCCCCTTTAAACTTTCCACCTCTCACCTTGAAAGTGTGACCCCTCGTTATTGAATCCTTCACCCTGGGAAAAAGCTTATCTCTATCTACCCTGTCTATACCCTTCATGATTTCGTAAACCTCAATCACGGCCCCCCTCAATCTCCCTTTTTCTAATGAAAATAAACCTAACCTACTCAACCTCTCTTCATAACTAGCATCTTCCATACCAGGCAACATCCTCATAAACCTTCTCTTCACCCTCTCCAAAGTGTCCACATCCTTTTAGTAATGTGGTGACCAGAACTGTACACAGTATTCTCTAAATACAGCCGAACCAATGTCTTGTACAATTTTAGCATGACTTGCCAGCTCTTATACTCAATACCCCGTCCAATGAAGGCAAGCAGACTATATGCCTTCTTGACCACTCTATCCACCTGTGCAGCAACCTTCAGGGTACAATGGACCTGCACTCCCAGATCTCTCTGCCCATCAACTTTTCCCAAGGGTCCTCTGTTCATTATATAATTTGCTCTTGAATTAGTCTTGCCTAAATGCATCACCTCACATTTGTGAGATATCATAGAAATTATGGAAACATGGCTCAGAGATGGGCAGGACTGGCAGCTTAATGTTCCAGGATACAAATGCTACAGGAAGGATAGAAAAGGAGGCAATAGAGGAGGGGGAGTGATGTTTCTGATAAGGAATAGCATTACAGCTGTGCTGAGGGAGGATATTCCTGGAAATACATCCAGGGACATTAGTTGGGTGGAATTGAGAAATAAGAAAGGGATGATCACCTTATTGGGATTGTATTATAGACCCCCTAATAGTCAGAGGGAAATTGAGAAACAAATTTATTAGGAGATCTCAGCTATCTGTAAGAATAATAGGGTGGTTATGGTCAGGGATTTTAACTTTCCAAACATAGACTGGGACTGCCATAGTGTTAAGAGTTTAGATGGAGAGGAATTTGTTAAGTGTGTACAAGAAAATTTTCTGATTCAATATGTGGATGTACTTCCCAGAAAAGGTGCAAAACTTGACCTACTCTTGGGAAATAAGGCAGGGCAGGTGACTGAGGTGTCAGTGGGGGAACACTTTGGGGCCTGCGACCATAATTCTATTAGATTTAAAATAGTGATAGAAAAGGGTAGAGCAGATCTAAAAGTTGAAGTTCGAAATTGGAGAAAGGCCAATTTTGACGGTATTAGGCAGGAACTTTCAAAAGCTGATTGGGTGCAGATGTTCGCAGGTAAAGGGATGGGTGGAAAATGGGAAGCCTTCAGAAATGAAATAACGAGAATCCAGAGAAAGTATATTCCTGTCAGGGTGAAAGGAAAGGCTGGTAGGTGTAGGGAATGCTGGATGACTAAAGAAATTGAAGGTTTGGTTAAGAAAAAGAAGGAAGCATATGTAAGGTATAGGCAGGATAGATAGAGTGAATCCTGAGAAGAGTATAAATGCAGTAGGAGTATACTTAAGAGGGAAATCAGGAGGACAACATGGGACATGAGGTAGCGTTGGCAAATAGAATTAAGGAGAATCCAAAAGGTTTTTACAAAAACTTTAAGGACAAAAGGGTAACGAGGGAGAGAATAGGGCCCCTCAAAGATCAACAAGGCGGCCTTTGTGTAGAGCCACAGAAAATGGGGGAGATACTAAACGTATGTTTTGCATCAGTATTTACTGTGGAAAAGGATATGGAAGATATAGACTGTAGAGAAATAGACCTTGCAAAATGTCCATATTAGAGAGGAGGAAGTGCTGGATGTCTTGAAACAGGTAAAGCTGGATAAATCCCCAGAACTTATCAGGTGTAACCTAGAGCTCTGTGGGAAGCTAGAGAAGTGATTCACAGGTGAGGTGCCGAAAGACCGGAGGATGGCTAACGTGGTGCCACTGTTTAAGAAGGGTGGTAAGGACAAGCCAGGGAACTATAGACCGGTGAGCCTGATGTCAGTGGTGGGCAAGTTGTTGGAGGGAATCCTGAGGGATAGGACGTACATGTATTTGGAAAGGCAAGGACTGATTAGGGATAGGCAACATGGCTTTGTGTGTGAGAAATCATGTCTCACAAACTTGATTGAGATTTTTGAAGACGTAACAAAGAGGATTGATGAGGGTACAGCAGTAGGTGTGATCTAAATCGATTTCAGTAAGGTGTTCGACAAGCTTCCCCCTGGGATACTGGTGAGCAAGGTTAGATCTCATGGAATACAGGGAGAACTAGCCATTTGGATACAGAACTGGCTCAAAGGTAGAAGACAGAGGGTGGTGGTGGAGGGGTGTTTTTCAGACTGGAGGCCTGTGACCAGTGGAGTGCCACAAGGATCGGTGATGGGCCCTCTACTTTTTGTCATTTACGTAAATGATTTGGATGCGAGCATAACAGGTACAGTTAGTAAGTTTTCGGATGACACCAAAATTGGAGGTGTAGTGGACAGCGAAGAGGGTTACCTCAGATTACAACAGGATCTGGAACAGATGGGCCAATGGGCTGAGAAGTGGCAGAGGGAGTTTAACTGAGATAAATGCGAGGTGCTGAATTTTGGGAAAGCAAATCTTAGCAGCACTTATCCACTTAATGGTAAGGTCTTAGGGAGTGTTGCTGAACAAAGAGACCTTGGAGTGCAGGTTCATAGCTTCTTGAAAGTGGAGTCGCAGGTAGGTAGGATAGTGATGAAGGCTTTTGGTATGCTTTCCTTTATTGGTCAGAGTATTGAGTACAGGAGTTGGGAGGTCATGTTGTGGATAAATAGGACATTGGTTAGGCTACTGTTGGAATATTGTGTGCATTTCTGGTCTCCTTCCTATGGGAAAGATGTTGTGAAACTTGAAAGGGTTCAGAAAAGATTCACAAGGATGTTGCCAGGCTTAGAAGTTTTGAGCTATAGGGAGAGGCTGAACAGGCTGGGGCTGTTTTCCCTGGAGTGTCAGAGGCTGATGGGTGACCTGATAGAGGTGTACAAAATTATGAGGGCATGGATAGGGTAAATAGACAAAATCTTTTCCCTGGGGTCAGGGAGTCCAGAACGCGAGGGCATAAGTTAAGGGTGAAAGGGGAAAGATATAAAAGAGACCGAAGGGACAAAGTTTTCACACAGAGGGTGGTACGTGTATGGAATGAGCTGCCAGAGGAAGTGGTGGAGGCTGGTACAATTGCAACATTGAAAAGGCATTTGGATGGCTATATGAATAGGAAGGGTTTGGAGGGATATGGGCTGGGTGCTGGCAGGTGCGACTAGATTGGGTTGGGATATCTGGTCAGCATGGACAGGTTGGACTGAAGGGTTTGTTTCCATGCTGTATATCTCTATGACTCTAAATCAGTAACCACCGACATTTGGATGAATTTCGAGTCAGTACAAATCGGTGAGCACTGACATTTCATAAAATATTGGGACAGTTTAAATCAGTAACCATCTACACTTAGAAAAATTTGTGGTCAGTACAAATCAGTAACCAGTGATTCATGGAAAAAAAATTCTGGTCGAAACACTGATTCTTGGAAAAACTTTGGGACAGTGCAAATCAGTAACCATCCACGCTTCGCAACATTTGTGCTCAGTAAAGATCAGTCACTACCGACACTGAGAAAATGTTCGGGTCAGTGCAAATCAGTAAACACTGGTACGTGGAAAAAATACTGGTCTGTGCAAATCACGAAACACTGGCACTTCGACAAACTTTGGGGCAGTGCAAATCAGTAAGCACTGACAGTTTGAAAAATTTCAGGTCAGTACAAATCAGGAACCAGTGACAATAAGAAACATTTTGGGTCATTACAAATCAGTAACCACTGACATTTGGAATAATTACGGGTCAGTTCAAATCGGTGAGCACTGACATTTCAAAATAATTTGGGTCAGTGCAAATCAGTAAACACTGGTACGTAGAAAAAATACTGGTCTGTGCAAATCACGAAAGACTGGCACTCCGACTAACTTTGGGTCAGTGCAAATCAGTAACCATCCACACTTAAAAAAGGTTCGGGTCAGTAGAAATCAGTAACCACCAAAACTGAGAATAATTTGGGGTCAGTACAAATCAGTAATCACTGATACATGGAAAAAATTCTGGTCGGTGCAAATCAGGAAACACTGACAGTTGGAAAAGTTTAGGGTCAATTCAAATCAGTAAGAACTGATACTTCAAACAATTTCTAGTCAGTGAAAATCAGTAACCAATGACAGTTGGAAAAAAATAGGGTCAGTGAAAATCAGTAAGCACCGACACAGAGAAAATGTTCGGGTCAGTGCAAATCAGTAAACACTGGTACATGGAAAAACATTCTGGTCGGTGCAAATCAGGAAACACTGACAGTTTGAAAAAATTCAAGTCAGTACAAATCAGGAACCCGTGACAATAAGAAACATTTCAGATCAGTACAAATCGGTGAGCACTGACACTTCTAAAGAATTTGGGTCAGTGCAAATCAGTAACCATCCACACTTAGAAAATGTTCGGGTCAGTACAAATCAGTAACCACCAAAACTGAGACTAATTTGGGGTCAGTACAAATTGCCCGAAACGTTGATTTCGCTGCTCGTTGGATGCTGCCTGAACTGCTGTGCTCTTCCAGCACCACTAATCCAGTACAAGTCAGTAACCGCTGATACATGGAAAAAAATTCTGGTCGGTGCAAATCAGGAAACACTGACACTTCGACAGATTTTAGGGCAGTGCAAATCTGTAACCAATGATACATGGAAAAAAATTGTGGTCGGTGCAAATCAGTAAAAACTGACACTTCGACAGATTTTAGGGCAGTGCAAATCAATATCCGCCGACACTTAGAATAATTTCGAGTCAGTACAAATCGATGAGCACTGACATTTCAAAAGAATTTGGGACTTTGCAAATCAGTCACCATCAACACTTAGAAAATGTTCAGGTCAGTAGAAATCAGTAACCACCGACACAGAGAATAATTTGGCATCAGTACAAAGCAGTAACCACTGATACATGGAAAAAAAATTCTGGTTGGTGCAAATCTGGAAACACTGACACTTCGACAAACTTCAGGGCAGTGCAAATCAGTAATCACTGACACTTCGAATAATTTCAGGTCAGTAGAAATCAATACCCACTGATAGTTGGAAAAATTTGGTTCAGTTCAAATCAGTAAGCACTGACACTTCGAAAAATATTGGATGAGTACAAATCAGTAACCACCAACAGTTAGAGAAATTACAGGTCAGTACAAATCGGTGAGCACTGACATTTCAAAAGACTTTGGGTCAGTGCAAATCAGTAACCATCCACACTTAGAAAAGGTTCGGGTCAGTAGAAATCAGTGACTACCAAAACTGAGACTAATTTGGGGCCAGTACAAATCATTAACCACTGATACATGGAAAACATTCTGGTCGGTGCATATCAGGAAACTCTGACACTTTGACAAACGTCAGGGCAGTGCAAATCAGTAATCACCGACACTTAGAAAAATGTGGGGTCAGTATAAATCGCTAACCACTGACAGTTGGAAAAATTTCATGTGAGCGCAAATCAGTAACCACTGATAGTTGGAAAATTTTCAGGTTGGTACAACTCAGAAACCACTGGCTCTGAGAAAATGCTGGGTTAGTGCAAATCAGTAATCACTGACACTTAGAGAAAATTCAGGTCCGTACAAATCAGTTACAACCAACAGTTTGAAAAATTTCTGCTCTGTACAAATCAGTAACCACCGACAGGTGGAAAAATTTATGGTCAGTACAAATCAGTAAGATCTGACTCTTCGACAAACTTTGGGTCAGTACACATCAGTAACCACCGAGATTTTGAAACATTTCCGGTCAGTTTACATCAGTAACCACAGACAGTTGGAAACATTTCGGGTCAAGCGCCAAAACAGAAACCAGTGACAGTTTGAAAAATTTCAAGACAGTACAAATCAGTAACCACTGACACTAAGAAAGATTTTGGGTCTGTGCAAATCAGTAAACATCCACACTTGGAAAAATTTGGGGTCAGTACAAATCAGAAACCACCGACAGTTGGAAAAAATTCGGGGCAGTACAAATCATTAACCACCGACAGGTGGAAAGATTATGGGTTAGTACAAATTGGTAAGCACTGACATTTAAGACAATTTTGGGACAGTGCAAATCAGTAACCATCCAAACTTAGCAAAATTTAGGGTCAGTACAAATCAGTAACCACTGACACATGGAGACATTTCTGGTTGGGTGCAAATCAGGAAACATTGACACTTCGACAAACTTTGGGGCCGTGCAAATCAGTAATATCTGACACTTAGAAAAATTTCGGGTCTGTACAAATCTGTAACCACCAAAAACTGTAAAAATTACAGGTCAGTACAAATCAGTAAGCACTGACATTTCGAAACATTTCTAGACAGTGCAAATCAGTAACCCACAACATTAGAAAAATTTTGGGTCAGTGCAATCCATAACCATCCACACTTGGAAAAATTTGGTGTCAGTGCAAATCAGTAACCACCGACAGTTGGATAAATTTCGGGTCAGGACAAATCAGTGTGGGAAAAGATTTTCTAACCCACGATAGGCCCACAAAAGCAAAATTGGCCAAACTGTACCAGAACACCCAGAATTCCCGAGCAGCTCACAAGCCGAATCAGACAGCACACATACAAGGGATTAGGATTCGGAGATGCGGGTGTTGGACTGGGGTGTACAAAGTAAAAAATCACACAACACCAGGTTATAGTCCAACAGGTTTAATTGGAAGCACACTAGCTTTCGGAGCGACGCTCCTTCAACAGGTGATTGTCAAGGGATTAGACTTTCTGCTCCTACGGATATGACACAACACCACAGTTATCTCAAAGTCCTAAGGACAGTTTCACAACCCAGCAATACTAAAGTCACACAAGGAGTGGGTCAGACAGAGAGGCACCAGCAAGGACACCCTCCAGGAACAGGACAATGGAAACACCTCACTACTTCAGAAGAGATATTAACACCCACCTGTGAAGGGGAATGGAACCATCGATACTCTCAGGATGTTGCATTGTGGGAAGGAACAGGACATTCATCCGATAGACTTTTCCAATTCGCATCCTTGGAACGAGATTACTCCATTTCCAGATACATTGTAGTTTCCTATTTCTTAATCAGTGCCTTCCTTCCCATCTGTCCTTCTCCCCTCTCTCCTTCCCCTCTCTCCTCTCATCTCTCCTTCCCGCTTCGTTCCCCCCTCTCTCCTTCTCCCCTCACTCCTTCCTCCCTCTCTCCTTTCCCCTCTCCTTCCACCAACCTACTTCCCCCTCTCCTTCCACCAACCTACTTCCCCCTCTCCTTCCACCAACCTACTTCCCCCTCTCTCCTTCCCCCTCTCCTTCTCCCCTCTCTACTTCTCCCCCTCTCTCCTTTCCCCTCTCCTTCCCCCTCCCTCCTTCTGCCTCTCTCCTTCCCCCCTCCTTTCCCCCTCTCCATCTCCTCTCTCTCCTTCCCGCTTCCTTCCCCCCTCTCTCCTCTCTCCTTCTCCCCTCTCTCCTTCCCCCTTCCTTCCCCTCTCTCCTTCCCTTCCTTCCCCCCCTTCCCCCTCTTTCCTTCCCTGTTTCTTCCCCTTTCTCCTTCTCCCCTCCCTACTCCCCCTCTCTCCTTCCCTTCCTTCCCCCTCTTTCCTTCCCTGTTTCTTCCCCTTTCTCCTTCTCCCCTCCCTACTCCCCCTCTCTCCTTCCCCCTCTCCTGCTCCCCTCTCTCCTTCTCCCCTCCTTCCCCCCTCCGTCTTCCCTCTCTCCTTCCCCCCCTCTCCTTCCCCCTCTATCCTTCGCCACTCTCTCCTTCCACCTCTCTCCTTCCTCCCTCTTTCCTTTCCCCATCTCTCCTCCCCTCACGCCTTCCCTCCTTCCTCCCTCTCTCGTTCCCCCCTCCTTCCCCACTCTCTCCTTCCCCCTCTATCCTTCCACCCTCCTTCCCAATCTCTCCTTCCCCCATCTATCCGTCCCCCCTCTCCTTCCCCCCTCTTTATCCCATCTCTTTCTCCCCTCTCTCCTTGTCCCCCTCTCCTTCCCCTCCCTATTTCTCCCCTCCCTCATTCCCCCTCTCCTCAGCCCCTCTCCTCCCCTCTCTCCTTTTCCCCTCTCTCCTTCCCCTCCCTCATTGCCGCTCTCCTTCCCCCTTTCTTCCACTCTCTCCTTCTCCCCTCGCCCCTCCCCCCTTCCTTCCCCCTCTCTTTCTCCACTCTCTCCTCCCCCTTCCTTTTCCTCTTCTTCTCCCCTCTGTCCTTCCCCTCTCCTTCCCCTCTCTCCTTCTTCCCTCTCTCCTTCCCCATTCCTTACCCTCTCTCCTTCACCCCTCTTTCCTTCCCCCTCTCTAGTTCTACCCTCTCTCCTCCCCTCTCTCCTTCACCCCTCTCTCCTCCTCTCTTCCTTCCCCCACCCCTCTTTTCTTCCCTGTTTCCTCCCCTCTCTCCTTCTCCACTCTCTCCTTCCCCCTCCCTCCTTGTCCCTCTCTCCTTCACCCCTCCATCCCCCTCTCTCCTTTCCCCATCTCTCCTTCTCCCCTCACTCCTTCCCCCTTCCGTTCCCCCCTCCCCACTCTCTCCTACCTCCCATATTCTTCCACCCTCCTTCCCACTGTCTCCTTTCCCCCTCTATCCGTCCTCCTCTCCTTCCCCACTCTCTTTCTCCCCACTCTCCTTGTCACCTCTCTCCTTCCCCTTTCTCCTTCTCCCTTCTCTCCTTCCCCCACTCCTTCACCCCTCTCCTTCTCGCCTCACTCCTTCCTTCTCCCCTCTCTCCTTCCCCGTTCCGTTCCCGCTGTTTCTGCCCTCTCTCCTTCCCCCTTCCTTCCGCTCTCTCCTTCTCCCCTCTCTCCTTCCCCCTTCCTTCCCCTCTCTTCTTCCCCCTCACTCCTTCTCCACTCTCTCCTTCCCCCTCTCCTTCTCCCCTCTCTCCTTCTCCCTTCCTTCCCCTCTCTTCTTCCCCAGCCGTCTCCTTCTCCCCTCTCTCCTTCCCCCCCTCCTTCTCCCTCTCTCCTCCTCCCTTCCTTCCACTCTCCTTCCCCCTCTCTCCTTCTCCCCTCTCTCCTTCTCCCCTCTCTCTTTTCTGCTCTCCTTCCCCCTCCCTCCTTCTCCCCTCTCTCCTTTCTGCTCTCCTTCCCCCTCCCTCCATCTCCATCTTTCCTTACCCCACTCCTTCCCCCCGTGTCTTCTCTCTCCTTCCCCTCTGTCCTTCTCCCCTCTCTCCATCCCCCTTCCTTCACTCCTCTCCTTCTCCCCTCTCTACTTCCCCCTTCCTACTCCCTCTCTCCTTCCCCCTTCCTACCCCCTCTCTGCTTCTCCCCTCTCTCCTTCCCCCTTCCTACCCCCTCTCTCCTTCCCCCTTCCTTCCCTCCTCTCCTTCTCCCCTCTCTCCTTCCCCTCTCTGCCTCTCCCCTCTCTCCTTCCTTCCCCCTCTTTCCTTCCCTATTTTGTCCCCTTTCTCCTTCTCCCCTCCCTACTTCCCCCTCTCTCCTTTCCCCTCTCCTTCCTCCTCCCTCCGTCTCCCTCTCTCCTTAGCCCCTCCTTCCCCACCTCTCCGTTTACCCTCTCTCTGTCTACCCTCTCTCCTTCCCCCTCTATCATTCCCCACTCTCTCCTTCCACATCTCTCCTTCCCCCCTCTCCTTTCCCCATCTCTCCTTCTCCCTTCACTCCTTCCCTCCTTCCCCCCTCTCTCGTTCACCCCTCCTTCCCCACTCTCTCCTTCCCTCTCTATCCTTCCACCCTCCTTCCCACTCTCTCCTTCCCCCCTCTATCCGTCCCCCTCTCCTTCCCCCCTCTCTTTATCCCCTCTCTTTCTCTCTTTCTCTCCTTCCCCTCCCTCATTCCCCCTCTCCTTCTCCCCTCTCTCCTTCCCCCTGCCTTCTCCACTCTCTCCTACCCCTTCCTTCCCCGCTCTGTTTCTCCCCTCTCTCTTCCCCCCGCTCTCCTTCTCCCCTCTCTCCTCCCCCGTTCCTTCCCCCCCACTCTCCTTCTCCCCTCACTCCTCCCCCCTTCCTTCCCCCCGCTCTCCTTCTCCCCTCTCTCCTCCCCCCTGCTCTCCTTCTCCCCTCTCTCCTCCCCCCTGCTCTCCTTCTCCCCTCTCTCCTTCCCCCTTCCTTCCCATCTCTCCTTCTCCTCTCTCTCCTTCCCCCTTCCTTCCCCCTCTCCTTCTCACCTCCCTCCTTTCCCCTCTATCTTCCCCACTCTCTCCTTCCACCTCTCCTTTCACCATCTCTCATTCTCCCCTCACTCCTTCCCTCCTTCCCCACTCTATCCTTCTACCCTCCTTCCCACTGTCTCCTTCCTCCCTCTATTCGTTTCCTTCTCCTTCCCTCTCCCCTTTCCCCTCTCCTTCCCCCTCTTTCTCCGTCGTTCCTCCCCCCCTTCTTACCCCTCTCTGTGTCCCCTCTCTCCTTCTCCCTCTCCTTTGCCCTTCCTTTCCCTCTCTCCTTCTCCCCTTTCTCCTTCCCCCTCTTTCAGTCCCCGTTCCTTCCCCCAGTCTCTCCTTCTCCACTCTTTCCGTCCCCCTTCCTTCCCTCCTCTCCTTCTCCCCTCTCTCCGTCCCCCTTCCTTCCCCCCTCTCTCCTTCTCCCCTCTCTCCTTCTCCCTCTCCGTCTTCCCTCTCTCCTTCCTCCCCTCTCCTTCCCCCTCTATCCTTCGCCACTCTCTCCTTCCACCTCTCTCCTTCCTCCCTCTTTCCTTTCCCCATCTCTCCTTCTCCCCTCACTCCTTCCCTCCTTCCCCCCTCTCTCGTTCCCCCCTTCCCCACTCTCTCCTTCCCCCTCTATCCTTCCACTCTGCTTCCCCCATCTATCCATCCCCCTCTCCTTCCCCCCTCTCTTTATCCCATCTCTTTCTCCCCTCTCTCCTTCCCCTCCCTCATTCCCCCTCTCCTCCCTCTCTCCTTTTCCCCTCTCTCCTTCCCCTCCCTTTTTCTCCCCTCCCTCATTGCCCCTCTCTTTCCCCCTTCCTTCCACTCTCTCCTTCTCCCCTCGCTCCTCCGCCCCTTCCTTCCCCTCTCTCCTTCTCCCCTCTCTCCTCCCCCTTCCTTTTCCTCTCCTTCTCCCCTCTGTCCTCCCCCTTCCTTTTCCTCTACTTCTCCCCTCTGTCCTTCCCCCTCTCCTTCTCCCCTCTCTCCTTCCCCATTCCTTACCCTCTCTCCTTCACCCCTCTTTCCTTCCCCCCTCTCTCCTCCAGTGTCTCGTTCCCGGTTCCTTCCCCTCACTCCTTCTGCCCCTCTCTTTTCCCCCCTCTCCTTCTCCCCTTTCTCCTCCCCGCTTCCTTTCCCAACTGTCTCCTTTCCCCCTCTCTCCTTCTCCCCCTTCTCCTTCTCCTATCTCTCCTTCCCCTTCCTTCCCCCACTCCTTCTATCCTCTCTCCTTCTCCCCTCTCTCCTTCCCCCACTCCTCCCCCCCTTCCTTCTCCCTTCTCTCCTTCACCCCTCTCCTTCCCCGCTCTGTTTCTCCCCTTTCTCCTTCCCCCTTCCATCCCCCCTCTCCTTCTCCCCTCTCCCCTACTCCCTTCCTTCCCCCCTCTCATTCTCCCCCTCTCCCCTTCCCCCTTCATTTCCCGCTCTCTCCTTCACCCTTCCCCTCTCTCCTTCTCCTCTCTCCTTCCCCCCTCCTTCCCTCCTCTCTCCTTCTCCACTCTCTTGTTCCCCCTTCTTCTCCTCACTTTCCCCCACTCTCCTTCAACCCCCCTCATTCTCCCCTCTCTCCTTCCACCTTCCTTCCCCTCTCTCCTTCTCCCTCTCTCCTTCCCCCTTCCTTCCCCTCTCTCCTTCTCCCTTCTCTCCTTCCCCTTTCCTTCCTTTCTACCTCCCCCCTCTCTCTTCCCCCTTCCTTCCCCTCTCTCCTTCTCCCCTCTCTCCTTCCACCTTCCTTCCCTCCTCTCTCTTTCTCCCCTCTCTCCATCGCCCTTCCCCTCCTTCCCCCCCTCACCATCTCCCCTCCCTCCTTCCACCTCGATCCTTCCCTCATCTTCGCTCCCCCCTCCTTCCCCACTCTCTCCTTCCCCCCTCTATCGGTCCCCCCTCTTCTTCCCCCCTCGCTTTCTCCCCTCTCTCCTTCCCCCTTCCTTCCCCTCCTCTCCTTCTCCCCTCTCTGCTTCCCACTTCCTTCTCCTCTCTCCTCCCCCCCACCTTCCCCCCTCTCTCCTTCTCCACTCTCGTTCCCCCTTCTTCTCCTCTCTCCTTCCGCCCTCTCTCCTTCCCCCTTCTCCTCGCTTTCCCCCACTCTCCTTCAACCCCCTCTCATTCTCCCCTCTCTCCTCCCTTCCTTCCCCTCTCTCCTTCTCCCTCTCTCCTTCCCCCTTCCTTCCCCTCTCTCCTTCTCCCTCTCTCCTTCTCCCTTCCTTCCCTCTCTCCTTCTCCCTCACTACTTCCCCCTTCCTTCCCCTCTCTCCTTCTCCCCTCTCTCCTTCCCCCTTCCTTCCTTTCTACCTCCCCCCTCTCTCTTTCCCCCTTCCTTCCCCTCTCTCCTTCCACCTTCCTTCCCTCCTCTCTCCTTCTCCCCTCTCTCCATCGCCCTTCCCCCCCTCCTTCTCCCCTCTCTCCTTCAGCCCCCTGTCCTTTCCCCTCTCCTTCCACATTCCTCCTCCTTCCTCTCTCCTTCCCCCCTCCTTCCCCCTCTCCGTCTCCCCTCCCTCCTTCCCCCTCGATCCTTCCCCATTCTCTCCTTCCCCTCTCTCCTTCCCCCTTCCCTCCTTTCCCCATCTCTCCTTCTCCCCTCACTCCTTCCCCCTTCCCCACACTCTCCTTCCTCCCTCTATCGGTCCCCCTCTTCTTCCCCCCTCACTTTCTCCCCTCTCTCCTCGTCCCCTCTCGCCTTCTCCCCTCCCTCCTTCCCCCTTCCTTCCCCTCTCTCCTTCTCCACTCTCTCGTTCCCCCTTCCTTCCCCTCGCTCCTTTCCCCCCACTCCTCCCCTGTCCTTCTCCCCTCTCTCCTTCCGCCTTCCTTCCCTCCTCTCTCCTGCTCCCCTCTCTCCATCCCCTTTCCCACCTCATTCTCCCCTCCCTCCTTCCCCTTCCTTCCCTCTGCTCCCCTCTCTCCTTCCCCCTCTCTCCTTCCCTCTTCCTTCCCCTCCCTCCTTCTCCCCTTCCCCTCTGTCCTTCTCACCAACTCTCTCCTTTCCTCCCCTCCGCTTCCCCCAACTCCCTCCTACCCCCCTCTCCTTCCCCCACCCTTCCCTTCTCCTTCCCCCTTCCTTCTCCACTCTCTCATCCCCCCTCCTTCCCCTCTCTCCTTCTTCCCTCCATCCTTCCCCCATCCTTCCCCTCTCCTTCCCCCTTCCCTCTCCATCTCCACTCTCTCCTTCCCCATTCCATCCCCTCTCTCTTTCCCCCTCTCCTTTTCCCCTCTCTCCTTCGCTCCTCTCTCCTTCTCCCCCTCTCCTTCCCCCTTCTTTCCTTCTCCCCCTCTCCTTCCTGTCTCTCCTTATTCCTTCCTTCCCTCCTCTCCTTCACCACTCTCCCCTTCTTTCCTCTCTCCGTCTCCCTCTCCTACCCCTTCTGCTTCTCGCCTCTCTCCTTTCCCTCTCTCCTCCCCTGTCCTTCTCCCCACTCTCATTCCACATTCCTTCCCCCCTTCTCCCCTCTCTCCTTCCCCCTTCCTTCCCCTCTCTCCCTCTCCCCTCACTCCTTCTCCCTCTCCTTCCCTCCTCTCCTTCACCACTCTCCCCTTCTTTCCTCTCTCCGTCTCCCTCTCCTACCCCTTCTGCTTCTCGCCTCTCTCCTTTCACCTTCCTTCCCGTCTCTCGTTATTCCTTCCTTCCCCCCTCTCCTTCTCCACTCTCTCCTTCCCCCTCTCTTCCCCCCTCCTTCTCCCCTCTCTCCTTCCCCTTCCTTCCCCCCTCTCCGTCTCCCCTTCTTTCCCCTCTCTCCTTCCTCATTCCATTCCCTCTCCTCTTCTCCCCTATCTCCTTCCCCCTTCCTTTCTCTCCACCTTCTCCCCTCTCTCGTTCTCCCCCCTCCTCCCCCTCTCCTTCTCCCCTCTCTCCTTCCCCAGTCCTTCCCCTCTTTCCTTCCCCCCTCTCTTTTTCTCCACCTCTCCTTCCCCCTTCCATTCCCCCTGTCTCCTTCACCCTTCCTTCCCCTCTTTCCTTCTCACCTCACTCCTCCCCCCCCCTTCCTTCATCTCTCTCCTTCTCCCCTCTCCTTCCCTCTTCCTTCCCCTCTCTCCTTTCCCCTTCCTTTCCCCTCTCCTTTTCCACTGTCTCCTTCACCCTTCCTCCCCCTCTCTCCTTCTCCTCTCTCTCCTTCCCCCCTTCCTTTCCCCCTCTCTCCTTCCCCCTCTCCTTCTCCTCTCTCTCCTTCCTGTCTCTCTTTATTCCTTCCTTCCCTTCTCTCCATCTCTCCTTCCCCCTTCCTTCCCCTGTCTCCCTCTCCCCTCTCTCCTTCTCCCTCTCCTTCCCTCCTCTCCTTCACCACTCTCCCCTTCTCTCCTCTCTCCTTCTCCCTCTCCTACCCCTTCTGCTTCTCGCCTCTCTCCTTTCCCCTTCCTTCCCATCTCTCGTTATTCCTTCCTTCCCCCCTCTCCTTCTCCACTCTCTCCTTCCCCCTCTCTTCCCCCTTCCTTCCCCTCTCTCCTTCTCCCCTCTCTCCTTCCCCCTTCCTTCCCCTCTCTCCTTCTCCCCTCTCCTTTTCGCCTCTTTCCTTCTCCCCTTACTCCTTTACTCTTCCTTCCCCTCTCTCCTTCTCCCCCATCCTTCCCCCCTCTCCGTCTCCCCTTCTTTCCCCTCTCTCCTTCTCCCCTCTCTCCTTCCCCCTTCCTTCCCCTCTCTCCTTCTCCGCTCCTCCCCCTCTCCTTCTACCCCTCGCCTCCCCCTTCCTTCCCCTCTCTCCTTCTCCCCTCTCCTTCTCCCACTCTCTCCCTCCCCCACTCTCTCCTTCCCACTTCCTTCCCCCTTCCTTTCACCCCCTCCTCCCCTCTCTCCTTCCCCCTCTCATTCTCCTCTCTCTCCTTCCCGTTTCCTTCCCGTCTCTCCTTACTCCATCCTTCCCTCCTCTCTGTCTCCACTCTATCCTTCCGCCTTCCTCCTCCCCTCTCTCCTTCCCCCTTCCTTACCCTCTCTCCCTCTCCCCTCACTCCTTCTCCCGCTCCTTCCCTCCTCTCCTTCACCACTCTCCCCTTCTCTCCTCTCTCCTTCTCCCTCTCCTACCCCTTCTGCTTCTCGCCTCTCTCCTTTCACCTTCCTTCCCGTCTCTCGTTATTCCTTCCTTCCCCCCTCTCCTTCTCCACTCTCTCCTTCCCCCTCTCTTCCCCCCTCCTTCTCCCCTCTCTCCTTCCCCCTTCCTTCCCCTCTCTCCTTCTCCCCTCTCTCCTTCCCCTTCCTTCCCCCCCTCTCCTTCTCCCCTCTCTCCTTCCCCCTTCCTCCCCCACTCTCTCCTTCCCCTCACTCTCTCCTTCTTCCCTCCATCCTTTCCCCATCCTTCCCCCTTCCTTCTCCACTCTCTCCTTCTCCCGTCTCCTTCTTCACTCTCTCCTTCCCCATTCCTTCCTCTCTCTCTTTCCCCCTCTCTCCTTCCCTCCTCTCTCCTTCTCCCCCTTCTTTCCCCGCTTTCCTTCTCCGCTCTCTCCTTCCCCCTTCCTTCCCGTCTCTCATTATTCCTTCCTTCCCCCCTCTCCTTCTCCACTCTCTCCTTCCCCCTTCTTTTCCCTCTCTCCTTTCCCCCCTCTCCATCCCCCTCTCTCCTCTTCCCCTCTCTCCTTCTCCCTCTCTCCAATCTCCTTCCCCCATCCTTCCCCTCTCCTTCCCCCTTCCTTCTCCCCTCTCCCTTTTCCCATTCCTTCCCCTCTCTCCTTCTCCCCTCTCTCCTCCCCCAATCCTTTACCTCTCCTTTCCCCCTCTCCTGCCCCCACTTTCTCCCTTCCCCACTCTCTCCTTCCCCCTTCCCCCTTCTTTTCACCCCCTCCTTCTCCCCTCTCTCCTTCCCCTTTCCTTCCCGTCTCTCCTTACTCCATCCTTCCCTCCTCTCTGTCTCCACTCTATCCTTCCACCTTCCTCCTACCCTCTCTCCTTCCCCCTCTCCTCGCCCCTCTCCTTCTCCGCCTCACCTTCCCCCTTCCTTCCCCTCCCTCCTTCTCCCCTTCCCCCTTCCTTCCCCTCTCTCCTTCTCCCCAACTCTCTCCTTTCCCCCCCCTCTCCTTCCCCCCACTTTTTCTTCCCCCATTCTCCTTCCCCCATCCTTCCACTCTCCACACTCTCTTTTCCCATTGCTTCCCCACTCTCCTTCTCCCCTCTCTCCTTTCTCCTTCCTTTCCCCCTCTCTCCTTCCCCCTTCTCCTTCTCCTCTCTCTCCTTCCTGTCTCTCCTTATTCCTTCCTTCCCTCCTCTCCTTCTCCCCTCTCTCCTTCTCCCTTCTTTCCTTCCCCCTTCTTTCCCCTCTCTCCTTCTCCCTTCTTTCCCCTCTCTTCTTCCTCCTTCCATTCCCTCTCCTCTTCTCCCCTATCTCCTTCCCCCTTCCTTTCTCTCCACCTTCTCCCCTCTCTCCTTCTCCCCCCTCCTTCCCCCTTCCTTCTCCACTCTCTCTTTTCCCATTGCTTCCCCACTCTCCTTCTCCCCTCTCTCCTTTCTCCTTCCTTTCCCCCTCTCTCCTTCCCCCTTCTCCTTCTCCTCTCTCTCCTTCCTGTCTCTCCTTATTCCTTCCTTCCCTCCTCTCCTTCTCCCCTCTCTCCTTCACCCTCCCATTCCCTCTCTCCTTCTCCCCTCTTTCCTTCCACCTTCTTTCCCCTCTCTCCTTCTCCCCTCTTTCCTTGCCCCTTCTTTCCCCTCTCTCCTTCTCCCCTCTCTTCTTCCTCCTTCCATTCCCTCTCCTCTTCTCCCCCTTCCTTTCTCTCCACCTTCTCCCCTCTCTCCTTCTCCCCCCTCCTCCCCCACTCCTTCTCCCCTCTCTCCTTCCCCAGTCCTTCCCCTATTTCCTTCCCCCCTCTCTTTTTCTCCACCTCTCCTTCCCCCTTCCTTCCCCTCTCTCTTCCCCTTTCCTTTCCCCTCTCCTTTTCCACTGTCTCCTTCACCCTTCCTTCCCCTCTTTCCTTCTCACCTCATTCCTCCCCCCCTTCCTTCATCTCTCTCCTTCTCCCCTCTCCTTCCCCTCTCTCCTTCCCCCTTCCTTTCCCCTCTCCTTTTCCACTGTCTCCTTCACCCTTCCTTCCCCTCTCTCCTTCTCACCTCACTCCTCCCCCCTTCCTTCATCTCTCTCCTTCTCCCCTCTCCTTCCCCCTTCCTTCCCCTCTCTCCTTCTCCCTTCGTTCCACCCTCCATGCCCCTTCTACTTCTCTCATCTCAACTCCCCCCTTCCTTTCCCTCTCTCCTTCTCCCATCTCTACTCCCCCCTTCCTTTCCCTCACTCCTTCCCCCCTCCTTCTCCACTCTTTCCTTCCCCCTTCCTTCCCCTCTCTCCATTCCCCCCCTCTCCTTACCCCCTCTCCTTCTCCCCTCTCTCCTTCCCCGGTCCTTCCACTCTTTCCTTCCCCTCTCTTTTTATCCACCTCTCCTTCCCCCTTCCTTCCCCTCTCTCCTTAACCCATCTCTTTCCCCCGTCTCCTTCTCCTCTCCCTCCTTCCCCTGCCTTCCCTTCTCTCTTTCTCCCCTCTCTCCTTCCCCCTCTCCTTCCCTGCTCTCTCCTTCCCTCTTCCATTCCAGCTCTCCTTCTCCCCTCTCTCTCCTTCCCCCCTTCTTTCCCCTTTCTCTCCTCACCCCTCCCTTCCCCGCTCTCTTTCTCCCTCTCCTCCCCCCCTTCCTTCCCTCACTCCTTCTCCCCTCTCTCAATCCCCCTTCCTTCCTATCTCTCCTTCCCTCCTCTCTCCTTCCCCCCTTCTCATCGCCCTTCCTTCCCCTCTCTCCTTCCCCCTTCCTTTCCCCTCTCCTTTTCCACTGTCTCCTTCACCCTTCCTTCCCCTCTCTTTCTCACCTCACTCCTCCCCACTTCCTTCATCCCTCTCCTTCTCCCCTCTCCTTCCCACTTCCTTCCCTCGTCTCCTTCACACCTCTCGCTTTTGCCCTTCGTTCCATTCTCTCCGTGCCCCCTCTACTTCTCCCATCTCTGCTCCCCCCTTCCTTACCCTCCCTCCTTCTCCCCTCTCTCCTTCTCCCATCTCTACTCCCCCCTTCCTTTCCCTCTCTCCATTCCCCCCTCTCCTTCCTCCCGTCTCTCCTTCCCTTCTCTCCTTCTCACCTCTCTCCTTCCCCCTTCCTTTCCTCCTCTCCTTCCCTTCTCTCCTTCTCACCTCTCTCCTTCCCCTTCTCCTTCTCCCCTCTCTCCTTCCCCCTCTCCTTCTCTCCTCTTTCCTTCTCCCCTATCTCCTTCCCTCTTCCATTCCCTCTTTCCTTCTCCACTCTCTCCTTCCCCCCTCTCTTTTTCCTCACTTCTCCTTACCCCTTCCTTCCCCTCTCTCCTTAACCCATCTCTCCTTCCCCCTCTCATTACCCCTCTCCTTCGTCCCGTCTCTCCTCCCCCTTTCCTTCCCTCCTCTCCTTCCCCCCTTCTCCTTCTCCCCTCTCTCCTTCGCCCTTCGTTCCCCTTTCGCCGTGCCCCCCTCTCCTTCCCCCTCTCTTCTTCTCCCCTCTCCCCTTCCCCCTTCGTTCCCCTCTCTCCTTCCCCCTTCCTTCCCTCCTCTCCTTCTCCCCTCTCTCCTTCCCCCTCTCATTACTCCTCTCCTTCCTCCCGTCTCTCCTTCCCCCTTCCTTTCCTCCTCTCCTTCCCTTCTCTCCTTCTCACCTCTCTCCTTCCCTTTCTCCTCCCCTCTCTCCTTCCCCCTCTCCTTCTCGCCTCTTTCCTTCTCCCCTATCTCCTTCCCTCTTCCATTCCCTCTTTCCTTCTCCACTCTCTCCTTCCCCCTTCCTTCCCCTCTCTCCTTATCCCTCTCCTCTTCCCCTTCTCCCCACTCTCCTTCTCCACTCTCTCCTTCCCCCTTCCTCCCCCATTCTCTCCTTCCCCCATCCTTCCCCTCTCCTTCCCCCTTCCTTCTCCCCTCTCCTTCTCCCCTCTCTCCTTCCCCCTTCCTTTCCCTCTCTCCTTCCCCCTGTCTCCTTTCCCCCCCCTCCCCTCTTCCTTCTCCCTCTCTCCTTCTCCCCTCTCTCCTTCCCCCATCCTTCCCCTCTCCTTCCCCCTTCCTTCTCCCCTCTCCTTCTCCCCTCTCTCCTTCCACCTTTCTTTCCCTCTCTCCTTCCCCCCTCTCTCCTTCCCCGTCTCCTTTCCCCCTCTCTCCTTCCCCCTTCCTTTTCCCCTCTCTCCTTGCCCAGTTCTTCCCCTCTTTCCTTCCCCCCTCTCTTTTTCCTCACCTCTCCTTACCCCTTCCTTCCCCTCTCTCCTTAACCCATCTCTCTTTCCCCCGTCTCCTTCTCCTCTACCTCCTTCCCTTCGTTCTCCTCTCTCCTTCTCCCCTCGCTTCGACCCCCTTCCTTCCTCTCTCTCCTGCCCTCCTCTCTCCTTCACCCCTCTCTCCTACCCCTCTCTCTCCTTCTCCCCCTCTCTCCTTCCCCCTTCCTTCCCCCTTCCTTCCCCACTCTTCTTCTCCCCGCTCTCCTTCTCCAGTCTCTCCGTCCCCAATTGTTCCCGTTTCCTTCCCCTCTCTCTCCTTCCCCCCGCTCTCTTTCTCCACCTCTCCTTCCCCCTTCCTTCCCCTCTCTCCTTCCCCCTTCCTTCCCCCCTCTCCTTCTCCCCTCTCTCCTTCCCCCTTCCTTCTCCTCTCTCCTTCCCTCTTCCTTCCCCTCTCTCCTTCCCCCTCTCTTTGTCCCCTCTCTTTCACCTCCTTCCTTCCGTTCTCTCTCCTTCCCTCTTCTCTCCTTCCCCCCTCTCCTTCTCCCCCTCTCCTTCTCCCCTCTCTCCTTCTCCCCTTTCTCCTTCCCCCTTCCTTTCCACCCCTCCTCCTCCCCTCTCTTCTTCCCTCTTTACTTCACTTCTCTCTCCTTCTCTTCCTTTCCTTCTCCCTTCCTTCCCCCCTCTCCTTCTCTCCCCTTCTTTCCCCCTCTCCTTCCCCTCCCCTTCTTTCCCCCTCTCCTTCCCCCTCTCCTCTCCCCTCTCCTTCTCCCCACTCTCCTTCTCCACTCTCTACTTCCCTTCCTTCCCCCTCTCCTTCTCCCCCTCGCCTCCCCCCTTCCTTCCCCTCTCTTCTTCCCCCCCCTCTTTCCTTCTCCCTGTCTCCTTCCCCCTTTCTTTCCACCCCTCCTTCTCCCCTCTCTCCTTCTCCTCTTTCCTTTCCCCCTCTCCTTCTCCACCTCTCCTTCACCCTTCCTTCCCCCTCTCCTTCTCCACCTCTCCTTCACCCTTCCTTCCCCCTCTCCTTCTCCCCGCTCACCTTCCCCCTCTCCTTCTTGCCTCTTTCCTTCTCCCCTCTCTCCTTCCCCTCATTCCTTCTCCCCTCTCTCCTTCCCCTCTTTCCTACCCCCCTCTCTCTCTCCTTCTCCACATCTCCTTCCCCCTTCCATCCCCTCTCTCCTTCCCCATCTCTCCTTCTCCCCTCTCTCCCTGTCCACTCTTTCCTTCCCCCTCTCCTTACCCCCTCTCCGCCTCCCCACTCTCCTTCCCCCTTCCTTCCCCTCCCCTTCCTTCTCCCCTCTCCTCCTCCCCTCTCTCTTTGCCCATTCCTTCCCCTCTCTCCTTCCCCCCTGCCTTCCCCTCTCTCCTTGCCCCCCACTCTCCTTCCCGCTCTCTTTATCCCCTCTCTCTTTCCCCCCTCTCTCCTCCCCCGCTCGCCTTTCCCACTCTCTCCTTCCCCCTTCCTTCCCCTCTCTCATTCCCCCTCTCTCCTACCCCGTCTCTGCTTCTCCCCCTCTCCTTTTCCCTTCCTTTCCCTCTATCCTTCCCCCCTCTCTCCTACCCCCTTCCTTTCCCTCTCTCCTTCCCCTCTCTCTCCTTCCCCCTTCCTTTGCACCCCTCCTTCTCCCCTCTCTCCTTCTCCCCTCTCTCCTTCTCCCCTTTCTCCTTCCCCCTTCCTTTCCACCCCTCCTCCTCCCCTCTCTTTTTCCCTCTTTACTTCACTACTCTCTCCTTCTCTTCCTTTCCTTCTCCCTTCCTTCCCCCCTCTCCTTCTCTCCCCTTCTTTCCCCTTCTCCTTCCCCTCCCTTTCTTTCCCCCTCTCCTTCCCCCTCTCCTCTCCCCTCTCCTTCTCCCCACTCTCCTTCTCCACTCTCTACTTCCCCTTCCTTCCCCCCTCGCCTCCACCCTTCCTTCTCCTCTCTCCTTCTCCCCTCACTCCTTCTTCCCTGTCACCTTCCCCCTCTCCTTCCCTCCTCTCCTTCTCTCCTCTTTCCTTCTCCCCTCTCCCCTTCCGTCTTCCATTCCCTCTCTCCTTCTCCCTTCCTTCCCCACTCTCCTTCTCCCCTCTCCTTCCCCCTTCCTTCCCCTCTCTCCTTCTCCTCTCTCTCCTTCCCCCTTCTCCTTCCCCCTCTCTCCTTCTCCTCGTCTCCTTCCCCTCTCTCTTCTTTCCACTCCTCCTTCTCCCCTCTCTCCTTCCCCCTCTCCTCTCCCCTCTCCTTTTCCCCTCTCTCCTTCTCCCCTCTCTCCTTCCCCCTTCCTTCCACTCTCTCCTTCTCCCCCCTCCTGCCCCTCTCCTTCTCCCGTCTCTTCTTCTTCCCTCTCAATTTCCCCCTCTCCTTCCCTCCTCTCCTTCCCGTCTCTCTCCTTCACCCTTCCTTCCCCTCTCTCCTTACCCCCTCTCTACCCCCCTCCTTCTCCCCTCTCTCCTTCCCACTTCCTTCCCCCTTCCTTTCCACTCCTCCTTCTCCCCCTCTCCTTCTCCCCCGTCTCCTCACCCCTTCCTTCCCCTCTCTCATTCTCCCCTCCCTCCTTCACCCTTCCTTCCCCTCTCTCTCCCCTCCCCGTCTCCTTCCCCACTCTCCTTCTCCCCTCTCTTTCCCCCTCTCTCCTTCCCCCTTCCTTCCCCTCTCTCCTTCTCCTCGTCTCCTTCCCCTCTCTCTCCTTTCCACTCCTCCTTCTCCCCTCTCTCCTCTCCTTCTCCACTCTCTCCTTCCCCCTTCCTCTTGCCTCTCTTCCTCACTCACCTTCCCCAGCCTCCACTCGCTCCTTCCCCCCCTCCTGCCCCCACCACCTCTCCCTCTCTCACACTTCAACTTCCCTCTCTCCAATCCCCCACTCGCCTCTCCCTCACACCTTCCCCCTTCCTTCCCCTCTCTCTAACCCCCTCCATCTCCCCTCTCTCCTTCCCACATCCTACCCCCCTTCCTTTCCACTCCTCCTTCTCCCCCTCTCCTTCCTCTCCACCTCCCCCCTCCCTCACCCCTTCTTCCCCTCTCTCATTCTCCCCTCCCTCCTTCACCCTTCCTTCCCCTCTCTCTCCTCCCCGTCTCCTTCCCCTTCCTTTCCAATCCTCCTTCTCCCCTCTCTCCTTCCCGCTTTCCTCCCCCCATCCTTCTCCCCCCCTCCTCACCCCTTCCTTCCCTCTCTTCTTCTCCCCTTTCTACTCCCCCCTTCCTCCTCCCCCCTTCCTTCCCCTCTCTCCTTCTCGCCTCTCCTTCTTCACCCTCTTTTTCTCCACTCTCTTCTTCTTCCCTCTCACCTTCCCCCTCACCTTCCCTCCTCTCTCCTACGCCCCTCTCTCCTTCAGTCTTCCATTCCCTCTCTCCTTCCCTCTTCCTTCCCCTCTCTCCTTCTCCCTCTCTACACCCCCCCCTTCTCCCTCTCTCCTTCCCCCTTCCTTCCCCTCTCTCATTCCCCTCTCTCCTTTGCCCCTCTCTCCTACCCCCTTCCTTCCACTCTCTCCTGCCCCCTTTCTTACCCTCTCTCCTTCACCCCTCTCTCCTTCCCCCTTCCTTCCCCTCTCTCCTTCACCCCTCTCTCCTTCCCCCTTCCTTCCCCTCTCTCTTTCTCCTCTCTCGCCTATCCTTCCTTCCCCCTCTCCTTTCCCCTCTCCCTTCCCCCTTCTCCTTCTCACCTCTTTTTTTCTCCCCTCTCTCCTTCCCCCTTCCATTCCGTCTATCATTCTCCACTCTCCTCCTTCCCCCCTCCCTTCCCCTCTCTCCTTGTCCCCTCTCTCCTTCTCTCCCCTCTCCTTCCCCCTTCCATTACGTCTATCATTCTCCACTCTCTCCTTCCCCCTCCCTTCCCCTCTCTCCTTGTCCCCTCTCCTTCCCTCTTCCTTCCCCTCCTCCTCCCCTCTCTTATCATTCTCCACTCTCTCCTTCCCCCTCCCGTCTCCTCTCTCCTTCCCAATCCTTCCCCTCTCATTCCCCTTCTCTCTTTCGCCCCTTTCTTCTTCCCTCTTCCATTCCCTCTCTCCTTCTCCCCTCTCTCCTTCCCTCTTCCATTCCCTCTCTCCTTCCGCCTTCCTTCCCCTCTCTCCTTCTCCTCTTTCCTTCCCCCCTCTCTATTTCTCCCCTCTCTCCTCCCCCCTCTCCTTCTTCCCTCTTTCCTTCCCCTCGCTCTCCTTCCCCATCTGTTTTTCTCCACCTCTCCTTCCCCCTTCCTTCACCTCTCTCCTTACCCCATCTCTCTTTCCCCCTCTCTCCTTACCCCATCTCTCTTTCCCCCTCTCACCTTCTCCCCTCTTTCCTTCTCCCCTCTCTGTCCATCCCCTTTCCTCCCTCTCTCTTTCTCCCCCCTCTCCTTCCTCCTCTCCTTCCCCCTTCCTACCCCCCTCCTTCTGCACTCACTTCTTCCCCCTTCTTTCCTCTTTCTCCTTCCCCCCCCTCTCTCCTTCTCCCCTTCTTTCCCCTCTCTTTTCCACTGTCTTCTTCACCCTTTCCTTACCCTCCCTCATTCTCACCTCCCTCCTTCCCCTTCCTTCAATTCTCCCCTCTCCCCTCTCCTTCCCCTCTCTCCTTCTCCCATCTCTACTCCCCCCTTCCTTTCCCTCTCTTCTCTCCCCTCTCTCCTTCCCCCTTCCTTCCCCTCTCTCCATTCCCCCTGTCTCCTACCCCCATCTCCTACTCCCCTCTCGCCTTCCCCCTTCTTTTCCCCACTCTCCTTCTCCCTTCCTTCCCTCCTCTCCTTCACCCCTCTCTCCTTCCCCCTTCCTTCCCTCCTCTCCTTCCCTTCCCTCCTTCTCCCCTCTCTCCTTCCCCCTTCCTTTCCTCTTCTCCTTCTCCCTCTCTCCTTCTCCCTCCTCCTCCCCCTCTCTTTCTCCCCTCTCTCCTTCCCCGGTCCTTCCCCTCTTTCCTTCCCCTGTCTCTCCTTCCCCCTCTCTCTTTCTCCACCTCTCCTTGACCCATCTCTCTTTGTCCCTGTCTCCTTCTCTTCTCACTCCTTCCCCCTTCCTTTCCCCCTTCCCCCTTCCTTCCCCTCTCTCTTTATCCCCTCTCTCCTCTTCACCCATCCTACCCCTCTGTCCTTCTCCCCTCTCCTTCGCCCTTCGTTCCCCTTTCGCCGTGCCCCTCTCTCTCCTTCACCCCTCTCTCCTCCCATCTCTCCTTGCCCCCTTCCTTCCCCTCTCTCCTTCTCCCTCTCTTCTTCACCCCTCTCTCCTTTCCCTCTCTCCTTCCCGTCTCTCTCCTTCCCCCTTTCCTTCCCTCCTCTCCATCACCTCTCTATCCTCCACCCACTCCTTACCCCCTCTCCTTCCTTCCTTCTCTCTCATCCCCCCATCTCTCTTTCTCCACCTCTCCTTCTCTCTCGTCCTTCCCCCTTCTTCCCCTTCTCCTTCCTTCTCCCCTCTCTCCTTGTCCACTCTCTCCTTCCCCCTTCTCCTTCTCCCCTCTCTCCTTCTCCCCCCTCCTCCCCCTCTCCTTTCTTCCCTCTCCCCTTCTCCCGTCTCTCCTTCCCCGTCCTTCCCCTCTTTCCTTCCACTCTCACTCTCCTTCCCCCTCTATCTTTCTCCACCTCTCCTTCACCCTTCCTTCCCTCTCTCCTTAACCCATCTCTCTTTCTCCCTCTCTCCTTCCCCCTTCCTTCCCCACTCTCCTTCCCCCTTCCTTCTCCTCTCTCCTTCTCCCATCTCACCCCTTCCCCTTCCCTACCCCCTCCTTCTCCCCTCTCTCCTTTCCCCTCTCCTTCCCACTCCCTCCTTCCTCCCTTCTCCTTCCCCTCTCACCTTTTCCCCTCTCTCCTTCCCTCTTCCTTCCCCTCTCTCCTTCTCCCCCCTCTCCTTCCCCCCATCTCCTCCCCCCTTCCTTCTCGCCTCTCTCCTTCCCCCTTCCTTCCACTCTCTCCTTCTCCCCTCTCTCCTACCCGTCTTTCCTTCTCTCCCTCCTTCCCCCCTCACTTCATCACTCCTACTTCTCTCTCTCCTTCCCCCTTCCTTCCCTACTCTCTCCTTCCCCCCCCTCTCTCCTTCCCCTCTTCTCCCCTCTCTCTTCTCCCCTCTCTTCTTTCCCCTTCCTTCCCGTCTCTCATTATTCCTTCCTTCCCCCCATCCTTCTCCACTCTCTCCTTCCCCCTCTCTTCCCCCCCTCCCCTCTCTCCTTCCCACTTCCTACCCCCTTCCTTCCCATTTCTCCTTCGCCCCTCTCTCCTTGCCCCCCTACGTCCCCCTCTTTACTTCACCACTCTCTCCTTCGCCCCTCTCTCTTTCTCCACCTCTCCTTCCCCCTTCCTTCCGCTCTCTCCTTACCCCATCTCTCTTTCCACCCCTTCTTCTCCTCTCTCTCCTTCCCCCCTCTCCTTCTTGCCTCTTTCTTCTCCCCTCTCTCCTTTCCTCTTCCATTCCCTCTCTCCTTCTCCCCTCTCTCCTTCCCCCTTCCTTCCCCTCTCTCCTTCTCCTCTTTCCTTCCCGTCTCTATTTCTCCCTTCTCTCCTTCCCCCCTCTCCCTTTCCCCCCTCTCTCCTTCCCCAGTCTTCCCTCTTTCCTTCCCCTCGCTCTCCTTCCCCCATCTGTTTTTCTCCACCTCTCCTTCCCCCTTCCTTCCCCTCTCTCCTTACCCCATTTCTCTTTCCCCCTCTCTCCTTACACCATCTCTCTTTCCCCTCTCTCTTTCTCCCCACTTTCCTTCTCCCCTCTCTCCTTCCCTCTTCCATTCCCTCTCTACTTCTACTTCTCCCCTCTCTCTCCTTCCCCATTCTTCCCCTCTCTCTTTCCTCCCCTCTCTCCTTCCTCCTCTCCTTCCCCCCCTCTCCTTCTCCACTCTCTCCTTCCCCCTTCTTTCCCCCTTCTCTCCTCCCCGCTTCCTTCGTCTTTCTCCTTCCCTCCTCTCTCTTCCCCCACTCTCCTTCTCCCTGTCTCATTTCCCCTTCCTTCCCCTATCTCCTTCCCCCTTCCTTCCCCTCTCCTTTTCCACTGTCTTCTTCACCCTTTCTTACCCTCCCTCCTTCTCACCTCACTCCTTCCCCTTCATTCATCTCTCTCATTCTCCCCTCTCCTTCCCCTCTCTCCTTCTCCCATCTCTACTCCCCCCCTTCCTTTCCCTCTCTTCTTCTCCCCTCTCTCCTTCCCCCTTCCTTCCCCTCTCTGCATTCCCCCTGTATCCTACTCCCCTCTCTCTTCCCCCTTCCTTCCCCTCTCTCATTCCCCCTTCCTTCCCTCCTCTCCTTCACCCTCTCTCCTTCCCCTCTCATTACCCCTCTCCTTCCTCCTGTCTCTTCTTCCCCCTTCCTTCCCTCCTCTCCTTCTCCCCTCTCTCCTTCCCCTTCCTTTCCCCCTTCTCCTTCTCCCCTCTCTCCTTCTCCTCCTCCTCCCCCTCTCTTTCTCCCCTCTCTCCTTCACCGGTCCTTCCCCTCTTTCCTTCCACACTCTGTCCTTCCCCCTCTCTCTTTCTCCACCTCTCCTTGACCCATCTCTCTTTGCCCATGTCTCCTTCTCTTCTCACTCCTTCCCCCTTCCTTTCCCCTTTCCCCCTTCCCCCTTCCTTCCCCTCTCTCTTTATCCCCTCTCTCCTCTTCCCCCTTCCTACCCCTCTGTTCTTCTCCCCTCTCTCCTTCGCCCTTCGTTCCCCTTTCGCCGTGCTCCCCTCTCTCCTTCACTCCTCTCTCCTCCCATCTCTCCTTGCCCCCTTCCTTCCCTCCTCTCCTTCACCCCTCTCTCCTTCCCCCTTCCTTCCCTCCTCTCCTTCCCTTCCCTCCTTCTCCCCTCTCTCCTTCCCCCTTCCTTTCCTCTTCTCCTTCTCCCCTCTCTCCTTCTCCTCCCTCCTCCCCCTCTCTCCTTCCCCGGTCCTTCCCTCTTTCCTTCCCCTGTCTCTCCTTCCCCTCTCTCTTTCCCACCTCTCCTTGACCCATCTCTCTTTGCCCCTGTCTCCTTCTCTTCTCACTCCTTCCTTTCCCCCTTCCCCCTTCCTTCCCCTCTCTCTTTATCCCCTCTCTCCTCTTCACCCATCCTACCCCTCTGTCCTTCTCCCCTCTCCTTCGCCCTTCGTTCCCCTTTCGCCGTGCCCCTCTCTCTCCTTCACGCCTCTCTCCTCCCATCTCTCCTTGCCCCCTTCCTTCCCCTCTCTCCTTCTCCCTCTCTTCTTCACCCCTCTCTCTCCTTTCCCTCTCTCCTTCCCTCTCTCTCCTTCCCCCTTCCTTCGCTCCTCTCCATCACCTCCTATCCTCCCCCCTCTCCTTCCTTCCTTCTCTCTCATCCCCCCATCTCTCTTTCTCCACCTCTCCTTCCCCCTTCCTTCCGCGCTCTCCTTACCCCATCTCTCTTTCCCCCTCTCTCCTTCTCCTCTCTCTCCTTCCCCCTTTCTTCCCCTACTCCTTCTCCCCTCTCTCCTTGTCCACTCTCTCCTTCCCCCTTCTCCTTCTCCCCTCTCTCCTTCTCCCCCCTCCTCCCCCTCTCCTTCTTCCCTCTCCCCTTCTCCCGTCTCTCCTTCCCCGGTCCTTCCCCTCTTTCCTTCCACTCTCACTCTCCTTCCCCCCATCTCTCTTTCTCCACCTCTCCTTCACCCTTCCTTCCCCTCTCTCCTTAACCCATCTCTCTTTCTCCCTCTCTCCTTCCCCTTCCTTCCCCACTCTCTTTCTCCTCCTTCTCCTCTCTCCCTTCTCCCATCTCACCCCTTCCCCATCCTACCCCCCTCCTTCTCCCCTCTCTCCTTTTCCCTCTCCTTCCCACACTCCCTCCTTCTCCCTTCTCCTTCCCCCCCTCCTTCTCCCCCTCTCTCCTACCCCCTTCCTTCCCCTCTCTCCTTCCCCCCTCTCCTTCTCCCCTTTCTCCTTCCCCCTTCCTTTCAACCCCTCCTACTCCCCTCTCTCCTGCCCCCTCTCCTCTCCCTCTCCTTCTCCCTCTCCTACCCCCTCTCCTTCTCCCCTCTCTCTTTTCCCCTTCCTTCCCATCTCTCGTTATTACTTCCTTCCCCCCTCTCTCTGTCTCCTTCTCTCCTTCCCCCTCACTACCCCACACTTCTCCCCTCTCTCCTTCCCACTTCCTTCCCCCTTCCTTCCCCTCTCTCCTTACCCCATCTCTCTTCCCTCCCCCCCCGTTTTCCTCTCTCTTCTTCCCCCTTCCTTCCCCTCTCACCTTTTCCCCTCTCTCCTTCCCTCTTCCTTCCCCTCTCTCCTTCTCCCCATCTCCTCCCCCCTTCCTTCTCGCCTCTCTCATTCCCCCTTCCTTCCACTCTCTCCTTCTCCCCTCTCTCCTACCCGTCCTTTCCTTCTCTCCCTCCTTCCCCCCCCCCCCTCCCCCCCCCCCCCCCCCCCCCCCCCCCCCCTCCACCCCCCCCCCCCTCACTTCATCACTCTCTACTTCTCTCTCTCCTTCCCCCTTCCTTCCCCTACTCTCTCCTTCCCCCCCCCTCTCTCCTTCCCCCTCTTCTCCCCTCTCTCCTTCCTCCCCTCTCTCCTTCTCTCCTCTCTTCTTTCCCTTCCTTCCCGTCTCTCATTATTCCTTCCTTCCCCCCATCCTTCTCCACTCTCTCCTTCCCCCTCTCTTCCCCCCTCCCCTCTCTCCTTCCCACTTCCTAGCCCCTTCCTTCCCATTTCTCCTTCGCCCCTCTCTCCTTGCCCCCCTACGTCCCCTCTTTACTTCACCACTCTCTCCTTCGCCCCCTCTCTCTTTCTCCACCTCTCCTTCCCTCTTCCTTCCGCTCTCTCCTTACCCCTCTCTCTTTCCACCACTTCTTCTCCTCTCTCTCCTTCCCCCCCTCTCCTTCTTGCCTCTTTCCTTCTCCCCTCTCTCCTTCCCTCTTCCATTCCCCTCTCCTTCTCCCCTCTCTCCTTCCCTCCTTCCTTCCCCTCTCTCCTTCTCCTCTTTCTTCCCCGTCTCTATTTCTCCCTTCTCTCCTTCCCCCCTCTCCTTTCCCCCTCTCTCCTTCCCCAGTCTTCCCCTCTTTCCTTCCCCTCGCTCTCCTTCCCCCATCTGTTTTTCTCCACCTCTCCTTCCCCCTTCCTTCCCCTCTCTCCTTACCCCCATCTCTCTTTCCCCCTCTCTCTTTCTCCCCACTTTCCTTCTCCCCTCTCTCCTTCCCTCTTCCATTCCCTCTCTACTTCTACTTCTCCCCTCTCTCTCCTTCCCCATTCCTTCCACTCTCTCTTTCTCCCCTCTCTCCTTCCTCCTCTCCTTCCCCCCCTCTCCTTCCACCTTCCTACCCCCCTCTCCTTCTCCACTCTCTCCTTCCCCCTTCTTTCCCCCTTCTCTCCTCCCCCCTTCCTTCGTCTTTCTCCTTCCCTCCTCTCTCCTTCCCCCACTCTCCTTCTCCCCTGTCTCCTTCCCCCTTCCTTCCACTCTCTCCTTCCCCTTCCTTCCCCCTCTCCTTTTCCACTGTCTTCTTCACCCTTTCTTACCCTCCCTCCTTCTCACCTCACTCCTTCCCCCTTCATTCATCTCTCTCATTCTCCCCTCTCCTTCCCCTCTCTCCTTCTCCCATCTCTACTCCCCCCTTCCTTTCCCTCTCTTCTTCTCCCCTCTCTCCTTCCCCCTGTATCCTACTCCCCTCTCTTCTTCCCCCTTCCTTCCCCTCTCTCATTCCCCCTTCCTTCCCTCCTCTCCTTCACCCCTCTCTCCTTCCCCCTCTCATTACCCCTCTCCTTCCTCCTGTCTCTTCTTCCCCCTTCCTTCCCTCCTCTCCTTCCCTTCCCTCCTTCTCCCCTCTCTCCTTCCCCTTCCTTTCCCCTTCTCCTTCTCCCCTCTCTCCTTCTCCCTCCTCCTCCCCCTCTCTTTCCTCCCCTCTCTCCTTCACCGGTCCTTCCCCTCCTTTTTTTTCCTTCCCCCTCTCTCTTTCTCCACCTCTCCTTGACCCATCTCTCTTTGCCCCTGTCTCCTTCTCTTCTCACTCCTTCCCCCTTCCTTTCCCCCCTTCCCCCTTCCTTCCCCTCTCTCTTTATCCCCTCTCTCCTCTTCCCCCTTCCTACCCCTCTGTTCTTCTACCTCTCTCTTCGCCCTTCGTTCCCCTTTCGCCGTGCCCCCCTCTCTCCTTCACTCCTCTCTCCTCCCATCTCTCCTTGCCCCCTTCCTTCCCCCTCTCCTTCTCCCCTCTCTCCTTCCCCCTCTCTTGTTCACCCCTCTCTCCTTTCCCTCTCTCCTTCCCTCTCTCTCCTTCCCCTTTCTTTCCCTCCTCTCCATCACCTCTCTATCCTCCCCCCTCTCCTTCCTTCCCTCTCTCTCTCCTCCACCTCTCCTTCCCCCTTCCTTCCGCTCTCTCCTTACCCCATCTCTCTTTCCCTGTCTCTCTTCTGCTCTCTCTCCTTCCCCCCTTTCTTCGCCCTTCTCCTTCTCCCCTCTCTCCTTGTCCCCTCTCTCCTTCCCCCTTCTCCTTCTCCCCCCTCCTCCCCCTCCTCCTTTCCTCTCTCCTTCTCCCCTCTCTCCTTCCCCGGTCCTTCCCCTCTTTCCTTCCACTCTCTCTCTCCTTTCCCCTTCCTTCCCCTCTCTCCTTAACCCATCTCTCTTTCTCCCTCTCTCCATTCCCCTTCCCCTTCTCCTTCTCTCTTCCTTCCCCCTCTCCGTCTCCCCTCTCTCCTTCCCCCTCTCTCTCCTTCTGCCCTCTTTCCTTCCCCCCCTCTCCTTCGCCCCTCTCGCCTTCCCCTTCCTTCTCCTCTCTCGTTCCGCTTTCTTTCCCCCTCTCCTTTTTCACTGTCTCCTTCCCCATTCCTTCACCTCTCTCCTTCACCCCTCTCTCCTGTCCCCAGCATTGACCTCTATCCTTCTCCCCTCTCTCCTACTCCCCCTCTATCCTTCCCCCTTCTGATTCCCCCTTCCTTCCCCCTCCCTCCTTCCCGCTTCCTTCCCCCTCTCTCCTTCCCCCTTCCTTCCCTCCCTCTCCTTAACCCCTCTCTCCTCCCCCCTCTCCTTCCTCCCTCCTCTCCTTCCCTTCTGTCCTTCTCTCTCTCCTTTCCCCTTCCTTCCCCTCTCTCCTTAACCCATCTCTCTTTCTCCCTCTCTCCATCCCCCTTCCCCCTTCTCCTCTCTCTCCTTCCCCCTTCCTTCCCCTCTCTCCTTCCCCCCTTTCCTTCTCGCCTCTTTCCTTCTCCCCTCTCTCCTTCCCTCTTCCTTTCCCTCTACCATTCCCCCTCTCTCCTTCCCCTTCCTTCCCCTCTCTACTTCTCCTCTTTCCTTCCCCTCTCTATTTCTCCCCTCTCTCCTTCCCCCCTCCTCGCCTCTTTCCTTCTCCTCTCTCTCCTTCCCTCTCTCCTTCCCCTCTCTTTCCCCTTCTCTCTTTCTCCCCTTTCTCCTTCCTCTTCCATTCCCTCTCTCCTTCCCCCTTCCCTTCCCCCTCTCTATTTCTCCCCTCTCCTTCTTCCCTCTTTCTTTCCCCCCTCTCTCCTTCCCCAGTTCTTCCCCTCTTTCCTCCCCCTCGCTCTCCTTCCCCCATCTGTTTTTCTCCACCTCCTTCCCCCTTCCTTCCCCTCTCTCCTTACCCCATTTCTCTTTCCCCCTCATCTCCTTACACCATCTCTCTTCCCCCTCTCTCCTTCTCCCCACTTTCCTTCTCCCGTCTCTCCTTCCATCTTCCATTCCCTCTCTTTCTCCCCTCTCTCCTTCCTCCTCTCCTTCCCCCCCTCTCTCCTTCCCCCTTCCTACCCCCCTCTCCTTCTCCCTTCTCTCCTCCCCCCTTCCTTCCTCTTTCTCCTTCCCTCCTCTCTCCTTCCCCCTTCCTTCCTCTCCTTTTCCACTGTCTTCTTCACCCTTTCTTACCCTCCCTCCTTCTCACCTCACTCCTTCCCCCTTCCTTCATCTCTCTCATTCTCGCCTCTCCTTCCCCTCTCTCCTTCTCCCATCTCTACTTCCCCTTCCTTTCCCTCTCTTCTTCTCCCCTCTCTCCTTCCCCCTTCCGTCCCCCTTCTTTTCCCCACTCTCCTTCTCCCTTCCTTCCCTCCTCTCCTTCACCCCTCTCTCCTTCCCCCTTCCTTCCCTCCTCTCCTTCCCTTCCCTCCTTCTCCCCTCTCTCCTTCCCCCTTCCTTTCCCCTTCTCCTTCTCCCCTCTCTCCTTCTCCCTCCTCCTCCCCCTCTCTTTCTCCCCTCTCTCCTTCACCGGTCCTTCCCCTCTTTCCTTCCACACTCTCTCCTTCCCCCTCTCTCTTTCTCCACCTCTCCTTGACCCATCTCTCTTTGCCCATGTCTCCTTCTCTTCTCACTCCTTCCCCTTCCTTTTCCCCCTTCCCCCTTCCTTCCCCTCTCTCTTTATCCCCTCTCTCCTCTTCCCCCTTCCTACCCCTCTGTTCTTCTCCCCTCTCTCCTTCGCCCTTCGTTCCCCTTTCGCCGTGCCCCCCTCTCTCCTTCACTCCTCTCTCCTCCCATCTCTCCTTGCCCCCTTCCTTCCCCCTCTTCTTCTCCCCTCTCTCCTTCCCCCTTCCTTCCCCTCTCTCCATTCCCCCTGTCTCCTACCCCCATCTCCTACTCCCCTCTCGCCTTCCCCCTTCTTTTCCCCACTCTCCTTCTCCCTTCCTTCCCTCCTCTCCTTCACCCCTCTCTCCTTCCCACTTCCTTCCCTCCTCTCCTTCCCTTCCCTCCTTCTCCCCTCTCTCCTTCCCCCTTCCTTTCCTCTTCTCCTTCTCCCCTCTCTCCTTCTCCCTCCTCCTCCCCCTCTCTCCTTCCCGGTCCTTCCCCTCTTTCCTTCCCCTGTCTCTCCTTCCCCTCTCTCTTTCTCCACCTCTCCTTGACCCATCTCTCTTTGCCCCTGTCTCCTTCTCTTCTCACTCCTTCCTTTCCCCTTCCCCCTTCCTTCCCCTCTCTCTTTATCCCCTCTCTCCTCTTCACCCATCCTACCCCTCTGTCCTTCTCCCCCTCTCCTTCGCCCTTCGTTCCCCTTTCGCCGTGCCCCTCTCTCTCCTTCACGCCTCTCTCCTCCCATCTCTCCTTGCCCCCTTCCTTCCCCTCTCTCCTTCTCCCTCTCTTCTTCACCCCTCTCTCTCCTTTCCCTCTCTCCTTCCCGTCTCTCTCCTTCCCCCTTCCTTCGCTCCTCTCCATCACCTCTCTATCCTCCCCCCTCTCCTTCCTTCCTTCTCTCTCATCCCCCCATCTCTCTTTCTCCACCTCTCCTTCCCCCTTCCTTCCGCGCTCTCCTTACCCCATCTCTCTTTCCCCTCTCTCCTTCTCCTCTCTCTCCTTCCCCCTTTCTTCCCCCTACTCCTTCTCCCCTCTCTCCTTGTCCACTCTCTCCTTCCCCTTCTCCTTCTCCCCTCTCTCCTTCTCCCCCCTCCTCCCCTCTCCTTCTTCCCTCTCCCCTTCTCCCGTCTCTCCTTCCCGGTCCTTCCCCTCTTTCCTTCCACTCTCACTCTCCTTCCCCCCATCTCTCTTTCTCCACCTCTCCTTCACCCTTCCTTCCCCTCTCTCCTTAACCCATCTCTCTTTCTCCCTCTCTCCTTCCCCCCTTCCTTCCCCACTCTCTTTCCCCCTTCCTTCTCCTCTCTCCTTCTCCCATCTCACCCCCTTCCCCCATCCTACCCCCCTCCTTCTCCCCTCTCTCCTTTCCCCTCTCCTTCCCACTCCCCTCCTTCTCCCTCTCCTTCCCCCCCACCTTCTCCCCTCTCTCCTACCCCCTTCCTTCCCCTCTCTCCTTCCCCCTCTCCTTCTCCCCTTTCTCCTTCCCCTTCCTTTCAACCCCTCCTACTCCCCTCTCTCCTGCCCCCTCTCCTCCCCCCTCTCCTTCTCCCTCTCCTACCCCCTCTCCTTCTCCCTCTCTCTTTTCCCCTTCCTTCCATCTCTCGTTATTCCTTCCTTCCCCCCTCTCCTTCTCCAGTCTCTCCTTCCCCCTCACTACCCCACACTTCTCCCCTCTCTCCTTCCCACTTCCTTCCCCCTTCCTTCCCCTCTCTCCCACCCCCATCTCTCTTCCCTCCCCCCCCGTTTTCCTCTCTCTTCTTCCCCCTTCCTTCCCCTCTCACCTTTTCCCCTCTCTCCTTCCCTCTTCCTTCCCCTCTCTCCTTCTCCCCCCTCTCCTTCCCCCCATCTCCTCCCCCCTTCCTTCTCGCCTCTCTCATTCCCCCTTCCTTCCACTCTCTCCTTCTCCCTTCTCTCCTACCCGTCTTTCCTTCTCTCCCTCCTTCCCCCTCACTTTCAGCACTCTCTACTTCTCTCTCTCCTTCCCCCTTCCTTCCCCTACTCTCTCCTTCCCCCCCCTCTCTCCTTCCCCTCTTCTCCCCTCTCTCCTTCCTCCCCTCTCTCCTTCTCTCCTCTTTCTTTCCCCTTCCTTCCCGTCTCTCATTATCCTTCCTTCCCCCCATCCTTCTCCACTCTCTCCTTCCCCCTCTCTTCCCCCCTCCCCTCTCTCCTTCCCACTTCCTCCCCCCTTCCTTCCCATTTCTCCTTCGCCCCTCTCTCCTTGCCCACTACGTCCCCTCTTTACTTCACCACTCTCTCCTTCGCCCCTCTCTCTTTCTCCACCTCTCCTTCCCTCTTCCTTCCGCTCTCTCCTTACCCCATCTCTCTTTCCACCCCTTCTTCTCCTCTCTCTCCTTCCCCCCTCTCCTTCCCCCCTCTCCTTCTTGCCTCTTTCCTTCTCCCCTCTCTCCTTCCCTCTTCCATTCCCTCTCTCCTTCTCCCCTCTCTCCTTCCCCCTTCCTTCCCCTCTCTCCTTCTCGTCTTTCCTTCCCCGTCTCTATTTCTCCCTTCTCTCCTTCCCCCCTCTCCCTTTCCCCCTCTCTCCTTCCCCAGTATTCCCCTCTTTCCTTCCCCTCGCTCTCCTTCCCCATCTGTTTTTCTCCACCTCTCCTTCCCCCTTCCTTCCCCTCTCTCCTTACACCATCTCTCTTTCCCCCTCTCTCTTTCTCCCCACTTTCCTTCTCCCCTCTCTCCTTCCCTCTTCCATTCCCTCTCTACTTCTACTTCTCCCCTCTCTCTCCTTCCCCATTCCTTCCCCTCTCTCTTTCTCCCCTCTCTCCTTCCTCCTCTCCTTCCCCCCTCTCCTTCCACCTTCCTACCCCCTCTCCTTCTCCACTCTCTCCTTCCCCCTTCTTTCCTCCCCCCTTCCTTCGTCTTTCTCCTTCCCTCCTCTCTCCTTCCCCCACTCTCCTTCCCCCTTCCTTCCCCTCTCTCCTTCCCCCTTCCTTCCCCCTCTCCTTTTCCACTGTCTTCTTCACCCTTTCTTACCCTCCCTCCTTCTCACCTCACTCCTTCCCCCTTCATTCATCTCTCTCATTCTCCCCTCTCCTTCCCCTCTCTCCTTCTCCCATCTCTACTCCCCCCTTCCTTTCCCTCTCTTCTTCTCCCCTCTCTCCTTCCCCCTGTATCCTACTCCCCTCTCTTCTTCCCCCTTCCTTCCCCTCTCTCATTCCCCCTTCCTTCCCTCCTCTCCTTCACCCCTCTCTCCTTCCCCCTCTCATTACCCCTCTCCTTCCTCCTGTCTCTTCTTCCCCCTTCCTTCCCTCCTCTCCTTCCCTTCCCTCCTTCTCCCCTCTCTCCTTCCCCCCTTCTCCTTCTCCCCTCTCTCCTTCTCCCTCCTCCGCCCCCTCTCTTTCTCCCCTCTCTCCTTCACCGGTCCTTCCCCTCTTTCCTTCCCCCTCTCTCTTTCTCCACCTCTCCTTGACCCATCTCTCTTTGCCCCTGTCTCCTTCTCTTCTCACTCCTTCCCCCTTCCTTTCCCCCTTCCCCCTTCCTTCCCCTCTCTCTTTATCCCCTCTCTCCTCTTCCCCCTTCCTACCCCTCTGTTCTTCTACCCTCTCTCCTTCGCCCTTCGTTCCCCTTTCGCCGTGCCCCCCTCTCTCCTTCACTGCTCTCTCCTCCCATCTCTCCTTGCCCCCTTCCTTCCCCCTCTCCTTCTCCCCTCTCTCCTTCCCCCTCTCTTCTTCACCCCTCTCTCCTTTCCCTCTCTCCTTCCCCTTTCTTTCCCTCCTCTCCATCACCTCTCTATCCTCCCCCCTCTCCTTCCTTCCCTCTCTCTCTTCCTCCACCTCTCCTTCCCCCTTCCTTCCGCTCTCTCCTTACCCCATCTCTCTTTCCCCGTCTCTCCTTCTGCTCTCTCTCCTTCCCCCTTTCTTCGCCCTTCTCCTTCTCCCCTCTCTCCTTGTCCCCTCTCTCCTTCCCCCTTCTCCTTCTCCCCCCTCCTCCCCCTCTCCTTCCCTCTCTCCTTCTCCCCTCTCTCCTTCCCCGGTCCTTCCCCTCTTTCCTTCCACTCTCTCTCTCCTTTCCCCTTCCTTCCCCTCTCTCCTTAACCCATCTCTCTTTCTCCCTCTCTCCATCCCCCTTCCCCTTCTCCTTCTCTCTTCCTTCCCCCTCTCCGTCTCCCCTCTCTCCTTCCCCCCCTCTCTCCTTCTGCCCTCTTTCCTTCACCCCCTCTCCTTCGCCCCTCTCGCCTTCCCCCTTCCTTCTCCTCTCTCGTTCCGCTTTCTTTCCCCCTCTCCTTTTTCACTGTCTCCTTCCCCATTCCTTCACCTCTCTCCTTCACCCCTCTCTCCTGTCCCCAGCATTGACCTCTATCCTTCTCCCCTCTCTCCTACTCCCCTCTATCCTTCCCCCTTCTGATTCCCCCTTCCTTCCCCCTCTCTCCTTCCCGCTTCCTTCCCCCTCTCTCCTTCCCCCTTCCTTCCCTCCTCTCCTTAACCCCTCTCTCCTCCCCCCCTCTCCTTCCTCCCTCCTCTCCTTCCCTTCTGTCCTTCTCTCTCTCCTTTCCCCTTCCTTCCCCTCTCTCCTTAACCCATCTCTCTTTCTCCCTCTCTCCATCCCCCTTCCCCTTCTCCTCTCTCTCCTTCCCCCTTCCTTCCCCTCTCTCCTTCCCCCCTTTCCTTCTCGCCTCTTTCCTTCTCCCCTCTCTCCTTCCCTCTTCCTTTCCCTCTATCCTTCCCTCTTCCAATCCCTCTCTCCTTCCCCCTTCCTTCCCCTCTCTACTTCTCCTCTTTCCTTCCCCCTCTCTATTTCTCCCCTCTCTCCTTCCCCCTCTCCTCGCCTCTTTCCTTCCTCTCTCTCCTTCCCTCTCTCCTTCCCCTCTCTTTCCCCTTCTCTCTTTCTCCCCTTTCTCCTTCCCTCTTCCATTCCCTCTCTCCTTCCCCCTTCCCTTCCCCCTCTCTATTTCTCCCCTCTCCTTCTTCCCTCTTTCTTTCCCCCCTCTCTCCTTCCCCAGTTCTTCCCCTCTTTCCTCCCCCTCGCTCTCCTTCCCCATCTGTTTTTCTCCACCTCCTTCCCCCTTCCTTCCCCTCTCTCCTTACCCCATTTCTCTTTCCCCCTCTCTCCTTACACCATCTCTCTTCCCCCTCTCTCCTTCTCCCCACTTTCCTTCTCCCGTCTCTCCTTCCCTCTTCCATTCCCTCTCTTTCTCCCCTCTCTCCTTCCTCCTCTCCTTCCCCCCTCTGTCCTTCCCCTTCCTACCCCCCCTCTCCTTCTCCCTTCTCTCCTCCCCCCTTCCTTCCTCTTTATCCTTCCCTCCTCTCTCCTTCCCCCTTCCTTCCTCTCCTTTTCCACTGTCTTCTTCACCCTTTCTTACCCTCCCTCCTTCTCACCTCACTCCTTCCCCTTCCTTCATCTCTCTCATTCTCGCCTCTCCTTCCCCTCTCTCCTTCTCCCATCTCTACTTCCCCCTTCCTTTCCCTCTCTTCTTCTCCCCTCTCTCCTTCCCCCTTCCTTCCCCTCTCTCTATTCCCCCTGTCTCCTACCCCCGTCTCCCTACTCCCCTCTCTCCTTCCCCCTTCCTTCCCTCCTCTCCTTCACCCCTCTCTTCTTCCCCCTCTCCTTGCTCCCATCTCTCCTTCCCCCTTCCTTCCCCCTTCTCTTTCTCCCCTCTCTCCTTCTCCCCCCTCCTCCCACTCTCTCCTTCCCCGGTCCTTCCCCTCTTTCCTTCCCCTCTCTCTCATTCACCCTCTCTCTTTCTCCACCTCTCCTTGACCCATCTCTCTTTCCCCCGTCCTCTTCTCCTCTCCCTCCTTCTCCCTTCCTTCCCCCCTTCCCCCTTCCTTCCCCTCTCTCTTTCTCCCCCCCCCCCCCCCCCCCCCCTCTCTCCTCTTCCCCTTCCTTCCCCTCTCTCCTTCTCCCCTCTCTCCTTCCCCCTCTCTTCTTCCCCTTCCTTCCCCTCTCTCCTTCCCCTCTCTCTCCTTCCCCCTTCCTTCCCACCTCTCCATCACCTCTCTATCCTCCCCCCTCTCCTTACCCCCTCTCTCTCCTACCCCCTCTCTCTTTCTCCACCTCTCCTTCCCCCTTCCTTCCGCTCTCTCCTTACCCCATCTCTCTTTCCACCCCTTCTTCTCCTCTCTCTCCTTCCCCCCCTCTCCTTCTCCCCTCTCTCCTTCCCTCTTCCTTCCCCTCTTTCCTTCCCCATCTCTATTTCTCCCTTCTCTCCTTCCCCCCTCTCTCCTTCCCCCTTCCTTCCCGTCTCTTTCTCCCCTCTTTCCTTCCCCCCTCTCGCCTTCCCCCTTCCTTCTCCTCTCTCCTTCCCGCTTCCTTTCCCCCTCTCCCCTTCCCGCTTCCTTTCCCCTCTCCTTTTCCACCATATCCTCCCCCCTTCCTTCACCTCTCTCCTTCCCCCTCTCTCCTTCACCCCTCTCTCCTACCCCTCTCTCTCCTTCTCCCCTCTCTCCTGTCCCCAGCATTCCCCTCTATCCTTCTCCCCTCTCCCCTTCCCCCTTCCTTCCGATTTTCTCCTTCCCGCTTCCTTCCCCCCTCTCCTTAACCCCTCTCTCCTTCCCCCTCTCATTTCCCCTCTCCTTCCTCCCGTCTCCCCTTCCCCCTTCGTACCCCCCTCCTTCTCCCCTCTCTCCTTCTCCCCTCTCTCCTTTCCCCCCTCTCTCCTTTCCCCTCTCCTTCCCACTCCCTCCTTCTCCTCTCTCCTTCCCCCTTCCTTACCCTCTCTCATTCCCCCCCTCAACTTCCCCTCCCTTCCTTCCCAGTCCTTTCCCCTCTCTCCTTCCCCCAACTCCTTTTGACATCTCTCCTCTCCATTCTCTGCCTCCGTCTCCTTGCCCTCTCCTTCCCCCCTCCTTCTCCCTCTACATCCCCCCTTTCTCCCACTCACCTTCGCCCCCTTCTTCCCCTCTCCTTCCCCCCAGTCTCCTTCCCCCACTCTCATCCCCCTCTCTCTCCTTCCCCCACTTGCTCCTTCCCCTCTCTCCTTCCCCCCTTGCTCCTTCCCCCCTCTCTCTTTCCCCCTTTCTTCCCCTCTCCTTCTCCCCTCTCTCCTCCCACTTCCTTCCACTCTCCTCCTTCACCCTTCCACCCCCTCTTCCCTTCTCACCTCACTCATCCCGCCTTCCTTAATCTCTCTCCTTCTCCCCGCTGTCCTTCCCCCTTCCCTTCATCCTCACCCTCTCCTTCTCCCCTCTCTCCATCCCCCTTCCTTACTCTCTCTCCTTTCTCCCCCTCTCCTTCCCCCCTCGCTCCTTCCCCTCTCTCTCCTCCTCTGCTTCCCCCTCGCTCTTTCCCCCTTCCTTCCCCTCTCTCATCCCCCCCCACCCCTCTCTCTCCTTCTCTCCTCACTCCTTCCCCCTTTCTTCCCCTCTCTTCTTCTCCCCTCTCTGCTTCATACTTCCTTCCCCCTGCTCTCCTTCTCCCCTCTCTCCTTCTCCCTTCCTTCCCCTCTCTCTCCTCCCCCCTCTCTCCTTCCCCTTTCCTCCCCCTGTCTCCTGCCCCCTTCCTTCCCCCTCTCCTTCTCCCCTCGCTCCTTCCCCTTCCTTCCCCTCCCCCTCTCTCCTTCCCCCATTCCTTCCCCCTTCCTTCCTCTTTCTCATTCCCCCCTCTCTCCTAACCCTCTCTCCTTCTCCCCTCTGTCTTTCTCCCTCTGCTTCCCCTCTCCTCTTCTCCACCTCACCTTCCCCTGTCCTTACCCTCTTTCCTTCTCCCCTCTCTCCTACCCCCTTCCTTCCCCCTCTCATTCTCCCCCTCTCCCCTTCCCCCATCCTTCCCCGCTCTCATTCACCCTTCCTTCCCCTATCTCCTTCTCCCCTCTCACCTTCTCCCCTCTCTTCTTCCCCCTTCCTTCCACCCCTCCTTCTCCCCTCTCACTTACCTCATTCCTCCCCTCTCTCCTTCTCCCTTCTCTCCTTCCTCCTTCCTTCCCTGCTCTGTTTCTCCCCTCCCTCGTTCCCTTTCCTTCCCCCTCCTTCTCCCCTCTCTCATTTCCCCACTCCTTCGTCCCCCTCCTTCTCCCCTCTCTCCTACCCCCTTCCTTCCCCCCTCTCCTTCTCCCCCTCTCTCCTTTCCCCTCCCTCCTTCTCCCTCTCTCCTTCCACACCACCTTCCCCCTCTCCGTCTCCCCTCTCTCCTTCCCCTCTATCCTTCCCCACTCTCTCCTTCCCCCTCTCTCCTTCCCCATCTCTCCTTCTCCCCTCACTCCTTCACCCCTTCCCCACTCTCTCCTTCCCCCCTCTATCTGTCCCCCTCTCGTTCCCCCCTCTCTTTCTCCCCTCTCTCCTTCGTCCCTCTCTCCTTCCCTCTCTCCTTCTCCCCTCTTTTCTTCCACCTTCCTTCCGCTCTTTCCTTCCCCCCTACTTACCTCCTCTCTCCTCCACTCTCTTTCCCCATTCCTTCCCCTCGCTCCTTCCCCCCTCTCTCCTTCCTCTTCTCCTTCTCCCCTCTCTCCTTCCCCCTTCCTTCCCCTCCTCCTTCTCCCCTCTCTCCTTCCCCCTTCCCCACCCATCTCCTTCTCCCCTCTCTCCTTCCCCGTTTCTTCCCCCCTCCTTCTCCCCTCTCTCCTTCCCCCTTCTTTCCCCTCTCTCCTTCTCCCCTCTCCTTCCCCCTTCCTTCCCTCTCTACTTCCCACTCTCTCCTTCTCCCCTCTCTCCTCCCCCCTTCCTTCCCCTCTCTCCTTCTCCCCTCTTTCCTTCCCCCCTCCCTCTCCCCTCTCTCCTTCCCCCCTTCCTTCCCTCTCTACTTCCCACTCTCTCCTTCCCCCCTTCCTTCCCCTCTCCCCTTCTCCCCTCCCTCCATCCCCTCTCTCCTTCTCCCCTCTTTACTTCCCCATTCCTTCCCCTCGCTACTTCTCCTCCCCTCCTTCTCCCCTCTCCCCTGTCCCCTTCCTTCCCCTCTCTCATTCTCCCTCTCTCCTTCTCCATTCCTTACCCTCTCTCCTTCACCCCTCTTTCCTTCCCCCCTCTCTCGTTCTACCCTCTCTCCTTCTCCCCTCTCTCTCCCCTTCCTTCCTCCCTTCCCCCCCTCTTTCCTTCCCTGTTTCTTCCCCTCTCTCCGTCTCCACTCTCTCCTTTCCCCTCTCCCTCCTCCTCCCTCCTTGTCCCTCTCTCCTTCCACCCTTCCTTCCCCTGTCTCCTTTCCCCATCTCTCCTTCTCCCCTCACTCCTTCCCCCTTCCCCCTCTCTTGTTCCCCCCTCCTTCCCCACTCTCTCCTTCCCCCCTCTATCCGTCCCCCTCTCCTTCCCCCCTCTATCCCTCTCCCTCTGCTTCCCCCTCCTTATCCCCTCTCTCCTTCCCTCCTCCTTCCCCTCTCTCCTTCTCCACCTCACCTTCCCCTGTCCTTACCGTCTTTCCTTCTCCCCTCTCTCCTACCCCCTGCCTTCCCCCTCTCATTCTCCCCCCTCCCCTTCCCCCATCCTTCCCCCTCTCCCCTTCTCCCCTCTCTTCTTCCCTGTTCCTTCCACCCCTCCTTCTCTCCTCTCACCTTACCTCACTCCTCCCCTCTCTCCTTCTCCCTTCTCTCCTTCCTCCTTCCTTCCCTGCTCTGTTTCTCCCCTCCCTCCTTCCCCTTCCTTCCCCCTCCTTCTCCCCTCTCATTCGCACCTCTCCTTCTCCCCTCTCTCCTTCCCCCTTCCTTCCCCCCTCCTTCTCTCCTCTCTCCTACCCCCTTCCTTCCCCCCTCTCCTTCTCCCCCTCTCCTCCCCCCTCTCCTTCTCCCCTCTCTCCTTTCCCCTCTCCTTCCCCCTCCCTCCTTCTCCCTCTCTCCTTCCACACCACCTTCCCACCTCTCCGTCTCCCCTCTCTCCTTCCCCTCTATCCTTCTCCCCTCTCTCCTTCCCCTCTCTCTCCTTCCCCTCTATCCTTCTCCCCTCTCTCCTTCCCCTTCCTTTCCCTCTTCTTCACCCCTCTCTCGTTCCCCCCTCCTCAACCCTCTATCTCCTCCCCCCTCTCTCCTTCCCCCACTCCTTCTCCACTCTCTCCTTCCCCACTCTCTCCTTCCCCACATCGACATTTTGCCTTCTCCTTCACCCCCCTTCACTCTATCTCCTTCTGACAACCCTCCTCCCCCTCTCTTTCACTCCCTATCCATCACCCCTTCCCCCTCTCCTTCCACCCCACTGCTTCACCCCTCTCCTTACCACACTCTTTTCCTCACTCTTTCCCCCTCTCTCCTTCCCCCCCTCAACATCCCCTCCCTCCCTTGCCGCTCTTTTCCCCTCTTTCCTTCCCCCAACTCCTCCTGACATCTCTCCTCTCCACTCTCTGCCTCCGTCTCCTTGCCCCTCTCCTTCCCCCCCTTCTCCCTCTACTTCCCCCTTTCCCCCACTCACCTTCCCCCCTTCCCCCTCTTCTTCCCCCCGCTCTCCTTCCCCCTTCCCCATCTCCTTCCCCCCGCTCTCCTTCCCCCCGACTCTCAACCCCCTGTCTCTCCTTCCCCCCTCGCTCCTTCCCCTCTCCCCTTCCCTCTCCTCTCATTCACCCCTGTCTCCTTCCCCCCTCGTCCCTTGCCCCCTCTCTCCTTCCCCACCTGGCATTACACCCCTTCCGCCCTCCTTTCCACCCTCCCCCCTCCTCCTCCTTCCCCCCCTCCATCTTATCCCTCTCCATCTTATCCCTCTATCACTCCCTCCTTCCCACACTCTCTCTCTGTGCATCTTGTGTTCTTTTATCTCTTTGTCTGTCCTTCCCCACTCTCTACTTCCCCCCTCTCTACTTCCCCACTGTCTGCTTCCTCCTTCATTCCGGTCTCTCCTTCCCCCCTCTCTCCTTCCCCCCCTCGCTCCTTCCCCCCCTCGCTCCTTCCCCACCTCGCATTACACCCCTTCCCACGTCCTTCCCCCATTTCTCCTTCCCCCCTCCATCTTATCCCTCTCCATCTTATCCCTCTATCACTCCCTCCTTCCCCCACTCTCTCTCTGTGCATCTTGTGTTCTTTTACCCCTTTGTCTGTCCTTCCCCACTCTCAACTTCCCCCTCTCTACTTCCCCATTGTCTGCTTCCTGCTTCATTCCGGTCTCTCCTTCCCCCTCTCTCCTTCTCCCCTCGCTCCTTCCCCTTCTCTCCTTCCCCCCTCCCTCTCTCCTTCTCCCCTCTCTCCTTCTCCCTCTCTCTCCTTTCTCCCTCTCTCTCCTTTCTCCCTCTCTTCTTCCCCCCTCTCTCCTACCCCCTTCTCTCCTTCCCCTCTCCCATTCCCTCCCCTCTCTTTTGCCCCCGTCTCCTTCCCCCCTCGCTCCTTCTACCCCTCTGTCCTTCCCCACTCTCTACTTCCCCCCTCTCTCCTTCCGCCCTCTCCTTCCCCACATCTACGTTGCGCCCTCTCCTTCGCCCCCCTTCACTCTATCTCCTTCTGACAACCCTCCTCCCCCTCTCTTTCACTCCCTGTCCATCACCCCTTCCCCCCTCTCCTTCCACCCCACTGCTTCACCCCCTCTCCTTCCACCCTTCCCCTCTCTCCTTACCACACTCTTTCCCTCACTCTTTCCCCCTCTCTCCTTCCCCCCTCAACATCCACTCCCTCCCTTCCCACTCCTTTCCCCTCTCTCCTTCCCCTAACTCCTTCTGACATCTCTCCTCTCCATTCTCTGCCTCCGTCTCCTTGCCCCTCTCCTTCCCCCTCCTTCTCCCTCTACTTCCCCCCTTTCCCCCACTCACCTTCACCCCCTTCCCACTCTTCTTCTTCCTTCTCCTCCCCCTCGCTCTCCTTCCCCCCACTCTCAACCCCCTCTCTCTCCTTCCCATCTCTCCTTCCCCCTCTCCTTACTCTGTCTCTACTTTCACCCTCTTTCTGTCCGCCCCCTTCCCCCACTCTCCTTCCCCCCTCTCCTTTCCCCCCTCTCCTTCCCCCCCTCTCCCTCCCCCCTCTGCTTCCCCCTCACCTTACCCCGTCTCTACTTTCATCCCCTCTCCTTCCCCCTTTCCACCCCCTCTCCTTGCCCCCTCTCTCCTTCCCCACCTTGCATTACACCCCTTCCCCCCTCCTTTCCACCCTCCCTCCTCCCCCTCCTTCCCACCCCTCCATCTTATCCCTCTCCATTTGATCCCTCTATTACTCCCTCCTTCCCACACTCTCACTCTATCTGTATCTTGTGTTCTTTTACCCCGTGGTCTCAAAAACAATTACCTTGTACTACAAAATATTTCCATCTCCCCCACTTCAAATACCCACGAGTCACATTGCTGTTTGTGGGACGGTTTCATTTGTTTAAAAAATAACAAAAGAAGCTGGAGAGGGGACAGAGAGAGAGAGAGAGAGAGAGACATACGGACAGACAGAGAGATCCCCTCCCAGATACTCAGGGAATTGAATTGAACCGGCCAACCTGTGTCTTATTTATGTGATTATCACATTTGATCACCCAGGCCTGGACACATCCCACATTACTCTGACATTAGAACAAGTCTTTGGGGAGAGTTTCTCATTTAAGGTTTTAATTCCCTCCTTGGGGAGTCTGGTCTGTCAGACATTTTCTGCGGATTCATATATTTGTATTAAATCGCAAGTCCCCAGTTACTTTAACCCCAGGCTTCAAATCTGTTTTAAAAATGACAGGGCCGCAATCTGACAGGAACCAGTTACCCAGAGGCCCCTAAAACCCAGGGTCCCCCAGAGGAGATTAAACCTCGGGGTAAATAAACATACAACTCACTGTGGGCCCCCACGGGGTGCAGCCTGTCGACCAGGCCTCAGGCCTCAGGCCTGTGCTCCCCCTCTTGAGGTTGTTCTTTCCTGGCCTCGAACATTTTGGATCTTCACATTGCAGCTTTCCAAACAAAATTTCCTCAGGATAAAAGAGAGAAAAGATGAGTTGAAAGGGGGAGCGAGAGCATTTTGAAGGCAAGTTACACAGCAAGATCCCAGGGTTAAAACCATTCCCGTCCATCCCCAATGTATTAATGTATCTAACACAGTCAGCAGTTAGGATGGAACATGGTGTGGGAGCAGATCTTCCCAGGGATTGGAGGACGATAGTGAGGGAAAGGCATCAGTTTATTACACTCTGCAGTGACCTGGGATCAATTACCTTTTACTGAAAACAGTTCCCAACTTGTATGTGCCTGTAGCTCCCTCCAGTCTGAAACCCTTATTACCCTCTATCCTGTCTCCTGTCTCTGAGCCAATGGGGTATTCATTCTGTTCCTGACCCTTCAGTCCCTTCAGACACAGCAAGATCCCACAGGTAGTAGTGGGACCACAGACAGATTGTGTGTTTCACTGATGCTGGTTGAGGGTTCAATTCTGGCTTCAGGATGACAGAGATCCTGCTGTTTGACAAATTCAAACCACTTCCCACATTCTTTCTTCTCTGCGCTCTCTCTCTCTCTCTCTCCATCCTCCCCTTCTCCATCTCTCATCTTTTTTGTCTTTCTCTGATTTAACCTTGTACATGGTAATCTTTATCTTACCTTTTAAAAGATTGCAACATTTATATTTGACAATATTCACTTTGATAAACAGTTTCCCAGCAGTCTCTGTGCCAGCAATGCTGTGGGCCATTGACGCACAGGGAGATCCCACAGGGTACTCCCTTCCTGCTCCAGAATGTGCTCCAATCCCACTTTCTGTCCAACAAGAGACTGTGGATTTCTTTGGGAATGTTTTGTTTTTTTTTAAAATCACCCCCTCCAACCCAGGATTTAATTTTGTGGATGGTACTTTCTAGAAGGAAGTGATTGGAGCTGGGCGATGATGGGATATTGGAGAGCCCCGTTCTCTCCCCCCTCTCCCAGATCCTGTCTCCCTTTCCCAGCCCAGCTACAAAGACACATCTTATCCCTCTATCCCTCCCTCCTTCCCACTCTCTCTCTCTCTCTGCGGATCTTGTGTTCTTTTACACATTTGTCTCAGAAACAATCACTTGGTGCTGCAAAATATTTCTATCTCCCCCACTTCAAATAACCACGAGTCACATTGCTGTGTGTGGGATGGTTTTATTTGTTTGAAAAACCAACAAAAGAAGCTGGAGAGGGTGTGAGAGAGGGGACAGAGAGAGAGAGAGAGAGAGAGAGAGAGGGAGAGAGAGATCCCCTCCCAGATACTCAGGGATTGGGCCAACCTGGGTCTTATTTATGGGATTATCACATTTGGTCACCCTTGCTGCAATGTAGACCACTCTGCAGGTGGTTTGAGACACAGCAAGATCCCACAAGTAGTATTACTCTGATATTAGAACAAGTCTTTGGATAGAGTTTCTCATTTAAGGTTTAATTCCCTCCTTGGGAAGTCCTGTCTATTAGACATTCAATGGGGATTGATGTGTTTGTGTCAATTCCCAGAGCCCCAGTTACTTTAACCCCAGGCTTCAAACCGGTTTTAAAAATGTCAGGGCCACAACCCGACAGGAGCCAGTTAACTAGAGGCCCCTAAAACCCAGGGTCCCTCAGAGGAGATTAATCCTCGGGGCAAATTCATGTCGGCCCCCATGGGGTGCAGCCTGTCGACCAGGCCTCAGGCATCAGAACCACGTCCCCCTCTGGAGCTTGGCCAAGGCTTCCCTCGGCCTGAACATTTCGGATCTTCACGTTGCAGCTTTCCCAACAAAAGTCCCTCGTGATAAAAGAAGAAGATTACTGGAAAGGGAATGTGAGAACATTTTGAAGGCAAGTTACACAGCAAGATCCCAGGTTTAAAAGCACCCCCCGCCCATTGCCAATGTATGAATGTATCTAATACAGTCAGCAGTTAGGGTGGAACATAGTGTAGGAGCAGATCTTCCCAGGGATTGGAGGAGGATAGTGAGGAAAGGCATCAGATTATTACACTCTGCAGTGACCTGGGATCAATTGCCTTTTACTGAAAACAGTTCCCAACTTGTATGCATCTGCAGCTCCCTCCAGTCTGAAACCCTCATTACCCTCTATCCTGTCTCCTGTTTCTGAGCCAATGGTGTCTCCATTCTGTCACTGACCCTTCAGTCCCACGGGCACCAATTTTCCTCACAATTCCAATTGGAGACCTTCTCTCATCCACGTGAAGGAATTGGACCCTGGCAATCCCATTTACACTGTCTCCCATCAATATTCATAGGATCCATATCGCAGAGGTTAGACAGTGTTCCCAGCAAACACTCCCAGGGCAGAGGGAGCACAGGGTTCCAGACAAAATAAAGCTCCCATTAAACTGTCCCCATTTAAATCCCCAGGGCAGGTAGAGAATGGGGTCAGATACAGAGTAAACCTTCCTCTACACTGCGGCTTTTCAAATTCCCAGGCCATATTCAGCATGGTGTTAGGTACTGAATAAATCTCCCACTTTCCCCATCCTGTTCACATCAAACACAATCAGGGTAACTCCATCACTGGGTTAGATGCACAGTATGTGTCCCTCTACACTTTCTCCAGCTGAATCTCCCAGAGTCTGGGGAGAATGGGGGTAGACACAGAGTAAAGATCTCTCTACACTGTCCCCATCGAGTACTCCCAGGACAGGTACAAAGTTAGACAGCATTGTGGACGGTGCAGATAGCACCATAAAATTACAAAGGGAGATTATCGACCGGGTGAATGGGCAGAGCTGTGCTACATGGAGTTCAGTGTAAGCAGGTGTGTGGGGATCAGGTTGGAGGGAGTACAGAGTAGGTTTACAAGAATGACCCTGGAGGTCAGGGGTTACATTCTGAGGAGAGATTGTACAAATGAGGCCGGTTTCCTCCAGAATTGAGAAGGTTAAGGGGCGATCTGATTGAAGTCTCAAGGATATGAATGGGACAGGACAGGCTCAATCAAAAATCAATGATTCCCACTGGGTGGAGATTCCAGAATGAGGGAGAGCATGTCATATCCAAAAGCTGGAATAGATAGAGAGGAAAGCTCGTTGCTGCCTCTGGGGCGAGGATTAGGATCATCTTCGAAAACCCGAACAATACTCTGAAACACTTTCAGGACTAATATGAAGGAACAAAGCCTCCCATTTCACACCAGGATGTTGTACAGACTATTTCTTACTCACTCACTGAACCTGTCCAACCCCCTTCCCAGCCTCTCTCTGTCCTCTGGGCATTTTCCTGGCCCTCATCACTTGGTGTTATCAGCAAACGCAACAGAGGGTCCAATAATCTCAGTCATTCATACAGATTATGCCCAGTGTTCTGTGGGGAACAGAGAATGTTTCACTCCCATCTACTGCTGTACAGCTCATGTCTGTCTCAGAGTCAGCTCTGAAACATCTCCAGGACACTCCCATCCTGTCTCTGTGTGCCTCTGGATTCCTTGGGACCAGCTGAGTTAGTTTTCGAGTTAACATGATCAGACTAGTCACCGATACAAAGCATTGGTCAGATCACATTTGGAATATTGTGTTCAGTTCTGGGCAACTCATTGACGGAAGGGCGTTAAAGCCCTGGACAGAGTTCAAAGGGACATTTACAAGACTGACATTAGGAATGAAGGATTTTAGATACAAGGAAAGATTAAACAGATTGGGTTTGTTCTCCTTGGAGCAGGGAGATTAAGAGGTGACCTTATGGAGGAGTTCAAAATGTGAAACAATTTTGAAAGGGTAAAGAATGATATTCTATTTCCACTAATTAGTATGTGAGACACGAGGGATCCAACAAAGGGACCCTGGAGTTGCAGGTTCATAGTCCCTTCAAAGGTACGCAGGATAGTCTTTGTCTTAAAATGACACAGTTACACTGTTTCCTGTTTTGCAATTGATTTCACAACTTCCTATAGTCGACTTTCAATGCTCCCTCTGTCCCCCTACCTTATATTGGCTGGTATCCCTTTCAGACTGTCCTTCAGCCCCTCAGTGCCATCCCAGCCTCTGGAACCAGGGAGGCAGTGTATTACCTGGTGTCACATCCCCACCCTCACATATACATCTGCCTGGTTCCCTTACAATGCGATACCCCAATCAGTGTCAATCTCCCTCTTCGGTCATTTTCTGCATGAATTAAAGTGGGTTAGATTAGCGGAAGGTTCCTTTAAACAGGGGAAATAACTAATCTAACTCCTTTATTTAAAAAGGGAGGGAGGCAGAAAGCAGGAAATGACAGGACCAGTTCAATTAACTTCTGACCAAGTCATCATGTTAAACGTTTTCATCTTTCTGTGGTTCCTAACAGTTACACATGTCCTGTATTATAATATTGAAGTAATTCATGTTGGTATTTCAGGGGGAGGGTGTGCTGCCTTGTTACTGGATGGTGAAAGGAGAATAAAGGACCCAGGGGGACATTTCTCTCAAAAAAATCAGTTTCATTCAGACAGTGGCTGCTGATTCCTCCTCCTGGCCACTAGAGGGAGCCACTCCAGTCTTCCGGGATCTCACCCATGGCGACTGATGATGGAAATCTATCAGCCAGGGCCCCCTCCAATTTCTTCTCCAGCCTCTTGCAGGAAGGTGCCTCAAACATTTGAGGAACAGCTCAATCTAGCCATCTCCCCCCCATCACTATCCAGTAAATCAACGAGTGTCTTTCTCCACTCAGTAGAATGCTGCCTACCCACTGCTGGCTACGCCCGATGGGGGTGAATAAGGTGTTAGTTGAACATTAATCTTCCAAGGATCTCAGTTTGGGGTGGGCAGGAAGAGTGTCCACAGACCTCCCACAATGCAATGCATCTTGTGGAGTGGGAACATGTCAGAGACTTCACCTGCTACTCTCCTGCCTGATCATTCCTCAGTGTCCCCCAGCCTCTGTCCCCGCCCCCCCCCCCCCAATCCCAAATCCAAACCAATTCCATGCTCAGTTCGCTCCCCTACTATATGGCATCCTTTAAGAAACACAGAAATTTATGATGATAAAAAGAAAATGTTATGTTGAACAAAATTTTGGCTGCCTAAAAACCATAATGTTCTCAGTTATTTTACTGCAGCATTATGGGAACTTAAAAGTACAGAGAAGGACCCTTAGCCTTTTGTGCTTTAAAACAGCAGACATGTTGGGTCCCCCATCTCCAACTGAAACCTGCAAGTTCCTTATCCTGAACAAGTTCTCCAACTCTTTTCCATTTATTCCTGGAACCAGGTTCCACCACCTTTTTCTGTCAAATATTCCTAGATGCTGAGAACTCAAAATGAGTAAACAGTTCTCCTCATCTGCCATCTTAGTGATATCGCAATGAGATTGAATCTCTGGTTATACACGACTGAGATTCCTTCACATTGGGAATAACCTCCATTGTGTAGAGCGGCACTATCACTGTGTTAAATAGACTCCGAACAGACCCAGGAACACAAGAGTGGGCTGTGGGCCATCAACAGCAGCAGAGTCGTATTCCAACACAATCTGTCACCTCATGGTCTGGCATATTTACCCTATCCATTTCTGGACTTCCCCACCCCAGGGAAAAGACTTTGTCTGTTTATCCTATCCATGACCCTCATAATTTTGTAAACCTCTATAAAGTCACCCCTCAGCCTCCAATGCTCCAGGGAAAACAGCCCTAGCCTATTTAACCTCTCCCTATAGTGCAAATCCTCCAACCCTGGCAATATCCTTGTAAATCTTTTCCGAACCCTTTCAAGTTTCACAACATCTTTCTGAGACCAGAATTGCACGCAATATTCCAACAGTGTCCTGTACAGCCGCAACATGACCTCCCAACTCCAGTACTCAATACTCTGACCAATAAAGGAAAGCATACCAAACGCCTTCTTCATTATCCTATCTACCTGCGACTCCACTTTCAAGGAGCTATGAACCTGCACTCCAAGATTTCTTTGTTCAGCAACACTCCCCAGGACCTTATCATTAGATCCATAGGAAGAGGGTCTAAGGAAGTTTAGATCGAAGAGTGAGGCTTCAGCTCAGGAATCTTGATAAGGAGGTTGAGTAAAGAGATTACGCCACAGTTGAAGAGGGTGAAGACATGACTGCTCAGCTGGTTCAGTGCGCTACGTGTTTGATGTGGCAAGTCAACGACTCTGGTGTGTCTGACTCGTATATGTGTGGAAAGTGTGCGCACATTCAGCAATTGACCGAGCATATTGCAGCACTGACGAAAGAACTCGAAGACCTTAGGCTCATCCGAGAGAACGAGATCTTTCTGGACAAGACCTTCAGTGATGTTATTACACCAATCATGCCAGAAGAGAGCAGAAGAGTGCAGACGATGAGGAAGGCAGAGAGGAGACAGGTGCAAGAGACGCCGGGAGAAGTACCTGTCAGGAACAAGTTGAAGCTTTTGGAAACAGTAGAGTCTGATGACACTACCAGTTCGCAAGGCGGCCATGTTTGTCAATCAAAAGTTGCCGCAGAAGCAGAGCGGAAGAGTCGGACATCGCATAGAGCCGTGGTAATAGGGGACTCCATCGTGAGAGGAACTGACCGGGGTTTTTGTTGCAGCAGACGGGATTTGAGGATGGTGTGTTGCTTTCCTGGTGCTAGAGTGAAAGACATCGTGGACAGAGTGCAGGACATCCTCAAGGACGAGGGTGAAGAGCCCGAGGTGGTGGTACACGTCGGCACAAATGATGTCGGGAAGAAGAGGAGGAACATACTACAGCGAGACTTCGCAGAACTAGGAAGAAGGCTAAAAAGCAGGACGTCCAAGGTGGTTATCTCCAGTTTGCTTCCAGTTCCTCGGGCTAGTGTGGCCAGAAACCGGGAGATAATGTACTTGAACGTGTGGTTGGGGAACTGGTGCAGGAAGCAAGGTTTCAAGTTCTTGGATCACTGGGGTATATTTTATGGTAACCATAAATTCTACAAGAGAGACAGCTTGCACCTTAATAGAACAGGGATCGGCATTCTGGCAGGCAGGTTTTCTGCTGCAACACCGCTACATTTAAACTAAGTAGCGGGGGGGGAGGGGACAAGCTGGATGTTTAAAAAGGAAATTGAAGGCGTAGTTAGAACTAGAGAAGTCAAGAAAGACAACTGTATCAAGGAGGCAGAAAACTGGAAAAGGCATCATGCTGTAAAGTTGAGTGAAATAAGGGTTGAGGGGAAGGGTGAGAGCAGTAACAAATTAAAAATTCTATATATGAATGCATGAAGCATTAGACACAAGGTGGATGAGCTTGAGGCTCTTTTGGAAATTGGCAGATACGATATTGTGGGGATAACTGAGACGTGGCTTCATGGGGACAGGGCCTGGGAAATGAATATTCAAGGCTACACGTGCTATCGTAAGGATAGACTGACGGGCAGAGGGGGTGGGGTGGCCTTGTTGGTAAGGGAGGATATTCAGTCCCTTGCGCGGGCGGACCTAGAGTCAGGGGATGTAGAGTCAGTGTGGATAGAGCTTCGAAACACTAAGGGTAAAAAGACCCTCATGGGAGTCATCTACAGGCCCCCAAACAGTAGTCTGGATGTTGGAGGTAAGTTGAATCAGGAGCTGAAATTGGCTTGTCGCAAAGATGTTACTACAGTTGTTATGGGGGATTTTAACATGCAGGTAGACTGGGAGAATCAGGATGGTATCGGGCCTCAAGAAAGAGACTTTGTGGAGTGCCTCAGAGATGGATTTTTAGAGCAGCTGGTGCTGGAGCCGACCAGGGATAAGGCGATTCTGGATCTGGTATTGTGTAACGAACCAGAATTGGTCAGTGACCTCGAAGTGAAGGAGCCATTGGGAAGTAGTGACCATAATACAATAAGCTTCAATCTGCAATTTGAGAGGGAGTGGGTACAATCTGAAGTGACAATATTTCAGTTGAATAAAGGGAAATATGGAGCTATGAGGGAGCAACTGGCCAAAGTTCAATGGTTCAATACCTTAACAGGGAAGACCGTGGAGGAACAATGGCGGATATTTCTGTGTATGATGCAGAAGATGCAGGATCAGTTCATTCCTAAAAGGAAGAAAGATCCCAGGAGGAGACATGGGCGGCCGTGGCTGACGAGGGAAGTAAAGAAACATATAAGGTTAAAAGAGAAAAAGTATAACTTAGCGAAGATAAGCGGGAAAACGGAGGACTGGGAAGCTTTTAAAGAACAACAGAGGATTAGTAAGAAGGAAATACGCAGAGAAAAAATGAGGTACGAAGGTAAACTGGCCAAGAATATAAAGGAGGATAGTAAAAGTTTTTTTAAGTATGTCCAAGGCAAAAAAATGGTTAGGACAAAAATTGGGCCCTTGAAGACAGAAGCAGGGGAATATATTACTGGGAACGAAGAAATGGCAGAGGAATTAAATGGGTACTTCAGATCTGTGTTCACTGGGGAAGACACAAGCAATCTCCCTGAGGTAACAGTGGCTGAAGGACCTGAACTTAAGGGAATTTCTATTTGCCAGGATTTGGTGTTGGAGAGACTGTTAGGTCTGAAGGTTGATAAGTCTCCGGGACCTGATGGCCTGCATCCCAGGGTACTGAAGGAGGTGGCTCGGGAAATCGTGGATGCGCTGGTGATTATTTTCCAGAGTTCAATAGAATCGGGGTCGGTTCCTGAGGATTGGAGGGCGGCTAATGTTGTGCCACTTTTTAAGAAGGGTGGGCGGGAGAAAGCAGGAAATTATAGACCAGTTAGTCTGACCTCAGTGGTGGGAAAGATGCTGGAGTCTATTATAAAGGATGAAATTACGGCACATCTGGATAATAGTAACAGGATAGGACAGAGTCAGCATGGATTTATGAAGGGGAAATCATGCTTGACTAATCTTCTTGAATTTTTTGAGGATGTAACTCGGAAGATGGACGAGGGAGATCCAGTGGATGTAGTGTACCTGGACTTTCAGAAAGCTTTTGATAAAGTCCCACACAAGAGGTTAGTGAGTAAAATTAGGGCGCACGGGATTGGGGGCAAAGTACTAGATTGGATAGAGAATTGGTTGGCTAATAGGAAACAAAGGGTAGTGATTAACGGCTCCATTTCGGAATGGCAGGCAGTGACCAGTGGGGTACCGCAGGGATCCGTGCTGGGACCGCAGCTTTTTACAATATATGTAAATGATATAGAAGATGGTATCAGCAATAACATTAGCAAATTTGCTGATGACACAAAGCGAGGTGGTAGGGTGAAATGTGATGAGGATGTTAGGGGATTACAGGGTGACCTGGACAAGTTAGGTGAGTGGGCAGATGCATGGCAGATGCAGTTTAATGTGGATAAATGTCTGGTTATCCACTTTGGTGGCAAGAACAGGAAGGCAGATTACTACCTCAATGGTATCAAATTAGGTAAAGGGGCTGTTCAGAGAGATCTGGGTGTTCTTGTCCACCAGTCAATGAAGGCAAGCATGCAGGTACAGCAGGTCGTGAAGAAGGCTAATAGCATGCTGGCCTTCATAACAAGAGGGATTGAGTATAGAAGCAAAGAGGTGCTTCTGCAGCTGTACAGGGCCCTGGTGAGACCACACCTGGAGTACTGTGTGCAGTTCTGGTCTCCAAATTTGAGGAAAGACATTCTGGCTATTGAGGGAGTGCAGCGTAGGTTCACGAGGTCAATTCCTGGAATGGCAGGATTGCCTTACACGGAAAGACTGAAGCGACTGGGCTTGTATACCCTTGAGTTTAGAAGACTGAGAGGGGATCTGATTGAAACATATAGGATTATGAAAGGACTGGACACTCTGGCAGGAGGGAACATATTTCCGTTGATGGGGGAATGCTGAACCAGAGGACACAACTTAAAAATACGGGGTAGACCATTTAGGACAGAGATGAGGAGAAACTACTTCACCCAGAGAGTGGTGGCTGTGTGGAATGCTCTGCCCCAGAGGGCAGTGGAGGCCCAGTCTCTGGATTCATTTAAGAAAGAATTGGATAGAGCTCTTAAAGATAGTGGAGTCAAGGGGTATGGAGATAAGGCTGGAACAGGATACTGATTAGGAATGATCAGCCATGATCATATTGAATGGCGGTGCAGGCTCGAAGGGCAGAATGGCCTACTCCTGCATCTATTGTCTATTGTCTATTGTCTATTAAGTGTATAAGTCCTGCTAAGATTTGCTTTCCCAAAATGAAGCACCTCACATTTATCTAAATTAAACTCCATCTGCCACTTCTCAGCCCATTGGCCCATCTGGTCAAGATCCTGTTGTAATCTGAGGTAAGCTTCTTCCCTGTCCATTACACTTCCAACTTTGGTATCAACTGCAAACTTACTAACTACACCTCTTATGCTCACATCCAAATCATTTATATAAATGATGAAAAGTAGTGTACCCAGCACTGATCCTTGTGGCTCTCTACTGGTCACAGGCCTCCAGTCTGAAAAACACCCCTCCATCATCACCCTATGACTTCTACCTTTGTGCCAGTTCTGTATCCAAATGGGTACTTCTCCCTGTATTCCATGAGATCTAACCTTGCTAATCAGTCTCCCATAGGGAATCTTGTCGAATGTCTCACTGAAGTCCATGTAGATCACATCTACCACTCTGCTCTCATCAATCCTCTTTGTTACGTCTTCAAAAAACTCAATCAGTTTTGTGAGACATGATTCCCCACACACAAAGCCATGTTGCCTATCCCTAAACAGTCCCTGCCTTTCTGAATACATGTACATCCTGTCCCTCAGGATTCCCTCCAACAACTTGCCCACCACCGAGGTCAGCCTCACCGGTCTATAGTTCCCTGGCTTCTCTTTACCACCCTTCTTAAACAGTGGCACCACGTTAGCCAACGTCCAGTCTTCCGGCACCTCACCTGTGACTATCGATGATACAACTATCTCAGCAAAAGGCCCAGCAATCACTTCTCGAGCTTCCCACAGAGTTCTTGGGTACACCTGATCAGGTCCTGGGGATTTATCCACCTTTAACCATTTCAAGGCATCCAGCACTTCCTCCTCTGTTTCTCTGGACATTTTGCAAGATGTCACCATTGATTTCCCTACATTCTATATCTTCCATATTCTTTTCCACAGTAAATACTGATGCAAAATACTCATTTAGTATCTCCCCCATTTTCTGTGGATCCACATAAAGACCGCCTTGCTGATCTTTGAGGGTCCCTATTCTCTCCCTCGTTACCCTTTTGTCCTTAATGTATTTGTAAAAACCCTTTGGATTCTTCTTAATTGTATTTGCCAAAGCTGTCTCATGTCCCCATTTTGCCCTCCTGATTTCCCTCTTAAGTATACTCCTACTTCCTCTATACTCTCAGGATTTACTCGATCTATCCTGTCTATTCCTGACATATGCTTCCTTCTTTTTCTTTACTAAACCCTCAATTTCTTTAGTCATCCAGCATTCCCTATACCTACCAGCCTTCCCTTTCACCCTGACAGGTATATACTTTCTCTGGATTCTTGTTATCTCATTTCTGAAGGCTTCCCATTTTCCAGCCATCCCTTTACCTGCGAACATCTGCCTCCAATCAGCTTTCGAAAGTTCCTGCCTAATACCATCAAAATTGGCCTTTCTCCAATTTCGAACTTCAACTTTTAGATCTGGTCTACCCTTTTCCATCACTATTTTAAATCTAATAGAATTATGGTCGCTGGCCCCAAAGTGCTCCCCCACTGACACCTCAGTCACCTGCCCTGCCTTATTTCCCAAGAGTAGGTCAAGTTTTTTAGTAGGTACATCCACATACTGAATCAGAAAATTGTCTTGTACGCACTTAACAAATTTCTCTCCATCTAAACCATTAACACTATGGCAGTCCCAGTCTATATTTGGAAAGTTAAAATCCCCTACCATAACTACCCTATTTTTCTTACAGATAGCTGAGATCTCCGAATAAATTTGTTTCTCAATTTCCCTCTGACTACTGGGGGATCGATAATACAATCCCAATAAGGTGATCATCCCTTTCTTATTTCTCAGTTCCACCCAAATAACTTCCCTGGATGTATTTCTGGGAATATCCTCCCTCAGCACGGCTGTCATGCTATCCCTTATCAAAAATGCCACTTCCCCTCCTCTCTTGCCTCCCTTTGTATCCTTCCTGAAGCATTTGTATCCTGGAACCTTAAGCTGCCAGTCCTGCCCATCCCTGAGTTATGTTTCCGTAATTGCTATGATATCCCAGCCCCATGTTCCTAACCATGTCCTGAGTTCATAAACAACAATATTTCATCATTTTATTTTTATCTTTTTCCCTTGGATAAGTGTTACTTGTCCATTTCCTCAACATCCTCCCCAACGGACTTTCTGGAGGAATGTTAGCAGGGACTTTTTCTTCCTTTACTTCGTCGCAGTTTGACATACTCTGCCTACCCCTCCATTTCTCAGGGCCCTCGCCAGTCCCTCAGCGATTAAATACCCCTTTTCCCGGCACCAAGGCAATATTTAAAAGTCAGTTTTCTTACCTTGGTCTGTGCACAGAGTTGCCTGGCCCCGTTTTCTGTATTTTCTATCGACCTCCATTCACTGTCTGATTCAGATGTCTCTCTTGCGGGATTCGTACCAGTTGCCCAAGGGAGCAGACCAAACCGGGACACGAGACCGCTCCTCAATCAGGAACAGGACATGTCCAGGGCCAGCCACTCCCCCAGTGATGGAAGAATATCCCGGACAGGCCCCCAATTGTGGGAAATAGAACCCACTCACTTCAATAATTTCAGTCCGAGACAACATCTGAAGCAGCAGTATCGTTTATTATAGCGTGGCGCCTATAAGATAGGCACACTGAGCTTAACGAGTACACAACTTATATACAATTCAATTCTCTTTCCCGCTTCCCACTATTCTAAACCTGGCGCCCATTACTGTTGTTTATCTCTTGCCTTAACCGGCCTTGTGCATAACAAAGTGGGCGGCACGGTGGCACAGTGGTTAGCACTGCTGCCTCACAGCGCCAGAGATCCGGGTTCAATTCCCGCCTCAGGCGACTAACTGTGTGGAGTTTGCACGTTCTCCCCGTGTCTGCGTGGGTTTCCTCCGGGTGCTCCGGTTTCCTCCCACAGTCCAAAGATGTGCAGGTCAGGTGAATTGGCCATGCTAAATTGCCCGTAGTGTTAGGTAAGGGGTAGATGTAGGGGTATGGGTGGGTTGCGCTTCGGCGGGGCGGTGTGGATTTGTTGGGCCGAAGGGCCTGTTTCCACACTGTAAGTAATCTAATCTAATCTAAAAGTATAAGTCTTGTTTGGCCATTTCACCACATCCTGCTGTGGTCCATTGTTAGCGTATCCTCTTCCACTACCATCTGCTTCCTTACATTGTTAAAGTTACATTTCCTCCCATTCTTTATCCACACTGTGCCTTATAACCTCTTGATTGTGGTTTTTAAAAATGTTTTTACAGACGTGGGAAACAGATGCTTATAACTGTTTGTACAATATTAACCTACACCCTCCCTTCCTCTCTCATGATTCAACCTTGTGATTTTTACAGATAACAACATTTATAATTACTCCTCACACTCTGATCCACCAGACACCACATGAAATGGTGTCAGACCCAAACAGGTGAATGGTCACATTAACGGGACTGAGTCCCAATGGAACAGGGATCACCATAAGATGGAACATCATGATGAAGGGATTCCCTCCCAAAGTCTGCTCCACCTTTCAGTCAGACCATGTCTGATCTGATCATTCTCAACACAACTTTCCTTCCCCGATCCCCATAAGACCCTGTTTCTCCAGGGATCCACCTCCTGGGGGCGGTGCCCAAGCGGGACCGCGATCCTATTGGCCAGAACCATTGGATCGACAGAGCCCCTACCCAATCGGTGCCGGGGGCTGAGCTGTACCCGCCCTGAGGTGTCTCGAGGCGGCGCCGTTTAACCGACACTGCGCGAGGGGAGGGGCCAGGTTTGCGCATGCGTAACATTTCAAATCGGGAGCCGCGGGACGGCGGTTGGTTCGTCTTCTCTTCTCCGGGGGTTTCGGCTGCGCTGGACTCAGGAGGTTGGTTTTAAACCAAAATCTTTCCCCCGACGGCGTGAAGATCAACAAATTGTTAATGTTAGAGTGTGGGGGAGGTAACACCAAACAGCTGGAAACGCCCAGCAGCATCCTCCGAGGAGCAGGGGAACATTGCCCGAAATGTTCCTTTCCGTGATCCGCGGATACTGCCTGAGCTGCTGGGCGTTTCCAGCGCCATCCTGATCCTTCCTCACACCTGCCTTTGGCCCCACCCTTCTCTGCTGTCCCGATTCCTGATTGGCCGACACCACGGCGATCGACAGTCTATTTGACCAATCGGAGCCGGGGAGAGTGTTAACTCCCGCCCTGAAGAGCGTGCGCAGGCTCGAGGCACCGCCGTTGAATGAGTCTGTGCGGAGGCGATCGGCGCACGCGCAGTGTTTAAACACGGAAGTGGTGGTGTCTTTTCCTCTGCGTGGATGAACCCACAATGGACAGTTAGACTGGAGCGGTTCAAGAAGATCATCCACACCTTTTGAATTTGGCAACTAGGAATGAGCAATAAATGCTGGCTCAGCCAGCGATGCCCGATTCCCATGACTGAGAAAAACAGAGACAAACTCAATTGGGAATTGTAATTTATTGCTCTTAATGTCATGGAAGGCACTGATTGAGTTCTGATGGGATGTTCTGAGGCTTCTCATTGTCATCGATGTCATTCAGGGCCTGGGAACATTCCACCTGCTTCTTGTCTTCAGTTCAGTTTACTGGAACAGAAAATCCCCTATTTTACAGTTATATCTGTGTCAGAAATACTGTTATTAATAAACTGTGATTCTTGTTCTTTCTCTGTGCCCCCCAGGCTATGTACTGCTTCCTTCTCAGAACTCTGCTGAGAAACTTGCCCTCGCTCTCAGTACAAACCAGTCACTGATGGAGTTGTCCATCTCACTCAACATCTTAACCAACAATCCTGTCCCCTCATTGCTCCACCGTGTACAAACTCCAGTGTCTGCAATGGATCAAGTGAGTGCATATGAGCTGCTTCAGTATTAGAAATACAATACAAGTTAGTTTCTATATGTTTCTATATTTGTTATTGAACACTAACCCCACTCTGCCCGTTATTTACACAGTGTTTCCACCTCTTTAGTTTCTGTTTAATCTTCAATGTGATTCAGATTGTGGGGAAATGAATTCATTCCAAATGGGGAAAGAAGAGAGTCTTGAAGTCGCTCCGATCCAGACTGAGGGGGACTGTGTAAACCTTGGAAGTTAGAAGCATTACTGCTGTCATCATTTGTTTGCTGATTCTGCACCCACCCCTACTTCTTTCAACCGTCTGTGCTGAAGGTTAAAATTCTGTTGAAGATTTTCCAGTCTCCACTCGAGCTAAGTGAGGGTCATCTCTCAGTGAGGTCAGAGGCGCAGACATTCAGAGACACGGCCTCACAGTGTGGTTTTATCAGGATATCTCTGTCTCAATGTTTCCTGCTGGGGACATGCACAGCATGAAGGAGCCAGATTGGGACTCTGTCTTGGCTGCAATGGAACACTGGTCGGCGTGGACTTGTTGGGCCGAAGGGTCTGTTTCCACACTGTAATCTAATCTAATCTAATCTAACAATTACACTCAATATTCGTAGGCCTGTGGGGTACGTTACTCCAGGTTCCTGCTCACTACTGTACCCAATAAGCCTACAGGAAGGTGAATCTGTGTCGGAGTGAAAAGGGACTGTGCCTCTCAGCTGAGAGGGAATCCTCTGCCAATAACATCCACCCTCTGGATTCACTCAGTGACGGCTCTATTTTGGATATTCCTGAGTTTGTCTTTTCCTGGAGCCGGGCTCCACAATCATGCAGCTCCAGGGAGAGAGGAATAAAGGACAAGCTTGTGAATGGAACAGTGAGCACAAAACCCCAGGTTCCTGGTAACTGCACAAACCAATGTGTTCACAGGAGTACGTTGCAGGACTCTGCTGGGAGCTATTTCTCACTGAGTGACAGAACTTTCCTACACTTTGTAAGAATGACATCCTCACTCTTTTGCATTATGCTGAATTATTTCCAGTATTGCTTTTTCTTTTGAAGAGAATATTCTATCAGTGATAGTATAGTGACTGGAAATGGCAGAATAGAAGCATGTATGAGAACCAAATATTAAAACAAAACCTTCTGATCACACATTTTGGAGAAAGATTGTCCCATTTCTTTCTCTGTCTCGCCATGTGCTGATCCTGATAGTGGAACTGGTGTAAAAGACAGCATGTCAGTGACACTCAGACAACAATGCAGAATAAAAACTGAAAGAACTGTGGATGCTGTAAATCAGAAAGATAAAATAGAAATTGTTGGAAAAGCACAGCAGGTCTGGCAGCATCTGTGGAGGGAAATCCCTTCTGACGATGGATCACTCTACCTGAAACGTTACCTCTGATTTCTATCAACAAATGCTGCCAGACCTGCTGAGCTTTCCAGCAATTTTTAGTTTTGTTTCTGAAAACGATGCAGGCTCACTGAGCCTTCACTGGTGATGATGGCTTTTCCAGGAGCATTGTTTTATTTTCAGGGGTTCAGAGCTTGTTCAACATTTGGTGTCTTGACTCATTCACAGGTGCAACAGATGTCGGGTTGGCTAGCCAGGCTAGAATTTTTGTCCAACCCTAATTGCTTAGAGGGCAGTTAAGATTGAACCACATTGCTGTGGGTCTGAAATCACATGCAGGTTAGACGAGGTAAGGATGACAATTTCCTTCCCTGAATATCAGTGAAACTGATGTGTGGTTTTTTCCCCTAATAAGTAATAATGGTTTCATGGTCATCATTAAACTCTTCATTCCAGGATTTTACTGAATTCCGATTCCACCATCTGCCATGTCAGGATCTGAACCCAGTTTCCAGAACATTCCCTGGGTCACTGGATTCCTGGCCAGTCATGTCCATATCCATGAATAAAAACAAATCACCTTGTACATGGTGATCCATGTAGGTATCAAGAACACAGGAGGGACAATGAAAGGGATTCTGCTGAGGGAACCTGGCCATCTAAGGATTAAATTAAAACACAAGATGACAATTTGAACAGACTCTGCACTGTTCCGATGAAATTGTCAATGTGGAAATCGGGCAATAGTTTGGCATCTGAAGCTGAATAATAGATGTAGGACAAATGAGTTTTGATTCATGGGATACGGACACCAGCCCTTGGTGAAAGAGACTGATGAACTGTTGGACAGTCTTCATTTTCACTGAGCACAACTAACTCTTTGAAATTTTCTTCCACAGAGAATAGCAGATGCTGAGTTATTATCGAGAATCAAGGTTGAGTTTGACAGAATTTGGATCTACAAGGGAATTAATTAATGTTTGTGGGAGTGGAGATGGAGTCAGCTGGAATGTGGAGAAGATCAATCTGCTTTCATGGGGAGGTTTAATTGTCCCCATGATGCCCTGCTCCTTGTGGTTAGGTGACATGGGAGGCTATGAGCTGGCTCAGTGCTATTGGGACAATTGACAGTTTGTTACATGATTGTTGCAAGACTGGTTATGACATCCCCTGAAATTAAGCTTGTTAGATACTCCCTTCAATAATAATAATTATACTAGAGGCCTTTTTCCCACTCCAAGCACTCCCACTACAGCCCAATCTTCCAACTATAGTTTGTTTAAGGGAGTGGACCGCACAGTACTCACCCCACCCTCCTCTAAATTCTTTCTAACTTCGAGATTTTAAAGATGCACTTAACCAGCGCAATCTTACAAAATGTACTGCTCTCCTCTCAAGCTGCTTTAAGCAGAAATCAATGCTTTCCTCATGTACCACATCCTCACAATCTGTTTCAGTGATACTGACCTGCAGAACACTCCTTCCAGTCTGCTCCGTGATACTGACTTGCTGCACACTCTGAAACATAGAAGATAGCTGCAGATGTTGGCCATTCGAGGCAGCACCATCATTCAATAAGATGATGGCTGATCATTCAATTTCAGTATCCACTCCTGCTTCCTCTCCATACCCCTTGATCCCTTTAGCTGAAGACCCATTTGCAGCTCCCTGAATATACATCTAATGACCTGGTCCCAACAGCTCTCTGTGGTAGACAATTCCATAGGTTCAATGGCTGTCCCCATTCTTCTAAATTCCAGTGAGTACAAACCCAATTGATCCAGTGTTTCTTCATATGTCAGTCCAGCCATCCTTGGAATCAGTCTGTTGGAAGCTTTGTGAGATTCCCTCAATAGGAAGAATGTCCTTCCTCAGATAGGAGATCACAATACTGCACGGAGTACTCAAGGTGTGGCCTCTCAAAAGCCCTGTACAACTGCAAGAAAACATCCGTTGTCCTGTATCAAATCCTCTCACTCTGAAGGCCAGCATGCCATGAGCTTTCCCCCATTTCCTACACCTGCATGCCAACCTTCAGTGAACTTTCCACCATAACAGCCAGGTCTCGTTAGACTTCACCTTTTCCTAAACTGCCACCATTCAAATCATAATCTGCCTTCCTGTTTTTGCCACAAAGTGGATAACTTCTCATTTATCCACATTATGTTGCTTTTGCAAGTATTTACCCTTTCAGCCAGCCTATCCAAGTCACTCTGCAACTTCTGAGCATCCTCCTCACAACACACACTACCACTCAGCTGTCTGCACATTTGGAGATGTTGCATTCAATTCCTTCATCCAAACTATTAACGTGTACTGTGAACAGCTAGGGTCCCTATGGTACCCCAGCCATCACTGCCTGCCACTCTGAGAAGTAACAGTTTATTACAACTCTGCTTCCTGCCTGCCAACCTGTTCTCTATCCACACCACGTTCGAACTCCCCGCCGTTGGCCACCAACTGCAGCGGATCGCGTGCGCGATTGTAAGAACTACAATTCCCATTAGGCTCCGCGGACCGATCCTCCTCGACACCAAGCTCACCGGCTCTTATTGCGCAGGCGCCATCTCCCAGGGCACCATGGGTAATGTAGTCAGATTAATGTCTAGAATCTGATCGACCTTTTGTTCAGAAATGGAAGGAGCTGCTGGAAAATGTGTTGTAGACCGAAGGGAACAGATGGTAGGTGGGCCCAGAGCTAAAGAATGTGCCTTTTTGTTGAATATTTGAGCCCGTTCCTTGCCATGTTTGTTCCTGATCAGTTACAGCCAGACATTTCACTGTTTCCCTGTTTATCTCGGGCAGTGCTCCCTCTCAGATTCAACTCATGGTACTCTGCTTCTGGTCCCCAGTTATTGTTTGTCCTTTATGGGGATCACTTTAAAACTTCATCATCACTCTGAATTCCATCTGTTTCCCAATTTCCTGAAGGATCTCTTACTGTGAGATGACTCACTTACTCAGCTTCATGATGCAATGTTGGATCTGAAGTAGGTACATCCCCAGTCAGTGAACAATGTTGTTGTTCTAACAAATACTGACAAAAACATTCTACAAACTCTGCTTCAGGGTGTGGGATATAGGTAAATTAATGTTACTTCTGCAATTATAATTTCTGATACAAGGTGAATGAACTCACACCAGTGTGTAATTGTTTCAGCCAAGAGCTGAGTCAATAAGAATGGAAACTATGTGGAGGAAATATATAATTGTTTTTGTATTAGCTAAAAATGTATGGAAGAAAGAAACGAGACTGCAAGACAATAGTAGATATTACGGGCGAATAGATAAAATGCTGTGAAGAGAGGCAGATAAATTAGATTTGCCTGTATAAACAGTAGGTATAAACATCTGTTTCCCACTTTTACAGAAACACAGGAACAAACCCCAATTAAAAGGGCTTAGTGATAAGATGCTGTGAGGGAAAGGTACAGATGGAGGGTGTAGATAATGATGAAGAAAGAATATGCCTAACAATGACCAACAGCGGGATGAGGTCAAACGGCCTTGTGAGGCCAGAAATAAGCATTTTGTCACAGATAAGGCAAGAGACAAACAGGAGTAATGGGGCCAGTCTTAGGGAAGTGGAGGATGTAAACAGGGGAGGAGCAATGTAAAACAAAAGAAACCAAATTATATAAATATTGTGTATGAATTGAATTTGGTGTGTGTATGTCCTCTGCCTTATAGACACTGGACATCACACCCACTTGCAAGTGTAAAATAAATTACACGACTGATTCAGATCTTGTCTCGGACTGAAATTATTGAAGTCAGTGAGCTTTGTTTCTCACAATTGGGGGCTCATCCAGGATGTTCTTCCATCGCCGGGGGGGAGTGGCTGGCCCTGGACACTGGGAAGACGCATCCTGTTCCCTATTGAGGAGCAGCCTCGTGTCCCGGTTTGGTCCGCTCCCTTGGGCGACTGGTACGAATCCCACAAGAGAGACATCTGAATCAGACAGTTAAAGGAGGTCGATAGAAAATACGGCGAAAAGGGGCCAGGCAACTCTGTGCACAGACCAAGGAAAGAAAATTGACTTTTAAGTTTTGCCTTGGTGGCTGGGATTGAGTTTTAGTAGTTAATAAGGGACTAACGAAGGAACTCAATATGGGTTGTGCCGTGGGTAAGGAAAAAGCCTCCGGGAAAACAAAAGAAGGAAAAGGCAATGGAATTGGAGGCGGGGTCCCTTACAACATACCTCCAGAAAGTCCTTTGGGGAGGATGTTGTGGAATTGGTAAAATAATACTTGTACAAGGGAAAAAGATGATTAAATATTGTTGCTTCATATGAACTAAGGAATCCATTCTTCGTCCCGCCGTCTTCTGGCCAAAGTACAGGTCGGACGAAGACTGGGTTTGTAAATATCTGAATTTATTTGTCAATGAGTGTGTGAGAGAGAGAGAGAATGAAAAGAGCTGTACAGCTGGTAGAAAGTTTAACCCTTTGTGATTTGGTTTGAATGCAAATTTGTTTGTTGGTGATTGAATGTTTGCGTTTTATTCCCTGGATCTTGAGATCCAGGACTCTTTTGAATCTGATTTTTATTATGGAAACTTAACATGATTTCTTTTAAGGTTAAGGATTCTATAGAGATTATGAAAAAAAAATGATAACTCCTGTTCTTTTTACAGATCATGACTGCCTTACTATCAGTTTCTAACTAATCTCTTTTATCTTTACATAAAAGCAATTTACGGAGGACAGTTGAAGTTTCCGTTCAACATTAGATTGTTAATTAGATGGTTAATATCTGTGACCTTGGATTCGGCCATTGTTCATGCATTAGAAGTTTTTTTTTAACTTGAAGAGACAAATAATTTTAAGGCAGCTCTGATTATTTCACGACCTATAGTATTGTAATTGAGCAATGATTGGTCAGGACTACTTAAGAAAACTAATTTTGGATTTAAATTAAGGGACTAACACTGGGTGATTACAGTGGATTTCAAAATTGAGAACTGTATGCATTTTACATTTTGAATATTAAATACTGAATAAATGAACGTAAATATATAAATATATTTACAAGTTAGGAACCGGCTTTAAAGTTAGTCAAGCATGAATTGATGAATTGGTGTTTGAAGTTATGGGGAGCTAGAAATATTGCAATATTTCTTTAAAAAAGAAAAAGGGGAAGAACGTAATGACTTATCCCCTTCAGGAGGTACCAATGGGGACAAAGAGATTGGGTTTGGAAGTGGCCCCCAGAGCAGTGGGGAGGTCAGAACATTTAAAAACGAAATGAAGGTCCTGGTTGAGGATCCGGTAGGGTTGTCTGAACAAATTGATCAACGTTTGGGGCCCAGTCTGTGTACGTGGGCTGAGTTAATGAATATTTTGAATATACTATTTACTGGGGAAGAAAGGGGACTCATACGGGGAGCAGCCAATAAAATATGGGACAGGGAACACCCAATTGGAGATGGGGATGCTGGACAGGGAGAGGTGAAGTTTCCCCTCAGAGACCTCCAGTGGGAAAATCAAAACCCGGAGCATTAAGAAGGAATGAGGGAATTGAAAGACCTGGTTCTAAAAGGAATAAGAGAGGCAGTTCCGAAGTCACAGGATTTGACTAAAGCCTTTGAAGTTAGACAGGAGAAAGATGAGACTCCCTCAGCTTTCTTGCAGAGATTAAGAGACTCAATGTGGAGATATTCTGGAATGAACCCTGAGGACTCAGTGGCACAGGGTCTTTTGAAAGTACATTTTGTGACAAAGGCATGGCCAGACATACAGAGAAAGATACAGAAGATAGAAGGGTGGAGCGAAAAACCATTAGATGATTTGTTAAGAGAGGCACAGAAAGTGTTTGTAAAGAGAGAGGATGAGAGACAAAAACAGAAGGTGAAAATGATGGTAGCTACGGTTGACGAGGTAGTTAAGAAAAGAATGGAACCAATATTGAGCAATCGGAGCGGTGGGTGGCAGCATGTCGGACAGAGAGGGAGAGGGAGAGGACAAGGGGGAGCATTTGATAGAGGGTTCGAGCGACAGGGGCAGAGATGGAGGTCTCCACAGAAAGGATGCTATTATTGCGGAAAGATAGGGCACTTTAAGCGGGAGTGTCCGGCTCTGAAAAGGGAAGAGAGGGCAATTCCGCTTATGAATTTTGATGAAGAATAGGGGTGTCAGGGGTTCCTGCCCCCGGGGGCCCACCAGGAACCCTTGATAAACTTGAAGGTGGGACCCTGTAGGGAAGAGGTAGTCTTCCTCGTAGATATGGGGGCAGCACGGTCATCGCTGAATTTTAAACCAAAGAAAGTAGAAATGTCGACACGGTCAATTACTGTTTCTGGGGTAAAAGGGGAAGGATTTACTGTTCCAGTATTTGAACCTATGATGATAGAAGGTCCTGAGGATAGGATCACAGGGGAACTGCTGTTTCTCCCTGATATAGGAAGTAACTTACTAGGGAGAGACTTAATTATCTTCTTAGGACTGGAGATTGGCACTCAGGGAAAAGAATTAGTTGTACAAATGGCAATGTTGACAGAGGATATGGAGAGAGAGATAGATCCTATTGTATGGGCTAGAGAAGGGAATCGTGGAGGACTACAGATCCCTCCCCTTGAAGTAAATTTATAAAGGAAAGAGGACATTGTCTGTGAGCGACAATAGAAGGTACACGAGGACTGCAGCCAGTAATTGAGGGACTGATTAGAGATTAAGTAAGTTCCCCCATGACCACAAATGGTTTAGTGTGATAGATTTAAAGGATGCCTTTTGGGCTTGTCCCTTGGCGGAGGAAAGATTTGGGACTATCCCCCTATGAAATCTTATTTGGATTACCTTATCTGGGAACGAATGGGGAATTGCCAATTCCCGAAACTAAAGACTTGTTCTTAAAGAAGTATATACTAGGCTTGTCCTCCTCTTTATCTTTCCTCAGGGAACAGGGTTTATTGGCACAGACTCCACCCCTTGAATTCACCGTTCATCCCATCCGGCCGGGAGATTGGGTCTTAGTAAAATCATGGACAGAGACTAAATTGCAGCCGGACTGGGAAGGGCCTTACCAGGCTCTTTTGACGACCGAAACATCAATAAGGATGGTAGGGAAAGGCTGGACTCACTACACTCGGATCAAAGGGCCAGTGGAAGCTGCAGTTGAGAAAGAAGTCTGGACAGCCGAATCAACGCAATCAATCCTGGTGTATATTGTAGAGAGCAGCTGTCCTGTTGTATGCTGTAGTGAACAGCTGGCCTGGTGTATATTGTGGAGAACAGCTGTCCCAATGTATATTGTGGAGAACACCTGTCCCGGTGTATATTTTAGAGAACAGCTGTCCCGGTGTATGCTGTAGTAAACAGCTGTCCCAGTGTATATTGTAGAGAACAGCTGTCCTGGTGTATATTGTAGTGAACAGCTGTCCCGGTGTATGCTGTAGTGAACAGCTGTCCTGGTGTATATTGTAGAGAACAGCTGTCCCAGTGTATATTGTCGTGAGCAGCTGTCCTGGTGTATATTGTAGTGAACAGCTGTCCTGGTGTATGTTGTAGTGAACAGCTATCCTGGTGTATATTTTACAGAACAGCTGTCCTGGTGTATATTTTAGAGAACAGCTGTCCTGGTGTATATTGTAGTGAACAGCTGTCCTGGTGTATATTGTAGTGAACAGCTGTCCCAGTGTATATTGTAGTGAACAGCTGTCCCGGTGTATGCTGTAGTGAACAGCTGTCCTGGTGTATATTGTAGAGAACAGCTGTCCCGGTGTATGCTGTAGTGAACAGCTGTCCTGGTGTATATTGTAGTGAACAGCTATCCTGGTGTATATTGCAGAGAACAGCTGTCCCGGTGTATATTGTAGTGAACAGCTGTCCTGGTGTATATTGTCGTGAACAGCTGTCCCAGTGTATATTGTAGAGAACAGCTGTCCCGGTGTATATTGTAGAGAACAGCTGTCCTGGTGTATATTGTAGAGAACAGCTGTCCCAATGTATATTGTGGAGAACAGCTGTCCCGGTGTTTCTTGAAGAGAACAGCTGTCCCAGTGTATATTGAAGTGAACAGCTGTCCAGGTGTATATTGTAGTGAACAGCTGTCCAGGTGTATATTGTAGAGAACAGCTGTCCCGGTGTATGTTGTAGTGAACAGCTGTCCCGGTGTATGTTGTAGTGAACAGCTGTCCCGGTGTATATTGTAGTGAACAGCTGTCCAGGTGTATATTGTAGTGAACAGCTGTCCAGGTGTATATTGTAGAGAACAGCTGTCCCGGTGTATGTTGTAGTGAACAGCTGTCCCGGTGTATATTGTAGTGAACAGCTGTCCAGGTGTATATTGTAGTGAACAGCTGTCCAGGTGTATATTGTAGAGAACAGCTGTCCCGGTGTATGTTGTAGTGAACAGCTGTCCCGGTGTATATTGTAGTGAACAGCTGTCCCGGTGTATAATGTAGTGAACTGCTGTCCCAGTGTATATTGTAGAGAACAGCTGTCCCGGTGTATGCTGTAGTGAACAGCTGTTCTGGTGTATATTGTAGTGAACAGCTGTCCTGGTGTATATTGGAGAGAACAGCTGTCCCGGTGTATATTGTAGTGAACAGCTGTCCCGGTGTATATTGTAGTGAACAGCTGTCCCGGTGTATGCTGTCGTGAACAGCTGTCCTGTTGTATATTGTAGTGAACAGCTGTCCTGGTGTATATTGTAGTGAACAGCTGTCCCGGTGTATATTGTAGTGAACAGCTGTCCCGGTGTATGCTGTCGTGAACAGCTGTCCTGTTGTATATTGTAGTGAACAGCTGTCCCGGTGTATATTGTAGTGAACAGCTGTCCCGGTGTATATCGCAGTGAACAGCTGTCCCAGTGTATATTGTAGCGAACAGCTGTCCTGGTGTATACTTTAGAGAACAGCTGTCCTGGTATATATCGTAGTGAACAGCTGTCCCGGTGTATGTTGTAGTGAACAGTTGTCCTGGTGTATATTTTAGAGAACAGCTGTCCCGCTGTATATTGTAGTGAACAGCTGTCCCAGTGTATATTGTAGAGAACAGCTGTCCTGTGTATATTGTAGAGAACAGCTGTCCCGGTGTATGCTGTCGTGAACAGCTGTCCTGTTGTATATTGTAGTGAACAGCTGTCCTGTTGTTTATTGTAGTGAACAGCTGTCCTGGTGTATATTGTAGTGAACAGCTGTCCCGGTGTATATTGTAGTGAACAGCTGTCCCGGTGTATATCGTAGTGAACAGCTGTCCCGGTGTATATCGCAGTGAACAGCTGTCCCGGTGTATATTGTAGCGAACAGCTGTCCTGGTGTATACTTTAGAGAACAGCTGTCCTGGTATATATCGTAGTGAACAGCTGTCCCGGTGTATGTTGTAGTGAACAGTTGTCCTGGTGTATATTTTCGAGAACAGCTGTGCCGGTGTATATTGTAGTGAACAGCTGTCCCGGTGTATGTTGTAGTGAACAGCTGTCCTGGTGTATATTGTAGTGAACAGCTGTCCTGGTGTATATTGTAGTGAACAGCTGTCCTGGTGTATATTGTAGTGAACAGCTGTCCTGGTGTATATTGTAGAGAACAGCTGTCCCTGTGTATATTGTAGAGAACAGCTGTCCCGGTGTATATTGTAGAGAACAGCTGTCCCGGTGTATATTGTAGAGAACAGCTGTCCCGGGGTATATTGTAGAGAACAGCTGTCCCGGTGTATATTGTAGAGAACAGCTGTCCCGGTGTATATTGTAGAGAACAGCTGTCCCGGTGTATATTGCAGAGAACAGCTGTCCCGGTGTATATTGCAGAGAACAGCTGTCCCAGTGTATATTGCAGAGAACAGCTGTCCCAGTGTATATTGTCGTGAACAGCTGTCCCGGTGTATATCCTGGTGAACAGCTATCCCGGTGTATATTGTAGAAAACAGTTGTCCTGGGAATGATGTAGACAACAGCAATCACTGACAATAAAACAGAGTACAGCAGTGCTGGTCTGTTTCACTCCGAATTGCATGCCCTATCTAAATGATAGAGAAGAGCTGTTTTCTGTCTATTTTGTCGTGAACAGCAGTACCCGTGTATACTAAAGAGAACAGCAATCCCTGTTGATAGTATCCCAAAGAGCAGCCTCTGCTTCTGTGAAACAGAACAGCAATCCCTGTGTACATTCCAAAGAACGGTAGTCCCAGTCTGTATTAAAAGGAACAGCAGTTCCTGTGTCTGTTACAGAGAACACCATTTCTTGTGAATATTACAGAGAACAGCAGTTCCCACGTATACTGCACAGAACAGCAGTTCTTCTGCATATAACAAAATACAGCAGTTCCTGTGTGTATTACAGACAAAAGCAACCGCTGTGTGTATTGAGGAGACCAGCAGTCACTGTGAATGTTAGTGAGCACAGAGGTCTCTGCATATTGGACCGAGTGTCAGACCCAGTGTATGTGGGGGATAAAAACAGTCTCTTTGCATATGAACAGCAGTCCACGTGTATCAGACATTGAACACCAGTCCTTGTATGTATTGTAGAGAACGACAGTTCCTCTTTGTATAGACGAGAACAGTAGTTCTTGTGTACAATCAAGAGAGCAGCAGTCTCTATTGTTGGGAGCAGCAGTCCCTGGGAATACAATACAGAAAAACAGGCCCTGTCTACTGCATGGAGAACAGCATGGCCTGTCTGTAGTATAGAGAAAAGCAGTCCCTTTCTATATTCTAGAGAATAGTATTCCCTGTCTAATGTAGAGAATGAGCAGTCCCTGTCTATATTCAAGAGAACAGGAGTCCCTGTCTATAATACAGGGAACAGCAGTCCCTGTCTATAATAGAGAACAGGAGTCCCTGTCTATAATACAGAGAACAGCAGTCCCTGTCGATATTCTAGAGAACAGCAGTCCCTGTCTATAATATAGGGAATAGCAGTCCCTGTCTATAATAGAGAACAGCAGTCCCTGTCTATAATACAGAGAACAGCAGCCCCTGAGTATATTCTAGAGAAAAGGAGTCCCTGTCTTTCATACAGGGAACAGGAATACCTGTCTATAATACAGGGAACAGCATTCCCTGTCGATAATACAGGGAACAGCAGTCCCTGTCGATAATACAGGGAACAGCAGTCCCTGTCTATAATAGAGAACAGCAGTCCCTGTCTATAATACAGGGAACAGCAGTCCCTGTCGAAATACAGGGAACAGCAGTCCCTGTCTATAATAGAGAACAGCAGTCCCTGTCTATAATACAGGGAACAGCAGTCCCTGTCTATAATACAGAGAACAGCAGTCCCTGTCTATAATACAGAGAACAGCAGTCCCTGTCTATAATAGAGAAAAGCAGTCCCTGTCTATAATACAGAGAACATCAGTCCCTGTCTATAATACAGAGAACAGCAGTCCCTGTCTATGATACAGGGAACAGCAGTCCCTGTCTATGATACAGGGAACAGCAGTCCCTGTCTGTGATACAGGGAACAGCAGTCCCTGTCTATGATACAGGAAACAGCAGTCCCTGTGGATGACACAGAGAACAGCAGTCCCTGTCTGTGATACAGGGAACAGCAGTCCCTGTGGATGACACAGAGAACAGCAGTCCCTGTCTGTGATACAGGGAACAGCAGTCCCTGTCTATGATACAGGAAACAGCAGTCCCTGTCTATGATACAGGAAACAGCAGTCCCTGTCTATAATATAGGGAATAGCAGTCCCTGTCTATAATATAGGGAACAGCAGTCCCTGTCTGTGACACAGAGAACAGCAGTCCCTGTCTGTGACACAGAGAACAGCAGTCCCTGTCTGTGACACAGAGAACAGCAGTCCCTGTCTGTGACACAGAGAACAGCAGTCCCTGTCTGTGACACAGAGAACAGCAGTCCCTGTCTGTGACACAGAGAACAGCAGTCCCTGTCTGTGACACAGAGAACAGCAGTCCCTGTCTGTGATACAGAGAACAGCAGTCCCTGTCTGTGATACAGAGAACAGCAGTCCCTGTCTGTGATACAGAGAACAGCAGTCCCTGTCTATGAAACAGGAAACAGCAGTTCCTGTCTATAATACAGGGAACAGCAGTCCCTGTCCATGATACAGGAAACAGCAGTCCCTGTCTATATTCTAGAGAACAGGAGTCCCTGTCTTTCATACAGGGAACAGGAATACCTGTCTATAATACAGAGAACAGTATTCCCTGTTGATAATACAGGGAACAGCAGTCCCTGTCTATAATCCAGGGAACAGCATTCCTTGTCTATGATACAGGAAACAGCAGTCCCTGTCTCTAATACAGGGAACAGCAATCCCTGTCTATCATACAGAGAGCGAGGAGTCCCTGTCTCTAATACAGGGAACAGCAATTTGTGTGAATATTGCATAGAACAGCAGTACCAGTGTATTTTATACTAAACAGCCATCTGTGTGCAGATGAAACAGAACAGCAGTCCCTCTGTATATTACAGAGAAGTGCAGTTTCTGTGTTAATGATAGAAAATAGTATATTAGATTAGATTCCCTACAGTGTGGAAACAGGCCCTTCGGCCCAACAAGTCCACACCGACCCTCCAAAGAGTAACCCACCCAGACCCATTTCCCTCTGACTAATGTACCCAACAGTCTGGTTAATTTAGCATGGCCAATTCACCTAACCTGCACATCTTTGGACTGTGGGAGGAAACCGGAGCACCCGCAGGAAACCCACACAGACACAGGGAGAATGTGCAAACTCCACACAGACAGTCCCCCAAAGCTGGAATCAAACCTGGGATCCTGGTGCTGTGAGGCAGCAGTGCTAACCACTGAGTCACCGTGGCAGTCGTCACTGTGTATATTGTGGAGAACAGTGGTCTCAGAGATCATTGTCGTAAATAGCAGTCTCTGTGTTTATTAGTGAAGAGCAGTCCCTGTATTATTGCAGAGAACAGCAGGCCCTGTGCTGATGAGAGGAAACAGCAGGCCCTGTCATTTTAATAGAGACTAGCAGTATTTCTCCTTATTGTCAAACAAAAGCAGTCCCTTTCATTTTTATAGAGAAAAGCAATCTGTGCCTTACTGTAGAGAACATCAGTCCATGTCTTTGTCATAGAGAATAGCAGTCATTGTCTTTTTCACACAGTACAGAGAACCGTTATAAAGAGAACAGTTGGGCCTTTCGTTTTATTTGTGGCAAACACTAGTCCCTGTCATAATACACAAATCCTTCCTATTCCTATACCCATCCAGATACCTTTTAAATGTTGCAATTGTACCAGCCTCCACCACATCCTCTGGCAGCTCATTCCATACACGTACCACCCTCTGTGTGAAATAGTTGCCCCTTAGGTCTCTTCTATGTCTTTCCCCTCTCACCCTAAACCTATGCCCTGTAGTTATAGACTACCCCACCCCAGGGAAAATACTTTGTCTATTTATCCTATCCATGCCCCTCATGATTTTGTAAACCTCTATAAGGTCACCCCTCAGCCTCTGACGCTCCAGGGAAAACAGCCCCAGCCTATTCAACATGGGTGGCACGGTGGCACAGTGGTTAGCACTGCTACCTCACAGCGCCAGGGACCCAGGTTCAATTCCCGCCCTCAGGCAACTGTCTGTGTGGAGTTTGCACAATCTCCCTGTGTCTGTCTGGGTTTCCTCCGGGTGCTCCAGTTTCCTCCCACAGTCCAAGAATGTGCAGGTTAGGTGAGTTGGCCATGCTAAATTATCCATTGTGTTAGGTGAAGGGGTAAATGTAGGGGGATGGGTTCCTCGCCAGAGGGCTGGTTGGGCCGAAGGGCCTGTTTCCATACTAAGTAATCTAATCTAATTTAACCTCTCCCTATAGCTCAAATGCTCCAACCCTGGCAACATCCTTGGATATCTTTTCTGAACCCTTTCAAGTTTCACAACATCTTTCCAATAGAAAGGAGACCAGAATTGGATGCAGTGTTCCAACAGTGGCCTAACCAATTTGCTGTTATCTCAGAGTTGTCTCTGCCTCATAACCCTTTTCTATCTCTGTCTGTCTGTCTCTCTCTCTGACTCTGTGTCTCTCTGAGGCTCCTGCTCTCCCTCTCGCTCTCTCACTCTATCTCTCTCTCTAACTCTGTGTCTATCACTCTCTCTGAGTCTGTTTCTCTCTATTCTATGTTTCTCGCTCTCTCTCTCTCTCTCTCTCTCTCTCTCTCTTTATGTCTGACTGCCTTTTCCCCCACCGCCACCCCCACCCTGACTTTTGCTCCCCAACAATTCCAACAGTCCTGGCAAAGAGAGAGGATCCAGAGAGTTGTAGAAAAGGAATCTGTTGGGAAATGTGAATAGGGTGGAGATGGGAAGGATGGGGAATTGAAGGAAAGATGTGGGACAGACAGACAGAGAGAGAGAGAGAGATGGGAACACAGAGGTGGAGATAGAGCTGTTGAGAAAAGGAGGGAGTGATATCTGTGGGATCAGACTGTGCAGCGGCTCTCTCTCCATCTTTTTCATCCCTTTGTCCCCCAAGCCCAGAACTCACCCCTTGTGGTAAAAATCCCAGAGACAGCCTGAACCCCACAATTCTTTTCCCAGTGTGTGAGTTTAAATGAGGAGACAGGACAGTTTCTGATAATTCTCTCTCTCTGGGTCCAGCTCTTGTCTGACGGTTCCTCACAGGAGATTGGATTTGATTCTCTCTGTCTCTGCACCATCCCGAGTTTCAGCTCCTGGGTCTAATCTCCCCCTCCTCCTCCTCGGGTGGGGAACAGCCTGAGAAAGAAATGAGAATTGATGTGATATAAAATAAAGCAGTGGCACCAAAAGCACAGCAAGATCCCACCACTCTCTGCCTTCCACAATCTCTCCCTTTACCCTGTGATGCTGGTTCAGTTTAATAATTGCATCATTAAGGCATTGCATAACATCACAGCAACATCCAAACACAAATAAATCACCATCGAACAGTTGACCAGAGGCGAGAAACATGAATAACCATGCACAGCAAGATCCCACAAGCAGCAGTGTGGCCACAGACTGATTATGTGTCACTGACGCTGGTTAAGGGTTTGATTCTGTCTCCAGGATGACAGAGAGAGACCAATCCTACTGTTTGACAAATTCCAAACATTTCACCCTTTCTCACTCTGTTCCCCTCTCACACTCTCTCTGTTCCCCCTTTTGCTACCCCCTCTCTCTCTCTGTTCCCCCTCACTCTCTCTCCATCTCTGACATCTCTCTGTCTCTCTGTCAGATGTAATCTTGTACACTGTGATCTTTATCCCAACCCCCACTTTAAATAATGACGGCTCACCTTGTAGCGTGTGGGACGGTTTTACTTGTTTGAAAACTCAACAAAAGAAAACTGGACAGAGACAGTCACCCCCTCCCAGAGACTCTGAACTGAATTGAAATGGCCAGCCTGTGTCTTATTTCTACGATTATCACAATTTCTTCTCCCGGCCTATACACATCTCACATCACTCTGACATTAAAACGGGTTTTTGGAGAGAGTTTCTCACTTCAGGATTTAATTCCCTCCTCGGGGAGTCCTGTTTCCCAGATCCTGGGGGTTAACCTGTTTGTGTCACAATCCCAAGGCCCCCGGTGACTTTAACCTCAGGCTTCAAACCTGTTTTAAAAATGACAAGGCTGCAGTCTGACAAGACCCAGGCAACCAGAGGCCCAACTGTAGTTGCTCCCCCCCCCCCAACGCCAAGGAGATTAAATCTCGGGGTAATAAACACACTACAACTCCCCTGGGCCCCATGGGGTGCAGCCTCAGGCCCGTGCTCCCCCTCTGGAGGTTGTTCTTATCCAAGGCTTTCCTGGCCCCAGTCATTTTGGATTTTCACTTTGCAGCATTCCCAACAAAAGTTCCTCAGAATAAAAGACATAAAAGATGAGTTGAAAGCAGAGAGTGAGAGCACTTTGATGCCAAATTACACAGCAAGATCCCAGGTTTAAAAGCACTACCTCTTCCCCATCCCCTTAGAACATAGAACAGTACAGCACAGAACAGGCCCTTCAGCCAACGATGTTGTGCTGACCATTGTTCCTCATGTATGCACCCTCAAATGTCTGTAACCATATGCATGTCCAGCAGTCTCTTAAATGTCCCCAGTGACCTCGCTTCCACAACTGCTGCTGGCAACGCATTCCATGCTCTCACAACTTTCTGTGTAAAGAACCCGCCTCTGACATCCCCTCTATACTTTCTTCCAACCAACTTAAAACTATGACTCCTCGTGTTAGCCATTTCTGCCCTGGGAAATAGTCTCTGGCTATCGACTCTATCTATGCCTCATTATCTTGTATACCTCAATTAGGGCCCCTCTCCACCTCCTTTTCTCCAATGAAAAAAGTCCAAGCTCAGTCAACCTCTCTTCATAAGATAAGCCCTCCAGTCCAGGCAGCATCCTGGTAAACCTCCTCTGAACCCTCTCCAAAGCATCCATATCTTTCCTATAATATGGCGACTAGAACTGGACGCAGTATTCCAAGTGCGGTCTAACCAAAGTTTTATAGACCTGCAACAAGATCTCACGACTCTTAAACTCAATCCCCCTGTTAATGAAAGCCAAAACACCATAGGCTTTCTTAACAACCCTGAACACCTGGGTGGCCATTTTAAGGGATCTATGTATCTGCACACCAAGATCCCTCTGTTCCTCCACACTGCCAAGAATCCTATCCTTAATCCTGTACTCAGCTTTCAAATTCGACCTTCCAAAATGCATCACCTCACATTTATCCAGGTTGAACTCCATCTGCCACCTCTCAGCCCATCTCTGCATCCTGTCAATGTCCCGCTACAGCCTACAACAGCAGTCTATACTGTCAAAGACACCTCCAACCTTTGTGTCGTCTGCAAACTTGCTGACCCATCCTTCAATCCCCTCATCCAAGTCATGAATAAAAATTACAAACAGGAGAGGCCCAAGAACAACCCTGTGGAATACCACTCACCACAGACTTCCAGGCAGAATATTTTCCTTCCACTACCACTCGCTGTCTTCTGTTGGCCAGCCAATTCTGTATCCAGACAGCTAAGTTCCCCTGTATCCCATTCCTCCTGACCTTCTGAATGAGCCTACCATGGGGAACCTTATCAAATGCCTTGCTGAAGTCCATATACACCACATCCACAGCTCGACCCTCATCAACCTTTCTAGTCACATCCTCAAAGAACTCGATAAGGTTTGTGAGGCATGACCTGCCCCTCACAAAGCCGTGTTGACTGCATTAAATCAAGCCATGCTCTTCCAGATGGTCATAAATCATATCCCTGAGAATCCTTTCTAACACCTTGCAGACGACAGACGTGAGACTTACTGGTCTGTAATTGCCGGGGATTTCCCTATTTCCTTTCCTGAAGAGAGGAATTACATTTGCCTCTCTCCAGTCCTCAGGTGCGACTCCAGTGAAGAGTGAGGATGCAAAGATGGTAAAGCAATTGCATTTCTCATTTCCCAAAGCAGCCGAGGACAAATCTTGTCCGGGCCTGGCGACTTATCAATCTTAATGTTTGACAAAATTTTCAGCACATCAGCTTCCTCTATCTCTATCCATTCCAGCATGCACACCTGCTCTTCAAAGGTTTCATTCACTACAAAGTTTGTTTCTTTTGTAAAGACAGAAGCAAAAATCTCATTTAGGGCTTCCCCAAACTCCTCAGACTCCACACACAAATTTCCTATGCTATCCCTGATCGGCCCTACTCTTTCTTTGACCATTTTCCTATTCCTCACATAAGTGTAAAATGCCTTTGTGTTCTCCCTAATCCGTTCTGCCAAGCCTTTCTCGTGCCCCCTCCTGGCTCTCCTCAGATCATCTTTGAGCTCCTTCCTCGCCTGTAATCCTCTCGAGCTGATCTTGACCCTCGCTTCCTCTACCTTATGTAAGCTACCTTCTTCCTTTTGACGAGAAGCTCCACCGCTCTCGTCATCCAAGGTTCCTTTATCTTACCCCTTCTTGCCTGTCTCAGAGGGACATATTTATTCATCACTTGCAACAACTGTCCCTTAAACAGTCTCCACATGTCTATAGTGCCTTTACCTTGGAACAATTGCTCCCAGTCCATGCTTCCTAACTCATGTCTAATCACATCATAGTTTCCTCTTCCCCAATTAAATATCCTCCCATTTTGCCTTCTCCATCGCTATGTAGAATGTGAGGCAGTTATGGTCACTATCACCAAACTACTCTCCCACCACAAGATCTGTTACCTGCCCCAGCTCGTTTCCAAGCACCAAGTCTAGAATGGCCTCTCACCTCGTCGGCCTGTCAACGTACTGAGTTAGGAAACCCTCCTGAACACACCTTACAAAAACAGCTCCATTCAAATCTTCTGCTCGAAGGAGGTTCCAATCAATATTGGGAAAGTTAAAGTCACCCATTACAACAACCCTACTACGTCCACACTTTTCCAAAATCTGCTTTCTTCCATCTCCCTGCTGCTATTGGGGGGCCTGTAGTAAACCCCTAAAGAGGTGACTGCTCCCTTGCTGTTCCTAATTTCCACCCATACTGACTCGGTCGGCAGATCTTCCTCGACAATGGAAGCTTCTGTAGCTGTGATACCCTCTCTGTTCAGTAGTGCTACACCCCCTCCTCTTTTCCCCCCCTCCCTATTCTTTTTAAATGCTCTAAACCCTGGAACATCCAGCAACCATTCCTGCCCCTGAGAAACCCATGTCTCTGTTATGGCCACAACATCATAGCACCAGGTACTGATCCATGCTCTAAGTTCATCACTTTTATTCCTGATACTCCTTGCGTTAAAGCAAACACACTTTAACTGATCCCTTGGTTCCTTGCCAGGAAAATCCTTCCCACTAGCTGGTCTACCTCTTGCTGTTGCCTCATCTGCATCACCTCTCACCTCCGGTACACAGCTCAGGATCCTACCCCCTGCCATACTAGTTTAAACCCTCTCAAACTACTCGAGCAAACCTTCCACCCAGGACCTTGGTCCCCTTCCAGTTCAGATGCAACTCATCCATCTTGTACAGGTCCCACCTTCCCCAGAAGGCATCCCAATTATCTACATATCTGAAGCCCTCCCTCCTACACCAGCTGCGCAGCCACGTATTTTTTTCTATTCATCTTCTCTCTCTTTTATCCTGAAGAACTTTTGTTTGGAAAGCTGCAACGTGAAGATCCAAAATATTCGAGGCCAGGAAAGAACAACATCCAGAGGGGGAGCACAGGCCTGAGGCCTAGTCGACAGGCTGCAGCACCCCGTGGGGGCCCACGTGAGTTGTGTGTTTATTTAGCCCGAGGTTTAATCTCCTCGGGGGGGGGGGGGGGGGGGCGGACTCTGAGTTTTAAGGGCCTCTGGGTAACTGGTTCCTGTCAGATTGTGGCCCTGTCATTTTTAAAACAGGTTTGAAGCCTGGGACTAAAGTATGTCAATTCCCAGGATCTGAGAGGCAGGACTACCCTAGGGGGGAATTAAACCCCAAATGATCTGACCCTCTCTAAAGACTCCTCATAGAGTCAGAGAAATGTGGGATTATCGAGTGGGCAGGATGAGAAAATTCAACAGTGAGAGAAAGAGAGAGAGAGAAACGTTTAAAAAATTGAGAGAGCTGGGGAAACAGAAGGGGAGAGGGAGGGAGGGGCATTTTGAGATTGTGAAGTCGCTGCAATGTTTGATTCTGGGGTGACAGGAAGTAATTAAACTGAAGCAGCATCACAGAGGGGGAGAAATGATCAGAGTAATGAGCTGCTGCTGCATTGTTGCATGTGGGATCTTGCTGTGCACCAGCTCCCCCAATACTACCATTGCAGGCAGTGAGTGTTTTAATCAGATAACCCATCATTTCAAAGTTTTTCCAAGGCTTTAGCATAAAAATGCAGCTCATTTCCCGATATATTTGTGTTTGGATGTTGCTGAGAGATTGTCTGTGTCACTGAGAGAGGAAAACTTGGGATCTTGCTGTGCAATCATTCTGTAATGATTTTCCTCCTTTCAACTAATGCTGTCTCTTTCCTCCCACGGGCCACTTGAACAGTCAAAGAGAGAAACTTTAAGATCAGGAGACTTTTGAACAACAGCTTTCTCCGGAGGGGACACGGTCTGAGGCTGGAGGCCTGGTCGATAGGCTGCACCGTGTGGGCGGGGTTCTGTGTTTATTTACCTCAAGGATTAATCTCCTTTTAGGGACCCTGGGTTTTAGGGGCCTCTGGTAAACTGGCTCCTGTCAGATTGGGGCCCTGTTAGTTTTAAAACAGGTTTGAAGAGTGGGGTTAAAATAACCAGGGTCTGGGATTTGACACAAACACATTAATTCCCAGTGAGTGTCTGACAGACAGGACTCCCCCAAAGAGGGAATTACAATCTTAAATTAGAAACTCTATCCAAAGACTTGTTCTAATATCAGAGTAATACTACTTGTGGGATCTTGCTGTGTCTCAAACCACCTGCAGAGTGGCCTACATTGCAGCAAGGATGACCAAATGTGATAATCACATAAATAAGGCCCAGGTTGGCCCAATCCCTGAGTATCTGGGAGGGGATCTCTCTGTCTGTCTGTCTGTATGTCTCTCTCTCTCTCTCTCTCTCTCTCTCTCTGTCTCCTCTCTCACACCCTCTCCAGCTTTATTTATTGATTTTTTTATGCAAATAAAACCGTCCCACACACAGCAATGTGACTCGTGGTTATTTGAAGTGGGGGAGAAGGAAATATTTTGCAGCACAAGGTGATTGTTTTTGAGACCACGGGGTAAAAAAAGACAAGATGCAGACAAAGACAGAGAGTGTTTGTGGGAAGGAGGGAGTGATAGAGGGATAAGATGTGTCTTTGTAGCTGGGCTGGGAAAGGGAGACAGGATCTGGGAGAGGCGGGGAGAGAACGGGGCTCTCCAATATCCCATCACTGCCCAGCTCCAATCACTTCCTTCTTGAAAGTACCATCCACAAAATTAAATTCTGGGTTGGAGGGGGTGATTTTAAAAAAAACACAGGTGTCTCAAAGATATCCACAGCCTCTTGTTGGACAGAAAGTGGGATTGGAGCACATTCTGGAGCAGGAAGGGAGTACCCTGTGGGATCTCCCTGTGCGTCAATGGCCCACAGCATTGCTAGCACAGAGACTGCTGGGAAACTGTTTATCAAAGTGAATATTGTCAAATATAAATGTTGCAGTCTTTTAAAAGCTAAGATAAAGATTACCATGCACAAGATTAAATCAGAGAAAGGGGAAAAGATGAGAGATGGAGAAGGGGATGGTGGAGAGAGAGAGAGAGAGAGAGAGCAAGCGAGTGCGTAGAGAAGAAAGAAAGTGGGAAGTGGTTTGAATTTGTCAAACAGCAGAATCTTTGTCATCCTGAAGCCCGGATTGAACCCTTAACCAGCATCAGTGAAACACACAATCTGTTTGTGGTCACACTGCTACTTGTGGGATCTTGCTGTGTCTGAAGGGACTGAAGGGTCAGTAACAGAATGAAGACACCATTGGCTCAGAGACAGGAGACAGTATAGAGGGCAATGAGGGTTTCAGATTGGAGGGAGCTCCAGGCACGTACAAGTTGGGAACTGTTTTCAGTAAAAGGCAATTGATCCCAGGACACTGCGGAGTGTAAGAATCTGATGCTATTCCCTCACTATCCTCCTCCAATCCCTGGGAAGATCTGCTCCCACACCATGTTCCACTGTTGACTGTGTTAGATATTTTGATACATTGGGGATGGGCGAGGGTGATTTTAAACCTGGGATTTTAAGCTTGCCTTCAAAATGCTCTCGCTCCCCCTTTCACATGATCTTTTCTCTCTTTTATCCCAAGGAACCTTTGTTTGGAAATCTGCAACGTGAACATCCAAAATGTTCGAGGCCAGGAAAGAACAACCTCCAGAGGGGAAGCACAGGCCTGAGGCCTGAGGCCTGGTCGACAGGCTGCACCCCGTGGGGGCCCACGTGAGTTGTGTGTTTATTTACCCCGAGGTTTAATCTCCTCTGAGGGACCCTGGGTTTTAGGTGCCTCTGGGTAACTGGTTCCTGTCAGATTGCGGCCCTGTCATTTTTAAAACAGATTTGAAGCCTGGGGTTAAAGTAACTGGAGACTTGCGATTTAATACAAATATATGAATCTGCAGAAAATGTCTAACAGACCAGACTCCCCAAGGAGGGAATTAAAACCTTAAATGAGAATCTCTCCCCAAAGACTTGTTCTAATGTCAGAGTAATGTGGGATGTGTACAGGCCTGGGTTCAATTCAATTCCCTGAGTATCTGGGAGGGGATCTCTCTCTCTCTCTCTGTCCCCTCTCTCACACCCTCTCCAGCTTCTTTTGTTGATATTTTAAACAAATAAAACCGTCCCACACACAGCAATGTGACTCGTGGGTATTTGAAGTGGGGGAGATGGAAATATTTTGTAGCACAAGGTGATTGTTTCTGAGACAAAGGGGTAAAAAAAAACACAAGCTACAGACAGAGAGAGAGTGTGGGAAGGAGGGAGTGATACAGGGATAAGATAGAGAGTGATAAGATGGAGGGGGGGAAGAAGGGGGGAAGGAGAGAGGGGGGAAGGAGGGGGAGGAGGGAGGGTGGAAAGGAGGGGGGAAGGAGTGTAATGCGAGGTGGGGAAGGAGAGAGGGGGCAAGGAGAGGTGGGGAAGGAGGGGGGGGAAGGCAAGTGGGAAGGAGAGGTGATGAAAGTAGAGACGGGGTAAGGTGAGGGGGAAGCAGAGGGGGCAAGGAGAGGGACCGAAAGAGGGGGGGAAGGAGAGGGGGGGAAAGGAGAGGTGGGAAGGAGAGTGGGGGAAGGGGGCGGACAGAGAGACGGTGAAAATAGAGATGGGGTACGGAGGGAGGAAGGAGAGATGGGAAGGGGGGAAGGAGAGAGAGGGGGTTGAGAGTGGGGGGAAGGAGAGCAGGGGGAAGGAAAGGGAGGACGAAGAGGGGGAAGGGGGTGAAGGTGAGTGGGGGAAAGGGGGGGAAGTAGAGGGAGAAGGAGGGGGGAAGGAGAGGGGCAAGGAGACGGAGGCAGAGAGTGGAGAGGAGAGATGTCAGAAGGAGTTGGGGAAAGGAGAGAGGGGAAAGGACTGGGAAGGAAGGGAGGGGATGTTGAGGGGGGAAGGAGAGAGGGGAAAGAGTGAGGGAAAGAGTGTGGTAAGGAGAGAGGGGAAGGGTGGAAGGAGAGGGGGTGAAGCAGTGGGATGGAAGGAGAGGGGGGAAGGGGTGATGGTCAGGGAGTTAAACAGAGGGGGAGGAGGGTTGTCAGAAGGAGATAGAGTGAAGGGGGGGCGAAGGAGAGGGCGAAACGTAGATGTGGGGAAGGAGAGGGCGGAAGGAGAGAGGGGGGAAGTAGAGAGTGGGGAAGGACAGAGGGGTGGAAGGAGCGAGGGGGGAAGGAGACGGGGGCGAAAGAGAGGGGAGGGAATGGGAGAGAAGGGGGAAGGAGAGAGGGAGGAAGGAGAGGGGGAGGAAGGAGAGGGGGTGGGAAGGAGAGAAGGGAAAGGAGCGAGGGAGAAGGAGAGAGGGGGGAAGGAGAGACCGGAATGAAGGGGGAAGCAGACAATGGGGAAATAGAGAGGGGGAAGTAGAGAGGGGAGAAGGACAGAGGGGTGGAAGGAGCGAGGGGGAAAGGAGACGGGGGCGAATGGGAGAGGGGAAGGAGAGTGGGGGAAGGAGAGAGGGAGAAGGAGAGAGGGGAGCAAGGGGGAAGGAGAGAGGATAAGGAATGGTGAAAGAGAGAGGGGAGAAGGAAGGGGGAAGGAGAGGGAAAGGAAGGGGGAAGGAGAGAGAGGAGAAGGAGAGAGTGAAGAAGGAGAGAGTGGAAATGGACAGGGGAAAGAGTGGGGGAAGGAGAGAGGAAAGGAGAGAGTGGAGAAGGAGAGAGGGGGAGGAGAGAGAGGGGAAGGAGAGAGAGGGGAAGGAGAGAGAGGGGAAGGAGAGAGAGGGGAAGGAGAGAGTGGGGAAGGAGAGAGTGGGGAAGAAGAGAGGAGGGAAGTAGAGAGTGGGGAAGGACAGAGGGGTGGAAGGAGACGGGGGCGAATGAGAGGAGAGGGAAGAGGAGAGGGGGAAGGAAGGGGGTGAAGGAGAGAGGGGGAAAGAGAGAGGGGAAGGAAGGGGGTAGGAGAGAGTGGAGAAGGAGAGAGGGGGGAAGGAGAGAGGGGAGGAGAGAGGTGAGGAGACAGGGAAGGGAATGGGGAAGGAGAGAGGGAAGAAGGCGAGGGGGAAGGGAAGGGGGAAGGAGAGAGGGAAGAAGGAGTGGGGGGAAGGAAGGGAGGAGAGAGGGGGGAAGGAGAGAGGTGAAGCAGAGAGGGGGACGAGAGAGAGGGGAAGGAATGGGGAAGGAGACAGGGGGAGGAAGGGGGAAGGAGAGAGGTGAGAAGGAGAGAGGGCAAGGAAGGGCCAAGGTGAGAGGGGAGAAGGAGAGAGGGGGAAGGAAAGAGGAGGGAAGCAGAGAGAGGAAGGAAGGGGAAGGAGAGAGGGGAGAAGTAAGAGTGGGGAACGAGAGGGGGAAGGAGAGGGGGAGAAGGAGAGGGTGGAAGGAAGGGGGAATGAGAGAGGGGAGAAGGAGAGAGGGGAGAAGGAGGGGGGAAGGAGAGAGGGGAGAAGGAGAGAGGGGAAAGGGAGATGGGGTAAGGAGAGCGGGGAAGGAAGGGGAAGGAGAGGTGGAGAAACAGAGAGGGGGGAAGGAGAGAGTGAGGGAAAGGACAGAGGGGAAGAACTGGAGAAGGAGAGAGAGGGTTAGGAGAGAGGGAAGGAGAGAGGGAGAAGGAGAGAGAGAGGGGAAGGAGCGAGGGGAGAAGGTGAGGGGGGAAGGAGACGGGGGGAAAGGAGAGAGGGGAAGGAAGGGGGAAGGAGAGAGAGGGGAAGGAAGTGGGGAGGAGACAGTAGAAAAGGAGAGGGGGAAAGGAAGGGGGAAGAAGAGAGGGGAATGAAGGGGGAAGGCAAGAGGGGAGAAGGAGAGAGGGGAGAAGGAGAGAGGGGAAGGAAGGAGGGAGGAGAGAAGGGGGAAGAAGAGAGGGGAGAATGAGACGGGAGAAGGAGGGGGGAAGAAGGGGGAAGGAGAGAGTGGAGAAGGAGAGGGGAGAAAGAGAGGGGAGAAGAAGAGAGGGGAAGGTGAGGGGGAGAAGGAGAGGGAGAACGAGAGAGGGGAGAAGGAGGGGGGGAGAAGGAGAGACGGGAAAGAGAGAGAGGAGAAGGAGAGACGGGAAGGAAAGGGGAAGGAGAGAGGGGAGAAGGAGAGGGGGGACGAGAGAGGGGAGAAGGAGTGGGGGAAGGAAGGGGAAGGAGACGGGGAGAAAGAAAGAGGGGAGAAGGAGAGAAGGGAAGAAAGGGGGAAGGAGAGAGAGGGGAGCAGGATAGACGGGGGTAGGAGAGAGGGAGGAATGAGAGGGGGTAAGGAAGGGGGAAGGAGAGAGGGGAGAAGGAGAGAGGGGAAGGAAGGGGAAGGAGAGGTGGAGAAAGAGAGAGGGGGAAGGAGAGAGAGAGGGAAAGGACAGAGGGGAAGAACTGGGGAAGGAGAGAGGGGAGAAGGAGAGAGAGGGTTAGGACAGGGGGGGAATGAGAGAGGGGGAAGGAGAGAGGGAGAAGGAGAGAGAGAGGGGAAGGAGTGAGGGGAGAAGGTGAGGGGGGAAGGAGCGAGGGAGGAAAGGAGAGAGGGGAAGGGGAGAAGGTGAGAGAGGGTTAGGAGAGGGGGGAATGAGAGAGGGAGAAGGAGAGAGAGAGAGGAAGGAGCGAGGGGAGAAGGTGAGGGGGAAGGAGCGAGGGGAGAAGGAGAGCGAGGGGAAGGAAGGGGGGAGGAGATAGTAGAAAAGAAGAGGAGGAAAGGAAGGGGGAAGAAGAGAGGGGAATGAAGGGGGAAGGCGAGAGGGGAGAAGGAGAGAGGGAAGGAAGGGGGAAGGAGAGTAGGGAGAAGGAGAGAGGGGAAGGAAGGAGGGAGGAGAGAAGGGGAAAAGAAGGGGGAAGAAGAGAGGGGAGAATGAGACAGGGGAAGGAGAGAGGGGAGAAGGAGAGAGGAGAAAGAGAGAGGGGAAGGAAGGGGGGAGGAGAGAGGGGAGAAGAAGAGGAGGGAAGGTGAAGGGGAAAGAGAGAAGGGAGAAGGAGAGACGGTGAGGAAGGGGGAAGGAGCGAGAGGAGATGGAGGGCAGGTCGGAGAGGGGAGAAGGAAGAGAGGAGAAGGAGAGACAGGAAGGAGAGAGAGGAGAAGGAGAGATGGGAAGGAAAGGGGAAGGAGCGAGGGGAGAAGGAGATGGGGGAACGAGAGAGGGGAAAAGGAGGGGGGGGAAAGGAAGGGGGAAGGAGATGGGGAGAAAGAAAGAGGGGAGAAGGAGAGAAGGGAAGAAAGGGGGAAGGAGAGAGGGGGGAGAAAGATAGATGGGGGTAGCAGAGAGGGGGGAATGAGAGGGGGTAAGGAAGGGGGAAGGAGAGAGGAGAAAGAGAGAGGGGGAAGGAGAGGGAGGGGATGAGAGAGAGGGGAAGGAGCGAGGGGAGAAAGAGAGGGGGGAAAGGAGAGAGAGGGAAAGGAGAGAAGGGAAGGAAGGGGAAAGGAGAGAGAGGATAAGGAGAGAGGGGAGAAGGAGAGAGAGAAGGGAAGTGGGAAGGAGAGAGGGGAGAAGGGATGAGGTGAAGGAAGGGGGGAGGAGTGAGGTGAGAAGGATGAGGGAAGGAGACAGTGGAAAAGGAGAGGGGGAAAGTAAAGGGGAAGGAGAGAGGGGAGAAAGAGAGAGGGGAGAAGGAGAGAGGGGAAGGAAGGGGGAGAAGAGATGGGAGAAGGAGAGAGGGGGGAAGGAGAGAAGGAATGGAAGAGGGAAGGAGAGAGGGGAGCAGGAAAGATGCGAGAATGAGAGGGGGCAAGGAAGGGGAAAGGCGAGAGGGGAGAAGGAGAGGGGGAAGGAAAGGGGAGGAGAGAGAGGAGAAGGAGGGGGGTAGGAAGGGGGAAGGGGAGAGGGGAGAAAGAGAGCAGAGAAGGAAGGGGGAAGAAGGGAGAGGAGAAGGAGACGGGGGAAAGAGAGATGGGTTAAGGAGAGAGGGGAAGGAAGGGGGAAGGAGAGGTGGAGAAAAAGAGAGGGGGGTAGGAGAGAGAGAGGGGAAGGAAAGAGGGGAAGGTCCAGGGAAGGAGAGAGGGGAGAAGGAGAGAGGAAAGAAGGAGAGGGGGTGGAGGGGGAGAAGGAGAGAGGGGAGAAGGAGAGGATGGTAGGAAGGGGGAAGGGGAGAGGGGAGAAAGAGAGGAGGGAAGGAAGGGGGAAGGAGAGACGGGAGGAAGGAGAGGGGGTAATGAGAGGGGGAAGGAGAGAGGGGTGAAGGAGAGGATGGAAGGAAGGGGTAAGGAGGGGGGGGAAAGGAAAGGGGAAGGAGAGAGGGGGTAAGGAAGGGGGAAGGAGGGAGAGGAGAAGGAGACAGGAGGAAAGAGAGATGGGTTAAGGAGAGATGGTATGGAAGGGGGAAGGAGAGGTGGAGAAAAAGAGAGGGGGGAAGGAGAGAGGGGTGGAAGGAGCGAGGAGGGAAGGAGACGGGGGAGAGTGGGGGGAGGGAGAGTGGGGGGAGGGAGAGTGGGGGGAAGGAGAGTGGGGGGAAGGAGAGTGGGGGGAAGGAGAGAAGGGGAAGGAACGAGGGGAGAAGGAGAGAGGGGGGAAGGAGAGACCGGAATGAAGGGGGAAGCAGACAGTGGGGAAGTAGAGAGGGGGAAGTAGAGAGGGGAGAAGGACAGAGGGGTGGAAGGAGCGAGGGGGGGAAGGAGACGGGGGCGAATGGGAGGAGAGGGAAGGAGAGTGGGGGAAGGAGAGTGGGGGAAGGAGAGTGGGGGAAGGAGAGTGGGGGAAGGAGAGAGGGGGAAGGAGAGAGGGGGAAGGAGAGAGGGGAAGGAGAGAGGGAAGCAAGGGGGAAAGAGAGAGGGGAAGGAGAGAGGGAAGCAAGGGGGAAAGAGAGAGGGGAGAAGGAGAGGGAAAGGAAGTGGGAAGAATAGAGGGGAGAAGGAGAGAGTGAAGGATGAGAGAGTGGAAAAGGACGGGGGAAAGAGTGGGGGAAGGAGAGGGCGAAGGAGAGAGGAGGATGAGAGAGGGGGGAAGGAGAGAGGAGGGAAGGAGAGACGATGGAAGTAGAGAGAGGGGAAGGACAGAGGGGTGGAAGGAGATGGGGGCGAATGAGAGGAGAGGGAAGGGGAGAGGGGAAGGAGAGAGGGGGAAGGAGAGGGGCGAAGGAGAGAGGGGGAAAGCGAGAGAGGAAGGAAGGGGGTAGGAAAAGAGTGGAGAAGGAGAGAGGGGTGAAGGAGAGAGGGGAAGGAAGGGGGAAGGAGAGAGGGGAGAAGGAGAGAGGGGAGGAGAGGGGGAAGGGAAGGAGGAAGGTGAGAGGAGAGAAGAGAAGGAGAGGGAGAAGGGAAGGGGGAAGGAGAGAGGGGAGAAGGAGTGGGGGAAGGAAGGGAGGAGAGAGGGGAGAAGGAGAGAGGAGGGAAGGAGAGAGGGAAAGCAGAGAGGGGGAGGAGTGAGAGGGGAAGGACTGGGGAAGGAGACAGGGGGAGGAAGGGGTAAGGAGAGAGGTGAGAAGGAGAGAGGGCAAGGAAGGGCCAAGGTGAGAGGGGAGAAGGAGAGAGGGGGAAGGAAAGAGGAGGGAAGCAGAGAGAGGAAGGAAGGGGAAGGAGAGAGGGGAGAAGTAAGAGTGGGGAACGAGAGGGGGAAGGAGAGGGGGAGAAGGAGAGGGTGGAAGGAAGGGGGAATGAGAGAGGGGCGAAGGAGAGAGGGGCGAAGGAGAGAGGGGCGAAGGAGGGGGGAAGGTAGAGAGGGAAGGAGAGAGGGGAGATGGAGAGAGGGGGAAGGAGAGAGAGAGAGAGAGAGGGAAAGGAGAGAGGGGAAGAACTGGGGAAGGAGAGAGGGGAGAAGGAGAGAGAGGGGTATGAGGGGGGGGGGAATGAGAGAGGGGGATGGAGAGAGGGAGAAGGAGAGAGAGAGGGGAAGCAGCGAGGGGAGAAGGTGAGGGGGGAAGGAGCGAGGGGAGAAGGTGAGGGGGAGGAGACGGGGGGGGGGGAAAGGAGAGAGGAGAAGGAAGGGGGAAGGAGAGAGGGGAGAAGGGACAGAGAGGGGAAGGAAGGGGGGAGGAGACAGTGGAAAAGGAGAGGGGGAAAGGAAGGGAGAAGAAGAGAGGGGAATGAAGGGGGAAGGAGAGAGGGAAGGAGGGGGGAAGGAGAGAGGGGAAGGAAGGAGGGAGGAGAGAAGGGGAAAAGAAGGGGGAAGAAGAGAGGGGAGAATGAGACGGGGAAGGAGAGAGGGGAGAAGGAGAGGGGGAAGAAGGGGGAAGGAGAGAGTGGAGAAGGAGAGGGGTGAAAGAGAGAGGGGAAGGAAGGGGGGAGGAGCGAGAGGAGATGGAGGGCAGGAAGGAGAGGGGGAATGAGAAAGGGGAGAAGGAGAGACGGGAAGGAGAGAGAGGAGAAGGAGAGACGGGAAGGAGCGAGGGGGGAAGGAGAGTGGGGACGAGAGAGGGGAGAAGGAGGGGGGGAATGGAAGGGGGAAGGAGACGGGAAGAAAGAAAGAGGGGAGAAGGAGAGAAGGGAAGAAAGGGGGAAGGAGAGAGGGGGAGAAGGATAGAGGGGGTATCAGAGAGGGGGGAATGAGAGGGGGTAAGGAAGGAGGAAGGAGAGAGGAGAAAGAGAGGGGGAAGGAGAGAGAGAGGGGATGAGAGAGGGGGGAAAGGAGAGAGAGGGAAAGGAGAGAGGGGAAGGAAGGGGGAAGGAGAGAGAGAGAAGGGAAGTGGGAAGGAGAGAGGGGAGAAGGAGAGAGGTGAAGGAAGGGGGGAGGAGTGAGGTGAGAAGGAGGGGGGAAGGAGACAGTGGAAAAGGAGAGGGGGAAAGAAAAAGGGGGAGAGGAGAGAAGGCCGAAGGAGAGGGGGGAAGGAAGGGGAAGGAGAGATTGGAAGGAAGGGGGAAGGAAAGAGGGGAGAAGGAGAGAGGGGAGAAGAAGAGAGGGGAAGGAAGGGGGAGAGGAGAGAGGGCCGGAGGAGAGGGGGGAAGGAAGGGGGAGGAGAGAGGGGGGAAGGAGAGAGGGGGGAAGGAGAGATTGGAAGGAAGGGGGAAGGAAAGAGGGGAGAAGGAGAGAGGGGGAAAGAGAGATGGTTTAAGGAGAGGGGGGAAGGAAGGGGGAACTAGAGGGGAAGAAGGAGAGAGGTGAAGGAAGGGGGAAAGCGAGAGGTGAGAAGGAGAGAGGGGAAGGAAGTGGGGAGGAGAGAGGGGAGAAAGAAGGGGGAAGGAGATGGGGGAAGGAGAGAGGGGAAGGAAGAGGGAAGGAGAGAGAGGAGAAGCAGAGTGGGGTAGGAAGGGGGTAGGGGAGAGGGGAGAAAGAAAGAGGAGAAGGAAGGGGGAAGAAGGGAGAGAAGAAGGAGACAGGCAGAAAGAGATGGGTTAAGGAGAGAGGGGAAGGAAGGGGAAGGAGAGGTGGAGAAAAAGAGAGGGGGGAAGGAGAGAGTGGTGAAGTAAAGAGGAGAAGGAAGGTGGAAGGAGAGAGGGGAGAAGGAGAGAGGGGAAGGAAGTGGAAAGGAGCGAGGGGAGAAGGGGGGAAGAGAGGAGGGAGGAGAGTGTGGAGAAGGAGAGGGTGCGGGAAGGAACAAGGAGAGACAGGAATGAAGGGGAAAGGAGAGAGGGGAGAAGGTGGGGGGGAAAAGGAAGGGGAAGGAGAGAGGGGAACGGACAGAAGGGAAAGACGGGGGAAGGAGAGAGGGGAGAAGGAAGGGGGAAGGAGAGAGGGGAGAAAGAGAGGGGGAGGAGGGGGGAGTGGGGGAAGGAGAAGGGGGGAGGAGAGAGTGGGGGAAGGAGAGAGGGGAAGGAAGGGGGAAGGGAAGGAGTGTAAATGTCCTCGTAATATATATTTATCCAGACAGCGCAGATTCAGTGCCCTAAATTGAGGAGAGTGTAAATCTCCTGGTTATATATATTTAACCAGACAGCACAGAGTCAGTGCAGTAAAGAGACGAGAGTGTAAATCTCCTGGTTATATATATTTAACCACCCAGCAAAGAGTCAGTGCCCTAAACTGACGAGAGTGTAAATATCCTGGTTATATACATTTAACCAAATAGCACAGACTCAGTGCCATAAAGTGAGGAGAGTGTAAATCTCCTGGTTATATATATTTAAACAGCCAGCACAGAGTCACTCCCCGAAACTGAGGGGAGTGTAAATCTCCTGGTCATTTAAAGTTAACAAGCCAGCACAGAGTCACTGCCCTACACTGAGGAGAGTGGAAATCTTCTGGTTATATATATTTAACCAGACAGCACAGAGTCAGTTCCCGAAACTGAGGAGAGTGTAAATCTCCTGGTAATATAAATTTGAAATTCCATCACAGAGTCAGTGCCATAAACTGCGGAGAGTGTAAATCTCCAGGTTTTATATATTTAACCAGACAGCACAGAGTCAGTTCCCGAAACTGAGGAGAGTGTAAATCTCCTGGTTACAGATATTTAACCAGCCAGCGCAGAGTCAGTGCCATAAACTGCGGAGAGTGTAAATCTCCTGGTCACATACATTTAACCAGCCAGCACAGAGTCAGTGCTCTAAACTGAGGAGAGTGTAAATCTCCTGGTTATACATATTTAACCACCCAGCAAAGACTCAGTGCCCTAAACTGAGGAGAGTGTAAATCTCCTGGTTATATATATTTAAACAGCCAGCACAGAGCCAGTGCCCTGAACAGAGGAGAGTGTAAATCTCTTGGTTTTACAGATATTTAACCAGCCAGCACAGACTCAGTGCCCAAAACTGAGGAGAGTGTAAATATCCTGGTTATATATATTTAACCAGACAACACAGACTCAGTGCCATAAACTGAGGAGAGGGTAAATCTCCTGGTTATAGAAAATTAAACAGCCAGTACAGAGTCACTGCCCTAAACTGAGGAGAGTGTAAATCTCCTGGTTATATATATTTAACCAGACAGCACAGAGTCAGTTCCCTAAACTGAGGAGAGTGTAAATCTCTTGGTTATCTATATTTAACCAGCCAGCACAGAGCCAGTGCCATAAACTGCGGAGAGTATAAATCTCCAGGTTTTATATATTTAACCAGCCAACACAGAGTCAATGCCCTAAATTGAGGAGAGTGTAAATCACCTGGTAACATATATTTAACCAGCTAGCACAGAGTCAGTGCCCTAAACTGAGGAGAGTGTAAATCTCCCTGGTGAGATAAATTTTACCAGCCAACACAGACTCAGTACCCTAAACTGAGGAGAATGGAAATCTCCTTGTTGGATATATTTAACCAGCCAGCGCAGAGTTAGTGCGCGAAACTGAGGAGAGGGTAAATCTCTTGGTTACGTATATTTACCCAGCCAGCGCAGAGTTAGTACTCTAAACTGAGGAGAGTGTAAATCTCCTGGTTATATATATTTAACCAACCAGCACAGAGTCACTGACCGAAACTGAGGAGAATGTCAAACTCCTGGTTTCATATATTTAACCAGCCAGCAGACAGTCAGTGCCCAAAACTGAGCAGAGTGTAAATCTCCTGGTCATTTCTATTTAACCAGCCAGCACAGAGTCAGTGCCCCAAACTGAGGAGAGTGTAAATTTCCTGGTTAAATAAATTTAAACAGCCAGCACAGACTCAGTGCCCTAAACTGAGGAGAGGTTAAATATCCTGGTTGTATATATTTCACCAGACAGCACAGACTCAGTGCCATAAACTGAGGAGTGTGTAAATCTCCTGGTTATATAAATTTAACCAGCAAGCACAGACTCAGTGCTTTAAACTGAGGAGAGTGTAAATCTCCTGGTTATATATATTTAACTAGCCAGCACAGACACAGTGCCCTAACCTGAGGAGAGTGGAAATCTCCTGGTGATATATATTTAACCAGACAGCACAGAGTCAGTTCCCTCAACTGAGGAGAGGGTAAATCCCCTGGTTATATATATTTAACCAGCCAGCACAGAGTCAGTGCTGTAAAGAGAGGAGAGTGTAAATCTCACTGGTTATATATATATTTAACCAAACAGCACAGACTCAGGACCATAAACTGAAGAGAGGGTAAATCTTCTGGTTATATATACTTAAACAGCCAGTACAGAGTCACTGCCCTAAACTGAGGAGAGGGTAAATCTCACTGGTTATATATATTTAACCAGACAGCACAGACTCCGTTCCATAAACTGAGAAGAGGTTAAATATCCTGCTTATATATATTTAACCAGCCAGCACAGACTCACTGCCCTAAACTGAGGAGAGGGTAAATCTCACTGGTTATATATATTTAACCAGACAGCACAGACTCAGTGCCATAAACTGAGGAGAGGGTAAATCTCCTCGTTATATATATTTAACCAGCCAGCACAGAGTCAGTGCTGTAAACAGGGGAGAGTGTAAATCTCACTGGTTATATATATATTTAACCAGCCAGCACAGACTCAGTGCCCTAAACTGAGGAATGTGTAAATCTCCTGGTTACATATATTTAACCAGCCAGCGCAGACTCAGTGCCCTAAACTGAGGAGTGTGTAAATCTCCTGGCTATATATATTTTTCCAGCCAGCACAGCCTTAGTGCCATAAACTGAGGAGAGGGTAAATCTCCTTGTTATATATATTTTACCAGCCAGCACAGAGTCACTGACCGAAACTGAGGAGACTATAAATCTCCTGGTAATATAAATTTAACAAAACAGCACAGACTCAGTGCCATCAACTGAGGCGAGTGTAAATCTCCTGGTTATATATATTCAACCAGTTCGCGCAGAGTCAGTTCCCTAAACTGAGGAGAGTGTAAATCTCCTGGTCATATAAATTTAACCACCCAACACAGAGTCAGTGCCCTAAACTGAGGAGAATGTAAAACTCCTGGTTTCATATATTTAACCAGCCAGCCCAGAGTTCGTGCCCAAAACAGAGAAGAGTGTTCATGTCCTGGTCATATATATTTAACCAGCCAGCGCAGACTTCGTGCTCTCAACTGAGGAGAGTGTAAATTTCCTGGTTATATGTAATTAACCAGCCAGCAGACAGTCATTGCCCAAAACTACGGAGAGTGTAAATCTCCCGGTTATATATATTTTCCCAGCCAGTACAGCCTCAGTGCCATAAACTGAGGAGAGGGTAAATCTCCTGGTTAAATATATTTTACCAGCCAGCACAGAGTCACTGACCGAAACTGAGGAGACTATAAATCTCCTGGTAATATAAATTTAACAAAACAGCACAGACTCAGTGCCATCAACTGAGGCAAGTGTAAATCTCCTGGCTATATATATTCAACCAGTTCGCGCAGAGTCAGTTCCCTAAACTGAGGAGAGTGTAAATCTCCTGGTTATATATATTTAACCAGCCAGCACAGACTCAGTGCCATAAACTGAGGAGAGTGTAAATCTCCTGGTTACATATATTTAACCAGCCAGTACAGAGTCACTGACCGAAACTGAGGAGACTATAAATCTCCTGGTAATATAAATTTAACAAAACAGCACAGAGTCAGTCCCCTAAACTGCGGAGAGTGTAAATCTCCTGGTTATATATATTTAACCAGCCAGCACAGAGTCAGTTCCCAAAACTGAGGAGAGTGTAAATCTCCTGGTTATATACATTTAACCAGCCAGCACAGAGTCACTGACCGAAACTGAGGAGAATGTAAAAGTCCTGGTTTCATATATTTAACCAGCCAGCAGACAGTCAGTGCCCAAAACTGAGCAGAGTGTAAATCTCCTGGTCATTTCTATTTAACCAGCCAGCACAGAGTCAGTGCCCCAAACTGAGGAGAGTGTAAATTTCAGTACAGTCAGTGCCATAAACTGAGGCGAGTGTAAATCTAATGGTTATATATATATTTAACCAGCCAGCACAGACTCAGTGCCATAAACTGAGGAGTGTGTAAATCTCCTGGTTATATATAATTATCTAGCCAGCAGAGAGTCAGTGCCCTACACTGAGGAGAGGGTAATTCTCCTGGTTATATATGTTTAACCAGCCACCACAGTGTCTGTGCCCGAAATTGTGGAGAGTGTAAATCTCCTGGTTACATATATTTTACCAGCCAGCACAGATTCAGTGCCCTAAACTGAGGAGATTGTAAATCTCCTGGTTATATATATTTAACCAGCCAGCACAGAGTCAGTGCCCGAAACTGAGGAGACTATAAATCTCCTGGTAATATAAATTCAACAAAACACCACAGACTCAGTGCCTTCAACTGAGGCGAGTGTAAATCTCCTGGTTATATATATTTAACCAGACAGCACAGAATCAGTTTCCTCAACTGAGGAGAGTGTAAATCTCCTGGTAAAATAAACTTAAAAAGCCAGCACAGACTCAGTGCCATAAACTGAGGAGAGGGTAAATATCCTGTTTACATATATTTTACCAGCCAGTCACTGACCGAAACGGAGGAGACGATAAATCTCCTGGTAATATAAATTTAACAAAACAGCACAGAGTCAGTCCCCTAAACTGCGGAGAGTGTACATCTCCTGGTTATATATATTTAACCAGCCAGCACAGACCCAGGGCCCAAAACTGAGGAGAGTGTAAATCTCACTGTTTATATATATTTAACCAGCCCGCACAGAATGAGTTCCCGAAACTGAGGAGAGTTTAAATCTCCTGGTTATATATATTTAACCAGCCAGCACAGAGTCACTGACCGAAACTGAGGAGAATGTAAAACTCCTACTTTCATATATTTAACCAGCCAGCATAGAGTCAGTGCCCTAAACTGAGGAGAGTGGAAATTTCCTGGTTAAATAAATTTGAACAGCCAGCACAGACTCAGTGCCCTAAACTCAGGAGAGGTTAAATATCCTGGTTGTATATATTTAACCAGCCAGCACAGCCTCAGTGCCCTAAACTGAGGAGAGTGTAAATCTCACTGGTGATATAAATTTAACCAGCCAGCGCACACTCAGTGCCCTAAACTGAGCAGTGTGTAAATCTCCTGGCTATATATATTTTCCCAGCCAGCACAGACTCAGTGCCATCAACTGAAGCGAGTGTAAATCTCCTGGTTATCTATATTCAACCAGTTAGCGCAGAGTCAGTTCCCGAAACTGAGGAGAGTGTAAATCTCCTGGTCAAATATATTTAACCAGCCAGCACAGACTCAGTGCCATAAACTGACGGGAGGGTCAATCTCCTGGATATATATATTTTACCAGTCAGAACAGAGTCACTGACCGAAACTTAGGAGTGGGTAAATCTCCTGATTATATATATTTAACCAGACAGCACAGAATTATTGCCATAAACTGAGGAGAGGGTAAATCTTCTGGTTATATATATTTTACCAGTCAGCACAGAGTCACTGACCGAAACCGAGGAGAGTGTAAATCTCCTGGTAATATAAATTTAACAAGCCAGCACAGAGTCAATGCCATAAACTGCGGAGTGTGTAAATCTCCTGGTTATATATATTAAATCAGACAGCACAGAGTCTGTTGCCTAAACTGAGGAGAGTATAAATCTCCTGGTTATATATATTTATCCAGCCAGCACAGAGTCAGTGCCGTCAACTGATGAGAGTGTAAATCTCCTGGTTAGGAATAATTAACCACCCAGCAAAGAGTCAGTACCCTCAACTGAGGAGAGTGTAAATCTCCTGGTTATATATATTTAACCAGCCAGCACAGCCTCAGTGCCATAAACTGAGGAGAGTGTAAATCTCCTGGTTATATATATTTAACCAGCCAGCACGGCCTCAGTGCCATAAACTGAGGTGAGTGTAACTCTCACTGGTTATATAAATTTAACCAGCCAGCGCACACTCAGTGCCCTAAACTGAGGAGAGTGTAAATCTCCTGGTTATATATATTTTACCAGCCAGCACAGAGTCACTGACCGAAACTGAGGAGACTATAAATCTCCTGCTAATATAAATTTAACAAAACAGCACAGACTCAGTGCCATCAACTGAGGCGAGTGTAAATCTCCTGGTTATATTTATTCAACCAGTTAGCGCAGAGTCAGTTCCCGAAACTAAGGAGAGTGTAAATCTCCTGGTTATATATATTTAACCAGCCAGCACAAACTCCGTGCCATAAACTGACGAGAGGGTAAATCTCCTGGTTATATATATTTTACCAGTCAGAACAGAGTTACTGACCGAAACTTCGGACATGGTAAATCTTCTGGTTATATAAATTTAACTAAACAGCACAGAGTCAGTTCCTAAACTGCGGAGAGTGTAAATCTCCTGGTTATATATATTTAACCAGCCAGCAAAGACTCAGTGCCATAAACTGAGGAGAGGGTAAATCTCCTGGTTATATATATTTAACCAGCCAGCACAGAATTATTCCCATAAACTGAGGAGAGGGTAAATCTCCTGGTTATATATATTTTGCCAGTCAGCACAGAGTCACTGACCGAAACTGAGGAGAGTGTAAATCTCCTGGTTATATATATTAAATCAGCCAGCACAGACTCAGTGCCATAAACTGAGGAGAGGGTAAATCTCCTAGTTATATATATTTAACCAGCCAGCACAGAGTCAGTGCTATAAACTGAGGTGAGTGTAATTCTCAATGGTTATATAAATTTAACCAGCAAGCACAGACTCAGTGCCCTAAACTGAGGAGAGTGTAAATCTCCTGGTTATATATATTTAACTAGCCAGCACAGACACAGTGCCCTAAACTGAGGAGAGTGCAAATCTCCTGGTTATATATGTTTAACCAGACAGCACAGAGTCAGTTCCCTCAACTGAGGAGAGTGTAAATCTCCTCGTAAAATAAATTTCGAAAGCCAGCACAAAGTCAGTGCCATAAACTGCGGAGAGTGTAAATCTCCAGGTTTTATATATTTAACCAGCCAACACAGAGTCAGTGCCCTAAACTGAGCAGAGCATAAATCTCGCTGGTTATATGAATTTAACCAGTCAGCACAGACTCAGTGCCATAAACTGAGGCGAGTGTAAATCTTCTGGTTATATATAATTATCCAGCCAGCAGAGAGTCAGTGCCCGACACTGAGGAGAGGGTAATTCTCCTGGTTATATATATTTAACCAGCCACCACAGTGTCTGGGCCCGAAATTGTGGACAGTGTAAATCTCCTGGTAACATATATTTCACCAGCCAGCACAGATTCAGTGCCCTAAACTGAGGAGAGTGGAAATCTCCTGGTCATATAAATTTAACCAGCCAGCACAGAGTCAGTGCCCGAAACTGAGAAGAGTGGAAATCTCCTGGTCATATATGTTTAACCAGCCAGCACAGACACAGTGCCCTAAACTGAGGAGAGTGTAAATCTCCTGGTCATATATATTTAACCAGCCAGCACAGAGTCAGTGCCATAAACTGAGAAGAGTGTAAATCTCCTGGTTACATATATTTAACCAGCCAGCACAGAGTCCGTGCCCTAAACTGAGGAGAGTGTAAATTTCATGGTTAAATAAATTTAACCACACAGGAAATAGTCAGTGCCCTAAACTGAGGAGAGTGTAAATCTCCTGGTTAGAAATATTTAACCACCCAGCGAACCGCTCATAGTGTTAGATAAGGGGTAAATGTAGATGTAGGGGTATGGGTGGGTTACGCTTCGGCGGGGCGGTGTGGACTTGTTGGGCCGAAGGGCCTGTTTCCACACTGTAAGTAATCTAATCTAATCTAGTGTAATTTAACCAGCCAGCACAGAGTCAGTGCTCTAAACTGAGCAGTGTGTAAATCTCACTGGTTATATACATTTAACCACCCAGCAAAGAGTCCGTTCGCTAAACTGAGGAGAGTGTAAATCTCCTGGTCATATATATTTAACCAGCAAGCACAGAGTCAGTGCCCTAAACTGAGGGGAGTGTAAATCTCCTGGTTATACATAATTAATCAGCCAGCACAGACTCGGTGCCCTAAACTGAGGAGAGTGTAAATCTCCTGGTTATATACATTTAACCACCCAGCAAAGAGTCTGTTCGCTAAACTGAGGAGAGTGTAAATCTCCTGGTCATATATATTTAACCAGCCAGCACAGATTAAGTGCCCTAAACTGAGGAGGGTGTAAATCTCCTGGTTATATACATTTAACCACCCAGCAAAGAGTCCGTTCGCTAAACTGAGGAGAGTGCAAATCTCCTGGTTATATATATTTAACCAGCCAGCACAGACTCAGTGCCCTAAACTGAGGAGAGTGTAAATCTCCTGGTAATATAAATTTGACCAGCCAGCACAGACCCAGGGCCCAAAACTGAGGAGAGTTTAAAAGTCCTGCTTATATATATTTAACCAGCCAGCACAGACTCAATGCCCTAAACTGAGGAGAGTGTAAATCTCCTGGTTATATATATTTAACCAGCCAGCGCAGACTTAGTGCCCTCAACTGAGGAGAATGTAAATCTCGTGGTTATGTGTAATTAACCAGCCAGCAGACAGTCATTGCCCAAAACTGTGAAGAGTGTAAATCTCCTGGTTATATATATTTAACCAGCCAGCGCAGAGTTTGTCCCCTAGACTGAGGAGAGTACAAACCTCATGATTATATATATTTAAACAGACAGCACCGACTCAGTGCCATAAAGTGGGGAGAGGGTAAATCTCCTGGTTATATATATTTAACCAGCCAGCACAGAGTCGTGCCATAAACTGAGAAGAGTGTAAATCTCCTGGTTACATATATTTAACCAGCCAGCACAGAGTCTGTGCCCTTCACTGAGGAGAGTGTAAATTTCATGGTTAAATAAATTTAACCAGCCAGGACAGAGTCAGTGCTCTAAACTGAGGAGAGTGTAAATCTCACTGGTTATATAAATTTGACCAGCCAGCACAGACCCACGGCCCAAAACTGAGGAGAGTGTAAATCTCCTGCTTATATATATTTAACCAGCCAGCACAGACTCAGTGCTCTAAACTGAGGAGAGTGTAAATCTCCCTGTTTATATATATTTAACCAGCCCACACAGAGTCAGTGCTCTAAACTGAGGAGAGTGTAAATCTCCTGGTTATACATAATTAATCAGCCAGCACAGAGTCAGTTCCCTAAACTGAGGAGAGTGTAAATGTCCTGGTTATATACATTTAACCACCCAGCAAAGAGTCCGTTCGCTAAACTGAGGAGAGTGTAAATCTCCTGGTTATATGTATTCAACCAGCCAGCACAGAGTCAGAGCCCTAAACTGAGGAGAGTGTAAATCTCCCTGTTTATATATATTTAACCAGCCCACACAGAGTCAGTGCTCTAAACTGAGGAGAGTGTAAATCTCCTGGTTATACATAATTAATCAGCCAGCACAGAGTCAGTTCCCTAAACTGAGGAGAGTGTAAATGTCCTGGTTATATACATTTAACCACCCAGCAAAGAGTCCGTTCGCTAAACTGAGGAGAGTGTAAATCTCCTGGTTAGAAATATTTAACCACCCAGCAAAGAGTCCGTGGCGTAAACTGAGGAGAGTGCAAATCTCCTGGTTATATATATTTAACCAGCCAGCACAGACTCAGTGCCCTAAACTGAGGAGAGTGTAAATCTCCTGGTAATATAAATTTGACCAGCCAGCACAGACCCAGGGCCCAAAACTGAGGAGAGTTTAAAAGTCCTGCTTATATATATTTAACCAGCCAGCACAGACTCAATGCCCTAAACTGAGGAGAGTGTAAATCTCCTGGTTATATATATTTAACCAGCCAGCGCAGACTTAGTGCCCTCAACTGAGGAGAATGTAAATCTCGTGGTTATGTGTAATTAACCAGCCAGCAGACAGTCATTGCCCAAAACTGTGAAGAGTGTAAATCTCCTGGTTATATATATTTAACCAGCCAGCGCAGAGTTTGTCCCCTAGACTGAGGAGAGTACAAACCTCATGATTATATATATTTAAACAGACAGCACCGACTCAGTGCCATAAAGTGGGGAGAGGGTAAATCTCCTGGTTATATATATTTAACCAGCCAGCACAGAGTCGTGCCATAAACTGAGAAGAGTGTAAATCTCCTGGTTACATATATTTAACCAGCCAGCACAGAGTCTGTGCCCTTCACTGAGGAGAGTGTAAATTTCATGGTTAAATAAATTTAACCAGCCAGGACAGAGTCAGTGCTCTAAACTGAGGAGAGTGTAAATCTCACTGGTTATATAAATTTGACCAGCCAGCACAGACCCACGGCCCAAAACTGAGGAGAGTGTAAATCTCCTGCTTATATATATTTAACCAGCCAGCACAGACTCAGTGCTCTAAACTGAGGAGAGTGTAAATCTCCCTGTTTATATATATTTAACCAGCCCACACAGAGTCAGTGCTCTAAACTGAGGAGAGTGTAAATCTCCTGGTTATACATAATTAATCAGCCAGCACAGAGTCAGTTCCCTAAACTGAGGAGAGTGTAAATGTCCTGGTTATATACATTTAACCACCCAGCAAAGAGTCCGTTCGCTAAACTGAGGAGAGTGTAAATCTCCTGGTTATATGTATTCAACCAGCCAGCACAGAGTCAGAGCCCTAAACTGAGGAGAGTGTAAATCTCCCTGTTTATATATATTTAACCAGCCCACACAGAGTCAGTGCTCTAAACTGAGGAGAGTGTAAATCTCCTGGTTATACATAATTAATCAGCCAGCACAGAGTCAGTTCCCTAAACTGAGGAGAGTGTAAATGTCCTGGTTATATACATTTAACCACCCAGCAAAGAGTCCGTTCGCTAAACTGAGGAGAGTGTAAATCTCCTGGTTAGAAATATTTAACCACCCAGCAAAGAGTCCGTGGCGTAAACTGAGGAGAGTGTAAATTTCATGGTTAAATAAATTTAACCAGCCAGAACAGACTCAGTGCCCTAAACTGAGGAGAGTGTAAATCTCCCGCTTATATATATTTAACCAGCCAGCACAGACTCAGTGCCCTAAACTGAGGAGAGTGAAAATCTCCTGGTTAGCAATATTTACCCAGCCAGCGCAGGGTTTGTGCCCTAAACTGAGGAGAGTGTCAATCGCCCTGTTTATATATATTTAATCAGCCCGCACAGAGTCAGTGCCCTAAACTGAGGAGAGTGTAAATCTCCTGGTTATATATATTCAACCAGCCAGCACAGAGTCAGTGCCCTCAACTGAGGAGAGTGTAAATCTCCTGGTTATATATATTTAACCACACTGGAAATAGTCAGTGCCCTCAACTGAGGAGTGTGTAAATCTCCTGGTTAGCAATATTTAACCACCCAGCAAAGAGTCAGTGCCCTCAACTGAGGAGAGTGTAAATCTCCCTGTTTATATATATTTAACCAGCCCGCACAGAGTCAGTGCCCTAAACTGAGGAGAGTGTAAATCTCCTGGTAATATAAATTTAACCAGCCAGCACAGACTCAGTGCCCTAACCTGCGGAGAGTGTAAATCTCCTGGTTATATGTATTCAACCAGCCAGCACAGAGTCAGAGCCCTAAACTGAGGAGAGTGTAAATCTCCTGGTTATATATATTTAACCACACAGGAAATAGTCAGTGCCCTAAACTGAGGGGAGTGTAAATCTCCTGGTTATACATAATTAATCAGCCAGCACAGAGTCAATTCCCTAAACAGAGGAGAGTGTAAATCTCCTGGTTATATACATTTAACCACCCAGCAAAGAGTCCGTTCGCTAAACTGAGGAGAGTGTAAATCTCCTGGTTAGAAATATTTAACCACCCAGCAAAGAGTCAGTGCCCTAAACTGAGGAGAGTGCAAATCTCCTGGTTATATATATTTAATCAAGCCAGCACAGACTCAGTGCCCTAAAATGAGGAGAGTGTAAATCTCCTGCTTATATATATTTAACCAGCCAGCGTAGACTTAGTGCCCTCAACTGAGGAGAGTGAAAATCTCGTGGTTATATGTAATTAACCAGCCAGCAGACAGTCATTGCCCATAACTGCGGAGAGTGTAAATCTCCTGGTTACATATATTTAACCAGCTAGCACATAGTCAGTGCCCGAAATTGAGGAGAGTGTAAATCTCCTGGTATTATAAATTTAACCAGCCAGCACAGACTCAGTGCCCTAACCTGCGGAGAGTGTAAATCTCCTGGTTAGATATATTTAACCACACAGGAAATAGTCAGTGCCCTAAACTGAGGAGAGTGTAAATCTCCTGGTTATACATAATTAACCAGCCAGCACAGACTCAGTACCATAAACTGAGGAGAGAGTAAATCTCCTGGTTGTCTATATTTAACGAGACAGCACAGACTCAGTGCCATAAACTGAGGAGTGTGTAAATCTCCTGGTTACATATATTTAACCAGCCAGCACAGAGTCAGTGCTCGAAACTGAGGAGAGTGTAGATCTCCTGCTTATATATATTTAACCAGCCAGCACAGACTCGGTGCCCTCAACTGAGGAGAGTGTAAATCTCCTGGTTACATACATTTAACCAGCCAGCACAGTCCGTGCCCTAAACTGAGGAGAGTGTAAATTTCATGGTTAAATAAATTTAACCAGCCAGCACAGACTCAGTGCCCTAAACTGAGGAGATTGTAAATCTCCTGCTTATATATATTTAACCAGCCAGCACAGACTCAGTACCATAAACTGAGGAGAGAGTAAATCTCCTGGTTGTCTATATTTAACGAGACAGCACAGACTCAGTGCCATAAACTGAGGAGTGTGTAAATCTCCTGGTTACATATATTTAACCAGCCAGCACAGAGTCAGTGCTCTAAACTGAGGAGAGTGTAAATCTCCTGGTTAAATGTAATTAACCAGCCAGCAGACAGTCAGTGCCCAAAACTGAGCAGACTGTAAATCTCCTGGTTATATATATTTAACCAGCCAACACAGAGTCAGTGCCCTAAACTGAGGAGAATATAAAACTCCTGCCTTCATATATTTAACCACCCAGCACAGAGTTAGTGCCCAAAACAGAGCAGACTGTTAATGTCCTGGTCATATGTATTTAACCAGCCAGTGCAGACTTAGTGCCCTCAACTGAGGAGAGTGTAAATCTCGTGGTTATATGTAATTAACCAGCCAGCAGACAGTCATTGCCCATAACTGCGGAGAGTGTAAATCTCCTGGTCATATATATTTAACCAGCCAGCACAGAGTCAGTGCCCTAAACTGAGAAGAGTGGAAGTCTCCTGGTCATATATGTTTAACCAGCCAGCACAGACACAGTGCCATAAACTGAGGAGAGTGTAAATCTCCTGGTCATATATATTTAACCAGCCAGCACAGAGTCCGTGCCCTAAACTGAGGAGAGTGTAAATTTCATGGTTAAATAAACTTAACCAGCCAGCACAGACTCAATGCCCTAAACTGAGGAGAGTGTAAATCTCCTGGTTACATATATTTAACCAGCCAGCACAGAGTCAGTGCTCTAAACTGAGGAGAGTGTAAATCTCACTGGTTTTATAAATTTAACCAGCCAGCACAGACCAAGGGCCCAAAACTGAGGAGAGTGTAAATCTCCTGCTTATATATACTCAACCAGGCCGGCACAGACTCAGTGCCCTAAACTGAGGAGAGTGTAAATCTCCTGGTTAGAAACATTTAACCACCCAGCACAGAGTCAGTTCCCTAAACTGAGGAGAGTGTAAATCTCCTGGTTAGAAATATTTTTAACCAGCCAGCACAGCTTTAGTGCCCAAAACTGAGGAGAGTGTAAATCTCCTGGTAATATAAATTTAACCACACTGGAAATAGTCAGTGCTCTAAACTGAGGAGAGTGTAAATCTCCTGGTTATATATATTTAACCAGCCAACACAGAGTCTGTGCTCTAAACTGAGGAGAATGTAAAACTCCTGGTTTCATATATTTAACCAGCCAGCGCAGAGTTAGGGCCCAAACAGAGGAGAGTATAAATCTCCTGGTTATATGTAATTAACCAGCCAGCAGACAATCATTGCCCAAAACTGCGGAGAGTGGAAATCTCCTGGTCATCTAAATTTAACCAGCCAGCACAGAGTCAGTGCCCTAAACTGAGAAGAGTGGAAATCTCCTGGTCATATATGTTAAACCAGCCAGCACAGAGTCAGTGCCCTAAACTGAGGAGAGTGGAAATCTCCTGGTCAAATACATTTAACCAGCCAGCCCAGAGTCAGTGCCCTAAACTGAGGAGAGTGGAAATCTCCTGGTCAAATACATTTAACCAGCCAGCCTAGAGTCAGTGCCCTAAACTGAGGAGAGTGTAAATCTCCTGGTTATATAAATTTAACCAGCCAGCACAGACCCAGGGCCCAAAACTGAGGAGAGTGAAAATCTCCTGCTTATATATATTTAACCAGCCAGCACAGAGTCAGTGCCCTAAACTGAGGAGAGTGGAAATCTCCTGGTCAAATACATTTAACCAGCCAGCCTAGAGTCAGTGCCCTAAACTGAGGAGAGTGTAAATCTCCTGGTTATATAAATTTAACCAGCCAGCACAGACCCAGGGCCCAAAACTGAGGAGAGTGTAAATCTCCTGCTTATATATATTTAACCAGCCAGCACAGAGTCAGTGCCCTAAACTGAGGAGAGTATTAATCTCATGGTTATATATATTTAAACAGACAGCACCGACTCAGTGCCATAAAGTGAGGAGAGGGTAAATCTCCTGGTTATATACATTTAACCAGCCAGCACAGAGTCAGTGTCATAAACTGAGAAGAGTGTAAATCTCCTGGTTACATATATTTAACCAGCCAGCACAGAGTCCGTGCCCTAAACTGGGGATAGTGTAAATCTCCTTGTTATATATATTTAACCAGCCAGCACAGAGTCAGTGCTCGAAACTGAGGAGTGTGTAAATCTCCTCATTATATATATTTAACCAGCCAGCACAGACCCAGGGCCCAAAACTGAGGAGAGTGTAAATCTCCTGCTTATATATATTTAACCAGCCAGCACAAGGTCAGTGCCCTAAACTGAGGAGAGTGTAAATCTCCTGGTTATATATATTTAACCACACTGGAAATAGTCAGTGCCCTAAACTGAGGAGAGTGTAAATCTTCTGGTTATATGTAATTAAGAAGCCAGCAGACAGTCAGTGCCCAAAACTGAGCAGAGTGTAAATCTCCTGGTTATATATATTTAACCAGCCAACACAGGGTCTGTGCCCTAAACTGAGGAGAATGTAAAACTCCTGGTTTCATATATTTAACCAGCCAGCACAGAGTTAGTGCCCAAAACAGAGGAGAGTGTTTATGTCCTGGTCATATATATTTAACCAGCCAGCGCAGACTTAGTGCCCTCAACTGAGGAGAGTGTAAATCTCCTGGTTATATGTAATTAACCAGCCAGCAGACAGTCATTGCCCAAAACTGCGGAGAGTGGAAATCTCCTGGTCATATAAATTTAATCAGCCAGCATAGAGACAGTGCCCTAAACTGAGAAGAGTGGAAATCCCCTGGTCATATATGTTTAACCAGCCAGCACAGACACAGTGCCCGAAATTGAGGAGAGTGGAAATCTCCTGGTCATATATATTTAACCAGCCAGCCCAGAGTCAGTGCCCGAAACTGAGAAGAGTGGAAATCTCCTGGTCATATATGATTAACCAGCCAGCACAGACACAGTGCCCTAACCTGAGGAGAGTGGAAATCTCCTGGTCAAATATATTTAACCAGCCAGCGCAGAGTTTGTGCCCTAAACCGAGGAGAGTATAAATCTCATGGTTATATATATTTAACCAGCCAGCACAGAGTTAGTGCCCAAAACAGAGGAGAGTGTTTATGTCCTGGTCATATATATTTAACCAGCCAGCACAGATTCAGTGCCCGAAACTGAGGAGAGAGTAAATCTCCTGGTTGTGTATATTTAACGAGACAGCACAGACTCAGTGCCATAAACTGAGGAGAGAGTAAATCTCCTGGTTGTGTATATTTAACGAGACAGCACAGACTCAGTGCCATAAACTGTGGAGAGTGTAAATCTCCTGCTTATATATATTTAACCAGCCAGCACAGACTCAGTGCCCTAAACTGAGGAGAGTGTAAATCTCCTGGTTATATATATTCAACCAGCCAGCACAGAGTCAGTGCCCTCAACTGAGGAGAGTGTAAATCTCCTGGTTATATAAATTTAACCACACTGGAAATAGTCAGTGCCCTCAACTGAGGAGTGTGTAAATCTCCTGGTTAGCAATATTTAACCACCCAGCAAAGAGTCAGTGCCCTCAACTGAGGAGAGTGTAAATCTCCCTGTTTATATATATTTAACCAGCCCGCACAGAGTCAGTGCCCTAAACTGAGGAGAGTGTAAATCTCCTGGTAATATAAATTTAACCAGCCAGCACAGACTCAGTGCCCTAACCTGCGGAGAGTGTAAATCTCCTGGTTATATGTATTCAACCAGCCAGCACAGAGTCAGAGCCCGAAACTGAGGAGAGTGTAAAATCCTGGTTATATATATTTAACCACCCAGCAAAGAGTCAGTGCCCTAAACTGAGGGGAGTGTAAATCTCCTGGTTATACATAATTAATCAGCCAGCACAGAGTCAGTTCCCTAAACTGAGGAGAGTGTAAATCTCCTGGTTATATACATTTAACCACCCAGCAAAGAGTCAGTGCCCTAAACTGAGGAGAGTGCAAATCTCCTGGTTATATATATTTAACCAGCCAGCACAGACTCAGTGCCCTAAAATGAGGAGAGTGTAAATCTCCTGGTTATATATGTTTAACCAGCCAGTGCAGACTTAGTGCCCTCAACTGAGGAGAGTGAAAATCTCATGGTGATATGTAATTAACCAGCCAGCAGACAGTCATTGTGCATAACTGCGGAGAGTGTAAATCTTCTGGTTACATATATTTAACCAGCCAGCACAGAGTCAGTGTCCGAAATTGAGGAGAGTGGAAATCTCCTGGTATTATAAATTTAACCAGCCAGCACAGACTCAGTGCCCTAACCTGCGGAGAGTGTAAATCTCCTGGTTAGATATATTTAACCACACAGGAAATAGTCAGTGCCCGAAACTGAGGAGAGTGTAAATCTCCTGGTTCTACATAATTAACCAGCCATCACAGAGTCAGTTCCCTAAACTGAGGAGAGTGTAAATGTTCTGGTTATATACATTTAACCACCCAGCAAAGAGTCCGTTCGCAAAACTGAGGAGAGTGTAAATCTTCTGGTCATATATATTTAACCAGCCAGCACAGATTTAGTGCCCTAAACTGAGGAGGGTGTAAATCTCCTGGTTAGAAATATTTAACCACCCAGCAAAGAGTCAGTGCCCTAAACTGAGGAGAGTGTAAATCTCCTGGTAACATAAATTTAACCAGCCAGCACAGACCCAGGGCCCAAAACTGAGGAGAGTGTAAATCTCCTGCTTATATATATTTAACCAGCCAGCACAGACTCGGTGCCCTAAACTGAGGAGAGTGTAAATCTCCTGGTTACATATATTTAACCAGCCAGCACAGAGTCCGTGCCCTAAACTGAGGAGAGTGTAAATTTCATGGTTAAATAAATTTAACCAGCCAGCACAGACTCAGTGCCCTAAACTGAGGAGATTGTAAATCTCCTGCTTAGAGATATTTAACCAGCCAGCACAGACTCAGTACCATAAACTGAGGACAGAGTAAATCTCCTGGTTGTCTATATTTAACGAGACAGCACAGACTCAGTGCCATAAACTGAGGAGTGTGTAAATCTCCTGGTTGTCTATATTTAACGAGACAGCACAGACTCAGTGCCATAAACTGAGGAGTGTGTAAATCTCCTGGTTACATATATTTAACCAGCCAGCACAGAGTCAGTGCTCTAAACTGAGCAGACTGTAAATCTCCTGGTTATATATATTTAACCAGCCAACACAGAGTCAGTGCCCTAAACTGAGGAGAATGTAAAACTCCTGCTTTCATATATTTAACCACCCAGCACAGAGTTAGTGCCCAAAACAGAGGAGACTGTTAATGTCCTGGTCATATATATTTAACCAGCCAGTGCAGACTTAGTGCCCTCAACTGAGGAGAGTGTAAATCTCGTGGTTATATGTAATTAACCAGCCAGCAGACAGTCATTGCCCTGAACTGCGGAGAGTGTAAATCTCCTGGTCATATATATTTAACCAGCCAGCACAGAGTCAGTGCCCTAAACTGAGAAGAGTGGAAGTCTCCTGGTCATATATGTTTAACCAGCCAGCACAGACACAGTGCCATAAACTGAGGAGAGTGTAAATCTCCTGGTCATATATATTTAACCACCCAGCAAAGAGTCAGTGCCCTAAACTGAGGAGAGTGTAAATCTCCTGGTCATATATATTTAACCAGCCAGTGCAGAGTCTGTGCCCTAGCCTGAGGAGAGTGGAAATCTCCTGGTCATATATATTTAACCAGCCAGCGCAGACTTTGTGCCCTAGATTGAGGAGAGTATAAACCTCATGGTTATATACATTTAAACAGACAGCACCGACTCAGTGCCATAAAGTGAGGAGAGTGTAAATCTCCTGGTTATATATATTTAACCAGCCAGCACAGAGTCAGTGCCATAAACTGAGAAGAGTGTAAATCTCCTGGTTACATATATTTAACCAGCCAGCACAGAGTCCGTGCCCTAAACTGAGGAGAGTGTAAATTTCATGGTTAAATAAACTTAACCAGCCAGCACAGACTCAATGCCCTAAACTGAGGAGTGTGTAAATCTCCTGGTTACATATATTTAACCAGCCAGCACAGAGTCAGTGCTCTAAACTGAGCAGACTGTAAATCTCCTGGTTATATATATTTAACCAGCCAACACAGAGTCAGTGCCCTAAACTGAGGAGAATGTAAAACTCCTGCCTTCATATATTTAACCACCCAGCACAGAGTTAGTGCCCAAAACAGAGGAGACTGTTAATGTCCTGGTCATATATATTTAACCAGCCAGTGCAGACTTAGTGCCCTCAACTGAGGAGAGTGTAAATCTCGTGGTTATATGTAATTAACCAGCCAGCAGACAGTCATTGCCCATAACTGAGGAGAGTGTAAATCTCCTGGTCATATATATTTAACCAGCCAGCCCAGAGTCAGTGCCCTAAACTGAGGAGAGTGTAAATCTCCTGGTCATATATATTTAACCAGCCAGCCCAGAGTCAGTGCCCTAAACTGAGGAGAGTGTAAATCTCCTGGTTATATATATTTAACCAGCCAGCACAGAGTCAGTGCTCTAAACTGAGGAGAGTGTAAATCTCACTGGTTTTATAAATTTAACCAGCCTGCACAGACCAAGGGCCCAAAACTGAGGAGAGTGTAAATCTCCTGCTTATATATACTAAACCAGGCCAGCACAGACTCAGTGCCCTAAACTGAGGAGAGTGTAAATCTCCTGGTTAGAAATATTTTAACCAGCCAGCACAGCTTTAGTGCCCTAAACTGAGGAGAGTGTAAATCTCCTGGTAATATAAATTTAACCACACTGGAAATAGTCAGTGCCCTAAACTGAGGAGAGTGTAAATCTCCTGGTTATACATAATTAACCAGCCAACAGACAGTCAGTGCCCAAAACTGAGCAGAGTGTAAATCTCCTGGTTATATATATTTAAACAGCCAACACAGAGTCTGTGCCCTAAACTGGGGAGAATGTAAAACTCCTGGTTTCATATATTTAACCAGCCAGCGCAGAGTTAGGGCCCAAACAGAGGAGAGTGTAAATCTCCTGGTTATATGTAATTAACCAGCCAGCAGACAATCATTGCCCAAAACTGCGGAGAGTGGAAATCTCCTGGTCATATAAATTTAACCAGCCAGCACAGAGTCAGTGCCCTAAACTGAGAAGAGTGGAAATCTCCTGGTCACATATGTTAAACCAGCCAGCACAGAGTCAGTGCCCTAAACTGAGGAGAGTGGAAATCTCCTGGTCAAATACATTTAACCAGCCAGCCCAGAGTCAGTGCCCTAAACTGAGGAGAGTGTAAATCTCCTGGTTATATAAATTTAACCAGGCAGCACAGATCCAGGGCCCAAAACTGAGGAAAGTGTAAATCTCCTGCTTATATATATTTAACCAGCCAGCACAGAGTCAGTGCCCTAAACTGAGGAGAGTATAAATCTCATGGTTATATATATTTAAACAGACAGCACCGACTCAGTGCCATAAAGTGAGGAGAGGGTAAATCTCCTGGTTATATACATTTAACCAGCCAGCACAGAGTCAGTGTCATAAACTGAGAAGAGTGTAAATCTCCTGGTTACATATATTTAACCAGCCAGCACAGAGTCCGTGCCCTAAACTGAGGATAGTGTAAATCTCCTTGTTATATATATTTAACCAGCCAGCACAGAGTCAGTGCTCGAAACTGAGGAGTGTGTAAATCTCCTCATTTTCTAAATTTAACCAGCCAGCACAGACCCAGGGCCCAAAACTGAGGAGAGTGTAAATCTCCTGCTTATATATATTTAACCAGCCAGCACAAGGTCAGTGCCCTAAACTGAGGAGAGTGTAAATCTCCTGGTTATATATATTTAACCACACTGGAAATAGTCAGTGCCCTAAACTGAGGAGAGTGTAAATCTTCTGGTTATATGTAATTAAGAAGCCAGCAGACAGTCAGTGCCCAAAACTGAGCAGAGTGTAAATCTCCTGGTTATATATATTTAACCAGCCAACACAGGGTCTGTGCCCTAAACTGAGGAGAATGTAAAACTCCTGGTTTCATATATTTAACCAGCCAGCGCAGAGTTAGTGCCCAAAGCAGAGGAGAGTGTTTATGTCCTGGTCATATATATTTAACCAGCCAGCGCAGACTTAGTGCCCTCAACTGAGGAGAGTGTAAATCTCCTGGTTATATGTAATTAACCAGCCAGCAGACAGTCATTGCCCAAAACTGCGGAGAGTGGAAATCTCCTGGTCATATAAATTTAATCAGCCAGCATAGAGACAGTGCCCTAAACTGAGAAGAGTGGAAATCCCCTGGTCATATATGTTTAACCAGCCAGCACAGACACAGTGCCCTAAACTGAGGAGAGTGGAAATCTCCTGGTCATATATATTTAACCAGCCAGCCCAGAGTCAGTGCCCTAAACTGAGAAGAGTGGAAATCTCCTGGTCATATATGATTAACCAGCCAGCACAGACACAGTGCCCTAAACTGAGGAGAGTGGAAATCTCCTGGTAAAATATATTTAACCAGCCAGTGTAGAGTTTATGCCCTAAACCGAGGAGAGTATAAATCTCATGGTTATATATATTTAACCAGCCAGCACAGAGTTAGTGCCCAAAACAGAGGAGAGTGTTGATGTCCTGGTCATATATATTTAACCAGCCAGCACAGATTCAGTGCCCTAAACTGAGGAGAGAGTAAATCTCCTGGTTGTGTATATTTAACGAGACAGCACAGACTCAGTGCCATAAACTGAGGAGAGTGGAAATCTCCTGGTTACATATATTTAACCAGCCAGCACAGACCCAGAGCCCAAAACTGTGGAGAGTGTAAATCTCCTGCTTATATATATTTTACCAGCCAGCACAGACTCAGTGCCCAAAACTGAGGAGAGTGTAAATCTCCTGGTTATATATATTCAACCAGCCAGCACAGAGTCAGTGCCCTCAACTGAGGAGAGTGTAAATCTCCTGGTTATATATATTTAACCACACTGGAAATAGTCAGTGCCCTCAACTGAGGAGTGTGTAAATCTCCTGGTTAGCAATATTTAACCACCCAGCAAAGAGTCAGTACCCTCAACTGAGGAGAGTGTAAATCTCCCTGTTTATATATATTTAACCAGCCCTCACAGAGTCAGTGCCCTAAACTGAGGAGAGTGTAAATCTCCTGGTAATATAAATTTAACCAGCCAGCACAGACTCAGTGCCCTAACCTGCGGAGAGTGCAAATCTCCTGGTTATATATATTCATCCAGCCAGCACAGAGTCAGTGCCCTATACTGAGGAGAGTGTAAATCTCCTGGTTACATATATTTAACCAGCCAGCACAGACTCAGTGCCATAAACTGAGGAGTGTGTAAATCTCCTGGTTAGCAATATTTAACCACCCAGCAAAGAGTCAGTGCCCTAAACTGAGGAGAGTGTAATTCTCCCTGTTTATATATATTTAACCAGCCCGCACAGAGTCAGTGCCCTAAACTGAGGATAGTGTAAATCTCCTGGGAATATAAATTTAACCAGCCAGCACAGACACAGTGCCCTAACCTGCGGAGAGTCTAAATCTCCTGGTTATATATATACAACCAGCCAGCACAGAGTCAGTGCCCTAAACTGTGGAGTGTGTAAATCTCCTGGTAATATAAATTTAACGAGCCAGCACAGACTCAGTGCCCTTACCTGCGGAGAGTGTAAATCTCTTGGTTATATATATTCAACCAGCCAGCACAGAGTCAGTGCCCTAAACTGAGGAGGGTGTAAATCTCCTGGTTACATAAATTTAACCAGCCAGCACAGACCCAGGGCCCAAAACTGAGGAGTGTGTAAATCTCCTGCTTATATATATTTAACCAGCCAGCACAGACTCGGTGCCCTAAACTGAGGAGAGTGTAAATCTCCTGGTTACATATATTTAACCAGCCAGCACAGAGTCCGTGCCCTAAACTGAGGAGAGTGTAAATTTCATGGTTAAATAAATTTAACCAGCCAGCACAGACTCAGTGCCCTAAACTGAGGAGATTGTAAATCTCCTGCTTATATATATTTAACCAGCCAGCACAGACTCAGTACCATAAACTGAGGAGAGTGTAAATCTCCTGGTTGTCTATATTTAACGAGACAGCACAGACTCAGTGCCATAAACTGAGGAGTGTGTAAATCTCCTGGTTACATATATTTAACCAGCCAGCACAGAGTCAGTGCTCTAAACTGAGGAGAGTGTAAATCTCCTGCTTATATATATTTAACCAGCCAGCACAGACTCGGTGCCCTAAACTGAGGAGAGTGTAAATCTCCTGGTTACATATATTTAACCAGCCAGCACAGAGTCTGTGCCCTAAACTGAGGAGAGTGTAAATTTCATGGTTAAATAGATTTAACCAGCCAGCACAGACTCAGTGCCCTAAACTGAGGAGATTGTAAATCTCCTGCTTATATATATTTAACCAGCCAGCACAGACTCAGTACCATAAACTGAGGAGAGAGTAAATCTCCTGGTTGTCTATATTTAACGAGACAGCACAGACTCAGTGCCATAAACTGAGGAGTGTGTAAATCTCCTGGTTACATATATTTAACCAGCCAGCACAGAGTCAGTGCTCTAAACTGAGGAGAGTGTAAATCTCCTGCTTATATATATTTAACCAGCCAGCACAGACTCGGTGCCCTAAACTGAGGAGAGTGTAAATCTCCTGGTTACATATATTTAACCAGCCAGCACAGAGTCCGTGCCCTAAACTGAGGAGAGTGTAAATTTCATGGTTAAATAAATTTAACCAGCCAGCACAGACTCAGTGCCCTAAACTGAGGAGATTGTAAATCTCCTGCTTATATATATTTAACCAGCCAGCACCGACTCAGTACCATAAACTGAGGAGAGAGTAAATCTCCTGGTTGTCTATATATAACGAGACAGCACAGACTCAGTGCCATAAACTGAGGAGTGTGTAAATCTCCTGGTTAAATGTAATTAACCAGCCAGCACAAAGTCAGTGCCCAAAACTGAGCAGACTGTAAATCTCCTGGTTATATATATTTAACCAGCCAACACAGAGTCAGTGCCCTAAACTGAGGAGAATGTAAAACTCCTGCCTTCATATATTTAACCACCCAGCACAGAGTTAGTGCCCAAAACAGAGGAGACTGTTAATGTCCTGGTCATATATATTTAACCAGCCAGTGCAGACTTAGTGCCCTCAACTGAGGAGAGTGTAAATCTCGTGGTTATATGTAATTAACCAGCCAGCAGACAGTCATTGCCCATAACTGCGGAGAGTGTAAATCTCCTGGTCATATATATTTAACCAGCCAGCACAGAGTCAGTGCCCTAAACTGAGAAGAGTGGAAGTCTCCTGGTCATATATGTTTAACCAGCCAGCACAGACACAGTGCCATAAACTGAGGAGAGTGTAAATCTCCTGGTCATAAATATTTAACCAGCCAGCCCAGAGTCAGTGCCCTAAACTGAGGAGAGTGTAAATCTCCTGGTCATATATATTTAACCAGCCAGTGCAGAGTCTGTGCCCTAGCCTGAGGAGAGTGGAAATCTCCTGGTCATATATATTTAACCAGCCAGCGCAGACTTTGTGCCCTAGATTGAGGAGAGTATAAACCTCATGGTTATATACATTTAAACAGACAGCACCGACTCAGTGCCATAAAGTGAGGAGAGTGTAAATCTCCTGGTTAGAAATATTTAACGAGACAGCACAGACTCAGTGCCATAAACTGAGGAGTGTGTAAATCTCCTGGTTACATATATTTAACCAGCCAGCACAGAGTCAGTGCTCTAAACTGAGTAGAGTGTAAATCTCCTGGTTATACATAATTAACCAGCCATCACAGAGTCAGTTCCCTAAACTGAGGAGAGTGTAAATGTCCTGGTTATATACATTTAACCACCCAGCAAAGAGTCCGTTCGCTAAACTGAGGAGAGTGTAAATCTCCTGGTCATATATATTTAACCAGCCAGCACAGATTTAGTGCCCTAAACTGAGGAGTGTGTAAATCTCCTGGTTAGAAATATTTAACCACCCAGCAAAGAGTCAGTGCCCTAAACTGAGGAGAGTGTAAATCTCCTGGTAACATAAATTTAACCAGCCAGCACAGACCCAGGGCCCAAAACTGAGGAGAGTGTAAATCTCCTGCTTATATATATTTAACCAGCCAGCACAGACTCGGTGCCCTAAACTGAGGAGAGTGTAAATCTCCTGGTTACATTTATTTAACCAGCCAGCACAGAGTCCGTGCCCTAAACTGAGGAGAGTGTAAATTTCATGGTTAAATAGATTTAACCAGCCAGCACAGACTCAGTGCCCTAAACTGAGGAGATTGTAAATCTCCTGCTTATATATATTTAACCAGCCAGCACAGACTCAGTACCATAAACTGAGCAGAGAGTAAATCTCCTGGTTGTCTATATTTAACGAGACAGCACAGACTCAGTGCCATAAACTGAGGAGTGTCTAAATCTCCTGGTTACATATATTTAACCAGCCAGCACAGAGTCAGTGCTCTAAACTGAGCAGACTGTAAATCTCCTGGTTATATATATTTAACCAGCCCGCACAGAGTCAGTGCCCTAAACTGAGGAGAGTGTAAATGTCCTGGTAATATAAATTTAACCACCCAGCACAGACTCAGTGCCCTAACCTGCGGAGAGTGTAAATCTCCTGGTTATATATATTCATCCAGCCAGCACAGAGTCAGTGCCCTAAACTGAGGAGAGTGTAAATCTCCTGGTTACATATATTTAACCAGCCAGCACAGACTCAGTGCCATAAACTGAGGAGTGTGTAAATCTCCTGGTTAGCAATATTTAACCACCCAGCAAAGAGTCAGTGCCCTAAACTGAGGAGAGTGTAATTCTCCCTGTTTATATATATTTAACCAGCCCGCACAGAGTCAGTGCCCTAAACTGAGGATAGTGTAAATCTCCTGGTAATATAAATTTAACCAGCCAGCACAGACACAGTGCCCTAACCTGCGGAGAGTCTAAATCTCCTGGTTATATATATACAACCAGCCAGCACAGAGTCAGTGCCCTAAACTGAGGAGAGTGTAAATCTCCTGGTTATACATAATTAACCAGCCAGCAAAGAGTCCGTTCGCTAAACTGAGGAGAGTGTAAATCTCCTGGGTAGAAATAGTTGACCATCCAGGAAAGTGTCAGTGCCCGAAACTGAGGAGAGTGCAAACCTCCTGGTTATATAAATTTAACCAGCCAGCACAGACCCAGGGCCCAAAACTGAGGAGAGCGTAAATCTCCTGGTTATATATATTTAACCAGCCAGCACAGACTCAGTGCCCTAAACTGAGAAGAGTGTAAATTTCATGGTTAAATAAATTTAACCAGCCAGCACAGACTCAGTGCCATAAACTGAGGAGAGAGTAAATCTCCTGGTTGTATATATTTAACGAGACAGCACAGACTCAGTGCCATAAACTGAGGAGTGTGTAAATCTCCTGGTTACATATATTTAACCAGCCAGCACAGAGTCAGTGCTCTAAACTGAGGAGTGTGTAAATCTCCTGGTTATATAAATTTAACCAGCCAGCACAGACTCAGGGCCCAAAACTGAGGACAGTGTAAATCTCCTGGTTAGCAATATTTAACCACCCAGCAAAGAGTCAGTGCCCTAAACTGAGGAGAGTGTAAATCTCCTGGTAATATAAATTTAACGAGCCAGCACAGACTCAGTGCCCTTACCTGCGGAGAGTGTAAATCTCTTGGTTATATATATTCAACCAGGCAGCACAGAGTCAGTGCCCTAAACTGAGGATGGTGTAAATCTCCTGGTTACATAAATTTAACCAGCCAGCACAGACCCAGGGCCCAAAACTGAGGAGAGTGTAAACCTCCTGCTTATATATATTTAACCAGCCAGCACAGACTCGGTGCCCTAAACTGAGGAGAGTGTAAATCTCCTGGTTACATATATTTAACCAGCCAGCACAGAGTCCGTGCCCTAAACTGAGGAGAGTGTAAATTTCATGGTTAAATAAATTTAACCAGCCAGCACAGACTCAGTGCCCTAAACTGAGGAGATTGTAAATCTCCTGCTTATATATATTTAACCAGCCAGCACAGACTCAGTACCATAAACTGAGGAGAGTGTAAATCTCCTGGTTGTCTATATTTAACGAGACAGCACAGACTCAGTGCCATAAACTGAGGAGTGTGTAAATCTCCTGGTTACATATATTTAACCAGCCAGCACAGACTCGGTGCCCTCAACTGAGGAGAGTGTAAATCTCCTGGTTACATATATTTAACCAGCCAGCACAGAGTCCGTGCCCTAAACTGAGGAGAGTGTAAATTTCATGGTTAAATAGATTTAACCAGCCAGCACAGACTCAGTGCCCTAAACTGAGGAGATTGTAAATCTCCTGCTTATATATATTTAACCAGCCAGCACAGACTCAGTACCATAAACTGAGGAGAGAGTAAATCTCCTGGTTGTCTATATTTATCGAGACAGCACAGACTCAGTGCCATAAACTGAGGAGTGTCGAAATCTCCTGGTTACATATATTTAACCAGCCAGCACAGAGTCAGTGCTCTAAACTGAGGAGAGTGTAAATCTCCTGCTTATATATATTTAACCAGCCAGCACAGACTCGGTGCCCTAAACTGAGGAGAGTGTAAATCTCCTGGTTACATATATTTAACCAGCCAGCACAGAGTCCGTGCCCTAAACTGAGGAGAGTGTAAATTTCATGGTTAAATAAATTTAACCAGCCAGCACAGACTCAGTGCCCTAAACTGAGGAGATTGTAAATCTCCTGCTTATATATATTTAACCAGCCAGCACCGACTCAGTACCATAAACTGAGGAGAGAGTAAATCTCCTGGTTGTCTGTATTTAACGAGACAGCACAGACTCAGTGCCATAAACTGAGGAGTGTGTAAATCTCCTGGTTAAATGTAATTAACCAGCCAGCACAAAGTCAGTGCCCAAAACTGAGCAGACTGTAAATCTCCTGGTTATATATATTTAACCAGCCAACACAGAGTCAGTGCCCGAAACTGAGGAGAATGTAAAACTCCTGCCTTCATATATTTAACCACCCAGCACAGAGTTAGTGCCCAAAACAGAGGAGACTGTTAATGTCCTGGTCATATATATTTAACCAGCCAGTGCAGACTTAGTGCCCTCAACTGAGGAGAGTGTAAATCTCGTGGTTATATGTAATTAACCAGCCAGCAGACAGTCATTGCCCATAACTGCGGAGAGTGTAAATCTCCTGGTCATATATATTTAACCAGCCAGCACAGAGTCAGTGCCCTAAACTGAGAAGAGTGGAAGTCTCCTGGTCATATATGTTTAACCAGCCAGCACAGACACAGTGCCATAAACTGAGGAGAGTGTAAATCTCCTGGTCATATATATTTAACCAGCCAGCCCAGAGTCAGTGCCCTAAACTGAGGAGAGTGTAAATCTCCTGGTCATATATATTTAACCAGCCAGTGCAGAGTCTGTGCCCTAGCCTGAGGAGAGTGGAAATCTCCTGGTCATATATATTTAACCAGCCAGTGCAGACTTAGTGCCCTCAACTGAGGAGAGTGTAAATCTCGTGGTTATATGTAATTAACCAGCCAGCAGACAGTCATTGCCCATAACTGCGGAGAGTGTAAATCTCCTGGTCATATATATTTAACCAGCCAGCACAGAGTCAGTGCCCTAAACTGAGAAGAGTGGAAGTCTCCTGGTCATATACATTTAAACAGACAGCACCGACTCAGTGCCATAAAGTGAGGAGAGTGTAAATCTCCTGGTTATATATATTTAACCAGCCAGCACAGAGTCAGTGCCATAAACTGAGATGAGTGTAAATCTCCTGGTTACATATATTTAACCAGCCAGCACAGAGTCCGTGCCCTAAACTGAGGAGAGTGTAAATTTCATGGTTAAATAAACTTACCCAGCCAGCACAGACTCAATGCCCTAAACTGAGGAGAGTGTAAATCTCCTGGTTACATATATTTAACCAGCCAGCACAGAGTCAGTGCTCTAAACTGAGGAGAGTGTAAATCTCACTGGTTTTATAAATTTAACCAGCCAGCACAGACCAAGGGCCCAAAACTAAGGAGAGTGTAAATCTCCTGCTTATATATACTAAACCAGGCCAGCACAGACTCAGTGCCCTAAACTGAGGAGAGTGTAAATCTCCTGGTTAGAAACATTTAACCACCCAGCACAGAGTCAGTTCCCTAAACTGAGGAGAGTGTAAATCACCTGGTTAGAAATATTTTTAACCAGCCAGCACAACTTTAGTGCCCGAAACTGAGGAGAGTGTAAATCTCCTGGTAATATAAATTTAACCACACTGGAAATAGTCAGTGCCCTAAACTGAGGAGAGTGTAAATCTCCTGGTTATATATATTTAACCAGCCAACACAGAGTCTGTGCCCTAAACTGAGGAGAATGTAAAACTCCTGGTTTCATATATTTAACCAGCCAGCGCAGAGTTAGGGCCCAAACAGAGGAGAGTTAGGGCCCAAACAGAGGAGAGCCCAGAGTCAGTGCCCTAAACTGACAAGAGTGGAAATCTCCTGGTCATATATGATTAACCAGCCAGCACAGACACAGTGCCCTAAACTGAGGAGAGTGGAAATCTCCTGGTCAAATATATTTAACCAGCCAGCGCAGAGTTTATGCCCTAAACCGAGGAGAGTATAAATCTCATGGTTATATATATTTAACCAGCCAGCACAGAGTTAGTGCCCAAAACAGAGGAGAGTGTTTATGTCCTGGTCATATATATTTAACCAGCCAGCACAGATTCAGTGCCCTAAACTGAGGAGAGAGTAAATCTCCTGGTTGTGTATATTTAACGAGACAGCACAGACTCAGTGCCATAAACTGAGGAGAGAGTAAATCTCCTGGTTGTGTATATTTAACGAGACAGCACAGACTCAGTGCCATAAACTGAGGAGAGTGTAAATCTCCTGGTTATATATATTTAACCAGCCAGCACAGACTCAGTGCCATAAACTGAGGAGACAGTAAATCTCCTGGTTGTGTATAATTAACGAGACAGCACAGACTCAGTGCCATAAACTGAGGAGTGTGTAAATCTCCTGGTTACATATATTTAACCAGTCAGCACAGAGTCAGTGCTCGAAACTGAGGAGTGTGTAAATCTCCTGGTTATATAAATTTAACCAGCCAGCACAGACCCAGAGCCCAAAACTGTGGAGAGTGTAAATCTCCTGCTTCTATATATTTAACCAGCCAGCACAGACTCAGTGCCCAAAACTGAGGAGAGTGTAAATCTCCTGGTTATATATATTCAACCAGCCAGCACAGAGTCAGTGCCCTCAACTGAGGAGAGTGTAAATCTCCTGGTTAGCAATATTTAACCACCCAGCAAAGAGTCAGTGCCCTCAACTGAGGAGAGTGTAAATCTCCCTGTTTATATATATTTAACCAGCCCGCACAGAGTCAGTGCCCTAAACTGAGGAGAGTGTAAATATCCTGGTAATATAAATTTAACCAGCCAGCACAGACTCAGTGCCCTAACCTGCGGAGAGTGTAAATCTCCTGGTTATATATATTCATCCAGCTAGCACAGAGTCAGTGCCCTAAACTGAGGAGAGTGTAAATCTCCTGGTTACATATATTTAACCAGCCAGCACAGACTCAGTGCCATAAACTGAGGAGTGTGTAAATCTCCTGGTTAGCAATATTTAACCACCCAGCAAAGAGTCAGTGCCCTAAACTGAGGAGAGTGCAATTCTCCCTGTTTATATATATTTAACCAGCCCGCACAGAGTCAGTGCCCTAAACTGAGGAGAGTGTAAATCTCCTGGTAATATAAATTTAACCAGCCAGCACAGACACAGTGCCCTAACCTGCGGAGAGTCTAAATCACCTGGTTATATATATATACAACCAGCCAGCACAGACTCAGTGCCCTAAACTGAGGAGAGTGTAAATCTCCTGGTTATACATAATTAACCAGCCAGCAAAGAGTCCGTTCGCTAAACTGAGGAGAGTGGAAATCTCCTGGGTTGAAATATTTGACCATCCAGGAAAGAGTCAGTGCCCGAAACTGAGGAGAGTGCAAATCTCCTGGTTATATAAATTTAACCATCCAGCACAGACCCAGGGCCCTAAACTGAGGAGAGTGTAAATCTCCTGGTTGTATATATTTAATCAGCCAGCACAGACTCAGTGCCCTAAACTGAGGAGAGTGTAAATCTCCTGGTTACATATATTTAACCAGCCAGCACAGAGTCCGTGCCCTAAACTGAGGAGAGTGTAAATTTCATGGTTAAATAAATTTAACCAGCCAGCACAGACTCAGTGCCATAAACTGAGGAGAGAGTAAATCTCCTGGTTGTATATATTTAACGAGACAGCACAGACTCAGTGCCATAAACTGAGGAGTGTGTAAATCTCCTGGTTACATATATTTAACCAGCCAGCACAGAGTCAGTGCTCTAAACTGTGGAGTGTGTAAATCTCCTGGTTATATAAATTTAACCAGCCAGCACAGACTCAGGGCCCAAAACTGAGGAGAGTGCAAATCTCCTGGTTATATAAATTTAACCAGCCAGCACAGACCCAGGGCCCAAAACTGAGGAGAGTGTAAATCTCCTGGTTATATATATTGAACCAGCCAGCACAGACTCAGTGCCCTAAACTGAGGAGAGTGTAAATCTCCTGGTTATATATATTTAACCAGCCAGCACAGACTCAGTGCCCTAAACTGAGGAGAGTGTAAATTTCATGGTTAAATAAATTTAACCAGCCAGCACAGACTCAGTGCCATAAACTGAGGAGAGAGTAAATCTCCTGGTTGTATATATTTAACGAGACAGCACAGACTCAGTGCCATAAACTGAGGAGTGTGTAAATCTCCTGGTTACATATATTTAACCAGCCAGCACAGAGTCAGTGCTCTAAACTGTGGAGTGTGTAAATCTCCTGGTTATATAAATTTAACCAGCCAGCACAGACTCAGGGCCCAAAACTGAGGACAGTGTAAATCTCCTGGTTAGCAATATTTAACCACCCAGCAAATAGTCAGTGCCCTAAACTGAGCAGAGTGTAAATCCCCTGGTAATATAAATTTAACGAGCCAGCACAGACTCAGTGCCCTTACCTGCGGAGAGTGGAAATCTCTTGGTTATATATATTCAACCAGCCAGCACAGAGTCAGTGCCGTAAACTGATGAAAGTGTAAATGTCCTGGTTAGAAATATTTAACCACCCAACAAAGAGTCAGTGTCCGAAACTGAGGGGAGTGTAAATCTCATGGTTATATGAATTTAACCTGCCAGCGCAGACTCAGTGCCCTAAACTGAGAAGAGTGTAAATCTCCTGGTTATATGAATTTAACCAGCCAGCACAGACGCAGTGCCCTAAACTGAGGAGAGTGGAAATCTCCTGGTCATATATATTTAACCAGCCAGCACAGAGTCCGTGCCCTAAACTGAGGAGAGTGTAAATCTCCTGGTTACATATATTAGCAGCCAGCACAGAGTCTGTGCCCTAAACTGAGGAGAGTGTAAATCTCCCTGGTTATATAAATTTAACCAGCCAGCACAGACTCAGTGCCCAAAACTGAGGAGAGTGCAAATTTCCTGGTTGAATAAATTTAACCAGCCAGCACAGACTCAGTGCCCGAAACTGAGGAGAGTGTAAAATTCCTGGTTAAATAAATTTAACCAGCCAGCACAGACTCAGTGCCCTAAACTGAGGAGAGTGTAAATCTCCTGGTTTTATTTCTTTAACCAGCCAGCACAGACTCAGTTCAATAAACTGAGAAGAGGTTAAATATCCTGGTTGTATATATTTAACCAGACAGCACAGACTCAGTGCCATAAACTGAGGAGTGTGTAAATCTCCTGGTTACATATATTTAACCAGCCAGCACAGAGTCAGTGCTATAAACTGAGGAGAGTGTAAATCTCACTGGTTATATAAATTTAACCAGCCAGCAGAGACTCAGTGCCCTAAACTGAGGAGAGTGTAAATCTCCTGGTTATATATATTTAACCAACCAGCACAGACTCAGTGCCATAAACTGAGGAGAGAGTAAATCTCCTGGTTGTATATATTTAACGAGACAGCACAGAATCAGTGCCATAAACTGTGGAGTGTGTAAATCCCCTGGTTAAATATATTTAACCAGCCGGCACAGAGTCAGTGCTCTAAACTGAGGAGTGTGTAAATCTCCTGGTTATATAAACTTAACCAGCCAGCACAGACTCAGTGCCCTAAACTGAGGAGAGTGTAAATCTCCTGGTTTTATTTCTTTAACCAGCCAGCACAGACTCAGTTCCATAAACTGAGAAGAGGTTAAATATCCTGGTTGTATATATTTCACCAGACAGCACAAACTCAGTGCCATAAACTGAGGAGTGTGTAAATCTCCTGGTTACATTTATTTAACCAGCCAGCACAGAGTCAGTGCTATAAACTGAGGAGAGTGTAAATCTCACTGGTTATATAAATTTAACCAGCCAGCAGAGACTCAGTGCCATAAACTGAGGAGAGTGCAAATTTCCTGGTTGAATAAATTTAACCAGCCAGCACAGACTCAGTGCCCGAAACTGAGGAGAGTGTAAAATTCCTGGTTAAATAAATTTAACCAGCCAGCACAGACTCAGTGCCATAAACTGAGGAGTGTGTAAATCCCCTGGTTAAATATATTTAACCAGCCGGCACAGAGTCAGTGCTCTAAACTGAGGAGTGTGTAAATCTCCTGGTTATATAAACTTAACCAGCCAGCACAGACCCAGGGCCCAAAACTGAGGAGAGTGTAAATCTCCTGCTTTTATGTATTTAACCAGCCAGCACAGACTCAGTGCCCTAAACTGAGGAGAGTGTAAATCTCCTGGTTAGCAATATTGAACCACACCGGAAATAGTCAGTGCCCTAAACTGAGGAGAGTGTAAATCTCCTGGTGATATCCATTTAACCACCCAGCAAAGAGTCCGTTCCCTAAACTGAGGAGAGTGCAAATCTCCTGGTCGTATATATTAAACCAGCCAGCACAGACTCGGTGCCCTAAACTGAGGAGAGTGTAAATCTCCTGGTTACATATATTTAACCAGCCAGCACAGAGTCCGTGCCCTAAACTGAGGAGAGTGTAAATTTCATGGTTAAATAAATTTAACCAGCCAGCACAGACTCAGTGCCCTAAACTGAGGAGATTGTAAATCTCCTGCTTATATATATTTAACCAGCCAGCACCGACTCAGTACCATAAACTGAGGAGAGAGTAAATCTCCTGGTTGTCTGTATTTAACGAGACAGCACAGACTCAGTGCCATAAACTGAGGAGTGTGTAAATCTCCTGGTTAAATGTAATTAACCAGCCAGCACACAGTCAGTGCCCAAAACTGAGCAGACTGTAAATCTCCTGGTTATATATATTTAACCAGCCAACACAGAGTCAGTGCCCGAAACTGAGGAGAATGTAAAACTCCTGCCTTCATATATTTAACCACCCAGCACAGAGTTAGTGCCCAAAACAGAGGAGACTGTTAATGTCCTGGTCATATATATTTAACCAGCCAGTGCAGACTTAGTGCCCTCAACTGAGGAGAGTGTAAATCTCGTGGTTATATGTAATTAACCAGCCAGCAGACAGTCATTGCCCATAACTGCGGAGAGTGTAAATCTCCTGGTCATATATATTTAACCAGCCAGCACAGAGTCAGTGCCCTAAACTGAGAAGAGTGGAAGTCTCCTGGTCATATATGTTTAACCAGCCAGCACAGACACAGTGCCATAAACTGAGGAGAGTGTAAATCTCCTGGTCATATATATTTAACCAGCCAGCCCAGAGTCAGTGCCCTAAACTGAGGAGAGTGTAAATCTCCTGGTCATATATATTTAACCAGCCAGTGCAGAGTCTGTGCCCTAGCCTGAGGAGAGTGGAAATCTCCTGGTCATATATATTTAACCAGCCAGTGCAGACTTAGTGCCCTCAACTGAGGAGAGTGTAAATCTCGTGGTTATATGTAATTAACCAGCCAGCAGACAGTCATTGCCCATAACTGCGGAGAGTGTAAATCTCCTGGTCATATATATTTAACCAGCCAGCACAGAGTCAGTGCCCTAAACTGAGAAGAGTGGAAGTCTCCTGGTCATATACATTTAAACAGACAGCACCGACTCAGTGCCATAAAGTGAGGAGAGTGTAAATCTCCTGGTTATATATATTTAACCAGCCAGCACAGAGTCAGTGCCATAAACTGAGATGAGTGTAAATCTCCTGGTTACATATATTTAACCAGCCAGCACAGAGTCCGTGCCCTAAACTGAGGAGAGTGTAAATTTCATGGTTAAATAAACTTACCCAGCCAGCACAGACTCAATGCCCTAAACTGAGGAGAGTGTAAATCTCCTGGTTACATATATTTAACCAGCCAGCACAGAGTCAGTGCTCTAAACTGAGGAGAGTGTAAATCTCACTGGTTTTATAAATTTAACCAGCCAGCACAGACCAAGGGCCCAAAACTAAGGAGAGTGTAAATCTCCTGCTTATATATACTAAACCAGGCCAGCACAGACTCAGTGCCCTAAACTGAGGAGAGTGTAAATCTCCTGGTTAGAAACATTTAACCACCCAGCACAGAGTCAGTTCCCTAAACTGAGGAGAGTGTAAATCACCTGGTTAGAAATATTTTTAACCAGCCAGCACAACTTTAGTGCCCTAAACTGAGGAGAGTGTAAATCTCCTGGTAATATAAATTTAACCACACTGGAAATAGTCAGTGCCCTAAACTGAGGAGAGTGTAAATCTCCTGGTTATATATATTTAACCAGCCAACACAGAGTCTGTGCCCTAAACTGAGGAGAATGTAAAACTCCTGGTTTCATATATTTAACCAGCCAGCGCAGAGTTAGGGCCCAAACAGAGGAGAGTTAGGGCCCAAACAGAGGAGAGCCCAGAGTCAGTGCCCTAAACTGACAAGAGTGGAAATCTCCTGGTCATATATGATTAACCAGCCAGCACAGACACAGTGCCCTAAACTGAGGAGAGTGGAAATCTCCTGGTCAAATATATTTAACCAGCCAGCGCAGAGTTTATGCCCTAAACCGAGGAGAGTATAAATCTCATGGTTATATATATTTAACCAGCCAGCACAGAGTTAGTGCCCAAAACAGAGGAGAGTGTTTATGTCCTGGTCATATATATTTAACCAGCCAGCACAGATTCAGTGCCCTAAACTGAGGAGAGAGTAAATCTCCTGGTTGTGTATATTTAACGAGACAGCACAGACTCAGTGCCATAAACTGAGGAGAGAGTAAATCTCCTGGTTGTGTATATTTAACGAGACAGCAAAGACTCAGTGCCATAAACTGAGGAGTGTGTAAATCTCCTGGTTACATATATTTAACCAGCCAGCACAGAGTCAGTGCTCTAAACTGTGGAGTGTGTAAATCTCCTGGTTATATAAATTTAACCAGCCAGCACAGACTCAGGGCCCAAAACTGAGGAGAGTGCAAATCTCCTGGTTATATAAATTTAACCAGCCAGCACAGACCCAGGGCCCAAAACTGAGGAGAGTGTAAATCTCCTGGTTATATATATTGAACCAGCCAGCACAGACTCAGTGCCCTAAACTGAGGAGAGTGTAAATCTCCTGGTTATATATATTTAACCAGCCAGCACAGACTCAGTGCCCTAAACTGAGGAGAGTGTAAATTTCATGGTTAAATAAATTTAACCAGCCAGCACAGACTCAGTGCCATAAACTGAGGAGAGAGTAAATCTCCTGGTTGTATATATTTAACGAGACAGCACAGACTCAGTGCCATAAACTGAGGAGTGTGTAAATCTCCTGGTTACATATATTTAACCAGCCAGCACAGAGTCAGTGCTCTAAACTGTGGAGTGTGTAAATCTCCTGGTTTTATAAATTTAACCAGCCAGCACAGACTCAGGGCCCAAAACTGAGGACAGTGTAAATCTCCTGGTTAGCAATATTTAACCACCCAGCAAATAGTCAGTGCCCTAAACTGAGCAGAGTGTAAATCCCCTGGTAATATAAATTTAACGAGCCAGCACAGACTCAGTGCCCTTACCTGCGGAGAGTGGAAATCTCTTGGTTATATATATTCAACCAGCCAGCACAGAGTCAGTGCCGTAAACTGATGAAAGTGTAAATGTCCTGGTTAGAAATATTTAACCACCCAACAAAGAGTCAGTGTCCGAAACTGAGGGGAGTGTAAATCTCATGGTTATATGAATTTAACCTGCCAGCGCAGACTCAGTGCCCTAAACTGAGAAGAGTGTAAATCTCCTGGTTATATGAATTTAACCAGCCAGCACAGACGCAGTGCCCTAAACTGAGGAGAGTGGAAATCTCCTGGTCATATATATTTAACCAGCCAGCACAGAGTCCGTGCCCTAAACTGAGGAGAGTGTAAATCTCCTGGTTACATATATTAGCAGCCAGCACAGAGTCTGTGCCCTAAACTGAGGAGAGTGTAAATCTCCCTGGTTATATAAATTTAACCAGCCAGCACAGACTCAGTGCCCAAAACTGAGGAGAGTGCAAATTTCCTGGTTGAATAAATTTAACCAGCCAGCACAGACTCAGTGCCCGAAACTGAGGAGAGTGTAAAATTCCTGGTTAAATAAATTTAACCAGCCAGCACAGACTCAGTGCCCTAAACTGAGGAGAGTGTAAATCTCCTGGTTTTATTTCTTTAACCAGCCAGCACAGACTCAGTTCAATAAACTGAGAAGAGGTTAAATATCCTGGTTGTATATATTTAACCAGACAGCACAGACTCAGTGCCATAAACTGAGGAGTGTGTAAATCTCCTGGTTACATATATTTAACCAGCCAGCACAGAGTCAGTGCTATAAACTGAGGAGAGTGTAAATCTCACTGGTTATATAAATTTAACCAGCCAGCAGAGACTCAGTGCCCTAAACTGAGGAGAGTGTAAATCTCCTGGTTATATATATTTAACCAACCAGCACAGACTCAGTGCCATAAACTGAGGAGAGAGTAAATCTCCTGGTTGTATATATTTAACGAGACAGCACAGAATCAGTGCCATAAACTGTGGAGTGTGTAAATCCCCTGGTTAAATATATTTAACCAGCCGGCACAGAGTCAGTGCTCTAAACTGAGGAGTGTGTAAATCTCCTGGTTATATAAACTTAACCAGCCAGCACAGACTCAGTGCCCTAAACTGAGGAGAGTGTAAATCTCCTGGTTTTATTTCTTTAACCAGCCAGCACAGACTCAGTTCCATAAACTGAGAAGAGGTTAAATATCCTGGTTGTATATATTTCACCAGACAGCACAAACTCAGTGCCATAAACTGAGGAGTGTGTAAATCTCCTGGTTACATTTATTTAACCAGCCAGCACAGAGTCAGTGCTATAAACTGAGGAGAGTGTAAATCTCACTGGTTATATAAATTTAACCAGCCAGCAGAGACTCAGTGCCATAAACTGAGGAGAGAGTAAATCTCCTGGTGATATATATTTAATGAGACAGCACAGACTCAGTGCCATAAACTGAGGAGTGTGTAAATCCCCTGGTTAAATATATTTAACCAGCCGGCACAGAGTCAGTGCTCTAAACTGAGGAGTGTGTAAATCTCCTGGTTATATAAACTTAACCAGCCAGCACAGACCCAGGGCCCAAAACTGAGGAGAGTGTAAATCTCCTGCTTTTATGTATTTAACCAGCCAGCACAGACTCAGTGCCCTAAACTGAGGAGAGTGTAAATCTCCTGGTTAGCAATATTGAACCACACCGGAAATAGTCAGTGCCCTAAACTGAGGAGAGTGTAAATCTCCTGGTGATATCCATTTAACCACCCAGCAAAGAGTCCGTTCCCTAAACTGAGGAGAGTGCAAATCTCCTGGTCGTATATATTAAACCAGCCAGCACAGACTCGGTGCCCTAAACTGAGGAGAGTGTAAATCTCCTGGTTACATATATTTAACCAGCCAGCACAGAGTCCGTGCCCTAAACTGAGGAGAGTGTAAATTTCATGGTTAAATAAATTTAACCAGCCAGCACAGACTCAGTGCCCTAAACTGAGGAGATTGTAAATCTCCTGCTTATATATATTTAACCAGCCAGCACCGACTCAGTACCATAAACTGAGGAGAGAGTAAATCTCCTGGTTGTCTGTATTTAACGAGACAGCACAGACTCAGTGCCATAAACTGAGGAGTGCGTAAATCTCCTGGTTAAATGTAATTAACCAGCCAGCACACAGTCAGTGCCCAAAACTGAGCAGACTGTAAATCTCCTGGTTATATATATTTAACCAGCCAACACAGAGTCAGTGCCCGAAACTGAGGAGAATGTAAAACTCCTGCCTTCATATATTTAACCACCCAGCACAGAGTTAGTGCCCAAAACAGAGGAGACTGTTAATGTCCTGGTCATATATATTTAACCAGCCAGTGCAGACTTAGTGCCCTCAACTGAGGAGAGTGTAAATCTCGTGGTTATATGTAATTAACCAGCCAGCAGACAGTCATTGCCCTGAACTGCGGAGAGTGTAAATCTCCTGGTCATATATATTTAACCAGCCAGCACAGAGTCAGTGCCCTAAACTGAGAAGAGTGGAAGTCTCCTGGTCATATATGTTTAACCAGCCAGCACAGACACAGTGCCATAAACTGAGGAGAGTGTAAATCTCCTGGTCATATATATTTAACCAGCCAGCCCAGAGTCAGTGCCCTAAACTGAGGAGAGTGTAAATCTCCTGGTCATATATATTTAACCAGCCAGTGCAGAGTCTGTGCCCTAGCCTGAGGAGAGTGGAAATCTCCTGGTCATATATATTTAACCAGCCAGTGCAGACTTAGTGCCCTCAACTGAGGAGAGTGTAAATCTCGTGGTTATATGTAATTAACCAGCCAGCAGACAGTCATTGCCCATAACTGCGGAGAGTGTAAATCTCCTGGTCATATATATTTAACCAGCCAGCACAGAGTCAGTGCCCTAAACTGAGAAGAGTGGAAGTCTCCTGGTCATATACATTTAAACAGACAGCACCGACTCAGTGCCATAAAGTGAGGAGAGTGTAAATCTCCTGGTTATATATATTTAACCAGCCAGCACAGAGTCAGTGCCATAAACTGAGATGAGTGTAAATCTCCTGGTTACATATATTTAACCAGCCAGCACAGAGTCCGTGCCCTAAACTGAGGAGAGTGTAAATTTCATGGTTAAATAAACTTACCCAGCCAGCACAGACTCAATGCCCTAAACTGAGGAGAGTGTAAATCTCCTGGTTACATATATTTAACCAGCCAGCACAGAGTCAGTGCTCTAAACTGAGGAGAGTGTAAATCTCACTGGTTTTATAAATTTAACCAGCCAGCACAGACCAAGGGCCCAAAACTAAGGAGAGTGTAAATCTCCTGCTTATATATACTAAACCAGGCCAGCACAGACTCAGTGCCCTAAACTGAGGAGAGTGTAAATCTCCTGGTTAGAAACATTTAACCACCCAGCACAGAGTCAGTTCCCTAAACTGAGGAGAGTGTAAATCACCTGGTTAGAAATATTTTTAACCAGCCAGCACAACTTTAGTGCCCTAAACTGAGGAGAGTGTAAATCTCCTGGTAATATAAATTTAACCACACTGGAAATAGTCAGTGCCCTAAACTGAGGAGAGTGTAAATCTCCTGGTTATATATATTTAACCAGCCAACACAGAGTCTGTGCCCTAAACTGAGGAGAATGTAAAACTCCTGGTTTCATATATTTAACCAGCCAGCGCAGAGTTAGGGCCCAAACAGAGGAGAGTTAGGGCCCAAACAGAGGAGAGCCCAGAGTCAGTGCCCTAAACTGACAAGAGTGGAAATCTCCTGGTCATATATGATTAACCAGCCAGCACAGACACAGTGCCCTAAACTGAGGAGAGTGGAAATCTCCTGGTCAAATATATTTAACCAGCCAGCGCAGAGTTTATGCCCTAAACCGAGGAGAGTATAAATCTCATGGTTATATATATTTAACCAGCCAGCACAGAGTTAGTGCCCAAAACAGAGGAGAGTGTTTATGTCCTGGTCATATATATTTAACCAGCCAGCACAGATTCAGTGCCCTAAACTGAGGAGAGAGTAAATCTCCTGGTTGTGTATATTTAACGAGACAGCACAGACTCAGTGCCATAAACTGAGGAGAGAGTAAATCTCCTGGTTGTGTATATTTAACGAGACAGCAAAGACTCAGTGCCATAAACTGAGGAGTGTGTAAATCTCCTGGTTACATATATTTAACCAGCCAGCACAGAGTCAGTGCTCTAAACTGTGGAGTGTGTAAATCTCCTGGTTATATAAATTTAACCAGCCAGCACAGACTCAGGGCCCAAAACTGAGGAGAGTGCAAATCTCCTGGTTATATAAATTTAACCAGCCAGCACAGACCCAGGGCCCAAAACTGAGGAGAGTGTAAATCTCCTGGTTATATATATTGAACCAGCCAGCACAGACTCAGTGCCCTAAACTGAGGAGAGTGTAAATCTCCTGGTTATATATATTTAACCAGCCAGCACAGACTCAGTGCCCTAAACTGAGGAGAGTGTAAATTTCATGGTTAAATAAATTTAACCAGCCAGCACAGACTCAGTGCCATAAACTGAGGAGAGAGTAAATCTCCTGGTTGTATATATTTAACGAGACAGCACAGACTCAGTGCCATAAACTGAGGAGTGTGTAAATCTCCTGGTTACATATATTTAACCAGCCAGCACAGAGTCAGTGCTCTAAACTGTGGAGTGTGTAAATCTCCTGGTTTTATAAATTTAACCAGCCAGCACAGACTCAGGGCCCAAAACTGAGGACAGTGTAAATCTCCTGGTTAGCAATATTTAACCACCCAGCAAATAGTCAGTGCCCTAAACTGAGCAGAGTGTAAATCCCCTGGTAATATAAATTTAACGAGCCAGCACAGACTCAGTGCCCTTACCTGCGGAGAGTGGAAATCTCTTGGTTATATATATTCAACCAGCCAGCACAGAGTCAGTGCCGTAAACTGATGAAAGTGTAAATGTCCTGGTTAGAAATATTTAACCACCCAACAAAGAGTCAGTGTCCGAAACTGAGGGGAGTGTAAATCTCATGGTTATATGAATTTAACCTGCCAGCGCAGACTCAGTGCCCTAAACTGAGAAGAGTGTAAATCTCCTGGTTATATGAATTTAACCAGCCAGCACAGACGCAGTGCCCTAAACTGAGGAGAGTGGAAATCTCCTGGTCATATATATTTAACCAGCCAGCACAGAGTCCGTGCCCTAAACTGAGGAGAGTGTAAATCTCCTGGTTACATATATTAGCAGCCAGCACAGAGTCTGTGCCCTAAACTGAGGAGAGTGTAAATCTCCCTGGTTATATAAATTTAACCAGCCAGCACAGACTCAGTGCCCAAAACTGAGGAGAGTGCAAATTTCCTGGTTGAATAAATTTAACCAGCCAGCACAGACTCAGTGCCCGAAACTGAGGAGAGTGTAAAATTCCTGGTTAAATAAATTTAACCAGCCAGCACAGACTCAGTGCCCTAAACTGAGGAGAGTGTAAATCTCCTGGTTTTATTTCTTTAACCAGCCAGCACAGACTCAGTTCAATAAACTGAGAAGAGGTTAAATATCCTGGTTGTATATATTTAACCAGACAGCACAGACTCAGTGCCATAAACTGAGGAGTGTGTAAATCTCCTGGTTACATATATTTAACCAGCCAGCACAGAGTCAGTGCTATAAACTGAGGAGAGTGTAAATCTCACTGGTTATATAAATTTAACCAGCCAGCAGAGACTCAGTGCCCTAAACTGAGGAGAGTGTAAATCTCCTGGTTATATATATTTAACCAACCAGCACAGACTCAGTGCCATAAACTGAGGAGAGAGTAAATCTCCTGGTTGTATATATTTAACGAGACAGCACAGAATCAGTGCCATAAACTGTGGAGTGTGTAAATCCCCTGGTTAAATATATTTAACCAGCCGGCACAGAGTCAGTGCTCTAAACTGAGGAGTGTGTAAATCTCCTGGTTATATAAACTTAACCAGCCAGCACAGACTCAGTGCCCTAAACTGAGGAGAGTGTAAATCTCCTGGTTTTATTTCTTTAACCAGCCAGCACAGACTCAGTTCCATAAACTGAGAAGAGGTTAAATATCCTGGTTGTATATATTTCACCAGACAGCACAAACTCAGTGCCATAAACTGAGGAGTGTGTAAATCTCCTGGTTACATTTATTTAACCAGCCAGCACAGAGTCAGTGCTATAAACTGAGGAGAGTGTAAATCTCACTGGTTATATAAATTTAACCAGCCAGCAGAGACTCAGTGCCATAAACTGAGGAGAGAGTAAATCTCCTGGTGATATATATTTAATGAGACAGCACAGACTCAGTGCCATAAACTGAGGAGTGTGTAAATCCCCTGGTTAAATATATTTAACCAGCCGGCACAGAGTCAGTGCTCTAAACTGAGGAGTGTGTAAATCTCCTGGTTATATAAACTTAACCAGCCAGCACAGACCCAGGGCCCAAAACTGAGGAGAGTGTAAATCTCCTGCTTTTATGTATTTAACCAGCCAGCACAGACTCAGTGCCCTAAACTGAGGAGAGTGTAAATCTCCTGGTTAGCAATATTGAACCACACCGGAAATAGTCAGTGCCCTAAACTGAGGAGAGTGTAAATCTCCTGGTGATATCCATTTAACCACCCAGCAAAGAGTCCGTTCCCTAAACTGAGGAGAGTGCAAATCTCCTGGTCGTATATATTAAACCAGCCAGCACAGACTCGGTGCCCTAAACTGAGGAGAGTGTAAATCTCCTGGTTACATATATTTAACCAGCCAGCACAGAGTCCGTGCCCTAAACTGAGGAGAGTGTAAATTTCATGGTTAAATAAATTTAACCAGCCAGCACAGACTCAGTGCCCTAAACTGAGGAGATTGTAAATCTCCTGCTTATATATATTTAACCAGCCAGCACCGACTCAGTACCATAAACTGAGGAGAGAGTAAATCTCCTGGTTGTCTGTATTTAACGAGACAGCACAGACTCAGTGCCATAAACTGAGGAGTGCGTAAATCTCCTGGTTAAATGTAATTAACCAGCCAGCACACAGTCAGTGCCCAAAACTGAGCAGACTGTAAATCTCCTGGTTATATATATTTAACCAGCCAACACAGAGTCAGTGCCCGAAACTGAGGAGAATGTAAAACTCCTGCCTTCATATATTTAACCACCCAGCACAGAGTTAGTGCCCAAAACAGAGGAGACTGTTAATGTCCTGGTCATATATATTTAACCAGCCAGTGCAGACTTAGTGCCCTCAACTGAGGAGAGTGTAAATCTCGTGGTTATATGTAATTAACCAGCCAGCAGACAGTCATTGCCCTGAACTGCGGAGAGTGTAAATCTCCTGGTCATATATATTTAACCAGCCAGCACAGAGTCAGTGCCCTAAACTGAGAAGAGTGGAAGTCTCCTGGTCATATATGTTTAACCAGCCAGCACAGACACAGTGCCATAAACTGAGGAGAGTGTAAATCTCCTGGTCATATATATTTAACCAGCCAGCCCAGAGTCAGTGCCCTAAACTGAGGAGAGTGTAAATCTCCTGGTCATATATATTTAACCAGCCAGTGCAGAGTCTGTGCCCTAGCCTGAGGAGAGTGGAAATCTCCTGGTCATATATATTTAACCAGCCAGTGCAGACTTAGTGCCCTCAACTGAGGAGAGTGTAAATCTCGTGGTTATATGTAATTAACCAGCCAGCAGACAGTCATTGCCCATAACTGCGGAGAGTGTAAATCTCCTGGTCATATATATTTAACCAGCCAGCACAGAGTCAGTGCCCTAAACTGAGAAGAGTGGAAGTCTCCTGGTCATATACATTTAAACAGACAGCACCGACTCAGTGCCATAAAGTGAGGAGAGTGTAAATCTCCTGGTTATATATATTTAACCAGCCAGCACAGAGTCAGTGCCATAAACTGAGATGAGTGTAAATCTCCTGGTTACATATATTTAACCAGCCAGCACAGAGTCCGTGCCCTAAACTGAGGAGAGTGTAAATTTCATGGTTAAATAAACTTACCCAGCCAGCACAGACTCAATGCCCTAAACTGAGGAGAGTGTAAATCTCCTGGTTACATATATTTAACCAGCCAGCACAGAGTCAGTGCTCTAAACTGAGGAGAGTGTAAATCTCACTGGTTTTATAAATTTAACCAGCCAGCACAGACCAAGGGCCCAAAACTAAGGAGAGTGTAAATCTCCTGCTTATATATACTAAACCAGGCCAGCACAGACTCAGTGCCCTAAACTGAGGAGAGTGTAAATCTCCTGGTTAGAAACATTTAACCACCCAGCACAGAGTCAGTTCCCTAAACTGAGGAGAGTGTAAATCACCTGGTTAGAAATATTTTTAACCAGCCAGCACAACTTTAGTGCCCTAAACTGAGGAGAGTGTAAATCTCCTGGTAATATAAATTTAACCACACTGGAAATAGTCAGTGCCCTAAACTGAGGAGAGTGTAAATCTCCTGGTTATATATATTTAACCAGCCAACACAGAGTCTGTGCCCTAAACTGAGGAGAATGTAAAACTCCTGGTTTCATATATTTAACCAGCCAGCGCAGAGTTAGGGCCCAAACAGAGGAGAGTTAGGGCCCAAACAGAGGAGAGCCCAGAGTCAGTGCCCTAAACTGACAAGAGTGGAAATCTCCTGGTCATATATGATTAACCAGCCAGCACAGACACAGTGCCCTAAACTGAGGAGAGTGGAAATCTCCTGGTCAAATATATTTAACCAGCCAGCGCAGAGTTTATGCCCTAAACCGAGGAGAGTATAAATCTCATGGTTATATATATTTAACCAGCCAGCACAGAGTTAGTGCCCAAAACAGAGGAGAGTGTTTATGTCCTGGTCATATATATTTAACCAGCCAGCACAGATTCAGTGCCCTAAACTGAGGAGAGAGTAAATCTCCTGGTTGTGTATATTTAACGAGACAGCACAGACTCAGTGCCATAAACTGAGGAGAGAGTAAATCTCCTGGTTGTGTATATTTAACGAGACAGCACAGACTCAGTGCCATAAACTGAGGAGAGTGTAAATCTCCTGGTTATATATATTTAACCAGCCAGCACAGACTCAGTGCCATAAACTGAGGAGACAGTAAATCTCCTGGTTGTGTATAATTAACGAGAAAGCACAGACTCAGTGCCATAAACTGAGGAGTGTGTAAATCTCCTGGTTACATATATTTAACCAGTCAGCACAGAGTCAGTGCTCGAAACTGAGGAGTGTGTAAATCTCCTGGTTATATAAATTTAACCAGCCAGCACAGACCCAGAGCCCAAAACTGTGGAGAGTGTAAATCTCCTGCTTCTATATATTTAACCAGCCAGCACAGACTCAGTGCCCAAAACTGAGGAGAGTGTAAATCTCCTGGTTATATATATTCAACCAGCCAGCACAGAGTCAGTGCCCTCAACTGAGGAGAGTGTAAATCTCCTGGTTAGCAATATTTAACCACCCAGCAAAGAGTCAGTGCCCTCAACTGAGGAGAGTGTAAATCTCCCTGTTTATATATATTTAACCAGCCCGCACAGAGTCAGTGCCCTAAACTGAGGAGAGTGTAAATATCCTGGTAATATAAATTTAACCAGCCAGCACAGACTCAGTGCCCTAACCTGCGGAGAGTGTAAATCTCCTGGTTATATATATTCATCCAGCTAGCACAGAGTCAGTGCCCTAAACTGAGGAGAGTGTAAATCTCCTGGTTACATATATTTAACCAGCCAGCACAGACTCAGTGCCATAAACTGAGGAGTGTGTAAATCTCCTGGTTAGCAATATTTAACCACCCAGCAAAGAGTCAGTGCCCTAAACTGAGGAGAGTGCAATTCTCCCTGTTTATATATATTTAACCAGCCCGCACAGAGTCAGTGCCCTAAACTGAGGAGAGTGTAAATCTCCTGGAAATATAAATTTAACCAGCCAGCACAGACACAGTGCCCTAACCTGCGGAGAGTCTAAATCACCTGGTTATATATATATACAACCAGCCAGCACAGACTCAGTGCCCTAAACTGAGGAGAGTGTAAATCTCCTGGTTATACATAATTAACCAGCCAGCAAAGAGTCCGTTCGCTAAACTGAGGAGAGTGGAAATCTCCTGGGTTGAAATATTTGACCATCCAGGAAAGAGTCAGTGCCCGAAACTGAGGAGAGTGCAAATCTCCTGGTTATATAAATTTAACCATCCAGCACAGACCCAGGGCCCTAAACTGAGGAGAGTGTAAATCTCCTGGTTGTATATATTTAATCAGCCAGCACAGACTCAGTGCCCTAAACTGAGGAGAGTGTAAATCTCCTGGTTACATATATTTAACCAGCCAGCACAGAGTCCGTGCCCTAAACTGAGGAGAGTGTAAATTTCATGGTTAAATAAATTTAACCAGCCAGCACAGACTCAGTGCCATAAACTGAGGAGAGAGTAAATCTCCTGGTTGTATATATTTAACGAGACAGCACAGACTCAGTGCCATAAACTGAGGAGTGTGTAAATCTCCTGGTTACATATATTTAACCAGCCAGCACAGAGTCAGTGCTCTAAACTGTGGAGTGTGTAAATCTCCTGGTTATATAAATTTAACCAGCCAGCACAGACTCAGGGCCCAAAACTGAGGAGAGTGCAAATCTCCTGGTTATATAAATTTAACCAGCCAGCACAGACCCAGGGCCCAAAACTGAGGAGAGTGTAAATCTCCTGGTTATATATATTGAACCAGCCAGCACAGACTCAGTGCCCTAAACTGAGGAGAGTGTAAATCTCCTGGTTATATATATTTAACCAGCCAGCACAGACTCAGTGCCCTAAACTGAGGAGAGTGTAAATTTCATGGTTAAATAAATTTAACCAGCCAGCACAGACTCAGTGCCATAAACTGAGGAGAGAGTAAATCTCCTGGTTGTATATATTTAACGAGACAGCACAGACTCAGTGCCATAAACTGAGGAGTGTGTAAATCTCCTGGTTACATATATTTAACCAGCCAGCACAGAGTCAGTGCTCTAAACTGTGGAGTGTGTAAATCTCCTGGTTATATAAATTTAACCAGCCAGCACAGACTCAGGGCCCAAAACTGAGGACAGTGTAAATCTCCTGGTTAGCAATATTTAACCACCCAGCAAATAGTCAGTGCCCTAAACTGAGCAGAGTGTAAATCCCCTGGTAATATAAATTTAACGAGCCAGCACAGACTCAGTGCCCTTACCTGCGGAGAGTGGAAATCTCTTGGTTATATATATTCAACCAGCCAGCACAGAGTCAGTGCCGTAAACTGATGAAAGTGTAAATGTCCTGGATAGAAATATTTAACCACCCAACAAAGAGTCAGTGTCCGAAACTGAGGGGAGTGTAAATCTCATGGTTATATGAATTTAACCTGCCAGCGCAGACTCAGTGCCCTAAACTGAGAAGAGTGGAAATCTCCTGGTCATATATATTTAACCAGCCAGCACAGACTCAGTGCCCAAAACTGAGGAGAGTGCAAATTTCCTGGTTGAATAAATTTAACCAGCCAGCACAGACTCAGTGCCCGAAACTGAGGAGAGTGTAAAATTCCTGGTTAAATAAATTTAACCAGCCAGCACAGACTCAGTGCCCTAAACTGAGGAGAGTGTAAATCTCCTGGTTTTATTTCTTTAACCAGCCAGCACAGACTCAGTTCAATAAACTGAGAAGAGGTTAAATATCCTGGTTGTATATATTTAACCAGACAGCACAGACTCAGTGCCATAAACTGAGGAGTGTGTAAATCTCCTGGTTACATATATTTAACCAGCCAGCACAGAGTCAGTGCTATAAACTGAGGAGAGTGTAAATCTCACTGGTTATATAAATTTAACCAGCCAGCAGAGACTCAGTGCCCTAAACTGAGGAGAGTGTAAATCTCCTGGTTATATATATTTAACCAACCAGCACAGACTCAGTGCCATAAACTGAGGAGAGAGTAAATCTCCTGGTTGTATATATTTAACGAGACAGCACAGAATCAGTGCCATAAACTGTGGAGTGTGTAAATCCCCTGGTTAAGTATATTTAACCAGCCGGCACAGAGTCAGTGCTCTAAACTGAGGAGTGTGTAAATCTCCTGGTTATATAAACTTAACCAGCCAGCACAGACTCAGTGCCCTAAACTGAGGAGAGTGTAAATCTCCTGGTTTTATTTCTTTAACCAGCCAGCACAGACTCAGTTCCATAAACTGAGAAGAGGTTAAATATCCTGGTTGTATATATTTCACCAGACAGCACAAACTCAGTGCCATAAACTGAGGAGTGTGTAAATCTCCTGGTTACATTTATTTAACCAGCCAGCACAGAGTCAGTGCTATAAACTGAGGAGAGTGTAAATCTCACTGGTTATATAAATTTAACCAGCCAGCAGAGACTCAGTGCCATAAACTGAGGAGAGAGTAAATCTCCTGGTGATATATATTTAATGAGACAGCACAGACTCAGTGCCATAAACTGAGGAGTGTGTAAATCCCCTGGTTAAATATATTTAACCAGCCGGCACAGAGTCAGTGCTCTAAACTGAGGAGTGTGTAAATCTCCTGGTTATATAAACTTAACCAGCCAGCACAGACCCAGGGCCCAAAACTGAGGAGAGTGTAAATCTCCTGCTTTTATGTATTTAACCAGCCAGCACAGACTCAGTGCCCTAAACTGAGGAGAGTGTAAATCTCCTGGTTAGCAATATTGAACCACACCGGAAATAGTCAGTGCCCTAAACTGAGGAGAGTGTAAATCTCCTGGTGATATCCATTTAACCACCCAGCAAAGAGTCCGTTCCCTAAACTGAGGAGAGTGCAAATCTCCTGGTCGTATATATTAAACCAGCCAGCACAGACTCAGTGCCCTAAATTGAGGAGAGTGTAAATCTCCTGGTTATATATTTTTAACCAGCCAGCAGAGACTCAGTTCCATAAACTGAGAAGAGGTTAAATATCCTGTTTGTAGAGATTTAGCCAGACAGCACAGACTCAGTGCCATAAACTGAGGAGTGTGTAAATCTCCTGGTGACATAGATTTAACCAGCCAGCACAGAGTCAGTGCTCAAAACTGAGGAGAGTGTAAACCTCACTGGGTATATAAATTTAACCAGCCAGCATAGACTCAGTGCCCTAAACTGAGGAGAGTGTAAATCTCCTGGTAATTTAAATTTAACCAGCCAGCACAGACTCAGTGCCCAAAACTGAGGAGAGTGTAAATCTCCTGGTAATATACATTTAACAAGCCAGCACAGAGTCAGTGCCATAAACTGTGGAGAGTGTAACTCTCCTGGTTATATATATTAAATCAGCCAGCACAGAGTCAGTTCACTAAACTGAGGTGACTGTAAATCTCCTGGTTATATATATTTATCCAGCCAGCACAGAGTCAGTGCCGTAAACTGATGAGTGTGTAAATCTCCTGGTTAGAAACATTTAACCACCCAGCAAAGAGTCAGTGCCCGAAACTGAGGGGAGTGTAAATCTCCTGGTAACATAAATTTAACCAGCCAGCACAGACTCAGTGCCCTAAACTGAGAAGAGTGTAAATCTCCTGGTTGTATATATTTAACGAGACAGCACAGACTCAGTGCCATAAACTGAGGAGTGTGTAAATCTCCTGGTTACATGAATTTAACCAGCCAGGACAGACGCAGTGCCCTAAAATGAGGAGAGTGTAAATCTCCTGGTTATACATATTCAACCAGCCAGCACAGAGTCAGTGCCCTAAACTGAGGAGTGTGTAAATCTCCTGGTTACCAATATTTCACTACCCAGCAAAGAGTCAGTGCCCTAAACTGAGGAGAGTGTAATTCTCCCTGTTTATATATATTTAACCAGCCCGCACAAAGTCAGCGCCCTAAACTGCGGAGAGTGTAAATCTCCTGGTCATATATATTTAACCAGCCAGCACAGACTCAGTGCCCTAAACTGAGGAGAGTGTAAATCTCCTGGTTACATATATTTAACCAGCCAGCACAGAGTCCGTGCTCTAAACTGAGGAGAGTGTAAATTTCATGGTTAAATAAATTTAACCAGCCAGCACAGACTCAAGTGCCATAAACTGAGGAGCGAATAAATCTCCTGGTTGGATATATTTAACGTAACAGCACAGAGTCAGTCTCAAAACTGAGGAGTGTTTAAATCTCCTGGTTACACATATTTAACCAGCCAGCACAGAGTCAGTCTCTGAATTGAGGAGAGTGTAAATCTCCTGCTTATATGTATTTAACCAGCCAGCACAGACTCAGTGCCCTAAACTGAGGAGAGTGTAAATCTCCTGGTAACATAAATTTAACCAGCCAGCACAGACTCCGTGCCCGAAACTGAGAAGAGTTTAAATCTCCTGGTTGTATATATTTAACGAGACAGCACACACTCAGTGCCATAAACTGAGGAGTGTGTAAAACTCCTGGTTCTTTGAATTTAACCAGCCAGGACAGACGCAGTGCCCTAAACTGAGGAGAGTGGAAATCTCCTGGTCATATATATTTAACCAGCCAGCACAGAGTCCGTGCCCTAAACTGAGGAGAGTGTAAATCTCCTGGTTGCATATATTTAACCAGCCAGCACAGAGTCAGTGCTCTAAACTGAGGAGAGTGTAAATCTCCTGGTTATATATATTTAACCAGCCAGCACAGACTCAGTGCCCTCAACTGAGGAGAGTGTAAATCTCCTGGTTATATATATTTATCCAGCCAGCACAGACTCAGTGCCCTAACCTGCGGAGAGTCTAAATCTCCTGGTTATATGTATTCAACCAGCCAGCACAGAGTCAGTGCCCTAAACTGAGGAGAGTGGAAATCTCCTGGTCATATATATTTAACCAGCCAGCACAGATTTAGTGCCCTAAACTGAGGAGAGTGTAAATCTCCTGGTCATATATATTTATCCATCCAGCACAGACTCAGTGCCCTAACCTGCGGAGAGTGTAAATCTCCTGGTTATATATATTCAACCAGCCAGCACAGAGTCAGTGCCCTAAACTGAGGAGAGTGTAAATCTCCTGGTTATATATATTTATCCAGCCAGCACAGACTCAGTGCCCTAACCTGCGGAGAGTCTAAATCTCCTGGTTATATGTATTCAACCAGCCAGCACAGAGTCAGTGCCCTAAACTGAGGAGAGTGTAAATCTCCTGGTTATATATATTTAACCACAGAGGAAATAGTCAGTGCCCTCAACTGAGGAGAGTGTAAATCTCCTGGTTATACATAATTAACCAGCCAGCAAAGAGTCCGTTCTCTAAACTGCGGTGAGTGTAAATCTCCTGGTTATATATATTTAACCAGCCAGCACAGACTCAGTGCCATAAACTGAGGAGAGAGTAAATCTCCTGGTTGTATATATTTAACGAGACAGCACAGACTCAGTGCCCTAACCTGCGGAGAGTGTAAATCTCTTGGTTATATATATTCAACCAGCCAGCACAGAGTCAGTGCCGTAAACTGATGAAAGTGTAAATGTCCTGGTTACATGTATTTAACCAGCCAGCACAGAGTCCGTGCCCTAAACTGAGGAGAGTGTAAATTTCATGGTTAAATAAATTTAACCAGCCAGCACAGACTCAGTGCCCTAAACTGAGGAGAGAGTAAATCTCCTGGTTGTGTATATTTAACGAGACAGCACAGACTCAGTGCCATAAACTGAGGAGAGTGTAAATCTCCTGGTTATATATATTTAACCAGCCAGCACAGACTCTGTGCCATAAACTGAGGAGAGAGTAAATCTCCTGGTTGTGTATAATTAACGAGACAGCACAGACTCAGTGCCATAAACTGAGGAGAGTGTAAATCTCCTGGTTAGCAATATTTAACCAGCCCGCACAGAGTCAGTGCCGTAAACTGATGAGAGTGTAAATCTCCTGGTTAGAAATATTTAACCACCCAACAAAGAGTCAGTGCCCGAAACTGAGGGGAGTGGAAATCTCCCTGGTTATATAAATTTAACCAGCCAGCACAGACTCAGTGCCCAAAACTGAGGAGAGTGCAAATTTCCTAGTTGAATAAATTTAACCAGCCAGCACAGACTCAGTGCCTGAAACTGAGGAGAGTGTAAAATTCCTGGTTAAATAAATTTAACCAGCCAGCACAGACTCAGTGCCATAAACTGAGGAGAGAGTAAATCTCCTGGTTGTATATATTTAAACAGACAGCACAGACTCAGTGCCATAAACTGAGGAGTGTGTAAATCTCCTGGTTAGCAATATTTAACCACCCAGCAAAGAGTCAGTGCCCTAAACTGAGGAGAGTGTAAATCTCCTGGTCATATAAATTTAACGAGCCAGCACAGAGTCAGTGCCCTAACCAGCGGAGAGTGTAAATCTCTTGGTTATATATATTCAACCAGCCAGCACAGAGTCAGTGCCGTAAACTGATGAAAGTGTAAATGTCCTGGTTAGAAATATTTAACCACCCAACAAAGAGTCAGTGTCCGAAACTGAGGGGAGTGTAAATCTCCTGGTTATATGAATTTAACCTGCCAGCGCAGACTCAGTGCCCTAAACTGAGAAGAGTGTAAATCTCCTGGTTATATGAATTTAACCAGCCAGCACAGACGCAGTGCCCTAAACTGAGGAGAGTGGAAATCTCCTGGTCATATATATTTAACCAGCCAGCACAGAGTCCGTGCCCTAAACTGAGGAGAGTGTAAATCTCCTGGTTACATATATTAGCAGCCAGCACAGAGTCTGTGCCCTAAACTGAGGAGAGTGTAAATCTCCCTGGTTATATAAATTTAACCAGCCAGCACAGACTCAGTGCCCAAAACTGAGGAGAGTGCAAATTTCCTGGTTTTATTTCTTTAACCAGCCAGCACAGACTCAGTTCCATAAACTGAGAAGAGGTTAAATATCCTGGTTGGATATATTTAACCAGACAGCACAGACTCAGTGCCATAAACTGAGGAGTGTGTAAATCTCCTGGTTACATATATTTAACCAGCCAGCACAGAGTCAGTGCTATAAACTGAGGAGAGTGTAAATCTCACTGGTTATATAAATTTAACCAGCCAGCAGAGACTCAGTGCCCTAAACTGAGGAGAGAGGAAATCTCCTGGTTGTATATATTTAACGAGACAGCACAGACTCAGTGCCATAAACTGAGGAGTGTGTAAATCCCCTGGTTAAATATATTTAACCAGCCGGCACAGAGTCAGTGCTCGAAACTGAGGAGAGTGTAAATCTCCTGCTTTTATGTATTTAACCAGCCAGCACAGACTCAGTGCCCTAAACTGAGGAGAGTGTAAATCTCCTGGTTAGCAATATTTAACCACACCGGAAATAGTCAGTGCCCTAAACTGAGGAGAGTGTAAATCTGCTGGTTATATCCATTTAACCACCCAGCAAAGAGTCCGTTCCCTAAACTGAGGAGAGTGCAAATCTCCTGGTCGTATATATTTAACCAGCCAGCACAGACTCAGTGCCCTAAATTGAGGAGAGTGTAAATCTCCTGGTTATATATTTTTAACCAGCCAGCAGAGACTCAGTTCCATGAACTGAGAAGAGGTTAAATATCCTGTTTGTAGAGATTTAGCCAGACAGTACAGACTCAGTGCCATAAACTGAGGAGTGTGTAAATCTCCTGGTGACATAGATTTAACCAGCCAGCACAGAGTCAGTGCTCAAAACTGAGGAGAGTGTAAACCTCACTGGGTATATAAACTTTACCAGCCAGCATAGACTCAGTGCCCTAAACTGAGGAGAGTGTAAATCTCCTGGTAATATACATTTAACAAGCCAGCACAGAGTCAGTGCCATAAACTGTGGAGAGTGTAAATCTCCTGGTTATATATATTAAATCAGCCAGCACAGAGTCAGTTCACTAAACTGAGGTGACTGTAAATCTCCTGGTTATATATATTTATCCAGCTAGCACAGAGTCAGTGCCGTAAACTGATGAGTGTGTAAATCTCCTGGTTAGAAATATTTAACGACCCAGCAAAGAGTCAGTGCCCTAAACTGAGGGGAGTGTAAATCTCCTGGTAACATAAATTTAACCAGCCAGCACAGACTCAGTGCCCTAAACTGAGGAGTGTGTAAATCTCCTGGTTATATGAATTTAACCAGCCAGGACAGACGCAGTGCCCTAAACTGAGGAGAGTGGAAATCTCCTGGTCATATATATTTAACCAGCCAGCACAGAGTCCGTGCCCTCAACTGAGGAGAGTGTAAATCTCCTGGTTATATATATTCAACCAGCCAGCACAGAGTCAGTGCCCTAAACTGAGGAGAGTGTAAATCTCCTGGTTGTATATATTTAACCAGCCAGCACAGACTCAGTGCCCTAAACTGAGGAGAGTGTAAATCTCCTGGTTACATGTATTTAACCAGCCAGCACAGAGTCCGTGCCCTAAACTGAGGAGAGTGTAAATTTCATGGTTAAATAAATTTAACCAGCCAGCACAGACTCAAGTGCCATAAACTGAGGAGAGAGTAAATCTCCTGGTTGTATATATTTAACGTAACAGCACAAAGTCAGTCTCAAAACCGAGGAGTGTTTAAATCTCCTGGTTACATATATTTAACCAGCCAGCACAGAGTCAGTCTCTGAATTGAGGAGTGTGTAAATCTCCTGGTTATATAAATTTAACCAGCCAGCACAGACCCAGGGCCCAAAACTGAGGAGAGTGTAAATCTCCTGCTTATATGTATTTAACCAGCCAGCACAGACTCAGTGCCCTAAACTGAGGAGAGTGTAAATCTCCTGGTTACATATATTAGCAGCCAGCACAGACTCAGTGCCCGAAACTGAGAAGAGTGTAAATCTCCTGGTTGTATATATTTAACGAGACAGCACAGACTCAGTGCCATAAACTGAGGAGAGCGTAAATCTCACTGTTTATGTATATTTAACCAGCCTGCACAGAGTCAGTGCCCTAAACTGAGGAGAGTGTAACTCACCTGGTAATATAATTTTAACCAGCCAGCACAGACTCAGTGCCCTAACCTGCGGAGAGTGTAAATCTCCTGGTTATATATATTCAACCAGCCAGCACAGAGTCAGTGCCCGAAACTGAGGAGAGTGTAAATCTCCTGGTTATGTATATTTAACCAGCCAGCACAGACTCAGTGCCATAAACTGAGGAGTGTGTAAATCTCCTGGTTACCAATATTTAACTACCCAGCAAAGAGTCAGTGCCCTAAACTGAGGAGAGTGTAATTCTCCCTGTTTATATATATTTAACCAGCCCGCACAGAGTCAGTGCCCTAAACTGAGGAGAGTGTACATCTCCTTGCAATATAAATTTAACCAGCCAGCACAGACTCACTGCCCTAACCTGCGGAGAGTCTAAATCTCCTGGTTATATATATTCAACCAGCCAGCACAGAGTCCATTCTCTAAACTGCGGAGAGTGTAAATCTCCTGGTCATATATATTTAACCAGCCAGCACAGACTCAGTGCCCTAAACTGAGGAGAGTGTAAATCTCCTGGTTAGAAATATTTGACCACCCAGCAAAGAGTCAGTGCCCTAAACTGAGGAGTGTGTAAATCTCCTGGTTATATATATTTAACCAGCCAGCACAGAGTCCGTGCCCTAAACTGAGGAGAGTGTAAATCTCCTGGTTACGTATATTTAACCAGCCAGCACAGAGTCAGTGCTCTAAACTGAGGAGTGTGTAAATCTCCTGGTTATATATATTTAACCAGCCAGCACAGACTCAGTGCCATAAACTGAGGAGAGAGTAAATCTCTTGGTTGTATATATTTAACGAGACAGCACAGACTCAGTGCCATAAACTGAGGAGTGTGTAAATCTCCTGGTTAGCAATATTTAACCACCCAGCACAGACTCAGTGCCCTAAACTGAGGAGAGTGTAAATCTCCTGGTTACATGTATTTAACCAGCCAGCACAGAGTCCGTGCCCTTAACTGAGGAGAGTGTAAATTTCATGGTTAAATAAATTTAACCAGCCAGCACAGACTCAATGCCCTAAACTGAGGAGAGAGTAAATCTCCTGGTTGTATATATTTAATGAGACAGCACAGAGTCAGTCTGAAAACTGAGGAGTGTTTAAATCTCCTGGTTACATATATTTAACCAGCCAGCACAGAGTCAGTATCTGAATTGAGGAGTGTGTAAATCTCCTGGTTATATAAATTTAACCAGCCAGCACAGACCCAGGGCCCAAAACTGAGGAGAGTGTAAATCTCCTGCTTATATGTATTTGACCACCCAGCAAAGAGTCAGTGCCCTAAACTGAGGAGAGTGTAAATCTCCTGGTTATATATATTTAACCAGCCAGCACAGACTCAGTGCCATAAACTGAGGAGAGAGTAAATCTCCTGGTTGTATATATTTAACTAGACAGCACAGACTCAGTGCCATAAACTGAGGAGTGTGTAAATCTCCTGGTTACATATATTTAACCAGCCAGCACAGACTCACCGCCCTAAACTGAGGAGAGTGTAAATCTCCTGGTTAGCAATATTTAACCAGCCCGCACAGAGTCAGTGCCGTAAACTGATGAGAGTGTAAATCTCCTGGTTAGAAATATTTAACCACCCAACAAAGAGTCAGTGCCCGAAACTGAGGGGAGTGGAAATCTCCCTGGTTATATAAATTTAACCGGCCAGCACAGACTCAGTGCCCAAAACTGAGGAGAGTGCAAATTTCCTGGTTGAATAAATTTAACCAGCCAGCTCAGACTCAGTGCCCGAAACTGAGGAGAGTGTAAAATTCCTGGTTAAATAAATTTAACCAGCCAGCACAGAGTCAGTCTCTGAATTGAGGAGTGTGTAAATCTCCTGGTTATATAAATTTAACCAGCCAGGACAGACGCAGTGCCCTAAACTGAGGAGAGTGGAAATCTCCTGGTCATATATATTTAACCAGCCAGCTCAGAGTCCGTGCCCTATACTGAGGAGAGTGTAAATCTCCTGGTTACATATATTTAACCAGCCAGCACAGAGTCAGTGCTCTAAACTGAGGAGAGTGTAAATCTCTTGGTTATATATATTTAACCAGCCAGCACAGACTCAGTGCCATAAACTGAGGAGAGAGTAAATCTCCTGGTTGTATATATTTAACGAGACAGCACAGACTCAGTGCCATAAACTGAGGAGTGTGTAAATCTCCTGGTTAGCAATATTTAACCACCCAGCAAAGAGTCAGTGCCCTCAACTGAGGAGAGTGTAAATCTCCCTGTTTATATATATTTAACCAGCCCGCACAGAGTCAGTGCCCTAACCTGCGGAGAGTGTAAATCTCCTGGTTATATATATTCAACCAGCCAGCACAGACTCAGTGCCATAAACTGAGGAGAGTGTAAATCTCCTGGTTATATATATTTAACCAGCCAGCACAGACTCAGTGCCATAAACTGAGGAGAGAGTAAATCTCCTGGTTGTATATATTTAACGAGACAGCACAGATTCAGTGCCATAAACTGAGGAGTGTGTAAATCTCCTGGTTAGCAATATTTAACCAGCCCGCACAGAGTCATTGCCGTAAACTGATGAGAGTGTAAATCTCCTGGTTAGAAATATTTTAGCACCCAACAAAGAGTCAGTGCCCGAAACTGAGGGGAGTGTAAATCTCCCTGGTTATATAAATTTAACCAGCCAGCACAGAGTCAAGTGCCATAAACTGAGGAGAGAGTAAATCTCCTGGTTGTATATATTTAATGAGACAGCACAGAGTCAGTCTGAAAACTGAGGAGTGTTTAAATCTCCTGGTTACATATATTTAACCAGCCAGCACAGAGTCAGTCTCTGAATTGAGGAGTGTGTAAATCTCCTGGTTATATAAATTTAACCAGCCAGCACAAACCCAGGGCCCAAAACTGAGGAGAGTGTAAATCTCCTGCTTATATGTATTTAACCAGCCAGCACAGACTCAGTGCCCTAAACTTTGGAGAGTGGAAATCTCCTGGTCATATATATTTAACCAGCCAGCACAGAGTCCGTGCCCTATACTGAGGAGAGTGTAAATCTCCTGGTTACATATATTTAACCAGCCAGCACAGAGTCAGTGCTCTAAACTGAGGAGAGTGTAAATCTCCTGGTTATATATATTCAACCAGCCAGCACAGAGTCAGTGCCCTAAACTGAGGAGAGTGTAAATCTCCTGGTTATATATATTTAACCACACAGGAAATAGTCAGTGCCCTAAACTGAGGAGAGTGTAAATCTCCTGGTTATACATAATTAACCAGCCAGCAAAGAGTCCGTTCTCTAAACTGCGGACAGTGTAAATCTCCTGGTCATATATATTTAACCAGCCAGCACAGATTTAGTGCCCTAAACTGAGGAGAGTGTAAATCTCCTGGTCATATATATTTATCCAGCCAGCACAGACTCAGTGACCTAACCTGCGGAGATTGTAAATCTCCTGGTTATATATATTCAACCAGCCAGCACAGAGTCAGTGCCCTAAACTGAGGATAGTGTAAATCTCCTGGTTATATATATTTATCCAGCCAGCACAGACTCAGTGCCCTAACCTGCGGAGAGTCTAAATCTCCTGGTTATATGTATTCAACCAGCCAGCACAGAGTCAGTGCCCTAAACTGAGGAGAGTGTAAATCTCCTGGTTATATATATTTGACCACCCAGCAAAGAGTCAGTGCCCTAAACTGAGGAGAGTGCAAATCTCCTGGTTATATATATTTAACCAGACAGCACAGAGTCCGTGCCCTCAACTGAGGAGAGTGTAAATCTCCTGGTTACGTATATTTAACCAGCCAGCACAGAGTCAGTGCTCTAAACTGAGGAGTGTGTAAATCTCCTGGTTATATATATTTAACCAGCCAGCACAGATTCAGTGCCATAAACTGAGGAGAGAGTAAATCTCCTGGTTGTATATATTTAACGAGACAGCCCAGACTCAGTGCCATAAACTGAGGAGTGTGTAAATCTCCTGGTTAGCAATATTTAACCACCCAGCACAGACTCAGTGCCCTAAACTGAGGAGAGTGTAAATCTCCTGGTTGCATGTATTTAACCAGCCAGCACAGAGTCCGTGCCCTAAACTGAGGAGAGTGTAAATTTCATGGTTAAATCAATTTAACCAGCCAGCACAGACTCAAGTGCCATAAACTGAGGAGAGAGGAAATCTCCTGGTTGTATATATTTAATGAGACAGCACAGAGTCAGTCTGAAAACTGAGGAGTGTTTAAATCTCCTGGTTACATATATTTAACCAGCCAGCACAGAGTCAGTCTCTGAATTGAGGAGTGTGTAAATCTCCTGGTTATATAAATTTAACCAGCCAGGACAGACGCAGTGCCCGAAACTGAGGAGAGTGGAAATCTCCTGGTCATATATATTTAACCAGCCAGCTCAGAGTCCGTGCCATAAACTGAGGAGTGTGTAAATCTCCTGGTTAGCAATATTTAACCACCCAGCAAAGAGTCAGTGCCCTCAACTGAGGAGAGTGTAAATCTCCCTGTTTATATATATTTAACCAGCCCGCACAGAGTCAGTGCCCTAACCTGCGGAGAGTGTAAATCTCCTGGTTATATATATTCAACCAGCCAGCACAGACTCAGTGCCATAAACTGAGGAGAGAGTAAATCTCCTGGTTACATATATTTAACCAGCCAGCACAGAGTCAGTGCTCGAAACTGAGGAGTGTGTAAATCTCCTGGTTATATAAATTTAACCAGCCAGCACAGACCCAGAGCCCAAAAGTGTGGAGAGTGTAAATCTCCTGGTTATATAAATTTAACCAGCCAGCACAGACTCAGTGCCCAAAACTGAGGAGAGTGTAAATCTCCTGGTTATATATATTTAACCACACTGGAAATAGTCAGTGCCCTCAACTGAGGAGTGTGTAAATCTCCTGGTTAGCAATATTTAACCACCCAGCAAAGAGTCAGTGCCCTCAACTGAGGAGAGTGTAAATCTCCCTGTTTATATATATTTAACCAGCCCGCACAGAGTCAGTGCCCTAACCTGCGGAGAGTGTAAATCTCCTGGTTATATATATTCAACCAGCCAGCACAGAGTCAGTGCCCTAACCTGCGGAGAGTGTAAATCTCCTGGTTATATATATTCAACCAGCCAGCACAGACTCAGTGCCATAAACTGAGGAGAGTGTAAATCTCCTGGTTATATATATTTAACCAGCCAGCACAGACTCAGTGCCATAAACTGAGGAGAGAGTAAATCTCCTGGTTGTATATATTTAACGAGACAGCACAGATTCAGTGCCATAAACTGAGGAGTGTGTAAATCTCCTGGTTAGCAATATTTAACCAGCCCGCACAGAGTCATTGCCGTAAACTGATGAGAGTGTAAATCTCCTGGTAAGAAATATTTAAGCACCCAACAAAGAGTCAGTGCCCGAAACTGAGGGGAGTGTAAATCTCCCTGGTTATATAAATTTAACCAGCCAGCACAGACTCAAGTGCCATAAACTGAGGAGAGAGTAAATCTCCTTGTTGTATATATTTAATGAGACAGCACACAGTCAGTCTGAAAACTGAGGAGTGTTTAAATCTCCTGGTTACATATACTTAACCAGCCAGCACAGAGTCAGTCTCTGAATTGAGGAGTGTGTAAATCTCCTGGTTATATAAATTTAACCAGCCAGCACAAACCCAGGGCCCAAAACTGAGGAGAGTGTAAATCTCCTGCTTATATGTATTTAACCAGCCAGCACAGACTCAGTGCCCTAAACTTTGGAGAGTGGAAATCTCCTGGTCATATATATTTAACCAGCCAGCACAGAGTCCGTGCCCTATACTGAGGAGAGTGTAAATCTCCTGGTTACATATATTTAACCAGCCAGCACAGAGTCAGTGCTCTAAACTGAGGAGAGTGTAAATCTCCTGGTTATACATATTCAACCAGCCAGCACAGAGTCAGTGCCCTAAACTGAGGAGAGTGTAAATCTCCTGGTAATATAAATTTAACCAGCCAGCACAGACTCAGTGCCCTAACCTGCGGAGAGTCTAAATCTCCTGGTTATATATATTCAACCAGCCAGCACAGAGTCAGTGCCCTAAACTGAGGAGAGTGTAAATCTCCTGGTTATATATATTTAACCACACAGGAAATAGTCAGTGCCCTAAACTGAGGAGAGTGTAAATCTCCTGGTTATACATAATTAACCAGCCAGCAAAGAGTCCGTTCTCTAAGCTGCGGAGAGTGTAAATCTCCTGGTCATATATATTTAACCAGCCAGCACAGATTTAGTGCCCTAAACTGAGGAGAGTGTAAATCTCCTGGTCATATATATTTATCCAGCCAGCACAGACTCAGTGACCTCACCTGCGGAGATTGTAAATCTCCTGGTTATATATATTCAACCAGCCAGCACAGAGTCAGTGCCCTAAACTGAGGATAGTGTAAATCTCCTGGTTATATATATTTATCCAGCCAGCACAGACTCAGTGCCCTAACCTGCGGAGAGTCTAAATCTCCTGGTTATATGTATTCAACCAGCCAGCACAGAGTCAGTGCCCTAAACTGAGGAGAGTGTAAATCTCCTGGTTATATATATTTAACCACACAGGAAATAGTCAGTGCCCTAAACTGAGGAGAGTGTAAATCTCCTGGTTATACATAATTAACCAGCCAGCAAAGAGTCCGTTCTCTAAACTGCGGAGAGTGTAAATCTCCTGGTCATATCTATTTAACCAGCCAGCACAGACTCAGTGCCCTAAACTGAGGAGAGTGTAAATCTCCTGGTTAGAAATATTTGACCACCCAGCAAAGAGTCAGTGCCCTAAACTGAGCAGAGTGTAAATCTCCTGGTTACGTATATTTAACCAGCCAGCACAGAGTCAGTGCTCTAAACTGAGGAGTGTGTAAATCTCCTGGTTATATATATTTAACCAGCCAGCACAGATTCAGTGCCATAAACTGAGGAGAGAGTAAATCTCCTGGTTGTATATATTTAACGAGACAGCCCAGACTCAGTGCCATAAACTGAGGAGTGTGTAAATCTCCTGGTTAGCAATATTTAACCACGCAGCACAGACTCAGTGCCCTAAACTGAGGAGAGTGTAAATCTCCTGGTTACATGTATTTAACCAGCCAGCACAGAGTCCGTGCCCTAAACTGAGGAGAGTGTAAATTTCATGGTTAAATAAATTTAACCAGCCAGCACAGACTCAAGTGCCATAAACTGAGGAGGGAGTAAATCTCCTGGTTGTATATATTTAATGAGACAGCACAGAGTCAGTCTGAAAACTGAGGAGTGTTTAAATCTCCTGGTTACATATATTTAACCAGCCAGCAGAGAGTCAGTCTCTGAATTGAGGAGTGTGTAAATCTCCTGGTTATATAAATTTAACCAGCCAGCACAGAGTCAGTTCCCGAAACTGAGGAGAGTGGAAATCTCCTGGTCATATAGATTTAACCAGCCAGCTCAGAGTCCGTGCCCTATACTGAGGAGAGTGTAAATCTCCTGGTTACATATATTTAACCAGCCAGCACAGAGTCAGTGCTCTAAACTGAGGAGAGTGTAAATCTCCTGGTTATATATATTTAACCAGCCAGCACAGACTCAGTGCCATAAACTGAGGAGAGAGTAAATCTCCTGGTTGTATATATTTAACGAGACAGCACAGACTCAGTGCCATAAACTGAGGAGTGTGTAAATCTCCTGGTTAGCAATATTTAACCACCCAGCAAAGAGTCAGTGCCCTCAACTGAGGAGAGTGTAAATCTCCCTGTTTATATATATTTAACCAGCCCGCACAGAGTCAGTGCCCTAACCTGCGGAGAGTGTAAATCTCCTGGTTATATATATTCAACCAGCCAGCACAGACTCAGTGCCATAAACTGAGGAGAGAGTAAATCTCCTGGTTACATATATTTAACCAGCCAGCACAGAGTCAGTGCTCGAAACTGAGGAGTGTGTAAATCTCCTGGTTATATAAATTTAACCAGCCAGCACAGACCCAGAGCCCAAAAGTGTGGAGAGTGTAAATCTCCTGGTTATATAAATTTAACCAGCCAGCACAGACTCAGTGCCCAAAACTGAGGAGAGTGTAAATCTCCTGGTTATATATATTTAACCACACTGGAAATAGTCAGTGCCCTCAACTGAGGAGTGTGTAAATCTCCTGGTTAGCAATATTTAACCACCCAGCAAAGAGTCAGTGCCCTCAACTGAGGAGAGTGTAAATCTCCCTGTTTATATATATTTAACCAGCCCGCACAGAGTCAGTGCCCTAACCTGCGGAGAGTGTAAATCTCCTGGTTATATATATTCAACCAGCCAGCACAGAGTCAGTGCCCTAAACTGAGGAGAGTGTAAATCTCCTGGTTATATATATTTATCCAGCCAGCACAGACTCAGTGACCTAACCTGCGGAGAGTCTAAATCTCCTGGTTATATATATTCAACCAGCGAGCACAGAGTCAGTGCCCTAAACTGAGGAGAGTGTAAATCTCCTGGTAATATAAATTTAACCAGCCAGCACAGACTCAGTGCCCTAACCTACGGAGAGTCTAAATCTCCTGGTTATATATATTCAACCAGCCAGCACAGAGTCAGTGCCCTAAACTGAGGAGAGTGTAAATCTTCTGGTTATATATATTTAACCACACAGGAAATAATCAGTGCCCTAAACTGAGGAGAGTGTAAATCTCCTGGTTATACATAATTAACCAGCCAGCAAAGAGTCCGTTCTCTAAACTGCGGAGAGTGTAAATCTCCTGGTCATATATATTTAACCAGCCAGCACAGACTCAGTGCCCTAAACTGAGGAGTGTGTAAATCTCCTGGTTACATATATTTAACCGGCCAGCACAGACTCAGTGCCCGAAACTGAGGAGAGTGTAAATCTCCTGGTTAGCAATATTTATCCACCCATCAAAGAGTCAGTGCCCTAAACTGAGAAGAGTGTAAATCTCCCTGATTATATATAATTCACCAGCCCGCACAGAGTCAGTGCCCTAAACTGAGGAGAGTGTAAATCTCCTGGTAATATAAATTTAACCAGCCAGCACAGACTCAGTGCCCTCACATGCGGAGAGTGTAAATCTCCTGGTTGTTTATGTTCAACCAGCCAGCACCGAGTCAGTGCCCTAAACTGAGGAGAGTGTAAATCTCCTGGTAATATAAATTTAACCAGCCAGCACAGACTCAGTGCCATAAACTGAGGAGTGTGTAAATCTCCTGGTCATATGTATTTAACCGGCCAGCACAGATTTAGTGCCCTAAACTGAGGAGAGTGTAAATCTCCTGGTTATATATATTTAACCAGCCAGCACAAACTCAGTGCCATAAACTGAGGAGTGTGTAAATCTCCTGGTTACATATATTTTACCAGCCAGCACAGAGTCAGTGCTCTAAACTGAGGAGTGTGTAAATCTACTGGTTATATAAATTTAACCAGCCAGCACAGACTCAGTGCCATAAACTGAGGTGAGTGTAAATCTCCTGGTTACATATATTTAACCACCCAGCACAGAGTCAGTGCTCTAAACTGAGGAGAGTGTAAATCTCACTGGTTATATAAATTTAACCAGCCAGCACAGACCCAGGGCCCAAAACTGAGGAGAGTGTAAATCTCCTGCTTATATGTATTTAACCAGCCAGCACAGACTCAGTGCCCTAAACTGAGGAGAGTGTAAATCTCCTGGTTATATATATTTTACCAGCCAGCACAGACTCAATGCCATAACCTGAGGAGAGAGTAAATCTCCTGGTTGTATATATTTAACGAGACAGCACAGACTCAGTGCCATAAACTGATGAGTGTGTAAATCTCCTGGTTACATATATTTAACCAGCCAGCACAGACTCAGTGCCCTAAACTGAGGAGAGTGTAAATCTCCTGGTTAGCAATATTTAACCAGCCCGCACAGAGTCAGTGCCGTAAACTGATGAGAGTGTAAATCTCCTGGTTAGAAATATTTAACCACCCAACAAAGAGTCAGTGCTCTAAACTGAGGAGAGTGTAAATCTCACTGGTTATAAAGATTTAAGCAGCCAGCATAGACTCAGTGCCATAAACTGTGGAGAGTGTAAATCTCCTGGTTATATATATTAAATCAGCCAGCACAGAGTCAGTTCACTAAACTGAGGTGACTGTAAATCTCCTGGTTATATATATTTATCCAGCCAGCACAGAGTCAGTGCCGTAAACTGATGAGTGTGTATAAATCTCCTGGTTAGAAATATTTAACCACCCAGCAAAGAGTCAGTGCTCTAAACTGAGGAGAGTGTAAATCTCACTGGTTATATAAATTTAACCAGCCAGCACAGACTCAGTGCCCTAAACTGAGGAGAGTGGAAATCTCCTGGTCATATATATTTAACCAGCCAGCACAGAGACCGTGCCCTAAACTGAGGAGAGTGTAAATCTCCTGGTTACATATATTTAACCAGCCAGCACAGAGTCAGTGCTCTAAACTGAGGAGTGTGTAAATCTCCTGGTTATATAAATTTAACCAGCCAGCACAGACCCAGGGCCCAAAACTGAGGAGAGTGTAAATCTCCTGGTTATATATATTTAACCAGCCAGCACAGACTCAGTGCCCTAAACTGAGGAGAGTGTAAATCTCCTGGTTATACATAATTAACCAGCCAGCAAAGAGTCCGTTCGCTAAACTGCGGAGAGTGTAAATCTCCTGGTCATATATATTTAACCACCCAGCAAAGAGTCAGTGCCCTCAACTGAGGAGAGTGTAAATCTCCCTGTTTATATATATTTAACCAGCCCGCACAGAGTCAGTGCCCGAAACTGAGGAGAGTGTAAATCTCCTGGTAATATAAATTTAACCAGCCAGCACACACTCAGTGCCCTAACCTGTGGAGAGTGTAAATCTCCTGGTTATATATATTCATCCAGCCAGCAGAGACTCAGTGCCCTGAACTGAGGAGAGTGTAAATCAACTGGTTATATATATTTAACCAGCCAGCACAGACTCAGTGCCATAAACTGAGGAGAGAATAAATCTCCTGGTTGTATATATTTAACGAGACAGCACAGACTCAGTGCCCTAAACTGAGGAGTGTGTAAATCTCCTGGTTATATGAATTTAACCAGCCAGGACAGACGCAGTGCCCTAAACTGAGGAGAGTGGAAATCTCCTCGTCATATATATTTAACCAGCCAGCACAGAGTCCGTGCCCTATCCTGAGGAGAGTGTAAATCTCCTGGTTACATATATTTAACCAGCCAGCACAGAGTCAGTGCTCTAAACTGAGGAGAGTGTAAATCTCCTGGTTATATATATTTAACCAGCCAGCACAGACTCAGTGCCATAAACTGAGGAGAGTGTAAGTCTTCCTGGTTATATAAATTTAACCAGCCAGCACAGACTCAGTGCCCAAAACTGAGGAGAGTGCAAATTTCCTGGTTGAATAAATTTAACCAGCCAGCACAGACTCAGTGCCCTAAACTGAGGAGAGTGTAAATCTCCTGGTTTTATTTCTTTAACCAGCCAGCACAGACTCAGTTCCATAAACTGAGAAGTGGTTAAATATCCTGGTTGTATATATTTAACCAGACAGCACAGACTCAGTGCCATAAACTGAGGAGTGTGTAAATCTCCTGGTTACATATATTAAACCAGCCAGCACAGAGTCAGTGCTATAAACTGAGGAGAGTGTAAATCTCACTGGTTATATAAATTTAACCAGCCAGCAGAGACTCAGTGCCCTAAACTGAGGAGAGTGTAAATCTCCTGGTTATATAAATTTAACCAGCCAGCACAGACTCAGTGCCATAAACTGAGGAGAGAGTAAATCTCCTGGTTGTATATATTTAACGAGACAGCACAGACTCAGTGCCATAAACTGAGGAGTGTGTAAATCCCCTGGTTAAATATATTTAACCAGCCGGCACAGAGTCAGTGCTCTAAACTGACGAGAGTGTAAATCTCCTGGTTATATATATTTAACCAGACAGCACAGACTCAGTGCCAAAAACTGAGGAGAGTGTAAACCTCCTGGTTACATGTATTTAACCAGCCAGCACAGAGTCCGTGCCCTAAACTGAGGAGAGTGTAAATTTCATGGTTAAATAAATTTAACCAGCCAGCACAGATTCAAGTGCCATAAACTGAGGAGAGAGTAAATCTCCTGGTTGTATATATTTAATGAGACAGCACAGAGTCAGTCTGAAAACTGAGGAGTGTTTAAATCTCCTGGTTACATATATTTAACCAGCCAGCAGAGAGTCAGTCTCTGAATTGAGGAGTGTGTAAATCTCCTGGTAATATAAATTTAACCAGCCAGCACAGACCCAGGGCCCAAAACTGAGGAGAGTGTAAATCTCCTGCTTATATGTATTTAACCAGCCAGCACAGACTCAGTGCCATAAACTGAGGAGTGTGTAAATCTCCTGGTTACATATATTTAACCAACCAGCACAGACTCAGTGCCCTAAACTGAGGAGAGTGTAAATCTCCTGGTCAGCAATATTTAACCAGCCTGCACAGAGTCAGTGCCGTAAACTGATGAGAGTGTAAATCTCCTGGTTAGAAATATTTAACCACCCAACAAAGAGTCAGTGCCCGAAACTGAGGGGAGTGGAAATCTCCCTGGTTATATAAATTTAACCAGCCAGCACAGACTCAGTGCCCAAAACTGAGGAGAGTGCAAATTTCCTGGTTGAATAAATTTAACCAGCCAGCACAGACTCAGTGCCCGAAACTGAGGAGAGTGTAAAATTCCTGGTTAAATAAATTTAACCAGCCAGCATAGACTCAGTGCCCTAAACTGAGGAGAGTGTAAATCTCCTGGTTATATTTCTTTAACCAGCCAGCACAGACTCAGTGCCATAAACTGAGGAGAGAGTAAATCTCCTGGTTGTATATATTTAACGAGACAGCACAGACTCAGTGCCATAAACTGAGGAGTGTGTAAATCTCCTGGTTCGCAATATTTAACCACCCAGCAAAGAATCAGTGCCCTCAACTGAGGAGAGTGTAAATCTCCCTGTTTATATATATTTAACCAGCCCGCACAGAGTCAGTGCCCTAAACTGAGGAGAGTGTAAATCTCCTGGTAATATAAATTTAACCAGCCAGCACAGACTCCGTGCCCTAACCTGCGGAGAGTGTAAATCTCCTGGTTATATATATTCATCCAGCCAGCACAGAGTCAGTGCCCTAAACTGAGGAGAGTGTAAATCTCCTGGTTACATATATTTAACCAGCCAGCACAGACTCAGTGCCATAAACTGAGGAGTGTGTAAATCTCCTGGTTAGCAATATTTAACCACCCAGCAAAGAGTCAGTGCCCTAAACTGAGGAGAGTGTAATTCTCCCTGTTTATATATATTTAACCAGCCCGCACAGAGTCAGTGCCCTAAACTGAGGAGAGTGTAAATCTCCTGGTTATATATATTTAACCAGCCAGCACAGACTCAGTGCCATAAACTGAGGAGAGAGTAAATCTCCAGGTTGGATATATTTAACGAGACAGCACAGACTCAGTGCCCTAAACTGAGGAGAGTGTAAATCTCCTGGTGACATAAATTTAACCAGCCAGGACAGACGCAGTGCCCTAAACTGAGGAGAGTGGAAATCTCCTGGTCATATATATTTAACCAGCCAGCACAGAGTCCGTGCCCTATACTGAGGAGAGTGTAAATCTCCTGGTTAGCAATATTTAACCAGCCAGCACAGAGTCAGTGCCCTCAACTGTGGAGAGTGTAAATCTCCCTGTTTATATATATTTAACCAGCCCGCACAGAGTCAGTGCCCTAAACTGAGGAGAGTGTAAATCTCCTGGTTATATATATTCAACCAGCCAGCACAGAGTCAGTGCCCTAAACTGAGGAGAGTGTAAATCTCCTGGTTATATATATTCAACCAGCCAGCACAGAGTCAGTGCCCTAAACTGAGCAGAGTGTAAATCTCCTGGTTATATCTATTTAACCACACAGGAAATAGTCAGTGCCCTAAACTGAGGAGAGTGTATATCTCCTGGTTATACATAATTAACCAGCCAGCAAAGAGTCCGTTCTCTAAACTGCGGAGAGTGTAAATCTCCTGGTCATATATATTTAACCAGCCAGGACAGATTTAGTGCCCTAAACTGAGGAGAGTGTAAATCTCCTGGTCATATATATTTAACCAGCCAGCACAGAGTCAGTGCCCTCAACTGAGGAGAGTGCAAATCTCCTGGTTATATATATTTCACCAGCCAGCACAGAGTCCGTGCCCTAAACTGAGGAGAGTGTAAATCTCCTGGTAATATATGTTCAACCAGCCAGCACCGAGTCAGTGCCCTAAACTGAGGAGAGTGTAAATCTCCTGGTAATATAAATTTAACCAGCCAGCACAGACTCAGTGCCATAAACTGAGGAGTGTGTAAATCTCCTGGTAAGCAGTATTTAACCACCCAGCAAAGAGTCAGTGCCCTAAACTGAGGAGAGTGTAAATCTCCTGGTTATACATAATTAACCAGCCAGCAAAGAGTCCGTTCGCTAAACTGCGGAGAGTGTAAATCTCCTAGTCATATATATTTAACCAGCCAGCAAAGAGTCAGTGCCCTAAACTGAGGAGAGTGCAAATCTCCTGGTTATATATATTTAACCAGCCAGCACAGACACAGTGCCCTAAACTGAGGAGAGTGTAAATCTCCTGGTTATATATATTTAACCAGCCAGCACAGACTCAGTACCATAAACTGAGGAGTGTGTAAATCTCCTGGTTGTATATATTTAACCAGCCAGCACAGACTCAGTGCCATAAACTGAGGAGAGTGTAAATCTCCTGGTTACATATATTTAACCAGCCAGCACAGAGTCAGTGCTCTAAACTGAGGAGTGTGTAAATCTCCTGGTTATATAAATTTAACCAGCCAGCACAGACTCAGTGCCATAATCTGAGGAGTGTGTAAATCTCCTGGTTACATATATTTAACCGGCCAGCACAGACTCAGTGCCCGAAACTGAGGAGAGTGTAAATCTCCTGGTTATATATATTTAACCACCCAGCAAAGAGTCAGTGCCCTAAACTGAGAAGAGTGTAAATCTCCCTGATTATATATAATTCACCAGCCCGCACAGAGTCAGTGCCCTAAACTGAGGAGAGTGTAAATCTCCTGGTAATATAAATTTAACCAGCCAGCACAGACTCAGTGCCCTCACATGCGGAGAGTGTAAATCTCCTGGTTGTTTATGTTCAACCAGCCAGCACCGAGTCAGTGACCTAAACTGAGGAGAGTGTAAATCTCCTGGTAATATAAATTTAACCAGCCAGCACAGACTCAGTGCCATAAACTGAGGAGTGTGTAAATCTCCTGGTCATATGTATTTAACCGGCCAGCACAGATTTAGTGCCCTAAACTGAGGAGAGTGTAAATCTCCTGGTTATATATATTTAACCAGCCAGCACAAACTCAGTGCCATAAACTGAGGAGTGTGTAAATCTCCTGGTTACATATATTTTACCAGCCAGCACAGAGTCAGTGCTCTAAACTGAGGAGTGTGTAAATCTACTGGTTATATAAATTTAACCAGCCAGCACAGACTCAGTGCCATAAACTGAGGTGAGTGTAAATCTCCTGGTTACATATATTTAACCACTCAGCACAGAGTCAGTGCTCTAAACTGAGGAGAGTGTAAATCTCACTGGTTATATAAATTTAACCAGCCAGCACAGACCCAGGGCCCAAAACTGAGGAGAGTGTAAATCTCCTGCTTATATGTATTTAACCAGCCAGCACAGACTCAGTGCCCTAAACTGAGGAGAGTGTAAATCTCCTGGTTATATATATTTTACCAGCCAGCACAGACTCAATGCCATAACCTGAGGAGAGAGTAAATCTCCTGGTTGTATATATTTAACGAGACAGCACAGACTCAGTGCCATAAACTGATGAGTGTGTAAATCTCCTGGTTACATATATTTAACCAGCCAGCACAGACTCAGTGCCCTAAACTGAGGAGAGTGTAAATCTCCTGGTTAGCAATATTTAACCAGCCCGCACAGAGTCAGTGCCGTAAACTGATGAGAGTGTAAATCTCCTGGTTAGAAATATTTAACCACCCAACAAAGAGTCAGTGCTCTAAACTGAGGAGAGTGTAAATCTCACTGGTTATAAAGATTTAAGCAGCCAGCATAGACTCAGTGCCATAAACTGTGGAGAGTGTAAATCTCCTGGTTATATATATTAAATCAGCCAGCACAGAGTCAGTTCACTAAACTGAGGTGACTGTAAATCTCCTGGTTATATATATTTATCCAGCCAGCACAGAGTCAGTGCCGTAAACTGATGAGTGTGTATAAATCTCCTGGTTAGAAATATTTAACCACCCAGCAAAGAGTCAGTGCCCGAAACTGAGGGGAGTGTAAATCTCCTGGTAATATAAATTTAACCAGCCAGCACAGACTCAGTGCCCTAAACTGAGGAGAGTGGAAATCTCCTGGTCATATATATTTAACCAGCCAGCACAGAGTCCGTGCCCTAAACTGAGGAGAGTGTAAATCTCCTGGTTACATATATTTAACCAGCCAGCACAGAGTCAGTGCTCTAAACTGAGGAGTGTGTAAATCTCCTGGTTATATAAATTTAACCAGCCAGCACAGACCCAGGACCCAAAACTGAGGAGAGTGTAAATCTGCTGGTTATATATATTTAACCAGCCAGCACAGACTCAGTGCCCTAAACTGAGGAGAGTGTAAATCTCCTGGTTATACATAATTAACCAGCCAGCAAAGAGTCCGTTCGCTAAACTGCGGAGAGTGTAAATCTCCTGGTCATATATATTTAACCAGCCAGCACAGATTTAGTGCCCTAAACTGAGGAGAGTGTAAATCTCCTGGTTATATATATTTAACCAGCCAGCACAGACTCAGTGCCATAAACTGAGGAGTGTGTAAATCTCCAGGTTACATATATTTAACGAGCCAGCACAGAGTCAGTGCTCTAAACTGAGGAGTGTGTAAATCTCCTGATTATATAAATTTAACCAGCCAGCACAGACTCAGTGCCATAAACTGAGGAGAGTGTAAATCTCCTGGTTACATATATTTAAACAGCCAGCACAGAGTCAGTGCCCTAAAGTGAGGAGAGTGTAAATCTCCTGGTAATATAAATTTAACCAGCCAGCACAGACTCAGTGCCCTAACATGCGGAGAGTGTAAATCTCCTGGTTGTTTATGTTCAACCAGCCAGCACCGAGTCAGTGCCCTAAACTGAGGAGAGTGTAAATCTCCTGGTCATATAAATTTAACCAGCCAGCACAGACTCAGTGCCATAAACTGAGGAGTGTGTAAATCTCCTGGTTATATATATTTAACCAGCCAGCACAGACTCAGTGCCATAAACTGAGGAGTGTGTAAATCTCCAGGTTACATATATTTAACCAGCCAGCACAGAGTCAGTGCTCTAAACTGAGGAGTGTGTAAATCGCCTGGTTATATAAATTTAACCAGCCAGCACAGATTTAGTGCCCTAAAATGAGGAGTGTGTAAATCTCCTGGTTATATATATTTAACCAGCCAGCACAGACTCAGTGCCATAAACTGAGGAGTGTGTAAATCTCCAGGTTACATATATTTAACCAGCCAGCACAGAGTCAGTGCTCTAAACTGAGGAGTGTGTAAATCGCCTGGTTATATAAATTTAACCAGCCAGCACAGACTCAGTGCCATAAACTGAGGAGAGTGTAACTCTCCTGGTTACATATCTTTTAACAGCCAGCACAGAGTCAGTGCCCTAAACTGAGGAGAGTGTAAATCTCCTGGTAATATAAATTTAACCAGCCAGCACAGACTCAGTGCCCTAAACTGAGGAGAGTGTAAATCTCCTGGTTAGCAATATTTAACCACACCGGAAATAGTCAGTGCTCTAAACTGAGGAGAGTGTAAATCTCACTGGTTATAAAGATTTAAGCAGCCAGCATAGACTCAGTGCCATAAACTGTGGAGAGTGTAAATCTCCTGGTTATATATATTAAATCAGCCAGCACAGAGTCAGTTCACTAAACTGAGGTGACTGTAAATCTCCTGGTTATATATATTTATCCAGCCAGCACAGAGTCAGTGCCGTAAACTGATGAGTGTGTATAAATCTCCTGGTTAGAAATATTTAACCACCCAGCAAAGAGTCAGTGCCCGAAACTGAGGGGAGTGTAAATCTCCTGGTAATATAAATTTAACCAGCCAGCACAGACTCAGTGCCCGAAACTGAGAAGAGTGTAAATCTCCTGGTTATATGAATTTTACCAGCCAGGGCAGACGCAGTGCCCTAAACTGAGGAGAGTGGAAATCTCCTGGTCATATATATTTAACCAGCCAGCACAGAGTCCGTGCCCTAAACTGAGGAGAGTGTAAATCTCCTGGTTACATATATTTAACCAGCCAGCACAGAGTCAGTGCTCTAAACTGAGGAGTGTGTAAATCTCCTGGTTATATAAATTTAACCAGCCAGCACAGACCCAGGGCCCAAAACTGAGGAGAGTGTAAATCTCCTGGTTATATATATTTAACCAGCCAGCACAGACTCAGTGCCCTAAACTGAGGAGAGTGTAAATCTCCTGGTTATACATAATTAACCAGCCAGCAAAGAGTCCGTTCGCTAAACTGCGGAGAGTGTAAATCTCCTGGTCATATATATTTAACCAGCCAGCACAGATTTAGTGCCCTAAACTGAGGAGAGTGTAAATCTCCTGGTTATATATATTTAACCAGCCAGCACAGACTCAGTGCCATAAACTGAGGAGTGTGTAAATCTCCAGGTTACATATATTTAACCAGCCAGCACAGAGTCAGTGCTCTAAACTGAGGAGTGTGTAAATCTCCTGATTATATAAATTTAACCAGCCAGCACAGACTCAGTGCCATAAACTGAGGAGAGTGTAAATCTCCTGGTTACATATATTTAAACAGCCAGCACAGAGTCAGTGCCCTAAAGTGAGGAGAGTGTAAATCTCCTGGTAATATAAATTTAACCAGCCAGCACAGACTCAGTGCCCTAACATGCGGAGAGTGTAAATCTCCTGGTTGTTTATGTTCAACCAGCCAGCACCGAGTCAGTGCCCTAAACTGAGGAGAGTGTAAATCTCCTGGTAATATAAATTTAACCAGCCAGCACAGACTCAGTGCCATAAACTGAGGAGTGTGTAAATCTCCTGGTCATATATATTTAACCGGCCAGCACAGATTTAGTGCCCTAAACTGAGGAGAGTGTAAATCTCCTGGTTATATAAATTTAACCAGCCAGCACAGACTCAGTGCCATAAACTGAGGAGTGTGTAAATCTCCTGGTTACATATATTTAACCAGCCAGCACAGAGTCAGTGCTCTAAACTGAGGAGTGTGTAAATCTCCTGGTTATATAAATTTAACCAGCCAGCACAGACTCAGTGCCATAAACTGAGGTGAGTGTAAATCTCCTGGTTACATATATTTAACCACCCAGCAAAGAGTCAGTGCCCTAAACTGAGGAGAGTGTAAATCTCCTGGTTATATATATTTAACCAGCCAGCACAGACTCAGTGCCATAAACTGAGGAGTGTGTAAATCTCCTGGTTACATATATTTAACCAGCCAGCACAGAGTCAGTGCTCTAAACTGAGGAGAGTGTAAATCTCACTGGTTATATAAATTTAACCAGCCAGCACAGACCCAGGGCCCAAAACTGAGGAGAGTGTAAATCTCCTGCGTATATATATTTAACCAGCCAGCACAGACTCAGTGCCCTAAACTGAGGAGAGTGTAAATCTCCTGGTTAGCAATATTTAACCACACCGGAAATAGTCAGTGCTCTAAACTGAGGAGAGTGTAAATCTCACTGGTTATAAAGATTTAAGCAGCCAGCATAGACTCAGTGCCATAAACTGTGGAGAGTGTAAATCTCCTGGTTATATATATTAAATCAGCCAGCACAGAGTCAGTTCACTAAACTGAGGTGACTGTAAATCTCCTGGTTATATATATTTATCCAGCCAGCACAGAGTCAGTGCCGTAAACTGATGAGTGTGTATAAATCTCCTGGTTAGAAATATTTAACCACCCAGCAAAGAGTCAGTGCCCGAAACTGAGGGGAGTGTAAATCTCCTGGTAATATAAATTTAACCAGCCAGCACAGACTCAGTGCCCGAAACTGAGAAGAGTGTAAATCTCCTGGTTATATGAATTTTACCAGCCAGGGCAGACGCAGTGCCCTAAACTGAGGAGAGTGGAAATCTCCTGGTCATATATATTTAACCAGCCAGCACAGAGTCCGTGCCCTAAACTGAGGAGAGTGTAAATCTCCTGGTTACATATATTTAACCAGCCAGCACAGAGTCAGTGCTCTAAACTGAGGAGTGTGTAAATCTCCTGGTTATATAAATTTAACCAGCCAGCACAGACCCAGGGCCCAAAACTGAGGAGAGTGTAAATCTCCTGGTTATATATATTTAACCAGCCAGCACAGACTCAGTGCCCTAAACTGAGGAGAGTGTAAATCTCCTGGTTATACATAATTAACCAGCCAGCAAAGAGTCCGTTCGCTAAACTGCGGAGAGTGTAAATCTCCTGGTCATATATATTTAACCAGCCAGCACAGATTTAGTGCCCTAAAATGAGGAGTGTGTAAATCTCCTGGTTATATATATTTAACCAGCCAGCACAGACTCAGTGCCATAAACTGAGGAGTGTGTAAATCTCCAGGTTACATATATTTAACCAGCCAGCACAGAGTCAGTGCTCTAAACTGAGGAGTGTGTAAATCGCCTGGTTATATAAATTTAACCAGCCAGCACAGACTCAGTGCCATAAACTGAGGAGAGTGTAACTCTCCTGGTTACATATATTTAAACAGCCAGCACAGAGTCAGTGCCCTAAACTGAGGAGAGTGTAAATCTCCTGGTAATATAAATTTAACCAGCCAGCACAGACTCAGTGCCCTAAACTGAGGAGAGTGTAAATCTCCTGGTTAGCAATATTTAACCACACCGGAAATAGTCAGTGCTCTAAACTGAGGAGAGTGTAAATCTCACTGGTTATAAAGATTTAAGCAGCCAGCATAGACTCAGTGCCATAAACTGTGGAGAGTGTAAATCTCCTGGTTATATATATTAAATCAGCCAGCACAGAGTCAGTTCACTAAACTGAGGTGACTGTAAATCTCCTGGTTATATATATTTATCCAGCCAGCACAGAGTCAGTGCCGTAAACTGATGAGTGTGTATAAATCTCCTGGTTAGAAATATTTAACCACCCAGCAAAGAGTCAGTGCCCGAAACTGAGGGGAGTGTAAATCTCCTGGTAATATAAATTTAACCAGCCAGCACAGACTCAGTGCCCGAAACTGAGAAGAGTGTAAATCTCCTGGTTATATGAATTTTACCAGCCAGGGCAGACGCAGTGCCCTAAACTGAGGAGAGTGGAAATCTCCTGGTCATATATATTTAACCAGCCAGCACAGAGTCCGTGCCCTAAAGTGAGGAGAGTGTAAATCTCCTGGTTACATATATTTAACCAGCCAGCACAGAGTCAGTGCTCTAAACTGAGGAGTGTGTAAATCTCCTGGTTATATAAATTTAACCAGCCAGCACAGACCCAGGGCCCAAAACTGAGGAGAGTGTAAATCTCCTGGTTATATATATTTAACCAGCCAGCACAGACTCAGCGCCCTAAACTGAGGAGAGTGTAAATCTCCTGGTTATACATAATTAACCAGCCAGCAAAGAGTCCGTTCGCTAAACTGCGGAGAGTGTAAATCTCCTGGTCATATATATTTAACCAGCCAGCACAGATTTAGTGCCCTAAAATGAGGAGTGTGTAAATCTCCTGGTTATATATATTTAACCAGCCAGCACAGACTCAGTGCCATAAACTGAGGAGTGTGTAAATCTCCAGGTTACATATATTTAACCAGCCAGCACAGAGTCAGTGCTCTAAACTGAGGAGTGTGTAAATCGCCTGGTTATATAAATTTAACCAGCCAGCACAGACTCAGTGCCATAAACTGAGGAGAGTGTAACTCTCCTGGTTACATATATTTAAACAGCCAGCACAGAGTCAGTGCCCTAAACTGAGGAGAGTGTAAATCTCCTGGTAATATAAATTTAACCAGCCAGCACAGACTCAGTGCCCTAACATGCGGAGAGTGTAAATCTCCTGGTTGTTTATGTTCAACCAGCCAGCACAGATTTAGTGCCCTAAACTGAGGAGAGTGTAAATCTCCTGGTTATATATATTTAACCAGCCAGCACAGACTCAGTGCCATAAACTGAGGAGTGTGTAAATCTCCTGGTTACATATATTTAACCAGCCAGCACAGAGTCAGTGCTCTAAACTGAGGAGTGTGTAAATCTACTGGTTATATAAATTTAACCAGCCAGCACAGACTCAGTGCCATAAACTGAGGAGAGTGTAAATCTCCTGGTTACATATATTTAACCACCCAGCAAAGAGTCAGTGCCCTAAACTGAGGAGAGTGTAAATCTCCTGGTTATATATATTTAACCAGCCAGCACCGACTCAGTGCCATAAACTGAGGAGTGTGTAAATCTCCTGGTTACATATATTTAACCAGCCAGCACAGAGTCAGTGCTCTAAACTGAGGAGAGTGTAAATCTCACTGGTTATATAAATTTAACCAGCCAGCACAGACCCAGGGCCCAAAACTGAGGAGAGTGTAAATCTCCTGCGTATATATATTTAACCAGCCAGCACAGACTCAGTGCCCTAAACTGAGGAGAGTGTAAATCTCCTGGTTAGCAATATTTAACCACACCGGAAATAGTCAGTGCTCTAAACTGAGGAGAGTGTAAATCTCACTGGTTATAAAGAGTTAAGCAGCCAGCATAGACTCAGTGCCATAAACTGTGGAGAGTGTAAATCTCCTGGTTATATATATTAAATCAGCCAGCACAGAGTCAGTTCACTAAACTGAGGTGACTGTAAATCTCCTGGTTATATATATTTATCCAGCCAGCACAGAGTCAGTGCCGTAAACTGATGAGTGTGTATAAATCTCCTGGTTAGAAATATTTAACCACCCAGCAAAGAGTCAGTGCCCGAAACTGAGGGGAGTGTAAATCTCCTGGTAATATAAATTTAACCAGCCAGCACAGACTCAGTGCCCGAAACTGAGAAGAGTGTAAATCTCCTGGTTATATGAATTTTACCAGCCAGGGCAGACGCAGTGCCCTAAACTGAGGAGAGTGGAAATCTCCTGGTCATATATATTTAACCAGCCAGCACAGAGTCCGTGCCCTAAACTGAGGAGAGTGTAAATCTCCTGGTTACATATATTTAACCAGCCAGCACAGAGTCAGTGCTCTAAACTGAGGAGTGTGTAAATCTCCTGGTTATATATATTTAACCACCCAGCAAAGAGTCAGTGCCCTAAACTGAGAAGAGTGTAAATCTCCCTGATTATATATAATTCACCAGCCCGCACAGAGTCAGTGCCCTAAACTGAGGAGAGTGTAAATCTCCTGGTAATATAAATTTAACCAGCCAGCACAGACTCAGTGCCCTCACATGCGGAGAGTGTAAATCTCCTGGTTGTTTATGTTCAACCAGCCAGCACCGAGTCAGTGACCTAAACTGAGGAGAGTGTAAATCTCCTGGTAATATAAATTTAACCAGCCAGCACAGACTCAGTGCCATAAACTGAGGAGTGTGTAAATCTCCTGGTCATATGTATTTAACCGGCCAGCACAGATTTAGTGCCCTAAACTGAGGAGAGTGTAAATCTCCTGGTTATATATATTTAACCAGCCAGCACAAACTCAGTGCCATAAACTGAGGAGTGTGTAAATCTCCTGGTTACATATATTTTACCAGCCAGCACAGAGTCAGTGCTCTAAACTGAGGAGTGTGTAAATCTACTGGTTATATAAATTTAACCAGCCAGCACAGACTCAGTGCCATAAACTGAGGTGAGTGTAAATCTCCTGGTTACATATATTTAACCACCCAGCACAGAGTCAGTGCTCTAAACTGAGGAGAGTGTAAATCTCACTGGTTATATAAATTTAACCAGCCAGCACAGACCCAGGGCCCAAAACTGAGGAGAGTGTAAATCTCCTGCTTATATGTATTTAACCAGCCAGCACAGACTCAGTGCCCTAAACTGAGGAGAGTGTAAATCTCCTGGTTATATATATTTTACCAGCCAGCACAGACTCAATGCCATAACCTGAGGAGAGAGTAAATCTCCTGGTTGTATATATTTAACGAGACAGCACAGACTCAGTGCCATAAACTGATGAGTGTGTAAATCTCCTGGTTACATATATTTAACCAGCCAGCACAGACTCAGTGCCCTAAACTGAGGAGAGTGTAAATCTCCTGGTTAGCAATATTTAACCAGCCCGCACAGAGTCAGTGCCGTAAACTGATGAGAGTGTAAATCTCCTGGTTAGAAATATTTAACCACCCAACAAAGAGTCAGTGCTCTAAACTGAGGAGAGTGTAAATCTCACTGGTTATAAAGATTTAAGCAGCCAGCATAGACTCAGTGCCATAAACTGTGGAGAGTGTAAATCTCCTGGTTATATATATTAAATCAGCCAGCACAGAGTCAGTTCACTAAACTGAGGTGACTGTAAATCTCCTGGTTATATATATTTATCCAGCCAGCACAGAGTCAGTGCCGTAAACTGATGAGTGTGTATAAATCTCCTGGTTAGAAATATTTAACCACCCAGCAAAGAGTCAGTGCCCGAAACTGAGGGGAGTGTAAATCTCCTGGTAATATAAATTTAACCAGCCAGCACAGACTCAGTGCCCTAAACTGAGGAGAGTGGAAATCTCCTGGTCATATATATTTAACCAGCCAGCACAGAGTCCGTGCCCTAAACTGAGGAGAGTGTAAATCTCCTGGTTACATATATTTAACCAGCCAGCACAGAGTCAGTGCTCTAAACTGAGGAGTGTGTAAATCTCCTGGTTATATAAATTTAACCAGCCAGCACAGACCCAGGGCCCAAAACTGAGGAGAGTGTAAATCTGCTGGTTATATATATTTAACCAGCCAGCACAGACTCAGTGCCCTAAACTGAGGAGAGTGTAAATCTCCTGGTTATACATAATTAACCAGCCAGCAAAGAGTCCGTTCGCTAAACTGCGGAGAGTGTAAATCTCCTGGTCATATATATTTAACCAGCCAGCACAGATTTAGTGCCCTAAACTGAGGAGAGTGTAAATCTCCTGGTTATATATATTTAACCAGCCAGCACAGACTCAGTGCCATAAACTGAGGAGTGTGTAAATCTCCAGGTTACATATATTTAACGAGCCAGCACAGAGTCAGTGCTCTAAACTGAGGAGTGTGTAAATCTCCTGATTATATAAATTTAACCAGCCAGCACAGACTCAGTGCCATAAACTGAGGAGAGTGTAAATCTCCTGGTTACATATATTTAAACAGCCAGCACAGAGTCAGTGCCCTAAAGTGAGGAGAGTGTAAATCTCCTGGTAATATAAATTTAACCAGCCAGCACAGACTCAGTGCCCTAACATGCGGAGAGTGTAAATCTCCTGGTTGTTTATGTTCAACCAGCCAGCACCGAGTCAGTGCCCTAAACTGAGGAGAGTGTAAATCTCCTGGTCATATAAATTTAACCAGCCAGCACAGACTCAGTGCCATAAACTGAGGAGTGTGTAAATCTCCTGGTTATATATATTTAACCAGCCAGCACAGACTCAGTGCCATAAACTGAGGAGTGTGTAAATCTCCAGGTCACATATATTTAACCAGCCAGCACAGAGTCAGTGCTCTAAACTGAGGAGTGTGTAAATCGCCTGGTTATATAAATTTAACCAGCCAGCACAGATTTAGTGCCCTAAAATGAGGAGTGTGTAAATCTCCTGGTTATATATATTTAACCAGCCAGCACAGACTCAGTGCCATAAACTGAGGAGTGTGTAAATCTCCAGGTTACATATATTTAACCAGCCAGCACAGAGTCAGTGCTCTAAACTGAGGAGTGTGTAAATCGCCTGGTTATATAAATTTAACCAGCCAGCACAGACTCAGTGCCATAAACTGAGGAGAGTGTAACTCTCCTGGTTACATATCTTTTAACAGCCAGCACAGAGTCAGTGCCCTAAACTGAGGAGAGTGTAAATCTCCTGGTAATATAAATTTAACCAGCCAGCACAGACTCAGTGCCCTAAACTGAGGAGAGTGTAAATCTCCTGGTTAGCAATATTTAACCACACCGGAAATAGTCAGTGCTCTAAACTGAGGAGAGTGTAAATCTCACTGGTTATAAAGATTTAAGCAGCCAGCATAGACTCAGTGCCATAAACTGTGGAGAGTGTAAATCTCCTGGTTATATATATTAAATCAGCCAGCACAGAGTCAGTTCACTAAACTGAGGTGACTGTAAATCTCCTGGTTATATATATTTATCCAGCCAGCACAGAGTCAGTGCCGTAAACTGATGAGTGTGTATAAATCTCCTGGTTAGAAATATTTAACCACCCAGCAAAGAGTCAGTGCCCGAAACTGAGGGGAGTGTAAATCTCCTGGTAATATAAATTTAACCAGCCAGCACAGACTCAGTGCCCGAAACTGAGAAGAGTGTAAATCTCCTGGTTATATGAATTTTACCAGCCAGGGCAGACGCAGTGCCCTAAACTGAGGAGAGTGGAAATCTCCTGGTCATATATATTTAACCAGCCAGCACAGAGTCCGTGCCCTAAACTGAGGAGAGTGTAAATCTCCTGGTTACATATATTTAACCAGCCAGCACAGAGTCAGTGCTCTAAACTGAGGAGTGTGTAAATCTCCTGGTTATATAAATTTAACCAGCCAGCACAGACCCAGGGCCCAAAACTGAGGAGAGTGTAAATCTGCTGGTTATATATATTTAACCAGCCAGCACAGACTCAGTGCCCTAAACTGAGGAGAGTGTAAATCTCCTGGTTATACATAATTAACCAGCCAGCAAAGAGTCCGTTCGCTAAACTGCGGAGAGTGTAAATCTCCTGGTCATATATATTTAACCAGCCAGCACAGATTTAGTGCCCTAAACTGAGGAGAGTGTAAATCTCCTGGTTATATATATTTAACCAGCCAGCACAGACTCAGTGCCATAAACTGAGGAGTGTGTAAATCTCCAGGTTACATATATTTAACCAGCCAGCACAGAGTCAGTGCTCTAAACTGAGGAGTGTGTAAATCTCCTGATTATATAAATTTAACCAGCCAGCACAGACTCAGTGCCATAAACTGAGGAGAGTGTAAATCTCCTGGTTACATATATTTAAACAGCCAGCACAGAGTCAGTGCCCTAAAGTGAGGAGAGTGTAAATCTCCTGGTAATATAAATTTAACCAGCCAGCACAGACTCAGTGCCCTAACATGCGGAGAGTGTAAATCTCCTGGTTGTTTATGTTCAACCAGCCAGCACCGAGTCAGTGCCCTAAACTGAGGAGAGTGTAAATCTCCTGGTAATATAAATTTAACCAGCCAGCACAGACTCAGTGCCATAAACTGAGGAGTGTGTAAATCTCCTGGTCATATATATTTAACCGGCCAGCACAGATTTAGTGCCCTAAACTGAGGAGAGTGTAAATCTCCTGGTTATATAAATTTAACCAGCCAGCACAGACTCAGTGCCATAAACTGAGGAGTGTGTAAATCTCCTGGTTACATATATTTAACCAGCCAGCACAGAGTCAGTGCTCTAAACTGAGGAGTGTGTAAATCTCCTGGTTATATAAATTTAACCAGCCAGCACAGACTCAGTGCCATAAACTGAGGTGAGTGTAAATCTCCTGGTTACATATATTTAACCACCCAGCAAAGAGTCAGTGCCCTAAACTGAGGAGAGTGTAAATCTCCTGGTTATATATATTTAACCAGCCAGCACAGACTCAGTGCCATAAACTGAGGAGTGTGTAAATCTCCTGGTTACATATATTTAACCAGCCAGCACAGAGTCAGTGCTCTAAACTGAGGAGAGTGTAAATCTCACTGGTTATATAAATTTAACCAGCCAGCACAGACCCAGGGCCCAAAACTGAGGAGAGTGTAAATCTCCTGCGTATATATATTTAACCAGCCAGCACAGACTCAGTGCCCTAAACTGAGGAGAGTGTAAATCTCCTGGTTAGCAATATTTAACCACACCGGAAATAGTCAGTGCTCTAAACTGAGGAGAGTGTAAATCTCACTGGTTATAAAGATTTAAGCAGCCAGCATAGACTCAGTGCCATAAACTGTGGAGAGTGTAAATCTCCTGGTTATATATATTAAATCAGCCAGCACAGAGTCAGTTCACTAAACTGAGGTGACTGTAAATCTCCTGGTTATATATATTTATCCAGCCAGCACAGAGTCAGTGCCGTAAACTGATGAGTGTGTATAAATCTCCTGGTTAGAAATATTTAACCACCCAGCAAAGAGTCAGTGCCCGAAACTGAGGGGAGTGTAAATCTCCTGGTAATATAAATTTAACCAGCCAGCACAGACTCAGTGCCCGAAACTGAGAAGAGTGTAAATCTCCTGGTTATATGAATTTTACCAGCCAGGGCAGACGCAGTGCCCTAAACTGAGGAGAGTGGAAATCTCCTGGTCATATATATTTAACCAGCCAGCACAGAGTCCGTGCCCTAAACTGAGGAGAGTGTAAATCTCCTGGTTACATATATTTAACCAGCCAGCACAGAGTCAGTGCTCTAAACTGAGGAGTGTGTAAATCTCCTGGTTATATAAATTTAACCAGCCAGCACAGACCCAGGGCCCAAAACTGAGGAGAGTGTAAATCTCCTGGTTATATATATTTAACCAGCCAGCACAGACTCAGTGCCCTAAACTGAGGAGAGTGTAAATCTCCTGGTTATACATAATTAACCAGCCAGCAAAGAGTCCGTTCGCTAAACTGCGGAGAGTGTAAATCTCCTGGTCATATATATTTAACCAGCCAGCACAGATTTAGTGCCCTAAAATGAGGAGTGTGTAAATCTCCTGGTTATATATATTTAACCAGCCAGCACAGACTCAGTGCCATAAACTGAGGAGTGTGTAAATCTCCAGGTTACATATATTTAACCAGCCAGCACAGAGTCAGTGCTCTAAACTGAGGAGTGTGTAAATCGCCTGGTTATATAAATTTAACCAGCCAGCACAGACTCAGTGCCATAAACTGAGGAGAGTGTAACTCTCCTGGTTACATATATTTAAACAGCCAGCACAGAGTCAGTGCCCTAAACTGAGGAGAGTGTAAATCTCCTGGTAATATAAATTTAACCAGCCAGCACAGACTCAGTGCCCTAAACTGAGGAGAGTGTAAATCTCCTGGTTAGCAATATTTAACCACACCGGAAATAGTCAGTGCTCTAAACTGAGGAGAGTGTAAATCTCACTGGTTATAAAGATTTAAGCAGCCAGCATAGACTCAGTGCCATAAACTGTGGAGAGTGTAAATCTCCTGGTTATATATATTAAATCAGCCAGCACAGAGTCAGTTCACTAAACTGAGGTGACTGTAAATCTCCTGGTTATATATATTTATCCAGCCAGCACAGAGTCAGTGCCGTAAACTGATGAGTGTGTATAAATCTCCTGGTTAGAAATATTTAACCACCCAGCAAAGAGTCAGTGCCCGAAACTGAGGGGAGTGTAAATCTCCTGGTAATATAAATTTAACCAGCCAGCACAGACTCAGTGCCCGAAACTGAGAAGAGTGTAAATCTCCTGGTTATATGAATTTTACCAGCCAGGGCAGACGCAGTGCCCTAAACTGAGGAGAGTGGAAATCTCCTGGTCATATATATTTAACCAGCCAGCACAGAGTCCGTGCCCTAAAGTGAGGAGAGTGTAAATCTCCTGGTTACATATATTTAACCAGCCAGCACAGAGTCAGTGCTCTAAACTGAGGAGTGTGTAAATCTCCTGGTTATATAAATTTAACCAGCCAGCACAGACCCAGGGCCCAAAACTGAGGAGAGTGTAAATCTCCTGGTTATATATATTTAACCAGCCAGCACAGACTCAGTGCCCTAAACTGAGGAGAGTGTAAATCTCCTGGTTATACATAATTAACCAGCCAGCAAAGAGTCCGTTCGCTAAACTGCGGAGAGTGTAAATCTCCTGGTCATATATATTTAACCAGCCAGCACAGATTTAGTGCCCTAAAATGAGGAGTGTGTAAATCTCCTGGTTATATATATTTAACCAGCCAGCACAGACTCAGTGCCATAAACTGAGGAGTGTGTAAATCTCCAGGTTACATATATTTAACCAGCCAGCACAGAGTCAGTGCTCTAAACTGAGGAGTGTGTAAATCGCCTGGTTATATAAATTTAACCAGCCAGCACAGACTCAGTGCCATAAACTGAGGAGAGTGTAACTCTCCTGGTTACATATATTTAAACAGCCAGCACAGAGTCAGTGCCCTAAACTGAGGAGAGTGTAAATCTCCTGGTAATATAAATTTAACCAGCCAGCACAGACTCAGTGCCCTAACATGCGGAGAGTGTAAATCTCCTGGTTGTTTATGTTCAACCAGCCAGCACAGATTTAGTGCCCTAAACTGAGGAGAGTGTAAATCTCCTGGTTATATATATTTAACCAGCCAGCACAGACTCAGTGCCATAAACTGAGGAGTGTGTAAATCTCCTGGTTACATATATTTAACCAGCCAGCACAGAGTCAGTGCTCTAAACTGAGGAGTGTGTAAATCTACTGGTTATATAAATTTAACCAGCCAGCACAGACTCAGTGCCATAAACTGAGGAGAGTGTAAATCTCCTGGTTACATATATTTAACCACCCAGCAAAGAGTCAGTGCCCTAAACTGAGGAGAGTGTAAATCTCCTGGTTATATATATTTAACCAGCCAGCACCGACTCAGTGCCATAAACTGAGGAGTGTGTAAATCTCCTGGTTACATATATTTAACCAGCCAGCACAGAGTCAGTGCTCTAAACTGAGGAGAGTGTAAATCTCACTGGTTATATAAATTTAACCAGCCAGCACAGACCCAGGGCCCAAAACTGAGGAGAGTGTAAATCTCCTGCGTATATATATTTAACCAGCCAGCACAGACTCAGTGCCCTAAACTGAGGAGAGTGTAAATCTCCTGGTTAGCAATATTTAACCACACCGGAAATAGTCAGTGCTCTAAACTGAGGAGAGTGTAAATCTCACTGGTTATAAAGAGTTAAGCAGCCAGCATAGACTCAGTGCCATAAACTGTGGAGAGTGTAAATCTCCTGGTTATATATATTAAATCAGCCAGCACAGAGTCAGTTCACTAAACTGAGGTGACTGTAAATCTCCTGGTTATATATATTTATCCAGCCAGCACAGAGTCAGTGCCGTAAACTGATGAGTGTGTATAAATCTCCTGGTTAGAAATATTTAACCACCCAGCAAAGAGTCAGTGCCCGAAACTGAGGGGAGTGTAAATCTCCTGGTAATATAAATTTAACCAGCCAGCACAGACTCAGTGCCCGAAACTGAGAAGAGTGTAAATCTCCTGGTTATATGAATTTTACCAGCCAGGGCAGACGCAGTGCCCTAAACTGAGGAGAGTGGAAATCTCCTGGTCATATATATTTAACCAGCCAGCACAGAGTCCGTGCCCTAAACTGAGGAGAGTGTAAATCTCCTGGTTACATATATTTAACCAGCCAGCACAGAGTCAGTGCTCTAAACTGAGGAGTGTGTAAATCTCCTGGTTATATAAATTTAACCAGCCAGCACAGACCCAGGGCCCAAAACTGAGGAGAGTGTAAATCTCCTGGTTATATATATTTAACCAGCCAGCACAGACTCAGTGCCCTAAACTGAGGAGAGTGTAAATCTCCTGGTTATACATAATTAACCAGCCAGCAAAGAGTCCGTTCGCTAAACTGCGGAGAGTGTAAATCTCCTGGTCATATATATTTAACCAGCCAGCACAGATTTAGTGCCCTAAAATGAGGAGTGTGTAAATCTCCTGGTTATATATATTTAACCAGCCAGCACAGACTCAGTGCCATAAACTGAGGAGTGTGTAAATCTCCAGGTTACATATATTTAACCAGCCAGCACAGAGTCAGTGCTCTAAACTGAGGAGTGTGTAAATCGCCTGGTTATATAAATTTAACCAGCCAGCACAGACTCAGTGCCATAAACTGAGGAGAGTGTAACTCTCCTGGTTACATATATTTAAACAGCCAGCACAGAGTCAGTGCCCTAAACTGAGGAGAGTGTAAATCTCCTGGTAATATAAATTTAACCAGCCAGCACAGACTCAGTGCCCTAAACTGAGGAGAGTGTAAATCTCCTGGTTAGCAATATTTAACCACACCGGAAATAGTCAGTGCTCTAAACTGAGGAGAGTGTAAATCTCACTGGTTATAAAGATTTAAGCAGCCAGCATAGACTCAGTGCCATAAACTGTGGAGAGTGTAAATCTCCTGGTTATATATATTAAATCAGCCAGCACAGAGTCAGTTCACTAAACTGAGGTGACTGTAAATCTCCTGGTTATATATATTTATCCAGCCAGCACAGAGTCAGTGCCGTAAACTGATGAGTGTGTATAAATCTCCTGGTTAGAAATATTTAACCACCCAGCAAAGAGTCAGTGCCCGAAACTGAGGGGAGTGTAAATCTCCTGGTAATATAAATTTAACCAGCCAGCACAGACTCAGTGCCCGAAACTGAGAAGAGTGTAAATCTCCTGGTTATATGAATTTTACCAGCCAGGGCAGACGCAGTGCCCTAAACTGAGGAGAGTGGAAATCTCCTGGTCATATATATTTAACCAGCCAGCACAGAGTCCGTGCCCTAAAGTGAGGAGAGTGTAAATCTCCTGGTTACATATATTTAACCAGCCAGCACAGAGTCAGTGCTCTAAACTGAGGAGTGTGTAAATCTCCTGGTTATATAAATTTAACCAGCCAGCACAGACCCAGGGCCCAAAACTGAGGAGAGTGTAAATCTCCTGGTTATATATATTTAACCAGCCAGCACAGACTCAGTGCCCTAAACTGAGGAGAGTGTAAATCTCCTGGTTATACATAATTAACCAGCCAGCAAAGAGTCCGTTCGCTAAACTGCGGAGAGTGTAAATCTCCTGGTCATATATATTTAACCAGCCAGCACAGATTTAGTGCCCTAAAATGAGGAGTGTGTAAATCTCCTGGTTATATATATTTAACCAGCCAGCACAGACTCAGTGCCATAAACTGAGGAGTGTGTAAATCTCCAGGTTACATATATTTAACCAGCCAGCACAGAGTCAGTGCTCTAAACTGAGGAGTGTGTAAATCGCCTGGTTATATAAATTTAACCAGCCAGCACAGACTCAGTGCCATAAACTGAGGAGAGTGTAACTCTCCTGGTTACATATATTTAAACAGCCAGCACAGAGTCAGTGCCCTAAACTGAGGAGAGTGTAAATCTCCTGGTAATATAAATTTAACCAGCCAGCACAGACTCAGTGCCCTAACATGCGGAGAGTGTAAATCTCCTGGTTGTTTATGTTCAACCAGCCAGCACAGATTTAGTGCCCTAAACTGAGGAGAGTGTAAATCTCCTGGTTATATATATTTAACCAGCCAGCACAGACTCAGTGCCATAAACTGAGGAGTGTGTAAATCTCCTGGTTACATATATTTAACCAGCCAGCACAGAGTCAGTGCTCTAAACTGAGGAGTGTGTAAATCTACTGGTTATATAAATTTAACCAGCCAGCACAGACTCAGTGCCATAAACTGAGGAGAGTGTAAATCTCCTGGTTACATATATTTAACCACCCAGCAAAGAGTCAGTGCCCTAAACTGAGGAGAGTGTAAATCTCCTGGTTATATATATTTAACCAGCCAGCACCGACTCAGTGCCATAAACTGAGGAGTGTGTAAATCTCCTGGTTACATATATTTAACCAGCCAGCACAGAGTCAGTGCTCTAAACTGAGGAGAGTGTAAATCTCACTGGTTATATAAATTTAACCAGCCAGCACAGACCCAGGGCCCAAAACTGAGGAGAGTGTAAATCTCCTGCGTATATATATTTAACCAGCCAGCACAGACTCAGTGCCCTAAACTGAGGAGAGTGTAAATCTCCTGGTTAGCAATATTTAACCACACCGGAAATAGTCAGTGCTCTAAACTGAGGAGAGTGTAAATCTCACTGGTTATAAAGAGTTAAGCAGCCAGCATAGACTCAGTGCCATAAACTGTGGAGAGTGTAAATCTCCTGGTTATATATATTAAATCAGCCAGCACAGAGTCAGTTCACTAAACTGAGGTGACTGTAAATCTCCTGGTTATATATATTTATCCAGCCAGCACAGAGTCAGTGCCGTAAACTGATGAGTGTGTATAAATCTCCTGGTTAGAAATATTTAACCACCCAGCAAAGAGTCAGTGCCCGAAACTGAGGGGAGTGTAAATCTCCTGGTAATATAAATTTAACCAGCCAGCACAGACTCAGTGCCCGAAACTGAGAAGAGTGTAAATCTCCTGGTTATATGAATTTTACCAGCCAGGGCAGACGCAGTGCCCTAAACTGAGGAGAGTGGAAATCTCCTGGTCATATATATTTAACCAGCCAGCACAGAGTCCGTGCCCTAAACTGAGGAGAGTGTAAATCTCCTGGTTACATATATTTAACCAGCCAGCACAGAGTCAGTGCTCTAAACTGAGGAGTGTGTAAATCTCCTGGTTATATAAATTTAACCAGCCAGCACAGACCCAGGGCCCAAAACTGAGGAGAGTGTAAATCTCCTGGTTATATATATTTAACCAGCCAGCACAGACTCAGTGCCATAAACTGAGGAGAGAGTAAATCTCCTGGTTGTATATATTTAACGAGACAGCACAGACTCAATGCCATAAACTGAGGAGTGTGTAAATCTCCTGGTTAGCAATATTTAACCACCCAGCAAAGAGTCAGTGCCCTAAACTGAGGAAAGTGTAAATCTCCCTGTGTATATATATTTAACCAGCCAGCACAGACTCAGTGCCCTAACATGCGGTGAGTGTAAATCTCCTGGTTATATATATTCAACCAGCCAGCACCGAGTCAGTGCCCTGAACTGAGGAGAGTGTAAATCTCCTGGTTATATATATTTAACCAGCCAGCACAGACTCAGTACCATAAACTGAGGAGAGTGTAAATCTCCTGGTTATATATATTTAACAACACAGGAAATAGTCAGTGCCCTAAACTGAGGAGAGTGTAAATCTCCTGGTTATACATAATTAACCAGCCAGCAAAGAGTCCGTTCGCTAAACTGCGGAGAGTGTAAATCTACTGGTCATATATATTTAACCAGCCAGCACAGATTTAGAGCACTAAACTGAGGAGAGTGCAAATCTCCTGGTTATATATATTTAAGCAGCCAGCACAGACTCAGTGCCCTAAACTGAGCAGAGTGTAAATCTCCTGGTTATATATATTTAACCAGCCAGCACAGACTCAGTGCCCTAAACTGAGGACCGTGTAAATCTCCTGGTTATATATATTTAACCAGCCAGCACAGAGTCAGTGCCCTAAACTGAGGAGAGTGTAAATCTCCTGGTTACATATATATAACCAGCCTGCACAGAGTCCTTGCCCTAAACTGAGGAGAGTGTAAATTTCATGGTTAAATAAATTTTACCAGCCAGCACAGACTCAGTGCCCAAAACTGAGGAGAGTGTAAATCTCCTGGTTATATATATTTAACCAGCCAGCACAGACTCAGTGCCATAAACTGATGAGAGAGTAATTCTCCTGGTTATATATATTTAACGAGACAACACAGACTCAGTGCCATAAACTGAGGAGTGTGTAAATCTCCTGGTTACATATATTTAACCAGCCAGCACAGAGTCAGTGCTCGAAACTGAGGAGTGTGTAAATCTCCTGGTTATATAAATTTAACCAGCCAGCACAGACCCAGGGCCCAAAACTGAGGAGAGTGTAAATCTCCTGGTTATATATATTTAACCTGCCAGCACAGACTCAGTGCCCTGAACTGAGGAGAGTGTAAATCTCCTGGTTATATATATTTAACCAGCCAGCACAGACTCAGTGCCATAAAGTGAGGAGAGAGTAAATCTCCTGGTTGTATATATTTAACGAGACAGCACAGACTCAGTGCCATAAACTGAGGAGTGTGTAAATCTCCTGGTTACATATAATTAACCAGCCAGCACAGACCCAGGGCCCAAAACTGAGGAGAGTGTAAATCTCCTGGTTGTATATATTTAACGAGACAGCACAGACTCAGTGCCATAAACTGAGGAGTGTGTAAATCTCCTGGTTACATATATTTAACCACCCAGCAAAGAGTCAGTGCCCTAAACTGAGGAGAGTGTAAATCTCCTGGTTATATATATTTAACCAGCCAGCACAGACTCAGTGCCATAAACTGAGGAGTGTGTAAATCTCCTGGTTCCATATCTTTAACCAGCCAGCACAGAGTCAGTGCTCCAAACTGAGGAGAGTGTAAATCTCACTGGTTATATAAATTTAACCAGCCAGCACAGACCCAGGGCCCAAAACTGAGGAGAGTGTAAATCTCCTGCGTATATATATTTAACCAGCCAGCACAGACTCAGTGCCCTAAACTGAGGAGAGTGTAAATCTCCTGGTTAGCAATATTTAACCACACCGGAAATGGTCAGTGCTCTAAACTGAGGAGAGTGTAAATCTCACTGGTTATAAAGATTTAAGCAGCCAGCATAGACTCAGTGCCATAAACTGTGGAGAGTGTAAATCTCCTGGTTATATATATTAAATCAGCCAGCACAGAGTCAGTTCACTAAACTGAGGTGACTGTAAATCTCCTGGTTATATATATTTATCCAGCCAGCACAGAGTCAGTGCCGTAAACTGATGAGTGTGTATAAATCTCCTGGTTAGAAATATTTAACCACCCAGCAAAGAGTCAGTGCCCGAAACTGAGGGGAGTGTAAATCTCCTGGTAATATAAATTTAATCAGCCAGCACAGACTCAGTGCCCGAAACTGAGAAGAGTGTAAATCTCCTGGTTATATGAATTTTACCAGCCAGGGCAGACGCAGTGCCCTAAACTGAGGAGAGTGGAAATCTCCTGGTCATATATATTTAACCAGCCAGCACAGAGTCCGTGCCCTAAACTGAGGAGAGTGTAAATCTCCTGGTTACATATATTTAACCAGCCAGCACAGAGTCAGTGCTCTAAACTGAGGAGTGTGTAAATCTCCTGGTTATATAAATTTATCCAGCCAGCACAGACCCAGGGCCCAAAACTGAGGAGAGTGTAAATCTCCTGGTTATATATATTTAACCAGCCAGCACAGACTCAGTGCCATAAACTGAGGAGAGAGTAAATCTCCTGGTTGTATATATTTAACGAGACAGCACAGACTCAATGCCATAAACTGAGGAGTGTGTAAATCTCCTGGTTAGCAATATTTAACCACCCAGCAAAGAGTCAGTGCCCTAAACTGAGGAGAGCGTAAATCTCCCTGTTTATATATATTTAACCAGCCAGCACAGACTCAGTGCGCTAACATGCGGTGAGTGTAAATCTCCTGGTTATATATATTCAACCAGCCAGCACCGAGTCAGTGCCCTGAACTGAGGAGAGTGTAAATCTCCTGGTTATATATATTTAACCAGCCAGCACAGACTCAGTACCATAAACTGAGGAGAGTGTAAATCTCCTGGTTATATATATTTAACAACACAGGAAATAGTCAGTGCCCTAAACTGAGGAGAGTGTAAATCTCCTGGTTATACATAATTAACCAGCCAGCAAAGAGTCCGTTCGCTAAACTGCGGAGAGTGTAAATCTACTGGTCATATATATTTAACCAGCCAGCACAGATTTAGTGCACTATACTGAGGAGTGTGTAAATCCCCTGGTTAAATATATTTAACCAGCCGGCACAGAGTCAGTGCTCTAAACTGAGGAGAGTGTAAATCTCCTGGTTATATATATTTAACCAGACAGCACAGACTCAGTGCCCTAAACTGAGGAGAGTGTAAACCTCTTGGTTACATGTATTTAACCAGCCAGCACAGAGTCCGTGCCCTAAACTGAGGAGAGTGTAAATTTCATGGTTAAATAAATTTAACCAGCCAGCACAGATTCAAGTGCCATAAACTGAGGAGAGAGTAAATCTCCTGGTTGTATATATTTAATGAGACAGCACAGAGTCAGTCTGAAAACTGAGGAGTGTTTAAATCTCCTGGTTACATATATTTAACCAGCCAGCAGAGAGTCAGTCTCTGAATTGAGGAGTGTGTAAATCTCCTGGTTATATAAATTTAACCAGCCAGCACAGACCCAGGGCCCAAAACTGAGGAGAGTGTAAATCTCCTGGTTATATATATTCATCCAGCCAGCACAGAGTCAGTGCCCTAAACTGAGGAGAGTGTAAATCTCCTGGTTACATATATTTAACCAGCCAGCACAGACTCAGTGCCATAAACTGAGGAGTGTGTAAATCTCCTGGTTAGCAATATTTAACCACCCAGCAAAGAGTCAGTGCCCTAAACTGAGGAGAGTGTAATTCTCCCTGTTTATATATATTTAACCAGCCCGCACAGAGTCAGTGCCCTAAACTGAGGAGAGTGTAAATCTCCTGGTTATATATATTTAACCAGCCAGCACAGACTCAGTGCCATAAACTGAGGAGTGTGTAAATCTCCTGGTTACATATATTTAACCAGCCAGCACAGAGTCAGTGCTCTAAACTGAGGAGAGTGTAAATCTCACTGGTTATATAAATTTAACCAGCCAGCACAGACCCAGGGCCCAAAACTGAGGAGAGTGTAAATCTCCTGCGTATATACATTTAACCAGCCAGCACAGACTCAGTGCCCTAAACTGAGGAGAGTGTAAATCTCCTGGTTAGCAATATTTAACCACACCGGAAATAGTCAGTGCTCTAAACTGAGGAGAGTGTAAATCTCACTGGTTATAAAGATTTAAGCAGCCAGCATAGACTCAGTGCCATAAACTGTGGAGAGTGTAAATCTCCTGGTTATATATATTAAATCAGCCAGCACAGAGTCAGTTCACGAAACTGAGGTGACTGTAAATCTCCTGGTTATATATATTTATCCAGCCAGCACAGAGTCAGTGCCGTAAACTGATGAGTGTGTATAAATCTCCTGGTTAGAAATATTTAACCACCCAGCAAAGAGTCAGTGCCCGAAACTGAGGGGAGTGTAAATCTCCTGGTAATATAAATTTAACCAGCCAGCACAGACTCAGTGCCCGAAACTGAGAAGAGTGTAAATCTCCTGGTTATATGAATTTTACCAGCCAGGGCAGACGCAGTGCCCTAAACTGAGGAGAGTGGAAATCTCCTGGTCATATATATTTAACCAGCCAGCACAGAGTCCGTGCCCTAAACTGAGGAGAGTGTAAATCTCCTGGTTACATATATTTAACCAGCCAGCACAGAGTCAGTGCTCTAAACTGAGGAGTGTGTAAATCTCCTGGTTATATAAATTTAACCAGCCAGCACAGACCCAGGGCCCAAAACTGAGGAGAGTGTAAATCTCCTGGTTATATATATTTAACCAGCCAGCACAGACTCAGTGCCCTAAACTGAGGAGAGTGTAAATCTCCCTGTTTATATATATTTAACCAGCCAGCACAGACTCAGTGCCCTAACATGCGGTGAGTGTAAATCTCCTGGTTATATATATTCAACCAGCCAGCACCGAGTCAGTGCCCTGAACTGAGGAGAGTGCAAATCTCCTGGTTATATATATTTAACCAGCCAGCACAGACTCAGTGCCCTAAACTAGGCAGAGTGTCAATCTTCTGGTTATATATATTTAACCAGCCAGCACAGACTCAGTGCCCTAAACTGAGGAAAGTGTAAATCTCCTGGTTATATATATTTAACCAGCCAGCACAGAGTCAGTGCCCTAAACTGAGGAGAGTGTAAATCTCCTGGTTACATATATTTAACCAGCCTGCACAGAGTCCTTGCCCTAAACTGAGGAGAGTGTAAATTTCATGGTTAACTAAATTTTACCAGCCAGCACAGACTCAGTGCCCAAAACTGAGGAGAGTGTAAATCTCCTGGTTATATATATTTAACCAGCCAGCACAGACTCAGTGCCATAAACTGAGGAGAGAGTAAATCTCCTGGTTGTATATATTTAACGAGACAGCACAGACTCAATGCCATAAACTGAGGAGTGTGTAAATCTCCTGGTTAGCAATATTTAACCACCCAGCAAAGAGTCAGTGCCCTAAACTGAGGAGAGTGTAAATCTCCCTGTGTATATATATTTAACCAGCCAGCACAGACTCAGTGCCCTAACATGCGGTGAGTGTAAATCTCCTGGTTATATATATTCAACCAGCCAGCACCGAGTCAGTGCCCTGAACTGAGGAGAGTGTAAATCTCCTGGTTATATATATTTAACCAGCCAGCACAGACTCAGTACCATAAACTGAGGAGAGTGTAAATCTCCTGGTTATATATATTTAACAACACAGGAAATAGTCAGTGCCCTAAACTGAGGAGAGTGTAAATCTCCTGGTTATACATAATTAACCAGCCAGCAAAGAGTCCGTTCGCTAAACTGCGGAGAGTGTAAATCTACTGGTCATATATACTTAACCAGCCAGCACAGATTTAGAGCACTAAACTGAGGAGAGTGCAAATCTCCTGGTTATATATATTTAACCAGCCAGCACAGACTCAGTGCCCTAAACTGAGCAGAGTGTAAATCTCCTGGTTATATATATTTAACCAGCCAGCACAGACTCAGTGCCCTAAACTGAGGACCGTGTAAATCTCCTGGTTATATATATTTAACCAGCCAGCACAGAGTCCGTGCCCTAAACTGAGGACCGTGTAAATCTCCTGGTTATATATATTTAACCAGCCAGCACAGAGTCCGTGCCCTAAACTGAGGAGAGTGTAAATTTCATGGTTAAATAAATTTTACCAGCCAGCACAGACTCAGTGCCCAAAACTGAGGAGAGTGTAAATCTCCTGGTTATATATATTTAACCAGCCAGCACAGACTCAGTGCCATAAACTGATGAGAGAGTAATTCTCCTGGTTATATATATTTAACCAGCCAGCACAGACTCAGTGCCATAAACTGATGAGAGAGTAATTCTCCTGGTTATATATATTTAACGAGACAACACAGAGTCAGTGCTCTAAACTGAGGAGTGTGTAAATCTCCTGGTTATATAAATTTAACCAGCCAGCACAGACCCAGGGCCCAAAACTGAGGAGAGTGTAAATCTCCTGGTTATATATATTTAACCAGCCAGCACAGACTCAGTGCCATAAACTGAGGAGAGTGTAAATCTCCTGGTTATATATATTTAACCAGCCAGCACAGACTCAGTGCCATAAAGTGAGGAGAGAGTAAATCTCCTGGTTGTATATATTTAACGAGACAGCACAGACTCAGTGCCATAAACTGAGGAGTGTGTAAATCTCCTGGTTACATATAATTAACCAGCCAGCACAGACCCAGGGCCCAAAACTGAGGAGAGTGTAAATCTCCTGGTTGTATATATTTAACGAGACAGCACAGACTCAGTGCCATAAACTGAGGAGTGTGTAAATCTCCTGGTTACATATATTTAACCACCCAGCAAAGAGTCAGTGCCCTAAACTGAGGAGAGTGTAAATCTCCTGGTTATATATATTTAACCAGCCAGCACAGACTCAGTGCCATAAACTGAGGAGTGTGTAAATCTCCTGGTTACATATATTTAACCAGCCAGCACAGAGTCAGTGCTCTAAACTGAGGAGAGTGTAAATCTCACTGGTTATATAAATTTAACCAGCCAGCACAGACCCAGGGCCCAAAACTGAGGAGAGTGTAAATCTCCTGCGTATATATATTTAACCAGCCAGCACAGACTCAGTGCCCTAAACTGAGGAGAGTGTAAATCTCCTGGTTAGCAATATTTAACCACACCGGAAATAGTCAGTGCTCTAAACTGAGGAGAGTGTAAATCTCACTGGTTATAAAGATTTAAGCAGCCAGCATAGACTCAGTGCCATAAACTGTGGAGAGTGTAAATCTCCTGGTTATATATATTAAATCAGCCAGCACAGAGTCAGTTCACTAAACTGAGGTGACTGTAAATCTCCTGGTTATATATATTTATCCAGCCAGCACAGAGTCAGTGCCGTAAACTGATGAGTGTGTATAAATCTCCTGGTTAGAAATATTTAACCACCCAGCAAAGAGTCAGTGCCCGAAACTGAGGGGAGTGTAAATCTCCTGGTAATATAAATTTAATCAGCCAGCACAGACTCAGTGCCCGAAACTGAGAAGAGTGTAAATCTCCTGGTTATATGAATTTTACCAGCCAGGGCAGACGCAGTGCCCTAAACTGAGGAGAGTGGAAATCTCCTGGTCATATATATTTAACCAGCCAGCACAGAGTCCGTGCCCTAAACTGAGGAGAGTGTAAATCTCCTGGTTACATATATTTAACCAGCCAGCACAGAGTCAGTGCTCTAAACTGAGGAGAGTGTAAATCTCCTGGTTATATATATTTAACCAGCCAGCACAGACTCAGTGCCATAAACTGAGGAGAGAGTAAATCTCCTGGTTGTATATATTTAACGAGACAGCACAGACTCAATGCCATAAACTGAGGAGTGTGTAAATCTCCTGGTTAGCAATATTTAACCACCCAGCAAAGAGTCAGTGCCCTAAACTGAGGAGAGTGTAAATCTCCCTGTTTATATATATTTAACCAGCCAGCACAGACTCAGTGCCCTAACATGCGGTGAGTGTAAATCTCCTGGTTATATATATTCAACCAGCCAGCACCGAGTCAGTGCCCTGAACTGAGGAGAGTGTAAATCTCCTGGTTATATATATTTAACCAGCCAGCACAGACTCAGTACCATAAACTGAGGAGAGTGTAAATCTCCTGGTTATATATATTTAACAACACAGGAAATAGTCAGTGCCCTAAACTGAGGAGAGTGTAAATCTCCTGGTTATACATAATTAACCAGCCAGCAAAGAGTCCGTTCGCTAAACTGCGGAGAGTGTAAATCTACTGGTCATATATATTTAACCAGCCAGCACAGATTTAGTGCACTAAACTGAGGAGTGTGTAAATCCCCTGGTTAAATATATTTAACCAGCCGGCACAGAGTCAGTGCTCTAAACTGAGGAGAGTGTAAATCTCCTGGTTATATATATTTAACCAGACAGCACAGACTCAGTGCCCTAAACTGAGGAGAGTGTAAACCTCCTGGTTACATGTATTTAACCAGCCAGCACAGAGTCCGTGCCCTAAACTGAGGAGAGTGTAAATTTCATGGTTAAATAAATTTAACCAGCCAGCACAGATTCAAGTGCCATAAACTGAGGAGAGAGTAAATCTCCTGGTTGTATATATTTAATGAGACAGCACAGAGTCAGTCTGAAAACTGAGGAGTGTTTAAATCTCCTGGTTACATATATTTAACCAGCCAGCAGAGAGTCAGTCTCTGAATTGAGGAGTGTGTAAATCTCCTGGTTATATAAATTTAACCAGCCAGCACAGACCCAGGGCCCAAAACTGAGGAGAGTGTAAATCTCCTGCTTATATGTACTTAACCAGCCAGCACAGACTCAGTGCCATAAACTGAGGAGTGTGTAAATCTCCTGGTTACATATATTTAACCAGCCAGCACAGACTCAGTGCCCTAAACTGAGGAGAGTGTAAATCTCCTGGTCAGCAATACTTAACCAGCCCGCACAGAGTCAGTGCCGTAAACTGATGAGAGTGTAAATCTCCTGGTTAGAAATATTTAAACACCCAACAAAGAGTCAGTGCCCGAAACTGAGGGGAGTGGAAATCTCCCTGGTTATATAAATTTAACCAGCCAGCACAGACTCAGTGCCCAAAACTGAGGAGAGTGCAAATTTCCTGGTTGAATAAATTTAACCAGCCAGCACAGACTCAGTGCCCGAAACTGAGGAGAGTGTAAAATTCCTGGTTAAATAAATTTAACCAGCCAGCATAGACTCAGTGCCCTAAACTGAGGAGAGTGTAAATCTCCTGGTTATATTTCTTTAACCAGCCAGCACAGACTCAGTGCCATAAACTGAGGAGAGAGTAAATCTCCTGGTTGTATATATTTAACGAGACAGCACAGACTCAGTGCCATAAACTGAGGAGTGTGTAAATCTCCTCGTTCGCAATATTTAACCACCCAGCAAAGAATCAGTGCCCTCAACTGAGGAGAGTGTAAATCTCCCTGTTTATATATATTTAACCAGCCCGCACAGAGTCAGTGCCCTAAACTGAGGAGAGTGTAAATCTCCTGGTAATATAAATTTAACCAGCCAGCACAGACTCCGTGCCCGAACCTGCGGAGAGTGTAAATCTCCTGGTTATATATATTCATCCAGCCAGCACAGAGTCAGTGCCCTAAACTGAGGAGAGTGTAAATCTCCAGGTTGGATATATTTAACGAGACAGCACAGACTCAGTGCCCTAAACTGAGGAGAGTGTAAATCTCCTGGTGACATAAATTTAACCAGCCAGGACAGACGCAGTGCCCTAAACTGAGGAGAGTGGAAATCTCCTGGTCATATATATTTAACCAGCCAGCACAGAGTCCGTGCCCTATACTGAGGAGAGTGTAAATCTCCTGGTTAGCAATATTTAACCACCCAGCAAAGAGTCAGTGCCCTCAACTGAGGAGAGTGTAAATCTCCCTGTTTATATATATTTAACCAGCCCGCACAGAGTCAGTGCCCTAAACTGAGGAGAGTGTAAATCTCCTGGTTATATATATTCAACCAGCCAGCACAGAGTCAGTGCCCTAAACTGAGGAGAGTGTAAATCTCCTGGTTATATATATTCAAACAGCCAGCACAGAGTCAGTGCCCTAAACTGAGGAGAGTGTAAATCTCCTGGTTATATCTATTTAACCACACAGGAAATAGTCAGTGCCCTAAACTGAGGAGAGTGTAAATCTCCTGGTTATACATAATTAACCAGCCAGCAAAGAGTCCGTTCTCTAAACTGCGGAGAGTGTAAATCTCCTGGTCATATATATTTAACCAGCCAGGACAGATTTAGTGCCCTAAACTGAGGAGAGTGTAAATCTCCTGGTCATATATATTTAACCAGCCAGCACAGAGTCAGTGCCCTAAACTGAGGAGAGTGTAAATCTCCTGGTAATATAAATTTAACCAGCCAGCACAGACTCAGTGCCATAACCTGAGGAGTGTGTAAATCTCCTGGTAAGCAGTATTTAACCACCCAGCAAAGAGTCAGTGCCCTAAACTGAGGAGAGTGTAAATCTCCTGGTTATACATAATTAACCAGCCAGCAAAGAGTCCGTTCGCTAAACTGCGGAGAGTGTAAATCTCCTAGTCATATATATTTAACCAGCCAGCAAAGAGTCAGTGCCCTAAACTGAGGAGAGTGTAAATCTCCTGGTTATATATATTTAACCAGCCAGCACAGACTCAGTGCCCTAAACTGAGGAGAGTGTAAATCTCCTGGTTCTATATATTTAACCAGCCAGCACAGACTCAGTACCATAAACTGAGGAGAGTGTAAATCTCCTGGTTGTATATATTTAACCAGCCAGCACAGACTCAGTGCCATAAACTGAGGAGAGTGTAAATCTCCTGGTTACATATATTTAACCAGCCAGCACAGAGTCAGTGCTCGAAACTGAGGAGTGTGTAAATCTCCTGGTTATATAAATTTAACCAGCCAGCACAGACTCAGTGCCATAATCTGAGGAGTGTGTAAATCTCCTGGTTACATATATTTAACCGGCCAGCACAGACTCAGTGCCCGAAACTGAGGAGAGTGTAAATCTCCTGGTTAGCAATATTTAACCACCCAGCAAAGAGTCAGTGCCCTAAACTGAGAAGAGTGTAAATCTCCCTGTTTATATATAATTCACCAGCCCGCACAGAGTCAGTGCCCTAAACTGAGGAGAGTGTAAATCTCCTGGTAATATAAATTTAACCAGCCAGCACAGACTCAGTGCCCTCACATGCGGAGAGTGTAAATCTCCTGGTTGTTTATGTTCAACCAGCCAGCACCGAGTCAGTGCCCTAAACTGAGGAGAGTGTAAATCTCCTGGTAATATAAATTTAACCAGCCAGCACAGACTCAGTGCCATAAACTGAGGAGTGTGTAAATCTCCTGGTCATATGTATTTAACCGGCCAGCACAGATTTAGTGCCCTAAACTGAGGAGAGTGTAAGTCTCCTGGTTATATATATTTAACCAGCCAGCACAAACTCAGTGCCATAAACTGAGGAGTGTGTAAATCTCCTGGTTACATATATTTTACCAGCCAGCACAGAGTCATTGCTCTAAACTGAGGAGTGTGTAAATCTACTGGTTATATAAATTTAACCAGCCAGCACAGACTCAGTGCCATAAACTGAGGTGAGTGTAAATCTCCTGGTTACATATATTTAACCACCCAGCACAGAGTCAGTGCTCTAAACTGAGGAGAGTGTAAATCTCACTGGTTATATATATTTAACCAGCCAGCACAGACCCAGGGCCCAAAACTGAGGAGAGTGTAAATCTCCTGCTTATATGTATTTAACCAGCCAGCACAGACTCAGTGCCCTAAACTGAGGAGAGTGTAAATCTCCTGGTTATATATATTTAACCAGCCAGCACAGACTCAGTGCCATAACCTGAGGAGAGAGTAAATCTCCTGGTTGTATATATTTAACGAGACAGCACAGACTCAGTGCCATAAACTGATGAGTGTGTAAATCTCCTGGTTACATATATTTAACCAGCCAGCACAGACTCAGTGCCCTAAACTGAGGAGAGTGTAAATCTCCTGGTTAGCAATATTTAACCAGCCCGCACAGAGTCAGTGCCGTAAACTGAGGAGAGTGTAAATCTCCTGGTTACATATATTTAACCACCCAGCAAAGAGTCAGTGCCCTAAACTGAGGAGAGTGTAAATCTCCTGGTTATATATATTTAACCAGCCAGCACAGACTCAGTGCCATAAACTGAGGAGTGTGTAAATCTCCTGGTTACATATATTTAACCAGCCAGCACAGAGTCAGTGCTCTAAACTGAGGAGAGTGTAAATCTCACTGGTTATATAAATTTAACCAGCCAGCACAGACCCAGGGCCCAAAACTGAGGAGAGTGTAAATCTCCTGCGTATATATATTTAACCAGCCAGCACAGACTCAGTGCCCTAAACTGAGGAGAGTGTAAATCTCCTGGTTAGCAATATTTAACCACACCGGAAATAGTCAGTGCTCTAAACTGAGGAGAGTGTAAATCTCACTGGTTATAAAGATTTAAGCAGCCAGCATAGACTCAGTGCCATAAACTGTGGAGAGTGTAAATCTCCTGGTTATATATATTAAATCAGCCAGCACAGAGTCAGTTCACTAAACTGAGGTGACTGTAAATCTCCTGGTTATATATATTTATCCAGCCAGCACAGAGTCAGTGCCGTAAACTGATGAGTGTGTATAAATCTCCTGGTTAGAAATATTTAACCACCCAGCAAAGAGTCAGTGCCCGAAACTGAGGGGAGTGTAAATCTCCTGGTAATATAAATTTAATCAGCCAGCACAGACTCAGTGCCCGAAACTGAGAAGAGTGTAAATCTCCTGGTTATATGAATTTTACCAGCCAGGGCAGACGCAGTGCCCTAAACTGAGGAGAGTGGAAATCTCCTGGTCATATATATTTAACCAGCCAGCACAGAGTCCGTGCCCTAAACTGAGGAGAGTGTAAATCTCCTGGTTACATATATTTAACCAGCCAGCACAGAGTCAGTGCTCGAAACTGAGGAGTGTGTAAATCTCCTGGTTATATAAATTTAACCAGCCAGCACAGACCCAGGGCCCAAAACTGAGGAGAGTGTAAATCTCCTGGTTATATATATTTAACCAGCCAGCACAGACTCAGTGCCATAAACTGAGGAGAGAGTAAATCTCCTGGTTGTATATATTTAACGAGACAGCACAGACTCAATGCCATAAACTGAGGAGTGTGTAAATCTCCTGGTTAGCAATATTTAACCACCCAGCAAAGAGTCAGTGCCCTAAACTGAGGAGAGTGTAAATCTCCCTGTTTATATATATTTAACCAGCCAGCACAGACTCAGTGCCCTAACATGCGGTGAGTGTAAATCTCCTGGTTATATATATTCAACCAGCCAGCACCGAGTCAGTGCCCTGAACTGAGGAGAGTGTAAATCTCCTGGTTATATATATTTAACCAGCCAGCACAGACTCAGTACCATAAACTGAGGAGAGTGTAAATCTCCTGGTTATATATATTTAACAACACAGGAAATAGTCAGTGCCCTAAACTGAGGAGAGTGTAAATCTCCTGGTTATACATAATTAACCAGCCAGCAAAGAGTCCGTTCGCTAAACTGCGGAGAGTGTAAATCTACTGGTCATATATATTTAACCAGCCAGCACAGATTTAGTGCACTAAACTGAGGAGTGTGTAAATCCCCTGGTTAAATATATTTAACCAGCCGGCACAGAGTCAGTGCTCTAAACTGAGGAGAGTGTAAATCTCCTGGTTATATATATTTAACCAGACAGCACAGACTCAGTGCCCTAAACTGAGGAGAGTGTAAACCTCCTGGTTACATGTATTTAACCAGCCAGCACAGAGTCCGTGCCCTAAACTGAGGAGAGTGTAAATTTCATGGTTAAATAAATTTAACCAGCCAGCACAGATTCAAGTGCCATAAACTGAGGAGAGAGTAAATCTCCTGGTTGTATATATTTAATGAGACAGCACAGAGTCAGTCTGAAAACTGAGGAGTGTTTAAATCTCCTGGTTACATATATTTAACCAGCCAGCAGAGAGTCAGTCTCTGAATTGAGGAGTGTGTAAATCTCCTGGTTATATAAATTTAACCAGCCAGCACAGACCCAGGGCCCAAAACTGAGGAGAGTGTAAATCTCCTGCTTATATGTATTTAACCAGCCAGCACAGACTCAGTGCCATAAACTGAGGAGTGTGTAAATCTCCTGGTTACATATATTTAACCAGCCAGCACAGACTCAGTGCCCTAAACTGAGGAGAGTGTAAATCTCCTGGTCAGCAATATTTAACCAGCCCGCACAGAGTCAGTGCCGTAAACTGATGAGAGTGTAAATCTCCTGGTTAGAAATATTTAAACACCCAACAAAGAGTCAGTGCCCGAAACTGAGGGGAGTGGAAATCTCCCTGGTTATATAAATTTAACCAGCCAGCACAGACTCAGTGCCCAAAACTGAGGAGAGTGCAAATTTCCTGGTTGAATAAATTTAACCAGCCAGCACAGACTCAGTGCCCGAAACTGAGGAGAGTGTAAAATTCCTGGTTAAATAAATTTAACCAGCCAGCATAGACTCAGTGCCCTAAACTGAGGAGAGTGTAAATCTCCTGGTTATATTTCTTTAACCAGCCAGCACAGACTCAGTGCCATAAACTGAGGAGAGAGTAAATCTCCTGGTTGTATATATTTAACGAGACAGCACAGACTCAGTGCCATAAACTGAGGAGTGTGTAAATCTCCTCGTTCGCAATATTTAACCACCCAGCAAAGAATCAGTGCCCTCAACTGAGGAGAGTGTAAATCTCCCTGTTTATATATATTTAACCAGCCCGCACAGAGTCAGTGCCCTAAACTGAGGAGAGTGTAAATCTCCTGGTAATATAAATTTAACCAGCCAGCACAGACTCCGTGCCCTAACCTGCGGAGAGTGTAAATCTCCTGGTTATATATATTCATCCAGCCAGCACAGAGTCAGTGCCCTAAACTGAGGAGAGTGTAAATCTCCAGGTTGGATATATTTAACGAGACAGCACAGACTCAGTGCCCTAAACTGAGGAGAGTGTAAATCTCCTGGTGACATAAATTTAACCAGCCAGGACAGACGCAGTGCCCTAAACTGAGGAGAGTGGAAATCTCCTGGTCATATATATTTAACCAGCCAGCACAGAGTCCGTGCCCTATACTGAGGAGAGTGTAAATCTCCTGGTTAGCAATATTTAACCACCCAGCAAAGAGTCAGTGCCCTCAACTGAGGAGAGTGTAAATCTCCCTGTTTATATATATTTAACCAGCCCGCACAGAGTCAGTGCCCTAAACTGAGGAGAGTGTAAATCTCCTGGTTATATATATTCAACCAGCCAGCACAGAGTCAGTGCCCTAAACTGAGGAGAGTGTAAATCTCCTGGTTATATATATTCAAACAGCCAGCACAGAGTCAGTGCCCTAAACTGAGGAGAGTGTAAATCTCCTGGTTATATCTATTTAACCACACAGGAAATAGTCAGTGCCCTAAACTGAGGAGAGTGTAAATCTCCTGGTTATACATAATTAACCAGCCAGCAAAGAGTCCGTTCTCTAAACTGCGGAGAGTGTAAATCTCCTGGTCATATATATTTAACCAGCCAGGACAGATTTAGTGCCCTAAACTGAGGAGAGTGTAAATCTCCTGGTCATATATATTTAACCAGCCAGCACAGAGTCAGTGCCCTAAACTGAGGAGAGTGTAAATCTCCTGGTAATATAAATTTAACCAGCCAGCACAGACTCAGTGCCATAACCTGAGGAGTGTGTAAATCTCCTGGTAAGCAGTATTTAACCACCCAGCAAAGAGTCAGTGCCCTAAACTGAGGAGAGTGTAAATCTCCTGGTTATACATAATTAACCAGCCAGCAAAGAGTCCGTTCGCTAAACTGCGGAGAGTGTAAATCTCCTAGTCATATATATTTAACCAGCCAGCAAAGAGTCAGTGCCCTAAACTGAGGAGAGTGTAAATCTCCTGGTTATATATATTTAACCAGCCAGCACAGACTCAGTGCCCTAAACTGAGGAGAGTGTAAATCTCCTGGTTCTATATATTTAACCAGCCAGCACAGACTCAGTACCATAAACTGAGGAGAGTGTAAATCTCCTGGTTGTATATATTTAACCAGCCAGCACAGACTCAGTGCCATAAACTGAGGAGAGTGTAAATCTCCTGGTTACATATATTTAACCAGCCAGCACAGAGTCAGTGCTCGAAACTGAGGAGTGTGTAAATCTCCTGGTTATATAAATTTAACCAGCCAGCACAGACTCAGTGCCATAATCTGAGGAGTGTGTAAATCTCCTGGTTACGTATATTTAACCAGCCAGCACAGACTCAGTGCCCTAAACTGAGGAGAGTGTAAATCTCCTGGTTAGCAATATTTAACCAGCCCGCACAGAGTCAGTGCCGTAAACTGATGAGAGTGTAAATCTCCTTGTTACATATATTTAACCACCCAGCAAAGAGTCAGTGCCCTAAACTGAGGAGAGTGTAAATCTCCTGGTTATATATATTTAACCAGCCAGCACAGACTCAGTGCCATAAACTGAGGAGTGTGTAAATCTCCTGGTTACATATATTTAACCAGCCAGCACAGAGTCAGTGCTCTAAACTGAGGAGAGTGTAAATCTCACTGGTTATATAAATTTAACCAGCCAGCACAGACCCAGGGCCCAAAACTGAGGAGAGTGTAAATCTCCTGCGTATATATATTTAACCAGCCAGCACAGACTCAGTGCCCTAAACTGAGGAGAGTGTAAATCTCCTGGTTAGCAATATTTAACCACACCGGAAAGAGTCAGTGCTCTAAACTGAGGAGAGTGTAAATCTCACTGGTTATAAAGATTTAAGCAGCCAGCATAGACTCAGTGCCATAAACTGTGGAGAGTGTAAATCTCCTGGTTATATATATTAAATCAGCCAGCACAGAGTCAGTTCACTAAACTGAGGTGACTGTAAATCTCCTGGTTATATATATTTATCCAGCCAGCACAGAGTCAGTGCCGTAAACTGATGAGTGTGTATAAATCTCCTGGTTAGAAATATTTAACCACCCAGCAAAGAGTCAGTGCCCGAAACTGAGGGGAGTGTAAATCTCCTGGTAATATAAATTTAACCAGCCAGCACAGACTCAGTGCCCGAAACTGAGAAGAGTGTAAATCTCCTGGTTATATGAATTTTACCAGCCAGGGCAGACGCAGTGCCCTAAACTGACGAGAGTGGAAATCTCCTGGTCATATATATTTAACCAGCCAGCACAGAGTCCGTGCCCTAAACTGAGGAGAGTGTAAATCTCCTGGTTACATATATTTAACCAGCCAGCACAGAGTCAGTGCTCTAAACTGAGGAGTGTGTAAATCTCCTGGTTATATAAATTTAACCAGCCAGCACAGACCCAGGGCCCAAAACTGAGGAGAGTGTAAATCTCCTGGTTATATATATTTAACCAGCCAGCACAGACTCAGTGCCCTAAACTGAGGAGAGTGTAAATCTCCCTGTTTATATATATTTAACCAGCCAGCACAGACTCAGTGCCCTAACATGCGGTGAGTGTAAATCTCCTGGTTATATATATTCAACCAGCCAGCACCGAGTCAGTGCCCTGAACTGAGGAGAGTGCAAATCTCCTGGTTATATATATTTAACCAGCCAGCACAGACTCAGTGCCCTAAACTGAGCAGAGTGTCAATCTTCTGGTTATATATATTTAACCAGCCAGCACAGACTCAGTGCCCTAAACTGAGGAAAGTGTAAATCTCCTGGTTATATATATTTAACCAGCCAGCACAGAGTCAGTGCCCTAAACTGAGGAGAGTGTAAATCTCCTGGTTACATATATTTAACCACCCAGCAAAGAGTCAGTGCCCTAAACTGAGGAGAGTGTAAATCTCCTGGTTATATATATTTAACCAGCCAGCACAGACTCAGTGCCATAAACTGAGGAGTGTGTAAATCTCCTGGTTACATATATTTAACCACACCGGAAATAGTCAGTGCTCTAAACTGAGGAGAGTGTAAATCTCACTGGTTATAAAGATTTAAGCAGCCAGCATAGACTCAGTGCCATAAACTGTGGAGAGTGTAAATCTCCTGGTTATATATATTAAATCAGCCAGCACAGAGTCAGTTCACTAAACTGAGGTGACTGTAAATCTCCTGGTTATATATATTTATCCAGCCAGCACAGAGTCAGTGCCGTAAACTGATGAGTGTGTATAAATCTCCTGGTTAGAAATATTTAACCACCCAGCAAAGAGTCAGTGCCCGAAACTGAGGGGAGTGTAAATCTCCTGGTAATATAAATTTAACCAGCCAGCACAGACTCAGTGCCCGAAACTGAGAAGAGTGTAAATCTCCTGGTTATATGAATTTTACCAGCCAGGGCAGACGCAGTGCCCTAAACTGACGAGAGTGGAAATCTCCTGGTCATATATATTTAACCAGCCAGCACAGAGTCCGTGCCCTAAACTGAGGAGAGTGTAAATCTCCTGGTTACATATATTTAACCAGCCAGCACAGAGTCAGTGCTCTAAACTGAGGAGTGTGTAAATCTCCTGGTTATATAAATTTAACCAGCCAGCACAGACCCAGGGCCCAAAACTGAGGAGAGTGTAAATCTCCTGGTTATATATATTTAACCAGCCAGCACAGACTCAGTGCCATAAACTGAGGAGAGAGTAAATCTCCTGGTTGTATATATTTAACGAGACAGCACAGACTCAATGCCATAAACTGAGGAGTGTGTAAATCTCCTGGTTAGCAATATTTAACCACCCAGCAAAGAGTCAGTGCCCTAAACTGAGGAGAGTGTAAATCTCCCTGTTTATATATATTTAACCAGCCAGCACAGACTCAGTGCCCTAACATGCGGTGAGTGTAAATCTCCTGGTTATATATATTCAACCAGCCAGCACCGAGTCAGTGCCCTGAACTGAGGAGAGTGTAAATCTCCTGGTTATATATATTTAACCAGCCAGCACAGACTCAGTACCATAAACTGAGGAGAGTGTAAATCTCCTGGTTATATATATTTAACAACACAGGAAATAGTCAGTGCCCTAAACTGAGGAGAGTGTAAATCTCCTGGTTATACATAATTAACCAGCCAGCAAAGAGTCCGTTCGCTAAACTGCGGAGAGTGTAAATCTACTGGTCATATATATTTAACCAGCCAGCACAGATTTAGTGCACTAAACTGAGGAAAGTGCAAATCTCCTGGTTATATATATTTAACCAGCCAGCACAGACTCAGTGCCCTAAACTGAGCAGAGTGTAAATCTCCTGGTTATATATATTTAACCAGCCAGCACACACTCAGTGCCCTAAACTGAGGACAGTGTAAATCTCCTGGTTATATATATTTAACCAGCCAGCACAGAGTCAGTGCCCTAAACTGAGGAGAGTGTAAATCTCCTGGTTACATATATTTAACCAGCCTGCACAGAGTCCTTGCCCTAAACTGAGGAGAGTGTAAATTTCATGGTTAAATAAATTTTACCAGCCAGCACAGACTCAGTGCCCAAAACTGAGGAGAGTGTAAATCTCCTGGTTATATATATTTAACCAGCCAGCACAGACTCAGTACCATAAACTGATGAGAGAGTAAATCTCCTGGTTATATATATTTAACGAGACAACACAGACTCAGTGCCATAAACTGAGGAGTGTGTAAATCTCCTGGTTACATATATTTAACCAGCCAGCACAGAGTCAGTGCTCTAAACTGAGGAGTGTGTAAATCTCCTGGTTATATAAATTTAACCAGCCAGCACAGACCCAGGGCCCAAAACTGAGGAGAGTGTAAATCTCCTGGTTATATATATTTAACCAGCCAGCACAGACTCAGTGCCCTGAACTGAGGAGAGTGTAAATCTCCTGGTTATATATATTTAACCAGCCAGCACAGACTCAGTGCCATAAAGTGAGGAGAGAGTAAATCTCCTGGTTGTATATATTTAACGAGACACCACAGACTCAGTGCCATAAACTGAGGAGTGTGTAAATCTCCTGGTTACATATAATTAACCAGCCAGCACAGACTCAGTGCCCTAAACTGAGGAGAGTGTAAATCTCCTGGTTAGCAATATTTAACCACCCAGCAAAGAGTCAGTGCCCTAATCTGAGGAGAGTGTAAATCTCGCTGTTTATATATATTTAAACAGCCCGCACAGAGTCAGTGCCCTAAACGGAGGAGAGTGTAAATCTCCTGGTAATATAAATTTAACCAGCCAGCACCGAGTCAGTGCCCTGAACTGAGGAGAGTGTAAATCTCCTGGTTATATATATTTAACCAGCCAGCACAGACTCAGTACCATAAACTGAGGAGAGTGTAAATCTCCTGGTTATATATATTTAACAACACAGGAAATAGTCAGTGCCCTCAACTGAGGAGAGTGTAAATCTCCTGGTTATACATAATTAACCAGCCAGCAAAGAGTCCGTTCGCTAAACTGCGGAGAGTGTAAATCTACTGGTCATATATATTTAACCAGCCAGCACAGATTTAGTGCACTAAACTGAGGAGAGTGCAAATCTCCTGGTTATATATATTTAACCAGCCAGCACAGACTCAGTGCCCTAAACTGAGCAGAGTGTAAATCTCCTGGTTATATATATTTAACCAGCCAGCACAGACTCAGTGCCCTAAACTGAGGACAGTGTAAATCTCCTGGTTATATATATTTAACCAGCCAGCACAGAGTCAGTGCCCTAAACTGAGGAGAGTGTAAATCTCCTGGTTACATATATTTAACCAGCCTGCACAGAGTCCTTGCCCTAAACTGAGGAGAGTGTAAATTTCATGGTTAAATAAATTTTACCAGCCAGCACAGACTCAGTGCCCAAAACTGAGGAGAGTGTAAATCTCCTGGTTATATATATTTAACCAGCCAGCACAGACTCAGTACCATAAACTGATGAGAGAGTAAATCTCCTGGTTATATATATTTAACGAGACAACACAGACTCAGTGCCATAAACTGAGGAGTGTGTAAATCTCCTGGTTACATATATTTAACCAGCCAGCACAGAGTCAGTGCTCTAAACTGAGGAGTGTGTAAATCTCCTGGTTATATATATTTAACCAGCCAGCACAGACTCAGTACCATAAACTGAGGAGAGTGTAAATCTCCTGGTTATATATATTTAACAACACAGGAAATAGTCAGTGCCCTAAACTGAGGAGAGTGTAAATCTCCTGGTTATATATATTTAACCAGCCAGCACAGAGTCAGTGCCCTAAACTGAGGAGAGTGTAAATCTCCTGGTTACATATATTTAACCACCCAGCAAAGAGTCAGTGCCCTAAACTGAGGAGAGTGTAAATCTCCTGGTTATATATATTTAACCAGCCAGCACAGACTCAGTGCCATAAACTGAGGAGTGTGTAAATCTCCTGGTTACATATATTTAACCACACCGGAAATAGTCAGTGCTCTAAACTGAGGAGAGTGTAAATCTCACTGGTTATAAAGATTTAAGCAGCCAGCATAGACTCAGTGCCATAAACTGTGGAGAGTGTAAATCTCCTGGTTATATATATTAAATCAGCCAGCACAGAGTCAGTTCACTAAACTGAGGTGACTGTAAATCTCCTGGTTATATATATTTATCCAGCCAGCACAGAGTCAGTGCCGTAAACTGATGAGTGTGTATAAATCTCCTGGTTAGAAATATTTAACCACCCAGCAAAGAGTCAGTGCCCGAAACTGAGGGGAGTGTAAATCTCCTGGTAATATAAATTTAACCAGCCAGCACAGACTCAGTGCCCGAAACTGAGAAGAGTGTAAATCTCCTGGTTATATGAATTTTACCAGCCAGGGCAGACGCAGTGCCCTAAACTGACGAGAGTGGAAATCTCCTGGTCATATATATTTAACCAGCCAGCACAGAGTCCGTGCCCTAAACTGAGGAGAGTGTAAATCTCCTGGTTACATATATTTAACCAGCCAGCACAGAGTCAGTGCTCTAAACTGAGGAGTGTGTAAATCTCCTGGTTATATAAATTTAACCAGCCAGCACAGACCCAGGGCCCAAAACTGAGGAGAGTGTAAATCTCCTGGTTATATATATTTAACCAGCCAGCACAGACTCAGTGCCATAAACTGAGGAGAGAGTAAATCTCCTGGTTGTATATATTTAACGAGACAGCACAGACTCAATGCCATAAACTGAGGAGTGTGTAAATCTCCTGGTTAGCAATATTTAACCACCCAGCAAAGAGTCAGTGCCCTAAACTGAGGAGAGTGTAAATCTCCCTGTTTATATATATTTAACCAGCCAGCACAGACTCAGTGCCCTAACATGCGGTGAGTGTAAATCTCCTGGTTATATATATTCAACCAGCCAGCACCGAGTCAGTGCCCTGAACTGAGGAGAGTGTAAATCTCCTGGTTATATATATTTAACCAGCCAGCACAGACTCAGTACCATAAACTGAGGAGAGTGTAAATCTCCTGGTTATATATATTTAACAACACAGGAAATAGTCAGTGCCCTAAACTGAGGAGAGTGTAAATCTCCTGGTTATACATAATTAACCAGCCAGCAAAGAGTCCGTTCGCTAAACTGCGGAGAGTGTAAATCTACTGGTCATATATATTTAACCAGCCAGCACAGATTTAGTGCACTAAACTGAGGAAAGTGCAAATCTCCTGGTTATATATATTTAACCAGCCAGCACAGACTCAGTGCCCTAAACTGAGCAGAGTGTAAATCTCCTGGTTATATATATTTAACCAGCCAGCACACACTCAGTGCCCTAAACTGAGGACAGTGTAAATCTCCTGGTTATATATATTTAACCAGCCAGCACAGAGTCAGTGCCCTAAACTGAGGAGAGTGTAAATCTCCTGGTTACATATATTTAACCAGCCTGCACAGAGTCCTTGCCCTAAACTGAGGAGAGTGTAAATTTCATGGTTAAATAAATTTTACCAGCCAGCACAGACTCAGTGCCCAAAACTGAGGAGAGTGTAAATCTCCTGGTTATATATATTTAACCAGCCAGCACAGACTCAGTACCATAAACTGATGAGAGAGTAAATCTCCTGGTTATATATATTTAACGAGACAACACAGACTCAGTGCCATAAACTGAGGAGTGTGTAAATCTCCTGGTTACATATATTTAACCAGCCAGCACAGAGTCAGTGCTCTAAACTGAGGAGTGTGTAAATCTCCTGGTTATATAAATTTAACCAGCCAGCACAGACCCAGGGCCCAAAACTGAGGAGAGTGTAAATCTCCTGGTTATATATATTTAACCAGCCAGCACAGACTCAGTGCCCTGAACTGAGGAGAGTGTAAATCTCCTGGTTATATATATTTAACCAGCCAGCACAGACTCAGTGCCATAAAGTGAGGAGAGAGTAAATCTCCTGGTTGTATATATTTAACGAGACACCACAGACTCAGTGCCATAAACTGAGGAGTGTGTAAATCTCCTGGTTACATATAATTAACCAGCCAGCACAGACTCAGTGCCCTAAACTGAGGAGAGTGTAAATCTCCTGGTTAGCAATATTTAACCACCCAGCAAAGAGTCAGTGCCCTAATCTGAGGAGAGTGTAAATCTCGCTGTTTATATATATTTAAACAGCCCGCACAGAGTCAGTGCCCTAAACGGAGGAGAGTGTAAATCTCCTGGTAATATAAATTTAACCAGCCAGCACCGAGTCAGTGCCCTGAACTGAGGAGAGTGTAAATCTCCTGGTTATATATATTTAACCAGCCAGCACAGACTCAGTACCATAAACTGAGGAGAGTGTAAATCTCCTGGTTATATATATTTAACAACACAGGAAATAGTCAGTGCCCTCAACTGAGGAGAGTGTAAATCTCCTGGTTATACATAATTAACCAGCCAGCAAAGAGTCCGTTCGCTAAACTGCGGAGAGTGTAAATCTACTGGTCATATATATTTAACCAGCCAGCACAGATTTAGTGCACTAAACTGAGGAGAGTGCAAATCTCCTGGTTATATATATTTAACCAGCCAGCACAGACTCAGTGCCCTAAACTGAGCAGAGTGTAAATCTCCTGGTTATATATATTTAACCAGCCAGCACAGACTCAGTGCCCTAAACTGAGGACAGTGTAAATCTCCTGGTTATATATATTTAACCAGCCAGCACAGAGTCAGTGCCCTAAACTGAGGAGAGTGTAAATCTCCTGGTTACATATATTTAACCAGCCTGCACAGAGTCCTTGCCCTAAACTGAGGAGAGTGTAAATTTCATGGTTAAATAAATTTTACCAGCCAGCACAGACTCAGTGCCCAAAACTGAGGAGAGTGTAAATCTCCTGGTTATATATATTTAACCAGCCAGCACAGACTCAGTACCATAAACTGATGAGAGAGTAAATCTCCTGGTTATATATATTTAACGAGACAACACAGACTCAGTGCCATAAACTGAGGAGTGTGTAAATCTCCTGGTTACATATATTTAACCAGCCAGCACAGAGTCAGTGCTCTAAACTGAGGAGTGTGTAAATCTCCTGGTTATATATATTTAACCAGCCAGCACAGACTCAGTACCATAAACTGAGGAGAGTGTAAATCTCCTGGTTATATATATTTAACAACACAGGAAATAGTCAGTGCCCTAAACTGAGGAGAGTGTAAATCTCCTGGTTATACATAATTAACCAGCCAGCAAAGAGTCCGTTCGCTAAACTGCGGAGAGTGTAAATCTACTGGTCATATATATTTAACCAGCCAGCACAGATTTAGTGCACTAAACTGAGGAGAGTGCAAATCTCCTGGTTATATATATTTAACCAGCCAGCACAGACTCAGTGCCCTAAACTGAGCAGAGTGTAAATCTCCTGGTTATATATATTTAACCAGCCAGCACACACTCAGTGCCCTAAACTGAGGACAGTGTAAATCTCCTGGTTATATATATTTAACCAGCCAGCACAGAGTCAGTGCCCTAAACTGAGGAGAGTGTAAATCTCCTGGTTACATATATTTAACCAGCCTGCACAGAGTCCTTGCCCTAAACTGAGGAGAGTGTAAATTTCATGGTTAAATAAATTTTACCAGCCAGCACAGACTCAGTGCCCAAAACTGAGGAGAGTGTAAATCTCCTGGTTATATATATTTAACCAGCCAGCACAGACTCAGTACCATAAACTGATGAGAGAGTAAATCTCCTGGTTATATATATTTAACGAGACAACACAGACTCAGTGCCATAAACTGAGGAGTGTGTAAATCTCCTGGTTACATATATTTAACCAGCCAGCACAGAGTCAGTGCTCTAAACTGAGGAGTGTGTAAATCTCCTGGTTATATAAATTTAACCAGCCAGCACAGACCCAGGGCCCAAAACTGAGGAGAGTGTAAATCTCCTGGTTATATATATTTAACCAGCCAGCACAGACTCAGTGCCCTGAACTGAGGAGAGTGTAAATCTCCTGGTTATATATATTTAACCAGCCAGCACAGACTCAGTGCCATAAAGTGAGGAGAGAGTAAATCTCCTGGTTGTATATATTTAACGAGACACCACAGACTCAGTGCCATAAACTGAGGAGTGTGTAAATCTCCTGGTTACATATAATTAACCAGCCAGCACAGACTCAGTGCCCTAAACTGAGGAGAGTGTAAATCTCCTGGTTAGCAATATTTAACCACCCAGCAAAGAGTCAGTGCCCTAATCTGAGGAGAGTGTAAATCTCGCTGTTTATATATATTTAAACAGCCCGCACAGAGTCAGTGCCCTAAACGGAGGAGAGTGTAAATCTCCTGGTAATATAAATTTAACCAGCCAGCACCGAGTCAGTGCCCTGAACTGAGGAGAGTGTAAATCTCCTGGTTATATATATTTAACCAGCCAGCACAGACTCAGTACCATAAACTGAGGAGAGTGTAAATCTCCTGGTTATATATATTTAACAACACAGGAAATAGTCAGTGCCCTCAACTGAGGAGAGTGTAAATCTCCTGGTTATACATAATTAACCAGCCAGCAAAGAGTCCGTTCGCTAAACTGCGGAGAGTGTAAATCTACTGGTCATATATATTTAACCAGCCAGCACAGATTTAGTGCACTAAACTGAGGAGAGTGCAAATCTCCTGGTTATATATATTTAACCAGCCAGCACAGACTCAGTGCCCTAAACTGAGCAGAGTGTAAATCTCCTGGTTATATATATTTAACCAGCCAGCACAGACTCAGTGCCCTAAACTGAGGACAGTGTAAATCTCCTGGTTATATATATTTAACCAGCCAGCACAGAGTCAGTGCCCTAAACTGAGGAGAGTGTAAATCTCCTGGTTACATATATTTAACCAGCCTGCACAGAGTCCTTGCCCTAAACTGAGGAGAGTGTAAATTTCATGGTTAAATAAATTTTACCAGCCAGCACAGACTCAGTGCCCAAAACTGAGGAGAGTGTAAATCTCCTGGTTATATATATTTAACCAGCCAGCACAGACTCAGTACCATAAACTGATGAGAGAGTAAATCTCCTGGTTATATATATTTAACGAGACAACACAGACTCAGTGCCATAAACTGAGGAGTGTGTAAATCTCCTGGTTACATATATTTAACCAGCCAGCACAGAGTCAGTGCTCTAAACTGAGGAGTGTGTAAATCTCCTGGTTATATATATTTAACCAGCCAGCACAGACTCAGTGCCCTGAACTGAGGAGAGTGTAAATCTCCTGGTTATATATATTTAACCAGCCAGCACAGACTCAGTGCCATAAAGTGAGGAGAGAGTAAATCTCCTGGTTGTATATATTTAACGAGACAGCACAGACTCAGTGCCATAAACTGAGGAGTGTGTAAATCTCCTGGTTACATATAATTAACCAGCCAGCACAGACTCAGTGCCCTAAACTGAGGAGAGTGTAAATCTCCTGGTTAGCAATATTTAACCACCCAGCAAAGAGTCAGTGCCCTAATCTGAGGAGAGTGTAAATCTCGCTGTTTATATATATTTAAACAGCCCGCACAGAGTCAGTGCCCTAAACGGAGGAGAGTGTAAATCTCCTGGTAATATAAATTTAACCAGCCAGCACAGACTCAGTGCCCTAACCTGCGGAGAGTGTAAAGCTCCTGGTTATATATATTCAACCAGCCAGCACAGAGTCAGTGCCCTAAACTGAGGAGAGTGTAAATCTCCTGGTAATATAAATTTAACCAGCCAGCACAGACTCAGTGCCCTAACCTGCGGAGAGTGTAAATCTCCTGGTTATATGTATTCAACCAGCCAGCACAGAGTCAATGCCCAAAACTGAGGAGAGTGTAAATCTCCTGGTTATGTAAATGTAACCACAGAGGAAATAGTCAGTGCCCTAAACTGAGGAGAGTGTAAATCTCCTGGTTATATGAATTTAACCAGCCAGCGCCGATTCAGTTGCCTAAACTGAGAAGAGTGTAAATCTCCTGGTTAAATGAATTTAACCAGCCAGCACAGACGCAGTGCCCTAAACTGAGGAGAGTGGAAATCTCCTGGTCATATATATTTAACCAGCCAGCACACAGTCCGTGCCCTAAACTGAGGAGAGTGTAAATCTCCTGGTTACATATATTAGCAGCCAGCACAGAGTCTGTGCCCTAAACTGAGGAGAGTGTAAATCTCCCTGGTTATATAAAATTAACCAGCCAGCACAGACTCAGTGCCCTAAACTGAGGAGAGTGTAAATCTCCTAGTTAGAAATATTTAACCACCCAGCAAAGAGTCAGTGCCCTAAACTGAGGAGAGTGTAATTCTCCCTGTTTATATATATTCAACCAGCCAGCACAGAATCAGTGCCCTAAACTGAGGAGAGTGTAAATCTCCTGGTTACATATATTTAACCAGCCAGCACAGAGTCAGTGATCTAAACTGAGGAGAGTGTAAATCTCACTGGTTATACAAATTTAACCAGCCAGCACAGACTCCGTGCCGAAAACGGAGGAGAGTGTAAATTTCATAGTTTAATCAATTTAACCAGCCAGCACAGACTCAGTGCCGTAAACTGAGGAGAGTGTAAATGTCCTGGTCATATATATTTAACCAGCCAGCACAGACACAGTGCCATTAACTGAGGAGAGAGTAAATCTCCTGGTTGTATATATTTAACGAGACAGCACAGACTCAGTGCCATAAACTGAGAAGTGAGTAAATCTCCTAGTTACATATATTTAACCAGCCAGCACAGAGTCAGTGCTCTAAACTGAGGAGAGTGTAAATCTCACTGGTTATTTCAATTTAACTAGCCAGCACAGACCCAGGGCCCAAAACTGAGGAGAGTGTAAATCTCCTGCTTATATATATCTAACCACCCAGCACAGACTCAGTGCCCTAAACTGAGGAGAGTGTAAACCTCCTGGTTAGAAATATTTAACCACCCAGCAAAGAGTCAGTGCCCTAAACTGAGGAGAGTGTAATTCTCCCTGTTTATATATATTCAACCAGCCAGCACAGAGTCAGTGCCCTAAATTGAGGAGAGTGCAAATCTCCTGATAATATAAATTTAACCAGCCAGCACAGACTCAGTGCCCTAACCTGCAGAGAGTCTAAATCTCGAGGTTATATATATTCAACCAGCCAGCACAGAGTCAGTACCCTAAACTGAGGAGAGTGTAAATCTCCTGATAATATAAATTTAACCAGCCAGGGCAGACGCAGTGCCCTAAACTGAGGAGAGTGGAAATCTCCTGGTCATATATACTTAACCAGCCAGCACAGAGTCCGTGCCCTAAACTGAGGAGAGTGTAAATCTCCTGGTTACATATATTTAACCACCCAGCAAAGAGTCAGTGCCCTAAACTGAGGAGAGTGTAAATCTCCTGGTTATATATATTTAACCAGCCAGCACCGACTCAGTGCCATAAACTGAGGAGTGTGTAAATCTCCTGGTTACATATATTTAACCAGCCAGCACAGAGTCAGTGCTCTAAACTGAGGAGAGTGTAAATCTCACTGGTTATATAAATTTAACCAGCCAGCACAGACCCAGGGCCCAAAACTGAGGAGAGTGTAAATCTCCTGCGTATATATATTTAACCAGCCAGCACAGACTCAGTGCCCTAAACTGAGGAGAGTGTAAATCTCCTGGTTAGCAATATTTAACCACACCGGAAATAGTCAGTGCTCTAAACTGAGGAGAGTGTAAATCTCACTGGTTATAAAGATTTAAGCAGCCAGCATAGACTCAGTGCCATAAACTGTGGAGAGTGTAAATCTCCTGGTTATATATATTAAATCAGCCAGCACAGAGTCAGTTCACTAAACTGAGGTGACTGTAAATCTCCTGGTTATATATATTTATCCAGCCAGCACAGAGTCAGTGCCGTAAACTGATGAGTGTGTATAAATCTCCTGGTTAGAAATATTTAACCACCCAGCAAAGAGTCAGTGCCCGAAACTGAGGGGAGTGTAAATCTCCTGGTAATATAAATTTAACCAGCCAGCACAGACTCAGTGCCCGAAACTGAGAAGAGTGTAAATCTCCTGGTTATATGAATTTTACCAGCCAGGGCAGACGCAGTGCCCTAAACTGAGGAGAGTGGAAATCTCCTGGTCATATATATTTAACCAGCCAGCACAGAGTCCGTGCCCTAAACTGAGGAGAGTGTAAATCTCCTGGTTACATATATTTAACCAGCCAGCACAGAGTCAGTGCTCTAAACTGAGGAGTGTGTAAATCTCCTGGTTATATAAATTTAACCAGCCAGCACAGACCCAGGGCCCAAAACTGAGGAGAGTGTAAATCTCCTGGTTATATATATTTAACCAGCCAGCACAGACTCAGTGCCCTAAACTGAGGAGAGTGTAAATCTCCTGGTTATACATAATTAACCAGCCAGCAAAGAGTCCGTTCGCTAAACTGCGGAGAGTGTAAATCTCCTGGTCATATGTATTTAACCAGCCAGCACAGATTTAGTGCCCTAAACTGAGGAGAGTGTAAATCTCCTGGTTATATATATTTAACCAGCCAGCACAGACTCAGTGCCATAAACTGAGGAGTGTGTAAATCTCCAGGTTACATATATTTAACCAGCCAGCACAGAGTCAGTGCTCTAAACTGAGGAGTGTGTAAATCTCCTGGTTATATAAATTTAACCAGCCAGCACAGACTCAGTGCCATAAACTGAGGAGAGTGTAAATCTCCTGGTTACATATATTTAAACAGCCAGCACAGAGTCAGTGCCCTAAACTGAGGAGAGTGTAAATCTCCTGGTAATATAAATTTAACCAGCCAGCACAGACTCAGTGCCCTAACATGCGGAGAGTGTAAATCTCCTGGTTGTTTATGTTCAACCAGCCAGCACCGAGTCAGTGCCCTAAACTGAGGAGAGTGTAAATCTCCTGGTAATATAAATTTAACCAGCCAGCACAGACTCAGTGCCATAAACTGAGGAGTGTGTAAATCTCCTGGTCATATATATTTAACCGGCCAGCACAGATTTAGTGCCCTAAACTGAGGAGAGTGTAAATCTCCTGGTTATATATATTTAACCAGCCAGCACAGACTCAGTGCCATAAACTGAGGAGTGTGTAAATCTCCTGGTTACATATATTTAACCAGCCAGCACAGAGTCAGTGCTCTAAACTGAGGAGTGTGTAAATCTACTGGTTATATAAATTTAACCAGCCAGCACAGACTCAGTGCCATAAACTGAGGAGAGTGTAAATCTCCTGGTTACATATATTTAACCACCCAGCAAAGAGTCAGTGCCCTAAACTGAGGAGAGTGTAAATCTCCTGGTTATATATATTTAACCAGCCAGCACAGACTCAGTGCCATAAACTGAGGAGTGTGTAAATCTCCTGGTTACATATATTTAACCAGCCAGCACAGAGTCAGTGCTCTAAACTGAGGAGAGTGTAAATCTCACTGGTTATATAAATTTAACCAGCCAGCACAGACCCAGGGCCCAAAACTGAGGAGAGTGTAAATCTCCTGCGTATATATATTTAACCAGCCAGCACAGACTCAGTGCCCTAAACTGAGGAGAGTGTAAATCTCACTGGTTATAAAGATTTAAGCAGCCAGCATAGACTCAGTGCCATAAACTGTGGAGAGTGTAAATCTCCTGGTTATATATATTAAATCAGCCAGCACAGAGTAAGTTCACTAAACTGAGGTCACTGTAAATCTCCTGGTTATATATATTTATCCAGCCAGCACAGAGTCAGTGCCGTAAACTGATGAGTGTGTATAAATCTCCTGGTTAGAAATATTTAACCACCCAGCAAAGAGTCAGTGCCCGAAACTGAGGGGAGTGTAAATCTCCTGGTAATATAAATTTAACCAGCCAGCACAGACTCAGTGCCCGAAACTGAGAAGAGTGTAAATCTCCTGGTTATATGAATTTTACCAGCCAGGGCAGACGCAGTGCCCTAAACTGAGGAGAGTGGAAATCTCCTGGTCATATATATTTAACCAGCCAGCACAGAGTCCGTGCCCTAAACTGAGGAGAGTGTAAATCTCCTGGTTACATATATTTAACCAGCCAGCACAGAGTCAGTGCTCTAAACTGAGGAGTGTGTAAATCTCCTGGTTATATAAATTTAACCAGCCAGCACAGACCCAGGGCCCAAAACTGAGGAGAGTGTAAATCTCCTGGTTATATATATTTAACCAGCCAGCACAGACTCAGTGCCCTAAACTGAGGAGAGAGTAAATCTCCTGGTTGTATATATTTAACGAGACAGCACAGACTCAATGCCATAAACTGAGGAGTGTGTAAATCTCCTGGTTAGCAATATTTAACCACCCAGCAAAGAGTCAGTGCCCTGAACTGAGGAGAGTGTAAATCTCCCTGTTTATATATATTTAACCAGCCAGCACAGACTCAGTGCCCTAACATGCGGTGAGCGTAAATCTCCTGGTTATATATATTCAACCAGCCAGCACCGAGTCAGTGCCCTGAACTGAGGAGAGTGTAAATCTCCTGGTTATATATATATTTAACCAGCCAGCACAGACTCAGTCCCATAAACTGAGGAGAGTGTAAATCTCCTGGTTATATATATTTAACAACACAGGAAATAGACAGTGCCCTAAACTGAGGAGAGTGTAAATCTCCTGGTTATACATAATTAACCAGCCAGCAAAGAGTCCGTTCGCTAAACTGCGGAGAGTGTAAATCTACTGGTCATATATATTTAACCAGCCAGCACAGATTTAGTGCACTAAACTGAGGAGAGTGCAAATCTCCTGGTTATATATATTTAACCAGCCAGCACAGACTCAGTGCCCTAAACTGAGCAGAGTGTAAATCTCCTGGTTATATATATTTAATCAGCCAGCACAGACTCAGTGCCCTAAACTGAGGACAGTGTAAATCTCCTGGTTATATATATTTAACCAGCCAGCACAGAGTCAGTGCCCTAAACTGAGGAGAGTGTAAATCTCCTGGTTACATATATTTAACCAGCCTGCACAGAGTCCTTGCCCTAAACTGAGGAGAGTGTAAATCTCCTGGTTACATATATTTAACCAGCCAGCACAGACTCAGTGCCATAAACTGATGAGAGAGTAAATCTCCTGGTTATATATATTTAACGAGACAACACAGACTCAGTGCCATAAACTGAGGAGTGTGTAAATCTCCTGGTTACATATATTTAACCAGCCAGCACAGAGTCAGTGCTCTAAACTGAGGAGTGTGTAAATCTCCTGGTTATATAAATTTAACCAGCCAGCACAGACCCAGGGCCCAAAACTGAGGAGAGTGTAAATCTCCTGGTTATATATATTTAACCAGCCAGCACAGACTCAGTGCCCTGAACTGTGGAGAGTGTAAATCTCCTGGTTATATATATTTAACCAGCCAGCACAGACTCAGTGCCATAAAGTGAGGAGAGAGTAAATCTCCTGGTTGTATATATTTAACGAGACAGCACAGACTCAGTGCCATAAACTGAGGAGTGTGTAAATCTCCTGGTTACATATAATTAACCAGCCAGCACAGACCCAGGGCCCAAAACTGAGGAGAGTGTAAATCTCCTGGTTGTATATATTTAACGAGAAAGCACAGACTCAGTGCCATAAACTGAGGAGTGTGTAAATCTCCTGGTTACATATAATTAACCAGCCAGCACAGACTCAGTGCCCTAAACTGAGGAGAGTGTAAATCTCCTGGTTAGCAATATTTAACCACCCAGCAAAGAGTCAGTGCCCTAATCTGAGGAGAGTGTAAATCTCGCTGTTTATATATATTTAAACAGCCCGCACAGAGTCAGTGCCCTAAACGGAGGAGAGTGTAAATCTCCTGGTAATATAAATTTAACCAGCCAGCACAGACTCAGTGCCCTAACCTGCGGAGAGTGTAAAGCTCCTGGTTATATATATTCAACCAGCCAGCACAGAGTCAGTGCCCTAAACTGAGGAGAGTGTAAATCTCCTGGTAATATAAATTTAACCGGCCAGCACAGACTCAGTGCCCTAACCTGCGGAGAGTGTAAATCTCCTGGTAAAATGTATTCAACCAGCCAGCACAGAGTCAATGCCCGAAACTGAGGAGAGTGTAAATCTCCTGGTTATATAAATGTAACCACAGAGGAAATAGTCAGTGCCCTAAACTGAGGAGAGTGTAAATCTCCTGGTTATATGAATTTAACCAGCCAGCGCCGATTCAGTTGCCTAAACTGAGAAGAGTGTAAATCTCCTGGTTAAATGAATTTAACCAGCCAGCACAGACGCAGTGCCCTAAACTGAGGAGACTGGAAATCTCCTGGTCAAAAATATTTAACCAGCCAGCACACAGTCCGTGCCCTAAACTGAGGAGAGTGTAAATCTCCTGGTTACATATATTAGCAGCCAGCACAGAGTCTGTGCCCTAAACTGAGGAGAGTGTAAATCTCCCTGGTTATATAAAATTAACCAGCCAGCACAGACTCAGTGCCCTAAACTGAGGAGAGTGTAAATCTCCTAGTTAGAAATATTTAACCACCCAGCAAAGAGTCAGTGCCCTAAACTGAGGAGAGTGTAATTCTCCCTGTTTATATATATTCAACCAGCCAGCACAGAGTCAGTGCCCTAAACTGAGGAGAGTGTAAATCTCCTGGTTACATATATTTAACCAGCCAGCACAGAGTCAGTGATCTAAACTGAGGAGAGTGAAAATCTCACTGGTTATACAAATTTAACCAGCCAGCACAGACTCCGTGCCGAAAACGGAGGAGAGTGTAAATTTCATAGTTTAATCAATTTAACCAGCCAGCACAGACTCAGTGCCCTAAACTGAGGAGAGTGTAAATGTCCTGGTCATATATATTTAACCAGCCAGCACAGACACAGTGCCATAAACTGAGGAGAGAGTAAATCTCCTGGTTGTATATATTTAACGAGACAGCACAGACTCAGTGCCATAAACTGAGAAGTGAGTAAATCTCCTGGTTACATATATTTAACCAGCCAGCACAGAGTCAGTGCTCTAAACTGAGGAGAGTGTAAATCTCACTGGTTATTTCAATTTCACCAGCCAGCACAGACCCAGGGCCCAAAACTGAGGAGAGTGTAAATCTCCTGCTTATATATATTTAACCACCCAGCACAGACTCAGTGCCCTAAACTGAGGAGAGTGTAAACCTCCTGGTTAGAAATATTTAACCACCCAGCAAAGAGTCAGTGCCCTAAACTGAGGAGAGTGTAATTCTCCCTGTTTATATATATTCAACCAGCCAGCACAGCGTCAGTGCCCTAAACTGAGGAGAGTGCAAATCTCCTGATAATATAAATTTAACCAGCCAGCACAGACTCAGTGCCCTAACCTGCAGAGAGTCTAAATCTCCAGGTTATATATATTCAACCAGCCAGCACAGAGTCAGTGCCCTAAACTGAGGAGAGTGTAAATCTCCTGATAATATAAATTTAAACAGCCAGCACAGACTCAGTGCCCGAACCTGCGGAGAGTGTAAATCTCCTGGTTATTTGTATTCAACCAGCCAGCACAGAGTCAGTGCCCGAAACTGAGAAGAGTGTAAATCTCCTGGTTATATGAATTTTACCAGCCAGGGCAGACGCAGTGCCCTAAACTGAGGAGAGTGGAAATCTCCTGGTCATATATATTTAACCAGCCAGCACAAAGTCCGTGCCCTAAACTGAGGAGAGTGTAAATCTCCTGGTTACATATATTTAACCAGCCAGCACAGAGTCAGTGCTCTAAACTGAGGAGTGTGTAAATCTACTGGTTATATAAAATTAACCAGACAGCACAGACTCAGTGCCATAAACTGAGGAGAGTGTAAATCTCCTGGTTACATATATTTAAACAGCCAGCACAGAGTCAGTGCCCTAAACTGAGGAGAGTGTAAATCTCCTGGTAATATAAATTTAACCAACAAGCACAGACTCAGTGCCCTAACATGCGGAGAGTGTAAATCTCCTGGTTGTTTATGTTCAACCAGCCAGCACCGAGTCAGTGCCCTAAACTGAGGAGAGTGTAAATCTCCTGGTAATATAAATTTAACCAGCCAGCACAGACTCAGTGCCATAAACTGAGGAGTGTGTAAATCTCCTGGTCATATATATTTAACCGGCCAGCACAGATTTAGTGCCCTAAACTGAGGAGAGTGTAAATCTCCTGGTTATATATATTTAACCAGCCAGCACAGACTCAGTGCCATAAACTGAGGAGTGTGTAAATCTCCTGGTTACATATATTTAACCAGCCAGCACAGAGTCAGTGCTCTAAACTGAGGAGTGTGTAAATCTACTGGTTATATAAATTTAACCAGCCAGCACAGACTCAGTGCCATAAACTGAGGAGAGTGTAAATCTCCTGGTTATATATATTTAACCAGCCAGCACAGACTCAGTGCCATAAACTGAGGAGTGTGTAAATCTCCTGGTTACATATATTTAACCAGCCAGCACAGAGTCAGTGCTCTAAACTGAGGAGAGTGTAAATCTCACTGGTTATATAAATTTAACCAGCCAGCACAGACCCAGGGCCCAAAACTGAGGAGAGTGTAAATCTCCTGCGTATATATAATTAACACAGCCAGCACAGACTCAGTGCCCTAAACTGAGGAGAGTGTAAATCTCCTGGTTAGCAATATTTAACTACACCGGAAATAGTCAGTGCTCTAAACTGAGGAGAGTGTAAATCTCACTGGTTATAAAGATTTAAGCAGCCAGCATAGACTCAGTGCCATAAACTGTGGAGAGTGTAAATCTCCTGGTTATATATATTAAATCAGCCAGCACAGAGTCAGTTCACTAAACTGAGGTGACTGTAAATCTCCTGGTTATATATATTTATCCAGCCAGCACAGAGTCAGTGCCGTAAACTGATGAGTGTGTATAAATCTCCTGGTTAGAAATATTTAACCACCCAGCAAAGAGTCAGTGCCCGAAACTGAGGGGAGTGTAAATCTCCTGGTAATATAAATTTAACCAGCCAGCACAGACTCAGTGCCCGAAACTGAGAAGAGTGTAAATCTCCTGGTTATATGAATTTTACCAGCCAGGGCAGACGCAGTGCCCTAAACTGAGGAGAGTGGAAATCTCCTGGTCATATATATTTAACCAGCCAGCACAGAGTCCGTGCCCTAAACTGAGGAGAGTGTAAATCTCCTGGTTACATATATTTAACCAGCCAGCACAGAGTCAGTGCTCTAAACTGAGGAGTGTGTAAATCTCCTGGTTATATAAATTTAACCAGCCAGCACAGACCCAGGGCCCAAAACTGAGGAGAGTGTAAATCTCCTGGTTATATATATTTAACCAGCCAGCACAGACTCAGTGCCATAAACTGAGGAGAGAGTAAATCTCCTGGTTGTATATATTTAACGAGACAGCACAGACTCAATGCCATAAACTGAGGAGTGTGTAAATCTCCTGGTTAGCAATATTTAACCACCCAGCAAAGAGTCAGTGCCCTAAACTGAGGAGAGTGTAAATCTCCCTGTTTATATATATTTAACCAGCCAGCACAGACTCAGTGCCCTAACATGTGGTGAGTGTAAATCTCCTGGTTATATATATTCAACCAGCCAGCCCCGAGTCAGTGCCCTGAACTGAGGAGAGTGTAAATCTCCTGGTTATATATATTTAACCAGCCAGCACAGACTCAGTACCATAAACTGAGGAGAGTGTAAATCTCCTGGTTATATATATTTAACAACACAGGAAATAGTCAGTGCCCTAAACTGAGGAGAGTGTAAATCTCCTGGTTATACATAATTAACCAGCCAGCAAAGAGTCCGTTCGCTAAACTGCGGAGAGTGTAAATCTACTGGTCATATATATTTAACCAGCCAGCACAGATTTAGTGCCCTAAACTGAGGAGAGTGCAAATCTCCTGGTTATATATATTTAACCAGCCAGCACAGACTCAGTGCCCTAAACTGAGCAGAGTGTAAATCTCCTGGTTATATATATTTAACCAGCCAGCACAGACTCAGTGCCCTAAACTGAGGACAGTGTAAATCTCCTGGTTATATATATTTAACCAGCCAGCACAGAGTCAGTGCCCTAAACTGAGGAGAGTGTAAATCTCCTGGTTACATATATTTAACCAGCCTGCACAGAGTCCTCGCCCTAAACTGAGGAGAGTGTAAATTTCATGGTTAAATAAATTTTACCAGCCAGCACAGACTCAGTGCCCAAAACTGAGGAGAGTGTAAATCTCCAGGTTATATATATTTAACCAGCCAGCACAGACTCAGTGCCATAAACTGATGAGAGAGTAAATCTCCTGGTTATATATATTTAACGAGACAACATAGACTCAGTGCCATAAACTGAGGAGTGTGTAAATCTCCTGGTTACATATATTTAACCAGCCAGCACAGAGTCAGTGCTCTAAACTGAGGAGTGTGTAAATCTCCTGGTTATATAAATTTAACCAGCCAGCACAGACCCAGGGCCCAAAACTGAGGAGAGTGTAAATCTCCTGGTTATATATATTTAACCAGCCAGCACAGACTCAGTGCCCTGAACTGAGGAGAGTGTAAATCTCCTGGTTATATATATTTAACCAGCCAGCACAGACTCAGTGCCATAAAGTGAGGAGAGAGTAAATCTCCTGGTTGTATATATTTAACGAGACAGCACAGACTCAGTGCCATAAACTGAGGAGTGTGTAAATCTCCTGGTTACATATAATTAACCAGCCAGCACAGACTCAGTGCCCTAAACTGAGGAGAGTGTAAATCTCCTGGTTAGCAATATTTAACCACCCAGCAAAGAGTCAGTGCCCTAATCTGAGGAGAGTGTAAATCTCGCTGTTTATATATATTTAAACAGCCCGCACAGAGTCAGTGCCCTAAACGGAGGAGAGTGTAAATCTCCTGGTAATATAAATTTAACCAGCCAGCACAGACTCAGTGCCCTAACCTGCGGAGAGTGTAAAGCTTCTGGTTATATATATTCAACCAGCCAGCACAGAGTCAGTGCCCTAAACTGAGGAGAGTGTAAATCTCCTGGTAATATAAATTTAACCAGCCAGCACAGACTCAGTGCCCTAACCTGCGGAGAGTGTAAATCTCCTGGTTATATGTATTCAACCAGCCAGCACAGAGTCAATGCCCGAAACTGAGGAGAGTGTAAATCTCCTGGTTATGTAAATGTAACCACAGAGGAAATAGTCAGTGCCCTAAACTGAGGAGAGTGTAAATCTCCTGGTTATATGAATTTAACCAGCCAGCGCCGATTCAGTTGCCTAAACTGAGAAGAGTGTAAATCTCCTGGTTAAATGAATTTAACCAGCCAGCACAGACGCAGTGCCCTAAACTGAGGAGAGTGGAAATCTCCTGGTCATATATATTTAACCAGCCAGCACACAGTCTGTGCCCTAAACTGAGGAGAGTGTAAATCTCCTGGTTACATATATTAGCAGCCAGCACAGAGTCTGTGCCCTAAACTGAGGAGAGTGTAAATCTCCCTGGTTATATAAAATTAACCAGCCAGCACAGACTCAGTGCCCTAAACTGAGGAGAGTGTAAATCTCCTAGTTAGAAATATTTAACCACCCAGCAAAGAGTCAGTGCCCTAAACTGAGGAGAGTGTAATTCTCCCTGTTTATATATATTCAACCAGCCAGCACAGAATCAGTGCCCTAAACTGAGGAGAGTGTAAATCTCCTGGTTACATATATTTAACCAGCCAGCACAGAGTCAGTGATCTAAACTGAGGAGAGTGTAAATCTCACTGGTTATACAAATTTAACCAGCCAGCACAGACTCCGTGCCGAAAACGGAGGAGAGTGTAAATTTCATAGTTTAATCAATTTAACCAGCCAGCACAGACTCAGTGCCGTAAACTGAGGAGAGTGTAAATGTCCTGGTCATATATATTTAACCAGCCAGCACAGACACAGTGCCATTAACTGAGGAGAGAGTAAATCTCCTGGTTGTATATATTTAACGAGACAGCACAGACTCAGTGCCATAAACTGAGAAGTGAGTAAATCTCCTAGTTACATATATTTAACCAGCCAGCACAGAGTCAGTGCTCTAAACTGAGGAGAGTGTAAATCTCACTGGTTATTTCAATTTAACTAGCCAGCACAGACCCAGGGCCCAAAACTGAGGAGAGTGTAAATCTCCTGCTTATATATATCTAACCACCCAGCACAGACTCAGTGCCCTAAACTGAGGAGAGTGTAAACCTCCTGGTTAGAAATATTTAACCACCCAGCAAAGAGTCAGTGCCCTAAACTGAGGAGAGTGTAATTCTCCCTGTTTATATATATTCAACCAGCCAGCACAGAGTCAGTGCCCTAAATTGAGGAGAGTGCAAATCTCCTGATAATATAAATTTAACCAGCCAGCACAGACTCAGTGCCCTAACCTGCAGAGAGTCTAAATCTCCAGGTTATATATATTCAACCAGCCAGCACAGAGTCAGTACCCTAAACTGAGGAGAGTGTAAATCTCCTGATAATATAACTTTAACCAGCCAGCACAGACTCAGTGCCCGAACCTGCGGAGAGTGTAAATCTCCTGGTTATTTGTATTCAACCAGCCAGCACAGAGTCAGTGCCCGAAACTGAGAAGAGTGTAAATCTCCTGGTTATATGAATTTTACCAGCCAGGGCAGACGCAGTGCCCTAAACTGAGGAGAGTGGAAATCTCCTGGTCATATATATTTAACCAGCCAGCACAGAGTCCGTGCACTAAACTGAGGAGAGTGTAAATCTCCTGGTTACATATATTTAACCAGCCAGCACAGAGTCAGTGCTCTAAACTGAGGAGAGAGTAAATCTCCTGGTTATATATATTTAACCAGCCAGCACAGACTCAATGCCATAAACTGAGGAGTGTGTAAATCTCCTGGTTAGCAATATTTAACCACCCAGCAAAGAGTCAGTGCCCTAAACTGAGGAGAGTGTAAATCTCCCTGTTTATATATATTTAACCAGCCAGCACAGACTCAGTGCCCTAACATGCGGTGAGTGTAAATCTCCTGGTTATATATATTCAACCAGCCAGCACCGAGTCAGTGCCCTGAACTGAGGAGAGTGTAAATCTCCTGGTTATATATATTTAACCAGCCAGCACAGACTCAGTACCATAAACTGAGGAGAGTGTAAATCTCCTGGTTATACAGAATTAACCAGACAGCAAAGAGTCCGTTCGCTAAACTGCGGAGAGTGTAAATCTCCTGGTTATATATATTTAACCAGCCAGCACAGAGTCAGTGCCCTAAACTGAGGAGAGTGTAAATCTCCTGGTTACATATATTTAACCAGCCTGCACAGAGTCCTTGCCCTAAACTGAGGAGAGTGTAAATTTCATGGTTAAATAAATTTTACCAGCCAGCACAGACTCAGTGCCCAAAACTGAGGAGAGTGTAAATCTCCTGGTTATATATATTTAACCAGCCAGCACAGACTCAGTGCCATAAACGGATGAGAGAGTAAATCTCCTGGTTATATATATTTAACGAGACAACACAGACTCAGTGCCATAAACTGAGGAGTGTGTAAATCTCCTGGTTACATATATTTAACCAGCCAGCACAGAGTCAGTGCCCGAAACTGAGGAGAGTGTAAATCTCCTGGTTATATATATTTAACCAGCCAGCACAGACTCAGTGCCCTGAACTGAGGAGAGTGTAAATCTCCTGGTTATATATATTTAACCAGCCAGCACAGACTCAGTGCCATAAACTGAGGAGAGAGTAAATCTCCTGGTTGTATATATTTAACGAGACAGCACAGACTCAGTGCCATAAACTGAGGAGTGTGTAAATATCCTGGTTACATATAATTAACCAGCCAGCACAGACTCAGTGCCCGAAACTGAGGAGAGTGTAAATCTCCTGGTTAGCAATATTTAACCACCCAGCAAAGAGTCAGTGCCCTAATCTGAGGAGAGTGTAAATCTCGCTGTTTATATATATTTAAACAGCCCGCACAGAGTCAGTGCCCTAAACTGAGGAGAGTGTAAATCTCCTGGTAATATAAATTTAAACAGCCAGCACAGACTCAGTGCCCTAACCTGCGGAGAGTGTAAAGCTCCTGGTTATATATATTCAACCAGCCAACACAGAGTCAGTGCCCTAAACTGAGGAGAGTGTAAATCTCCTGGTAATATAAATTTTACCAGCCAGCACAGACTCAGTGCCCTAACCTGCGGAGAGTGTAAATCTCCTGGTTATATGTATTCAACCAGCCAGCACAGAGTCAATGCCCGAAACTGAGGAGAGTGTAAATCTCCTGGTTATGTAAATGTAACCACAGAGGAAATAGTCAGTGCCCTAAACTGAGGAGAGTGTAAATCTCCTGGTTATATGAATTTAACCAGCCAGCGCCGATTCAGTTGCCTAAACTGAAAAGAGTGTAAATCTCCTGGTTAAATGAATTTAACCAGCCAGCACAGACGCAGTGCCCTAAACTGAGGAGAGTGGAAATCTCCTGGTCATATATATTTAACCAGCCAGCACACAGTCCGTGCCCTAAACTGAGGAGAGTGTAAATCTCCTGGTTACATATATTAGCAGCCAGCACAGAGTCTGTGCCCTAAACTGAGGAGAGTGTAATTCTCCCTGGTTATATAAAATTAACCAGCCAGCACAGACTCAGTGCCCAAAACTGAGGAAAGTGCAAATTTCCTGGTTGAATAAATTTAACCAGCCAGCACAGACTCAGTGCCCGAAACTGAGGAGGGTGTAAAATTCCTGGTTATATAAATTTAACCAGCCAGCACAGACCCAGGGCCCAAAACTGAGGAGAGTGTAAATCTCCTGCTTATATATATTTAACCAGCCAGCACAGACTCAGTGCCCAAACTGAGGAGAGTGTAAATCTCCTGGTTATACATAATTAATCAGCCAGCACAGAGTCAGTTCCCTAAACTGAGGAGAGGTAAATCACCTGGTTATATACATTTAACCACCCAGCAAAGAGTCCGTTCCCTAAACTGAGGAGAGTGTAAATCTCCTGGTCATATATATTTAACCAGCCAGCACAGACTCAGTGCCCTAAACTGAGGAGAGTGTAAATCTCCTGGTTATATATATTCAACCAGCCAGCACAGAGTCAGTGCCCTAAACTGAGGAGACTGTAAAACTCCTGGTTATATATATTTAACCAGCCAGCACATACTCCGTTCCATAAACTGAGAAGAGGTTAAATATCCTGCTTATATATATTTAACCAGCCAGCACAGACTCAGTGCCCGAAACTGAGGAGAGTGTAAATCTCCTAGTTAGAAATATTTAACCACCCAGCAAAGAGTCAGTGCCCTAAACTGAGGAGAGTGTAATTCTCACTGTTTATATATATTCAACCAACCAGCACAGAGTCAGTGCCCTAAACTGAGGAGAGTGTAAATCTCCTGGTTACATATATTTAACCAGCCAGCACAGAGTCAGTGATCTAAACTGAGGAGAGTGTAAATCTCCTGGTTATATATATTTAACCAGCCAGCACATACTCCGTTCCATAAACTGAGAAGAGGTTAAATATCCTGCTTATATATATTTAACCAGCCAGCACAGACTCAGTGCCCTAAACTGAGGAGAGTGTAAATCTCCTAGTTAGAAATATTTAACCACCCAGCAAAGAGTCAGTGCCCTAAACTGAGGAGAGTGTAATTCTCCCTGTTTATATATATTCAACCAGCCAGCACAGAGTCAGTGCCCTAAACTGAGGAGAGTGTAAATCTTCTGGTTACATATATTTAACCAGCCAGCACAGAGTCAGTGATCTAAACTGAGGAGAGTGTAAATCTCACTGGTTATACAAATTTAACCAGCCAGCACAGACACCGTGCCGAAAACGGAGGAGAGTGTAAATTTCATAGTTTCATCAATTTAACCAGCCAGCACAGACTCAGTGCCCTAAACTGAGGAGAGTGTAAATGTCCTGGTCATATATATTTAACCAGCCAGCACAGACACAGTGCCATAAACTGAGGAGAGAGTAAATCTCCTGGTTGTATATATTTAACGAGACAGCACAGACTCACTGCCATAAACTGAGAAGTGAGTAAATCACCTGGTTACATATATTTAACCAGCCAGCACAGAGTCAGTGATCTAAACTGAGGAGAGTGTAAATCTCACTGGTTATTTCAATTTAACCAGCCAGCACAGACCCAGGGCCCAAAACTGAGGAGAGTGTAAATCTCCTGCTTATATATATTTAACCACCCAGCAAAGAGTCAGTGCCCTAAACTGAGGAGAGTGTAATTCTCCCTGTTTATATATATTCAACCAGCCAGCACAGAGTCAGTGCCCTAAACTGAGGAGAGTGCAAATCTCCTGATAATATAAATTTAACCAGCCAGCACAGACTCAGTGCCCTAACCTGCAGAGAGTCTAAATCTCCAGGTTATATATATTCAACCAGCCAGCACAGAGTCAGTGCCCTAAACTGAGGAGAGTGTAAATCTCCTGATAATATAGATTTAACCAGCCAGCACAGACTCAGTGCCCGAACCTGCGGAGAGTGTAAATCTCCTGGTTATTTGTATTCAACCAGCCAGCACAGAGTCAGTGCCCGAAACTGAGGAGAGTGTAAATCTCCTGGTCATATATATTTAACCAGCCAGCACAGATTTAGCGCCCGAAACTGAGGAGAGTGTAAATCTCCTGGTTAGAAATATTTAACCACCCAGCAAAGAGTCAGTGTCCTAAACTGAGGAGAGTGCAAATCTCCTGGTTATATATATTTAACCACACTGGAAAGTCAATGCCCTAAACTGAGGAGAGTGTAAATCTCCTGGTTATGTGGAATTAACCAGCCCGGTGACAGTCATTGCCCAAAACTGCGGAGAGTGGAAATCTCCTGGTCATATAAATTTAACCAGCCAGCACAGACCCAGGGCCCAAAACTGAGGACAGTGTAAATCTCCTGCTTATATATATTTAACCACCCAGCACAGACTCAGTGCCCTAAACTGAGGAGAGTGTAAATCTCCTGGTTAGCAATATTTAACCACCCAGCAAAGAGTCAGTGCCCTAAGCTGAGGAGAGTGTCCATCTCCCTGTTTATATATATTTAACCAGCCTGCACAGAGTCAGTGCCCTAAACTGAGGAGAGTGTAAATCTCCTGGTAATATAAATTTAACCAGCCAGCACAGTGTCAGTGCCCGAACCTGCGGAGAGTGTAAATCTCCTGGTTATTTGAATTCAACCAGCCAGCACAGAGTCGGTGCCCGAAACTGAGGGGAGTGTAAATCTCCTGGTTATACATAATTAACCAGCCAGCACAGAGTCAGTTCCCTAAACTGAGGAGAGTGTAAATCTCCTGGTCATATATATTTAACCAGCCAGCACAGATTTAGTGCCCTAAACTGAGGAGAGTGTAAATCTCCTGGTTATATATAATTATCCAGCCAGCAGAGAGTCAGTGCCCTAAACTGAGGAGAGTGCAAATCTCCTGGTTATATATAATTAACCACACTGGAAAGTCAGTGCCTAAACTGAGGAGCGTGTAAATCTCCTGGTTATATGTAATTAACCAGCCAGCAGACAGTCAGTGCCCAAAACTGAGGAGAGTGTAATTCTCCTGGTTGTATATATTTAACCAGCCAACACAGAGTCTGTGCCCTAAACTGAGGAGAGTGTAAATCTCCTGGTTATATGTAATTAACCAGCCAGCAGACAGTCATTGCCCTAAACTGAGGAGAGTGGAAATCCCCTGGTCATATATATTTAACCAGCTAGCCCAGAGTCAGTGCCTTAAACTGAGGAGAGTGTAAATCTCCTGGTCATATATATTTAACCAGCCAGCGCAGAGTTTGTGCCCTAAACTGAGGAGTGTATAAATCTCATGGTTATACATATTTATACAGACAGCACCGACTCAGTGCCATAAACTGTGGAGAGTTTAAATCTCCTGGTTATGTCTATTAAGTCAGCCAGCACAGAGTCAGTTCACTAAACTGAGATGACTGTAAATCTCCTGGTTATATATATTTATCCAGCCAGCACAGAGTCAGTGCCGTAAACTGATGAGAGTGTAAATGTCCTGGTTAGAAATATTTAACCACCCAGCAAAGAGTCAGTGTCCGAAACTGAGGGGAGTTTAAATCTCCTGGTAATATAAATTTAACCAGCCAGCACAGACTCAGTGCCCTAAACTGAGAAGAGTGTAAATCTCCTGGTTATATGAATTTAACCAGCCAGCACAGACGCAGTGCCCTTAACTGAGGAGAGTGGAAATCTCCTGGTTAGAAATATTTAACCACACAGGAAATAGTCAGTGCCCTAAACTGAGGAGAGTGTAAATCTCCTGGTTATACATAATTAATCAGCCTGCACAGAGTCAGTTCCCTAAACTGAGGAGAGGGTAAATCTCCTGGTTATATACACTTAACCACCCAGCAAAGAGTCCGTTCCCTAAACTGAGGAGAGTGTAAATCTCCTGGTCATATATATTTAACCAGCCAGCACAGATTTAGTGCCCTAAACTGAGGAGACTGTAAATCTCCTGGTTATATATATTAAACCAGCCAGCACAGAGTCAGTGCCCTAAACTGAGGAGAGTGTAAATCTCCTGGTTATATGTAATTAACCAGCCAACAGACAGTCAGTGCCCAAAACTGAGCAGAGTGTAAATCTCCTGGTTAGAAATATTTAACCACCCAGCACAGAGTCAGTGCCCTAAACTGAAAAGAGTGGAAATCTCCTAATCATATATGTTTAACCAACCAGCACACACACAGTGCCCTAAACTGAGGATAGTGTAAATCTCCTGGTTACATATATTTAACCAGCCTGCACAGAGTCCGTGCCATAAACTGAGGAGAGAGTAAATCAACTGGTTATATATATTTAACGAGACATCACAGACTCAGTGCCATAAACTGAGGAGTGTGTAAAATCTCCTGGTTACATAGATTTAACCAGCCAGCACAGAGTCAGTGCTCTAAACTGAGGAGTGTGTAAATCTCCTGGTTATATAAATTTAACCAGCCAGCACAGACCCAGGGCCCAAAACTGAGGAGAGTGTAAATCTCCTGGTTACATGAATTTAACCAGCCAGCACAGACCAAGGGCCCGAAACTGAGGAGAGTGGAAATCTCCTGGTCATATATATTTAACCAGCCAGCACAGAGTCAGTGCCCGAAACTGAGGAGAGTGTAAATCTCCTGGTTAGAAATATTTAACCACACAGGAAATAGTCAGTGCCCTAAACTGAGGAGAGTGTAAATCTCCTGGTTATACATAATTAATCAGCCTGCACAGAGTCAGTTCCCTAAACTGAGGAGAGGGTAAATCTCCTGGTTATATACATTTAACCACCCAGCAAAGAGTCCGTTCCCTAAACTGAGGAGAGTGTAAATCTCCTGGTCATATATATTTAACCAGCCAGCACAGATTTAGTGCCCGAAACTGAGGAGAGTGTAAATCTCCTGGTTAGAAATATTTAACCACCCAGCAAAGAGTCAGTGCCCTAAACTGAGGAGAGTGTCAATCTCCTGGTTATATATATTTAACCACACTGGAAATAGTCAGTGCCCTAAACTGAGGAGAGTGTAAATCTCCTGGGTATATGTAATTAACCAGCCAACACAGAGTCTGTGCCATAAACTGAGGAGAATGTAAAACTCCAGGTTTCATATATTTAACCAGCCAGCGCAGAGTTAGTGCCCTAAACTGAGGAGAGTGTAAATCTCCTGGTTAGAAATATTTAACCACCCAACACAGAGTCAGTGCCCTAAACTGAAAAGAGTGGAAATCTCCTAATCATATATGTTTAACCAACCAGCACACACACAGTGCCCTAAACTGAGGAGAGTGTAAATCTCCTGGTTACATATATTTACCCAGCCTGCACAGAGTCCGTGCCATAAACTGAGGAGAGAGTAAATCTCCTGGTTATATATATTTAACGAGACAACACAGACTCAGTGCCATAAACTGAGGCGTGTGTAAAATCTCCTGGTTACATAGATTTAACCAGCCAGCACAGAGTCAGTGCTCTAAACTGAGGAGTGTGTAAATCTCCTGGTTATATAAATTTAACCAGCCAGCACAGACCCAGGGCCCAAAACTGAGGAGAGTGTAAATCTCCTGGTTATATATATTTAACCAGCCAGCACAGACTCAGTGCCCTAAACTGAGGAGAGTGTAAATCTCCTGGTTATATACATTTAACCAGCCAGCACAGACTCAGTGCCATAAACTGAGGAGAGAGTAAATCTCCTGGTTGTATATATTTAACGAGACAGCACAGACTCAGTGCCATAAACTGAGAAGTGTGTAAATCTCCTGGTTACATATATTTAACCAGCCAGCACAGACTCAGTGCCCTAAACTGAGGAGAGTGTAAATCTCCTGGTTAGCAATATTTAACCACCCAGCACAGACGCAGTGCCCTAAACTGAGGAGAGTGTAAATCTCCTGGTTACATATATTAGCAGCCAGCAGTGTCTGTGCCCTAAACTGAGGAGAGTGTAAATCTCCCTAGTTATATAAATTTAACCAGCCAGCACAGACTCAGTGCCCAAAACTGAGGAGAGTGCAAATCTCCTGGTTGAATAAATTTAACCAGCCAGCACAGACTCAGTGCCCGAAACTGAGGAGAGTGTAAAATTCCTGGTTTTCTAAATTTAACCAGCCAGCACAGACCCAGGGCCCAAAACTGAGGAGAGTGTAAATCTCCTGCTTATATATATTTAACCAGCCAGCACAGACTCAGTGCCCAAACTGAGGAGAGTGTAAATCTCCTGCTTATATATATTTAACCAGCCCGCACAGAGTCAGTGCCCTAAACTGAGGAGAGTGTAAATCTCCTGGTAATATAAATTTAACCAGCCAGCACAGATTCAGTGCCCTAACCTGCGGAGAGTGTAAATCTCCTGGTTATATGTATTCAACCAGCCAGCACAGAGTCAATGCCCGAAACTGAGGAGAGTGTAAATCTCCTGGTTATGTAAATGAAACCACAGAGGAAATAGTCAGTGCCCGAAACTGAGGAGAGTGTAAATCTCCTGGTTATACATAATTAATCAGCCAGCACAGAGTCAGTTCCCTAAACTGAGGAGAGTGTAAATCACCTGGTTATTTACATTTAACCACCCAGCAAAGAGTCCGTTCCCTAAACTGAGGAGAGTGTAAATCTCCTGGTCATATATATTTAACCAGCCAGCACAGACTCAGTGCCCTAAACTGAGGAGAGTGGAAATCTCCTGGTTATATACATTTAACCAGCCAGCACAGACTCCGTTCCATAAACTGAGAAGAGGTTAAATATCCTGGTTATATGTAATTAACCAGCCAGCACAGACTCAGTGCCCTAAACTGAGGAGAGTGTAAATCTCCTGGTTATATATATTTAACCACCCAGCAAAGAGTCAGTGCCCGAAACTGAGGAGAGTGTAATTCTCCCTGTTTATATATATTCAACCAGCCAGCACAGAGTCAGTGCCCTAAACTGAGGAGAGTGTAAATCTCCTGGTTACATATATTTAACCAGCCAGCACAGAGTCAGTGATCTAAACTGAGGAGAGTGTAAATCTCACTGGTTATACAAATTTAACCAGCCAGCACAGACTCCGTGCCCAAAACGGAGGAGAGTGTAAATTTCATAGTTGAATAAATTTAACCAGCCAGCACAGACACAGTGCCCTAAACTGAGGAGAGTGTAAATCTCCTGGTTACATATATTTAACCAGCCAGCACAGAGTCAGTGATCCAAACTGAGGAGAGTGTAAATCTCACTGGTTATCCAAATTTAACCAGCCAGCACAGACTCCGTGCCCAAAACGGAGGAGAGTGTAAATTTCATAGTTTAATAAATTTAACCAGCCAGCACAGACACAGTGCCCTAAACTGAGGAGAGTGTAAATGTCCTGGTCATATATATTTAACCAGCCAGCCCAGAGTCAGTGCCATAAACTGAGGAGTGTGTAAATCTCCTGGTTACATATATTTAACCAGCCAGCACAGAGTCAGTGCTCTAAACTGAGGAGTGTGTAAATCTCCTGGTTATATAAATTTAACCAGCCAGCACAGACCCAGGGCCCAAAACTGAGGAGAGAGTAAATCTCCTGGTTGTATATATTTAACGAGACAGCACAGACTCAGTGCCACAAACTGAGGAGTGTGTAAATCTCCTGGTTACATATATTTAACCAGCCAGCACAGACTCAGTGCCCTAAACTGAGGAGAGTGTAAATCTCCTGGTTAGCAATATTTAACCACCCAGCAAAGAGTCAGTGCCCTGAACTGAGGAGAGTGTAAATCTCGCTGTTTATATATATTTAACCAGCCCGCACAGAGTCAGTGCCCTAAACGGAGGAGAGTGTAAATCTCCTGGTAATATAAATTTAACCAGCCAGCACAGACTCAGTGCCCTAACCTGCGGAGAGTGTAAATCTCCTGGTTATATGTATTCAACCAGCCAGCACAGAGTCAATGCCCGAAACTGAGGAGAGTGTAAATCTCCTGGTTATGTAAATGTAACCACACAGGAAATAGTCAATGCCCTAAACTGAGGAGAGTGTAAATCTCCTGGTTATACATAATTAATCAGCCAGCACAGAGTCAGTTCCCTAAACTGAGGAGAGTGTAAATCACCTGGTTATATACATTTAACCACCCAGCAAAGAGTCCGTTCCCTAAACTGAGGAGAGTGTAAATCTCCTGGTCGTCTATATTTAACCAGCCAGCACAGACTCAGTGCCCTAAACTGAGGAGAGTGGAAATCTCCTGGTTATATACATTTAACCAGCCAGCACAGACTCCGTTCCATAAACTGAGAAGAGGTTAAATATCCTGGTTATATGTAATTAACCAGCCAGCACAGACTCAGTGCCCTAAACTGAGGAGAGTGTAAATCTCCTGGTTATATATATTTAACCACCCAGCAAAGAGTCAGTGCCCGAAACTGAGGAGAGTGTAATTCTCCCTGTTTATATATATTCAACCAGCCAGCACAGAGTCAGTGCCCTAAACTGAGGAGAGTGTAAATCTCCTGGTTACATATATTTAACCAGCCAGCACAGAGTCAGTGATCTAAACTGAGGAGAGTGTAAATCTCACTGGTTATACAAATTTAACCAGCCAGCACAGACTCCGTGCCCAAAACGGAGGAGAGTGTAAATTTCATAGTTTAATAAATTTAACCAGCCAGCACAGACACAGTGCCCTAAACTGAGGAGAGTGTAAATCTCCTGGTTACATATATTTAACCAGCCAGCACAGAGTCAGTGATCCAAACTGAGGAGAGTGTAAATCTCACTGGTTATCCAAATTTAACCAGCCAGCACAGACTCCGTGCCCAAAACGGAGGAGAGTGTAAATTTCATAGTTTAATAAATTTAACCAGCCAGCACAGACACAGTGCCCTAAACTGAGGAGAGTGTAAATGTCCTGGTCATATATATTTAACCAGCCAGCCCAGAGTCAGTGCCATAAACTGAGGAGTGTGTAAATCTCCTGGTTACATATATTTAACCAGCCAGCACAGAGTCAGTGCTCTAAACTGAGGAGTGTGTAAATCTCCTGGTTATATAAATTTAACCAGCCAGCACAGACCCAGGGCCCAAAACTGAGGAGAGTGTAAATCTCCTGGTTATACATATTTAACAAGCCAGCACAGACTCAGTGCCCTAAACTGAGGAGAGTGTAAATCTCCTTGTTATATATATTTAACCCGCCAGCACAGACTCAGTGCCAGAAACTGAGGAGAGAGTAAATCTCCTGGTTGTATATATTTAACGAGACAGCACAGACTCAGTGCCATAAACTGAGGAGTGTGTAAATCTCCTGGTTACATATATTTAACCAGCCAGCACAGACTCAGTGCCCTAAACTGAGGAGAGTGTAAATCTCCTGGTTAGCAATATTTAACCACCCAGCAAAGAGTCAGTGCCCTGAACTGAGGAGAGTGTAAATCTCGCTGTTTATATATATTTAACCAGCTCGCACAGTCAGTGCCCTAAACGGAGGAGAGTGTAAATCTCCTGGTAATATAAATTTAACCAGCCAGCACAGACTCAGTGCCCTAACCTGCGGAGAGTGTAAATCTCCTGGTTATATGTATTCAACCAGCCAGCACAGAGTCAATGCCCGAAACTGAGGAGAGTGTAAATCTCCTGGTTATGTAAATGTAACCACACAGGAAATAGTCAATGCCCTAAACTGAGGAGAGTGTAAATCTCCTGGTTATACATAATTAATCAGCCAGCACAGAGTCAGTTCCCTAAACTGAGGAGAGTGTAAATCACCTGGTTATATACATTTAACCACCCAGCAAAGAGTCCGTTCCCTAAACTGAGGAGAGTGTAAATCTCCTGGTCGTCTATATTTAACCAGCCAGCACAGACTCAGTGCCCTAAACTGAGGAGAGTGGAAATCTCCTGGTTATATACATTTAACCAGCCAGCACAGACTCCGTTCCATAAACTGAGAAGAGGTTAAATATCCTGGTTATATGTAATTAACCAGCCAGCACAGACTCAGTGCCCTAAACTGAGGAGAGTGTAAATCTCCTGGTTATATATATTTAACCACCCAGCAAAGAGTCAGTGCCCGAAACTGAGGAGAGTGTAATTCTCCCTGTTTATATATATTCAACCAGCCAGCACAGAGTCAGTGCCCTAAACTGAGGAGAGTGTAAATCTCCTGGTTACATATATTTAACCAGCCAGCACAGAGTCAGTGATCTAAACTGAGGAGAGTGTAAATCTCACTGGTTATACAAATTTAACAAGCCAGCACAGACTCCGTGCCCAAAACGGAGGAGAGTGTAAATTTCATAGTTGAATAAATTTAACCAGCCAGCACAGACACAGTGCCCTAAACTGAGGAGAGTGTAAATGTCCTGGTCATATATATTTAACCAGCCAGCACAGAGTCAGTGCCCTAAACTGAGGAGAGAGTAAATCTCCTGGTTGTATATATTTAACGAGACAGCACAGACTCAGTGCCATAAACTGAGGAGTGTGTAAATCTCCTGGTTAGCAATATTTAACCACCCAGCACAGACGCAGTGCCCTAAACTGAGGAGAGTGTAAATCTCCTGGTTACATATATTAGCAGCCAGCGCAGTGTCTGTGCCCTAAACTGAGGAGAGTGTAAATCTCCCTGGTTATATAAATTTAACCAGCCAGCACAGACTCAGTGCCCAAAACTGAGGAGAGTGCAAATTTCCTGGTTGAATAAATTTAACCAGCCAGCACAGACTCAGTGCCCTAAACTGAGAAGAGTGTAAATCTCCTGGTTATATGAATTTAACCACACTGGAAATAGTCAGTGCCCTCAACTGAGGAGAGTGTAAATCTCCTGGTTTTTTGTAATTATCCAGCCAACACAGAGTCTGTGCCGTAAACTGAGGAGAACGTAAAACTCCAGGTTTCATATATTTAACCAGCCAGCGCAGAGTTAGTGCCCTAAACTGAGGAGAGTGTAAATCTCCTGGTTAGAAATATTTAACCACCCAACAAAGAGTCAGTGCCCTAAACCGAAAAGAGTGGAAATCTCCTAATCATATATGTTTAACCAACCAGCACACACACAGTGCCCTAAACTGAGGAGAGTGTAAATCTCCTGGTTACATATATTTAACCAGCCTGCACAGAGTCCGTGCCATAAACTGAGGAGAGAGTAAATCTCCTGGTTATATATATTTAACGAGACAACACAGACTCAGTGCCATAAACTGAGGAGTGTGTAAAATCTCCTGGTTACATAGATTTAACCAGCCAGCACAGAGTCAGTGCTCTAAACTGAGGAGTGTGTAAATCTCCTGGTTATATAAATTTAACCAGCCAGCACAGACCCAGGGCCCAAAACTGAGGAGAGTGTAAATCTCCTGGTTATATATATTTAACCAGCCAGCACAGACTCAGTGCCCTAAACTGAGGAGAGTGTAAATCTCCTGGTTATATACATTTAACCAGCCAGCACAGACTCAGTGCCATAAACTGAGGAGAGAGTAAATCTCCTGGTTGTATATATTTAACGAGACAGCACAGACTCAGTGCCATAAACTGAGAAGTGTGTAAATCTCCTGGTTACATATATTTAACCAGCCAGCACAGACACAGTGCCCTAAACTGAGGAGAGTGTAAATGTCCTGGTCATATATATTTAACCAGCCAGCACAGACACAGTGCCATAAACTGAGGAGAGAGTAAATCTCCCTGGTTGTATATATTTAACGAGACAGCACAGACTCACTGCCATAAACTGAGAAGTGTGTAAATCTCCTGGTTACATATATTTAACCAGCCAGCACAGAGTCAGTGCTCTAAACTGAGGAGAGTGTAAATCTCACTGGTTATTTCAATTTAACCAGCCAACACAGACCCAGGGCCCAAAACTGAGGAGAGTGTAAATCTCCTGCTTATATATATTTAACCACCCAGCACAGACTCAGTGCCCTAAACTGAGGAGAGTGTAAATCTCCTGGTTAGCAATATTTAACCACCCAGCAAAGAGTCAGTGCCCTAAACTGAGGAGAGTGTCAATCTCCCTGTTTATATATATTTAACCAGCCCGCACAGAGTCAGTGCCCTAAACGGAGGAGAGTGTAAATCTCCTGGTAATATAAATTTAACCAGCCAGCACAGACTCAGTGATCTAACCTGCGGAGAGTGTAAATCTCCTGGTTATTTGTATTCAACCAGCCAGCACAGAGTCAGTGCCCGAAACTGAGGAGAGTGTAAATATCCTGGTTATATATATTTAACCACACAGGAAATAGTCAGTGCCCTAAACTGAGGAGAGTGTAAATCTCCTGTTAATATAAATTTAACCAGCCAGCACATACTCAGTGCCCGACCCTGCGGAGAGTGTAAATCTCCTGGTTATTTGTATTCAACCAGCCAGCACAGAGTCAGTGCCCTAAACTGAGGAGAGTGTAAATCTCTTGGTTATGCATAATTAACCAGCCAGCACAGAGTCAGTTCCCTAAACTGAGGAGAGTGTACATCTCCGGGTCATATATATTTAACCAGCCAGCACAGATTTAGTGCCCTAAACTGAGGAGAGTGTAAATCTCCTGGTTATGTGTAATTAACCAGCCAGCTGACAGTCATTGCCCAAAACTGCGGAGAGTGGAAATCTCCTGGTCATATAAATTTAACCAGCCAGCACAGACCCAGGGCCCAAAACTGAGGATAGTGTAAATCTCCTGCTTATATATATTTAACCAGCCAGCACAGACTCAGTGCCCTAAACTGAGGAGAGTGTAAATCTCCTGGTTAGCAATATTTAACCACCCAGCAAAGAGTCAGTGCCCTAAACTGAGGAGAGTGTCAATCTCCCTGTTTATATATATATTTAACCAGCCCGCACAGAGTCAGTGCCCTAAACTGAGGAGAGTGTAAATCTCCTGGTAATATAAATTTAACCAGCCAGCACAGACTCAGTGCCCGAACCTGCGGAGAGTGTAAATCTCCTGGTTGTTTGTATTCAACCAGCCAGCACAGAGTCAGTGCCCGAAACTGAGGAGAGTGTAAATCTCCCTGGTTATATATATTTAACCAGCCAGCACAGACTCAGTTCCATAAACTGAGAAGAGGTTAAATATCCTGGTTGTATATATTTAACCAGACAGCACAGACTCAGTGCAAAAACTGAGGAGGGTGTAAATCTCCTGGTTACATATATTTAACCAGCCCGCACAGAGTCAGTGCTCTAAACTGAGGAGAGTGTAAATCTCCTGGTAACATAAATTTAACCAGCCAGCACAGACTCAGTGCCCTAAACTGAGGAGAGTGTAAATCTCCTGGTTATATATATTTAACCACACAGGAAATAGTCAGTGCCCTAAACTGAGGTGAGTATAAATCTCCTGGTTATATGTAATTAACCAGCCAGCAGACAGTCAGCGCCCTAAACTGAGCAGAGTGTAAATCTCCTGGTTATATATATTTAACCAGCCAGCACAGACTCAGTGCCCAAAACTGAGGAGAGGGAAATTTCCTGGTTGAATAAATTTAACCAGCCAACACAGACTCAGTGCCCGAAACTGTGGAGAGTGTAAAATTCCTGTTTAAATAAATTTAACCAGCCAGCACAGACTCAGTGCCCTAAACTGAGGAGAGTGTAAATCTCCTGGTTATATATATTTAACCAGCCAGCACAGACTCAGTTCCATAAACTGTGAAGAGGTTAAATATCCTGGTTGTATATATTTAACCAGACAGCACAGACTCAGTGCCTTAAACTGAGGAGAGTGTAAATCTCCTGGTTACATAGATTTAACCAGCCAGCGCAGAGTCAGTGCTCTAAACTGAGGAGAGTGTAAATCTCACTGGTTATATAAATTTAACCAGCCAGCACAGGCTCAGTGCCCAAAACTGAGGAGAGTGTAAATCTCCTGGTAATATAAATTTAACAAGCCAGCACAGAGTCAGTGTCATAAACTGTGGAGAGTGTAAATCTCCTGTTTATATAGATTAAATCAGCCAGCACAGAGTCAGTTCACTAAACTGAGGAGAGAGTAAATCTCCTGGTTGTATATATTTTACCAGCCAGCACAGAGTCACTGACCGAAACTGAGGAGAGTGTAAATCTCCTGCTAATATAAATTTAACAAGCCAGCACAGACGCAGTGCCCTAAACTGAGGAGAGTGGAAATCTCCTGGTTGTATATATTTAACCAGCCAGCACAGACTCAGTGCCATAAACTGAGGAGAGGGAAAATCTCCTGGTTACATATATTTAACCAGCCAGCACAGAGTCAGTGCTCTAAACTGAGGAGAGTGTAAATCTCAGTGGTTACATAAATTTAACCAGCCAGCACAGACTCAGTGCCCTAAACTGAGGAGAGTGTAAATCTCCTGGTGAAATAAAAATAACCAGCCAGCACAGACTCAGTGCCCTAAACTGAGGAGAGTGTCAATCTCCTGGTAATATATATTCAACCAGCCAGCACAGAGTCAGTGCCCTAAACTGAGGAGAGTGTAAATCTCCCGGTTATATATATTTAACCACACAGGAAATAGTCAGTGCCCTAAACTGAGGTGAGTGTAAATCTCCTGGTTATATATATTTAACGAGCCACCACAGAGTCAGCGCCCTAAACTGAGTAGAATGTAAACCTCGTGGTTTCATATATTTAACCACCCAGCACAGAGTTAGTGCCCAAAACAGAGGAGACTGTTAATGTCCTGGTCATATATATTTAACCAGCCAGCGCAGAGTTTGTGCCCTAAACTGAGGAGAGTATAAATCTCATGGTTATATATATTTAAACAGTCAGCACCGACTCAGTGCCATAAAGTGAGGAGAGTGCAAATCTCCTGGTTATATATATTTAACCAGCCAGCGCAGACTTAGTGCCCTCAACTGAGGAGAGTGTACATCTCCTGGTTATATGTAATTAACCAGCCAGCAGGCAGTCATTGCCCAAAACTGCGGAGAGTGGAAATCTCCTGGTCATATAAATTTATCCAGCCAGCACAGAGTCAGTGCCCTAAACTGAGAAGAGTGGAAATCTCCTGGTCATATATGTTTAACCAGCCAGCACAGACACAGTGCCCTAAACTGAGGAGAGTGGAAATCTCCTGGTCATATATATTTAACCAGCCAGCCCAGAGTCAGTGCCCTAAACTGAGGAGAGTGTAAATCTCCTGGTCATATATATTTAACCAGCCAGCGCAGAGTTTGTGCCCTAAACTGAGGAGAGTATAAATCTCATGGTTATATATATTTCAACAGACAGCACCGACTCAGTGCCATAAAGTCAGGAGAGGGTAAATCTCCTGGTTATATATATGTTACCAGCCAGCACAGAGTCACTGACCGAAACTGAGGAGAGTGTAAATCTCCTGCTAATATAAATTTAACCTGCCAGCACAGAGTCAGTGCTCTAAACTGAGCAGAGTGTAAATCTCCTAGTTATATATATTTAACCAGCCAGCACAGACTCAGTGCCCAAAACTGAGCAGAGTGTAAATCTCCTGGTAATATAAATTTAACAAGCCAGCACAGAGTCAGTGCCGTAAACTGATGAGAGTGTAAATCACCTGGTTAGATTTCATTAACCAGCCAGCAGACAGTCAGTGCCCAAAACTGAGCAGAGTGTAAATCTCCTGGTTAGAAATATTTAACCACCCAGAAAAGAGTCATTGTCCAAAACTGAGGAGAGGGTATATCTCCTGGTTATATATATTTTACCAGCCAGCAGAGAGTCACTGACCTACACTGAGGAGACTATAAATCTCCTGGTAATATAAAGTTAACAAAACAGCGCAGAGTCAGTTCACTCAACTGCAGAGAGTGTAAATCTCCTGTTTATATATATTTAACCAGCCAGCACAGAGTCAGTTCCCGAAACTGAGGAGAGTGTAAATCTCCTGGTTATACATATTTAACCAGCCAGCACAGAGTTCGTGCCCTAAACAGAGGAGAGTGTCAATCTCCTGGTCATATATATTTAACCAGCCAGCGCAGACTTGGTGCCCTCAACTGAGGAGAGTGTAAGTCTCCTGGTTATATGGAATTAACCAGCCAGCAGACAGTCCGTGCCCTAACTGAGGAGAGTGTAAATCTCCTGGTTTCATATATTTAACCAGCCAGCACAGAGTCTGTGCCCTAAACTGAGGAGAGTGTAAATCTCCCTGATTATATAAATTTAACTAGCCAACAGAGAGTCACTGCCCTAAACTGAGGAAAGTGTAAATCCCCTGGTTATATATATTTAACCAGCCAGCACAGAGTCAGTGCCCGAAAATGAGGAGAGTGTAAATGTCCTGGTTATATATATTTAACGTGCCAGGACAAAGTCAGTGCCCAAAAACTGAGGAAAAGGTAAATCTCCTGGTTATATATATTGAAATAGCCAACATAGAGTCAGTGCCCTAATCTGAGGAGAGTGTATAACTCCTGGCTATATATATTCAACTGGCCTGCACAAACTCTGCCCTAAACTGTAGGGAGTGTTAAACTTCTGTTTATATATATTTAACCAGCCAGCACACAGTCAGTGCCGTAAAATGAGGAGAGAAAAATCTCCTTGTTATATATATTTCACCAGCCAGCACAGAGTCATTGCACTAAACTGAGGTGACTGTAAATCTCCTGGTTATATATATTTTACCAGCCAGCACAGAGTCACTGACCGAAACTGAGGAGAGTGTAAATCTCCTGCTAATATAAATTTAACAAGCCAGCACAGACGCAGTGCCCTAAACTGAGGAGAGTGTAAATCTCCTGGTTGTATATATTTAACCAGCCAGCACAGAGTCCGTGCCCAAAACTGAGGAGAGTGTAAATTTCATGGTTAAATAAATTTAACCAGCCAGCACAGACTCACTGCCCGAAACTGAGGAGAGTGTAAATCTCCTGGTTATATATATTTAACCAGCCAGCACAGACTCAGTGCCATAAACTGAGGAGAGAGTAAATCTCCTGGTTGTATATATTTAACGAGACAGCACAGACTCAGTGCCATAAACTGGGAAAGGGAAAATCTCCTGGTTACATATATTTAACCAGCCAGCACAGACTCAGTGCCCTAAACTGAGGAGAGTGTAAATCTCCTGGTAAAATAAATTTAACCAGCCAGCATAGACTCAGTGCCCTAAACTGCAGAGAGCGTAAATCTCCTGGTTAAATATATTTAACCACACAGGAAATAGTCAGTGCCCTAACCTGAGGTGTGTGTAAATCTCCCCGTTATATGTCATTAACCAGCCAGCAGACAGTCAGCGCCCGAAACTGAGCAGAGTGTAAATCTCCTGGTTATATATATTTAACCAGCCAGCACAGAGTTACTGCCCAAAACAGAGGAGACTGTTAATGTCCTGGTCATATATATTTAACCAGCCAGCGCAGAGTTTGTGCCCTAAACTGAGGAGAGTATAAATCTCATGGTTATATATATTTAAACAGACTGCACCGACTCAGTGCCATAAAGTGAGGAGAGGGTAAATCTCCTGGTTATATATATTTAACCAGCCAGCGCAGACTTAGTGCCCTCAACTGAGGAGAGTGTAAATCTCCTGGTTATATGTAATTAACCAGCCAGCAGGCAGTCATTGCCCAAAACTGAGAAGAGTGGAAATCTCCTGGTCATATTTATTTAACCAGCCAGCCCAGAGTCAGTGCCCTAAACTGAGGAGAGTGTAAATCTCCTGGTCATATATATTTAATCAGCCAGCGCAGAGTTTGTGCCCTAAACTGAGGACAGTATAAATCTCATGGTTATATATATTTAAACAGACAGCACCGACTCAGTGCCATAAGGTCAGGAGAGGGTAAATCTCCTGGTTATATATATTTTACCAGCCAGCACAGAGTCACTGACCGAAACTGAGGAGAGTGTAAATCTCCTGCTAATATAAATTTAACAAGCCAGCACAGACGCAGTGCCTTAAACTGAGGAGAATGGAAATCTCCTGGTTACATATATTTAACCAGGCAGCACAGAGTCAGTGCTCTAAACTGAGCAGAGTGTAAATCTCCTGGTTATATATATTTAACCAGCCAGCACAGACTCAGTGCCCAAAACTGAGCAGAGTGTAAATCTCCTGGTAATATAAATTTAACAAGCCAGCACAGAGTCAGTGCCGTAAACTGATGATAGTGTAAATCTCCTGGTTAGAAATATTTAACCACCCAGAAAAGAGTCATTGTCCAAAACTGAGGAGAGGGTAAATCTCCTGGTTATATATATTTAAACAGACAGCACAGACTCAGTGCCATAAACTGAGGAGAGGGTAAATCTCCTGGTTATATATATTTTACCAGCCAGCACAGAGTCACTGACCGACACTGAGGAGACTATAAATCTCCTGGTAATATAAAGTTATCAAAACAGCACAGAGTCAGTTCACTCAACTGCAGAGAGTGTAAATCTCCTGTTTATATATATTTAACCAGCCAGCACAGAGTCAGTTCCCGAAACTGAGGAGAGTGTAAATCTCCTGGTTATATATATTTAACCAGCCAGCACAGAGTTCGTGCCCTAAACAGAGGAGAGTGTTAATCTCCTGGTCATATATATTTAACCAGCCAGCGCAGACTTGGTGCCTCAACTGAGGAGAGTGTAAGTCTCCTGGTTATATGTAATTAACCAGCCGGCAGACAGTCAGTGCCCAAAACTGAGCAGAGTGTAAATCTCCTGGTTATATAAATTTAACCAGCCAGCGCAGAGTTTGTGCCCTAAACTGAGGAGAGTGTAAATCTCACTGGTTATATATATTTAACCAGCCAGCACAGACACAGGGCCCAAGACTGCGGAGAGTGTAAATCTCCTAGTTATATATACTTAACCAGCCAGCACAGGCTCAGTGCCCAAAACTGAGGAGAGTGTAAATCTCCTGGTAATATAAATTTAACAAGCCAGCACAGAGTCAGTGTCATAAACTGTGGAGAGTGTAAATCTCCTGGTTATATAGATTAAATCAGCCAGCACAGAGTCAGTTCACTAAACTGAGGTGACTGCAAATCTCCTGGTTATATATATTTTACCAGCCAGCACAGAGTCACTGACCGAAACTGAGGAGAGTGTAAATCTCCTGCTAATATAAATTTAACAAGCCAGCACAGACGCAGTGCCCTAAACTGAGGAGAGTGGAAATCTCCTGGTTGTATATATTTAACCAGCCAGCACAGACTCAGTGCCATAAACTGAGGAGAGAGTAAATCTCCTGGTTGTCTATATTTAAACAGACAGCACCGACTCAGTGCCATAAACTGAGGAGAGGGTAAATCTCCTGGTTATATATATTTTACCAGCCAGCACAGAGTCACTGACCAAAACTGAGGAGAGTGTAAATCTCCTGCTTATATAAATTTAACAAGCCAGCACAGAGTCAGTGCCATAAACTGCGAAGAGTGTAAATCTCCTGGTTATATATATTTAACCAGCCAGCAGAGACGCAGTGCCCTAAACTGAGGAGAGTGGAAATCTCACTGGTTATATAAATTTAACCAGCTTGCACAGACTCAGTGCCCTAAACTGAGGAGTGTGTAAATCTCCTGGTTATATAAATTGAACCAGCCAGCACAGACGCAGTGCCCTAAACTGAGAAGAGTGTAAATCTCCTGGTTATATAAATTAAACCAGCCAGCACAGACTCAGTGCCCTAAACTGAGCAGAGTGAAAATCTCCTGGTCATATTTATTTAACCAGCCAGCACAGAGTCAGTGCCCTAAACTGAGGAGAGTGTAAATCTCCTGGTTATATATATTTAACCACCCAGCAAAGAGTCAGTGCCCTAAACTAAGGAGCGTGTAATACTCCTGGTTATCTATGATTAACAAGCCAGCAGAGAGTCAGTGCCCAAAACTGAGGAGAATGTAAAACTCCTGGTCATATATACTTAACCAGCCAGCGCAGACTTAGTGCCCTCAACTGAGGAGAGTGTAAATCTCCTGGTTATACATATTTAACCAGCCAGCACAGACTCAGTTCCATAAACTGAGAAGAGTTGAAATATCCTGGTTGTATATATTTAACCAGACAGCACAGACTCAGTGCCATAAACTGAGAAGAGTGTAAATCTCCTGGTTATATAAATTTAACCAGTCAGTACAGACACAGTGCCCTAAACTGAGGAGAGTGGAAATCTCCTGGTCATATATTTTTAACCAGCCAGCGCAGAGTTTGTGCCCTAAACTGAGGAGAGAGTAAATCTCCTGCTTATATATATTTAACCAGCCAGCACAGTCTCAGTGCCCTAAACTGGCGAGATTGTAAATCTCCTGGTTAGAAATATTTAACCACCCAGCAAAGAGTCAGTGCCCAAAACTGAGGAGAGGGTAAATCTCCTGGTTATATATATTTAAACAGACAGCACAGACTCAGTGCCATAAACTGAGGAGAGTGTAAATCTCCTGGTTATATAAATTTAACCAGCCAGCACAGAGTCTGTGCCATAAACTGCGAAGTGTAAATCTCCTGGTTATATAAATTTAACCAGCCAGCACAGACGCAGTGCCCTAAACTGAGAAGAGTGCTATTCTCCTCGTCATATACATTTAACCACCCAGCAAAGAGTCCGTTCCCTAAACTGAGGAGAGCGTAAACCTCCTGCTTATATATATTTAAACAGACAGCACCGACTCAGTGCCATAAAGTGAGGAGAGGGTAAATCTCCTGGTGATATATACATTTTACCAGCCAGCACAGAGTCACTGACCAAAACTGAGGAGACTGTAAATCTCCTGGTTATATGAATTTAACAAGCCAGCACAGAGTCTGTGCCATAAACTGCGAAGTGTAAATCTCCTGGTTATATAAATTTAACCAGCCAGCACAGAGTCTGTGCCATAAACTGCGAAGTGTAAATCTCCTGGTTATATAAATTTAACCAGCCAGCACAGAGTCTGTGCCATAAACTGCGAAGTGTAAATCTCCTGGTTATATAAATTTAACCAGCCAGCACAGACGCAGTGCCCTAAACTGAGAAGAGTGTTATTCTCCTGGTCATATATATTTAACCAGCCAGCGCAGAGTTTGTGCCCTAAACTGAGGAGAGTGTAAATCTCCTGGTTATATATATTTAACCATCTAGCACAGACTCCGTGCCCTAACTGAGGAGAGTGTAAATCTCCTGGTTTCATATATTTAACCAGCCAGCACAGAGTCTGTGCCCGAAACTGAGGAGAGTGTAAATTTCCCTGATTATATAAATTTAACGAGCCAACAGAGAGTCAGTGCCCGAAACTGAGGAGAGTGTAAATCTCCTGGTTATATATATTGAACTAGCCAACATAGAGTCAGTGCCCTAATCTGAGGAGAGTGTATAACTCCTGGCTATATATATTCAACTGGCCTGCACAAACTCTGCCCTAAACTGTAGGGAATGTTAAACTTCTGTTTATATATATTTAACCAGCCAGCACAGAGTCATTGCACTAAACTGAGGAGAGTGTAAATCTCCTGGTTATATATATTTAACCAGCCAGCACAGAGTTAGTGCCCTCAACTGAGGAGAGGGTAAATCTCTTTGTTTTATCTATTTAACCAGCCAGCACAGAGTTCGTGCACTAAATTGAGGAGAGTGTAAATCTCCTGGTTATATATATTTAAACAGCCAGCACAGACTCAGTGCCCGAAACCGAAGACAGTGTAAATCTCCTGATTACGTATATTTAACTCGACAGCAGAAAGTCAGTGCTCTAAACTGAGGAGAGGGTAAATCTCCTGGTTATATGTATTTAACCAGCCAGTACAGATTCAGTGCCCTAAACTGAGGAGAGTGAAAATCTCCTGGTTATGCATATTTAACCAGCCTGCAGAGTCATTGCCCTAAATTGAGGAGAGTGAAAATTTCCTGGTTATATATATATTTAAACAGCTAGCACAGAGTCAGTGCCCTAAACTGAGGACAGTGGAAATCTCCCTGGTTATAGATATTTACCTAGCCTGCACATAGTCAGTGCCCTAAACTGAGGAGAGTGTAAATTCCTCGTGACATATATATAAAACAAGCCAGCACAAAGTCAGTGCCCTAAACTAAGGACAGTGGAAAACTCCTGGTTATATGTATCTAACCAGCCAGCACAGACTCAGTGCCATAAACGCATGAGAGTGTAAATCTCACTGGTTACGTAAAGTTAACCAGCCAGCACAGACTCGGTGCCATAAACTGAGGAGAGGGGAAATCTCCTCGTTATATATACTTAACCAGTCAGCACAGAGTCACTGACCGAAACTGAGGAGAATATCAATCTCCTGCTTAGAAAAATTTAACAAGCCAGCACAGAGTCAGTGCCATAAACTGCGAAGAGTGTAAATCTCCTGGTTATATAAGTTTAACCAGCCAGCACAGACGCAGTGCCCTAAACTGAGAAGAGTGGAAATCTCCGGGTTATATGAATTTAACCAGCCAGCACAGACGCAGTGCCCTAAAGTGAGGAGAGTGGAAATCTCCTGGTCATATATATTTAACCAGCCAGCACAGAGTCTGTGCCCTAAACTGAGAAGAGTGTAAATCTCCTGGTTAGAAATATTTAACCACCGAGCAGAGTCAGTGCCCAAAACTGAGGAGTGTGTAAATCTCCTGGTTATATAAATTTAACCAGCCAGCACAGACCCAGGGCCCAAAACTGAGGAGAGTGTAAATCTCCTGGTTATATATATTTAACCAGCCAGCACAGAGTCAGTGCCCTAAACTGAGGAGAGTGTAAATCTCCTGGTTAGAAATATTTAACCACCGAGCAAAGAGTCAGTGCCCAAAACTGAGGAGAGTGTAAATCTCCCTGGTTATATAGATTTAACCAGCCCGCACAGACTCAGTGCCCAAAACTGAGGAGAGTGTAAAACTCCCTGGTTATATAGATTTAAACAGCCCACATAGACTCAGTGCCCTTAACTGAGGAGAGTGTAAATCTCCTGGTTATATATATTCAACCAGCCAGCACATAGTCAGTGCCTTTATTTTCTATAATACAGGAGGAAGCAGTGACGCTGCTCCTGCTCCTTTATTTTCTATAATACAGGAGGAAGCAGAGACGCTGCTCCAGATACTTTATTGTCTATTATACAGGAGGAAGCAGATAAGCTGTTCCAGCTCGTATATTTTCTATAATACAGGAGGAAGCAGTGACACTGCTCCAGATCCTTTATTTTCTATAACACAGCAGGAAGCAGAGACGCTGCTCCAGCTCCTTTATTTTCTATAATACAGAAGGAAGCATTGACGCTGCTCCAGATCCTTTATTTTCTATAATACAGGAGGAAGCAGAAAAGCTGTTCCAGCTCGTATATTTTCTATAATACAGGAGGAAAAAGTGACGCTGCTCCAGCTCCTTTATTTCCTATAATACAGAAGGAAGCATTGACGCTGCTCCAGATCCTTTATTTTCTATAATACAGGAGGAAGCAGAGAAGCTGTTCCAGCTCGTATATTTTCTATAATACAGGAGGAAAAAGTGACGCTGCTCCAGCTCCTTTATTTTGTATAATACAGGAGGAAGCAGGGACGCTGCTCCAGATCATTTATTTTCTATAATACAGGAGGAAGCAGTGACGCTGCTTCTGCTCCTTTATTTTCTATAATACAGGAGGAAGCAGAGACGCTGCTCCAGCTTCTTTATTTTCTATGATACAGGAGGAAGCAGTGACGCTGCTCCAGCTCCTTTATTTTCTATAATACAGGAGGAAGCAGAGACGCTGCTCCAGCTTCTTCATTTTCTATAATACAGGAGGAAGCAGTGACGCTGCTCCAGCTTCTTTATTTTCGACAATAGAGGAGGAAGCAGAGACGCTGCTCCAGCTTCTTTATTTTCTATAATACAGGTGGAAGCAGAGACGCTGCTCCTGCACCTTTATTTTCTGTAATACAGGAGGAAGCAGAGACGCTGCTCCAGCTCCTTTATTTTCTATAATACTGGAGGAAGCAGTGACGCTGCTCCAGCTCCTTTATTTTCTATAATCCAGGAGGAAGCAGTGACACTGTTCCAGATCCTTTATTTTCTATAATACAGGAGGAAGCAGTGACGCTGCTCTCGCTCCTTTATTTTCTATAATCCAGGAGGAAGCAGAGACGCTGCTCAAGCTCCTTTATTTTGGATAATACAGGAGAAAGCAGAGACGCTGTTCCAGCTCCTTTATTTTCTATAATACAGGAGGAAGCAGAGACGATACTCCAGCTCCTTTATTTTGTATAATACACGTGGAAGCAGTGACGCTGCTCCAGCTCCGTCATTTCCTACAATACAGGAGGAAGCACAGACGCTGCTCCAGCTCCTTTATTTTCTATAATACACGAGGAAGCAGTGACGCTGCTCCAGCTCCTTTACTTTCTATAATACAGGAGGAAGCAGTGACGCTGCTCCAGCTCCTTTATTTTCTATAATTCTGCAGGAAGCAGAGACGCTGCTCCAGCTTCTTTATTTTTATAATACAGGATGAAACAGTGACGCTGCTCCAGCTCCTTTATTTTCTATAATACAGTAGGAAGCAGTGTCGCTGCTCCAGCTCCTTTATTTTCTATAATACAGGAGGAAGCAGTGACGCTGCTCCAGCTCCTTTATTTTCTATATTACAGGAGGAAGCAGTGACGCTGCTCCAGCTCCTTTATTTTCTATAATACAGGAGGAAGCAGTGACGCTGCTCCAGCTCCTTTATTTTCTATAATATAGCAGGAAGCAGTGACGCTGCTCCAGCTCCTTTATTTTCTATAATACAGGAGGAAGCAGTGACGCTGCTCCAGCTCCTTTATTTTCTATAATAGAGGAGGAAGCAGAAACGCTGCTCCAGCTCCTTTATTTTCTATAATACAGGAGGAAGCAGTGACGCTGCTCCAGCTCCTTTATTTTCTTTCATAGAGGAGGAAGCAGAAACGCTGCTCCAGCTCCTTTATTTTCTATAATACAGGAGGAAGCAGAGACGCTGCTCCAGCTCCTTTATTTTCTATAATACTGAAGGAAGCAGAGACGCTGCTCCAGCTCCTTTATTTTCTATAATACTGAAGGAAGCAGTGACGCTGCTCCAGCTCCTTTATTTTCTAGAATACAGGAGGAAGCAGAGACACTGTTCCAGCTCCTTTATTTTCTATAATAGAGGAGGAAGCAGTGACGCTGCTCCAGCTCCTTTATTTTCTGTAATACAGCAGGAAACAGAGACGCTGCTCCAGCTTCTTTATTTTCTATAATACAGGAGGAAGCAGTGACGCTGCTCCAGCTCCTTTATTTTCAATAATACAGGAGGAAGCAGTGACGCTGCTCCAGCTCCTTTATTTTCTCGAATACAGGAGGAAGCTGAGACACTGTTCCAGCTCCTTTATTTTCTATAATACAGCAGGAAGTATTGACGCTGTTCCAGCTCCTTTATTTTCTATAATACAGCAGGAAGCAGTGACCCTGCTCCAGCTCCTTTATTTTATATAATACAGGAGGAAGCAGAGACGCTGCTCCAGCTCCTTTATTTTCTATAATACAGCAGGAAGCAGTGACGCTGCTCCAGCTCCTATATTTTCTAGAATACAGGAGGAAGCAGTGACGCTGCTCCAGCTCCTTTATTTTATAGAATACAGGAGGAAGCAGTGACGCTGCTCCAGCTCCTTTATTTTCTCTAATACAGGAGGAAGCAGTAACGCTGCTCCAGCTCCTTTATTTTCTATAATACAGGAGGAAGCAGTGATCCTGCTCCAGTTCCTTTATTTTCTATAATACAGGAGGAAGCAGTGACGCTGCTCCAGCTCCTTTATTTTCTATAATACAGGATGAAGCAGTGACGCTGCTCCAGATAATTTATTTTCTATAATACAGGAGGAAGCAGAGACGCTGCTCCAGCTCCTTTATTTTCTATAATACAGGAGGAAGCAGTGACACTGCTCCTGCTCCTTTATTTTCTATAATACAGGCGGAAGCAGTGACGCTGCTCCAGCTCCTTTATTTTCCATAATTCAGGAGGAAGCAGTGACGCTGCTCCTGCTCCTTTATTTTCTATAATACAGGAGGAAGCAGTGACGCTGCTCCAGCTCCTTTATTTTCTATAATACAGGATGAAGCAGTGACGCTGCTCCAGCTCCTTTATTTTCTATAATACAGGAGGAAGCAGTGACACTGCTCCTGCTCCTTTATTTTCTGTAATACAGGAGGAAGCAGAGACGCTGCTCCAGCTCCTTTATTTTCTATAATACTGGAGGAAGCAGTGACGCTGCTACAGCTCCTTTATTTTCTATAATCCAGGAGGAAGCAGTGACACTGTTCCAGATCCTTTATTTTCTATAATACAGGAGGAAGCAGTGACGCTGCTCTCGCTCCTTTATTTTCTATAATCCAGGAGGAAGCAGAGACGCTGCTCAAGCTCCTTTATTTTGGATAATACAGGAGAAAGCAGAGACGCTGTTCCAGCTCCTTTATTTTCTATAATACAGGAGGAAGCAGAGACGATACTCCAGCTCCTTTATTTTGTATAATACACGTGGAAGCAGTGACGCTGCTCCAGCTCCGTCATTTCCTACAATACAGGAGGAAGCAGAGACGCTGCTCCAGCTCCTTTATTTTCTATAATACAGGAGGAAGCAGTGACGCTGCTCCAGCTCCTTTACTTTCTATAATACAGGAGGAAGCAGTGACGCTGCTCCAGCTCCTTTATTTTCTATAATTCTGCAGGAAGCAGAGACGCTGCTCCAGCTTCTTTATTTTTATAATACAGGATGAAACAGTGACGCTGCTCCAGCTCCTTTATTTTCTATAATACAGTAGGAAGCAGTGTCGCTGCTCCAGCTCCTTTATTTTCTATAATACAGGAGGAAGCAGTGACGCTGCTCCAGCTCCTTTATTTTCTATATTACAGGAGGAAGCAGTGACGCTGCTCCAGCTCCTTTATTTTCTATAATACAGGAGGAAGCAGTGACGCTGCTCCAGCTCCTTTATTTTCTATATTACAGGAGGAAGCAGTGACGCTGCTCCAGCTCCTTTATTTTCTATAATACAGGAGGAAGCAGTGACGCTGCTCCAGCTCCTTTATTTTCTATAATACAGCAGGAAGCAGTGACGCTGCTCCAGCTCCTTTATTTTCTATAATACAGGAGGAAGCAGTGACGCTGCTCCAGCTCCTTTATTTTCTATAATAGAGGAGGAAGCAGAAACGCTGCTCCAGCTCCTTTATTTTCTATAATACAGGAGGAAGCAGAGACGCTGCTCCAGCTCCTTTATTTTCTATAATACTGAAGGAAGCAGAGACGCTGCTCCAGCTCCTTTATTTTCTATAATACTGAAGGAAGCAGTGACGCTGCTCCAGCTCCTTTATTTTCTAGAATACAGGAGGAAGCAGAGACACTGTTCCAGCTCCTTTATTTTCTATAATAGAGGAGGAAGCAGTGACGCTGCTCCAGCTCCTTTATTTTCTGTAATACAGCAGGAAACAGAGACGCTGCTCCAGCTTCTTTATTTTCTATAATACAGGAGGAAGCAGTGACGCTGCTCCAGCTCCTTTATTTTCAATAATACAGGAGGAAGCAGTGACGCTGCTCCAGCTCCTTTATTTTCTCGAATACAGGAGGAAGCTGAGACACTGTTCCAGCTCCTTTATTTTCTATAATACAGCAGGAAGTATTGACGCTGTTCCAGCTCCTTTATTTTCTATAATACAGGAGGAAGCAGAGACGCTGCTCCAGCTCCTTTATTTTCTATAATACAGCAGGAAGCAGTGACGCTGCTCCAGCTCCTATATTTTCTAGAATACAGGAGGAAGCAGTGACGCTGCTCCAGCTCCTTTATTTTATAGAATACAGGAGGAAGCAGTGACGCTGCTCCAGCTCCTTTATTTTCTCTAATACAGGAGGAAGCAGTGACGCTGCTCCAGCTCCTTTATTTTCTATATTACAGGAGGAAGCAGTGACGCTGCTCCAGCTCCTTTATTTTCTATAATACAGGAGGAAGCAGTGACGCTGCTCCAGCTCCTTTATTTTCTATATTACAGGAGGAAGCAGTGACGCTGCTCCAGCTCCTTTATTTTCTATAATACAGGAGGAAGCAGTGACGCTGCTCCAGCTCCTTTATTTTCTATAATATAGCAGGAAGCAGTGACGCTGCTCCAGCTCCTTTATTTTCTATAATACAGGAGGAAGCAGTGACGCTGCTCCAGCTCCTTTATTTTCTATAATAGAGGAGGAAGCAGAAACGCTGCTCCAGCTCCTTTATTTTCTATAATACAGGAGGAAGCAGTGACGCTGCTCCAGCTCCTTTATTTTCTTTCATAGAGGAGGAAGCAGAAACGCTGCTCCAGCTCCTTTATTTTCTATAATACAGGAGGAAGCAGAGACGCTGCTCCAGCTCCTTTATTTTCTATAATACTGAAGGAAGCAGAGACGCTGCTCCAGCTCCTTTATTTTCTATAATACTGAAGGAAGCAGTGACGCTGCTCCAGCTCCTTTATTTTCTAGAATACAGGAGGAAGCAGAGACACTGTTCCAGCTCCTTTATTTTCTATAATAGAGGAGGAAGCAGTGACGCTGCTCCAGCTCCTTTATTTTCTGTAATACAGCAGGAAACAGAGACGCTGCTCCAGCTTCTTTATTTTCTATAATACAGGAGGAAGCAGTGACGCTGCTCCAGCTCCTTTATTTTCAATAATACAGGAGGAAGCAGTGACGCTGCTCCAGCTCCTTTATTTTCTCGAATACAGGAGGAAGCTGAGACACTGTTCCAGCTCCTTTATTTTCTATAATACAGCAGGAAGTATTGACGCTGTTCCAGCTCCTTTATTTTCTATAATACAGCAGGAAGCAGTGACCCTGCTCCAGCTCCTTTATTTTATATAACACAGGAGGAAGCAGAGACGCTGCTCCAGCTCCTTTATTTTCTATAATACAGCAGGAAGCAGTGACGCTGCTCCAGCTCCTATATTTTCTAGAATACAGGAGGAAGCAGTGACGCTGCTCCAGCTCCTTTATTTTATAGAATACAGGAGGAAGCAGTGACGCTGCTCCAGCTCCTTTATTTTCTCTAATACAGGAGGAAGCAGTAACGCTGCTCCAGCTCCTTTATTTTCTATAATACAGGAGGAAGCAGTGATCCTGCTCCAGCTCCTTTATTTTCTATAATACAGGAGGAAGCAGTGACGCTGCTCCAGCTCCTTTATTTTCTATAATACAGGATGAAGCAGTGACGCTGCTCCAGATAATTTATTTTCTATAATACAGGAGGAAGCAGAGACGCTGCTCCAGCTCCTTTATTTTCTATAATACAGGAGGAAGCAGTGACACTGCTCCTGCTCCTTTATTTTCTATAATACAGGCGGAAGCAGTGACGCTGCTCCAGCTCCTTTATTTTCCATAATTCAGGAGGAAGCAGTGACGCTGCTCCTGCTCCTTTATTTTCTATAATACAGGAGGAAGCAGTGACGCTGCTCCAGCTCCTTTATTTTCTATAATACAGGATGAAGCAGTGACGCTGCTCCAGCTCCTTTATTTTCTATAATACAGGAGGAAGCAGTGACACTGCTCCTGCTCCTTTATTTTCTGTAATACAGGAGGAAGCAGAGACGCTGCTCCAGCTCCTTTATTTTCTATAATACTGGAGGAAGCAGTGACGCTGCTACAGCTCCTTTATTTTCTATAATCCAGGAGGAAGCAGTGACACTGTTCCAGATCCTTTATTTTCTATAATACAGGAGGAAGCAGTGACGCTGCTCTCGCTCCTTTATTTTCTATAATCCAGGAGGAAGCAGAGACGCTGCTCAAGCTCCTTTATTTTGGATAATACAGGAGAAAGCAGAGACGCTGTTCCAGCTCCTTTATTTTCTATAATACAGGAGGAAGCAGAGACGATACTCCAGCTCCTTTATTTTGTATAATACACGTGGAAGCAGTGACGCTGCTCCAGCTCCGTCATTTCCTACAATACAGGAGGAAGCAGAGACGCTGCTCCAGCTCCTTTATTTTCTATAATACAGGAGGAAGCAGTGACGCTGCTCCAGCTCCTTTACTTTCTATAATACAGGAGGAAGCAGTGACGCTGCTCCAGCTCCTTTATTTTCTATAATTCTGCAGGAAGCAGAGACGCTGCTCCAGCTTCTTTATTTTTATAATACAGGATGAAACAGTGACGCTGCTCCAGCTCCTTTATTTTCTATAATACAGTAGGAAGCAGTGTCGCTGCTCCAGCTCCTTTATTTTCTATAATACAGGAGGAAGCAGTGACGCTGCTCCAGCTCCTTTATTTTCTATATTACAGGAGGAAGCAGTGACGCTGCTCCAGCTACTTTATTTTCTATAATACAGGAGGAAGCAGTGACGCTGCTCCAGCTCCTTTATTTTCTATATTACAGGAGGAAGCAGTGACGCTGCTCCAGCTCCTTTATTTTCTATAATACAGGAGGAAGCAGTGACGCTGCTCCAGCTCCTTTATTTTCTATAATACAGCAGGAAGCAGTGACGCTGCTCCAGCTCCTTTATTTTCTATAATACAGGAGGAAGCAGTGACGCTGCTCCAGCTCCTTTATTTTCTATAATAGAGGAGGAAGCAGAAACGCTGCTCCAGCTCCTTTATTTTCTATAATACAGGAGGAAGCAGAGACGCTGCTCCAGCTCCTTTATTTTCTATAATACTGAAGGAAGCAGAGACGCTGCTCCAGCTCCTTTATTTTCTATAATACTGAAGGAAGCAGTGACGCTGCTCCAGCTCCTTTATTTTCTAGAATACAGGAGGAAGCAGAGACACTGTTCCAGCTCCTTTATTTTCTATAATAGAGGAGGAAGCAGTGACGCTGCTCCAGCTCCTTTATTTTCTGTAATACAGCAGGAAACAGAGACGCTGCTCCAGCTTCTTTATTTTCTATAATACAGGAGGAAGCAGTGACGCTGCTCCAGCTCCTTTATTTTCAATAATACAGGAGGAAGCAGTGACGCTGCTCCAGCTCCTTTATTTTCTCGAATACAGGAGGAAGCTGAGACACTGTTCCAGCTCCTTTATTTTTTATAATACAGCAGGAAGTATTGACGCTGTTCCAGCTCCTTTATTTTCTATAATACAGGAGGAAGCAGAGACGCTGCTCCAGCTCCTTTATTTTCTATAATACAGCAGGAAGCAGTGACGCTGCTCCAGCTCCTATATTTTCTAGAATACAGGAGGAAGCAGTGACGCTGCTCCAGCTCCTTTATTTTATAGAATACAGGAGGAAGCAGTGACGCTGCTCCAGCTCCTTTATTTTCTCTAATACAGGAGGAAGCAGTAACGCTGCTCCAGCTCCTTTATTTTCTATAATACAGGAGGAAGCAGTGATCCTGCTCCAGCTCCTTTATTTTCTATAATACAGGAGGAAGCAGTGACGCTGCTCCAGCTCCTTTATTTTCTATAATACAGGATGAAGCAGTGACGCTGCTCCAGATAATTTATTTTCTATAATACAGGAGGAAGCAGAGACGCTGCTCCAGCTCCTTTATTTTCTATAATACAGGAGGAAGCAGTGACACTGCTCCTGCTCCTTTATTTTCTATAATACAGGAGGAAGCAGTGACGCTGCTCCAGCTCCTTTATTTTCCACAATCCAGGAGGAAGCAGTGACGCTGCTCCAGCTCCTTTATTTTCTATAATACAGGAGGAAGCAGTGACGCTGCTCCAGCTCCTTTATTTTCTATAATACAGGATGAAGCAGTGACGCTGCTCCAGCTCCTTTATTTTCTATAATACAGCAGGAAGCAGTGACGCTGCTTCAGCTCCTTTATTTTCTATAATACAGCAGGAAGCAGTGACGCTGCTCAGGCTCCTTTATTTTCTATAATACAGCAGGAAGCAGTGACGCTGCTCCAGCTCCTTTATTTTCTATAATACAGGATGAAGCAGTGACGCTGCTCCAGCTCCTTTATTTTCTATAATACAGCAGGAAGCAGTGACGCTGCTCCAGCTCCTTTATTTTGTATAATACAGGATGAAGCAGTGACGCTGCTCCAGCTCCTTTATTTTCTATAATACAGCAGGAAGCAGTGACGCTGCTCCAGCTCCTTTATTTACTATAATACAGGATGAAGCAGTGACGCTGCTCCAGCTCCTTTATTTTCTATAATACAGCAGGAAGCAGTGACGCTGCTCCAGCTCCTTTATTTTCTATAATACAGCAGGAAGCAGTGACGCTGCTCCAGCTCCTTTATTTTCTATAATACAGGATGAAGCAGTGACGCTGCTCCAGCTCCTTTATTTTCTATAATACGGCAGGAAGCAGTGACGCTGCTCCAGCTCCTTTATTTTCTATAATACAGCAGGAAGCAGTGACGCTGCTCCAGCTCCTTTATTTTCTATAATACAGGAGGAATCAGAGACGCTGCTCCAGCTCCTTTGTTTTCTATAATACAGCAGGAAGCAGTGACGCTGCTCCAGCTCCTTTATTTTCTATAATACAGGATGAAGCAGTGACGCTGCTCCAGCTCCTTTATTTTCTATAATACAGCAGGAAGCAGTGACGCTGCTCCAGCTCCTTTATTTTCTATAATACAGCAGGAAGCAGTCACGCTGCTCCAGCTCCTTTATTTTCTATAATACAGGATGAAGCAGTGACGCTGCTCCAGCTCCTTTATTTTCTATAATACAGGATGAAGCAGTGACGCTGCTCCAGCTCCTTTATTTTCTATAATACAGGAGGAAGCAGTGACGCTGCTCCAGCTCCTTTATTTTCTATAATACAGCAGGAAGCAGTGACGCTGATCCAGCTCCTTGATTTTCTATAATACAGCAGGATGCAGAGACGCTGCTCCAGCTTCTTTATTTTCTATAATACAGGATGAAGCAGTGACGCTGCTCCAGCTCCTTTATTTTCTATAATACAGCAGGAAGCAGTGACGCTGCTCCAGCTCCTTTATTTTCTATAATACAGGAGGAAGCAGTGACGCAGCTCCAGCTCCTTTATTTTCTATATTACAGGAGGAAGCAGTGACGCTGCTCCAGCTCCTTTATTTTCTGTAATACAGGTGGACGAAGAGATGCTGCTCCAGCTCCTTTATTTTCTATAATGTAGGATGAAACAGTGACGCTGCTCCAGCTCCTTTATTTTCTATAATACAGCAGGAAGCAGTGACGCTGCTCCAGCTCCTTTATTTTCTATAATACAGCAGGAAGCAGTGACGCTGCTCCAGCTCCTTGATTTTCTATAATACAGCAGGATGCAGAGACGCTGCTCCAGCTTCTTTATTTTCTATAATACAGGATGAAGCAGTGACGCTGCTCCAGCTCCTTTATTTTCTATAATACAGGAGGAAGCAGTGACGCTGCTCCAGCTCCTTTATTTTCTATAATACAGGAGGAAGCAGTGACGCAGCTCCAGCTCCTTTATTTTCTATATTACAGGAGGAAGCAGTGACGCTGCTCCAGCTCCTTAATTTTCTGTAATACAGGTGGACGAAGAGATGCTGCTCCAGCTCCTTTATTTTCTATAATGTAGGATGAAACAGTGACGCTGCTCCAGCTCCTTTATTTTCTATAATACAGCAGGAAGCAGTGACGCTGCTCCAGCTCCTTTATTTTCTATAAAACAGGAGGAAGTAGTGACGCTGCTCCAGCTCCTTTATTTTCAATCATACAGGAGGAAGCAGTGACGCTGCTCCAGCTCCTTTATTTTCTATAATACAGGAGGAAGTCGTGAAGCTGCTCCAGATCCTTTATTTTCTATAATACAGGAGGAAGCAGAGATGCTGCTCCAGCTCCTTTATTTTCTATAATACAGGAGGAAGCAGTGACGCTGCTCCAGCTTCTTTATTTTCTATCATACAGGAGGAAGCAGAGACGCTGCTCCAGCACCTTTATATTCGATAATACAGCAGGAAGCAGTGACGCTGCTCCAGCTCCTTTATTTTCAATAATACAAAGGAAGCAGTGACGCTGCTCCAGATCATTTATTTTCTATAATACAGGAGGAAGCAGAGACGCTGCTCCAGCTCCTTTATTTTCTATAATACAGGAGGAAGCAGAGACGCTGCTCCAGCTCCTTTATTTTCTATAATACAGGAGGAAGCAGTGACGCTGCTCCAGCTCCTTTATTTTCAATAATACAGGAGGAAGCAGTGACGCTGCTCCAGATCATTTATTTTCTATAATACAGGAGGAAGCAGAGACGCTGCTCCTGCTCCTTTATTTTCTATAATACAGGAGGAAGCAGAGATGCTGCTCCAGCTCCTTTATTTTCTATAATACAGGAGGAAGCAGAGACGCTGCTCCAGCTCCTTTATTTTCTACAATACAGGAGGAAGCAGTGACGCTGCTCCAGCTCCTTTATTTTCTATAATACAGTAGGAAGCAGTGTCGCTGCTCCAGCTCCTTTATTTTCTATCATACAGGAGGAAGCAGTGACGCTGCTCCAGCTCCTTTATTTTCTATAATACAGCAGGAAGCAGTGACGCTGCTCCAGCTCCTTTATTTTCTATAATACAGCAGGAAGCAGTGACGCTGCTCCAGCTCCTTGATTTTCTATAATACAGCAGGATGCAGAGACGCTGCTCCAGCTTCTTTATTTTCTATAATACAGGATGAAGCAGTGACGCTGCTCCAGCTCCTTTATTTTCTATAATACAGGAGGAAGCAGTGACGCTGCTCCAGCTCCTTTATTTTCTATAATACAGGAGGAAGCAGTGACGCAGCTCCAGCTCCTTTATTTTCTATATTACAGGAGGAAGCAGTGACGCTGCTCCAGCTCCTTTATTTTCTGTAATACAGGTGGACGAAGAGATGCTGCTCCAGCTCCTTTATTTTCTATAATGTAGGATGAAACAGTGACGCTGCTCCAGCTCCTTTATTTTCTATAATACAGCAGGAAGCAGTGACGCTGCTCCAGCTCCTTTATTTTCTATAAAACAGGAGGAAGTAGTGACGCTGCTCCAGCTCCTTTATTTTCAATCATACAGGAGGAAGCAGTGACGCTGCTCCAGCTCCTTTATTTTCTATAATACAGGAGGAAGTCGTGAAGCTGCTCCAGATCCTTTATTTTCTATAATACAGGAGGAAGCAGAGATGCTGCTCCAGCTCCTTTATTTTCTATAATACAGGAGGAAGCAGTGACGCTGCTCCAGCTTCTTTATTTTCTATCATACAGGAGGAAGCAGAGACGCTGCTCCAGCACCTTTATATTCGATAATACAGCAGGAAGCAGTGACGCTGCTCCAGCTCCTTTATTTTCAATAATACAAAGGAAGCAGTGACGCTGCTCCAGATCATTTATTTTCTATAATACAGGAGGAAGCAGAGACGCTGCTCCAGCTCCTTTATTTTCTATAATACAGGAGGAAGCAGAGACGCTGCTCCAGCTCCTTTATTTTCTATAATACAGGAGGAAGCAGTGACGCTGCTCCAGCTCCTTTATTTTCAATAATACAGGAGGAAGCAGTGACGCTGCTCCAGATCATTTATTTTCTATAATACAGGAGGAAGCAGAGACGCTGCTCCTGCTCCTTTATTTTCTATAATACAGGAGGAAGCAGAGATGCTGCTCCAGCTCCTTTATTTTCTATAATACAGGAGGAAGCAGAGACGCTGCTCCAGCTCCTTTATTTTCTACAATACAGGAGGAAGCAGTGACGCTGCTCCAGCTCCTTTATTTTCTATAATACAGTAGGAAGCAGTGACGCTGCTCCAGATCATTTATTTTCTATAATACAGGAGGAAGCAGAGACGCTGCTCCTGCTCCTTTATTTTCTATAATACAGGAGGAAGCAGAGATGCTGCTCCAGCTCCTTTATTTTCTATAATACAGGAGGAAGCAGAGACGCTGCTCCAGCTCCTTTATTTTCTATAATACAGGATGAAGCAGTGACGCTGCTCCAGCTCCTTTATTTTCTATAATACAGCAGGAAGCAGTGACGCTGCTTCAGCTCCTTTATTTTCTATAATACAGCAGGAAGCAGTGACGCTGCTCAGGCTCCTTTATTTTCTATAATACAGCAGGAAGCAGTGACGCTGCTCCAGCTCCTTTATTTTCTATAATACAGGATGAAGCAGTGACGCTGCTCCAGCTCCTTTATTTTCTATAATACAGCAGGAAGCAGTGACGCTGCTCCAGCTCCTTTATTTTGTATAATACAGGATGAAGCAGTGACGCTGCTCCAGCTCCTTTATTTTCTATAATACAGCAGGAAGCAGTGACGCTGCTCCAGCTCCTTTATTTACTATAATACAGGATGAAGCAGTGACGCTGCTCCAGCTCCTTTATTTTCTATAATACAGCAGGAAGCAGTGACGCTGCTCCAGCTCCTTTATTTTCTATAATACAGCAGGAAGCAGTGACGCTGCTCCAGCTCCTTTATTTTCTATAATACAGGATGAAGCAGTGACGCTGCTCCAGCTCCTTTATTTTCTATAATACGGCAGGAAGCAGTGACGCTGCTCCAGCTCCTTTATTTTCTATAATACAGCAGGAAGCAGTGACGCTGCTCCAGCTCCTTTATTTTCTATAATACAGGAGGAATCAGAGACGCTGCTCCAGCTCCTTTGTTTTCTATAATACAGCAGGAAGCAGTGACGCTGCTCCAGCTCCTTTATTTTCTATAATACAGGATGAAGCAGTGACGCTGCTCCAGCTCCTTTATTTTCTATAATACAGCAGGAAGCAGTGACGCTGCTCCAGCTCCTTTATTTTCTATAATACAGCAGGAAGCAGTGACGCTGCTCCAGCTCCTTTATTTTCTATAATACAGGATGAAGCAGTGACGCTGCTCCAGCTCCTTTATTTTCTATAATACAGGATGAAGCAGTGACGCTGCTCCAGCTCCTTTATTTTCTATAATACAGGAGGAAGCAGTGACGCTGCTCCAGCTCCTTTATTTTCTATAATACAGCAGGAAGCAGTGACGCTGATCCAGCTCCTTGATTTTCTATAATACAGCAGGATGCAGAGACGCTGCTCCAGCTTCTTTATTTTCTATAATACAGGATGAAGCAGTGACGCTGCTCCAGCTCCTTTATTTTCTATAATACAGCAGGAAGCAGTGACGCTGCTCCAGCTCCTTTATTTTCTATAATACAGGAGGAAGCAGTGACGCAGCTCCAGCTCCTTTATTTTCTATATTACAGGAGGAAGCAGTGACGCTGCTCCAGCTCCTTTATTTTCTGTAATACAGGTGGACGAAGAGATGCTGCTCCAGCTCCTTTATTTTCTATAATGTAGGATGAAACAGTGACGCTGCTCCAGCTCCTTTATTTTCTATAATACAGCAGGAAGCAGTGACGCTGCTCCAGCTCCTTTATTTTCTATAATACAGCAGGAAGCAGTGACGCTGCTCCAACTCCTTGATTTTCTATAATACAGCAGGATGCAGAGACGCTGCTCCAGCTTCTTTATTTTCTATAATACAGGATGAAGCAGTGACGCTGCTCCAGCTCCTTTATTTTCTATAATACAGGAGGAAGCAGTGACGCTGCTCCAGCTCCTTTATTTTCTATAATACAGGAGGAAGCAGTGACGCAGCTCCAGCTCCTTTATTTTCTATATTACAGGAGGAAGCAGTGACGCTGCTCCAGCTCCTTTATTTTCTGTAATACAGGTGGACGAAGAGATGCTGCTCCAGCTCCTTTATTTTCTATAATGTAGGATGAAACAGTGACGCTGCTCCAGCTCCTTTATTTTCTATAATACAGCAGGAAGCAGTGACGCTGCTCCAGCTCCTTTATTTTCTATAAAACAGGAGGAAGTAGTGACGCTGCTCCAGCTCCTTTATTTTCAATCATACAGGAGGAAGCAGTGACGCTGCTCCAGCTCCTTTATTTTCTATAATACAGGAGGAAGTCGTGAAGCTGCTCCAGATCCTTTATTTTCTATAATACAGGAGGAAGCAGAGATGCTGCTCCAGCTCCTTTATTTTCTATAATACAGGAGGAAGCAGTGACGCTGCTCCAGCTTCTTTATTTTCTATCATACAGGAGGAAGCAGAGACGCTGCTCCAGCACCTTTATATTCGATAATACAGCAGGAAGCAGTGACGCTGCTCCAGCTCCTTTATTTTCAATAATACAAAGGAAGCAGTGACGCTGCTCCAGATCATTTATTTTCTATAATACAGGAGGAAGCAGAGACGCTGCTCCAGCTCCTTTATTTTCTATAATACAGGAGGAAGCAGAGACGCTGCTCCAGCTCCTTTATTTTCTATAATACAGGAGGAAGCAGTGACGCTGCTCCAGCTCCTTTATTTTCAATAATACAGGAGGAAGCAGTGACGCTGCTCCAGATCATTTATTTTCTATAATACAGGAGGAAGCAGAGACGCTGCTCCTGCTCCTTTATTTTCTATAATACAGGAGGAAGCAGAGATGCTGCTCCAGCTCCTTTATTTTCTATAATACAGGAGGAAGCAGAGACGCTGCTCCAGCTCCTTTATTTTCTACAATACAGGAGGAAGCAGTGACGCTGCTCCAGCTCCTTTATTTTCTATAATACAGTAGGAAGCAGTGTCGCTGCTCCAGCTCCTTTATTTTCTATCATACAGGAGGAAGCAGTGACGCTGCTCCAGCTCCTTTATTTTCTATAATACAGCAGGAAGCAGTGACGCTGCTCCAGCTCCTTTATTTTCTATAATACAGGAGGAAGCAGTGACGCTGCTCCAGCTCCTTTATTTTCTATATTACAGGAGGAAGCAGTGACGCTGCTCCAGCTCCTTTATTTTCTATAATACAGGAGGAAGCAGTGACGCTGCTCCAGCTCCTTTATTTTCTATAATACAGCAGGAAGCAGTGACGCTGCTCCAGCTCCTTTATTTTCTATAATACAGGAGGAAGCAGTGACGCTGCTCCAGCTCCTTTATTTTCTATATTACAGGAGGAAGCAGTGACGCTGCTCCAGCTCCTTTATTTTCTATAATACAGGAGGAAGCAGTGACGCTGCTCCAGCTCCTTTATTTTCTATAATACAGCAGGAAGCAGTGACGCTGCTCCAGCTCCTTTATTTTCTATAATACAGGAGGAAGCAGTGACGCTGCTCCAGCTCCTTTATTTTCTATAATAGAGGAGGAAGCAGAAACGCTGCTCCAGCTCCTTTATTTTCTATAATACAGGAGGAAGCAGAAACGCTGCTCCAGCTCCTTTATTTTCTATAATACTGAAGGAAGCAGAGACGCTGCTCCAGCTCCTTTATTTTCTATAATACTGAAGGAAGCAGTGACGCTGCTCCAGCTCCTTTATTTTCTAGAATACAGGAGGAAGCAGAGACACTGTTCCAGCTCCTTTATTTTCTATAATAGAGGAGGAAGCAGTGACGCTGCTCCAGTTCCTTTATTTTCTGTAATACAGCAGGATACAGAGACGCTGCTCCAGCTTCTTTATTTTCTATAATACAGGAGGAAGCAGTGACGCTGCTCCAGCTCCTTTATTTTCAATAATACAGGAGGAAGCTGAGACGCTGCTCCAGCTCCTTTATTTTCTATAATACAGCAGGAAGCAGTGACCCTGCTCCAGCTCCTTTATTTTATATAATACAGGAGGAAGCAGAGACGCTGCTCCAGCTCCTTTATTTTCTATAATACAGGGGGAAGCAGTGATGCTGCTCCAGCTCCTATATTTTCTAGAATACAGGAGGAAGCAGTGACGCTGCTCCAGCTCCTTTATTTTATAGAATACAGGAGGAAGCAGTGACGCTGATCCAGCTCCTTTATTTTCTCTAATACAGGAGGAAGCAGTAACGCTGCTCCAGCTCCTTTATTTTCTATAATACAGGAGGAAGCAGTGACGCTGCTCCAGCTCCTTTATTTTCTATAATACAGGATGAAGCAGTGACGCTGCTCCAGATAATTTATTTTCGATAATACAGGAGGAAGCAGAGACGCTGCTCCAGCTCCTTTATTTTCTATAATACAGTAGGAAGCAGTGACACTGCTCCTGCTCCTTTATTTTCTTTAATACAGGAGGAAGCAGTGACGCTGCTCCAGCTCCTTTATTTTCTAAAGTTCAGGAGGAAGCAGTGACGCTGCTCCAGCTCCTTTATTTTCTATAATACAGGAGGATGGAGTGACGCTGCTCCAGCTCCTTTATTTTCTCTAATACAGGAGGAAGCAGTGACGCTGCTCCAGCTCCTTTATTTTCTATAATACAGGAGGAAACAGAGACGCTGCTCCAGCTTCTTTATTTTCTATAATACAGGATGAAGCAGTGACGCTGCTCCAGCTCCTTTATTTTCTATAATACAGGAGGAAGCAGTGACGCTTCTCCAGCTCCTTTATTTTCTATAATACAGGAGGAAGCAGTGACGCAGCTCCAGCTCCTTTATTTTCTATATTACAGGAGGAAGCAGTGACGCTGCTCCAGCTCCTTTATTTTCTGTAATACAGGTGGACGAAGAGATGCTGCTCCAGCTCCTTTATTTTCTATAATGTAGGATGAAACAGTGACGCTGCTCCAGCTCCTTTATTTTCTATAATACAGCAGGAAGCAGTGACGCTGCTCCAGCTCCTTTATTTTCTATAATACAGGAGGAAGTAGTGACGCTGCTCCAGCTCCTTTATTTTCTATCATACAGGATGAAGCAGTGACACTGCTCCACCTCCTTTATTTTCTATAATACAGGATGAAGCAGTGACGCTGCTCCAGCTCCTTTATTTTCTATAATACAGGAGGAAGTAGTGAAGCTGCTCCAGATCCTTTATTTTCTATAATACAGGAGGAAACAGAGACGCTGCTCCAGCTCCTTTATTTTCAATAATACAGCAGGAAGCAGTGACCCTGCTCCAGCTCCTTTATTTTATATAATCCAGGAGGAAGCAGTGACGCTGCTCCAGCTCCTTTATTTTCTATAATACAGGAGGAAACAGAGACGCTGCTCCAGCTCCTTTATATTCTATAATACAGCAGGAAGCAGTGACCCTGCTCCAGCTCCTTTATTTTATATAATACAGGAGGAAGCAGAGACGCTGCTCCAGCTCCTTTATTTTCTATAATACAGGAGGAAGCAGTGACGCTGCTCCAGCTCCTTTATTTTATAGAATACAGGAGGAAGCAGTGACGCTGCTCCAGCTCCTTTATTTTCTCTAATACAGGAGGAAGCAGTAACGCTGCTCCAGCTCCTTTATTTTCTATAATACAGGAGGAAGCAGTGATCCTGCTCCAGCTCCTTTATTTTCTATAATACAGGAGGAAGCAGTCACGCTGCTCCAGCTCCTTTATTTTCTATAATGCAGCAGGAAGCAGTGACGCTGCTCCAGCTCCTTGATTTTCTATAATACAGCAGGATGCAGAGACGCTGCTCCAGCTTCTTTATTTTCTATAATACAGGATGAAGCAGTGACGCTGCTCCAGCTCCTTTATATTCTATAATACAGGAGGATGCAGTGACGCTTCTCCAGCTCCTTTATTTTCTATAATACAGGAGGAAGCAGTGACGCTGCTCCAGCTCCTTTATTTTCTATATTACAGGAGGAAGCAGTGACGCTGCTCCAGCTCCTTTATTTTCTGTAATACAGGTGGACGAAGAGATGCTGCTCCAGCTCCTTTATTTTCTATAATGTAGGATGAAACAGTGACGCTGCTCCAGCTCCTTTATTTTCTATAATACAGCAGGAAGCAGTGACGCTGCTCCAGCTCCTTTATTTTCTATAATACAGGAGGAAGTAGTGACGCTGCTCCAGCTCCTTTATTTTCTATCATACAGGATGAAGCAGTGACACTGCTCCAGCTCCTTTATTTTCTATAATACAGGAGGAAACAGAGACGCTGCTCCAGCTCCTTTATTTTCTATAATACAGCAGGAAGCAGTGACCCTGCTCCAGCTCCTTTATTTTATATAATACAGCAGGAAGCAGTGACGCTGCTCCAGCTCCGTTATTTTCTACAATACAGGAGGAAGCAGAGACGCTGCTCCAGCTCCTTTATTTTCTATAATACAGGAGGAAGCAGAGACGCTGCTCCAGCTCCTTTATTTTCTATAATACAGGGGGAAGCAGTCATGCTGCTCCAGCTCCTATATTTTCTAGAATACAGGAGGAAGCAGTGACGCTGCTCCAGCTCCTTTATTTTCTATAATACAGGAGGAAGCAGAGACGCTGCTCCAGCTCCTTTATTTTCTATAATACAGGAGGAAGCAGTGACGCTGCTCCAGCTCCTTTATTTTATAGAATACAGGAGGAAGCAGTGACGCTGCTCCAGCTCCTTTATTTTCTCTAATACAGGAGGAAGCAGTAACGCTGCTCCAGCTCCTTTATTTTCTATAATACAGGAGGAAGCAGTGATCCTGCTCCAGCTCCTTTATTTTCTATAATACAGGAGGAAGCAGTGACGCTGCTCCAGCTCCTTTATTTTCTATAATACAGGATGAAGCAGTGACGCTGCTCCAGATAATTTATTTTCTATTATACAGGAGGAAGCAGTGACGCTGCTCCTGCTCCTTTATTTTCTATAATACAGGAGGAAGCAGTGACGCTGCTCCAGCTCCTTTATTTTCTATAATTCAGGAGGAAGCAGTGACGCTGCTCCAGCTCCTTTATTTTCTATAATACAGGAGGAAACAGAGACGCTGCTCCAGCTCCTTTATTTTCTATAATACAGGAGGAAGCAGTAACGCTGCTCCAGCTCCTTTATTTTCTATAATACAGGAGGAAGCAGTGATCCTGCTCCAGCTCCTTTATTTTCTATAATACAGGAGGAAGCAGTGACGCTGCTCCAGCTCCTTTATTTTCTATAATACAGGATGAAGCAGTGACGCTGCTCCAGATAATTTATTTTCGATAATACAGGAGGAAGCAGAGACGCTGCTCCAGCTCCTTTATTTTCTATAATACAGGAGGAAGCAGTGACGCTGCTCCTGCTCCTTTATTTTCTATAATACAGGAGGAAGCAGTGACGCTGCTCCAGCTCCTTTATTTTCTGTAATTCAGGAGGAAGCAGTGACGCTGCTCCAGCTCCTTTATTTTCTATAATACAGGAGGAAACAGAGACGCTGCTCCAGCTCCTTTATTTTCTATAATACAGGAGGAAGCAGTGACGCTGCTCCAGCTCCTTTATTTTCTATAATACAGGAGGAAGCAGTGACGCTGCTCCAGCTCCTTTATTTTCTCTAATACAGGATGAAGCAGTGACGCTGCTCCAGCTCCTTTATTTTCTATAATACAGCAGGAAGCAGTGACGCTGCTCCAGCTCCTTTATTTTCTATAATACAGCAGGAAGCAGTGACGCTGCTCCAGCTCCTTTATTTTCTATAATACAGCAGGAAGCAGTGACGCTGCTCCAGCTCCTTTATTTTCTATAATACAGGAGGAAGCAGTGACGCTGCTCCAGCTCCTTTATTTTCTATACTACAGGATGAAGCAGTGACGCTGCTCCAGCTCCTTTATTTTCTATAATACAGCAGGAAGCAGTGACGCTGCTCCAGCTCCTTTATTTTCAATAATACAGCAGGAAGCAGTGACGCTGATCCAGCTCCTTTATTTTCTATTATACAGGAGGAAGCAGTGACGCTGCTCCAGCTCCTTTATTTGCTATAATACAGGAGGAAACAGAGACGCTGCTCCAGCTCCTTTATTTTCTATAATACAGGAGGAAGCAGTGACGCTGCTCCAGCTCCTTTATTTTCTATATTACCGGATGAAGCAGTGACGCTGCTCCAGCTCCTTTATTTTCTATAATACAGCAGGAAGCAGTGACGCTGCTCCATCTCCTTTATTTTCTATAATACAGGATGAAGCAGTGACGCTGCTCCAGCTCCTTTATTTTCTATAATACAGGATGAAGCAGTGACGCTGCTCCAGCTCCTTTATTTTCTATAATACAGCAGGAAGCAGTGACGCTGCTCCAGCTCCTTGATTTTCTATAATACAGCAGGATGAAGAGACGCTGCTCCAGCTTCTTTATTTTCTATAATACAGGATGAAGCAGTGACGCTGCTCCAGCTCCTTTATTTTCTATAATACAGGAGGAAGCAGTGACGCTGCTCCAGCTCCTTTATTTTCTATAATACAGTAGGAAGCAGTAACGCAGCTCCAGCTCCTTTATTTTCTATATTACAGGAGGAAGCAGTGACGCTGCTCCTGCTCCTTTATTTTCTGTAATACAGGTGGACGAAGAGACGCTGCTCCAGCTCCTTTATTTTCTATAATACAGGAGGAAGCAGTGACGCTGCTCCAGCTTCTTTATTTTCTGTCATACAGGAGGAAGCAGTGACGCTGCTCCAGCACCTTTATATTCTATAATACAGCAGGAAGCAGTGACGCTGCTCCAGCTCCTTTATTTTCAATAATACAGGAGGAAGCAGTGACGCTGCTCCAGATCATTTCTTTTCTATAATACAGGAGGAAGCAGAGACGCTGCTCCAGCTCCTTTATTTTCTATAATACAGGAGGAAGCAGAGACGCTGCTCCAGCTCCTTTATTTTCTATAATACAGGAGGAAGCAGTGACGCTGCTCCAGCTCCTTTATTTTCAATAATACAGGAGGGAGCAGTGACGCTGCTCCAGATCATTTATTTTCTATAATACAGGAGGAAGCAGAGACGCTGCTCCTGCTCCTTTATTTTCTATAATACAGGAGGAAGCAGAGATGCTGCTCCAGCTCCTTTATTTTCTATAATACAGGAGGAAGCAGAGACGCTGCTCCAGCTCCTTTATTTTCTATAATACAGGAGGAAGCAGCAACGCTGCTGCAGCTCCTTTATTTTCTATAATACAGGAGGAAGCAGAGATGCTGCTCCAGCTCCTTTATTTTCTATAATACAGGAGGAAGCAGAGACGCTGCTCCAGCTCCTTTATTTTCTACAATACAGGAGGAAGCAGTGACGCTGCTTCAGCTTCTTTATTTTCTATAATACAGGATGAAACAGTGATGCTGCTCCAGCTCCTTTATTTTCTATAATACAGTAGGAAGCAGTGTCGCTGCTCCAGCTCCTTTATTTTCTATAATACAGGAGGAAGCAGTGACGCTGCTCCAGCTCCTTTATTTTCTATAATACAGGAGGAAGCAGTGACGCTGCTCCAGCTCCTTTATTTTCTATAATACAGGAGGAAGCAGTGACGCTGCTCCAGCTCCTTTATTTTCTATATTACAGGAGGAAGCAGTGACGCTGCTCCAGCTCCTTTATTTTCTATAATACAGGAGGAAGCAGTGACGCTGCTCCAGCTCCTTGATTTTCTATAATACAGCAGGATGCAGAGACGCTGCTCCAGCTTCTTTATTTTCTATAATACAGGATGAAGCAGTGACGCTGCTCCAGCTCCTTTATTTTCTATAATACAGGAGGAAGCAGTGATGCAGCTCCAGCTCCTTTATTTTCTATATTACAGGAGGAAGCAGTGACGCTGCTCCAGCTCCTTTATTTTCTGTAATTCAGGTGGACGAAGAGATGCTGCTCCAGCTCCTTTATTTTCTATAATGTAGGATGAAACAGTGACGCTGCTCCAGCTCCTTTATTTTCTATAATGCAGCAGGAAGCAGTGACGCTGCTCCAGCTCCTTTATTTTCTATAATACAGGAGGAAGTAGTGACGCTGCTCCAGCTCCTTTATTTTCTATCATACAGGATGAAGCAGTGACACTGCTCCAGCTCCTTTATTTTCTATAATACAGGAGGAAGTAGTGAAGCTGCTCCAGATCCTTTATTTTCTATAATACAGGAGGAAACAGAGACGCTGCTCCAGCTCCTTTATTTTCTATAATACAGCAGGAAGCAGTGACCCTGCTCCAGCTCCTTTATTTTATATAATACAGCAGGAAGCAGTGACGCTGCTCCAGCTCCGTTATTTTCTATAACACAGGAGGAAGCAGAGACGCTGCTCCAGCTCCTTTATTTTCTATAATACAGGAGGAAGCAGAGACGCTGCTCCAGCTCCTTTATTTTCTATAATACAGGGGGAAGCAGTCATGCTGCTCCAGCTCCTATATTTTCTAGAATACAGGAGGAAGCAGTGACGCTGCTCCAGCTCCTTTATTTTCTATAATATAGGAGGAAGCAGAGACGCTGCTCCAGCTCCTTTATTTTCTATCATACAGGAGGAAGCAGTGACGCTGCTCCAGCTCCTTTATTTTATAGAATACAGGAGGAAGCAGTGACGCTGCTCCAGCTCCTTTATTTTCTCTAATACAGGAGGAAGCAGTAACGCTGCTCCAGCTCCTTTATTTTCTATAATACAGGAGGAAGCAGTGACGCTGCTCCAGCTCCTTTATTTTATATAATACAGGATGAAGCAGTGACGCTGCTCCAGATAATTTATTTTCGATAATACAGGAGGAAGCAGAGACGCTGCTCCAGCTCCTTTATTTTCTATAATACAGGAGGAAGCAGTGACGCTGCTCCTGCTCCTTTATTTTCTATAATACAGGAGGAAGCAGTGACGCTGCTCCAGCTCCTTTATTTTCTATAATACAGGATGAAGCAGTGACGCTGCTCCAGCTCCTTTATTTTCTATAATACAGCAGGAAGCAGTGACGCTGCTCCAGCTCCTTTATTTTCTATAATACAGGATGAAGCAGTGACGCTGCTCCAGCTCCTTTATTTTCTATAATACAGCAGGAAGCAGTGACGCTGCTCCAGCTCCTTTATTTTCTATAATACAGGAGGAAGCAGTGACGCTGCTCCAGCTCCTTTATTTTCTATAATACAGGAGGAAGCAGTGACGCTGCTCCAGCTCCTTTATTTTCTATAATACAGGATGAAGCAGTGACGCTGCTCCAGCTCCTTTATTTTCTATAATACAGCAGGAAGCAGTGACGCTGCTCCAGCTCCTTTATTTTCTATAATACAGGAGGAAGCAGTGACGCTGATCCAGCTCCTTTATTTTCTATTATACAGGAGGAAGCAGTGACGCTGCTCCAGCTCCTTTATTTGCTATAATACAGGAGGAAACAGAGACGCTGCTCCAGCTCCTTTATTTTCTATAATACAGGAGGAAGCAGTGACGCTGCTCCAGCTCCTTTATTTTCTATAATACAGGATGAAGCAGTGACGCTGCTCCAGCTCCTTTATTTTCTATAATACAGCAGGAAGCAGTGACGCTGCTCCAGCTCCTTTATTTTCTATAATACAGCAGGAAGCAGTGACGCTGCTCCAGCTCCTTTATTTTCTATAATACAGGATGAAGCAGTGACGCTGCTCCAGCTCCTTTATTTTCTATAATACAGCAGGAAGCAGTGACGCTGCTCCAGCTCCTTTATTTTCTATAATACAGCAGGAAGCAGTGACGCTGCTCCATCTCCTTTATTTTCTATAATACAGGATGAAGCAGTGACGCTGCTCCAGCTCCTTTATTTTCTATAATACAGGATGAAGCAGTCACGCTGCTCCAGCTCCTTTATTTTCTATAATACAGCAGGAAGCAGTGACGCTGCTCCAGCTCCTTGATTTTCTATAATACAGCAGGATGCAGAGACGCTGCTCCAGCTTCTTTATTTTCTATAATACAGCAGGAAGCAGTGACGCTGCTCCAGCTCCTTTATTTTCTATAATACAGGAGGAAGCAGTGACGCTTCTCCAGCTCCTTTATTTTCTATAATACAGGATGAAGCAGTGACGCTGCTCCAGCTCCTTTATTTTCTATAATACAGGAGGAAGCAGTGACGCTGCTCCAGCTCCTTGATTTTCTGTAATACAGGTGGACGAAGAGATGCTGCTCCAGCTCCTTTATTTTCTATAATGTAGGATGAAACAGTGACGCTGCTCCAGCTCCTTTATTTTCTATAATACAGCAGGAAGCAGTGACGCTGCTCCAGATCATTTCTTTTCTATAATACAGGAGGAAGCAGAGACGCTGCTCCAGCTCCTTTATTTTCTATAATACAGGAGGAAGCAGTGACGCTGCTCCAGCTTCTTTATTTTCTGTCATACAGGAGGAAGCAGAGACGCTGCTCCAGCACCTTTATATTCTATAATACAGCAGGAAGCAGTGACGCTGCTCCAGCTCCTTTATTTTCAATAATACAGGAGGAAGCAGTGTCGCTGCTCCAGCTCCTTTATTTTCTATAATACAGGAGGAAGAAGAGACGCTGCTCCTGCTCCTTTATTTTCTATAATACAGGAGGAAGCAGAGATGCTGCTCCAGCTCCTTTATTTTCTATAATACAGGAGGAAGCAGAGACGCTGCTCCAGCTCCTTTATTTTCTATAATACAGGAGGAAGCAGCAACGCTGCTGCTGCTCCTTTATTTTCTATAATACAGGAGGAAGCAGAGACGCTGCTCCAGCTCCTTTATTTTCTACAATACAGGAGGAAGCAGTGACGCTGCTCCAGCTTCTTTATTTTCTATAATACAGGATGAAACAGTGACGCTGCTCCAGCTCCTTTATTTTCTATAATACAGTAGGAAGCAGTGTCGCTGCTCCAGCTCCTTTATTTTCTATAATACAGGAGGAAGCAGTGACGCTGCTCCAGCTCCTTTATTTTCTATAATACAGCAGGAAGCAGTGACGCTGCTCCAGCTCCTTTATTTTCTATAATACAGGAGGAAGCAGTGACGCTGCTCCAGCTCCTTTATTTTCTATATTACAGGAGGAAGCAGTGACGCTGCTCCAGCTCCTTTATTTTCTATAATACAGGAGGAAGCAGTGACGCTGCTCCAGCTCCTTTATTTTCTATAATACAGGAGGAAGCAGAGACGCTGTTCCAGCTCCTTTATTTTCTATAATACAGGAGGAAGCAGTGACGCTGCTCCAGCTCCTTTATTTTCAATAATACAGGAGGGAGCAGTGACGCTGCTCCAGATCATTTATTTTCTATAATACAGGAGGAAGCAGAGACGCTGCTCCTGCTCCTTTATTTTCTATAATACAGGAGGAAGCAGAGATGCTGCTCCAGCTCCTTTATTTTCTATAATACAGGAGGAAGCAGAGACGCTGCTCCAGCTCCTTTATTTTCTATAATACAGGAGGAAGCAGCAACGCTGCTGCAGCTCCTTTATTTTCTATAATACAGGAGGAAGCAGAGATGCTGCTCCAGCTCCTTTATTTTCTATAATACAGGAGGAAGCAGAGACGCTGCTCCAGCTCCTTTATTTTCTACAATACAGGAGGAAGCAGTGACGCTGCTCCAGCTTCTTTATTTTCTATAATACAGGATGAAACAGTGACGCTGCTCCAGCTCCTTTATTTTCTATAATACAGTAGGAAGCAGTGTCGCTGCTCCAGCTCCTTTATTTTCTATAATACAGGAGGAAGCAGTGACGCTGCTCCAGCTCCTTTATTTTCTATAATACAGCAGGAAGCAGTGACGCTGCTCCAGCTCCTTTATTTTCTATAATACAGGAGGAAGCAGTGACGCTGCTCCAGCTCCTTTATTTTCTATATTACAGGAGGAAGCAGTGACGCTGCTCCAGCTCCTTTATTTTCTATAATACAGGAGGAAGCAGTGACGCTGCTCCAGCTCCTTTATTTTCTATAATACAGCAGGAAGCAGTGACGCTGCTCCAGCTCCTTTATTTTCTATAATACAGGAGGAAGCAGTGACGCTGCTCCAGCTCCTTTATTTTCTATAATAGAGGAGGAAGCAGAAACGCTGCTCCAGCTCCTTTATTTTCTATAATACAGGAGGAAGCAGAAACGCTGCTCCAGCTCCTTTATTTTCTATATTACAGGCGGAAGCAGTGACGCTGCTCCAGCTCCTTTATTTTCTGTAATACAGGTGGTCGAAGAGATGCTGCTCCAGCTCCTTTATTTTCTATAATGTAGGATGAAACAGTGACGCTGCTCCAGCTCCTTTATTTTCTATAATACAGCAGGAAGCAGTGACGCTGCTCCAGCTCCTTTATTTTCTATAATACAGGAGGAAGTAGTGACGCTGCTCCAGCTCCTTTATTTTCTATCATACAGGATGAAGCAGTGACACTGCTCCAGCTCCTTTATTTTCTATAATACAGGAGGAAGTAGTGAAGCTGCTCCAGATCCTTTATTTTCTATAATACAGGAGGAAACAGAGACGCTGCTCCAGCTCCTTTATTTTCTATAATACAGCAGGAAGCAGTGACCCTGCTCCAGCTCCTTTATTTTATATAATACAGCAGGAAGCAGTGACGCTGCTCCAGCTCCGTTATTTTCTATAATACAGGAGGAAGCAGTGACGCTGCTCCAGCTCCTTTATTTTCTATAATACAGGAGGAAGCAGAGACGCTGCTCCAGCTCCTTTATTTTCTATAATTCAGGAGGAAGCAGTGACGCTGCTCCAGCTCCTTTATTTTCTATAATACAGGAGGAAGCAGTGACGCTGCTCCAGCTCCTTTATTTTCTATAATACAGGAGGAAACAGAGACGCTGCTCCAGCTCCTTTATTTTCTATAATACAGGAGGAAGCACTGACGCAGCTCCAACTCCTTTATTTTCTATAATACAGGAGGAAGCAGTGACGCTGCTCCAGCTCCTTTATTTTCTATAATACAGGAGGAAGCAGTGACGCTGCTCCAGCTCCTTTATTTTCTATAATACAGGAGGAAGCAGTGACGCTGCTCCTGCTCCTTTATTTTCTATAATACAGGAGGAAGCAGTGACGCTGCTCCAGCTCCTTTATTTTCTATAATACAGGAGGAAACAGAGACGCTGCTCCAGCTCCTTTATTTTCTATAATACAGGAGGAAGCAGTGACGCAGCTCCAACTCCTTTATTTTATATAATACAGGAGGAAGCAGTGACGCTGCTGCAGCTCCTTTATTTTCTATAATACAGGAGGAAGCAGTGACGCTGCTCCAGCTCCTTTATTTTCTATAATACAGCAGGAAGCAGTGACGCTGCTCCAGCTCCTTTATTTTCTATAATACAGCAGGAAGCAGTGACGCTGCTCCAGCTCCTTTATTTTCTATAATACAGGAGGAAGCAGTGACGCTGCTCCAGCTCCTTTATTTTCTATAATACAGGATGAAGCAGTGACGCTGCTCCAGCTCCTTTATTTTCTATAATACAGCAGGAAGCAGTGACGCTGCTCCAGCTCCTTTATTTTCTATAATACAGGAGGAAGCAGTGACGCTGCTCCAGCTCCTTTATTTTCTATAATACAGGATGAAGCAGTGACGCTGCTCCAGCTCCTTTATTTTCTATAATACAGCAGGAAGCAGTGACGCTGCTCCAGCTCCTTTATTTTCTATAATACAGCAGGAAGCAGTGACGCTGATCCAGCTCCTTTATTTTCTATTATACAGGAGGAAGCAGTGACGCTGCTCCAGCTCCTTTATTTGCTATAATACAGGAGGAAACAGAGACGCTGCTCCAGCTCCTTTAATTTCTATAATACAGCAGGAAGCAGTGACGCTGCTCCAGCTCCTTTATTTTCTATAATACAGGATGAAGCAGTGACGCTGCTCCAGCTCTTTTATTTTCTATAATACAGCAGGAAGCAGTGACGCTGCTCCAGCTCCTTTATTTTCTATAATACAGCAGGATGCAGTGACGCTGCTCCATCTCCTTTATTTTCTATAATACAGGATGAAGCAGTGACGCTGCTCCAGCTCCTTTATTTTCTATAATACAGGATGAAGCAGTCACACTGCTCCAGCTCCTTTATTTTCTATAATACAGCAGGAAGCAGTGACGCTGCTCCAGCTCCTTGATTTTCTATAATACAGCAGGATGCAGAGACGCTGCTCCAGCTTCTTTATTTTCTATAATACAGGATGAAGCAGTGACGCTGCTCCAGCTCCTTTATTTTCTATAATACAGGAGGAAGCAGTGACGCTGCTCCAGCTCCTTTATTTTCTATAATACAGGAGGAAGTAGTGACGCTGCTCCAGCTCCTTTATTTTCTATCATACAGGATGAAGCAGTGACACTGCTCCAGCTTCTTTATTTTCTATAATACAGGAGGAAGTAGTGAAGCTGCTCCAGATCCTTTATTTTCTATAATACAGGAGGAAGCAGAGACGCTGCTCCAGCTCCTTTATTTTCTATAATACAGCAGGAAGCAGTGACGCTGCTCCAGCTTCTTTATTTTCTGTCATACAGGAGGAAGCAGAGACGCTGCTCCAGCTCCTTTATATTCTATAATACAGCAGGAAGCAGTGACGCTGCTCCAGCTCCTTTATTTTCAATAATACAGGAGGAAGCAGTGACGCTGCTCCAGATCATTTATTTTCTATAATACAGGAGGAAGCAGAGACGCTGCTCCAGCTCCTTTATTTTCTATAATACAGGAGGAAGCAGAGACGCTGCTCCAGCTCCTTTATTTTCTATAATACAGGAGGAAGCAGTGACGCTGCTCCAGCTCCTTTATTTTCAATAATACAGGAGGGAGCAGTGACGCTGCTCCAGATCATTTATTTTCTATAATACAGGAGGAAGCAGAGACGCTGCTCCTGCTCCTTTATTTTCTATAATACAGGAGGAAGCAGAGACGCTGCTCCAGCTCCTTTATTTTCTATAATACAGGAGGAAGCAGCAACGCTGCTGCAGCTCCTTTATTTTCTATAATACAGGAGGAAGCAGAGATGCTGCTCCAGCTCCTTTATTTTCTATAATACAGGAGGAAGCAGAGACGCTGCTCCAGCTCCTTTATTTTCTACAATATAGGAGGAAGCATTGACGCTGCTCCAGCTCCTTTATTTTCTATAATACAGGAGGAAGCAGTGACGCTGCTCCAGCTCCTTTATTTTCTATAATACAGTAGGAAGCAGTGTCGCTGCTCCAGCTCCTTTATTTTCTATAATACAGGAGGAAGCAGTGACGCTGCTCCAGCTCCTTTATTTTCTATAATACAGCAGGAAGCAGTGACGCTGCTCCAGCTCCTTTATTTTCTATAATAGAGGAGGAAGCAGAAACGCTGCTCCAGCTCCTTTATTTTCCATAATACAGGAGGAAGCAGTGACGCTGCTCCAGCTCCTTTATTTTCTATATTACAGGAGGAGGCAGTGACGCTGCTCCAGCTCCTTTATTTTCTATAATACAGGAGGAAGCAGTGACGCTGCTCCAGCTCCTTTATTTTCTATATTACAGGAGGAAGCAGAGACGCTGCACCAGCTCCTTTATTTTCTATAATACAGGAGGAAGCAGTGACGCTGCTCCAGCTCCTTTATTTTCTATAATTCAGCAGGAAGCAGTGACGCTGCTCCAGCTCCTTTATTTTCTATAATACAGGAGGAAGCAGTGACGCTGCTCCAGCTCCTTTATTTTCTATAATAGAGGAGGAAGCAGAAACGCTGCTCCAGCTCCTTTATTTTCTATAATTCTGAAGGAAGCAGTGACGCTGCTCCAGCTCCTGTATTTTCTAGAATACAGGAGGAAGCAGAGACACTGTTCCAGCTCCTTTATTTTCTATAATAGAGGAGGAAGCAGTGACGCTGCTCCAGTTCCTTTATTTTCTGTAATACAGCAGGATACAGAGACGCTGCTCCAGCTTCTTTATTTTCTATAATACAGGAGGAAGCAGTGACGCTGCTCCAGCTCCTTTATTTTCAATAATACAGGAGGAAGCAGAGACGCTGCTCCAGCTCCTTTATTTTCTATAATACAGCAGGAAGAAGTGACCCTGCTCCAGCTCCTTTATATTATATAATACAGGAGGAAGCAGAGACGCTGCTCCAGCTCCTTTATTTTCTATAATACAGCGGGAAGCAGTGATGCTGCTCCAGCTCCTATATTTTCTAGAATACAGGAGGAAGCAGTGACGCTGCTCCAGCTCCTTTATTTTATAGAATACAGGAGAAGCAGTGACGCTGCACCAGCTCCTTTATTTTCTAGAATACAGGAGGAAGCAGTAACGCTGCTCCAGCTCCTTTATTTTCTATAATACAGGAGGAAGCAGTGATCCTGCTCCAGCTCCTGTATTTTCTATAATACAGGAGGAAGCAGTGACGCTGCTCCAGCTCCTTTATTTTCTATAATACAGGATGAAGCAGTGACGCTGCTCCAGATAATTTATTTTCGATAATACAGGAGGAAGCAGAGACGCTGCTCCAGCTCCTTTATTTTCTATAATACAGTAGGAAGTAGTGACACTGCTCCTGCTCCTTTATTTTCTTTAATACAGGAGGAATCAGTGACGCTGCTCCAGCTCCTTTATTTTCTATAATTCAGGAGGAAGCAGTGACGCTGCTCCAGCTCCTTTATTTTCTATAATACAGGAGGAAGCAGTGACGCTGCTCCAGCTCCTTTATTTTCTATAATACAGGAGGAAACAGAGACGCTGCTCCAGCTCCTTTATTTTCTATAATACAGGAGGAAGCAGTGACGCTGCTCCAGCTCCTTTATTTTCTATAATACAGGAGGAAGCAGTGACGCTGCTCCAGCTCCTTTATTTTCTATAATACAGGATGAAGCAGTGACGCTGCTCCAGCTCCTTTATTTTCTATAATACAGCAGGAAGCAGTGACGCTGCTCCAGCTCCTTTATTTTCTATAATACAGCAGGAAGCAGTGACGCTGCTCCAGCTCCTTTATTTTCTATAATACAGGAGGAAGCAGTGACGCTGCTCCAGCTCCTTTATTTTCTATAATACAGGAGGAAGCAGTGACGCTGCTCCAGCTCCTTTATTTTCTATAATACAGGATGAAGCAGTGACGCTGCTCCAGCTCCTTTATTTTCTATAATACAGCAGGAAGCAGTGACGCTGCTCCAGCTCCTTTATTTTCTATAATACAGCAGGAAGCAGTGACTCTGCTCCAGCTCCTTTATTTTCTATAATACAGCAGGAAGCAGTGACGCTGCACCAGCTCCTTTATTTGCTATAATACAGGAGGAAACAGAGACGCTGCTCCAGCTCCTTTATTTTCTATAATACAGCAGGAAGCAGTGACGCTGCTCCAGCTCCTTTATTTTCTATAATACAGGATGAAGCAGTGACGCTGCTCCAGATAATTTATTTTCTATAATACAGCAGGAAGCAGTGACGCTGCTCCAGCTCCTTTATTTTCTATAATACAGCAGGAAGCAGTGACGCTGCTCCAGCTCCTTTATTTTCTATAATACAGGATGAAGCAGTGACGCTGCTCCAGCTCCTTTATTTTCTATAATACAGGATGAAGCAGTCACGCTGCTCCAGCTCCTTTATTTTCTATAATGCAGCAGGAAGCATTGACGCTGCTCCAGCTCCTTGATTTTCTATAATACAGCAGGATGCAGAGACGCTGCTCCAGCTTCTTTATTTTCTATAATACAGGATGAAGCAGTGACGCTGCTCCAGCTCCTTTATTTTCTATAATACAGGAGGAAGCAGTGACGCAGCTCCAGCTCCTTTATTTTCTATAATACAGGAGTAAGCAGTGACGCTTCTCCAGCTCCTTTATTTTCTATAATACAGGAGGAAGCAGTGACGCAGCTCCAGCTCCTTTATTTTCTATATTACAGGAGGAAGCAGTGACGCTGCTCCAGCTCCTTTATTTTCTGTAATACAGGTGGACGAAGAGATGCTGCTCCAGCTCCTTTATTTTCTATAATGTAGGATGAAACAGTGACGCTGCTCCAGCTCCTTTATTTTCTATAATACAGCAGGAAGCAGTGACGCTGCTCCAGCTCCTTTATTTTCTATAATACAGGAGGAAGCAGTGACGCTTCTCCAGCTCCTTTATTTTCTATAATACAGGAGGAAGCAGTGACGCAGCTCCAGCTCCTTTATTTTCTATATTACAGGAGGAAGCAGTGACGCTGCTCCAGCTCCTTTATTTTCTGTAATACAGGTGGACGAAGAGATGCTGCTCCAGCTCCTTTATTTTCTATAATGTAGGATGAAACAGTGACGCTGCTCCAGCTCCTTTATTTTCTATAATACAGCAGGAAGCAGTGACGCTGCTCCAGCTCCTTTATTTTCTATCATACAGGATGAAGCAGTGACACTGCTCCAGCTCTTTTATTTTCTATAATACAGGAGGAAGTAGTGAAGCTGCTCCAGATCCTTTATTTTCTATAATACAGGAGGAAACAGAGACGCTGCTCCAGCTCCTTTATTTTCTATAATACAGCAGGAAGCAGTGACGCTGCTCCAGCTCCGTTATTTTCTATAATACAGGAGGAAGCAGAGACGCTGCTCCAGCTCCTTTATTTTCTATAATACAGGAGGAAACAGAGACGCTGCTCCAGCTCCTTTATTTTCTATAATACAGCAGGAAGCAGTGACGCTGCTCCAGCTCCGTTATTTTCTATAATACAGGAGGAAGCAGAGACGCTGCTCCAGCTCCTTTATTTTCTATAATACAGGGGGAAGCAGTCATGCTGCTCCAGCTCCTATATTTTCTAGAATACAGCAGGAAGCAGTGACGCTGCTCCAGCTCCTTTATTTTCTATAATACAGGAGGAAGCAGAGACGCTGCTCCAGCTCCTTTATTTTCTATAATACAGGAGGAAGCAGTGACGCTGCTCCAGCTCCTTTATTTTATAGAATACAGGAGGAAGCAGAGACGCTGCTCCAGCTCCTTTATTTTCTCTAATACAGGAGGAAGCAGTAACGCTGCTCCAGCTCCTTTATTTTCTATAATACAGGAGGAAGCAGTGATCCTGCTCCAGCTCCTTTATTTTCTATAATACAGGAGGAAGCAGTCACGCTGCTCCAGCTCCTTTATTTTCTATAATGCAGCAGGAAGCAGTGACGCTGCTCCAGCTCCTTGATTTTCTATAATACAGCAGGATGCAGAGACGCTGCTCCAGCTTCTTTATTTTCTATAATACAGGAGGAAGCAGTGACGCTGCTCCAGCTCCTTTATTTTCTATAACACAGGAGGAAGCAGTGACGCAGCTCCAGCTCCTTTATTTTCTATAATACAGGAGGAAGCAGTGACGCTTCTCCACCTCCTTTATTTTCTATAATACAGGAGGAAGCAGTGACGCAGCTCCAGCTCCTTTATTTTCTATATTACAGGAGGAAGCAGTGACGCTGCTCCAGCTCCTTTATTTTCTGTAATACAGGTGGACGAAGAGATGCTGCTCCAGCTCCTTTATTTTCTATAATGTAGGATGAAACAGTGACGCTGCTCCAGCTCCTTTATTTTCTATACTACAGCAGGAAGCAGTGACGCTGCTCCAGCTCCTTTATTTTCTATAATACAGGAGGAAGTAGTGACGCTGCTCCAGCTCCTTTATTTTCTATCATACAGGATGAAGCAGTGACACTGCTCCAGCTCCTTTATTTTCTATAATACAGGAGGAAGTAGTGAAGCTGCTCCAGATCCTTTATTTTCTATAATACAGGAGGAAGCAGTGACCCTGCTCCAGCTCCTTTATTTTATATAATACAGCAGGAAGCAGTGACGCTGCTCCAGCTCCGTTATTTTCTATAATACAGGAGGAAGCAGAGACGCTGCTCCAGCTCCTTTATTTTCTATAATACAGGAGGAAGTAGAGACGCTGCTCCAGCTCCTATATTTTCTAGAATACAGGAGGAAGCAGTGACGCTGCTCCAGCTCCTTTATTTTCTATAATACAGGAGGAAGCAGTGACGCTGCTCCAGCTCCTTTATTTTCTATAATACAGGGGGAAGCAGTCATGCTGCTCCAGCTCCTATATTTTCTATAATACAGGAGGAAGCAGTGACGCTGCTCCAGCTCCTTTATTTTCTATAATACAGGATGAAGCAGTGACGCTGCTCCAGATAATTTATTTTCGATAATACAGGAGGAAGCAGAGATGCTGCTCCAGCTCCTTTATTTTCTATAATACAGGAGGAAGCAGTGACGCTGCTCCTGCTCCTTTATTTTCTATAATACAGGAGGAAGCAGTGACGCTGCTCCAGCTCCTTTATTTTCTATAATTCAGGAGGAAGCAGTGACGCTGCTCCAGCTCCTTTATTTTCTATAATACAGGAGGAAGCAGTGACGCTGCTCCAGCTCCTTTATTTTCTATAATACAGGAGGAAACAGAGACGCTGCTCCAGCTCCTTTATTTTCTATAATACAGGAGGAAGCAGTGACGCTGCTCCAGCTCCTTTATTTTCTATAATACAGGAGGAAGCAGTGACGCTGCTCCAGCTCCTTTATTTTCTATAATACAGGATGAAGCAGTGACGCTGCTCCAGCTCCTTTATTTTCTATAATACAGGAGGAAGCAGTGACGCTGCTCCCGCTCCTTTATTTTCTATAATACAGGAGGAAACGGAGACGCTGCTCCAGCTCCTTTATTTTCTATAATACAGGAGGAAGCAGTGACGCTGCTCCAGCTCCTTTATTTTCTATAATACAGGAGGAAGCAGTGACGCTGCTCCAGCTCCTTTATTTTCTATAATACAGGATGAAGCAGTGACGCTGCTCCAGCTCCTTTATTTTCTATAATACAGCAGGAAGCAGTGACGCTGCTCCAGCTCCTTTATTTTCTATAATACAGGATGAGGCAGTGACGCTGCTCCAGCTCCTTTATTTTCTATAATACAGCAGGAAGCAGTGACGCTGCTCCAGCTCCTTTATTTTCTATAATACAGCAGGAAGCAGTGACGCTGCTCCAGCTCCTTTATTTTCTATAATACAGGATGAAGCAGTGACGCTGCTCCAGCTCCTTTATTTTCTATAATACAGGATGAAGCAGTCACGCTGCTCCAGCTCCTTTATTTTCTATAATACAGCAGGAAGCAGTGACGCTGCTCCAGCTCCTTGATTTTCTATAATACAGCAGGATGCATAGACGCTGCTCCAGCTTCTTTATTTTCTATAATACAGGATGAAGCAGTGACGCTGCTCCAGCTCCTTTATTTTCTATATTACAGGAGGAAGCAGTGACGCTTCTCCAGCTCCTTTATTTTCTATAATACAGGAGGAAGCAGTGACGCAGCTCCAGCTCCTTTATTTTCTATATTACAGGAGGAAGCAGTGACGCTGCTCCAGCTCCTTTATTTTCTGTAATACAGGTGGACGAAGAGATGCTGCTCCAGCTCCTTTATTTTCTATAATGTAGGATGAAACAGTGACGCTGCTCCAGCTCCTTTATTTTTTATAATACAGCAGGAAGCAGTGACGCTGCTCCAGCTCCTTTATTTTCTATAATACAGGAGGAAGTAGTGACGCTGCTCCAGCTCCTTTATTTTCTATCATACAGGATGAAGCAGTGACACTGCTCCAGCTCCTTTATTTTCTATAATACAGGAGGAAGTAGTGAAGCTGCTCCAGATCCTTTATTTTCTATAATACAGGAGGAAGCAGAGACGCTGCTCCAGCTCCTTTATTTTCTATAATACAGGAGGAAGCAGTGACGCTGCTCCAGCTTCTTTATTTTCTGTCATACAGGAGGAAGCAGAGACGCTGCTCCAGCACCTTTATATTCTATAATACAGCAGGAAGCAGTGACGCTGCTCCAGCTCCTTTATTTTCAATAATACAGGAGGAAGCAGTGACGCTGCTCCAGATCATTTATTTTCTATAATACAGGAGGAAGCAGAGACGCTGCTCCAGCTCCTTTATTTTCTATAATACAGGAGGAAGCAGAGACGCTGCTCCAGCTCCTTTATTTTCTATAATACAGGAGGAAGCAGTGACGCTGCTCCAGCTCCTTTATTTTCTATAATACAGCAGGAAGCAGTGACGCTGCTCCAGCTCCTTTATTTTCTATAATACAGCAGGAAGCAGTGACGCTGCTCCAGCTCCTTTATTTTCTATAATACAGGATGAAGCAGTGACGCTGCTCCAGCTCCTTTATTTTCTATAATACAGGATGAAGCAGTCACGCTGCTCCAGCTCCTTTATTTTCTATAATACAGCAGGAAGCAGTGACGCTGCTCCAGCTCCTTGATTTTCTATAATACAGCAGGATGCATAGACGCTGCTCCAGCTTCTTTATTTTCTATAATACAGGATGAAGCAGTGACGCTGCTCCAGCTCCTTTATTTTCTATATTACAGGAGGAAGCAGTGACGCCTCTCCAGCTCCTTTATTTTCTATAATACAGGAGGAAGCAGTGACGCAGCTCCAGCTCCTTTATTTTCTATATTACAGGAGGAAGCAGTGACGCTGCTCCAGCTCCTTTATTTTCTGTAATACAGGTGGACGAAGAGATGCTGCTCCAGCTCCTTTATTTTCTATAATGTAGGATGAAACAGTGACGCTGCTCCAGCTCCTTTATTTTCTATAATACAGCAGGAAGCAGTGACGCTGCTCCAGCTCCTTTATTTTCTATAATACAGGAGGAAGTAGTGACGCTGCTCCAGCTCCTTTATTTTCTATCATACAGGATGAAGCAGTGACACTGCTCCAGCTCCTTTATTTTCTATAATACAGGAGGAAGTAGTGAAGCTGCTCCAGATCCTTTATTTTCTGTAATACAGGAGGAAGCAGAGACGCTGCTCCAGCTCCTTTATTTTCTATAATACAGGAGGAAGCAGTGACGCTGCTCCAGCTTCTTTATTTTCTGTCATACAGGAGGAAGCAGAGACGCTGCTCCAGCACCTTTATATTCTATAATACAGCAGGAAGCAGTGACGCTGCTCCAGCTCCTTTATTTTCAATAATACAGGAGGAAGCAGTGACGCTGCTCCAGATCATTTATTTTCTATAATACAGGAGGAAGCAGAGACGCTGCTCCAGCTCCTTTATTTTCTATAATACAGGAGGAAGCAGAGACGCTGCTCCAGCTCCTTTATTTTCTATAATACAGGAGGAAGCAGTGACGCTGCTCCAGCTCCTTTATTTTCAAGAATACAGGAGGGAGCAGTGACGCTGCTCCAGATCATTTATTTTCTATAATACAGGAGGAAGCAGAGACGCTGCTCCTGCTCCTTTATTTTCTATAATACAGGAGGAAGCAGAGATGCTGCTCCAGCTCCTTTATTTTCTATAATACAGGAGGAAGCAGAGACGCTGCTCCAGCTCCTTTATTTTCTATAATACAGGAGGAAGCAGCAACGCTGCTGCAGCTCCTTTATTTTCTATAATTCAGGAGGAAGCAGAGACGCTGCTCCAACTCCTTTATATTCTATAATACAGGAGAAAGCAGAGACGCTGCACCTGCTCCTTTATTTTCTATAATACAGGAGGAAGCAGTGACGATGCTCCAGATCATTTATTTTCTATAATTCAGGAGGAAGCAGAGACGCTGCTCCAGCTCCTTTATTTTCTATAATACAGGAGAAAGCAGAGACGCTGCTCCAGATCCTTTATTTTCTATAATTCAGGAGGAAGCAGTGACGCTGCTCCAGATAATTTATTTTGTATAATACAGGAGGAAGCAGTGACGCTGCTCCTGCTCCTTTATTTTCTATAATACAGCAGGAAACAGTGACGCTGCTCCAGATCATTTATTTTCTATAATACAGGAGGAAGCAGTGACGCTGCAACAGCTCCTTTATTTTCAATAATACAGGAGGAAGCAGTGACGCTGCTCCAGCTCCTTTATTTTCAATAATACAGGAGGAAGCAGTGACGCTGCTCCAGCTCCTTTATTTTCTATAATTCAGGAGGAAGCAGTGACGCTGCTCCAGCTCCTTTATTTTCTATAACACAGGAGAAAGCAGAGACGCTGCTCCAGCTCCTTTATTTTCTATAATTCAGGAGGAAGCAGAGACGCTGCTGCAGATAATTTATTTTCTATAATACAGCAGGAAGCAGTGACGCTGCTCCAGCTCCTTTATTTTCTATAATTCAGGAGGTAGCAGTGACGCTGCTCCAGATAATTTATTTTCTATAATACAGGAGGAAGCAGTGACGCTGCTCCTGCTCCTTTATTTTCTATAATACAGCAGGAAACAGTGACGCTGCAACAGCTCCTTTATTTTCAATAATACAGGAGGAAGCAGTGACGCTGCTCCAGCTCCTTTATTTTCAATAATACAGGAGGAAGCAGTGACGCTGCTCCAGATAATTTATTTTCTATAATACAGGAGGAAGCAGAGACGCTGCTCCTGCTCCTTTATTTTCTATAATACAGCAGGAAACAGTGACGCTGCAACAGCTCCTTAATTTTCTATAATACAGGAGGAAGCAGTGACGCTGCTCCAGCTCCTTTATTTTCGATAATACAGGAAGAAGCAGAGACGCTGCTCCAACTCCTTTATTTTCTATAATACAGGAGGAAGCAGTGACGCTGCTCCTGCTCCTTTATTTTCTATAATACAGCAGGAAGCAGAGACGCTGCTCCAGCTCCTTTATTTTCTATAATACAGCAGGAAGCAGAGATGCTGCTCCAGCTCCTTTATTTTCTATAATACAGGAGGAAGCAGAGACGCTGCTCCAGCTCCTTTATTTTCTATAATACAGGAGGAAGCAGAGACGCTGCTCCAGCTCCTTTATTTTCTATAATACAACAGGAAGCAGTGACGCTGCTCCAGCTCCTTTATTTTCTATAATACAGGAGGAAGCAGAGACGCTGCTCCAGCTCTATTATTTTCTATAATACAGCAGGAAGCCGTGATGCTGCTGCAGCTCCTTTATTTTCTATAATACAGCAGGAAGCAGTGACGCTGCTCCAGCACCTTATTTTTCTATAATACAGGAGGAAGCAGAGACGCTGCTCCAGCTCCTTTATTTTCTATAATACAGCAGGAAGCAGTGACGCTGCTCCAGCTGCTTATTTTTCTATAATACAGCAGGAAGCAGTGACGCTGCTCCAGCTCCTTTATTTTCTATAATAGATTAGGAAGCAGTGACGCTGCTCCAGCTCCTTTATTTTCTATAATACAGCAGGAAGCAGTGACGCTGCTCCAGCTTCTTTATTTTCTATAATACAGGAGGAAGCAGAGACGCTGCTCCAGCTCCTTTGTTTTCTATAATTCATCAGGAAGCAGAGACGCTGCTCCAGCTTCTTTATTTTCTATAATACAGGAGGAAGCAGTGACGCTGCTCCAGCTCCTTTATTTTCTATAATACAGTAGGAAGCAGTGTCGCTGCTCCAGCTCCTTTATTTTCTATAATACAGCAGGAAGCAGTGACGCTGCTCCAGCTCCTTTATTTTCTATCATACAGCAGGAAGCAGAGACGCTGCTCCAGCTTCTTTATTTTCTATCATACAGGAGGAAGCAGAGATGCTGCTCCAGCACCTTTATTTTCTATAATACAGGAGGAAGCAGTGACGCTGCTCCAGCTCCTTTATTTTCTATAATACAGGAGGAAGCAGTGACGCTGCTCCAGCTCCTTTATTTTCTATATTACAGGAGGAATCAGTGACGCTGCTCCAGCTCCTTTATTTTCTATAATACAGGAGGAAGCAGTGACGCAGCTCCAGCTCCTATATTTTCTATAATACAGCAGGAAGCAGTGACGCTGCTCCAGCTCCTTTATTTTATATAATACAGGAGGAAGCAGAAACGCTGCTCCAGCTCCTTTATTTTCTATAATACAGGAGGAAGCAGAAACGCTGCTCCAGCTCCTTTATATTCTATAATACAGGAGGAAGCAGTGACGCTGCTCCAGCTCCTTTATTTTCTAGAATACAGGAGGAAGCAGAGACACTGTTCCAGCTCCTTTATTTTCTATAACAGAGGAGGAAGCAGTGACGCTGCTCCAGCTCCTTTATTTTCTGTAAAACAGCAGGAAACAGAGACGCTGCTCCAGCTTCTTTATTTTCTATAATACAGGAGGAAGCAGTGACGCTGCTCCAGCTCCTTTATTTTCTATAATACAGCAGGAAACAGAGACGCTGCTCCAGCTTCTTTATTTTCTATAATACAGGAGGAAGCAGTGACGCTGCTCCAGCTCCTTTATTTTCAATAACACAGGAGGAAGCAGTGACGCTGCTCCAGCTCCTTTATTTTCTCGAATACAGAGTAAGCTGAGACACTGTTCCAGCTCCTTTATTTTCTATAATACAGCAGGAAGTATTGACGCTGTTCCAGCTCCTTTATTTTCTATAATACAGGAGGAAGCAGAGACGCTGCTCCAGCTCCTTTATTTTCTATAATACAGGAGGAAGCAGTGACGCTGCTCCAGCTCCTATATTTTCTGTAATACAGGAGGAAGCAGTGACGCTGCTCCAGCTCCTTTATTTTCTATAATACAGGAGGAAGCAGTGATCCTGCTCCAGCTCCTTTATTTTCTATAATACAGGAGGAAGCAGTGACGCTGCTCCAGCTCCTTTATTTTCTATAATACAGGAGGAAGCAGTGACACTGCTCCAGCTCCTTTATTTTCTATAATACAGGAGGAAGCAGAGACGCTGCTCCAGCTCCTTTATTTTCTATAATACAGGAGGAAGCAGTGACGCTGCTCCTGCTCCTTTATTTTCTATAATACAGCAGGAAGCAGTGACGCTGCTCCAGCTCCTTTATTTTCTATAATACAGCAGGAAGCAGTGACGCTGCTCCAGCTCCTTTATTTTCTATAATACAGGAGGAAGTAGTGACGCTGCTCCAGCTCCTTTATTTTCTATCATACAGGATGAAGCAGTGACACTGCTCCAGCTCCTTTATTTTCTATAATACAGGAGGAAGTAGTGAAGCTGCTCCAGATCCTTTATTTTCTATAATACAGGAGGAAGCAGAGACGCTGCTCCAGCTCCTTTATTTTCTATAATACAGGAGGAAGCAGTGACGCTGCTCCAGCTTCTTTATTTTCTGTCATACAGGAGGAAGCAGAGACGCTGCTCCAGCACCTTTATATTCTATAATACAGCAGGAAGCAGTGACGCTGCTCCAGCTCCTTTATTTTCAATAATACAGGAGGAAGCAGTGACGCTGCTCCAGATCATTTATTTTCGATAATACAGGAGGAAGCAGAGACGCTGCTCCAGCTCCTTTATTTTCTATAATACAGGAGGAAGCAGAGACGCTGCTCCAGCTCCTTTATTTTCTATAATACAGGAGGAAGCAGTGACGCTGCTCCAGCTCCTTTATTTTCAATAATACAGGAGGGAGCAGTGACGCTGCTCCAGATCATTTATTTTCTATAATACAGGAGGAAGCAGAGACGCTGCTCCTGCTCCTTTATTTTCTATAATACAGGAGGAAGCAGAGATGCAGCTCCAGCTCCTTTATTTTCTATAATACAGGAGGAAGCAGAGACGCTGCTCCAGCTCCTTTATTTTCTATAATACAGGAGGAAGCAGCAACGCTGCTGCAGCTCCTTTATTTTCTATAATTCAGGAGGAAGCAGAGACGCTGCTCCAACTCCTTTATATTCTATAATACAGGAGAAAGCAGAGACGCTGCACCTGCTCCTTTATTTTCTATAATACAGGAGGAAGCAGTGACGATGCTCCAGATCATTTATTTTCTATAATTCAGGAGGAAGCAGTGACGCTGCTCCAGATAATTTATTTTCTATAATACAGGAGGAAGCAGAGACGCTGCTCCAGCTCCTTTATTTTCTATAATACAGGAGAAAGCAGAGACGCTGCTCCAGCTCCTTTATTTTCTATAATTCAGGAGGAAGCAGTGACGCTGCTCCAGATAATTTATTTTCTATAATACAGGAGGAAGCAGTGACGCTGCTCCTGCTCCTTTATTTTCTATAATACAGCAGGAAACAGTGACGCTGCAACAGCTCCTTTATTTTCAATAATACAGGAGGAAGCAGTGACGCTGCTCCAGCTCCTTTATTTTCAATAATACAGGAGGAAGCAGTGACGCTGCTCCAGATAATTTATTTTCTATAATTCAGGAGGAAGCAGTGACGCTGCTTCAGATAATTTATTTTCTATAATACAGGAGGAAGCAGAGACGCTGCTCCTGCTCCTTTATTTTCTATAATACAGCAGGAAACAGTGACGCTGCAACAGCTCCTTAATTTTCTATAATACAGGAGGAAGCAGTGATGCTGCTCCAGCTCCTTTATTTTCTATAATACACGAAGAAGCAGAGACGCTGCTCCAACTCCTTTATTTTCTATAATACAGGAGGAAGCAGTGACGCTGCTCCAGCTCCTTTATTTTCTATAATACAGCAGGAAGCAGAGACGCTGCTCCAGCTCCTTTATTTTCTATAATACAGCAGGAAGCAGAGACGCTGCTCCAGCTCCTTTATTTTCTATAATACAGGAGGAAGCAGAGACGCTGCTCCAGCTCCTTTATTTTCTATAATACAGGAGGAAGCAGAGACGCTGCTCCAGCTCCTTTATTTTCTATAATACAGCAGGAAGCAGTGACGCTGCTCCAGCTCCTTTATTTTCTATAATACAGGAGGAAGCAGAGACGCTGCTCCAGCTCCTTTATTTTCTATAATACAGCAGGAAGCCGTGATGCTGCTGCAGCTCCTTTATTTTCTATAATACAGCAGGAAGCAGTGACGCTGCTCCAGCACCTTATTTTTCTATAATACAGGAGGAAGCAGAGACGCTGCTCCAGCTCCTTTATTTTCTATAATACAGCAGGAAGCAGTGACGCTGCTCCAGCTGCTTATTTTTCTATAATACAGCAGGAAGCAGTGACGCTGCTCCAGCTCCTTTATTTTCTATAATCGAGCAGGAAGCAGTGACGCTGCTCCAGCTCCTTTATTTTCTATAATACAGCAGGAAGCAGTGACGCTGCTCCAGCTTCTTTATTTTCTATAATACAGCAGGAAGCAGAGACGCTGCTCCAGCTCCTTTGTTTTCTATAATACAGTAGGAAGCAGAGACGCTGCTCCAGCTCCTTTGTTTTCTATAATTCAGCAGGAAGCAGAGACGCTGCTCCAGCTTCTTTATTTTCTATAATACAGGATGAAGCAGTGACGCTGCTCCAGCGCCTTTATTTTCTATAATACAGTAGGAAGCAGTGTCGCTGCTCCAGCTCCTTTATTTTCTATAATACAGCAGGAAGCAGTGACGCTGCTCCTGCTCCTTTATTTTCTATCATACAGCAGGAAGCAGAGACGCTGCTCCAGCTTCTTTATTTTCTATCATACAGGAGGAAGCAGAGATGCTGCTCCAGCACCTTTATTTTCTATAATACAGGAGGAAGCAGTGACGCTGCTCCAGCTCCTTTATTTTCTATAATACAGGAGGAAGCAGTGACGCTGCTCCAGCTCCTTTATTTTCTATATTACAGGAGGAAGCAGTGACGCTGCTCCAGCTCCTTTATTTTCTATAATACAGGAGGAAGCAGTGACGCTGCTCCCGCTCCTATATTTTCTATAATACAGCAGGAAGCAGTGACGCTGCTCCAGCTCCTTTATTTTATATAATACAGGAGGAAGCAGAAACGCTGCTCCAGCTCCTTTATTTTCTATAATACAGGAGGAAGCAGAAACGCTGCTCCAGCTCCTTTATATTCTATAATACAGCAGGAAGCAGTGACGCTGCTCCAGCTCCTTTATTTTCAATAACACAGGAGGAAGCAGTGACGCTGCTCCAGCTCCTTTATTTTCTCGAATACAGAGTAAGCTGAGACACTGTTCCAGCTCCTTTTATTTTCTCTCATACAGCAGGAAGTATTGACGCTGTTCCAGCTCCTTTATTTTCTATAATACAGGAGGAAGCAGAGACGCTGCTCCAGCTCCTTTATTTTCTATAATACAGCAGGAAGCAGTGACGCTGCTCCAGCTCCTATATTTTCTGTAATACAGGAGGAAGCAGTGACGCTGCTCCAGCTCCTTTATTTTCTATAATACAGGAGGAAGCAGTGATCCTGCTCCAGCTCCTTTATTTTCTATAATACAGGAGGAAGCAGAAACGCTGCTCCAGCTCCTTTATATTCTATAATACAGCAGGAAGCAGTGACGCTGCTCCAGCTCCTTTATTTTCAATAACACAGGAGGAAGCAGTGACGCTGCTCCAGCTCCTTTATTTTCTCGAATACAGAGTAAGCTGAGACACTGTTCCAGCTCCTTTTATTTTCTATAATACAGCAGGAAGTATTGACGCTGTTCCAGCTCCTTTATTTTCTATAATACAGGAGGAAGCAGAGACGCTGCTCCAGCTCCTTTATTTTCTATAATACAGCAGGAAGCAGTGACGCTGCTCCAGCTCCTTTATTTTCTATAATACAGGAGGAAGCAGTGATCCTGCTCCAGCTCCTTTATTTTCTATAATACAGGAGGAAGCAGTGACGCTGCTCCAGCTCCTTTATTTTCTATAATACAGGAGGAAGCAGTGACGCTGCTCCAGATCATTTATTTTCTATAATTGAGGAGGAAGCAGTGACGCTGATCCAGCTCCTTTATTTTCTATAATACAGGAGGAAGCAGTGACGCTGCTCCAGCTCCTTTATTTTCTATAATACAGGATGAAGCAGTGACGCTGCTCCAGCTCCTTTATTTTCTATAATACAGGAGGAAGCAGTGACGCTGCTCCAGCTCCTTTATTTTCTATAATACAGCAGGAAGCAGTGACGCTGCTCCAGCTCCTTTATTTTCTATAATACAGGAGGAAGCAGTGACGCTGCTCCAGCTCCTTTATTTTCTATAATACAGGAGGAAACAGAGACGCTGCTCCAGCTCCTTTATTTTCTATAATACAGGAGGAAGCAGAGACGCTGCTCCAGCTCCTTTATTTTCTATAATACAGGAGGAAGCAGTGACGCTGCTCCAGATAATTTATTTTCTATAATACAGGAGGAAGCAGTGACGCTGCTCCTGCTCCTTTATTTTCTATAATACAGCAGGAAACAGTGACGCTGCAACAGCTCCTTTATTTTCAATAATACAGGAGGAAGCAGTGACGCTGCTCCAGCTCCTTTATTTTCAATAATACAGGAGGAAGCAGTGACGCTGCTCCAGATCATTTATTTTCTATAATTCAGGAGGAAGCAGTGACGCTGCACCAGATAATTTATTTTCTATAATACAGGAGGAAGCAGAGACGCTGCTCCTGCTCCTTTATTTTCTATAATACAGCAGGAAACAGTGACGCTGCAACAGCTCCTTCATTTTCTATAATACAGGAGGAAGCAGTGACGCTGCTCCAGCTCCTTTATTTTCTCTAATACAGGAAGAAGCAGAGACGCTGCTCCAACTCCTTTATTTTCTATAATACAGGAGGAAGCAGTGACGCTGCTCCAGCTCCTTTATTTTCTATAATACAGCAGGAAGCAGTGACGCTGCTCCAGCTCCTTTATTTTCTATAATACAGGAGGAAGCAGAGACGCTGCTCCAGCTCCTTTATTTTCTATAATACAGCAGGAAGCAGAGACGCTGCTCCAGCTCCTTTATTTTCTATAATACAGGATGAAGCAGAGACGCTGCTCCAGCTCCTTTATTTTCTATAATACAGCAGGAAGCAGAGACGCTGCTCCAGCTCCTTTATTTTCTATAATACAGCAGGAAGCAGTGACGCTGCTCCAGCTCCTTTATTTTGTATAATACAGGAGGAAGCAGAGACGCTGCTCCAGCTCCTTTATTTTCTATAATACAGCAGGAAGCCGTGATGCTGCTGCAGCTCCTTTATTTTCTATAATACAGCAGGAAGCAGTGACGCTGCTCCAGCACCTTATTTTTCTATAATACAGGATGAAGCAGTGACGCTGCTCCAGGTAATTTATTTTCTATAATACAGGATGAAGCAGAGACGCTGCTCCAGCTCCTTTATTTTCTATAATACAGCAGGAAGCAGAGACGCTGCTCCAGCTCCTTTATTTTCTATAATACAGCAGGAAGCAGTGACGCTGCTCCAGCTTCTTTATTTTCTATAATACAGGATGAAGCAGTGACGCTGCTCCAGCTTCTTTATTTTCTATAATACAGGAGGAAGCAGAGACGCTGCTCCAGCTCCTTTATTTTCTATAATTCAGCAGGAAGCAGAGACGCTGCTCCAGCTTCTTTATTTTCTATAATACAGGATGAAGCAGTGACGCTGCTCCAGCTCCTTTATTTTCTATAATACAGTAGGAAGCAGTGACGCTGCTCCAGCTCCTTTATTTTCTATAATACAGCAGGAAGCAGTGACGCTGCTCCAGCTCCTTTATTTTCTATCATACAGCAGGAAGCAGAGACGCTGCTCCAGCTTCTTTATTTTCTATCATACAGGAGGAAGCAGAGATGCTGCTCCAGCACCTTTATTTTCTATAATACAGGAGGAAGCAGTGACGCTGCTCCAGCTCCTTTATTTTCTATAATACAGGAGGAAGCAGTGACGCTGCTCCAGCTCCTTTATTTTCTATATTACAGGAGGAAGCAGTGACGCTGCTCCAGCTCCTTTATTTTCTATAATACAGGAGGAAGCAGTGACGCTGCTCCAGCTCCTATATTTTCTATAATATAGCGGGAAGCAGTGACGCTGCTCCAGCTCCTTTATTTTCTATAATACAGGAGGAAGCAGAAACGCTGCTCCAGCTCCTTTATTTTCTATAATACAGGAGGAAGCAGAAACGCTGCTCCAGCTCCTTTATATTCTATAATACAGGAGGAAGCAGAGACACTGTTCCAGCTCCTTTATTTTCTATAACAGAGGAGGAAGCAGTGACGCTGCTCCAGCTCCTTTATTTTCTGTAAAACAGCAGGAAACAGAGACGCTGCTCCAGCTTCTTTATTTTCTATAATACAGGAGGAAGCAGTGACGCTGCTCCAGCTCCTTTATTTTCAATAACACAGGAGGAAGCAGTGACGCTGCTCCAGCTCCTTTATTTTCTCGAATACAGAGTAAGCTGAGACACTGATCCAGCTCCTTTATTTTCTATAATACAGCAGGAAGTATTGTCGCTGTTCCAGCTCCTTTATTTTCTATAATACAGGAGGAAGCAGAGACGCTGCTCCAGCTCCTTTATTTTCTATAATACAGGAGGAAGCAGTGACGCTGCTCCAGCTCCTTTATTTTCTATAATACAGGAGGAAGCAGAGACGCTGCTCCAGCTCCTTTATTTTCTATAATACAGCAGGAAGCAGTGACGCTGCTCCAGCTCCTATATTTTCTGTAATACAGGAGGAAGCAGTGACGCTGCTCCAGCTCCTTTATTTTCTATAATACAGGAGGAAGCAGTGATCCTGCTCCAGCTCCTTTATTTTCTATAATACAGGAGGAAGCAGTGACGCTGCTCCAGCTCCTTTATTTTCTATAATACAGGAGGAAGCAGTGACACTGCTCCAGCTTCTTTATTTTCTATAATACAGGATGAAGCAGTGACGCTGCTCCAGGTAATTTATTTTCTATAATACAGGAGGAAGCAGAGACGCTGCTCCAGCTCCTTTATTTTCTATAATACAGGAGGAAGCAGTGACGCTGCTCCTGCTCCTTTATTTTGTATAATACAGCAGGAAGCAGTGACGCTGCTCCAGCTCCTTTATTTTCTATAACACAGCAGGAAGCAGTGACGCTGCTCGAGCTCCTTTATTTTCTATAATACAGGAGGAAGCAGTGACGCTGCTCCTGCTCCTTTATTTTCTATAATACAGGAGGAAGCAGTGACGCTGCTCCAGCTCCTTTATTTTCTATAATACAGGAGGAAACAGAGACGCTGCTCCAGCTCCTTTATTTTCTATAATACAGGAGGAAGCAGTGACGCTGCTCCAGCTCCTTTATTTTCTATAATACAGGATGAAGCAGTGACGCTGCTCCAGCTCCTTTATTTTCTATAATACAGCAGGAAGCAGTGACGCTGCTCCAGCTCCTTTATTTTCTATAATACAGGATGAAGCAGTGACGCTGCTCCAGCTCCTTTATTTTCTATAATACAGCAGGAAGCAGTGACGCTGCTCCAGCTCCTTTATTTGCTATAATACAGGAGGAAGCAGTGACGCTGCTCCAGATCCTTTATTTTCTATAATACAGGAGGAAGCACTGACGCTGCTCCAGCTCCTTGATTTTCTTTCATACAGCAGGAAGCAGTGACGCTGCTCCAGCTCCTTTATTTTCTATAATACAGCAGGAAGCAGTGACGCTGCTCCAGCTCCTTTATTTTCTGTAATACAGGAGGAAGCAGAGATGCTGCTCCAGCTTCTTTATTTTCTATAATGTAGGATGAAACAGTGACGCTGCTCCAGCTCCTTTATTTTCTATAATACAGCAGGAAGTAGTGACGCTGCTCCAGTCATTTATTTTCTATCATACAGGATGAAGCAGTGACACTGCTCCAGCTCCTTTATTTTCTATAATACAGCAGGAAGTAGTGAAGCTGCTCCAGATCCTTTCTTTTCTATAATACAGGAGGAAGCAGTGACGCTGCTCCAGCTTCTTTATTTTCTATCATACAGGAGGAAGCAGAGACGCTGCTCCAGCACCTTTATTTTCAATAATACAGGAGGAAGCAGTGACGCTGCTCCAGATCATTTATTTTCTATAATACAGGAGGAAGCAGAGACGCTGCTCCAGCTCCTTTATTTTCTATAATACAGGAGGAAGCAGAGACGCTGCTCCAGCTCCTTTATTTTCTATAATACAGGAGGAAGCAGTGACGCTGCTCCAGCTCCTTTATTTTCAATAATACAGGAGGAAGCAGTGACGCTGCTCCAGATAATTTATTTTCTATAATACAGGAGGAAGCAGAGACGCTGCTCCAGCTCCTTTATTTTCAATAATACAGGAGGCAGCAGTGACGCTGCTCCAGATCATTTATTTTCTATAATACAGGAGGAAGCAGAGACGCTGCTCCAGCTCCTTTATTTTCTATAATACAGGAGGAAGCAGAGACGCTGCTCCAGCTCCTTTATTTTCGATAATACAGGAGGAAGCAGTGACGCTGCTCCAGCTCCTTTATTTTCTATATTACAGGAGGAAGCAGTGACGCTGCTCCAGCTCCTTTATTTTCTATAATACAGGAGGAAGCAGTGACGCTGTTCCAGCTCCTTTATTTTCTATAATACAGGAGGAAGCAGAGACGCTGCTCCAGCTCCTTTATTTTCTATAATACAGCAGGAAGCAGTGACGCTGCTCCAGCTCCTTTATTTTCTATAACACAGGAGGAAGCAGTGACGCTGCTCCAGCTCCTTTATTTTCTATAACACAGGAGGAAGCAGTGACGCTGCTCCAGCTCCTTTATTTTCTATAATTCAGGAGGAAGCAGAGACGCTGCTCCAACTCCTTTATATTCTATAATACAGGAGAAAGAAGAGACGCTGCTCCAGCTCCTTTATTTTCTATAATACAGGAGGAAGCAGTGACGCTGCTCCAGATAATTTATTTTCTATAATACAGGAGGAAGCAAAGACGCTGCTCCAGCTCCTTTATTTTCTATAATACAGGAGGAAGGAGTGACGCTGCTCCTGCTCCTTTATTTTCTATAGTACAGCAGGAAACAGTGACGCTGCTCCAGCTCCTTTATTTTCAATAATACAGGTGGAAGCAGTGACGCTGCTCCAGCTCCTTTATTTTCTAAAATACAGGAGGAAGCAGAGATGCTGCTCCAACTCCTTTATTTTGTATAATACACGTGGAAGCAGTGACGCTGCTCCAGCTCCTTTATTTTCTATAATACAGGAGGAAGCAGAGACGCTGCTCCAGCACCTTTATTTTCTATTATACAGGAGGAAGCAGTGACGCTGCTCCAGCTCCTTTATTTTCTATAATACAGCAGGAAGCAGTGACGCTGCTCCAGCTCCTTTATTTTCTATAATACAGGAGGAAGCAGAGACGCTGCTCCAGCTCCTTTATTTTCTATAATACAGGAGGAAGCAGAGACGCTGCTCCAGCTCCTTTATTTTCTATAATACAGCAGGAAACAGTGACGCTGCAACAGCTCCTTCATTTTCTATAATACAGGAGGAAGCAGTGACGCTGCTCCTGCTCCTTTATTTTCTATAATACAGGAGGAAGCACTGACGCTGCTCCAGGTCCTTTATTTTGTATAATACAGGAGGAAGCAGTGACGCTGCTCCAGCTCCTTTATTTTCTATAATACAGGAGGAAGCAGAGACGCTGCTCCAGCTCCTTTATTTTCTATAATACAGGAGGAAGCAGTGACGCTGCTCCAGCTCCTTTATTTTCTGTAATACAGGAGGAAGCAGAGATGCTGCTCCAGCTTCTTTATTTTCTATAATGTAGGATGAAACAGTGACGCTGCTCCAGCTCCTTTATTTTCTATAATACAGCAGGAAGTAGTGACGCTGCTCCAGTCATTTATTTTCTATCATACAGGATGAAGCAGTGACACTGCTCCAGCTCCTTTATTTTCTATAATACAGCAGGAAGTAGTGAAGCTGCTCCAGATCCTTTCTTTTCTATAATACAGGAGGAAGCAGTGACGCTGCTCCAGCACCTTTATATTCTATAATACAGTGGGAAGCAGTGACGCTGCTCCAGCTCCTTTATTTTCTATAATACAGCAGGAAGTAGTGACGCTGCTCCAGTCATTTATTTTCTATCATACAGGATGAAGCAGTGACACTGCTCCAGCTCCTTTATTTTCTATAATACAGCAGGAAGTAGTGAAGCTGCTCCAGATCCTTTATTTTCTATAATACAGGAGGAAGCAGAGACGCTGCTCCAGCTCCTTTATTTTCTATAATACAGGAGGAAGCAGTGACGCTGCTCCAGCACCTTTATATTCTATAATACAGTGGGAAGCAGTGACGCTGCTCCAGCTCCTTTATTTTCAATAATACAGGAGGAAGCAGTGACGCTGCTCCAGATCATTTATTTTCTATAATACAGGAGGAAGCAGAGACGCTGCTCCAGCTCCTTTATTTTCTATAATACAGGAGGAAGCAGTGACGCTGCTCCAGCTCCTTTATTTTCAATAATACAGGAGGAAGCAGTGACGCTGCTCCAGATCATTTATTTTCTATAATACAGGAGGAAGCAGAGACGCTGCTCCAGCACCTTTATATTCTATAATACAGTGGGAAGCAGTGACGCTGCTCCAGCTCCTTTATTTTCAATAATACAGGAGGAAGCAGTGACGCTGCTCCAGATCATTTATTTTCTATAATACAGGAGGAAGCAGAGACGCTGCTCCAGCTCCTTTATTTTCTATAATACAGGAGGAAGCAGTGACGCTGCTCCAGCTCCTTTATTTTCAATAATACAGGAGGAAGCAGTGACGCTGCTCCAGCTCCTTTATTTTCAATAATACAGGAGGAAGCAGAGACGCTGCTCCTGCTCCTTTATTTTCTATAATACAGGAGGAAGCAGAGACGCTGCTCCAGCTCCTTTATTTTCTATAATTCAGGAGGAAGCAGAGACGCTGCTCCAACTCCTTTATATTCTATAATACAGGAGAAAGAAGAGACGCTGCTCCAGCTCCTTTATTTTCTATAATACAGGAGGAAGCAGTGACGCTGCTCCAGATAATTTATTTTCTATAATACAGGAGGAAGCAAAGACGCTGCTCCAGCTCCTTTATTTTCTATAATACAGGAGGAAGCAGTGACGCTGCTCCAGATAATTTATTTTCTATAATACAGGAGGAAGCAAAGACGCTGCTCCAGCTCCTTTATTTTCTATAATACAGGAGGAAGCAGTGACGCTTCTCCTGCTCCTTTATTTTCTATAATACAGCAGGAAACAGTGACGCTGCTCCAGATCCTTTATTTTCAATAATACAGGAGGAAGCAGTGACGCTGCTCCAGCTCCTTTATTTTCAATAATACAGGTGGAAGCAGTGACGCTGCTCCAGATAATTTATTTTCTATAATTGAGGAGGAAGCAGTGACGCTGCTCCAGCTCCTTTATTTTCTAAAATACAGGAGGAAGCAGAGACGCTGCTCCAACTCCTTTATTTTGTATAATACACGTGGAAGCAGTGACGCAGCTCCAGCTCCTTTATTTTCTATAATAGAGGAGGAAGCAGAGACGCTGCTCCAGCACCTTTATTTTCTATTATACAGGAGGAAGCAGTGACGCTGCTCCAGCTCCTTTATTTTCTATAATACAGGAGGAAGCAGTGACGCTGCTCCAGCTCCTTTATTTTCTATTATACAGGAGGAAGCAGTGACGCTGCTCCAGCTCCTTTATTTTCTATAATACAGGAGGAAGCAGAGACGCTGCTCCAGCTCCTTTATTTTCTATAATACAGGAGGAAGCAGAGACGCTGCTCCAGCTCCTTTATTTTCTATAATACAGGAGGAAGCAGAGACGCTGCTCCAGCTCCTTTATTTTCTATAATACAGCAGGAAACAGTGACGCTGCAACAGCTCCTTCATTTTCTATAATACAGGAGGAAGCAGTGACGCTGCTCCAGCTCCTTTATTTTCGATAATACAGGAGGAAGCAGTGACGCTGCTCCAGCTCCTTTATTTTGTATAATACAGGAGGAAGCAGTGACGCTGCTCCAGCTCCTTTATTTCCTATAATACAGTAGGAAGCAGTGTCGCTGCTCCAGCTCCTTTATTTTCTACAATACAGGAGGAAGCAGAGATGCTGCTCCAGCACCTTTATTTTCTATAATAAAGCAGGAAGCAGTGACGCTGCTCCAGCTCCTTTATTTTCGATAATACAGGAGGAAGCAGTGACGCTGCTCCAGCTCCTTTATTTTCTATATTACAGGAGGAAGCAGTGACGCTGCTCCAGCTCCTTTATTTTCTATAATACAGGAGGAAGCAGTGACGCTGTTCCAGCTCCTTTATTTTCTATAATACAGGAGGAAGCAGTGACGCTGCTCCAGCTCCTTTATTTTCTATAACACAGGAGGAAGCAGTGACGCTGCTCCAGCTCCTTTATTTTCTATAACACAGGAGGAAGCAGTGACGCTGCTCCAGCTCCTTTATTTTCTATAATACAGGATGAAGCAGAAACGCTGCTCCAGCTCCTTTATTTTCTATAATACAGGAGGAAGCAGAGACGCTGCTCCAGCTCCTTTATTTTCTATAATACTGAAGGAAACAGTGACGCTGCTCCAGCTCCTTTATTTTCTAGAATACAGGAGGAAGCAGAGACACTGTTCCAGCTCCTTTATTTTCTATAATAGAGGAGGAAGCATTGACGCTGTTCCAGCTCCTTTATTTTCTATAATACAGGAGGAAGCAGAGACGCTGCTCCAGCTCCTTTATTTTCTATAATACAGCAGGAAACAGAGACGCTGCTCCAGCTTCTTTATTTTCTATAATACAGGAGGAAGCAGTGACGCTGCTCCAGCTCCTTTATTTTCTATAATACAGGAAGAAGCAGAGACGCTGCTCCAACTCCTTTATTTTCTATAATACAGGAGGAAGCAGTGACGCTACTCCAGCTCCTTTATTTTCTTTCATACAGGAGGAAGCAGAGACGCTGCTCCAGCTCCTTTATTTTCTATCATACTGAAGGAAGCTGTGACGCTGCTCCAGCTCCTTTATTGTCTAGAATACCGGAGGAAGCAGAGACACTGTTCCAGCTCCTTTATTTTCTATAATAGAGGAGGAAGCATTGACGCTTTTCCAGCTCCTTTATTTTCTATAATACAGGAGGAAGCAGTGACGCTGCTCCAGCTCCTTTAGTTTCTGTAACACAGGAGGAAGCAGAGACGCTGCTCCAGCTCCTTTATTTTGTATAATACAGCAGGAAACAGAGACGCTGCTCCAGCTTCTTTATTTTCTATAATACAGGAGGAAGCAGTGACGCTGCTCCAGCTCCTTTATTTTCAATAATACAGGAGGAAGCTGAGACACTGTTCCAGCTCCTTTATTTTCTATAATACAGCAGGAAGTATTGACGCTGTTCCAGCTCCTTTATTTTCTATAATACAGGAGGAAGCATAGACGCTGCTCCAGCTCCTTTATTTTCTATAATACAGGAGGAAGCAGTGACGCTGCTCCAGCTCCTATATTTTCTATAATACAGGAGGAAGCAGAGACGCTGCTCCAGCTCCTCTATTTTCTATAATACAGCAGGAAGCAGTGACGCTGCTCCAGCTCCTATATTTTCTATAATGCTGGAGGAAGCAGTGACGCTCCTCCAGCTCCTTTATTTTATAGAATACAGGAGGAAGCAGTGACGCTGCTCCAGCTCCTTTATTTTCTATAATACAGGAGGAAGCAGTGACACTGCTCCAGCTCCTTTATTTTCTATAATACAGGAGGAAGCAGAGACGCTGCTCCAGCTCCTTTATTTTCTATAATACAGGAGGAAGCAGAGACGCTGCTCCAGCTCCTTTATTTTCTATAATACAGCAGGAAACAGTGACGCTGCAACAGCTCCTTCATTTTCTATAATACAGGAGGAAGCAGTGACGCTGCTCCAGCTCCTTTATTTTCGATAATACAGGAGGAAGCAGTGACGCTGCTCCAGCTCCTTTATTTTGTATAATACAGGAGGCAGCAGTGACGCTGCTCCAGCTCCTTTATTTCCTATAATACAGTAGGAAGCAGTGTCGCTGCTCCAGCTCCTTTATTTTCTACAATACAGGAGGAAGCAGAGATGCTGCTCCAGCACCTTTATTTTCTATAATAAAGAAGGAAGCAGTGACGCTGCTCCAGCTCCTTTATTTTCGATAATACAGGAGGAAGCAGTGACGCTGCTCCAGCTCCTTTATTTTCTATATTACAGGAGGAAGCAGTGACGCTGCTCCAGCTCCTTTATTTTCTATAATACAGGAGGAAGCAGTGACGCTGTTCCAGCTCCTTTATTTTCTATAATACAGGAGGAAGCAGTGACGCTGCTCCAGCTCCTTTATTTTCTATAACACAGGAGGAAGCAGTGACGCTGCTCCAGCTCCTTTATTTTCTATAACACAGGAGGAAGCAGTGACGCTGCTCCAGCTCCTTTATTTTCTATAATACAGGATGAAGCAGAAACGCTGCTCCAGCTCCTTTATTTTCTATAATACAGGAGGAAGCAGAGACGCTGCTCCAGCTCCTTTATTTTCTATAATACTGAAGGAAACAGTGACGCTGCTCCAGCTCCTTTATTTTCTAGAATACAGGAGGAAGCAGAGACACTGTTCCAGCTCCTTTATTTTCTATAATAGAGGAGGAAGCATTGACGCTGTTCCAGCTCCTTTATTTTCTATAATACAGGAGGAAGCAGAGACGCTGCTCCAGCTCCTTTATTATCTATAATACAGCAGGAAACAGAGACGCTGCTCCAGCTTCTTTATTTTCTATAATACAGGAGGAAGCAGTGACGCTGCTCCAGCTCCTTTATTTTCTATAATACAGGAAGAAGCAGAGACGCTGCTCCAACTCCTTTATTTTCTATAATACAGGAGGAAGCAGTGACGCTGCTCCAGCTCCTTTATTTTCTTTCATACAGGAGGAAGCAGAGACGCTGCTCCAGCTCCTTTATTTTCTATAATACTGAAGGAAGCTGTGACGCTGCTCCAGCTCCTTTATTGTCTAGAATACAGGAGGAAGCAGAGACACTGTTCCAGCTCCTTTATTTTCTATAATAGAGGAGGAAGCATTGACGCTTTTCCAGCTCCTTTATTTTCTATAATACAGGAGGAAGCAGTGACGCTGCTCCAGCTCCTTTAGTTTCTGTAACACAGGAGGAAGCAGAGACGCTGCTCCAGCTCCTTTATTTTGTATAATACAGCAGGAAACAGAGACGCTGCTCCAGCTTCTTTATTTTCTATAATACAGGAGGAAGCAGTGACGCTGCTCCAGCTCCTTTATTTTCAATAATACAGGAGGAAGCTGAGACACTGTTCCAGCTCCTTTATTTTCTATAATACAGCAGGAAGTATTGACGCTGTTCCTGCTCCTTTATTTTCTATAATACAGGAGGAAGCAGAGACGCTGCTCCAGCTCCTTTATTTTCTATAATACAGGAGGAAGCAGTGACGCTGCTCCAGCTCCTATATTTTCTATAATACAGGAGGAAGCAGAGACGCTGCTCCAGCTCCTCTATTTTCTATAATACAGCAGGAAGCAGTGACGCTGCTCCAGCTCCTATATTTTCTATAATGCTGGAGGAAGCAGTGACGCTCCTCCAGCTCCTTTATTTTATAGAATACAGGAGGAAGCAGTGACGCTGCTCCAGCTCCTTTATTTTCTATAATACAGGAGGAAGCAGTGACACTGCTCCAGCTTCTTTATTTTCTATCATACAGGATGAAGCAGTGACGCTGCTCCAGATAATTTATTTTCTATAATACAGGAGGAAGCAGAGACGCTGCTCCAGCTCCTTTATTTTCTATAATACAGGAGGAAGCAGTGACGCTGCTCCTGCTCCTTTATTTTCTATAATACAGGAGGAAGCACTGACGCTGCTCCAGGTCCTTTATTTTGTATAATACAGGAGGAAGCAGTGACGCTGCTCCAGCTCCTTTATTTTCTATAATACAGCAGGAAGCAGTGACGCTGCTCCAGCTCCTTTATTTTCTATAATACAGGAGGAAGCAGTGACGCTGCTCCAGCTCCTTTATTTTCTATAATACAGGAGGAAGCAGAGACGCTGCACCAGCTCCTTTATTTTCTATAATACAGCAGGAAGCAGTGACGCTGCTCCAGCTCCTTTATTTTCTATAATACAGCAGGAAGCAGTGACGCTGCTCCAGCTCCTTTATTTTCTATAATACAGGAGGAAGCAGTGACACTGCTCCAGCTCCTTTATTTGCTATAATACAGCAGGAAGTAGAGACGCTGCTCCAGCTTCTTTATTTTCTATAATACAGCAGGAAGCAGTGACGCTGCTCCAGCTCCTTTATTTTCTATAATACAGGAGGAAGCAGTGACGCTGCTCCAGCTCCTTTATTTTCTATAATCCAGGAGGAAGCAGTGACGCTGCTCCAGCTCCTTTATTTTCTATAATACAGGAGGAAGCAGTGACGCTGCTCCAGCTCCTTTATTTTCTATAATACAGGATGAAGCATTGACGCTGCTCCAGCTCCTTGATTTTCTATAATACAGGAGGAAACAGAGACGCTGCTCCAGCTCCTTTATTTTCTATAATACAGGAGGAAACAGAGACGCTGCTCCAGCTCCTTTATTTTCTATAATTCAGGAGGAAGCAGTGACGCTGCTCCAGCTCCTTTATTTTCTGTAATACAGGAGGGAGCAGAGACGCTGCTCCAGCTTCTTTATTTTCTATAATACAGCAGGAAACAGAGACGCTGCTCCAGCTTCTTTATTTTCTATAATACAGGAGGAAGCAGTGACGCTGCTCCAGCTCCTTTATTTTCTATAATACAGGAGGATGGAGTGACGCTGCTCCAGCTCCTTTATTTTGTATAATAGAGGAGAAAGCAGTGACTCTCCTCCAGCTCCTTTATTTTCTATAATACAGGAGGAAGCAGTGACGCTGCTCCAGCTCCTTTATTTTCTATAATACAGGAGGAAGCAGTGACGCTGCTCCAGCTCCTTTATTTTCTATAATCCAGGAGGAAGCAGTGACGCTGCTCCAGCTCCTTTATTTTCTATAATACAGGAGGAAGCAGTGACGCTGCTCCAGCTCCTTTATTTTCTATAATACAGGATGAAGCATTGACGCTGCTCCAGCTCCTTGATTTTCTATAATACAGGAGGAAACAGAGACGCTGCTCCAGATCATTTATTTTCTATAATACAGGAGGAAGCAGAGACGCTGCTCCTGCTCCTTTATTTTCTATAATACAGGAGGAAGCAGAGACGCTGCTCCAGCTCCTTTATTTTCTATAATACAGGAGGAAGCAGTAACGCTGTTGCAGCTCCTTTATTTTCTATAATTCAGGAGGAAGCAGTGACGCTGCTCCAGCTCCTTTATTTTCTATAATACAGCAGGAAGCAGAGACGCTGCTCCAGCTCCTTTATTTACAATAATACAGGAGGAAGCAGTGACACTGCTCCAGATCATTTATTTTCTATAATTCAGGAGGAAGCAGTGACGCTGCTCCAACTCCTTTATTTTCTATAATACAGGAGGAAGCAGTGACGCTGCTCCAGCTTCTTTATTTTCTATAGTACAGGAGGAAGCAGTGACGCTGCTCCAGCTCCTTTATTTTCTATAATACAGGAGGAAGCAGTGACGCTGCTCCAGCTCCTTTATTTTCAATAATACAGGAGGAAGCAGTGACACTGCTCCAGATCATTTATTTTCTATAATTCAGGAGGAAGCAGTGACGTTGCTCCAACTCCTTTATTTTCTATAATACAGGAGGAAGCAGTGACGCTGCTCCAGCTTCTTTATTTTCTATAGTACAGGAGGAAGCAGTGACGCTGCTCCAGCTCCTTTATTTTCTATAATACAGGAGGAAGCAGTGACGCTGCTCCAGCTCCTTTATTTTCAATAATACAGGAGGAAGCAGTGACACTGCTCCAGATCATTTATTTTCTATAATACAGGAGGAAGCAGTGACGCTGCTCCAGCTCCTTTATTTTCAATAATACAGGAGGAAGCAGTGACGCTGCTCCAGCTCCTTTATTTTCAATAATACAGGAGGAAGCAGTGACACTGCTCCAGATCATTTATTTTCTATAATACAGGAGGAAGCAGTGACGCTGCTCCAGCTCCTTTATTTTCTATAATACAGGAGGAAGCAGTGACGCTGCTCCAACTCCTTTATTTTCTATAATACAGGAGGAAGCAGTGACGCTGTTCCAGATAATTCATTTTCTATAATACAGGAGTAAGCAGAGACGCTGCTCCAGCTCCTTTATTTTCTATAATACAGGAGGAAGCAGTGACGCTGCTCCTGCTCCTTTAATTTCTATAATACAGGAGGAAGCAGTGACGCTGCTCCAGCTCCTTTATTTTCTATAATACAGGAGGAAGCAGTGACGCTGCTCCTGCTCCTTTATTTTCGATAATACAGGATGAAGCAGAGACGCTGCTCCAGCTCCTTTAGTTTCTATAATACAAGAGGAAGCAAAGATGCTGCTCCTGCTCCTTTATTTTCTTTAATACAGGAGGATGCAGAGACGCTGCTCCAGCTCCTTTATTTTCTATAATACAGGAGGAAGCAGTGACGCTGCTCCAGCTCCTTTATTTTCTATAAAACAGGAGGAAGGAGTGACGCTGCTCCAGCTCCTTTTTTTTCTATAATACAGGATGAAGCACTTACGCTACTCCAGCTCCTTTATTTTCTAGAATACACGAGGAATCAGTGACACTGCTCCAGCTCCTTTATTTTCTATAATACAGGAGGATGTAGTGACGCTGCTCCAGCTCCTTTATTTTCTATAATACAGGAGGAAGCAGTGACGCTGCTCCAGCTCCTTTATTTTCCAGAAAACAGCAGGAAGCAGTGACGCAACTCCAGCTCCTTTATTTTCTATAATACAGGAGGAAGCACTTACGCTACTCCAGCTCCTTTATTTTCTAGAATACACGAGGAATCAGTGACACTGCTCCAGCTCCTTTATTTTCTATAATACAGGAGGATGTAGTGACGCTGCTCCAGCTCCTTTATTTTCTATAATACAGGAGGAAGCAGTGACGCTGCTCCAGCTCCTTTATTTTCTATAATACAGGAGGAAGCAGTGACACTGCTCCAGCTCCTTTATTTTATGTAATACAGGAGGAATCAGTGACACTTCTCCAGCTCCTTTATTTTCTATAATACAGGAGGAAGTAGTGACACTGCTCCAGCTCCTTTATTTTCTATAATACAGGAGGAAGTAGTGAAGCTGCTCCAAATCCTTTATTTTCTATAATACAGGAGGAAGCAGTTACGCTGCTCCAGCTCCTTTATTTTCTATAATACAGGAGAAAGCAGTGATGCTGCTCCAGATCCTTTATTTTCTATAATACAGGAGGAAGCAGAGACGCTGCTACAGCTTCTTTATTTTCTATAATACAGGTGGAAGCAGTGACGCTGCTCCGGCTTCTTTATTTTCTATAATACAGGAGGAAGCATTGACGCTGCTCCAGATCCTTTATTTTCTATAATACAGGAGAAAGCAGTGATGCTGCTCCAGATCCTTTATTTTCTATAATACAGGAGGAAGCATTGACGCTGCTCCAGCTCCTTTATTTTCTATAATACAGGAGGAAGCAGTGACGCTGCTCCGGCTTCTTTATTTTCTATAATACAGGAGGAAGCAGTGACGCTGCTCCAGCTCCTTTACTTTGTATAATACATGAGGAAGCAGTGATGCAGCTCCAGCTCCTTTATGTTGTATAATACAGGAGGAAGCAGTGACGCTGCTCCAGCTCCTTTATTTTCTATAATACAGGAGGAAGCAGTGATGCAGCTCCAGCTCCTTTATTTTCTATAATACAGCAGGAAGCAGTGACACTGCTCCAGCTCCTTTATGTTGTATAATACAGGAGGAAGCAGTGACGCTGCTCCCGCTCCTTTATTTTCAATAATGCAGGAGGAAGCAGAGACGCTGCTCCAGCTCCTTTATTTTCTATAATGCAGGAGGAAGCAGACACGCTGCTCCAGCTCCTTTATTTTCTATAAAACAGCAGGAAGCAGAGACGCTGCTCCAGCTCCTTTATTTTCTATAATACAGGAGGAAGCAGTGACGCTGCTCCAGCTCCTTTATTTTCTCTAATACAGGTGGACGAAGAGACGCTGCTCCAGCTTCTTTATTTTCTATAATGCAGCATGAAGCAGTGACGCTGCTCCAGCTCCTTTATTTTCTAGAAAACAGCAGGAAGCAGTGACGCAACTCCAGCTCCTTTATTTTCTATAATACAGGAGGAAGCACTGACGCTACTCCAGCTCCTTTATTTTCTAGAATACACGAGGAATCAGTGACACTGCTCCAGCTCCTTTATTTTCTATAATACAGGAGGAAGTAGTGACGCTGCTCCAGCTCCTTTATTTTCTATAATACAGGAGGAAGCAGTGACGCTGCTCCAGCTCCTTTATTTTCTATAATACAGGAGGAAGCAGTGACACTGCTCCAGCTCCTTTATTTTTTGTAATACAGGAGGAATCAGTGACACTTCTCCAGCTCCTTTATTTTCTACAATACAGGAGGAAGTAGTGACACTGCTCCAGCTCCTTTATTTTCTATAATACAGGAGGAAGTAGTGAAGCTGCTCCAAATCCTTTATTTTCTATAATACAGGATGAAGCAGTTACGCTGCTCCAGCTCCTTTATTTTCTATAATACAGGAGAAAGCAGTGATGCTGCACCAGATCCTTTATTTTCTATAATACAGGAGGAAGCAGAGACGCTGCTCCAGCTTCTTTATTTTCTATAATACAGGTGGAAGCAGTGACGCTACTCCGGCTTCTTTATTTTCTATAATACAGGAGGAAGCATTGACGCTGCTCCAGATCCTTTATTTTCTATAATACAGGAGAAAGCAGTGATGCTGCTCCAGATCCTTTATTTTCTATAATACAGGAGGAAGCAGTGACGCTGCTCCGGCTTCTTTATTTTCTATAATACAGGAGGAAGCAGTGACGCTGCTCCAGCTCCTTTACTTTGTATAATACAGGAGGAAGCAGAGACGCTGCTCCAGCTTCTTTATTTTCTACAATGCAGGATGAAGCAGTGACGCTGCTCCAGCTCCTTTATTTTCTATAATACAGCAGGAAGCAGAGACGCTGCTCCAGCTTCTTTATTTTCTATAATACAGCAGGAAGCAGTGACGCTGCTCCAGCTCCTTTATTTTCTATAATACAGGAGGAAGCAGTGACGCTGCTCCAGCTCCTTTATTTTCTAGAATACAGGTGGACAAAGAGATGCTGCTCCAGCTTCTTTATTTTCTATAATGCAGGATGAAGCAGTGACGCTGCTCCAGCTCCTTTATTTTCTATAATACAGCAGGAAGCAGTGACGATGCTTCAGCTCCTTTATTTTCTATAATACAGGAGGAAGCAGTGACGCTGCTCCAGCTCCTTTATTTTCTATAATACAAGGGGAAGCAGTGACGCTGCTCCAGCTCCTTTATTTTCTATAATACAGGATGAAGCAGTGACGCTGCTCCAGCTCCTTTATTTTCTATAATACAGGAGGAAGCAGTGACGCTGCTCCTGCTCCTTTATTTTCTATAATACAGGATGAAGCAGAGACGCTGCTCCAGCTCCTTTATTTTCTATAATACAAGAGGAAGCAAACATGCTGCTCCTGCTCCTTTATTTTCTATAATACAGGATGAAGCAGAGACGCTGCTCCAGCTCCTTTATTTTCTATAATAAAGCAGGAAGCAGTGATGCAGCTCCAGCTCCTTTATTTTCTATAATACAGCAGGAAGCAGTGACACTGCTCCAGCTCCTTTATGTTGTATAATACAGGAGGAAGCAGTGACGCTGCTCCAGCTCCTTTATTTTCTATAATACAGCAGGAAGCAGTGACGCTGCTCCCGCTCCTTTATTTTCTATAATACAGGAGGAAGCAGTGACGCTGCTACAGCTCCTTTATTTTGTTTAATACAGGAGGATGCAGAGACGCTGCTCCCGCTCCTTTATTCTCTATAATACAGGAGGAAGCAGTGACGCTGCTCCCGCTCCTTTATTCTCTATAATACAGGAGGAAGCAGTGACGCCGCTACAGCTCCTTTATTTTCTATAATGCAGGAGGAAGCAGAGACGCTGCTCCAGCTCCTTTATTTTCTATAATGCAGGAGGAAGCAGAGACGCTGCTCCAGCTCCTTTATTTTCTATAAAACAGCAGGAAGCAGAGACGCTGCTCCAGCTCCTTTATTTTCTCTAATACAGGTGGACGAAGAGACGCTGCTCCAGCTTCTTTATTTTCTATAATGCAGCATGAAGCAGTGACGCTGCTCCAGCTCCTTTATTTTCTAGAAAACAGCAGGAAGCAGTGACGCAACTCCAGCTCCTTTATTTTCTATAATACAGGAGGAAGCACTTACGCTACTCCAGCTCCTTTATTTTCTAGAATACACGAGGAATCAGTGACACTGCTCCAGCTCCTTTATTTTCTATAATACAGGAGGAAGTAGTGACGCTGCTCCAGCTCCTTTATTTTCTATAATACAGGAGGAAGCAGTGACGCTGCTCCAGCTCCTTTATTTTCTATAATACAGGAGGAAGCAGTGACACTGCTCCAGCTCCTTTATTTTATGTAATACAGGAGGAATCAGTGACACTTCTCCAGCTCCTTTATTTTCTATAATACAGGAGGAAGTAGTGACACTGCTCCAGCTCCTTTATTTTCTATAATACAGGAGGAAGTAGTGAAGCTGCTCCAAATCCTTTATTTTCTATAATACAGGATGAAGCAGTTACGCTGCTCCAGCTCCTTTATTTTCTCTAATACAGGAGAAAGCAGTGATGCTGCTCCAGATCCTTTATTTTCTATAATACAGGAGGAAGCAGAGACGCTGCTCCAGCTTCTTTATTTTCTATAATACAGGTGGAAGCAGTGACGCTGCTCCGGCTTCTTTATTTTCTATAATACAGGAGGAAGCATTGACGCTGCTCCAGATCCTTTATTTTCTATAATACAGGAGAAAGCAGTGATGCTGCTCCAGATCCTTTATTTTCTATAACACAGGAGGAAGCAGTGACGCTGCTCCGGCTTCTTTATTTTCTATAATACAGGAGGAAGCAGTGACGCTGCTCCAGCACCTTTACTTTGTATAATACAGGAGGAAGCAGAGACGCTGCTCCAGCTTCTTTATTTTCTACAATGCAGGATGAAGCAGTGACGCTGCTCCAGCTCCTTTATTTTCTATAATACAGCAGGAAGCAGAGACGCTGCTCCAGCTTCTTTATTTTCTATAATACAGGATGAAGCAGTGACGCTGCTCCAGCTCCTTTATTTTCTATAATACAGGAGGAAGCAGTGACGCTGCTCCAGCACCTTTATTTTCTATAATACAGGAGGAAGCAGAGACGCTGCTCCAGCTCCTTTATTTTCTATAATACAGCAGGAAGCAGTGATGCAGCTCCAGCTCCTTTATTTTCTATAATACAGCAGGAAGCAGTGACACTGCTCCAGCTCCTTTATGTTGTATAATACAGGAGGAAGCAGTGACGCTGCTCCAGCTCCTTTATTTTCTATAATACAGGAGGAAGCAGTGACGCTGCTCCAGCTCCTTTATTTTCTATAATACAGGAGGAAGCAGAGACGCTGCTCCAGCTCCTTTATTCTCCATAATACAGGAGGAAGCAGTGACGCTGCTACAGCTCCTTTATTTTCTATAATGCAGGAGGAAGCAGAGACGCTGCTCCAGCTCCTTTATTTTCTATAAAACAGCAGGAAGCAGAGACGCTGCTCCAGATCCTTTATTTTCTCTAATACAGGTGGACGAAGAGACGCTGCTCCAGCTTCTTTATTTTCTATAATGCAGCATGAAGCATTGACGCTGCTCCAGCTCCTTTATTTTCTAGAAAACATCAGGAAGCAGTGACGCAACTCCAGCTCCTTTATTTTCTATAATACAGGAGGAAGCACTTACGCTACTCCAGCTCCTTTATTTTCTAGAATACACGAGGAATCAGTGACACTGCTCCAGCTCCTTTATTTTCTATAATACAGGAGGAAGTAGTGACGCTGCTCCAGCTCCTTTATTTTCTATAATACAGGAGGAAGCAGTGACGCTGCTCCAGCTCCTTTATTTTCTATAATACAGGAGGAAGCAGTGACACTGCTCCAGCTCCTTTTTTTTATGTAATACAGGAGGAATCAGTGACACTTCTCCAGCTCCTTTATTTTCTATAATACAGGAGGAAGTAGTGACACTGCTCCAGCTCCTTTATTTTCTATAATACAGGAGGAAGTAGTGAAGCTGCTCCAAATCCTTTATTTTCTATAATACAGGATGAAGCAGTTACGCTGCTCCAGCTCCTTTATTTTCTATAATACAGGAGAAAGCAGTGATGCTGCTCCAGATCCTTTATTTTCTATAATACAGGAGGAAGCAGAGACGCTTCTCCAGCTTCTTTATTTTCTATAATACAGGTGGAAGCAGTGACGCTGCTCCGGCTTCTTTATTTTCTATAATACAGGAGGAAGCATTGACGCTGCTCCAGATCCTTTATTTTCTATAATACAGGAGAAAGCAGTGATGCTGCTCCAGATCCTTTATTTTCTATAATACAGGAGGAAGCAGTGACGCTGCTCCGGCTTCTTTATTTTCTATAATACAGGAGGAAGCAGTGACGCTGCTCCAGCTCCTTTACTTTGTATAATACAGGAGGAAGCAGAGACGCTGCTCCAGCTTCTTTATTTTCTACAATGCAGGATGAAGCAGTGACGCTGCTCCAGCTCCTTTATTTTCTATAATACAGCAGGAAGCAGAGACGCTGCTCCAGCTTCTTTATTTTCTATAATACAGGATGAAGCAGTGACGCTGCTCCAGCTCCTTTATTTTCTATAATACAGGAGGAAGCAGTGACGCTGCTCCAGCTCCTTTATTTTCTATAATACAGGAGGAAGCAGAGACGCTGCTCCAGCTCCTTTATTTTCTATAATACAGCAGGAAGCAGTGATGCAGCTCCAGCTCCTTTATTTTCTATAATACAGCAGGAAGCAGTGACGCTGCTCCAGCTCCTTTATTTTCTATAATACAGGAGGAAGCAGAGACGCTGCTCCAGCTCCTTTATTCTCTATAATACAGGAGGAGGCAGAGACGCTGCTCCAGCTCCTTTATTTTCTATAATACAGGAGGAAGCAGTGACGCTGCTACAGCTCCTTTATTTTCAATAATGCAGGAGGAGGCAGAGACGCTGCTCCACTCCTTTATTTTCTATAATACAGGAGGAAGCAGAGACGCTGCTCCAGCTCCTTTATTTTCTATAAAACAGCAGGAAGCAGAGACGCTGCTCCAGCTCCTTTATTTTCTATAATACAGGAGGAAGCAGTGACGCTGCTCCAGCTCCTTTATTTTCTCTAATACAGGTGGACGAAGAGACGCTGCTCCAGCTTCTTTATTTTCTATAATACAGGAGGAAGCAGTGACGCTGCTCCTGCTCCTTTATTTTCTAGAAAACAGCAGGAAGCAGTGACGCAACTCCAGCTCCTTTATTTTCTATAATACAGGAGAAAGCACTTACGCTACTCCAGCTCCTGTATTTTCTAGAATACACGAGGAATCAGTGACACTGCTCCAGCTCCTTTATTTTCTATAATACAGGATGAAGTAGTGACGCTGCTCCAGCTCCTTTATTTTCTCTAATAGAGGATGAAGCAGTAACGCTGCTCCAGCTCCTTTATTTTCTATTATACAGGAGGAAGCAGTGACGCTGCTCCAGCTCCTTTATTTTCTAGAATACAGGAGGAAGCAGTGACGCTGCTCCAGCTCCTTTATTTTCTATAATACAGGATGAAGCAGTGACACTGCTCCAGCTCCTTTATTTTCTATAATACAGGAGGAAGTAGTGAAGCTGCTCCAGCTCCTTTATTTTCTATAATACAGGAGGAAGCAGTGATGCTGCTCCAGCTCCTTTATTTTCTATAATACAGGAGGAAGTAGTGACACTGCTCCAGCTCCTTTATTTTCTATAATACAGGAGGAAGTAGTGAAGCTGCTCCAAATCCTTTATTTTCTATAATACAGGATGAAGCAGTTACGCTGCTCCAGCTCCTTTATTTTCTACAATACAGGAGAAAGCAGTGATGCTGCACCAGATCCTTTATTTTCTATAATACAGGAGGAAGCAGAGACGCTGCTCCAGCTTCTTTATTTTCTATAATACAGGTGGAAGCAGTGACGCTACTCCGGCTTCTTTATTTTCTATAATACAGGAGGAAGCATTGACGCTGCTCCAGATCCTTTATTTTCTATAATACAGGAGAAAGCAGTGATGCTGCTCCAGATCCTTTATTTTCTATAATACAGGAGGAAAGAGTGACGCTGCTCCGGCTTCTTTATTTTCTATAATACAGGAGGAAGCAGTGACGCTGCTCCAGCTCCTTTACTTTGTATAATACAGGAGGAAGCAGAGACGCTGCTCCAGCTTCTGTATTTTCTACAATGCAGGATGAAGCAGTGACGCTGCTCCAGCTCCTTTATTTTCTATAATACAGCAGGAAGCAGAGACGCTGCTCCAGCTTCTTTATTTTCTATAATACAGCAGGAAGCAGTGACGCTGCTCCAGCTCCTTTATTTTCTATAATACAGGAGGAAGCAGTGACGCTGCTCCAGCTCCTTTATTTCCTCGAATACAGGTGGACGAGGAGATGCTGCTCCAGCTTCTTTATTTTCTATAATGCAGGATGAAGCAGTGACGCTGCTCCAGCTCCTTTATTTTCTATAATACAGCAGGAAGCAGAGACGCTGCTCCAGCTCCTTTATTTTCTATAATACAGGAGGAAGCAGTGACGCTGCTCCAGCTCCTTTATTTCCTCGAATACAGGTGGACGAGGAGATGCTGCTCCAGCTTCTTTATTTTCTATAATGCAGGATGAAGCAGTGACGCTGCTCCAGCTCCTTTATTTTCTATAATACAGCAGGAAGCAGTGACGCTGCTCCAGCTCCTTTATTTTCTATAATACAGGAGGAAGCAGTGACGCTGCTCCAGCTCCTTTATTTTCTCGAATACAGGTGGACGAAGAGACGCTGCTCCAGCTTCTTTATTTTCTATAATGCAGGATGAAGCAGTGACGCTGCTCCAGCTCCTTTATTTTCTATAATATAGCAGGAAGCAGTGACGCTGCTCCAGCTCCTTTATTTTCTATAATACAGGATGAAGCAGTGACACTGCTCCAGCTCCTTTATTTTCTATAATACAGGTGGACGAAGAGACGCTGCTCCAGCTCCTTTATTTTCTATAATACAGGAGAAAGCAGTGATGCTGCTCCAGCTCCTTTATTTTCTTTCATACAGGAGGAAGCAGTGACGCTGCTCCAGCTCCTTTATTTTCTATAATACAGGAGGAAGCAGTGACGCTGCTCCAGCTTCTTTATTTTCTATAATACAGGAGGAAGCAGTGACGCTGCTCCAGCTCCTTTACTTTGTATAATACAGGAGGAAGCATTGACGCTGCTCCAGCTCCTATATTTTCTAGAATACAGGAGGAAGCAGTGACGCTGCTCCAGCTCCTTTATTTTCAATAATACAGGAGGAAGCACTTACGCTACTCCAGCTCCTTTATTTTCTAGAATACACGAGGAATCAGTGACACTGCTCCAGCTCCTTTATTTTCTGTAATACAGGAGGAAGTAGTGACGCTGCTCCAGCTCCTTTATTTTCTATAATACAGGAGGAAGTAGTGAAGCTGCTCCAAATCCTTTATTTTCTATAATACAGGATGAAGCAGTTACGCTGCTCCAGCTCCTTTATTTTCTACAATACAGGAGAAAGCAGTGATGCTGCACCAGATCCTTTATTTTCTATAATACAGGAGGAAGCAGAGACGCTGCTCCAGCTTCTTTATTTTCTATAATACAGGTGGAAGCAGTGACGCTACTCCGGCTTCTTTATTTTCTATAATACAGGAGGAAGCATTGACGCTGCTCCAGATCCTTTATTTTCTATAATACAGGAGAAAGCAGTGATGCTGCTCCAGATCCTTTATTTTCTATAATACAGGAGGAAAGAGTGACGCTGCTCCGGCTTCTTTATTTTCTATAATACAGGAGGAAGCAGTGACGCTGCTCCAGCTCCTTTACTTTGTATAATACAGGAGGAAGCAGAGACGCTGCTCCAGCTTCTGTATTTTCTACAATGCAGGATGAAGCAGTGACGCTGCTCCAGCTCCTTTATTTTCTATAATACAGCAGGAAGCAGAGACGCTGCTCCAGCTTCTTTATTTTCTATAATACAGCAGGAAGCAGTGACGCTGCTCCAGCTCCTTTATTTTCTATAATACAGGAGGAAGCAGTGACGCTGCTCCAGCTCCTTTATTTCCTCGAATACAGGTGGACGAGGAGATGCTGCTCCAGCTTCTTTATTTTCTATAATGCAGGATGAAGCAGTGACGCTGCTCCAGCTCCTTTATTTTCTATAATACAGCAGGAAGCAGTGACGCTGCTCCAGCTCCTTTATTTTCTTTAATACAGGAGGAAGCAGTGACGCTGCTCCAGCTCCTTTATTTTCTCGAATACAGGTGGACGAAGAGACGCTGCTCCAGCTTCTTTATTTTCTATAATGCAGGATGAAGCAGTGACGCTGCTCCAGCTCCTTTATTTTCTATAATATAGCAGGAAGCAGTGACGCTGCTCCAGCTCCTTTATTTTCTATAATACAGGATGAAGCAGTGACACTGCTCCAGCTCCTTTATTTTCTATAATACAGGTGGACGAAGAGACGCTGCTCCAGCTCCTTTATTTTCTATAATACAGGAGAAAGCAGTGATGCTGCTCCAGCTCCTTTATTTTCTTTCATACAGGAGGAAGCAGTGACGCTGCTCCAGCTCCTTTATTTTCTATAATACAGGAGGAAGCAGTGACGCTGCTCCAGCTTCTTTATTTTCTATAATACAGGAGGAAGCAGTGACGCTGCTCCAGCTCCTTTACTTTGTATAATACAGGAGGAAGCATTGACGCTGCTCCAGCTCCTATATTTTCTAGAATACAGGAGGAAGCAGTGACGCTGCTCCAGCTCCTTTATTTTCAATAATACAGGAGGAAGCACTTACGCTACTCCAGCTCCTTTATTTTCTAGAATACACGAGGAATCAGTGACACTGCTCCAGCTCCTTTATTTTCTATAATACAGGAGGAAGTAGTGACGCTGCTCCAGCTCCTTTATTTTCTATAATACAGGAGGAAGCAGTGACGCTGCTCCAGCTCCTTTATTTTCTATAATACAGGAGGAAGCAGTGACACTGCTCCAGCTCCTTTATTTTATGTAATACAGGAGGAATCAGTGACACTTCTCCAGCTCCTTTATTTTCTATAATACAGGAGGAAGTAGTGACACTGCTCCAGCTCCTTTATTTTCTATAATACAGGAGGAAGTAGTGAAGCTGCTCCAGCTCCTTTATTTTCTATAATACAGGAGGAAGTAGTGAAGCTGCTCCAAGTCCTTTATTTTCTATAATACAGGATGAAGCAGTTACGCTGCTCCAGCTCCTTTATTTTCTATAATACAGGAGAAAGCAGTGATGCTGCTCCAGATCCTTTATTTTCTATAATACAGGAGGAAGCAGAGACGCTGCTCCAGCTTCTTTATTTTCTATAATACAGGTGAAAGCAGTGACGCTGCTCCGGCTTCTTTATTTTCTATAATACAGGAGGAAGCATTGACGCTGCTCCAGATCCTTTATTTTCTATAATATAGGAGAAAGCAGTGATGCTGCTCCAGATCCTTTATTTTCTATAATACAGGAGGAAGCAGTGACGCTGCTCCGGCTTCTTTATTTTCTATAATACAGGAGGAAGCAGTGACGCTGCTCCAGCTCCTTTACTTTGTATAATACAGGAGGAAGCAGAGACGCTGCTCCAGCTTCTTTATTTTCTACAATGCAGGATGAAGCAGTGACGCTGCTCCAGCTCCTTTATTTTCTATAATACAGCAGGAAGCAGAGACGCTGCTCCAGCTTCTTTATTTTCTATAATACAGGATGAAGCAGTGACGCTGCTCCAGCTCCTTTATTTTCTATAATACAGGAGGAAGCAGTGACGCTGCTCCAGCTCCTTTATTTTCTATAATACAGGAGGAAGCTGAGACGATGCTCCAGCTCCTTTATTTTCTATAATACAGCAGGAAGCAGTGATGCAGCTCCAGCTCCTTTATTTTCTATAATACAGCAGGAAGCAGTGACACTGCTCCAGCTCCTTTATGTTGTATAATACAGGAGGAAGCAGTGACGCTGCTCCAGCTCCTTTATTTTCTATAATACAGCAGGAAGCAGTGACGCTGCTCCCGCTCCTTTATTTTCTATAATACAGGAGGAAGCAGAGACGCTGCTCCAGCTCCTTTATTCTCTATAATACAGGAGGAAGCAGTGACGCTGCTACAGCTCCTTTATTTTCTATAATACAGGAGGAGGCAGAGACGCTGCTCCAGCTCCTTTATTTTCTATAATACAGGAGGAAGCAGAGACGCTGCTCCAGCTCCTTTATTTTCTATAAAACAGCAGGAAGCAGAGACGCTGCTCCAGCTCCTTTATTTTCTATAATACAGGAGGAAGCAGTGACGCTGCTCCAGCTCCTTTATTTTCTCTAATACAGGTGGACGAAGAGACGCTGCTCCAGCTTCTTTATTTTCTATAATACAGGAGGAAGCAGTGACGCTGCTCCAGCTCCTTTATTTTCTAGAAAACAGCAGGAAGCAGTGACGCAACTCCAGCTCCTTTATTTTCTATAATACAGGAGGAAGCACTTACGCTACTCCAGCTCCTTTATTTTCTAGAATACACGAGGAATCAGTGACACTGCTCCAGCTCCTTTATTTTCTATAATACAGGATGAAGTAGTGACGCTGCTCCAGCTCCTTTATTTTCTCTAATACAGGATGAAGCAGTAACGCTGCTCCAGCTCCTTTATTTTCTATAATACAGGAGGAAGCAGTGACGCTGCTCCAGCTCCTTTTTTTTCTAGAATACAGGAGGAAGCAGTGACGCTGCTCCAGCTCCTTTATTTTCTATAATACAGGATGAAGCAGTGACACTGCTCCAGCTCCTTTATTTTCTATAATACAGGAGGAAGTAGTGAAGATGCTCCAGCTCCTTTATTTTCTATAATACAGGATGAAGCAGTGATGCTGCTCCAGCTCCTTTATTTTCTATAATACAGGAGAAAGCAGTGATGCTGCACCAGATCTTTTATTTTCTATAATACAGGAGGAAGCAGAGACGCTGCTCCAGCTTCTTTATTTTCTATAATACAGGAGGAAGCATTGACGCTGCTCCAGATCCTTTATTTTCTATAATACAGGAGAAAGCAGTGATGCTGCTCCAGATCCTTTATTTTCTATAATACAGGAGGAAGCAGTGACGCTGCTCCGGCTTCTTTATTTTCTATAATACAGGAGGAAGCAGTGATGCTGCTCCAGCTCCTTTACTTTGTATAATACAGGAGGAAGCAGAGACGCTGCTCCAGCTTCTTTATTTTCTACAATGCAGGATGAAGCAGTGACGCTGCTCCAGCTCCTTTATTTTCTATAATACAGCAGGAAGCAGAGATGCTGCTCCAGCTTCTTTATTTTCTATAATACAGCAGGAAGCAGTGACGCTGCTCCAGCTCCTTTATTTTCTATAATACAGGAGGAAGCAGTGACGCTGCTCCAGCTCCTTTATTTTCTCGAATACAGGTGAACGAAGAGATGCTGCTCCAGCTTCTTTATTTTCTATAATGCAGGATGAAGCAGTGACGCTGCTCCAGCTCCTTTATTTTCTATAATACAGCAGGAAGCAGTGACGCTGCTCCAGCTCCTTTATTTTCTTTCATACAGGAGGAAGCAGTGACGCTGCTCCAGCTCCTTTATTTTCTCGAATACAGGTGGACGAAGAGACGCTGCTCCAGCTTCTTTATTTTCTATAATGCAGGATGAAGCAGTGACGCTGCTCCAGCTCCTTTATTTTCTATAATACAGCAGGAAGCAGTGACGCTGCTCCAGCTCCTTTATTTTCTATAATACAGGATGAAGCAGTGACACTGCTCCAGCTCCTTTATTTTCTATAATACAGGTGGACGAAGAGACGCTGCTCCAGCTCCTTTATTTTCTATAATACAGGAGAAAGCAGTGATGCTGCTCCAGATCCTTTATTTTCTATAATACAGGAGGAAGCAGAGACGCTGCTCCAGCTTCTTTATTTTGTATAATACAGGAGGAACCAGTGACGCTGCTCCGGCTTCTTTATTTTGTATAATACAGGATGAAGCAGTGACGCTGCTCCAGCTCCTTTACTTTGTATAATACAGGAGGAAGCATTGACGCTGCTCCAGCTCCTATATTTTCTAGAATACAGGAGGAAGCAGTGACGCTGCTCCAGCTCCTTTATTTTCAATAATACAGGAGGAAGCATTGACGCTGGTCCAGATCATTTATTTTCTATAATACAGGAGGAAGCAGAGATGCTGCTCCTGCTCCTTTATTTTCTCTAATACAGGAGGAAGCAGAGACGCTGCTCCAGCTCCTTTATTTTCTATAATACAGGAGGAAGCAGAGACGCTGCTCCAGCTCCTTTATTTTCTATAATACAGGAGGAAGCAGTGACGCTGCTCCAGCTCCTTTATTTTCTATAATACAGGAGGAAGCAGAGACGCTGCTCCAGCTTCTTTATTTTCTATAATACAGGATGAAGCAGTGACGCTGCTCCAGCTCCTTTATTTTCTATAATACAGGAGGAAGCAGAGACGCTGCTCCAGCACCTTTATTTTCTAGAATACAGGAGGAAGCAGAGACGCTGTTCCAGCTCGTATATTTTCTATAAAGCAGGTGGAAGCAGTGACGCTGCTCCAGCTCCTTTATTTTCTGTAATACAGGAGGAAGCAGTGAAGCTGCTCCAGCACCGTTATTTTCTATAATACAGGAGGAAGCAGAGACGCTGCTCCAGCTCCTATATTTTCTATAATACAGGAGGAAGCAGAGACGCTGCTCCAGCTTCTTTATTTTCTCTAATACAGGTGGACGAAGAGACGCTGCTCCAGCTTCTTTATTTTCTATAATACAGGATGAAGCAGTGACGCTGCTCCAGCTCCTTTATTTTCTATAATACAGATGGAAGCCGTGACGCTGCTCCAGCTCCTTTATTTTCTATAATACAGGAGGAAGCAGAGACGCTGCTCCAGCTCCTTTATTATCGAAAATACAGGAGGAAGCAGTGACGCTGCTCTAGCTCCTTTATTATCAATAATACAGGATGAAGCAGAGACGCTGCTCCAGCTGCTTTATTTTCTATAATACAGGAGGAAGTAGTGACGCTGCTCCAGCTCCTTTATTTTCTATAATACAGGAGGAAGCAGTGACGCTGCTCCAGCTCCTTTATTTTCTATAATACAGGAGGAAGCTGTGACTCTGCTCCAGCTCCTTTATTATCGAAAATACAGGAGGAAGCAGTGACGCTGCTCTAGCTCCTTTATTATCAATAATACAGGATGAAGCAGAGACGCTGCTCCAGCTGCTTTATTTTCTATAATACAGGAGGAAGTAGTGACGCTGTTCCAGCTCCTTTATTTTCTATAATACAGGAGGAAGCAGAGACGCTGCTCCAGCTCCTTTATTTTCTATAATACAGGAGGAAGCAGTTACGCTGCTCCAGCTCCTATATTTTCTATAATACAGGAGGAAGCAGAGAAGCTGTTCCAGCTCCTTTATTTTGTATAATACAGGAGGAAGCAGAGACGCTGCTCCAGCTTCTTTATTTTGTATAATACAGGAGGAAGCAGTGACTCTGCTCCAGCTCCTTTATTTTCTATAATACAGGAGGAAGCAGTGACGCTGTTTCAGCTCCTATATTTTCTGTAATACAGAAGGAAGCAGAGACGCTGTTCCAGCTCCTTTATTTTCTCTAAAACAGGAGGAAGCAGTGACGCTGCTCCAGCTCCTTTATTTTCTCTAATACAGGAGGAAGCAGTGACGCTGCTCCAGCTCCTTTTTTTTTCAATAATACAGGAGGAAGCAGTGACGCTGCTCCAGCTCCTTTATTTTCTATAATACACGAGGAAGCAGTGACGCTGCTCCAGCTCCTTTATTTTCTCTAATACAGGAGGAAGCAGTGACGCTGCTCCAGCTCCTGTATTTTCTATCATACAGCAGAAAGCAGAGACGCTGCTCCAGCTTCTTTATTTTCTATAATACAGTAGGAAGCAGTGACGCTGCTCCAGCTCCTTTATTATCAATAATACAGGATGAAGCAGAGACGCTGCTCCAGCTGCTTTATTTTCTATAATACAGGAGGAAGTAGTGACGCTGCTCCAGCTCTTTTATTTACTATAATACAGGAGGAAGCAGTGACGCTGCTCCAACTCCTTTATTTTCTATAATACAGCAGGAAGCAGTGACGCTGCTGCAGCTCCTTTATTTTCTATAATACAGGAGGAAGCAGAGAAGCTGTTCCAGCTCCTTTATTTTTTATAATACAGGAGGAAGCAGAGACGCTGCTCCAGCTTCTTTATTTTCTATAATACAGGAGGAAGCAGTGACTCTGCTCCAGCTCCTTTATTTTCTATAATACAGGAGGAAGCAGTGACGCTGTTTCAGCTCCTATATTTTCTGTAATACAGAAGGAAGCAGAGACGCTGTTCCAGCTCCTTTATTTTCTCTAAAACAGGAGGAAGCAGTGACGCTGCTCCAGCTCCTTTATTTTCTATAATACAGGAGGAAGCAGTGACGCTGCTCCAGCTCCTTTATTTTCTCTAATGCGGGATGAAGCAGTGACGTTGTTCCAGCTCCTTTATTTTCTATAATACAGGAGGAAGCACAGACGCTGCTCCAGCTCCTTTATCTTCTAGAATACAGGAGGAAGCAGTGACGCTGCTCCAGCTCCTTTATTTTCTATAATACAGGATGAAGCAGTGACACTGCTCCAGCTCCTTTATTTTCTATAATACAGGAGGAAGTAGTGAAGCTGCTCCAGCTCCTTTATTTTCTATAATACAGGAGGAAGCAGTGATGCTGCTCCAGCTCCTTTATTTTCTATAATAGAGCAGGAAGCAGTGACGCTGCTCCAGCTCCTTTATTTTCTATAATACAGCAGGAAGCAGTGACGCTGCTCCAGCTCCTTTATTTTCTATAATACAGGAGGAAGCAGTGACGCTGCTCCAGCTCCTTTATTTTCTATAATACAGCAGGAAGCAGTGACGCTGCTCCAGCTCCTTTATTTTCTATAATACAGCAGGAAGCAGTGACGCTGCTCCAGCTCCTTTATTTTCTATAATACAGCAGGAAGCAGTGACGCTGCTCCAGCTCCTTTATTTTCTATAATACAGGGGGAAGCAGAGACGCTGCTCCAGCTTCTTTATTTTCTATAATACAACAGGAAGCAGAGACGCTGCTCCAGCTTCTTCATTTTCTGTAATACAGGATGAAGAGGTGAAGCTGCTCCAGCTCCTTTATTTTGTATAATACACGTGGAAGCAGTGACGCTGCTCCAGCTCCTTTATTTTCTATAATAGAGGAGGAAGCAGAGACGCTGCTCCAGCTCCTTTATTTTCTATAATACTGAAGGAAGCAGTGACGCTGCTCCAGCTTCGTTATTTTCTATAATAAAGGAGGAAGCAGAGACGATGCTCCAGCTCCTTTATTTTGTATAATACAAGTGGAAGCAGTGACGCTGCTCCAGCTCCTTTATTTTCTATAATAGAGGAGGAAGCAGAGACGCTGCTCCAGCTCCTTTATTTCCTATAATACAGTAGGAAGCAGTGTCGCTGCTCCAGCTCCTTTATTTTCTCCAATACAGGAGGAAGCAGAGATGCTGCTCCAGCACCTTTATTTTCTATAATAAAGCAGGAAGCAGTGACGCTGCTCCAGCTCCTTTATTTTCTATAATACAGGAGGAAGCAGTGACGCTGCTCCAGCTCCTTTATTTTGTATATTACAGGAGGAAGCAGTGACGCTGCTCCAGCTCCTTTATTTTCTATAATACAGGAGGAAGCAGTGACGCTGCTCCAGCTCCTTTATTTTCTATATTACAGGAGGAAGCAGTGACGCTGCTCCAGCTCCTTTATTTTCTATAATACAGGAGGAAGCAGTGACGCTGTTCCAGCTCCTTTATTTTCTATAATACAGGAGGAAGCAGTGACGCTGCTCCAGCTCCTTTATTTTCTATAACACAGGAGGAAGCAGTGACGCTGCTCCAGCTCCTTTATTTTCTATAACACATGAGGAAGCAGTGACGCTGCTCCAGCTCCTTTATTTTCTATAATACAGGAGGAAGCAGAAACGCTGCTCCAGCTCCTTTATTTTCTATAATACAGGAGGAAGCAGAGACGCTGCTCCAGCTCCTTTATTTTCTATAATACTGAAGGAAACAGTGACGCTGCTCCAGCTCCTTTATTTTCTTTCATACAGGAGGAAGCAGAGACGCTGCTCCAGCTCCTTTATTTTCTATAATACTGAAGGAAGCAGTGACGCTGCTCCAGCTCCTTTATTGTCTAGAATACAGGAGGAAGCAGAGACACTGTTCCAGCTCCTTTATTTTCTATAATAGAGGAGGAAGCATTGACCCTGTTCCAGCTCCTTTATTTTCTATAATACAGGAGGAAGCAGTGACGCTGCTCCAGCTCCTTTATTTTCTGTAACACAGGAGGAAGCAGAGACGCTGCTCCAGCTCCTTTATTTTGTATAATACACGTGGAAGCAGTGACGCTGCTCCAGCTCCTTTATTTTCTATAATAGAGGAGGAAGCAGAGACGCTGCTCCAGCTCCTTTATTTCCTATAATACAGTAGGAAGCAGTGACGCTGCTCCAGCTCCTTTATTTTCTAGAATACAGGAGGAAGCAGTGACGCTGCTCCAGCTCCTTTATTTTCTATAATACAGGATGAAGCAGTGACACTGCTCCAGCTCCTTTATTTTCTATAATACAGGAGGAAGTAGTGAAGCTGCTCCAGCTCCTTTATTTTCTATAATACAGGAGGAAGCAGTGATGCTGCTCCAGCTCCTTTATTTTCTATAATAGAGCAGGAAGCAGTGACGCTGCTCCAGCTCCTTTATTTTCTATAATACAGCAGGAAGCAGTGACGCTGCTCCAGCTCCTTTATTTTCTATAATAGAGCAGGAAGCAGTGACGCTGCTCCAGCTCCTTTATTTTCTATAATACAGGAGGAAGCAGAGACGCTGCTCCAGCTTCTTTATTTTCTATAATACAACAAGAAGCAGAGACGCTGCTCTAGCTTCTTCATTTTCTGTAATACAGGATGAAGAGGTGAAGCTGCTCCGGCTCCTTTATTTTCTATAATACAGGAGGAAGCAGTGACGCTGCTCCAGCTCCTTTATTTTCTATAATACAGGAGGAAGCAGTAACGCTGCTCCTGCTCCTTTATTTTCTATAATACAGGAGGAAGCAGTAACGCTGCTCCAGCTCCTTTATTTTCTAGAATACAGGAGGAAGCAGAGACGATGCTCCAGCTCCTTTATTTTGTATAATACACGTGGAAGCAGTGACGCTGCTCCAGCTCCTTTATTTTCTATAATAGAGGAGGAAGCAGAGACGCTGCTCCAGCTCCTTTATTTCCTATAATACAGGAGGAAGCAGTGACGCTGCTCCAGCTCCTTTATTTTCTATAATACTGAAGGAAGCAGTGACGCTGCTCCAGCTTCTTTATTTTCTATAATACAGGAGGAAGCAGAGACGATGCTCCAGCTCCTTTATTTTGTATAATACACGTGGAAGCAGTGACGCTGCTCCAGCTCCTTTATTTTCTATAATAGAGGAGGAAGCAGAGACGCTGCTCCAGCTCCTTTATTTCCTATAATACAGTAGGAAGCAGTGTCGCTGCTCCAGCTCCTTTATTTTCTACAATACAGGAGGAAGCAGAGATGCTGCTCCAGCTCCTTTATTTTGTATAATACAGGAGGAAGCAGTGACGCTGCTCCAGCTCCTTTATTTTGTATAATACAGGAGGAAGCAGTGACGCTGCTCCAGCTCCTTTATTTTCTATAATACAGGAGGAAGCAGTGACGCTGCTCCAGCTCCTTTATTTTCTATAATACAGGAGGAAGCAGTGACGCTGCTCCAGCTCCTTTATTTTCTATAATACAGGAGGAAGCAGTGACGCTGTTCCAGCTCCTTTATTTTCTATAATACAGGAGGAAGCAGTGACGCTGCTCCAGCTCCTTTATTTTCTATAACACAGGAGGAAGCAGTGACGCTGCTCCAGCTCCTTTATTTTCTATAACACAGGAGGAAGCAGTGACGCTGCTCCAGCTCCTTTATTTTCTATAATACAGGAGGAAGCAGAAACGCTGCTCCAGCTCCTTTATTTTCTATAATACAGGAGGAAGCAGAGACGCTGCTCCAGCTCCTTTATTTTCTATAATACTGAAGGAAACAGTGACGCTGCTCCAGCTCCTTTATTTTCTAGAATACAGGAGGAAGCAGAGACACTGTTCCAGCTCCTTTATTTTCTATAATAGAGGAGGAAGCATTGACGCTGTTCCAGCTCCTTTATTTTCTATAATACAGCAGGAAGCAGTGACGCTGCTCCAGCTCCTTTATTTTCTATAATAGAGCAGGAAGCAGTGACGCTGCTCCAGCTCCTTTATTTTCTATAATACAGGAGGAAGCAGAGACGCTGCTCCAGCTTCTTTATTTTCTATAATACAACAAGAAGCAGAGACGCTGCTCTAGCTTCTTCATTTTCTGTAATACAGGATGAAGAGGTGAAGCTGCTCCGGCTCCTTTATTTTCTATAATACAGGAGGAAGCAGTGACGCTGCTCCAGCTCCTTTATTTTCTATAATACAGGAGGAAGCAGTAACGCTGCTCCTGCTCCTTTATTTTCTATAATACAGGAGGAAGCAGTAACGCTGCTCCAGCTCCTTTATTTTCTAGAATACAGGAGGAAGCAGAGACGATGCTCCAGCTCCTTTATTTTGTATAATACACGTGGAAGCAGTGACGCTGCTCCAGCTCCTTTATTTTCTATAATAGAGGAGGAAGCAGAGACTCTGCTCCAGCTCCTTTATTTCCTATAATACAGTAGGAAGCAGTGACGCTGCTCCAGCTCCTTTATTTTCTATAATACTGAAGGAAGCAGTGACGCTGCTCCAGCTTCTTTATTTTCTATAATACAGGAGGAAGCAGAGACGATGCTCCAGCTCCTTTATTTTGTATAATACACGTGGAAGCAGTGACGCTGCTCCAGCTCCTTTATTTTCTATAATAGAGGAGGAAGCAGAGACGATGCTCCAGCTCCTTTATTTTGTATAATACACGTGGAAGCAGTGTCGCTGCTCCAGCACCTTTATTTTCTAAAATAAAGCAGGAAGCAGTGACGCTGCTCCAGCTCCTTTATTTTGTATAATACAGGAGGAAGCAGTGACGCTGCTCCAGCTCCTTTATTTTCTATAATACAGGAGGAAGCAGTGACGCTGCTCCAGCTCCTTTATTTTCTATATTACAGGAGGAAGCAGTGACGCTGCTCCAGCTCCTTTATTTTCTATAATACAGGAGGAAGCAGTGACGCTGTTCCAGCTCCTTTATTTTCTATAATACAGGAGGAAGCAGTGACGCTGCTCCAGCTCCTTTATTTTCTATAACACAGGAGGAAGCAGTGACGCTGCTCCAGCTCCTTTATTTTCTATAACACAGGAGGAAGTAGTGACGCTGCTCCAGCTCCTTTATTTTCTATAATACAGGAGGAAGCAGAAACGCTGCTCCAGCTCCTTTATTTTCTATAATACAGGAGGAAGCAGAGACGCTGCTCCAGCTCCTTTATTTTCTATAATACTGAAGGAAACAGTGACGCTGCTCCAGCTCCTTTATTTTCTAGAATACAGGAGGAAGCAGAGACACTGTTCCAGCTCCTTTATTTTCTATAATAGAGGAGGAAGCATTGACGCTGTTCCAGCTCCTTTATTTTCTATAATACAGGAGGAAGCAGAGACGCTGCTCCAGCTCCTTCATTTTCTATAATACAGCAGGAAACAGAGACGCTGCTCCAGCTTCTTTATTTTCTATAATACAGGAGGAAGCAGTGACGCTGCTCCAGCTCCTTTATTTTCTATAATACAGGAAGAAGCAGAGACGCTGCTCCAACTCTTTTATTTTCTATAATACAGGAGGAAGCAGTGACGCTGCTCCAGCTCCTTTATTTTCTTTCATACAGGAGGAAGCAGAGACGCTGCTCCAGCTCCTTTATTTTCTATAATACTGAAGGAAGCAGTGACGCTGCTCCAGCTCCTTTATTGTCTAGAATACAGGAGGAAGCAGAGACACTGTTCCAGCTCCTTTATTTTCTATAATAGAGGAGGAAGCATTGACGCTGTTCCAGCTCCTTTATTTTCTATAATACAGGAGGAAGCAGTGACGCTGCTCCAGCTCCTTTATTTTCTGTATCACAGGAGGAAGCAGAGACGCTGCTCCAGCTCCTTTATTTTGTATAATACAGCAGGAAACAGAGACGCTGCTCCAGCTTCTTTATTTTCTATAATACAGGAGGAAGCAGTGACGCTTCTCCAGCTCCTTTATTTTCAATAATACAGGAGGAAGCTGAGACACTGTTCCAGCTGCTTTATTTTCTATAATACAGCAGGAAGTATTGACGCTGTTCCAGCTCCTTTATTTTTTATAATACAGGAGGAAGCAGAGACGCTGCTCCAGCTCCTTTATTTTCTATAATACAGGAGGAAGCAGTGACGCTGCTCCAGCTCCTATATTTTCTATAATACAGGAGGAAGCAGAGACGCTGCTCCAGCTCCTCTATTTTCTATAATACAGCAGGAAGCAGTGACGCTGCTCCAGCTCCTATATTTTCTATAATGCTGGAGGAAGCAGTGACGCTCCTCCAGCTCCTTTATTTTATAGAATACAGGAGGAAGCAGTGACGCTGCTCCAGCTCCTTTATTTTCTATAATACAGGAGGAAGCAGTGACACTGCTCCAGCTTCTTTATTTTCTATCATACAGGATGAAGCAGTGACGCTGCTCCAGATAATTTATTTTCTATAATACAGGAGGAAGCAGAGACGCTGCTCCTGCTCCTTTATTTTCTATAATACAGGAGGAAGCACTGACGCTGCTCCAGCTCCTTTATTTTGTATAATACAGGAGGAAGCAGTGACGCTGCTCCAGCTCCTTTATTTTCTATAATACAGCAGGAAGCAGTGACGCTGCTCCAGCTCCTTTATTTTCTATAATACAGGAGGAAGCAGTGACGCTGCTCCAGCTCCTTTATTTTCTATAATACAGGAGGAAGCAGTGACACTGCTCCAGCTCCTTTATTTGCTATAATACAGCAGGAAGTAGAGACGCTGCTCCAGCTTCTTTATTTTCTATAATACAGCAGGAAGCAGTGACGCTGCTCCAGCTCCTTTATTTTCTATAATCCAGGAGGAAGCAGTGACGCTGCTCCAGCTCCTTTATTTTCTATAATCCAGGAGGAAGCAGTGACGCTGCTCCAGCTCCTTTATTTTCTATAATACAGGAGGAAGCAGTGACGCTGCTCCAGCTCCTTTATTTTCTATAATACAGGAGGAAACAGAGACGCTGCTCCAGCTCCTTTATTTTCTGTAATACAGTTGGAAACAGAGACGCTGCTCCAGCTCCTTTATTTTCTATAATACAGGAGGAAACAGAGACGCTGCTCCAGCTCCTTTATTTTCTATAATCCAGGAGGAAGCAGTGACGCTGCTCCAGCTCCTTTATTTTCTATAATACAGGAGGAAGCAGTGACGCTGCTCCAGCTCCTTTATTTTCTATAATACAGGAGGAAACAGAGACGCTGCTCCAGCTCCTTTATTTTCTATAATCCAGGAGGAAGCAGTGACGCTGCTCCAGCTCCCTTATTTTCTATAATACAGGAGGAAGCAGTGACGCTGCTCCAGCTCCTTTATTTTCTATAATACAGTAGGAAACAGAGACGCTGCTCCAGCTTCTTTATTTTCTATAATACAGGAGGAAGCAGAGACGCTGCTCCAGCTCCTTTATTTTCTGTAATACAGTAGGAAACAGAGACGCTGCTCCAGCTTCTTTATTTTCTATAATACAGGAGGAAACAGAGACGCTGCTCCAGCTCCTTTATTTTCTATAATACAGGAGGAAGCAGTGACGCTGCTCCAGCTCCTTTATTTTCTGTAATACAGCAGGAAACAGAGACGCTGCTCCAGCTTCTTTATTTTCTATAATACAGGAGGAAGCAGTGACGCTGCTCCAGCTCCTTTATTTTCTATAATACAGGAGGATGGAGTGACGCTGCTCCAGCTCCTTTATTTTGTATAATAGAGGAGAAAGCAGTGACGCTCCTCCAGCTCCTTTATTTTCTATAATACAGGAGGAAGCAGTGACGCTGCTCCAGATCCTTTATTTTCTATAATACAGGAGGAAGCAGTGACGCTGCTCCAGATCATTTATTTTCTATAATACAGGAGGAAGCAGAGACGCTGCTCCAGCTCCTTTATTTTCTATAATACAGGAGGAAGCAGAGACGCTGCTCCAGCTCCTTTATTTTCTATAATACAGGAGGAAGCAGTAACGCTGCTGCAGCTCCTTTATTTTCTATAATTCAGGAGGAAGCAGTGACGCTGCTCCAGCTCCTTTATTTTCTATAATACAGGAGGAAGCAGTGACGCTGCTCCAGCTCCTTTATTTTCTATAATACAGCAGAAAGCAGAGACGCTGCTCCAGCTCCTTTATTTTCTATAATACAGGAGGAAGCAAAGATGCTGCTCCTGCTCCTTTATTTTCTTTAATACAGGAGGATGCAGAGACGCTGCTCCAGCTCCTTTATTTTCTATAATACAGCAGGAAGCAGTGACGCTGCTCCAGCTCCTTTATTTTCTATAAAACAGGAGGAAGGAGTGACGCTGCTCCAGCTCCTTTATTTTCTATAATACAGGATGAAGCAGTGACGCTGCTCCAGCTCCTTTATTTTCTATAATACAGGAGGAAGCAGAGACGCTGCTCCAGCTCCTTTATTTTCTATAATAAAGCAGGAAGCAGTGATGCAGCTCCAGCTCCTTTATTTTCTATAATACAGCAGGAAGCAGTGACGCTGCTCCAGCTCCTTTATTTTCTATAATACAGGAGGAAGCAGTGACGCTGCTCCAGCTCCTTTCTTTTCTATAATACAGCAGGAAGCAGTGACGCTGCTCCCGCTCCTTTATTTTCTATAATACAGCAGGGAGCAGCGTCACTGCTCCAGCTTCTTTATTTTCTATCATACAGGATGAAGCAGTGACGCTGCTCCAGATAATTTATTTTCTATAATACAGGAGGAAGCAGAGACGCTGCTCCAGCTCCTTTATTTTCTATAATACAGGAGGAAGCAGTGACGCTGCTCCTGCTCCTTTATTTTCTATAATACAGGAGGAAGCACTGACGCTGCTCCAGCTCCTTTATTTTGTATAATACAGGAGGAAGCAGTGACACTGCTCCAGCTTCTTTATTTTCTATCATACAGGATGAAGCCGTGACGCTGCTCCAGATAATTTATTTTCTATAATACAGGAGGAAGCAGAGACGCTGCTCCAGCTCCTTTATTTTCTATAATACAGGAGGAAGCAGTGACGCTGCTCCTGCTCCTTTATTTTCTATAATACAGGAGGAAGCACTGACACTGCTCCAGCTCCTTTATTTTGTATAATACAGGAGGAAGCAGTGACGCTGCTCCAGCTCCTTTATTTTCTATAATACAGGAGGAAGCAGTGACGCTGCTCCAGCTCCTTTATTTTCTATAATACAGGAGGAAGCAGTGACGCTGCTCCAGCTCCTTTATTTTTTATAATACAGGAGGAAGCAGAGATGCTGCACCAGCTCCTTTATTTTCTATAATACAGCAGGAAGCAGTGACGCTGCTCCAGCTCCTTTATTTTCTATAATACAGCAGGAAGCAGTGACGCTGCTCCAGCTCCTTTATTTTCTATAATACAGGAGGAAGCAGTGACACTGCTCCTGCTCCTTTATTTGCTATAATACAGCAGGAAGTAGAGACGCTGCTCCAGCTTCTTTATTTTCTATAATACAGCAGGAAGCAGTGACGCTGCTCCAGCTCCTTTATTTTCTATAATACAGGAGGAAGCAGTGACGCTGCTCCAGCTCCTTTATTTTCTATAATCCAGGAGGAAGCAGTGACGCTGCTCCAGCTCCTTTATTTTCTATAATACAGGAGGAAGCAGTGACGCTGCTCCAGCTCCTTTATTTTCTATAATACAGGATGAAGCATTGACGCTGCACCAGCTCCTTGATTTTCTATAATACAGGAGGAAACAGAGACGCTGCTCCAGCTCCTTTATTTTCTGTAATACAGTAGGAAACAGAGACGCTGCTCCAGCTTCTTTATTTTCTATAATACAGGAGGAAACAGAGACGCTGCTCCAGCTCCTTTATTTTCTATAATACAGGAGGAAGCAGTGACGCTGCTCCAGCTCCTTTATTTTCTGTAATACAGCAGGAAACAGAGACGCTGCTCCAGCTTCTTTATTTTCTATAATACAGGAGGAAGCAGTGACGCTGCTCCAGCTCCTTTATTTTCTATAATACAGGAGGATGGAGTGACGCTGCTCCAGCTCCTTTATTTTCTCGAATACAGGTGGACGAAGATACGCTGCTCCAGCTTCTTTATTTTCTATAATGCAGGATGAAGCAGTGACGCTGCTCCAGCTCCTTTATTTTCTATAATACAGCAGGAAGCAGTGACGCTGCTCCAGCTCCTTTATTTTCTATAATACAGGATGAAGCAGAGACGCTGCTCCAGCTCCTTTATTTTCTATAATACAGGTGGACGAAGAGACGCTGCTCCAGCTCCTTTATTTTCTATAATACAGGAGAAAGCAGTGATGCTGCTCCAGATCCTTTATTTTCTATAATACAGGAGGAAGCAGAGACGCTGCTCCAGCTTCTTTATTTTCTATAATACAGGAGGAACCAGTGACGCTGCTCCGGCTTCTTTATTTTGTATAATACAGGATGAAGCAGTGACGCTGCTCCAGCTCCTTTACTTTGTATAATACAGGAGGAAGCATTGACGCTGCTCCAGCTCCTATATTTTCTAGAATACAGGAGGAAGCAGTGACGCTGCTCCAGCTCCTTTATTTTCAATAATACAGGAGGAAGCATTGACGCTGGTCCAGATCATTTATTTTCTATAATACAGGAGGAAGCAGAGATGCTGCTCCTGCTCCTTTATTTTCTCTAATACAGGAGGAAGCAGAGAGGCTGCTCCAGCTCCTTTATTTTCTATAATACGGGAGGAAGCAGAGACGCTGCTCCAGCTCCTTTATTTTCTATAATACAGGAGGAAGCAGTGACGCTGCTCCAGCTCCTTTATTTTCTATAATACAGGAGGAAGCAGAGACGCTGCTCCAGCTTCTTTATTTTCTATAATACAGGATGAAGCAGTGACGCTGCTCCAGCTCCTTTATTTTCTATAATACCAAAGGAAGCAGAGACGCTGCTCCAGCACCTTTATTTTCTAGAATACAGGAGGAATCGGAGACGCTGTTCCAGCTCGTATATTTTCTATAAAACAGGTGGAAGCAGTGACGCTGCTCCAGCTCCTTTATTTTCTGTAATACAGGAGGAAGCAATGAAGCTGCTCCAGCACCGTTATTTTCTATAATACAGGAGGAAGCAGAGACGCTGCTCCAGCTCCTATATTTTCTATAATACAGGAGGAAGCAGAGACGCTGCTCCAGCTTCTTTATTTTCTCTAATACAGGTGGACGAAGAGACGCTGCTCCAGCTTCTTTATTTTCTATAATACAGGATGAAGCAGTGACGCTGCTCCAGCTCCTTTATTTTCTATAATACACATGGAAGCCGTGACGCTGCTCCAGCTCCTTTATTTTCTATAATACAGGAGGAAGGAGAGGAGCCGTTCCAGCTTCTTTATTTTCTATAATACAGGATGAAGCAGTGACAATGCTCCAGCTCCTTTATTTTCTATAATACAGGAGGAAGCAGTGACGCTGCTCCAGCTCCTTTATTTTCTATAATACAGGAGGAAGCTGTGACTCTGCTCCAGCTCCTTTATTATCGAAAATACAGGAGGAAGCAGTGACGCTGCTCTAGCTCCTTTATTATCAATAATACAGGATGAAGCAGAGACGCTGCTCCAGCTGCTTTATTTTCTATAATACAGGAGGAAGCAGAGACGCTGCTCCAGCTCCTTTATTTTCTATAATACAGGTGGAAGCAGTGACGCTGCTCCAGCTTCTTTATTTTCTATAATACAGGATGAAGCAGTGACACTGCTCCAGCTCCTTTATTTTCTATAATACAGGAGGAACTCGTGAAGCTGCTCCAGATCGTTTATTTTCCATAATACAGGATGAAGCAGTGACGCTGCTCCAGCTCCTTTATTTTCGATAAAACAGGAGGAAGCAGTGACACTGCTCCAGATCCTTTATTTTCTATAATACAGGAGGAAGCAGAGACGCTGCTCCAGCTCCTTTATTTTCTATAATACAGGAGGAAGCAGTGACGCTGCTCCAGCTCCTTTTTTTTTCTATAATACAGGAGGAAGCAGTGACGCTGCTCCAGCTCCTTTATTTTCTATAATACACGAGGAAGCAGTGACGCTGCTCCAGCTCCTTTATTTTCTCTAATACAGGAGGAAGCAGTGACGCTGCTCCAGCTCCTGTATTTTCTATCATACAGCAGGAAGCAGAGACGCTGCTCCAGCTTCTTTATTTTCTACAATACAGTAGGAAGCAGTGACGCTGCTCCAGCTCCTTTATTTTCTATAATACAGGAGGAAGCAGTGAAGCTGTTCCAGCTCCTTTATTTTTTATAATACAGGATGAAGCAGAGACGCTGCTCCAGCTGCTTTATTTTCTATAATACAGGAGGAAGTAGTGACGCTGCTCCAGCTCTTTTATTTACTATAATACAGGAGAAAGCAGTGACGCTGCTCCAACTCCTTTATTTTCTATAATACAGCAGGAAGCAGTGACGCTGCTGCAGCTCCTTTATTTTCTATAATACAGGAGGAAGCAGAGAAGCTGTTCCAGCTCCTTTATTTTGTATAATACAGGAGGAAGCAGAGACGCTGCTCCAGCTTCTTTATTTTCTATAATACAGGAGGAAGCAGTGACGCTGTTTCAGCTCCTATATTTTCTGTAATACAGAAGGAAGCAGAGACGCTGTTCCAGCTCCTTTATTTTCTCTAAAACAGGAGGAAGCAGTGACGCTGCTCCAGCTCCTTTATTTTCTATAATACAGGAGGAAGCAGTGACGCTGCTCCAGATCATTTATTTTCTATAATACAGGAGGAAGCAGAGACGCTGTTCCAGCTCCTTTATTTTCTATAATACAGGAGGAAGCAGAGACGCTGCTCCAGCTTCTTTATTTTCTATAATGCAGGATGAAGCAGTGACGCTGCTCCAGCTCCTTTATTTTCTAGAATGCAGGAGGAAGCAGAGACGCTGTTCCCGCACCTATATTTATTATAATTCAGGAGGAAGCAGAGACGCTGCTCCAGCTTCTTTATTTTCTATAATGCAGGATGAAGCAGTGACGCTGCTCCAGCTCCTTTATTTTCTAGAATACAGGAGGAAGCAGTGACGCTGCTCCAGCTACTTTATTTTCTATAATACAGGATGAAGCAGTGACACTGCTCCAGCTCCTTTATTTTCTATAATACAGGAGGAAGTAGTGAAGCTGCTCCAGCTCCTTTATTTTCTATTATACAGGAGGAAGCAGTGATGCTGCTCCAGCTCCTTTATTTTTTATAATACAGGATGAAGCAGTGACGCTGCTCCAGCTCCTTTATTTTCTATCATACATGAGGAAGCAGTGACGCTGCTCCAGCTCCTTTATTTTCTATAATACAGGAGGAAGCAGTGACGCTGCTCTAGCTCCTTTATTTTTTATAATACATGAGGAAGCAGTGACGCTGCTCCAGCTCCTTTATTTTTTATAATACAGGAGGAAGCAGTGACGCTGCTCTAGCTCCTTTATTTTCTATCATACATGAGGAAGCAGTGACGCTGCTCCAGATCCTTTATTTTCTATAATACAGGAGGAAGCAGAGACGCTGCTCCAGCTCCTTTATTTTCTAGTATACTGGAGGAAGCAGAGACGCTGCTCCAGCTCCTTTATTTTCTATAATACAGGAGGAAGCAGTGACGCTGCTCTAGCTCCTTTATTTTTTATAATACATGAGGAAGCAGTGACGCTGCTCCAGCTCCTTTATTTTTTATAATACAGGAGGAAGCAGTGACGCTGCTCTAGCTCCTTTATTTTCTATAATACAGGAGGAAGCAGTGACGCTGCTCTAGCTCCTTTATTTTTTATAATACATGAGGAAGCAGTGACGCTGCTCCAGCTCCTTTATTTTTTATAATACAGGAGGAAGCAGTGACGCTGCTCTAGCTCCTTTATTTTCTATCATACATGAGGAAGCAGTGACGCTGCTCCAGATCCTTTATTTTCTATAATACAGGAGGAAGCAGAGACGCTGCTCCAGCTCCTTTATTTTCTAGTATACTGGAGGAAGCAGAGACGCTGCTCCAGCTCCTTTATTTTCTATAATACAGGAGGTAGCAGAGACACTGCTCCAGCTCCTTTATTTTCTATAATACAGGAGGAAGCAGAGACGCTGCTCCAGCTCCTTTATTTTCTATAATACAGGAGGAAGCAGTGACGCTTCTCCAGCTCCTTTATTTTCTATAATACAGCAGGAAGCAGTGACGCTGCTCCAGCTCCTTTATTTTCTATAATACAGGAGGAAGCAGTGATGCTGCTCCAGCTCCTTTATTTTCCATAATACAGGAGGAAGCAGTGACGCTGCTCCAGCTCCTTTATTTTCTCTAATACAGGTGGACGAAGAGACGCAGCTCCAGCTTCTTTATTTTCTATAATGCAGGATGAAGCAGTGACGCTGCTCCAGCTCCTTTATTTTCTTTAATACAGCAGGAAGCAGTGACGCTGCTCCAGCTCCTTTATTTTCTATAATACAGGAGGAAGGAGTGACGCTGCTCCAGCTCCTTTATTTTCTATCATACAGGAGGAAGTAGAGAAGCTGATCCAGATGCTTTATTTTCTATAATACAGGAGGAAGCAGTGACGCTGCTCTAGCTCCTTTATTTTCTATCATACATGAGGAAGCAGTGACGCTGCTCCAGATCCTTTATTTTCTATAATACTGGAGGAAGCAGAGACGCTGCTCCAGCTCCTTTATTTTCTATAATACAGGAGGAAGCAGAGACGCTGCTCCAGCTTCTTCATTTTGTATAATACAGCTGGAAGCAGAGACGCTGCTCCAGCTTCTTTATTTTGTGTAATACAGGAGGAAGCAGTGACGCTGCTCCAGCTCCTTTATTTTCTATAATACAGGAGGAAGCAGTGACGCTGCTCCAGCTCCTTTATTTTCTATAATACAGGAGGAAGCAGTAACGCTGCTCCTGCTCCTTTATTTTCTATAATACAGGAGGAAGCAGTAACGCTGCTCCAGCTCCTTTATTTTCTAGAATACAGGAGGAAGCAGTGACGCTGCTCCAGCTCCTTTATTTTCTATAATACAGGAGGAAGCAGGAGAGGTGAGGTCACCCTGTTAGGAGTCTTTTACAGGCCTCCTAATAGTCCTAGAATCGTTGAAGAAAGGATTGCGAAGATGATTCAGGAGAAGAGTGACAGTAATAGGGTGATTGTTATGGGAGACTTTAACTTTCCTGATATTGATTGGGAAAGCTATAGCTCAAGTTCGTTAGATGGGTCAGTGTTTGTGCAATGTGTGCAGGAGAGTTTCCTGACACAATATGTAGATAAGCCAACAAGAGGTGAGGCCATACTGGATTTGGTTCTGGGTAACGAACCAGGCCAGGTATTAGAACTAGAGGTAGGTGAGCACTTTGGGGACAGTGACCACAATTCGGTGATTTTTACTCTAGTGATGGAGAGGGATAAGTGTGTACTACAGGGCAAGAGTTATAGCTGGGGGCAGGGAAATTATGATGCGTTGAGGCATGACTTAGGATGTGTGGATTGGAAAAGTAGATTCCAAGGCAAGAGCGTAATTGATATGTGGAACTTGTTCAAGGAGCAACTATTGAGTGTCCTTGATAAGTACGTACCTATCAGGCAGGGAGGAAAGGGTCGTGAGAAGGAGCCGTGGTTTAATAAGGAGTTGGAATCCCTTGTTAAATGGAAGAGGGCGGCCTTTGTAAAGATGAGGCGTGAAGGTTCAATAGGGGCGATTGAGAGTTATAAGGTAGCCCGGAAGGACCTGAAGAGAGAGCTAAGAGCAGCAAGGAGGGGACATGAAAGGTCCTTAGTTGGTAGGATTAGGGAAAACCCTAAGGCTTTCTATAGGTATGTTAGGAATAAAAGAATGACTAGGGAAGGAATAGGTCCAATCAAGGATAGTAATGGGAAGTTGCGTGTGGAGGCTGAAGAGATTGGGGAGGCGCTGAATGAATACTTTTCGTCAGTATTCACTCAGGAACAGGACATTGTTGTCGATATGAATACTGAGGCACGAATAAGTAGAATGGATGGCTTTGAGATATGTAGAGAAGAGGTGTTGGAAATTCTGGCAAGGGTGAAAATAGATAAGTCCCCTGGGCCTGATTGCATTTATCCTAGGATTCTCTGGGAAGCAAGGGAGGAGATTGCAGAGCCATTGGCCTTGATTTTTGTGTCCTCTTTGTCTACAGGAGTAGTGCCAGAGGACTGGAGGCTAGCAAACGTGGTTCCCTTGTTCAAGAAGGGGAGTAGGGATAATCCTAGTAACTATAGGCCAGTGAGTCTCACTTCTGTTGTGGGCAAAGTCTTAGAGAGAATTATAAGGGATAGGATTTATGCACATCTGGATAAGAATGATGTGATCAAGGATAGTCAGCATGGTTTTGTGAAGGGCAGGTCGTGCCTCACAAACCTTATTGAATTCTTTGAGAAGGTGACGAAGGAGGTAGATGAGGGGAAAGCGGTAGATGTAGTATATATGGATTTTAGTAAGGCGTTTGATAAGGTCCCCCATGGTAGGCTACTGCAGAAAATACAGAGATATGGCATTGAGGGTGAGTTGGAGGTTTGGATTAGGAATTGGCTCTCTGGAAGAAGACAGAGGGTAGTAGTTGATGGCAAAGATTCATCTTGGAGTGCCGTCACTAGTGGTGTTCCGCAAGGATCTGTTTTGGGACCATTGCTGTTTGTCATTTTTATAAATGACCTGGAGGAAGGGTTAGAAGGTTGGGTGAGCAAGTTTGCGGATGATACGAAAGTCGGAGGAGTTGTAGACAGTGAGGAAGGATATGGCAGGTTACAGCGGGATATAGAGAAGCTGCAGAGCTGGGCAGAAAGGTGGCAAATGGAGTTCAATGTAGCTAAGTGTGAAGTGATTCACTTTGGTAAGAGTAATAAAAAGATGGATTACTGGGCTAATGGTAGACTACTTGGTAGTGTGGAAGAGCAGAGGGATCTTGGTGTCCATGTACACAGATCTCTGAAAGTTGCCACCCAGGTAAATAGTGCAGTGAAGAAGGCATATGGCGTACTGGCTTTTATTGGTAGAGGAATTGAGTTCCGGAGTCCTGAGGTCATGCTGCAGTTGTATAAGACTCTGGTGCGGCCGCATCTGGAATATTGTGTGCAGTTTTGGTCGCCATACTATAGGAAGGATGTGGAGGCACTGGAACGGGTGCAGAGGAAGTTTACCAGGATGTTGCCTGGTATGGTAGGAAAATCCTATGAGGAAAGGCTGAGGCACTTGGGGTTGTTTTCTTTGGAGAAAAGAAGGTTTAGGGGTGATTTGATAGAGGTGTACAAGATGATTAGGGGGTTAGATAGGGTTGACAGTGAGAACCTTTTTCCGCGTATGGAGTCAGCTATTACAAGGGGGCATAGCTTTAAATTAAGGGGGGGTAGATATAGGACTGATGTTAGGGGTAGGTTCTTCACTCAGCGAGTCGTAAGATCATGGAATGCCCTGCCAGTAGCAGTAGTGGACTCTCCCTCTTTATGGGTATTTAAGCGGGCATTGGATAGGTATATGGAGGATAGTGGGTTAGTGTAGGTTAGGTGGGCTTTGATCGGCGCAACATCGAGGGCCGAAGGGCCTGTACTGCGCTGTATTCTTCTATGTTCTATGTTCTATGTTCTACAATACAGGAGGAAGCAGAGACGCTGCTCCAGCTCCTTTATTTTCTATAATACAGGAGGAAGCAGTGACGCTGCTCCAGCTCCTTTATTTTCTATAATACAGGAGGAATCAGTGACGCTGCTCCAGCTTCTTTATTTTCTATAATACAGGAGGAAGCAGTGACGCTGCTCCAGCTTCTTTATTTTCTATAATACAGGAGGAAGCAGAGACGATGCTCCAGCTCCTTTATTTTGTATAATACACGTGGAAGCAGTGACGCTGCTCCAGCTCCTTTATTTTCTATAATAGAGGAGGAAGCAGAGACGCTGCTCCAGCACCTTTATTTTCTATAATACAGAAGGAAGCAGTGACGCTGCTCCAGCTTCGTTATTTTCTATAATAAAGGAGGAAGCAGAGACGATGCTCCAGCTCCTTTATTTTGTATAATACACGTGGAAGCAGTGACGCTGCTCCAGCTCCTTTATTTTCTATAATAGAGGAGGAAGCAGAGACGCTGCTCCAGCTCCTTTATTTTCTATAATACTGAAGGAAGCAGTGACGCTGCTCCAGCTTCGTTATTTTCTATAATAAAGGAGGAAGCAGAGACGATGCTCCAGCTCCTTTATTTTGTATAATACACGTGGAAGCAGTGACGCTGCTCCAGCTCCTTTATTTTCTATAATAGAGGAGGAAGCAGAGACGCTGCTCCAGCTCCTTTATTTCCTATAATACAGTAGGAAGCAGTGTCGCTGCTCCAGCTCCTTTATTTTCTACAATACAGGAGGAAGCAGAGATGCTGCTCCAGCACCTTTATTTTCTATAATAAAGCAGGAAGCAGTGACGCTGCTCCAGCTCCTTTATTTTCTATAATACAGGAGGAAGCAGTGACGCTGCTCCAGCTCCTTTATTTTGTATATTACAGGAGGAAGCAGTGACGCTGCTCCAGCTCCTTTATTTTCTATAATACAGGAGGAAGCAGTGACGCTGCTCCAGCTCCTTTATTTTCTATATTACAGGAGGAAGCAGTGACGCTGCTCCAGCTCCTTTATTTTCTATAATACAGGAGGAAGCAGTGACGCTGTTCCAGCTCCTTTATTTTCTATAATACAGGAGGAAGCAGTGACGCTGCTCCAGCTCCTTTATTTTCTATAACACAGGAGGAAGCAGTGACGCTGCTCCAGCTCCTTTATTTTCTATAACACATGAGGAAGCAGTGACGCTGCTCCAGCTCCTTTATTTTCTATAATACAGGAGGAAGCAGAAACGCTGCTCCAGCTCCTTTATTTTCTATAATACAGGAGGAAGCAGAGACGCTGCTCCAGCTCCTTTATTTTCTATAATACTGAAGGAAACAGTGACGCTGCTCCAGCTCCTTTATTTTCTTTCATACAGGAGGAAGCAGAGACGCTGCTCCAGCTCCTTTATTTTCTATAATACTGAAGGAAGCAGTGACGCTGCTCCAGCTCCTTTATTGTCTAGAATACAGGAGGAAGCAGAGACACTGTTCCAGCTCCTTTATTTTCTATAATAGAGGAGGAAGCATTGACCCTGTTCCAGCTCCTTTATTTTCTATAATACAGGAGGAAACAGTGACGCTGCTCCAGCTCCTTTATTTTCTGTAACACAGGAGGAAGCAGAGACGCTGCTCCAGCTCCTTTATTTTGTATAATACAGCAGGAAACAGAGACGCTGCTCCAGCTTCTTTATTTTCTATAATACAGGAGGAAGCAGTGACGCTGCTCCAGCTCCTTTATTTTCAATAATACAGGAGGAAGCTGAGACACTGTTCCAGCTCCTTTATTTTCTGTAATACAGCAGGAAGTATTGACGCTGTTCCAGCTCCTTTATTTTCTATAATACAGGAGGAAGCAGAGACGCTGCTCCAGCTCCTTTATTTTCTATAATACAGGAGGAAGCAGTGACGCTGCTCCAGCTCCTATATTTTCTATAATACAGGAGGAAGCAGAGAAGCTGTTCCAGCTCCTTTATTTTGTATAATACAGGAGGAAGCAGAGACGCTGCTCCAGCTTCTTTATTTTGTATAATACAGGAGGAAGCAGTGACTCTGCTCCAGCTCCTTTATTTTCTATAATACAGGAGGAAGCAGTGACGCTGTTTCAGCTCCTATATTTTCTGTAATACAGAAGGAAGCAGAGACGCTGTTCCAGCTCCTTTATTTTCTCTAAAACAGGAGGAAGCAGTGACGCTGCTCCAGCTCCTTTATTTTCTATAATACAGGAGGAAGCAGTGACGCTGCTCCAGCTCCTTTATTTTCTACAATGCGGGATGAAGCAGTGACGCTGTTCCAGCTCCTTTATTTTCTACAATACAGGATGAAGCAGAGACGCTGCTCCAGCTTCTTTATTTTCTATAATGCAGGATGAAGCAGTGACGCTGCTCCAGCTCCTTTATTTTCTAGAATGCAGGAGGAAGCAGAGACGCTGTTCCCGCACCTATATTTATTATAATTCAGGAGGAAGCAGTGACGCTGCTACAGCTCCTTTATTTTCTATAATGCGGGATGAAGCAGTGACGTTGTTCCAGCTCCTTTATTTTCTATAACACAGGAGGAAGCAGAGACGCTGCTCCAGCTCCTTTATTTTCTATAATACAGGAGGAAGCAGTGACGCTGCTCCAGCTCCTTTATTTTCTAGAATACAGGAGGAAGCAGTGACGCTGCTCCAGCTCCTTTATTTTCTATAATACAGGATGAAGCAGTGACACTGCTCCAGCTCCTTTATTTTCTATAATACAGGAGGAAGTAGTGAAGCTGCTCCAGCTCCTTTATTTTCTATAATACAGGAGGAAGCAGTGATGCTGCTCCAGCTCCTTTATTTTCTATAATAGAGCAGGAAGCAGTGACGCTGCTCCAGCTCCTTTATTTTCTATAATACAGCAGGAAGCAGTGACGCTGCTCCAGCTCCTTTATTTTCTATAATAGAGCAGGAAGCAGTGACGCTGCTCCAGCTCCTTTATTTTCTATAATACAGGAGGAAGCAGAGACGCTGCTCCAGCTTCTTTATTTTCTATAATACAACAGGAAGCAGAGACGCTGCTCCAGCTTCTTCATTTTCTGTAATACAGGATGAAGAGGTGAAGCTGCTCCGGCTCCTTTATTTTCTATAATACAGGAGGAAGCAGTGACGCTGTTCCAGCTCCTTTATTTTCTATAATACAGGAGGAAGCAGTAACGCTGCTCCAGCTCCTTTATTTTCTATAATACAGGAGGAAGCAGTGACGCTGCTCCAGCTCCTTTATTTTCTATAATACAGGAGGAAGCAGTGACGCTGCTCCAGCTCCTTTATTTTCTATAATACAGGAGGAATCAGTGACGCTGCTCCAGCTTCTTTATTTTCTATAATACAGGAGGAAGCAGTGACGCTGCTCCAGCTTCTTTATTTTCTATAATACAGGAGGAAGCAGAGACGATGCTCCAGCTCCTTTATTTTGTATAATACACGTGGAAGCAGTGACGCTGCTCCAGCTCCTTTATTTTCTATAATAGAGGAGGAAGCAGAGACGCTGCTCCAGCACCTTTATTTTCTATAATACTGAAGGAAGCAGTGACGCTGCTCCAGCTTCTTTATTTTCTATAATACAGGAGGAAGCAGAGACGATGCTCCAGCTCCTTTATTTTGTATAATACACGTGGAAGCAGTGACGCTGCTCCAGCTCCTTTATTTTCTATAATAGAGGAGGAAGCAGAGACGCTGCTCCAGCTCCTTTATTTCCTATAATACAGTAGGAAGCAGTGTCGCTGCTCCAGCTCCTTTATTTTCTACAATACAGGAGGAAGCAGAGATGCTGCTCCAGCACCTTTATTTTCTATAATAAAGCAGGAAGCAGTGACGCTGCTCCAGCTCCTTTATTTTGTATAATACAGGAGGAAGCAGTGACGCTGCTCCAGCTCCTTTATTTTGTATAATACAGGAGGAAGCAGTGACGCTGCTCCAGCTCCTTTATTTTCTATAATACAGGAGGAAGCAGTGACGCTGCTCCAGCTCCTTTATTTTCTATATTACACGAGGAAGCAGTGACGCTGCTCCAGCTCCTTTATTTTCTAGAATACAGGAGGAAGCAGTGACGCTGCTCCAGCTCCTTTATTTTCTATAATACAGGATGAAGCAGTGACACTGCTCCAGCTCCTTTATTTTCTATAATACAGGAGGAAGTAGTGAAGCTGCTCCAGCTCCTTTATTTTCTATAATACAGGAGGAAGCAGTGATGCTGCTCCAGCTCCTTTATTTTCTATAATAGAGCAGGAAGCAGTGACGCTGCTCCAGCTCCTTTATTTTCTATAATACAGCAGGAAGCAGTGACGCTGCTCCAGCTCCTTTATTTTCTATAATAGAGCAGGAAGCAGTGACGCTGCTCCAGCTCCTTTATTTTCTATAATACAGGAGGAAGCAGAGACGCTGCTCCAGCTTCTTTATTTTCTATAATACAACAAGAAGCAGAGACGCTGCTCTAGCTTCTTCATTTTCTGTAATACAGGATGAAGAGGTGAAGCTGCTCCGGCTCCTTTATTTTCTATAATACAGGAGGAAGCAGTGACGCTGCTCCAGCTCCTTTATTTTCTATAATACAGGAGGAAGCAGTAACGCTGCTCCTGCTCCTTTATTTTCTATAATACAGGAGGAAGCAGTAACGCTGCTCCAGCTCCTTTATTTTCTAGAATACAGGAGGAAGCAGAGACGATGCTCCAGCTCCTTTATTTTGTATAATACACGTGGAAGCAGTGACGCTGCTCCAGCTCCTTTATTTTCTATAATAGAGGAGGAAGCAGAGACGCTGCTCCAGCTCCTTTATTTCCTATAATACAGTAGGAAGCAGTGACGCTGCTCCAGCTCCTTTATTTTCTATAATACTGAAGGAAGCAGTGACGCTGCTCCAGCTTCTTTATTTTCAATAATACAGGAGGAAGCAGAGACGATGCTCCAGCTCCTTTATTTTGTATAATACACGTGGAAGCAGTGACGCTGCTCCAGCTCCTTTATTTTCTATAATAGAGGAGGAAGCAGAGACGCTGCTCCAGCTCCTTTATTTCCTATAATACAGTAGGAAGCAGTGTCGCTGCTCCAGCTCCTTTATTTTCTACAATACAGGAGGAAGCAGAGATGCTGCTCCAGCACCTTTATTTTCTAAAATAAAGCAGGAAGCAGTGACGCTGCTCCAGCTCCTTTATTTTCTATAATACAGGAGGAAGCAGTGACGCTGCTCCAGCTCCTTTATTTTGTATAATACAGGAGGAAGCAGTGACGCTGCTCCAGCTCCTTTATTTTCTATAATACAGGAGGAAGCAGTGACGCTGCTCCAGCTCCTTTATTTTCTATAATACAGGAGGAAGCAGTGACGCTGCTCCAGCTCCTTTATTTTCTATAATACAGGAGGAAGCAGTGACGCTGTTCCAGCTCCTTTATTTTCTATAATACAGGAGGAAGCAGTGACGCTGCTCCAGCTCCTTTATTTTCTATAACACAGGAGGAAGCAGTGACGCTGCTCCAGCTCCTTTATTTTCTATAACACAGGAGGAAGCAGTGACGCTGCTCCAGCTCCTTTATTTTCTATAATACAGGAGGAAGCAGAAACGCTGCTCCAGCTCCTTTATTTTCTATAATACAGGAGGAAGCAGAGACGCTGCTCCAGCTCCTTTATTTTCTATAATACTGAAGGAAACAGTGACGCTGCTCCAGCTCCATTATTTTCTAGAATACAGGAGGAAGCAGAGACACTGTTCCAGCTCCTTTATTTTCTATAATAGAGGAGGAAGCATTGACGCTGTTCCAGCTCCTTTATTTTCTATAATACAGCAGGAAGCAGTGACGCTGCTCCAGCTCCTTTATTTTCTATAATAGAGCAGGAAGCAGTGACGCTGCTCCAGCTCCTTTATTTTCTATAATACAGGAGGAAGCAGAGACGCTGCTCCAGCTTCTTTATTTTCTATAATACAACAAGAAGCAGAGACGCTGCTCTAGCTTCTTCATTTTCTGTAATACAGGATGAAGAGGTGAAGCTGCTCCGGCTCCTTTATTTTCTATAATACAGGAGGAAGCAGTGACGCTGCTCCAGCTCCTTTATTTTCTATAATACAGGAGGAAGCAGTAACGCTGCTCCTGCTCCTTTATTTTCTATAATACAGGAGGAAGCAGTAACGCTGCTCCAGCTCCTTTATTTTCTAGAATACAGGAGGAAGCAGAGACGATGCTCCAGCTCCTTTATTTTGTATAATACACGTGGAAGCAGTGACGCTGCTCCAGCTCCTTTATTTTCTATAATAGAGGAGGAAGCAGAGACTCTGCTCCAGCTCCTTTATTTCCTATAATACAGTAGGAAGCAGTGACGCTGCTCCAGCTCCTTTATTTTCTATAATACTGAAGGAAGCAGTGACGCTGCTCCAGCTTCTTTATTTTCTATAATACAGGAGGAAGCAGAGACGATGCTCCAGCTCCTTTATTTTGTATAATACACGTGGAAGCAGTGACGCTGCTCCAGCTCCTTTATTTTCTATAATAGAGGAGGAAGCAGAGACGCTGCTCCAGCTCCTTTATTTCCTATAATACAGTAGGAAGCAGTGTCGCTGTTCCAGCTCCTTTATTTTCTACAATACAGGAGGAAGCAGAGATGCTGCTCCAGCTCCTTTATTTTCTATAATACAGGAGGAAGCAGTGACGCTGCTCCAGCTCCTTTATTTTGTATAATACAGGAGGAAGCAGTGACGCTGCTCCAGCTCCTTTATTTTCTATAATACAGGAGGAAGCAGTGACGCTGCTCCAGCTCCTTTATTTTCTATATTACAGGAGGAAGCAGTGACGCTGCTCCAGCTCCTTTATTTTCTATAATACAGGAGGAAGCAGTGACGCTGTTCCAGCTCCTTTATTTTCTATAATACAGGAGGAAGCAGTGACGCTGCTCCAGCTCCTTTATTTTCTATAACACAGGAGGAAGCAGTGACGCTGCTCCAGCTCCTTTATTTTCTATAACACAGGAGGAAGCAGTGACGCTGCTCCAGCTCCTTTATTTTCTATAATACAGGAGGAAGCAGAAACGCTGCTCCAGCTCCTTTATTTTCTATAATACAGGAGGAAGCAGAGACGCTGCTCCAGCTCCTTTATTTTCTATAATACTGAAGGAAACAGTGACGCTGCTCCAGCTCCTTAATTTTCTAGAATACAGGAGGAAGCAGAGACACTGTTCCAGCTCCTTTATTTTCTATAATAGAGGAGGAAGCATTGACGCTGTTCCAGCTCCTTTATTTTCTATAATACAGGAGGAAGCAGAGACGCTGCTCCAGCTCCTTTATTTTCTATAATACAGCAGGAAACAGAGACGCTGCTCCAGCTTCTTTATTTTCTATAATACAGGAGGAAGCAGTGACGCTGCTCCAGCTCCTTTATTTTCTATAATACAGGAAGAAGCAGAGACGCTGCTCCAACTCTTTTATTTTCTATAATACAGGAGGAAGCAGTGACGCTGCTCCAGCTCCTTTATTTTCTTTCATACAGGAGGAAGCAGAGACGCTGCTCCAGCTCCTTTATTTTCTATAATACTGAAGGAAGCAGTGACGCTGCTCCAGCTCCTTTATTGTCTAGAATACAGGAGGAAGCAGAGACACTGTTCCAGCTCCTTTATTTTCTATAATAGAGGAGGAAGCATTGACGCTGTTCCAGCTCCTTTATTTTCTATAATACAGGAGGAAGCAGTGACGCTGCTCCAGCTCCTTTATTTTCTGTAACACAGGAGGAAGCAGAGACGCTGCTCCAGCTCCTTTATTTTGTATAATACAGCAGGAAACAGAGACGCTGCTCCAGCTTCTTTATTTTCTATAATACAGGAGGAAGCAGTGACGCTGCTCCAGCTCCTTTATTTTCAATAATACAGGAGGAAGCTGAGACACTGTTCCAGCTGCTTTATTTTCTATAATACAGCAGGAAGTATTGACGCTGTTCCAGCTCCTTTATTTTCTGTAACACAGGAGGAAGCAGAGACGCTGCTCCAGCTCCTTTATTTTGTATAATACAGCAGGAAACAGAGACGCTGCTCCAGCTCCTTTATTTTCTATAATACAGGAGGAAGCAGAGACGCTGCTCCAGCTCCTTTATTTTCTATAATACAGGAGGAAGCAGTGACGCTGCTCCAGCTCCTATATTTTCTATAATACAGGAGGAAGCAGAGACGCTGCTCCAGCTCCTCTATTTTCTATAATACAGCAGGAAGCAGTGACGCTGCTCCAGCTCCTATATTTTCTATAATGCTGGAGGAAGCAGTGACGCTCCTCCAGCTCCTTTATTTTATAGAATACAGGAGGAAGCAGTGACGCTGCTCCAGCTCCTTTATTTTCTATAATACAGGAGGACGCAGTGACACTGCTCCAGCTTCTTTATTTTCTATCATACAGGATGAAGCAGTGACGCTGCTCCAGATAATTTATTTTCTATAATACAGGAGGAAGCAGAGACGCTGCTCCTGCTCCTTTATTTTCTATAATACAGGAGGAAGCACTGACGTTGCTCCAGCTCCTTTATTTTGTATAATACAGGAGGAAGCAGTGACGCTGCTCCAGCTCCTTTATTTTCTATAATACAGCAGGAAGCAGTGACGCTGCTCCAGCTCCTTTATTTTCTATAATACAGGAGGAAGCAGTGACGCTGCTCCAGCTCCTTTATTTTCTATAATACAGGAGGAAGCAGTGACACTGCTCCAGCTCCTTTATTTGCTATAATACAGCAGGAAGTAGAGACGCTGCTCCAGCTTCTTTATTTTCTATAATACAGCAGGAAGCAGTGACGCTGCTCCAGCTCCTTTATTTTCTATAATCCAGGAGGAAGCAGTGACGCTGCTCCAGCTCCTTTATTTTCTATAATACAGGAGGAAGCAGTGACGCTGCTCCAGCTCCTTTATTTTCTATAATACAACAGGAAGCAGTGACGCTGCTCCAGCTCCTTTATTTTCTATAATACAGCAGGAAGCAGTGACGCTGCTCCCGCTCCTTTATTTTCTATAATACAGCAGGGAGCAGCGTCACTGCTCCAGCTTCTTTATTTTCTATCATACAGGATGAAGCAGTGACGCTGCTCCAGATAATTTATTTTCTATAATACAGGAGGAAGCAGAGACGCTGCTCCAGCTCCTTTATTTTCTATAATACAGGAGGAAGCAGTGACGCTGCTCCTGCTCCTTTATTTTCTATAATACAGGAGGAAGCACTGACGCTGCTCCAGCTCCTTTATTTTGTATAATACAGGAGGAAGCAGTGACACTGCTCCAGCTTCTTTATTTTCTATCATACAGGATGAAGCAGTGACGCTGCTCCAGATAATTTATTATCTATAATACAGGAGGAAGCAGAGATGCTGCTCCAGCTCCTTTATTTTCTATAATCCAGGAGGAAGCAGTGACGCTGATCCAGCTCCTTTATTTTCTATAATACAGGAGGAAGCAGAGATGCTGCACCAGCTCCTTTATTTTCTATAATACAGCAGGAAGCAGTGACGCTGCTCCAGCTCCTTTATTTTCTATAATACAGGAGGAAGCAGTGACACTGCTCCAGCTCCTTTATTTGCTATAATACAGCAGGAAGTAGAGACGCTGCTCCAGCTTCTTTATTTTCTATAATACAGCAGGAAGCAGTGACGCTGCTCCAGCTCCTTTATTTTCTATAATACAGGAGGAAGCAGTGACGCTGCTCCAGCTCCTTTATTTTCTATAATCCAGGAGGAAGCAGTGACGCTGCTCCAGCTCCTTTATTTTCTATAATACAGGAGGAAGCAGTGACGCTGCTCCAGCTCCTTTATTTTCTATAATACAGGATGAAGCATTGACGCTGCACCAGCTCCTTGATTTTCTATAATACAGGAAAAACAGAGACGCTGCTCCAGCTCCTTTATTTTCTGTAATACAGTAGGAAACAGAGACGCTGCTCCAGCTTCTTTATTTTCTATAATACAGGAGGAAACAGAGACGCTGCTCCAGCTCCTTTATTTTCTATAACACAGGAGGAAGCAGTGACGCTGCTCCAGCTCCTTTATTTTCTGTAATACAGCAGGAAACAGAGACGCTGCTCCAGCTTCTTTATTTTCTATAATACAGGAGGAAGCAGTGACGCTGCTCCAGCTCCTTTATTTTCTATAATACAGGAGGATGGAGTGACGCTGCTCCAGCTCCTTTATTTTCTCGAATACAGGTGGACGAAGAGACGCTGCTCCAGCTTCTTTATTTTCTATAATGCAGGATGAAGCAGTGACGCTGCTCCAGCTCCTTTATTTTCTATAATACAGCAGGAAGCAGTGACGCTGCTCCAGCTCCTTTATTTTCTATAATACAGGATGAAGCAGAGACGCTGCTCCAGCTCCTTTATTTTCTATAATACAGGAGAAAGCAGTGATGCTGCTCCAGATCCTTTATTTTCTATAATACAGGAGGAAGCAGATACGCTACTCCAGCTTCTTTTTTTTCTATAATACAGGAGGAACCAGTGACGCTGCTCCGGCTTCTTTATTTTGTATAATACAGGATGAAGCAGTGACGCTGCTCCAGCTCCTTTACTTTGTATAATACAGGAGGAAGCATTGACGCTGCTCCAGCTCCTATATTTTCTAGAATACAGGAGGAAGCAGTGACGCTGCTCCAGCTCCTTTATTTTCAATAATACAGGAGGAAGCATTGACGCTGGTCCAGATCATTTATTTTCTATAATACAGGAGGAAGCAGAGATGCTGCTCCTGCTCCTTTATTTTCTCTAATACAGGAGGAAGCAGAGAGGCTGCTCCAGCTCCTTTATTTTCTATAATACAGGAGGAAGCAGAGACGCTGCTCCAGCTCCTTTATTTTCTATAATACAGGAGGAAGCAGTGACGCTGCTCCAGCTCCTTTATTTTCTATAATACAGGAGGAAGCAGAGACGCTGCTCCAGCTTCTTTAGTTTCTATAATACAGGATGAAGCAGTGACGCTGCTCCAGCTCCTTTATTTTCTATAATGCAGGAGGAAGCAGAGACGCTGCTCCAGCACCTTTATTTTCTAGAATACAGGAGGAAGCAGAGACGCTGTTCCAGCTCGTATATTTTCTATAAAACAGGTGGAAGCAGTGACGCTGCTCCAGCTCCTTTATTTTCTGTAATACAGGAGGAAGCAATGAAGCTGCTCCAGCACCGTTATTTTCTATAATACAGGAGGAAGCAGAGACGCTGCTCCAGCTCCTATATTTTCTATAATACAGGAGGAAGCAGAGACGCTGCTCCAGCTTCTTTATTTTCTCTAATACAGGTGGACGAAGAGACGCTGCTCCAGCTTCTTTATTTTCTATAATACAGGATGAAGCAGTGACGCTGCTCCAGCTCCTTTATTTTCTATAATACACATGGAAGCCGTGACGCTGCTCCAGCTCCTTTATTTTCTATAATACAGGAGGAAGGAGAGGAGCCGTTCCAGCTTCTTTATTTTCTATAATACAGGATGAAGCAGTGACACTGCTCCAGCTCCTTTATTTTCTATAATACAGGAGGAAGCAGTGACGCTGCTCCAGCTCCTTTATTTTCTATAATACAGGAGGAAGCTGTGACTCTGCTCCAGCTCCTTTATTATCGAAAATACAGGAGGAAGCAGTGACGCTGCTCTAGCTCCTTTATTATCAATAATACAGGATGAAGCAGAGACGCTGCTCCAGCTGCTTTATTTTCTATAATACAGGAGGAAGCAGAGACGCTGCTCCAGCTCCTTTATTTTCTATAATACAGGAGGAAGCAGAGACGCTGCTCCAGCTCCTTTATTTTCTATAATAGAGGAGGAAGCAGTGACGCTGCTCCAGCTTCTTTATTTTCTATAATACAGGATGAAGCAGTGACACTGCTCCAGCTCCTTTATTTTCTATAATACAGGAGGAACTCGTGAAGCTGCTCCAGATCGTTTATTTTCCATAATACAGGATGAAGCAGTGACGCTGCTCCAGCTCCTTTATTTTCGATAAAACAGGAGGAAGCAGTGACACTGCTCCAGATCCTTTATTTTCTATAATACAGGAGGAAGCAGAGACGCTGCTCCATCTCCTTTATTTTCTATAATACAGGAGGAAGCAGTGACGCTGCTCCAGCTCCTTTTTTTTTCTATAATACAGGAGGAAGCAGTGACGCTGCTCCAGCTCCTTTATTTTCTATAATACACGAGGAAGCAGTGACGCTGCTCCAGCTCCTTTATTTTCTCTAATACAGGAGGAAGCAGTGACGCTGCTCCAGCTCCTGTATTTTCTATCATACAGCAGGAAGCAGAGACGCTGCTCCAGCTTCTTTATTTTCTACAATACAGTAGGAAGCAGTGACGCTGCTCCAGCTCCTTTATTTTCTATAATACAGGAGGAAGCAGAGAAGCTGTTCCAGCTCCTTTATTTTGTATAATACAGGATGAAGCAGAGACACTGCTCCAGCTGCTTTATTTTCTAAAATACAGGAGGAAGTAGTGACGCTGCTCCAGCTCTTTTATTTACTATAATACAGGAGGAAGCAGTGACGCTGCTCCAACTCCTTTATTTTCTATAATACAGCAGGAAGCAGTGACGCTGCTGCAGCTCCTTTATTTTCTATAATACAGGAGGAAGCAGAGAAGCTGTTCCAGCTCCTTTATTTTGTATAATACAGGAGGAAGCAGAGACGCTGCTCCAGCTTCTTTATTTTCTATAATACAGGAGGAAGCAGTGACGCTGTTTCAGCTCCTATATTTTCTATAATACAGGAGGAAGCAGAGAAGCTGTTCCAGCTCCTTTATTTTGTATAATACAGGAGGAAGCAGAGACGCTGCTCCAGCTTCTTTATTTTCTATAATACAGGAGGAAGCAGTGACGCTGTTTCAGCTCCTATATTTTCTGTAATACAGAAGGAAGCAGAGACGCTGTTCCAGCTCCTTTATTTTCTGTAAAACAGGAGGAAGCAGTGACGCTGCTCCAGCTCCTTTATTTTCTATAATACAGGAGGAAGCAGTGACGCTGCTCCAGCTCCTTTATTTTCTATAATGCGGGATGAAGCAGTGACGCTGTTCCAGCTCCTTTATTTTCTATAATACAGGAGGAAGCAGAGACGCTGCTCCAGCTTCTTTATTTTCTATAATGCAGGATGAAGCAGTGACGCTGCTCCAGCTCCTTTATTTTCTAGAATGCAGGAGGAAGCAGAGACGCTGTTCCCGCACCTATATTTATTATAATTCAGGAGGAAGCAGTGACGCTGCTACAGCTCCTTTATTTTCTATAATGCGGGATGAAGCAGTGACGTTGTTCCAGCTCCTTTATTTTCTATAACACAGGAGGAAGCAGAGACGCTGCTCCAGCTCCTTTATTTTCTATAATACAGGAGGAAGTAGTGAAGCTGCTCCAGCTCCTTTATTTTCTATTATACAGGAGGAAGCAGTGATGCTGCTCCAGCTCCTTTATTTTCTATCATACATGAGGAAGCAGTGACGCTGCTCCAGCTCCTTTATTTTCTATAATACAGGAGGAAGCAGTGACGCTGCTCTAGCTCCTTTATTTTTTATAATACATGAGGAAGCAGTGACGCTGCTCCAGCTCCTTTATTTTTTATAATACAGGAGGAAGCAGTGACGCTGCTCTAGCTCCTTTATTTTCTATCATACATGAGGAAGCAGTGACGCTGCTCCAGATCCTTTATTTTCTATAATACAGGAGGAAGCAGAGACGCTGCTCCAGCTCCTTTATTTTCTAGTATACTGGAGGAAGCAGAGACGCTGCTCCAGCTCCTTTATTTTCTATAATACAGGAGGTAGCAGAGACACTGCTCCAGCTCCTTTATTTTCTATAATACAGGAGGAAGCAGAGACGCTGCTCCAGCTCCTTTATTTTCTATAATACAGGAGGAAGCAGTGACGCTTCTCCAGCTCCTTTATTTTCTATAATACAGCAGGAAGCAGTGACGCTGCTCCAGCTCCTTTATTTTCTATAATACAGGAGGAAGCAGTGATGCTGCTCCAGCTCCTTTATTTTCCATAATACAGGAGGAAGCAGTGACGCTGCTCCAGCTCCTTTATTTTCTCTAATACAGGTGGACGAAGAGACGCAGCTCCAGCTTCTTTATTTTCTATAATGCAGGATGAAGCAGTGACGCTGCTCCAGCTCCTTTATTTTCTTTAATACAGCAGGAAGCAGTGACGCTGCTCCAGCTCCTTTATTTTCTATAATACAGGAGGAAGGAGTGACGCTGCTCCAGCTCCTTTATTTTCTATCATACAGGAGGAAGCAGAGAAGCTGATCCAGATGCTTTATTTTCTATAATACAGGAGGAAGCAGTGACGCTGCTCTAGCTCCTTTATTTTCTATCATACATGAGGAAGCAGTGACGCTGCTCCAGATCCTTTATTTTCTATAATACTGGAGGAAGCAGAGACGCTGCTCCAGCTCCTTTATTTTCTATAATACAGGAGGAAGCAGAGACGCTGCTCCAGCTTCTTCATTTTGTATAATACAGCTGGAAGCAGAGACGCTGCTCCAGGTTCTTTATTTTGTGTAATACAGGAGGAAGCAGTGACGCTGCTCCAGCTCCTTTATTTTCTATAATAGAGCTGGAAGCAGAGACGCTGTTCCAGCTCCTTTATTTTCTAGAATGCAGGAGAAAGCAGTGACGCTGCTCCAGCTCCTTTATTTTCTAGAATGCAGGAGAAAGCAGTGACGCTGCTCCAGCTCCTTTATTTTCTAGAATGCAGGAGGAAGCAGAGACGCTGTTCCAGCACCTATATTTAGTATAATTCAGGAGGAAGCAGTGACGCTGCTCCAGCTGCTATATTTTCTATAATACAGGAGGAAGCAGTAACGCTGCTCCAGCTCCTTTATTTTCTATAATACAGGAGGAGGCCGTGACGCTGCTCCAGCTCCTTTATTTTCTAGAATACAGGAGGAAGCAGTGACGCTGCTCCAGCTCCTTTATTTTCTATAATACAGGAGGAAGCAGTGACGCTGCTCCAGCTCCTTTATTTTCTATAATACAGGAGGAAGCAGTAACGCTGCTCCAGCTCCTTTATTTTCTATCATACATGAGGAAGCAGTGACGCTGCTCCAGATCCTTTATTTTCTATAATACAGGAGGAAGCAGAGACGCTGCTCCAGCTCCTTTATTTTCTAGTATACTGGAGGAAGCAGAGACGCTGCTCCAGCTCCTTTATTTTCTATAATACAGGAGGTAGCAGAGACACTGCTCCAGCTCCTTTATTTTCTATAATACAGGAGGAAGCAGAGACGCTGCTCCAGCTCCTTTATTTTCTATAATACAGGAGGAAGCAGTGACGCTTCTCCAGCTCCTTTATTTTCTATAATACAGCAGGAAGCAGTGACGCTGCTCCAGCTCCTTTATTTTCTATAATACAGGAGGAAGCAGTGATGCTGCTCCAGCTCCTTTATTTTCCATAATACAGGAGGAAGCAGTGACGCTGCTCCAGCTCCTTTATTTTCTCTAATACAGGTGGACGAAGAGACGCAGCTCCAGCTTCTTTATTTTCTATAATGCAGGATGAAGCAGTGACGCTGCTCCAGCTCCTTTATTTTCTTTAATACAGCAGGAAGCAGTGACGCTGCTCCAGCTCCTTTATTTTCTATAATACAGGAGGAAGGAGTGACGCTGCTCCAGCTCCTTTATTTTCTATCATACAGGAGGAAGCAGAGAAGCTGATCCAGATGCTTTATTTTCTATAATACAGGAGGAAGCAGTGACGCTGCTCTAGCTCCTTTATTTTCTATCATACATGAGGAAGCAGTGACGCTGCTCCAGATCCTTTATTTTCTATAATACTGGAGGAAGCAGAGACGCTGCTCCAGCTCCTTTATTTTGTATAATACAGGAGGAAGCAGAGACGCTGCTCCAGCTTCTTCATTTTGTATAATACAGCTGGAAGCAGAGACGCTGCTCCAGGTTCTTTATTTTGTGTAATACAGGAGGAAGCAGTGACGCTGCTCCAGCTCCTTTATTTTCTATAATAGAGCTGGAAGCAGAGACGCTGTTCCAGCTCCTTTATTTTCTAGAATGCAGGAGAAAGCAGTGACGCTGCTCCAGCTCCTTTATTTTCTAGAATGCAGGAGAAAGCAGTGACGCTGCTCCAGCTCCTTTATTTTCTAGAATGCAGGAGGAAGCAGAGACGCTGTTCCAGCACCTATATTTAGTATAATTCAGGAGGAAGCAGTGACGCTGCTCCAGCTGCTATATTTTCTATAATACAGGAGGAAGCAGTAACGCTGCTCCAGCTCCTTTATTTTCTATAATACAGGAGGAGGCCGTGACGCTGCTCCAGCTCCTTTATTTTCTAGAATACAGGAGGAAGCAGTGACGCTGCTCCAGCTCCTTTATTTTCTATAATACAGGAGGAAGCAGTGACGCTGCTCCAGCTCCTTTATTTTCTATAATACAGGAGGAAGCAGTAACGCTGCTCCAGCTCCTTTATTTTCTATAATACAGGAGGAAGCAGTAACGCTGCTCCAGCTCCTTTATTTTCTATAATACAGGAGGAAGCAGTGATGCAGCTCCAGCTCCTTTATTTTCTATAATACAGGAGGAAGCAGTGACGCTGCTCCAGCTCCTTTATTTTCTATAATACAGGAGGAAGCAGTGACGCTGCTCCAGCTCCTTTATTTTCTATAATACAGGATGAAGCAGTGACGCTGCTCCAGCTCCTTTATTTTCTAGAAAACAGCAGGAAGCAGTGACGCTACTCCAGCTCCTTTATTTTCTATAATTCAGGAGGAAGCACGAACGCTGCTCCAGCTCCTTTATTTTCTAGAATACAGGAGGAAGCAGTGACGCTGCTCCACCTCCCTTATTTTCTATAATACAGGAGGAATCAGTGACGCTGCTCCAACTCCTTTATTTTCTATAATACAGGAGGAAGCAGAGACGCTGCTCCAGCTCCTTTATTTTCTATCATACAGGATGAAGCAGTGACACTGCTCCAGCTCCTTTATTTTCTATAATACAGGAGGAAGCAGTAACGCTGCTCCAGCTCCTTTATTTTCTATCATACAGGAGGAAGCAGTGATGCAGCTCCAGCTCCTTTATTTTCTATAATACAGGAGGAAGCAGTGACGCTGCTCCAGCTCCTTTATTTTCTATAATACAGGAGGAAGTAGTGAAGCTGCTCCAGCTCCTTTATTTTCTATAATACAGGAGGAAGCAGTGAAGCTGCTCCAGCTCCTTTATTTTCTATAATACAGGATGAAGCAGTGACGCTGCTCCAGCTCCTTTATTTTCTAGAAAACAGCAGGAAGCAGTGACGCTACTCCAGCTCCTTTATTTTCTATAATTCAGGAGGAAGCACGAACGCTGCTCCAGCTCCTTTATTTTCTAGAATACAGGAGGAAGCAGTGACGCTGCTCCAGCTCCCTTATTTTCTATAATACAGGAGGAATCAGTGACGCTGCTCCAACTCCTTTATTTTCTATAATACAGGAGGAAGCAGAGACGCTGCTCCAGCTCCTTTATTTTCTATCATACAGGATGAAGCAGTGACACTTCTCCAGCTCCTTTATTTTCTATAATACAGCAGGAAGCAGTGACGCTGCTCCAGCTCCTTTATTTTCTATAATACAGGAGGAAGCAGTGATGCTGCTCCAGCTCCTTTATTTTCTATAATACAGGAGGAAGTAGTGAAGCTGCTCCAGCTCCTTTATTTTCTATAATACAGGAGGAAGCAGTGACGCTGCTCCAGCTCCTTTATTTTCTATAATACAGGATGAAGCAGTGACGCTGCTCCAGCTCCTTTATTTTCTAGAAAACAGCAGGAAGCAGTGACGCTACTCCAGCTCCTTTATTTTCTATAATTCAGGAGGAAGCACGAACGCTGCTCCAGCTCCTTTATTTTCTAGAATACAGGAGGAAGCAGTGACGCTGCTCCAGCTCCCTTATTTTCTATAATACAGGAGGAATCAGTGACGCTGCTCCAACTCCTTTATTTTCTATAATACAGGAGGAAGCAGAGACGCTGCTCCAGCTCCTTTATTTTCTATCATACAGGATGAAGCAGTGACGCTTCTCCAGCTCCTTTATTTTCTATAATACAGCAGGAAGCAGTGACGCTGCTCCAGCTCCTTTATTTTCTATAATACAGGAGGAAGCAGTGATGCTGCTCCAGCTCCTTTATTTTCCATAATACAGGAGGAAGCAGTGACGCTGCTCCAGCTCCTTTATTTTCTCTAATACAGGTGGACGAAGAGACGCAGCTCCAGCTTCTTTATTTTCTATAATGCAGGATGAAGCAGTGACGCTGCTCCAGCTCCTTTATTTTCTTTAATACAGCAGGAAGCAGTGACGCTGCTCCAGCTCCTTTATTTTCTATAATACAGGAGGAAGGAGTGACGCTGCTCCAGCTCCTTTATTTTCTATCATACAGGAGGAAGTAGAGAAGCTGATCCAGATGCTTTATTTTCTATAATACAGGAGGAAGCAGTGACGCTGCTCTAGCTCCTTTATTTTCTATCATACATGAGGAAGCAGTGACGCTGCTCCAGATCCTTTATTTTCTCTAATACTGGAGGAAGCAGAGACGCTGCTCCAGCTCCTTTATTTTCTATAATACAGGAGGAAGCAGAGACGCTGCTCCAGCTTCTTCATTTTGTATAATACAGCTGGAAGCAGAGACGCTGCTCCAGGTTCTTTATTTTGTGGAATACAGGAGGAAGCAGTGACGCTGCTCCAGCTCCTTTTTTTTCTATAATAGAGCTGGAAGCAGAGACGCTGTTCCAGCTCCTTTATTTTCTAGAATGCAGGAGAAAGCAGTGACGCTGCTCCAGCTCCTTTATTTTCTAGAATGCAGGAGAAAGCAGTGACGCTGCTCCAGCTCCTTTATTTTCTAGAATGCAGGAGGAAGCAGAGACGCTGTTCCAGCACCTATATTTAGTATAATTCAGGAGGAAGCAGTGACGCTGCTCCAGCTGCTATATTTTCTATAATACAGGAGGAAGCAGTAACGCTGCTCCAGCTCCTTTATTTTCTATAATACAGGAGGAGGCCGTGACGCTGCTCCAGCTCCTTTATTTTCTAGAATACAGGAGGAAGCAGTGACGCTGCTCCAGCTCCTTTATTTTCTATAATACAGGAGGAAGCAGTGACGCTGCTCCAGCTCCTTTATTTTCTATAATACAGGAGGAAGCAGTAACGCTGCTCCAGCTCCTTTATTTTCTATAATACAGGAGGAAGCAGTAACGCTGCTCCAGCTCCTTTATTTTCTATAATACAGGAGGAAGCAGTGACGCTGCTCCAGCTCCTTTATTTTCTATAATACAGGATGAAGCAGTGACGCTGCTCCAGCTCCTTTATTTTCTAGAAAACAGCAGGAAGCAGTGACGCTACTCCAGCTCCTTTATTTTCTATAATTCAGGAGGAAGCACGAACGCTGCTCCAGCTCCTTTATTTTCTAGAATACAGGAGGAAGCAGTGACGCTGCTCCACCTCCCTTATTTTCTATAATACAGGAGGAATCAGTGACGCTGCTCCAACTCCTTTATTTTCTATAATACAGGAGGAAGCAGAGACGCTGCTCCAGCTCCTTTATTTTCTATCATACAGGATGAAGCAGTGACACTGCTCCAGCTCCTTTATTTTCTATAATACAGGAGGAAGCAGTAACGCTGCTCCAGCTCCTTTATTTTCTATCATACAGGAGGAAGCAGTGATGCAGCTCCAGCTCCTTTATTTTCTATAATACAGGAGGAAGCAGTGACGCTGCTCCAGCTCCTTTATTTTCTATAATACAGGAGGAAGTAGTGAAGCTGCTCCAGCTCCTTTATTTTCTATAATACAGGAGGAAGCAGTGACGCTGCTCCAGCTCCTTTATTTTCTATAATACAGGATGAAGCAGTGACGCTGCTCCAGCTCCTTTATTTTCGAGAAAACAGCAGGAAGCAGTGACGCTACTCCAGCTCCTTTATTTTCTATAATTCAGGAGGAAGCACGAACGCTGCTCCAGCTCCTTTATTTTCTAGAATACAGGAGGAAGCAGTGACGCTGCTCCAGCTCCCTTATTTTCTATAATACAGGAGGAATCAGTGACGCTGCTCCAACTCCTTTATTTTCTATAATACAGGAGGAAGCAGAGACGCTGCTCCAGCTCCTTTATTTTCTATCATACAGGATGAAGCAGTGACACTGCTCCAGCTCCTTTATTTTCTATAATACAGGAGGAAGTAGTGAAGCTTCTCCAAATGCTTTATTTTCTATAATACAGGATGAAGCAGTGATGCTGCTCCAGCTCCTTTATTTTCTATAATACAGGAGAAAGCAGTGATGCTGCTCCAGATCCTTTATTTTCTATAATACAGGAGGAAGCAGAGACGCTGCTCAAGCTTCTTTATTTTCTATAATACAGGAGGAAGCAGTGACTCTGCTCCGGCTTCTTTATTTTCTATAATACACGATGAAGCAGTGACGCTGCTCCAGCTCCTTTACTTTGTATAATACAGGAGGAAGCATTGACGCTGCTCCGGATCCTTTATTTTCTATAATACAGGAGAAAGCAGTGATGCTGCTCCAGATCCTTTATTTTCTATAATACAGGAGGAAGCAGAGACGCTGCTCCAGCTTCTTTATTTTCTATAATACAGGAGGAACCAGTGACGCTGCTCCGGCTTCTTTATTTTCTATAATACAGGATGAAGCAGTGACGCTGCTCCAGCTCCTTTACTTTGTATAATACAGGAGGAAGCATTGACGCTGCTCCAGCTCCTATATTTTCTATAATACAGGAGGAAGCAGTGACGCTGCTCCAGCTCCTTTATTTTCTATAATACAGGAGGAACCAGTGACGCTGCTCCGGCTTCTTTATTTTCTATAATACAGGATGAAGCAGTGACGCTGCTCCAGCTCCTTTACTTTGTATAATACAGGAGGAAGCAGTGACGCTGCTCCAGCTCCTTTATTTTCAATAATACAGGAGGAAGCATTGACGCTGCTACAGATCCTTTATTTTCTATAATACAGGAGGAAGCAGAGACGCTGCTCCTGCTCCTTTATTTTCTATAATACAGGAGGAAGCAGAGACGCTGCTCCAGCTCCTTTATTTTCTATAATACAGGAGGAAGCAGAGACGCTGCTCCAGCTCCTTTATTTTCTATAATACAGGAGGAAGCAGTGATGCTGCTCCAGCTCCTTTATTTTCAATAATACAGGAGGAAGCAGTGAAGCTGCTGCAGATCATTTATTTTATATAATACAGGAGGAAGCAGAGACGCTGCTCCTGCTCCTTTATTTTCCATAATACAGGAGGAAGCAGAGACGCTGCTCCAGCTCCTTTATTTTCTATAATACAGGAGGAAGCAGTGACGCTGCTCCAGCTTCTTTATTTCTAATAATACACGAGGAAGCAGAGGCGCTGCTCCAGCTCCTTTATTTTCTATAATACAGGAGGAAGCAGTGACGCTGCTCCACCTTCTTTATTTTTTATAATACAGGAGGAAGCAGTGACGGTGCTCCAGCTCCTTTATTTTCTATAATAGTGTAGGAAGCAGTGACGCTGCTCCAGCTCCTTTATTTTCTATAATACAGGAGGAAGCAGTGACGCTGCTCCAGCTCCTTTATTTTCTATAATACAGGAGGAAGTAGTGACGCTGCTCCAGCTCCTTTATTTTCTTTCATACAGGATGAAGCAGTGACACTGCTCCAGCTCCTTTATTTTCTCTAATACAGGTGGACGAAGAGACGCTGGTCCAGCTCCTTTATTTTCTCGAATACAGGTGGACGAAGAGACGCTGCTCCAGCTTCTTTATTTTCTATAATACAGGAGGAAGTAGTGACGCTGCTCCAGCTCCTTTACTTTCTATAATACAGGAGGAAGCAGTGACGCTGCTCCAGCTCCTTTATTTTCTATAATACAGGAGGAAGCAGTGACGCTGCTCCAGCACCTTTATTTTCGATAAAACAGGAGGAAGCAGTGACACTGCTCCAGATCCTTTATTTTCTTTTACACAGGAGGAAGCCGTGACGCTGCTCCAGCTCCTATTTTTTTCTATAATACAGGAGGAAGCAGTGACGCTGCTCCAGCTCCTTTATTTTCTATAATACAGGAGGAAGCAGTGACGCTGCTCCTGCTCCTTTATTTTCTATAATACAGGAGGAAGCAGTGACGCTGCTCCAGCTCCTTTATTTTCTATAATACAGGAGGAAGCAGAGACGCTGCTCCAGCTTCTTTATTTTCTATAATACAGGAGGAACCAGTGACGCTGCTCCGGCTTCTTTATTTTCTATAATACAGGATGAAGCAGTGACGCTGCTCCAGCTCCTTTACTTTGTATAATACAGTAGGAATCATTGACGCTGCTCCAGCTCCTATATTTTCTAGAATACAGGAGGAAGCAGTGACGCTGCTCCAGCTCCTTTATTTTCTATAATACAGGAGGAAGCATTGACGCTGCTCCAGATCCTTTATTTTCTCTAATACAGGAGGAAGCAGAGACGCTGCTCCAGCTCCTTTATTTTCTATAATACAGGAGGAAGCAGAGACGCTGCTCCAGCTCCTTTATTTTCTATAATACAGGAGGAAGCAGTGACGCTGCTCCAGCTCCTTTATTTTCTATAATACAGGAGGAAGCAGAGACGCTGCTCCAGCTTCTTTATTTTCTATAATACAGGATGAAGCAGTGACGCTGCTCCAGCTCCTTTATTTTCTATAATAGAGGAGGAAGCAGAGACGCTGCTCCAGCACCTTTATTTTCTATAATACAGGAGGAAGCAGAGACGCTGCTCCAGCTCCTTTATTTTCTATAATACAGGAGGAAGCAGTGACGCTGCTCCAGCTCCTTTATTTTCTATAATACAGGTGGAAGCAGTGACGCTGCTCCAGCTTCTTTATTTTCTATAATACAGGATGAAGCAGTGACACTGCTCCAGGTCCTTTATTTTCTATAATACAGGAGGAAGTCGTGAAGCTGCTCCAGATCGTTTATTTTCTATAATACAGGATGAAGCAGTGACGCTGCTCCAGCTCCTTTATTTTCGATAAAACAGGATGAAGCAGTGACGCTGCTCCAGCTCCTTTATTTTCTATAATAGAGGAGGAAGCAGAGACGCTGCTCCAGCACCTTTATTTTCTATAATACAGGAGGAAGCAGAGACGCTGCTCCAGCTCCTTTATTTTCTATAATACAGGAGGAAGCAGTGACGCTGCTCCAGCTCCTTTATTTTCTATAATACAGGAGGAAGCAGTGACGCTGCTCCAGCTCCTTTATTTTCGATAAAACAGGAGGAAGCAGTGACACTGCTCCAGATCCTTTATTTTCTTTTACACAGGAGGAAGCCGTGACGCTGCTCCAGCTCCTATTTTTTTCTATAATACAGGAGGAAGCAGTGACGCTGCTCCAGCTCCTTTATTTTCTATAATACAGGAGGAAGCAGTGACGCTGCTCCAGCTCCTTTATTTTCTATAATACAGGAGGAAGCAGTGACGCTGCTCCAGCTCTTGTATTTTCTATCATACAGGAGGAAGCAGAGACGCTGCTCCAGCTTCTTTATTTTCTATAATACAGTAGGAAGCAGTGACGCTGCTCCAGCTCCTTTATTTTCTATAATACAGGAGAAAGCAGTAACGCTGCTCCAGCTCCTTTATTTTCTATAATACAGGAGGAAGCAGTGATGCAGCTCCAGCTCCTTTATTTTCTATAATACAGGAGGAAGCAGTGACGCTGCTCCAGCTCCTTTATTTTCTATAATACAGGAGGAAGCAGTGACGCTGCTCCAGCTCCTTTATTTTCTATAATACAGGATGAAGCAGTGACGCTGCTCCAGCTCCTTTATTTTCTAGAAAACAGCAGGAAGCAGTGACGCTACTCCAGCTCCTTTATTTTCTATAATTCAGGAGGAAGCACGAACGCTGCTCCAGCTCCTTTATTTTCTAGAATACAGGAGGAAGCAGTGACGCTGCTCCACCTCCCTTATTTTCTATAATACAGGAGGAATCAGTGACGCTGCTCCAACTCCTTTATTTTCTATAATACAGGAGGAAGCAGAGACGCTGCTCCAGCTCCTTTATTTTCTATCATACAGGATGAAGCAGTGACACTGCTCCAGCTCCTTTATTTTCTATAATACAGGAGGAAGCAGTAACGCTGCTCCAGCTCCTTTATTTTCTATCATACAGGATGAAGCAGTGACACTGCTCCAGCTCCTTTATTTTCTATAATACAGGAGGAAGCAGTAACGCTGCTCCAGCTCCTTTATTTTCTATAATACAGGAGGAAGCAGTGATGCAGCTCCAGCTCCTTTATTTTCTATAATACAGGAGGAAGCAGTGACGCTGCTCCAGCTCCTTTATTTTCTATAATACAGGAGGAAGTAGTGAAGCTGCTCCAGCTCCTTTATTTTCTATAATACAGGAGGAAGCAGTGACGCTGCTCCAGCTCCTTTATTTTCTATAATACAGGATGACGCAGTGACGCTGCTCCAGCTCCTTTATTTTCTAGAAAACAGCAGGAAGCAGTGACGCTACTCCAGCTCCTTTATTTTCTATAATTCAGGAGGAAGCACGAACGCTGCTCCAGCTCCTTTATTTTCTAGAATACAGGAGGAAGCAGTGACGCTGCACCAGCTCCCTTATTTTCTATAATACAGGAGGAATCAGTGACGCTGCTCCAACTCCTTTATTTTCTATAATACAGGAGGAAGCAGAGACGCTGCTCCAGCTCCTTTATTTTCTATCATACAGGATGAAGCAGTGACACTGCTCCAGCTCCTTTATTTTCTATAATACAGGAGGAAGTAGTGAAGCTTCTCCAAATGCTTTATTTTCTATAATACAGGATGAAGCAGTGATGCTGCTCCAGCTCCTTTATTTTCTATAATACAGGAGAAAGCAGTGATGCTGCTCCAGATCCTTTATTTTCTATAATACAGGAGGAAGCAGAGACGCTGCTCAAGCTTCTTTATTTTCTATAATACAGGAGGAAGCAGTGACTCTGCTCCGGCTTCTTTATTTTCTATACTACACGATGAAGCAGTGACGCTGCTCCAGCTCCTTTACTTTGTATAATACACGAGGAAGCATTGACGCTGCTCCGGATCCTTTATTTTCTATAATACAGGAGAAAGCAGTGATGCTGCTCCAGATCCTTTATTTTCTATAATACAGGAGGAAGCAGAGACGCTGCTCCAGCTTCTTTATTTTCTATAATACAGGAGGAACCAGTGACGCTGCTCCGGCTTCTTTATTTTCTATAATACAGGATGAAGCAGTGACGCTGCTCCAGCTCCTTTACTTTGTATAATACGGGAGGAAGCATTGACGCTGCTCCAGCTCCTATATTTTCTATAATACAGGAGGAAGCAGTGACGCTGCTCCAGCTCCTTTATTTTCAATAATACAGGAGGAAGCATTGACGCTGCTACAGATCCTTTATTTTCTATAATACAGGAGGAAGCAGAGACGCTGCTCCTGCTCCTTTATTTTCTATAATACAGGAGGAAGCAGAGACGCTGCTCCAGTTCCTTTATTTTCTATAATACAGGAGGAAGCAGAGACGCTGCTCCAGCTCCTTTATTTTCTATAATACAGGAGGAAGCAGTGATGCTGCTCCAGCTCCTTTATTTTCAATAATACAGGAGGAAGCAGTGACGCTGCTGCAGATCATTTATTTTATATAATACAGGAGGAAGCAGAGACGCTGCTCCTGCTCCTTTATTTTCCATAATACAGGAGGAAGCAGAGACGCTGCTCCAGCTCCTTTATTTTCTATAATACAGGAGGAAGCAGAGACACTGCTCCAGCTCCTTTATTTTCTCTAACACAGGAGGAAGCAGTGACGCTGCTGCAGCTCCTTTATTTTCTATAATTCAGGAGGAAGCAGTGACGCTGCTCCAGCTCCTTTATTTTCTATAATTCAGGAGGAAGCAGTGACGCTGCTCCAGCTCCTTTATTTTCTATAATACAGGAGGAAGCAGTGACACTGCTCCAGCTTCTTTATTTTCTATAATACAGGATGAAGCAGTGACGCTGCTCCAGCTCCTTTATTTTCTATAATACAGGAGTAAGCAGTGACGCTGCTCCAGCTCCTTTATTTTATATAGTACAGGAGGAAGCAGAGATGCTGCTCCAGCTCGTTTATTTTCTATAATACAGGAGGAAGCAGTGACGCTGCTCCAGCTTCTTTATTTTTTATAATACACGAGGAAGCAGAGGCGCTGCTCCAGCTCCTTTATTTTCTATAATACAGGAGGAAGCAGTGACACTGCTCCACCTTCTTTATTTTTTATAATACAGGAGGAAGCAGTGACGGTGCTCCAGCTCCTTTATTTTCTATAATAGTGTAGGAAGCAGTGACGCTGCTCCAGCTCCTTTATTTTCTATAATACCGGAGGAAGCAGTGACGCTGCTCCAGCTCCTTTATTTTCTATAATACAGGAGGAAGTAGTGACGCTGGTCCAGCTCCTTTATTTTCTCGAATACAGGTGGACGAAGAGACGCTGCTCCAGCTTCTTTATTTTCTATAATACAGGAGGAAGTAGTGACGCTGCTCCAGCTCCTTTACTTTCTATAATACAGGAGGAAGCAGTGACGCTGCTCCAGCTCCTTTATTTTCTATAATACAGGAGGAAGCAGTGACGCTGCTCCAGCTCCTTTATTTTCGATAAAACAGGAGGAAGCAGTGACACTGCTCCAGATCCTTTATTTTCTTTTACACAGGAGGAAGCCGTGACGCTGCTCCAGCTCCTATTTTTTTCTATAATACAGGAGGAAGCAGTGACGCTGCTCCAGCTCCTTTATTTTCTATAATACAGGAGGAAGCAGTGACGCTGCTCCTGCTCCTTTACTTTCTATAATACAGGAGGAAGCAGTGACGCTGCTCCAGCTCCTTTATTTTCTATAATACAGGAGGAAGCAGAGACGCTGCTCCAGCTTCTTTATTTTCTATAATACAGGAGGAACCAGTGACGCTGCTCCGGCTTCTTTATTTTCTATAATACAGGATGAAGCAGTGACGCTGCTCCAGCTCCTTTACTTTGTATAATACAGTAGGAATCATTGACGCTGCTCCAGCTCCTATATTTTCTAGAATACAGGAGGAAGCAGTGACGCTGCTCCAGCTCCTTTATTTTCAATAATACAGGAGTAAGCATTGACGCTGCTCCAGATCCTTTATTTTCTATAATACAGGAGGAAGCAGAGACGCTGCTCCAGCTCCTTTATTTTCTATAATACAGGAGGAAGCAGAGACACTGCTCCAGCTCCTTTATTTTCTATAATACAGGAGGAAGCAGTGACGCTGCTCCAGCTCCTTTATTTTCTATAATACAGGAGGAAGCAGAGACGCTGCTCCAGCTTCTTTATTTTCTATAATACAGGATGAAGCAGTGACGCTGCTCCAGCTCCTTTATTTTCTATAATAGAGGAGGAAGCAGAGACGCTGCTCCAGCACCTTTATTTTCTATAATACAGGAGGAAGCAGAGACGCTGCTCCAGCTCCTTTATTTTCTATAATACAGGAGGAAGCAGTGACGCTGCTCCAGCTCCTTTATTTTCTATAATACAGGTGGAAGCAGTGACGCTGCTCCAGCTTCTTTATTTTCTATAATACAGGATGAAGCAGTGACACTGCTCCAGGTCCTTTATTTTCTATAATACAGGAGGAAGTCGTGACGCTGCTCCAGATCGTTTATTTTCTATAATACAGGATGAAGCAGTGACGCTGCTCCAGCTCCTTTATTTTCGATAAAACAGGAGGAAGCAGTGACACTGCTCCAGATCCTTTATTTTCTTTTACACAGGAGGAAGCCGTGACGCTGCTCCAGCTCCTATTTTTTTCTATAATACAGGAGGAAGCAGTGACGCTGCTCCTGCTCCTTTACTTTCTATAATACAGGAGGAAGCAGTGACGCTGCTCCAGCTCCTTTATTTTCTATAATACAGGAGGAAGCAGAGACGCTGCTCCAGCTTCTTTATTTTCTATAATACAGGAGGAACCAGTGACGCTGCTCCGGCTTCTTTATTTTCTATAATACAGGATGAAGCAGTGACGCTGCTCCAGCTCCTTTACTTTGTATAATACAGTAGGAATCATTGACGCTGCTCCAGCTCCTATATTTTCTAGAATACAGGAGGAAGCAGTGACGCTGCTCCAGCTCCTTTATTTTCAATAATACAGGAGTAAGCATTGACGCTGCTCCAGATCCTTTATTTTCTATAATACAGGAGGAAGCAGAGACGCTGCTCCAGCTCCTTTATTTTCTATAATACAGGAGGAAGCAGAGACACTGCTCCAGCTCCTTTATTTTCTATAATACAGGAGGAAGCAGTGACGCTGCTCCAGCTCCTTTATTTTCTATAATACAGGAGGAAGCAGAGACGCTGCTCCAGCTTCTTTATTTTCTATAATACAGGATGAAGCAGTGACGCTGCTCCAGCTCCTTTATTTTCTATAATAGAGGAGGAAGCAGAGACGCTGCTCCAGCACCTTTATTTTCTATAATACAGGAGGAAGCAGAGACGCTGCTCCAGCTCCTTTATTTTCTATAATACAGGAGGAAGCAGTGACGCTGCTCCAGCTCCTTTATTTTCTATAATACAGGTGGAAGCAGTGACGCTGCTCCAGCTTCTTTATTTTCTATAATACAGGATGAAGCAGTGACACTGCTCCAGGTCCTTTATTTTCTATAATACAGGAGGAAGTCGTGACGCTGCTGCAGATCGTTTATTTTCTATAATACAGGATGAAGCAGTGACGCTGCTCCAGCTCCTTTATTTTCGATAAAACAGGAGGAAGCAGTGACACTGCTCCAGATCCTTTATTTTCTTTTACACAGGAGGAAGCCGTGACGCTGCTCCAGCTCCTATTTTTTTCTATAATACAGGAGGAAGCAGTGACGCTGCTCCAGCTCCTTTATTTTCTATAATACAGGAGGAAGCAGTGACACTGCTCCAGCTCCTTTATTTTCGATAAAACAGGAGGAAGCAGTGACACTGCTCCAGATCCTTTATTTTCTTTTACACAGGAGGAAGCCGTGACGCTGCTCCAGCTCCTATTTTTTTCTATAATACAGGAGGAAGCAGTGACGCTGCTCCAGCTCCTTTATTTTCTATAATACAGGAGGAAGCAGAGACGCTGCTCCAGCTTCTTTATTTACTATAATACAGTAGGAAGCAGTGACGCTGCTCCAGCTTCTTTATTATCAATAATACAGGATGAAGCAGAGACGCTGCTCCAGCTGCTTTATTTTCTATAATACAGGAGGAAGTAGTGACGCTGCTCCAGCTCTTTTATTTTCTCTGATACAGGAGGAAGCAGTGACGCTGCTCCAGCTCCTTTATTTTCTATAATACAGCAGGAAGCAGTGACGCTGCTGCAGCTCCTTTATTTTCTATAATACAGGAGGAAGCAGAGACGCTGCTCCAGCTCCTTTATTTTTTATAATACAGGAGGAAGCAGAGACGCTGCTCCAGCTTCTTTGCTTCCTCCTGTATTATAGAAAATAAAGAAGCTGGAGCAGCGTCTCTGCTTCCTCCTGTATTATAAAAAATAAAGGAGCTGGAACAGCTTCTCTGCTTCCTCCTGTATTATAGAAAATAAAGGAGCTGCAGCAGCGTCACTGCTTCCTGCTGTATTATAGAAAATAGTGACTCTGCTCCAGCTCCTTTCTTTTCTATAATACAGGAGGAAGCAGTGACGCTGTTTCAGCTCCTATATTTTCTGTAATACAGAAGGAAGCAGAGACGCTGTTCCAGCTCCTTTATTTTCTATAAAACAGGAGGAAGCAGTGACGCTGCTCCAGCTCCTTTATTTTCTATAATACAGGAGGAAGCAGTGACGCTGCTCCAGCTCCTTTATTTTCTATAAAGCGGGATGAAGCAGAGACGCTGCTCCAGCTCCTTTATTTTCTATAATACAGGAGGAAGCAGAGACGCTGCTCCAGCTCCTTTATTTTCTATAATACAGGATGAAGCAGTGACGCTGCTCCAGCTCCTTTATTTTCTATAATACTGGAGGAAGCAGTGACGCTGCTCCAGCTCCTTTATTTTCTATAATACAGGAGGAAGCAGTGACGCTGTTCCAGCTCCTTTATTTTCTATAATACAGGAGGAAGCAGAGACGCTGCTCCAGCTTCTTTATTTTCTATAATGCAGGATGAAGCAGTGACGCTGCTCCAGCTCCTTTATTTTCTATAATACAGGAGAAAGCAGTGACGCTGCTCCAGCTCCTTTATTTTCTAGAATGCAGGAGGAAGCAGAGACGCTGTTCCCGCACCTATATTTATTATAATTCAGGAGGAAGCAGTGACGCTGCTACAGCTCCTTTATTTTCTATAATACAGGAGGAAGCAGTGACGCTGCTCCAGCTCCTTTATTTTCTATAATGCAGGATGAAGCAGTGACGCTGCTCCAGCTCCTTTATTTTCTATAATACAGGAGGAAGCAGAGACGCTGCTCCAGCTTCTTTATTTTCTATAATACAGGATGAAGCAGTGACGCTGCTCCAGCTCCTTTATTTTCTATAATACAGGAGAAAGCAGTGACGATGCTCCAGCTCCTTTATTTTCTAGAATGCAGGAGGAAGCAGAGACGCTGTTCCCGCAGCTATATTTATTATAATTCAGGAGGAAGCAGTGACGCTGCTACAGCTCCTTTATTTTCTATAATGCGGGATGAAGCAGTGACGCTGTTCCAGCTCCTTTATTTTCTATAACACAGGAGGAAGCAGAGACGCTGCCAGAGCTCCTATATTTTCTATAATACAGGAGGAAGCAGTAACGCTGCTCCAGCTCCTTTATTTTCTATAATACAGGATGAAGCAGTGACGCTGGTCCAGCTCCTTTATTTTCTATAAAACAGGAGGAAGCAGAGACGCTGCTCCAGCACCTTTATTTTCTATAATGCAGGAGGAAGCAGAGACGCTGTTCCAGCTCGTATATTTTCTATAAAACAGGTGGAAGCAGTGACGCTGCTCCAGCTCCTTTATTTTCTATAATACAGGAGGAAGCAGAGGCGCTGCTCCAGCTCCTATATTTTCTATAATACAGGAGGAAGCAGTGACGCTGCTCCAGCTTCTTTATTTTCTCTAATACAGGTGGACGAAGAGACGCTGCTCCAGCTTCTTTATTTTCTATAATACAGATGGAAGCCGTGACGCTGCTCCAGCACCTTTATTTTCTATAATACAGGATGAAGCAGTGACACTGCTCCAGCTCCTTTATTTTCTATAATACAGGAGGAAGTAGTGACGCTGCTCCAGCTCTTTTATTTTATCTAATACAGGAGGAAGCAGTGACGCTGCTCCAGCTCCTTTATTTTCTATAATACAGCAGGAAGCAGTGACGCTGCTGCAGCTCCTTTATTTTCTATAATACAGGAGGAAGCAGAGAAGCTGTTCCAGCTCCTTTATTTTTTATAATACAGGAGGAAGCAGAGACGCTGCTCCAGCTTCTTTATTTTCTATAATACAGGAGGAAGCAGTGACTCTGCTCCAGCTCCTTTCTTTTCTATAATACAGGAGGAAGCAGTGACGCTGTTTCAGCTCCTATATTTTCTGTAATACAGAAGGAAGCAGAGACGCTGTTCCAGCTCCTTTATTTTCTATAAAACAGGAGGAAGCAGTGACGCTGCTCCAGCTCCTTTATTTTCTATAATACAGGAGGAAGCAGTGACGCTGCTCCAGCTCCTTTATTTTCTATAAAGCGGGATGAAGCAGTGACGCTGCTCCAGCTCCATTATTTTCTATAATAGAGCTGGAAGCAGAGACGCTGTTCCAGCTCCTTTATTTTCTATAATACAGGAGGAAGCAGAGACGCTGCTCCAGCTTCTTTATTTTGTATAATACAGCTGGAAGCAGAGACGCTGCTCCAGCTTCTTTATTTTGTGTAATACAGGAGGAAGCAGTGACGCTGCTCCAGCTCCTTTATTTTCTATAATAGAGCTGGAAGCACAGACGCTGTTCCAGCTCCTTTATTTTCTATAATAGTGTAGGAAGAAGTGACACTGCTCCAGTTCCTTCGTTTTCTACAATACAGGAGGAAGCAGTGACGCTGCTCCAGCTCCTTTTTTTCTATAATACAGCAGGAAACAGTGATGCTGCTCCAGCTCCTGTATTTTGTATAATGGAGGAGGAAGCAGAGACGCAACTCCAGCTCCTTTATTTTCTATACTACAGGAGGAAGCAGAGACGCTGCTCCAGCTTCTTTATTTTCTATAATACAGGAGGAAGGAGTGACGCTGCTCCAGCTTCTTTATTTTCTAGAATGCAGGAGGAAGCAGAGAAGCTGCTCCAGCTCCTTTATTTTCTATAATACTGGAGAAAGCAGTGACGCTGCTCCAGCTCCTTTATTTTCTAGAATGCAGGAGGAAGCAGAGACGCTGTTCCAGCACCTATATTTATTATAATTCAAGAGGAAGGAGTGACGCTGCTCCAGCTCCTTTATTTTCTATAATACAGGAGGAGGCCGTGACGCTGCTCCAGCTCCTTTATTTTCTAGAATACAGGAGGAAGCAGTGACGCTGCTCCAGCTCCTTTATTTTCTATAATACAGGAGGAAGCAGTGACGCTGCTCCAGCTCCTTTATTTTCTATAATACAGGAGGAAGCAGTAACGCTGCTCCAGCTCCTTTATTTTCTATAATACAGGAGGAAGCAGTAACGCTGCTCCAGCTCCTTTATTTTCTATAATACAGGAGGAAGCAGTGATGCAGCTCCAGCTCCTTTATTTTCTATAATACAGGAGGAAGCAGTGACGCTGCTCCAGCTCCTTTATTTTCAATAATACAGGAGGAAGCATTGACGCTGCTACAGATCCTTTATTTTCTATAATACAGGAGGAAGCAGTGACGCTGCTGCAGATCATTTATTTTATATAATACAGGAGGAAGCAGAGACGCTGCTCCTGCTCCTTTATTTTCCATAATACAGGAGGAAGCAGAGACGCTGCTCCAGCTCCTTTATTTTCTATAATACAGGAGGAAGCAGAGACGCTGCTCCAGCTCCTTTATTTTCTATAATACAGGAGGAAGCAGTGACGCTGCTCCAGCTCCTTTATTTTCTATCATACAGGTGGAAGCAGTGACGCTGCTCCAGCTTCTTTATTTTCTATAATACAGGATGAAGCAGTGACACTGCTCCAGGTCCTTTATTTTCTATAATACAGGAGGAAGTCGTGACGCTGCTCCAGATCGTTTATTTTCTATAATACAGGATGAAGCAGTGACGCTGCTCCAGCTCCTTTATTTTCGATAAAACAGGAGGAAGCAGTGACACTGCTCCAGATCCTTTATTTTCTTTTACACAGGAGGAAGCCGTGACGCTGCTCCAGCTCCTATTTTTTTCTATAAAACAGGAGGAAGCAGTGACGCTGCTCCAGCTCCTTTATTTTCTATAATACAGGAGGAAGCAGTGACGCTGCTCCAGCTCCTTTATTTTATATAGTACAGGAGGAAGCAGAGACGCTGCTCCAGCTCGTTTATTTTCTATAATACAGGAGGAAGCAGTGACGCTGCTCCAGCTTCTTTATTTTTTATAATACACGAGGAAGCAGAGGCGCTGCTCCAGCTCCTTTATTTTCTATAATACAGGAGGAAGCAGTGACGCTGCTCCACCTTCTTTATTTTTTATAATACAGGAGGAAGCAGTGACGGTGCTCCAGCTCCTTTATTTTCTATAATAGTGTAGGAAGCAGTGACGCTGCTCCAGCTCCTTTATTTTCTATAATACAGGAGGAAGCAGTGACGCTGCTCCAGCTCCTTTATTTTCTATAATACAGGAGGAAGTAGTGACGCTGCTCCAGCTCCTTTATTTTCTTTCATACAGGATGAAGCAGTGACACTGCTCCAGCTCCTTTATTTTCTCTAATACAGGTGGACGAAGAGACGCTGGTCCAGCTCCTTTATTTTCTCGAATACAGGTGGACGAAGAGACGCTGCTCCAGCTTCTTTATTTTCTATAATACAGGAGGAAGTAGTGACGCTGCTCCAGCTCCTTTACTTTCTATAATACAGGAGGAAGCAGTGACGCTGCTCCAGCTCCTTTATTTTCTATAATACAGGAGGAAGCAGTGACGCTGCTCCAGCTCCTTTATTTTCGATAAAACAGGAGGAAGCAGTGACACTGCTCCAGATCCTTTATTTTCTTTTACACAGGAGGAAGCCGTGACGCTGCTCCAGCTCCTATTTTTTTCTATAATACAGGAGGAAGCAGTGACGCTGCTCCAGCTCCTTTATTTTCTATAATACAGGAGGAAGCAGTGACGCTGCTCCTGCTCCTTTATTTTCTATAATACAGGAGGAAGCAGTGACGCTGCTCCAGCTCCTTTATTTTCTATAATACAGGAGGAAGCAGAGACGCTGCTCCAGCTTCTTTATTTTCTATAATACAGGAGGAACCAGTGACGCTGCTCCGGCTTCTTTATTTTCTATAATACAGGATGAAGCAGTGACGCTGCTCCAGCTCCTTTACTTTGTATAATACAGTAGGAATCATTGACGCTGCTCCAGCTCCTATATTTTCTAGAATACAGGAGGAAGCAGTGACGCTGCTCCAGCTCCTTTATTTTCAATAATACAGGAGTAAGCATTGACGCTGCTCCAGATCCTTTATTTTCTATAATACAGGAGGAAGCAGAGACGCTGCTCCAGCTCCTTTATTTTCTATAATACAGGAGGAAGCAGAGACACTGCTCCAGCTCCTTTATTTTCTATAATACAGGAGGAAGCAGTGACGCTGCTCCAGCTCCTTTATTTTCTATAATACAGGAGGAAGCAGAGACGCTGCTCCAGCTTCTTTATTTTCTATAATACAGGATGAAGCAGTGACGCTGCTCCAGCTCCTTTATTTTCTATAATAGAGGAGGAAGCAGAGACGCTGCTCCAGCTTCTTTATTTTCTATAATACAGGATGAAGCAGTGACACTGCTCCAGGTCCTTTATTTTCGATAATACAGGAGGAAGTCGTGACGCTGCTCCAGATCGTTTATTTTCTATAATACAGGATGAAGCAGTGACACTGCTCCAGGTCCTTTATTTTCGATAATACAGGAGGAAGTCGTGACGCTGCTCCAGATCGTTTATTTTCTATAATACAGGATGAAGCAGTGACGCTGCTCCAGCTCCTTTATTTTCGATAAAACAGGAGGAAGCAGTGACACTGCTCCAGATCCTTTATTTTCTTTTACACAGGAGGAAGCCGTGACGCTGCTCCAGCTCCTATTTTTTTCTATAATACAGGAGGAAGCAGTGACGCTGCTCCAGCTCCTTTATTTTCTATAATACAGGAGGAAGCAGTGACGCTGCTCCAGCTCCTTTATTTTCGATAAAACAGGAGGAAGCAGTGACACTGCTCCAGATCCTTTATTTTCTTTTACACAGGAGGAAGCCGTGACGCTGCTCCAGCTCCTATTTTTTTCTATAATACAGGAGGAAGCAGTGACGCTGCTCCAGCTCCTTTATTTTCTATAATACAGGAGGAAGCAGTGACGCTGCTCCAGCTCTTGTATTTTCTATCATACAGGAGGAAGCAGAGACGCTGCTCCAGCTTCTTTATTTACTATAATACAGTAGGAAGCAGTGACGCTGCTCCAGCTCCTTTATTATCAATAATACAGGATGAAGCAGAGACGCTGCTCCAGCTGCTTTATTTTCTATAATACAGGAGGAAGTAGTGACGCTGCTCCAGCTCTTTTATTTTCTCTGATACAGGAGGAAGCAGTGACGCTGCTCCAGCTCCTTTATTTTCTATAATACAGCAGGAAGCAGTGACGCTGCTGCAGCTCCTTTATTTTCTATAATACAGGAGGAAGCAGAGAAGCTGTTCCAGCTCCTTTATTTTTTATAATACAGGAGGAAGCAGAGACGCTGCTCCAGCTTCTTTATTTTCTATAATACAGGAGGAAGCAGTGACTCTGCTCCAGCTCCTTTCTTTTCTATAATACAGGAGGAAGCAGTGATGCTGTTTCAGCTCCTATATTTTCTGTAATACAGAAGGAAGCAGAGACGCTGTTCCAGCTCCTTTATTTTCTATAAAACAGGAGGAAGCAGTGACGCTGCTCCAGCTCCTTTATTTTCTATAATACAGGAGGAAGCAGTGACGCTGCTCCAGCTCCTTTATTTTCTATAAAGCGGGATGAAGCAGAGACGCTGCTCCAGCTCCTTTATTTTCTATAATACAGGAGGAAGCAGAGACGCTGCTCCAGCTCCTTTATTTTCTATAATACAGGATGAAGCAGTGACGCTGCTCCAGCTCCTTTATTTTCTATAATACTGGAGGAAGCAGTGACGCTGCTCCAGCTCCTTTATTTTCTATAATACAGGAGGAAGCAGTGACGCTGTTCCAGCTCCTTTATTTTCTATAATACAGGAGGAAGCAGAGACGCTGCTCCAGCTTCTTTATTTTCTATAATGCAGGATGAAGCAGTGACGCTGCTCCAGCTCCTTTATTTTCTATAATACAGGAGAAAGCAGTGACGCTGCTCCAGCTCCTTTATTTTCTAGAATGCAGGAGGAAGCAGAGACGCTGTTCCCGCACCTATATTTATTATAATTCAGGAGGAAGCAGTGACGCTGCTCCAGCTCCTTTATTTTCTATAATACAGGAGGAAGCAGTGACGCTGCTCCAGCTCCTTTATTTTCTATAATGCAGGATGAAGCAGTGACGCTGCTCCAGCTCCTTTATTTTCTATAATACAGGAGGAAGCAGAGACGCTGCTCCAGCTTCTTTATTTTCTATAATACAGGAGGAAGCAGAGACGCTGTTCCCGCAGCTATATTTATTATAATTCAGGAGGAAGCAGTGACGCTGCTACAGCTCCTTTATTTTCTATAATGCGGGATGAAGCAGTGACGCTGTTCCAGCTCCTTTATTTTCTATAACACAGGAGGAAGCAGAGACGCTGCCAGAGCTCCTATATTTTCTATAATACAGGAGGAAGCAGTAACGCTGCTCCAGCTCCTTTATTTTCTATAATACAGGATGAAGCAGTGACGCTGCTCCAGCTCCTTTATTTTCTATAATCCAGGAGGAAGCAGAGACGCTGCTCCAGCACCTTTATTTTCTATAATGCAGGAGGAAGCAGAGACGCTGTTCCAGCTCGTATATTTTCTATAAAACAGGTGGAAGCAGTGACGCTGCTCCAGCTCCTATATTTTCTATAATACAGGAGGAAGCAGTGACGCTGCTCCAGCTTCTTTATTTTCTCTAATACAGGTGGACGAAGAGACGCTGCTCCAGCTTCTTTCTTTTCTATAATACAGATGGAAGCCGTGACGCTGCTCCAGCACCTTTATTTTCTATAATACAGGATGAAGCAGTGACACTGCTCCAGCTCCTTTATTTTCTATAATACAGGAGGAAGTAGTGACGCTGCTCCAGCTCTTTTATTTTATCTAATACAGGAGGAAGCAGTGACGCTGCTCCAGCTCCTTTATTTTCTATAATACAGCAGGAAGCAGTGACGCTGCTGCAGCTCCTTTATTTTCTATAATACAGGAGGAAGCAGAGAAGCTGTTCCAGCTCCTTTATTTTTTATAATACAGGAGGAAGCAGAGACGCTGCTCCAGCTTCTTTATTTTCTATAATACAGGAGGAAGCAGTGACTCTGCTCCAGCTCCTTTCTTTTCTATAATACAGGAGGAAGCAGTGACGCTGTTTCAGCTCCTATATTTTCTGTAATACAGAAGGAAGCAGAGACGCTGTTCCAGCTCCTTTATTTTCTATAAAACAGGAGGAAGCAGTGACGCTGCTCCAGCTCCTTTATTTTCTATAATACAGGAGGAAGCAGTGACGCTGCTCCAGCTCCTTTATTTTCTATAAAGCGGGATGAAGCAGTGACGCTGCTCCAGCTCCATTATTTTCTATAATAGAGCTGGAAGCAGAGACGCTGTTCCAGCTCCTTTATTTTCTATAATACAGGAGGAAGCAGAGACGCTGCTCCAGCTTCTTTATTTTGTATAATACAGCTGGAAGCAGAGACGCTGCTCCAGCTTCTTTATTTTGTGTAATACAGGAGGAAGCAGTGACGCTGCTCCAGCTCCTTTATTTTCTATAATAGAGCTGGAAGCACAGACGCTGTTCCAGCTCCTTTATTTTCTATAATAGTGTAGGAAGAAGTGACACTGCTCCAGTTCCTTCGTTTTCTACAATACAGGAGGAAGCAGTGACGCTGCTCCAGCTCCTTTGTTTTCTATAATACAGCAGGAAACAGTGATGCTGCTCCAGCTCCTGTATTTTGTATAATGGAGGAGGAAGCAGAGACGCAACTCCAGCTCCTTTATTTTCTATACTACAGGAGGAAGCAGAGACGCTGCTCCAGCTTCTTTATTTTCTATAATACAGGAGGAAGGAGTGACGCTGCTCCAGCTTCTTTATTTTCTAGAATGCAGGAGGAAGCAGAGAAGCTGCTCCAGCTCCTTTATTTTCTATAATACTGGAGAAAGCAGTGACGCTGCTCCAGCTCCTTTATTTTCTAGAATGCAGGAGGAAGCAGAGACGCTGTTCCAGCACCTATATTTATTATAATTCAAGAGGAAGGAGTGACGCTGCTCCAGCTGCTATATTTTCTATAATACAGGAGGAAGCAGTAACGCTGCTCCAGCTCCTTTATTTTCTATAATACAGGAGGAGGCCGTGACGCTGCTCCAGCTCCTTTATTTTCTAGATTACAGGAGGAAGCAGTGACGCTGCTCCAGCTCCTTTATTTTCTATAATACAGGAGGAAGCAGTGACGCTGCTCCAGCTCCTTTATTTTCTATAATACAGGAGGAAGCAGTAACGCTGCTCCAGCTCCTTTATTTTCTATAATACAGGAGGAAGCAGTAACGCTGCTCCAGCTCCTTTATTTTCTATAATACAGGAGGAAGCAGTGATGCAGCTCCAGCTCCTTTATTTTCTATAATACAGGAGGAAGCAGAGACGCTGCTCCAGCTCCTTTATTTTCTATAATACAGGAGGAAGCAGTGACGCTGCTCCAGCTCCTTTATTTTCTATAATACAGGATGAAGCAGTGACGCTGCTCCAGCTCCTTTATTTTCTAGAAAACAGCAGGAAGCAGTGACGCTACTCCAGCTCCTTTATTTTCTATAATTCAGGAGGAAGCACGAACGCTGCTCCAGCTCCTTTATTTTCTAGAATACAGGAGGAAGCAGTGACGCTGCTCCACCTCCCTTATTTTCTATAATACAGGAGGAATCAGTGACGCTGCTCCAACTCCTTTATTTTCTATAATATAGGAGGAAGCAGAGACGCTGCTCCAGCTCCTTTATTTTCTATCATACAGGATGAAGCAGTGACACTGCTCCAGCTCCTTTATTTTCTATAATACAGGAGGAAGCAGTAACGCTGCTCCAGCTCCTTTATTTTCTATCATACAGGATGAAGCAGTGACACTGCTCCAGCTCCTTTATTTTCTATAATACAGGAGGAAGCAGTAACGCTGCTCCAGCTCCTTTATTTTCTATAATACAGGAGGAAGCAGTGATGCAGCTCCAGCTCCTTTATTTTCTATAATACAGGAGGAAGCAGTGACGCTGCTCCAGCTCCTTTATTTTCTATAATACAGGAGGAAGTAGTGAAGCTGCTCCAGCTCCTTTATTTTCTATAATACAGGAGGAAGCAGTGACGCTGCTCCAGCTCCTTTATTTTCTATAATACAGGATGAAGCAGTGACGCTGCTCCAGCTCCTTTATTTTCTAGAAAACAGCAGGAAGCAGTGACGCTACTCCAGCTCCTTTATTTTCTATAATTCAGGAGGAAGCACGAACGCTGCTCCAGCTCCTTTATTTTCTAGAATACAGGAGGAAGCAGTGACGCTGCTCCAGCTCCCTTATTTTCTATAATACAGGAGGAATCAGTGACGCTGCTCCAACTCCTTTATTTTCTGTAATACAGGAGGAAGCAGAGACGCTGCTCCAGCTCCTTAATTTTCTATCATACAGGATGAAGCAGTGACACTGCTCCAGCTCCTTTATTTTCTATAATACAGGAGGAAGTAGTGAAGCTTCTCCAAATGCTTTATTTTCTATAATACAGGATGAAGCAGTGATGCTGCTCCAGCTCCTTTATTTTCTATAATACAGGAGAAAGCAGTGATGCTGCTCCAGATCCTTTATTTTCTATAATACAGGAGGAAGCAGAGACGCTGCTCAAGCTTCTTTATTTTCTATAATACAGGAGGAAGCAGTGACTCTGCTCCGGCTTCTTTATTTTCTATAATACACGATGAAGCAGTGACGCTGCTCCAGCTCCTTTACTTTGTATAATACAGGAGGAAGCATTGACGCTGCTCCGGATCCTTTATTTTCTATAATACAGGAGAAAGCAGTGATGCTGCTCCAGATCCTTTATTTTCTATAATACAGGAGGAGGCAGAGACGCTGCTCCAGCTTCTTTATTTTCTATAATACAGGAGGAACCAGTGACGCTGCTCCGGCTTCTTTATTTTCTATAATACAGGATGAAGCAGTGACGCTGCTCCAGCTCCTTTACTTTGTATAATACAGGAGGAAGCATTGACGCTGCTCCAGCTCCTATATTTTCTATAATACAGGAGGAAGCAGTGACGCTGCTCCAGCTCCTTTATTTTCAATAATACAGGAGGAAGCATTGACGCTGCTACAGATCCTTTATTTTCTATAATACAGGAGGAAGCAGAGACGCTGCTCCTGCTCCTTTATTTTCTATAATACAGGAGGAAGCAATGACGCTGCTCCAGCTCCTTTATTTTCTATAATACAGGAGGAAGCAGAGACGCTGCTCCAGCTCCTTTATTTTCTATAATACAGGAGGAAGCAGTGATGCAGCTCCAGCTCCTTTATTTTCAATAATACAGGAGGAAGCAGTGACGCTGCTGCAGATCATTTATTTTATATAATACAGGAGGAAGCAGAGACGCTGCTCCTGCTCCTTTATTTTCCATAATACAGGAGGAAGCAGAGACGCTGCTCCAGCTCCTTTATTTTCTATAATACAGGAGGAAGCAGAGACACTGCTCCAGCTCCTTTATTTTCTCTAACACAGGAGGAAGCAGTGACGCTGCTGCAGCTCCTTTATTTTCTATAATTCAGGAGGAAGCAGTGACGCTGCTCCAGCTCCTTTATTTTCTATAATTCAGGAGGAAGCAGTGACGCTGCTCCAGCTCCTTTATTTTCTATAATACAGGAGGAAGCAGTGACACTGCTCCAGCTTCTTTATTTTCTATAATACAGGATGAAGCAGTGACGCTGCTCCAGCTCCTTTATTTTCTATAATACAGGAGTAAGCAGTGACGCTGCTCCAGCTCCTTTATTTTATATAGTACAGGAGGAAGCAGAGACGCTGCTCCAGCTCCTTTATTTTCTATAATACAGGAGGAAGGAGTGACGCTGCTCCAGCTTCTTTATTTTTTATAATACACGAGGAAGCAGAGGCGCTGCTCCAGCTCCTTTATTTTCTATAATACAGGAGGAAGCAGTGACGCTGCTCCACCTTCTTTATTTTTTATAATACAGGAGGAAGCAGTGACGGTGCTCCAGCTCCTTTATTTTCTATAATAGTGTAGGAAGCAGTGACGCTGCTCCAGCTCCTTTATTTTCTATAATACAGGAGGAAGCAGTGACGCTGCTCCAGCTCCTTTATTTTCTATAATACAGGAGGAAGTAGTGACGCTGCTCCAGCTCCTTTATTTTCTTTCATACAGGATGAAGCAGTGACACTGCTCCAGCTCCTTTATTTTCTCTAATACAGGTGGACGAAGAGACGCTGGTCCAGCTCCTTTATTTTCTCGAATACAGGTGGACGAAGAGACGCTGCTCCAGCTCCTTTATTTTCGATAATACAGGAGGAAGTAGTGACGCTGCTCCAGCTCCTTTACTTTCTATAATACAGGAGGAAGCAGTGACACTGCTCCAGCTCCTTTATTTTCTATAATACAGGAGGAAGCAGTGACGCTGCTCCAGCTCCTTTATTTTCGATAAAACAGGAGGAAGCAGTGACACTGCTCCAGATCCTTTATTTTCTTTTACACAGGAGGAAGCCGTGACGCTGCTCCAGCTCCTATTTTTTTCTATAATACAGGAGGAAGCAGTGACGCTGCTCCAGCTCCTTTATTTTCTATAATACAGGAGGAAGCAGTGACGCTGCTCCAGCTCCTTTATTTTCTATAATACAGCAGGAAGCAGTGACGCTGCTCCTGCTCCTTTATTTTCTATAATACAGGAGGAAGCAGTGACGCTGCTCCAGCTCCTTTATTTTCTATAATACACGAGGAAGCAGAGACGCTGCTCCAGCTTCTTTATTTTCTATAATACAGGAGGAACCAGTGACGCTGCTCCGGCTTCTTTATTTTCTATAATACAGGATGAAGCAGTGACGCTGCTCCAGCTCCTTTACTTTGTATAATACAGTAGGAATCATTGACGCTGCTCCAGCTCCTATATTTTCTAGAATACAGGAGGAAGCACTGACGCTGCTCCAGCTCCTTTATTTTCTATAATACAGGAGGAAGCAGTGACGCTGCTCCAGCTCCTTTATTTTCTATAATACAGGAGGAAGCAGAGACGCTGCTCCAGCTTCTTTATTTTCTATAATACAGGAGGAACCAGTGACGCTGCTCCGGCTTCTTTATTTTCTATAATACAGGATGAAGCAGTGACGCTGCTCCAGCTCCTTTACTTTGTATAATACAGTAGGAATCATTGACGCTGCTCCAGCTCCTATATTTTCTAGAATACAGGAGGAAGCAGTGACGCTGCTCCAGCTCCTTTATTTTCAATAATACAGGAGGAAGCATTGACGCTGCTCCAGATCCTTTATTTTCTTTAATACAGGAGGAAGCAGAGACGCTGCTCCAGCTCCTTTATTTTCTATAATACAGGAGGAAGCAGAGACGCTGCTCCAGCTCCTTTATTTTCTATAATACAGGAGGAAGCAGTGACGCTGCTCCAGCTCCTTTATTTTCTATAATACAGGAGGAAGCAGAGACGCTGCTCCAGCTTCTTTATTTTCTATAATACAGGATGAAGCAGTGACGCTGCTCCAGCTCCTTTATTTTCTATAATAGAGGAGGAAGCAGAGACGCTGCTCCAGCACCTTTATTTTCTATAATACAGGAGGAAGCAGAGACGCTGCTCCAGCTCCTTTATTTTCTATAATACAGGAGGAAGCAGTGACGCTGCTCCAGCTCCTTTATTTTCTATAATACAGGTGGAAGCAGTGACGTTGCTCCAGCTTCTTTATTTTCTATAATACAGGATGAAGCAGTGACACTGCTCCAGGTCCTTTATTTTCTATAATACAGGAGGAAGTCGTGAAGCTGCTCCAGATCGTTTATTTTCTATAATACAGGATGAAGCAGTGACGCTGCTCCAGCTCCTTTATTTTCGATAAAACAGGAGGAAGCAGTGACACTGCTCCAGATCCTTTATTTTCTTTTACACAGGAGGAAGCCGTGACGCTGCTCCAGCTCCTATTTTTTTCTATAATACAGGAGGAAGCAGTGACGCTGCTCCAGCTCCTTTATTTTCTTTTACACAGGAGGAAGCCGTGACGCTGCTCCAGCTCCTATTTTTTTCTATAATACAGGAGGAAGCAGTGACGCTGCTCCAGCTCCTTTATTTTCTATAATACAGGAGGAAGCAGTGACGCTGCTCCAGCTCTTGTATTTTCTATCATACAGGAGGAAGCAGAGACGCTGCTCCAGCTTCTTTATTTTCTATAATACAGTAGGAAGCAGTGACGCTGCTCCAGCTCCTTTATTATCAATAATACAGGATGAAGCAGAGACGCTGCTCCAGCTGCTTTATTTTCTATAATACAGGAGGAAGTAGTGACGCTGCTCCAGCTCTTTTATTTTCTCTGATACAGGAGGAAGCAGTGACGCTGCTCCAGCTCCTTTATTTTCTATAATACAGCAGGAAGCAGTGACGCTGCTGCAGCTCCTTTATTTTCTATAATACAGGAGGAAGCAGAGAAGCTGTTCAAGCTCCTTTATTTTTTATAATACAGGAGGAAGCAGAGACGCTGCTCCAGCTTCTTTATTTTCTATAATACAGGAGGAAGCAGTGACTCTGCTCCAGCTCCTTTCTTTTCTATAATACAGGAGGAAGCAGTGACGCTGTTTCAGCTCCTATATTTTCTGTAATACAGAAGGAAGCAGAGACGCTGTTCCAGCTCCTTTATTTTCTATAAAACAGGAGGAAGCAGTGACCCTGCTCCAGCTCCTTTATTTTCTATAATACAGGATGAAGCAGAGACGCTGCTCCAGCTCCTTTATTTTCTATAATGCAGGATGAAGCAGTGACGCTGCTCCAGCTCCTTTATTTTCTATAATACAGGAGGAAGCAGTGACGCTGTTCCAGCTCCTTTATTTTCTATAATACAGGAGGAAGCAGAGACGCTGCTCCAGCTTCTTTATTTTCTATAATGCAGGATGAAGCAGTGACGCTGCTCCAGCTCCTTTATTTTCTATAATACAGGAGAAAGCAGTGACGCTGCTCCAGCTCCTTTATTTTCTAGAATGCAGGAGGAAGCAGAGACGCTGTTCCCGCACCTATATTTATTATAATTCAGGAGGAAGCAGTGACGCTGCTACAGCTCCTTTATTTTCTATAATACAGGAGGAAGCAGTGACGCTGCTCCAGCTCCTTTATTTTCTATAAAGCGGGATGAAGCAGTGACGCTGCTCCAGCTCCTTTATTTTCTATAATACAGGAGGAAGCAGAGACGCTGCTCCAGCTTCTTTATTTTCTATAATACAGGATGAAGCAGTGACGCTGCTCCAGCTCCTTTATTTTCTATAATACTGGAGAAAGCAGTGACGATGCTCCAGCTCCTTTATTTTCTAGAATGCAGGAGGAAGCAGAGACGCTGTTCCCGCAGCTATATTTATTATAATTCAGGAGGAAGCAGTGACGCTGCTACAGCTCCTTTATTTTCTATAATGCGGGATGAAGCAGTGACGCTGTTCCAGATCCTTTATTTTCTATAACACAGGAGGAAGCAGAGACGCTGCCAGAGCTCCTATATTTTCTATAATACAGGAGGAAGCAGTAACGCTGCTCCAGCTCCTTTATTTTCTATAATACAGGATGAAGCAGTGACGCTGCTCCAGCTCCTTTATTTTCTATAATGCAGGAGGAAGCAGAGACGCTGTTCCAGCTCGTATATTTTCTATAAAACAGGTGGAAGCAGTGACGCTGCTCCAGCTCCTTTATTTTCTATAATACAGGAGGAAGCAGAGACGCTGCTCCAGCTCCTATATTTTCTATAATACAGGAGGAAGCAGTGACGCTGCTCCAGCTTCTTTATTTTCTCTAATACAGGTGGACGAAGAGACGCTGCTCCAGCTTCTTTATTTTCTATAAAGCGGGATGAAGCAGAGACGCTGCTCCAGCTCCTTTATTTTCTATAATGCAGGAGGAAGCGGTGACGCTGCTCCAGCTCCATTATTTTCTATAATACAGGAGGAAGCAGTGACGCTGTTCCAGCTCCTTTATTTTCTATAATACAGGAGGAAGCAGAGACGCTGCTCCAGCTTCTTTATTTTCTATAATGCAGGATGAAGCAGTGACGCTGCTCCAGCTCCTTTATTTTCTATAATACAGGAGAAAGCAGTGACGCTGCTCCAGCTCCTTTATTTTCTAGAATGCAGGAGGAAGCAGAGACGCTGTTCCCGCACCTATATTTATTATAATTCAGGAGGAAGCAGTGACGCTGCTACAGCTCCTTTATTTTCTATAATACAGGAGGAAGCAGTAACGCTGCTCCAGCTCCTTTATTTTCTATCATACAGGAGGAAGCAGTGACGCTGCTCCAGCTCCTTTATTTTCTAGAATACAGGATGAAGCAGTGACGCTGCTCCAGCTCCTTTATTTTCTATAAGACAGGAGGAAGCAGAGACGCTGCTCCAGCACCTTTATTTTCTATAATGCAGGAGGAAGCAGAGACGCTGTTCCAGCTCGTATATTTTCTATAAAACAGGTGGAAGCAGTGACGCTGCTCCAGCTCCCTTATTTTCTATAATACAGGAGGAAGCAGAGACGCTGCTCCAGCTCCTATATTTTCTATAATACAGGAGGAAGCAGTGACGCTGCTCCAGCTTCTTTATTTTCTCTAATACAGGTGGACGAAGAGACGCTGCTCCAGCTTCTTTATTTGCTATAATACAGATGGAAGCCGTGACACTGCTCCAGCTCCTTTATTTTCTATAATACAGGATGAAGCAGTGACACTGCTCCAGCTCCTTTATTTTCTATAATACAGGATGAAGCAGTGACACTGCTCCAGCTCCTTTATTTTCTATAATACAGGAGGAAGCTGTGACTCTGCTCCAGCTCCTTTATTTTCTATAATACAGGAGGAAGCAGTGACGCTGCTCTAGCTCCTTTATTATCAATAATACAGGATGAAGCAGAGACGCTGCTCCAGCTGCTTTATTTTCTATACTACAGGAGGAAGTAGTGACGCTGCTCCAGCTCCTTTATTTTCTATACTACAGGAGGAAGCAGTGACGCTGCTCCAGCTCCTTTATTTTCTTTAATACAGGAGGAAGCAGTGACGCTGCTCCAGCTCCTTTATTTTCTATAATACAGGAGGAAGCTGTCATTCTGCTCCAGCTCCTTTATTTTCTATAATACAGGAGGAAGCAGTGACGCTGCTCCTGCTCCTTTATTTTCTATAATACAGGTGGAAGCAGTGACGCTGCTCCAGCTTCTTTATTTTCTATAATACAGGATGAAGCAGTGACACTGCTCCAGCTCCTTTATTTTCGATAATACAGGAGGAAGTCGTGAAGCTGCTCCAGATCGTTTATTTTCTATAATACAGGATGAAGCAGTGACGCTGCTCCAGCTCCTTTATTTTCGATAAAACAGGAGGAAGCAGTGACACTGCTCCAGATCCTTTATTTTCTATAATACAGGAGGAAGTCGTGAAGCTGCTCCAGATCGTTTATTTTCTATAATACAGGATGAAGCAGTGACGCTGCTCCAGCTTCTTTATTTTCTATTATACAGGATGAAGCAGTGACGCTGCTCCAGCTCCTTTATTTTCGATAAAACAGGAGGAAGCAGTGACACTGCTCCAGCTCCTTTATTTTCTATAATACAGGAGGAAGCAGTGACGCAGCTCCAGCTCCTATTTTTTTCTATAATACAGGAGGAAGCAGTGACGCTGCTCCAGCTCCTTTATTTTCTATAATACAGGAAGAAGCAGTGACGCTGCTCCAGCTCCTTTATTTTCTAGAATACAGGAGGAAGCAGTGACGCTGCTCCAGCTCCTGTATTTTCTATCATACAGGAGGAAGCAGAGACGCTGTTCCAGCTCCATTATTTTCTATAAAACAGGAGGAAGCAGTGACGCTGCTCCAGCTCCTTTATTTTCTATAATGCAGGAGGAAGCAGTGACGCTGCTCCAGCTCCTTTATTTTCTATAATACAGGAGGAAGCAGAGACGCTGCTCCAGCTTCTTTATTTTCTATAATGCAGGATGAAGCAGTGACGCTGCTCCAGCTCCTTTATTTTCTATAATACAGGAGAAAGCAGTGACGCTGCTCCAGCTCCTTTATTTTCTATAATACAGGATGAAGCAGTGACGCTGCTCCAGCTCCTTTATTTTCTATAATACCGGAGGAAGCAGTGACGCTGTTCCAGCTCCTTTATTTTCTATAATACAGGAGGAAGCAGAGACGCTGCTCCAGCTTCTTTATTTTCTATAATGCAGGATGAAGCAGTGACGCTGCTCCAGCTCCTTTATTTTCTAGAATGCAGGAGGAAGCAGAGACGCTGTTCCCGCACCTATATTTATTATAATTCAGGAGGAAGCAGTGACGCTGCTACAGCTCCTTTATTTTCTATAATGCGGGATGAAGCAGTGACGCTGTTCCAGCTCCTTTATTTTCTATAACACAGGAGGAAGCAGAGACGCTGCCAGAGCTCCTTTATTTTCTAGAATACAGGAGGAAGCAGTGACGCTGCTCCAGCTCCTTTATTTTCTATAATACAGGATGAAGCAGTGACACTGCTCCAGCTCCTTTATTTTCTATAATACAGGAGGAAGTAGTGAAGCTGCTCCAGCTCCTTTATTTTCTATAATACAGGAGGAAGCAGTGACGCTGCTCCAGCTCCTTTATTTTCTATAATACAGCAGGTAACAGTGACGCTGCTCTAGCTCCTTTATTTTCTATCATACATGAGGAAGCAGTGACGCTGCTCCAGCTCCTTTATTTTCTAGAATACAGGAGGAAGCAGTGAAGCTGCTCCAGCTCCTTTATTTTCTATAATACAGGATGAAGCAGTGACACTGCTCCAGCTCCTTTATTTTCTATAATACAGGAGGAAGTAGTGAAGCTGCTCCAGCTCCTTTATTTTCTATAATACAGGGGGAAGCAATGACGCTGCTCCAGCTCCTTTATTTTCTATAATACAGCAGGAAGCAGAGGCGCTGCTCCAGCTCCTTTATTTTGTATAATACAGGAGGAAGCAGTGACGCTGCTCCAGCTCCTTTATTTTCTCTAATAAAGGTGGACGAAGAGACGCTGCTCCAGCTTCTTTATTTTCTATAATGCAGGATGAAGCAGAGACGCTGCTCCAGCTCCTTTATTTTCTATAATACAGGAGGAAGCACAGACGCTGCTCCAGCTCCTTTATTTTCTATAATACAGGATGAAGCAGTGACGCTGCTCCAGCTCCTTTATTTTCTATAATACAGGATGAAGCAGTGACACTGCTCCAGCTCCTTTATTTTCTATAATACAGGAGGAAGTAGTGAAGCTGCTCCAGCTCCTTTATTTTCTATAATACAGGAGGAAGCAGTGACGCTGCTCCAGCTCCTTTATTTTCTATAATACAGCAGGAAACAGTGACGCTGCTCTAGCTCCTTTATTTTCTATAATACAGGATGAAGCAGTGACGCTGCTCCAGCTCCTTTATTATCTATAATACAGGAGGAAGCAGTGACGCTGCTCTAGCTCCTTTATTTTCTATCATACATGAGGAAGCAGTGACGCTGCTCCAGATCCTTTATTTTCTATAATACAGGAGGAAGCAGAGACGCTGCTCCAGCTCCTTTATTTTCTAGTATACTGGAGGAAGCAGAGACGCTGCTCCAGCTCCTTTATTTTCTATAATACAGGAGGTAGCAGAGACACTGCTCCAGCTCCTTTATTTTCTATAATAGAGGAGGAAGCAGTGACGCTGCTCCATGACCTTTATTTTCTATAATACAGCAGGAAGCAGTGATGCTGCTCCAGCTCCTTTATTTTCTATAATACAGGAGGAAGCAGAGACGCTGCTCCAGCTCCTTTATTTTCTATGATACAGGAAGAAGCAGAGACGCTGCTCCAGCTCCTTTATTTTCTATAATACAGGAAGAAGAACAGACGCTGCTCCAGCTCCTTTATTTTCTATAATACAGGAAGAAGAACAGACGCTGCTCCAGCTCCTTTATTTTCTATAATACAGCAGGAAGCAGTGATGCTGCTCCAGCTCCTTTATTTTCTATAATACAGGAGGAAGCAGTGATGCTGCTCCAGCTCCTTTATTTTCTATAATACAGGAGGAAGCAGTGACGCTGCTCCAGCTCCTTTATTTTCTCTAATAAAGGTGGACGAAGAGATGCTGCTCCAGCTTCTTTATTTTCTATAATGCAGGATGAAGCAGAGACGCTGCTCCAGCTCCTTTATTTTCTATAATACAGGAGGAAGCACAGACGCTGCTCCAGCTCCTTTATTTTCTATAATACAGCAGGAAGCAGAGACGCTGCTCCAGCTCCTTTATTTTCTATAATACAGGAGGAAGCAGTGACGCTGCTCCAGCTCCTTTATTTTCTATAATACAGGAGGAAGCAGAGAAGCTGCTCCAGCTCCTTTATTTTCTATAATACAGGAGGAAGCAGAGACGCTGCTCCAGCTCCTTTATTTTCTATAATACAGGAGGAAGCAGTGACGCTGCTCCAGCTCCTTTATTTTCTATAATACAGGAGGAAGCAGTGACGCTGCTCCAGCTCCTTTATTTTCTATAATACAGGAGGAAGCAGTGACGCTGCTCCAGCTCCTTTATTTTCTATAATACAGGAGGAAGCAGTGCTGCTGCTCCAGCTCCTTTATTTTCTATAATACAGGAGGAAGCAGTGACGCTGCTCCAGCTCCTTTATTTTCTCTAATAAAGGTGGACGAAGAGACGCTGCTCCAGCTCCTTTATTTTCTATAATACAGGAGGAAGCAGTGACGCTGCTCCAGCTCCTTTATTTTCTACAATACAGGAGGAAGCAGTGACGCTGCTCCAGCTCCTTTATTTTCTATAATACAGGAGGAAGCAGAGACGCTGCTCCAGCTTCTTTATTTTGTATAATACAGCAGGAAGCAGACACGCTGCTCCAGCTTCTTTATTTTCTGTAATACAGGAGGAAGCAGAGACGCTGTTCCAGCTCCTTTATTTTCTATAATACAGGAGGAAGCAGTGACGCTGCTCCAGTTCCTTCGTTTTCTATAATACAGGAGGAAGCAGAGACGCTGCTCCAGCTTCTTTATTTTCTATAATACAGGAGGAAGCAGTGACTCTGCTCCAGCTCCTTTCTTTTGTATAATACAGGAGGAAGCAGTGACGCTGTTTCAGCTCCTATATTTTCTGTAATACAGAAGGAAGCAGTGACGCTGTTCCAGCTCCTTTATTTTCTATAATACAGGAGGAAGCAGAGACGCTGCTCCAGCTTCTTTATTTTCTATAATGCGGGATGAAGCAGTGACGCTGCTCCAGCTCCTTTATTTTCTATAATACAGGAGGAAGCAGTGACGCTGTTTCAGCTCCTATATTTTCTGTAATACAGAAGGAAGCAGAGACGCTGTTCCAGCTCCATTATTTTCTATAATACAGGAGGAAGCAGTGACGCTGTTCCAGCTCCTTTATTTTCTATAATACAGGAGGAAGCAGAGACGCTGCTCCAGCTCCTTTATTTTCTATAATGCGGGATGAAGCAGTGACGCTGCTCCAGCTCCATTATTTTCTATAATACAGGAGGAAGCAGTGACGCTGTTCCAGCTCCTTTATTTTCTATAATACAGGAGGAAGCAGTGACTCTGCTCCAGCTCCTTTCTTTTCTATAATACAGGAGGAAGCAGTGACGCTGTTTCAGCTCCTATATTTTCTGTAATACAGAAGGAAGCAGAGACGCTGTTCCAGCTCCATTATTTTCTATAATACAGGAGGAAGCAGTGACGCTGTTCCAGCTCCTTTATTTTCTATAATACAGGAGGAAGCAGAGACGCTGCTCCAGCTCCTTTATTTTCTATAATGCGGGATGAAGCAGTGACGCTGCTCCAGCTCCATTATTTTCTATAATACAGGAGGAAGCAGTGACGCTGTTCCAGCTCCTTTATTTTCTATAATACAGGAGGAAGCAGAGACGCTGCTCCAGCTTCTTTATTTTCTATAATGCAGGATGAAGCAGTGACGCTGCTCCAGCTCCTTTATTTTCTATAATACAGGAGAAAGCAGTGACGCTGCTCCAGCTCCTTTATTTTCTAGAATGCAGGAGGAAGCAGAGACGCTGTTCCCGCACCTATATTTATTATAATTCAGGAGGAAGCAGTGACGCTGCTACAGCTCCTTTATTTTCTATAATACAGGAGGAAGCAGTAACGCTGCTCCAGCTCCTTTATTTTCTATCATACAGGAGGAAGCAGTGACGCTGCTCCAGCTCCTTTATTTTCTAGAATACAGGATGAAGCAGTGACGCTGCTCCAGCTCCTTTATTTTCTATAATACAGGAGGAAACAGAGACGCTGCTCCAGCACCTTTATTTTCTATAATGCAGGAGGAAGCAGAGACGCTGTTCCAGCTCGTATATTTTCTATAAAACAGGTGGAAGCAGTGACGCTGCTCCAGCTCCTTTATTTTCTATAATACTGGAGGAAGCAGAGACGCTGCTCCAGCTCCTATATTTTCTATAATACAGGAGGAAGCAGTGACGCTGCTCCAGCTTCTTTATTTTCTCTAATACAGGTGGACGAAGAGACGCTGCTCCAGCTTCTTTATTTTCTATAATACAGGATGAAACAGTGACACTGCTCCAGCTCCTTTATTTTCTATAATACAGGATGAAGCAGTGACACTGCTCCAGCTCCTTTATTTTCTATAATACTGGATGAAGCAGTGACACTGCTCCAGCTCCTTTATTTTCTATAATACAGGAGGAAGCAGTGACTCTGCTCCAGCTCCTTTATTTTCTATAATACAGGAGGAAGCAGTGACGCTGCTCTAGCTCCTTTATTATCAATAATACAGGATGAAGCAGAGACGCTGCTCCAGCTGCTTTATTTTCTATACTACAGGAGGAAGTAGTGACGCTGCTCCAGCTCCTTTATTTTCTATACTACAGGAGGAAGCAGTGACGCTGCTCCAGCTCCTTTATTTTCTTTAATACAGGTGGAAGCAGTGACGCTGCTCCAGCTTCTTTATTTTCTATAATACAGGATGAAGCAGTGACACTGCTCCAGCTCCTTTATTTTCGATAATACAGGAGGAAGTCGTGAAGCTGCTCCAGATCGTTTATTTTCTATAATACAGGATGAAGCAGTGACGCTGCTCCAGCTCCTTTATTTTCGATAAAACAGGAGGAAGCAGTGACACTGCTCCAGATCCTTTATTTTCTATAATACAGGAGGAAGTCGTGAAGCTGCTCCAGATCGTTTATTTTCTATAATACAGGATGAAGCAGTGACGCTGCTCCAGCTTCTTTATTTTCTATAATACAGGATGAAGCAGTGACGCTGCTCCAGCTCCTTTATTTTCGATAAAACAGGAGGAAGCAGTGACACTGCTCCAGCTCCTTTATTTTCTATAATACAGGAGGAAGCAGTGACGCAGCTCCAGCTCCTATTTTTTTCTATAATACAGGAGGAAGCAGTGACGCTGCTCCAGCTCCTTTATTTTCTATAATACAGGAAGAAGCAGTGACGCTGCTCCAGCTCCTTTATTTTCTAGAATACAGGAGGAAGCAGTGACGCTGCTCCAGCTCCTGTATTTTCTATCATACAGGAGGAAGCAGAGACGCTGCTCCAGCTGCTTTATTTTCTATAATACAGGAGGAAGCAGTGACGCTGTTTCAGCTCCTATATTTTCTGTAATACAGAAGGAAGCAGAGACGCTGTTCCAGCTCCATTATTTTCTATAATACAGGAGGAAGCAGTGACGCTGTTCCAGCTCCTTTATTTTCTATAATACAGGAGGAAGCAGAGACGCTGCTCCAGCTCCTTTATTTTCTATGATGCGGGATGAAGCAGTGACGCTGCTCCAGCTCCATTATTTTCTATAATACAGGAGGAAGCAGTGACGCTGTTCCAGCTCCTTTATTTTCTATAATACAGGAGGAAGCAGAGACGCTGCTCCAGCTTCTTTATTTTCTATAATGCAGGATGAAGCAGTGACGCTGCTCCAGCTCCTTTATTTTCTATAATACAGGAGAAAGCAGTGACGCTGCTCCAGCTCCTTTATTTTCTAGAATGCAGGAGGAAGCAGAGACGCTGTTCCCGCACCTATATTTATTATAATTCAGGAGGAAGCAGTGACGCTGCTACAGCTCCTTTATTTTCTATAATACAGGAGGAAGCAGTAACGCTGCTCCAGCTCCTTTATTTTCTATCATACAGGAGGAAGCAGTGACGCTGCTCCAGCTCCTTTATTTTCTAGAATACAGGATGAAGCAGTGACGCTGCTCCAGCTCCTTTATTTTCTATAATACAGGAGGAAGCAGAGACGCTGCTCCAGCACCTTTATTTTCTATAATGCAGGAGGAAGCAGAGACGCTGTTCCAGCTCGTATATTTTCTATAATACAGGAGGAAGCAGTGACGCTGTTCCAGCTCCTTTATTTTCTATAATACTGGAGGAAGCAGAGACGCTGCTCCAGCTCCTATATTTTCTATAATACAGGAGGAAGCAGTGACGCTGCTCCAGCTTCTTTATTTTCTCTAATACAGGTGGACGAAGAGACGCTGCTCCAGCTTCTTTATTTTCTATAATACAGGATGAAACAGTGACACTGCTCCAGCTCCTTTATTTTCTATAATACAGGATGAAGCAGTGACACTGCTCCAGCTCCTTTATTTTCTATAATACAGGATGAAGCAGTGACACTGCTCCAGCTCCTTTATTTTCTATAATACAGGAGGAAGCAGTGACTCTGCTCCAGCTCCTTTATTTTCTATAATACAGGAGGAAGCAGTGACGCTGCTCTAGCTCCTTTATTATCAATAATACAGGATGAAGCAGAGACGCTGCTCCAGCTGCTTTATTTTCTATAATACAGGAGGAAGCGGTGACGCTGCTCCAGCTCCTTTATTTTCTATAATACAGGATGAAGCAGTGACACTGCTCCAGCTCCTTTATTTTCTATAATACAGGAGGAAGTAGTGACGCTGCTCCAGCTCCTTTATTTTCTATACTACAGGAGGAAGCAGTGACGCTGCTCCAGCTCCTTTATTTTCTTTAATACAGGTGGAAGCAGTGACGCTGCTCCAGCTTCTTTATTTTCTATAATACAGGATGAAGCAGTGACACTGCTCCAGCTCCTTTATTTTCGATAATACAGGAGGAAGTCGTGAAGCTGCTCCAGATCGTTTATTTTCTATAATACAGGATGAAGCAGTGACGCTGCTCCAGCTCCTTTATTTTCGATAAAACAGGAGGAAGCAGTGACACTGCTCCAGATCCTTTATTTTCTATAATACAGGAGGAAGTCGTGAAGCTGCTCCAGATCGTTTATTTTCTATAATACAGGAGGAAGCAGTGACGCTGCTCCAGCTCCTTTATTTTCGATAAAACAGGAGGAAGCAGTGACGCTGCTCCAGCTCCTTTATTTTCTATAATACAGGAAGAAGCAGTGACGCTGCTCCAGCTCCTTTATTTTCTAGAATACAGGAGGAAGCAGTGACGCTGCTCCAGCTCCTGTATTTTCTATCATACAGGAGGAAGCAGAGACGCTGCTCCAGCTGCTTTATTTTCTATTATACAGGAGGAAGCAGTGACGCTGCTCCAGCTCCTTTATTTTCTATAATACAGCAGGAAGCAGTGACGCTGCTGCAGCTCCTTTATTTTCTATAAGACAGGAGGAAGCAGAGAAGCTGTTCCAGCTCCTTTATTTTCTATAATACAGGAGGAAGCAGTGACTCTGCTCCAGCTCCTTTATTTTCTATAATACAGGAGGAAGCAGTGACGCTGTTTCAGCTCCTATATTTTCTGTAATACAGAAGGATGCAGAGACGCTGTTCCAGCTCCATTATTTTCTATAAAACAGGAGGAAGCAGTGACGCTGCTCCAGCTCCTTTATTTTCTATAATGCAGGAGGATGCAGTGACGCTGCTCCAGCTCCTTTATTTTCTATAATACAGGAGGAAGCAGAGACGCTGCTCCAGCTTCTTTATTTTCTATAATGCAGGATGAAGCAGTGACGCTGCTCCAGCTCCTTTATTTTCTATAATACAGGAGAAAGCAGTGACGCTGCTCCAGCTCCTTTATTTTCTATAATACAGGATGAAGCAGTGACGCTGCTCCAGCTCCTTTATTTTCTATAATACCGGAGGAAGCACTGACGCTGTTCCAGCTCCTTTATTTTCTATAATACAGGAGGAAGCAGAGACGCTGCTCCAGCTTCTTTATTTTCTATAATGCAGGATGAAGCAGTGACGCTGCTCCAGCTCCTTTATTTTCTATAATCCAGGAGAAAGCAGTGACGCTGCTCCAGCTCCTTTATTTTCTAGAATGCAGGAGGAAGCAGAGACGCTGTTCCCGCACCTATATTTATTATAATTCAGGAGGAAGCAGTGACGCTGCTACAGCTCCTTTATTTTCTATAATGCGTGATGAAGCAGTGACGCTGTTCCAGCTCCTTTATTTTCTATAACACAGGAGGAAGCAGAGACGCTGCCAGAGCTCCTTTATTTTCTAGAATACAGGAGGAAGCAGTGACGCTGCTCCAGCTCCATTATTTTCTATAATACAGGATGAAGCAGTGACACTGCTCCAGTTCCTTTATTTTCTATAATACAGGAGGAAGTAGTGAAGCTGCTCCAGCTCCTTTATTTTCTATAATACAGGAGGAAGCAGTGACGCTGCTCCAGCTCCTTTATTTTCTATAATACAGCAGGTAACAGTGACGCTGCTCTAGCTCCTTTATTTTCTATCATACATGAGGAAGCAGTGACGCTGCTCCAGCTCCTTTATTTTCTAGAATACAGGAGGAAGCAGTGAAGCTGCTCCAGCATCTTTATTTTCTATAATACAGGATGAAGCAGTGACACTGGTCCAGCTCCTTTATTTTCTATAATACAGGAGGAAGTAGTGAAGCTGCTCCAGCTCCTTTATTTTCTATAATACAGGAGGAAGCAATGACGCTGCTCCAGCTCCTTTATTTTCTATAATACAGGATGAAGCAGTGACGCTGCTCCAGCTCCTTTATTTTCTATAATACAGGATGAAGCAGTGACGCTGCTCCAGCTCCTTTATTATCTATAATACAGGAGGAAGCAGTGACGCTGCTCTAGCTCCTTTATTTTCTATCATACATGCGGAAGCAGTGACGCTGCTCCAGATCCTTTATTTTCTATAATACAGGAGGAAGCAGAGACGCTGCTCCAGCTCCTTTATTTTCTAGTATACTGGAGGAAGCAGAGACGCTGCTCCAGCTCCTTTATTTTCTATAATACAGGAGGTAGCAGAGACACTGCTCCAGCTCCTTTATTTTCTATAATACAGGAGGAAGCAGTGACGCTGCTCCAGTACCTTTATTTTCTATACTACAGCAGGAAGCAGTGACGCTGCTCCAGCTCCTTTATTTTCTATAATACAGGAGGAAGCAGAGACGCTGCTCCAGCTCCTTTATTTTCTATAATACAGGAGGAAGCAGAGACGCTGCTCCAGCTCCTTTATTTTCAAAAATACAGGAGGAAGCACAGACGCTGCTCCAGCTCCTTTATTTTCTATAGTACAGCAGGAAGCAGTGATGCTGCTCCAGCTCCTTTATTTTCTATAATACAGGAGGAAGCAGAGGCGCTGCTCCAGCTCCTTTTTTTTGTATAATACAGGAGGAAGCAGTGACGCTGCTCCAGCTCCTTTATTTTCTCTAATAAAGGTGGACGAAGAGACGCTGCTCCAGCTTCTTTATTTTCTATAATGCAGGATGAAGCAGAGACGCTGCTCCAGCTCCTTTATTTTCTATAATACAGGAGGAAGCACAGACGCTGCTCCAGCTCCTTTATTTTCTATAATACAGCAGGAAGCAGAGACACTGCTCCAGCTCCTTTATTTTCTATAATACAGGAGGAAGCAGTGACGCTGCTCCAGCTCCTTTATTTTCTATAATACAGGAGGAAGCAGTGACGCTGCTCCAGCTCCTTTATTTTCTATAATACAGGAGGAAGCAGTGACGCTGCTCCACTCCTTTATTTTCTATAATACAGGAGGAAGCAGTGATGCTGCTCCAGCTCCTTTATTTTCTAGAATACAGGAGGAAGCAGTGATGCTGCTCCAGCTCCTTTATTTTCTCTAATAAAGGTGGACGAAGAGACGCTGCTCCAGCTTCTTTATTTTCTATAATGCAGGATGAAGCAGAGACGCTGCTCCAGCTCCTTTATTTTCTATAATACAGGAGGAAGCACAGACGCTGCTCCAGCTCCTTTATTTTCTATAATACAGCAGGAAGCAGAGACGCTGCTCCAGCTCCTTTATTTTCTATAATACAGGAGGAAGCAGTGACGCTGCTCCAGCTCCTTTATTTTCTATAATACAGGAGGAAGCAGAGAAGCTGCTCCAGCTCCTTTATTTTCTATAATACAGGAGGAAGCAGAGACGCTGCTCCAGCTCCTTTATTTTCTATAATACAGGAGGAAGCAGTGACGCTGCTCCAGCTCCTTTATTTTCTATAATACAGGAGTAAGAAGTGACGCTGCTCCAGCTCCTTTATTTTCTATAATACAGGAGGAAGCAGTGACGCTGCTCCAGCTCCTTTATTTTCTATAATACAGGAGGAAGCAGTGCTGCTGCTCCAGCTCCTTTATTTTCTATAATACAGGAGGAAGCAGTGACGCTGCTCCAGCTCCTTTATTTTCTCTAATAAAGGTGGACGAAGAGACGCTGCTCCAGCTCCTTTATTTTCTATAATACAGGATGAAGCAGTGACGCTGCTCCAGCTCCTTTATTTTCTATAATACAGGAGGCAGCAGTGATGCTGCTCCAGCTCCTTTATTTTCTTTAATACAGGAGGAAGCAGTGACGCTGCTCCAGCTCCTTTATTTTCTACAATACAGGAGGAAGCAGTGACGCTGCTCCAGCTCCTTTATTTTCTATAATACAGGAGGAAGCAGAGACGCTGCTCCAGCTTCTTTATTTTGTATAATACAGCAGGAAGCAGACACGCTGCTCCAGCTTCTTTATTTTCTGTAATACAGGAGGAAGCAGAGACGCTGTTCCAGCTCCTTTATTTTCTATAATACAGGAGGAAGCAGTGACGCTGCTCCAGTTCCTTCGTTTTCTATAATACAGGAGGAAGCAGAGACGCTGCTCCAGCTTCTTTATTTTCTATAATACAGGAGGAAGCAGTGACTCTGCTCCAGCTCCTTTCTTTTCTATAATACAGGAGGAAGCAGTGACGCTGTTTCAGCTCCTATATTTTCTGTAATACAGAAGGAAGCAGAGACGCTGTTCCAGCTCCTTTATTTTCTCTAAAACAGGAGGAAGCAGTGACGCTGCTCCAGCTCCTTTATTTTCTATAATACAGGAGGAAGCAGTGACGCTGCTCCAGCTCCTTTATTTTCTATAAAGCAGGATGAAGCAGTGATGCTGCTCCAGCTCCTTTATTTTCTATAATACAGGAGGAAGCTGTGACGCTGCTCCAGCTCCTTTATTTTCTCTAATAAAGGTGGACGAAGTGACGCTGCTCCAGCTCCTTTATTTTCTATAATACAGGATGAAGCAGTGATGCTGCTCCAGCTCCTTTATTTTCTATAATACAGGAGGAAGCAGTGATGCTGCTCCAGCTCCTTTATTTTCTTTAATACAGGAGGAAGCAGTGACGCTGCTCCAGTTCCTTTATTTTCTACAATACAGGAGGAAGCAGTGACGCTGCTCCAGCTCCTTTATTTTCTATAATACAGGAGGAAGTCGTGAAGCTGCTCCAGATCGTTTATTTTCTATAATACAGGAGGAAGCAGTGATGCTGCTCCAGCTCCTTTATTTTCTTTAATACAGGAGGAAGCAGTGACGCTGCTCCAGTTCCTTTATTTACTTTAATACAGGAGGAAGCAGTGACGCTGCTCCAGCTCCTTTATTTTCTATAATACAGGAGGAAGTCGTGAAGCTGCTCCAGATCGTTTATTTTCTATAATACAGGATGAAGCAGTGACGCTGCTCCAGCTTCTTTATTTTCTATAATACAGGATGAAGCAGTGACGCTGCTCCAGCTCCTTTATTTTCGATAAAACAGGAGGAAGCAGTGACACTGCTCCAGCTCCTTTATTTTCTATAATACAGGAGGAAGCAGTGACGCTGCTCCAGCTCCTATTTTTTTCTATAATACAGGAGGAAGCAGTGACGCTGCTCCAGCTCCTTTATTTTCTATAATACAGGAAGAAGCAGTGACGCTGCTCCAGCTCCTTTATTTTCTAGAATACAGGAGGAAGCAGTGACGCTGCTCCAGCTCCTGTATTTTCTATCATACAGGAGGAAGCAGAGACGCTGCTCCAGCTCCTTTATTTTCTATAATACAGGAGGAAGCAGTGACGCTGCTCCAGCTCCTTTATTTTCTAGAATACAGGAGGAAGCAGTGACGCTGCTCCAGCTCCTGTATTTTCTATCATACAGGAGGAAGCAGAGACGCTGCTCCAGCTCCTTTATTTTCTATAATACAGGAGGAAGCAGTGACGCTGCTCCAGCTCCTTTATTTTCTATAATACAGCAGGAAGCAGTGACGCTGCTGCAGCTCCTTTATTTTCTATAAGACAGGAGGAAGCAGAGAAGCTGTTCCAGCTCCTTTATTTTTTATAATACAGGAGGAAGCAGAGACGCTGCTCCAGCTTCTTTATTTTCTATAATACAGGAGGAAGCAGTGACTCTGCTCCAGCTCCTTTATTTTCTATAATACAGGAGGAAGCAGTGACGCTGTTTCAGCTCCTATATTTTCTGTAATACAGAAGGATGCAGAGACGCTGTTCCAGCTCCATTATTTTCTATAAAACAGGAGGAAGCAGTGACGCTGCTCCAGTTCCTTTATTTTCTATAATACAGGAGGAAGCAGTGACGCTGCTCCAGCTCCTTTATTTTCTATAATGCAGGATGAAGCAGTGACGCTGCTCCAGCTCCATTATTTTCTATAAAACAGGAGGAAGCAGTGACGCTGCTCCAGCTCCTTTATTTTCTATAATACAGGAGAAAGCAGTGACGCTGCTCCAGCCCCTTTATTTTCTATAATACAGAATGAAGCAGTGACGCTGCTCCAGCTCCTTTATTTTCTATAATACCGGAGGAAGCAGTGACGCTGTTCCAGCTCCTTTATTTTCTATAATACAGGAGGAAGCAGAGACGCTGCTCCAGCTTCTTTATTTTCTATAATGCAGGATGAAGCAGTGACGCTGCTCCAGCTCCTTTATTTTCTATAATACAGGAGAAAGCAGTGACGCTGCTCCAGCTCCTTTATTTTCTAGAATGCAGGAGGAAGCAGAGACGCTGTTCCAGCTCCTTTATTTTCTATAACACAGGAGGAAGCAGAGACGCTGCCAGAGCTCCTATATTTTCTATAATACAGGAGGAAGCAGTAACGCTGCTCCAGCTCCTTTATTTTCTATAATACAGGAGGAAGCAGTGACGCTGCTCCAGCTCCTTTATTTTCTATAATACCGGAGGAAGCAGTGACGCTGCTCCAGCTCCTTTATTTTCTATAATACAGGAGGAAGCAGAGACGCTGCTCCAGCTTCTTTATTTTGTATAATACAGCAGGAAGCAGACACGCTGCTCCAGCTTCTTTATTTTCTGTAATACAGGAGGAAGCAGAGACGCTGTTCCAGCTCCTTTATTTTCTATAATACAGGAGGAAGCAGTGACGCTGCTCCAGTTCCTTCGTTTTCTATAATACAGGAGGAAGCAGAGACGCTGCTCCAGCTTCTTTATTTTCTATAATACAGGAGGAAGCAGTGACTCTGCTCCAGCTCCTTTCTTTTCTATAATACAGGAGGAAGCAGTGACGCTGTTTCAGCTCCTATATTTTCTGTAATACAGAAGGAAGCAGAGACGCTGTTCCAGCTCCTTTATTTTCTATAAAACAGGAGGAAGCAGTGACGCTGCTCCAGCTCCTTTATTTTCTATAATACAGGAGGAAGCAGTGACGCTGCTCCAGCTCCTTTATTTTCTATAAAGCAGGATGAAGCAGTGATGCTGCTCCAGCTCCTTTATTTTCTATAATACAGGAGGAAACAGTGCTGCTGCTCCAGCTCCTTTATTTTCTATAATACAGGAGGAAGCTGTGACGCTGCTCCAGCTCCTTTATTTTCTCTAATAAAGGTGGACGAAGTGACGCTGCTCCAGCTCCTTTATTTTCTATAATACAGGATGAAGCAGTGATGCTGCTCCAGCTCCTTTATTTTCTATAATACAGGAGGAAGCAGTGATGCTGCTCCAGCTCCTTTATTTTCTTTAATACAGGAGGAAGCAGTGACGCTGCTCCAGTTCCTTTATTTTCTACAATACAGGAGGAAGCAGTGACGCTGCTCCAGCTCCTTTATTTTCTATAATACAGGAGGAAGTCGTGAAGCTGCTCCAGATCGTTTATTTTCTATAATACAGGAGGAAGCAGTGATGCTGCTCCAGCTCCTTTATTTTCTTTAATACAGGAGGAAGCAGTGACGCTGCTCCAGTTCCTTTATTTTCTTTAATACAGGAGGAAGCAGTGACGCTGCTCCAGCTCCTTTATTTTCTATAATACAGGAGGAAGTCGTGAAGCTGCTCCAGATCGTTTATTTTCTATAATACAGGATGAAGCAGTGACGCTGCTCCAGCTTCTTTATTTTCTATAATACAGGATGAAGCAGTGACGCTGCTCCAGCTCCTTTATTTTCGATAAAACAGGAGGAAGCAGTGACACTGCTCCAGCTCCTTTATTTTCTATAATACAGGAGGAAGCAGTGACGCTGCTCCAGCTCCTATTTTTTTCTATAATACAGGAGGAAGCAGTGACGCTGCTCCAGCTCCTTTATTTTCTATAATACAGGAAGAAGCAGTGACGCTGCTCCAGCTCCTTTATTTTCTAGAATACAGGAGGAAGCAGTGACGCTGCTCCAGCTCCTGTATTTTCTATCATACAGGAGGAAGCAGAGACGCTGCTCCAGCTCCTTTATTTTCTATAATACAGGAGGAAGCAGTGACGCTGCTCCAGCTCCTTTATTTTCTATAATACAGCAGGAAGCAGTGACGCTGCTGCAGCTCCTTTATTTTCTATAAGACAGGAGGAAGCAGAGAAGCTGTTCCAGCTCCTTTATTTTTTATAATACAGGAGGAAGCAGAGACGCTGCTCCAGCTTCTTTATTTTCTATAATACAGGAGGAAGCAGTGACTCTGCTCCAGCTCCTTTATTTTCTATAATACAGGAGGAAGCAGTGACGCTGTTTCAGCTCCTATATTTTCTGTAATACAGAAGGATGCAGAGACGCTGTTCCAGCTCCATTATTTTCTATAAAACAGGAGGAAGCAGTGACGCTGCTCCAGTTCCTTTATTTTCTATAATACAGGAGGAAGCAGTGACGCTGCTCCAGCTCCTTTATTTTCTATAATGCAGGATGAAGCAGTGACGCTGCTCCAGCTCCATTATTTTCTATAAAACAGGAGGAAGCAGTGACGCTGCTCCAGCTCCTTTATTTTCTATAATACAGGAGAAAGCAGTGACGCTGCTCCAGCCCCTTTATTTTCTATAATACAGAATGAAGCAGTGACGCTGCTCCAGCTCCTTTATTTTCTATAATACCGGAGGAAGCAGTGACGCTGTTCCAGCTCCTTTATTTTCTATAATACAGGAGGAAGCAGAGACGCTGCTCCAGCTTCTTTATTTTCTATAATGCAGGATGAAGCAGTGACGCTGCTCCAGCTCCTTTATTTTCTATAATACAGGAGAAAGCAGTGACGCTGCTCCAGCTCCTTTATTTTCTAGAATGCAGGAGGAAGCAGAGACGCTGTTCCAGCTCCTTTATTTTCTATAACACAGGAGGAAGCAGAGACGCTGCCAGAGCTCCTATATTTTCTATAATACAGGAGGAAGCAGTAACGCTGCTCCAGCTCCTTTATTTTCTATAATACAGGAGGAAGCAGTGACGCTGCTCCAGCTCCTTTATTTTCAAGAATACAGGAGGAAGCAGTGACGCTGCTCCAGCTCCTTTATTTTCTATAATACAGGATGAAGCAGTGACGCTGCTCCAGCTCCTTTATTTTCTATAATACAGGATGAAGCAGTGACACTGCTCCAGCTCCTTTATTTTCTTTAATACAGGAGGAAGCAGTGACGCTGCTCCACTCCTTTATTTTCTATAATACAGGAGGAAGCAGTGATGCTGCTCCAGCTCCTTTATTTTCTATAATACAGGAGGAAACAGTGCTGCTGCTCCAGCTCCTTTATTTTCTATAATACAGGAGGAAGCAGTGACGCTGCTCCAGCTCCTTTATTTTCTCTAATAAAGGTGGACAAAGTGACGCTGCTCCAGCTCCTTTATTTTCTATAATACAGGATGAAGCAGTGACGCTGCTCCAGCTCCTTTATTTTCTATAATACAGGAGGAAGGAGTGACGCTGCTCCAGCTCCTTTATTTTCTTTAATACAGGAGGAAGCAGTGACGCTGCTCCAGCTCCTTTATTTTCTACAATACAGGAGGAAGCAGTGATGCTGCTCCAGTTCCTTTATTTTCTTTAATACAGGAGGAAGCAGTGACGCTGCTCCAGCTCCTTTATTTTCTATAATACAGGAGGAAGTCGTGAAGCTGCTCCAGATCGTTTATTTTCTATAATACAGGATGAAGCAGTGACGCTGCTCCAGCTTCTTTATTTTCTATAATACAGGATGAAGCAGTGACGCTGCTCCAGCTCCTTTATTTTCGATAAAACAGGAGGAAGCAGTGACACTGCTCCAGCTCCTTTATTTTCTATAATACAGGAGGAAGCAGTGACGCTGCTCCAGCTCCTATTTTTTTCTATAATACAGGAGGAAGCAGTGACGCTGCTCCAGCTCCTTTATTTTCTATAATACAGGTAGAAGCAGTGACGCTGCTCCAGCTCCTTTATTTTCTAGAATACAGGAGGAAGCAGTGACGCTGCTCCAGCTCCTGTATTTTCTATCATACAGGAGGAAGCAGAGACGCTGCTCCAGCTCCTTTATTTTCTATAATACAGGAGGAAGCAGTGACGCTGCTCCAGCTCCTTTATTTTCTATAATACAGCAGGAAGCAGTGACGCTGCTGCAGCTCCTTTATTTTCTATAAGACAGGAGGAAGCAGAGAAGCTGTTCCAGCTCCTTTATTTTTTATAATACAGGAGGAAGCAGAGACGCTGCTCCAGCTTCTTTATTTTCTATAATACAGGAGGAAGCAGTGACTCTGCTCCAGCTCCTTTATTTTCTATAATACAGGAGGAAGCAGTGACGCTGTTTCAGCTCCTATATTTTCTGTAATACAGAAGGATGCAGAGACGCTGTTCCAGCTCCATTATTTTCTATAAAACAGGAGGAAGCAGTGACGCTGCTCCAGCTCCTTTATTTTCTATAATACAGGAGGAAGCAGTGACGCTGCTCCAGCTCCTTTATTTTCTATAATACAGGAGGAAGCAGAGACGCTGCTCCAGCTTCTTTATTTTCTATAATGCAGGATGAAGCAGTGACGCTGCTCCAGCTCCTTTATTTTCTATAATACAGGAGAAAGCAGTGACGCTGCTCCAGCTCCTTTATTTTCTAGAATGCAGCAGGAAGCAGAGACGCTGTTCCCGCACCTATATTTATTATAATTCAGGAGGAAGCAGTGACGCTGCTACAGCTCCTTTATTTTCTATAATACAGGAGGAAGCAGTGACGCTGCTCCAGCTCCTTTATTTTCTATAATACAGGAGGAAGCAGTGACGCTGCTCCAGCTCCTTTATTTTCTCTAATAAAGGTGGACGAAGAGACGCTGCTCCAGCTCCTTTATTTTCTATAATACAGGATGAAGCAGTGACGCTGCTCCAGCTCCTTTATTTTCTATAATACAGGAGGAAGCAGTGACGCTGCTCCAGCTCCTTTATTTTCTATAATACAGGAGGAAGCAGTGACGCTGCTCCAGCTCCTTTATTTTCTATAATACAGCAGGAAACAGTGACGCTGCTCTAGCTCCTTTATTTTCTATAATACAGGATGAAGCAGTGACGCTGCTCCAGCTCCTTTATTATCTATAATACAGGAGGAAGCAGTGACGCTGCTCTAGCTCCTTTATTTTCTATCATACATGAGGAAGCAGTGACGCTGCTCCAGATCCTTTATTTTCTATAATACAGGAGGAAGCAGAGACGCTGCACCAGCTCCTTTATTTTCTAGTATACTGGAGGAAGCAGAGACGCTGCTCCAGCTCCTTTATTTTCTATAATACAGGAGGTAGCAGAGACACTGCTCCAGCTCCTTTATTTTCTATAATAGAGGAGGAAGCAGTGACGCTGCTTCATTACCTTTATTTTCTATAATACAGCAGGAAGCAGTGATGCTGCTCCAGCTCCTTTATTTTCTATAATACAGGAGGAAGCAGAGACGCTGCTCCAGCTCCTTTATTTTCTATAATACAGGAGGAAGCAGAGACGCTGCTCCAGCTCCTTTATTTTCTATAATACAGGAAAAAGCACAGACGCTGCTCCAGCTCCTTTATTTTCTATAATACAGCAGGAAGCAGTGATGCTGCTCCAGCTCCTTTATTTTCTATAATACAGGAGGAAGCAGTGATGCTGCTCCAGCTCCTTTATTATCTATAATACAGGAGGAAGCAGTGACGCTGCTCCAGCTCCTTTATTTTCTCTAATAAAGGTAGACGAAGAGACGCTGCTCCAGCTTCTTTATTTTCTATAATGCAGGATGAAGCAGAGACGCTGCTCCAGCTCCTTTATTTTCTATAATACAGGAGGAAGCACAGACGCTGCTCCAGCTCCTTTATTTTCTATAATACAGCAGGAAGCAGAGACGATGCTCCAGCTCCTTTATTTTCTATAATACAGGAGGAAGCAGTGACGCTGCTCCAGCTCCTTTATTTTCTATAATACAGGAGGAAGCAGAGACGCTGCTCCAGCTCCTTTATTTTCTATAATACAGGAGGAAGCAGAGACGCTGCTCCAGCTCCTTTATTTTCTATAATACAGGAGGAAGCAGTGACGCTGCTCCAGCTCCTTTATTTTCTATAATACAGGAGGAAGCAGTGACGCTGCTCCAGCTCCTTTATTTTCTATAATACAGGAGGAAGCAGTGACGCTGCTCCAGCTCCTTTATTTTCTATAATACAGGAGGAAGCAGTGCTGCTGCTCCAGCTCCTTTATTTTCTATAATACAGGATGAAGCAGTGACGCTGCTCCAGCTTCTTTATATTCTATAATACAGGATGAAGCAGTGACGCTGCTCCAGCTCCTTTATTTTCGATAAAACAGGAGGAAGCAGTGACACTGCTCCAGCTCCTTTATTTTCTATAATACAGGAGGAAGCAGAGACGCTGCTCCAGCTCCTTTATTTTCTATAATACAGGAGGAAGCAGTGACGCTGCTCCAGCTCCTTTATTTTCTATAATACAGGAGGAAGCAGAGACGCTGCTCCAGCTCCTTTATTTTCTATAATACAGGAGGAAGCAGAGACGCTGCTCCAGCTCCTTTATTTTCTATAATACAGGAGGAAGCAGTGACGCTGCTCCAGCTCCTTTATTTTCTATAATACAGGAGGAAGCAGTGACGCTGCTCCAGCTCCTTTATTTTCTATAATACAGGAGGAAGCAGTGACGCTGCTCCAGCTCCTTTATTTTCTATAATACAGGAGGAAGCAGTGCTGCTGCTCCAGCTCCTTTATTTTCTATAATACAGGATGAAGCAGTGACGCTGCTCCAGCTCCTTTATTTTCTTTAATACAGGAGGAAGCAGTGACGCTGCTCCAGTTCCTTTATTTTCTACAATACAGGAGGAAGCAGTGACGCTGCTCCAGCTCCTTTATTTTCTATAATACAGGAGGAAGTCGTGAAGCTGCTCCAGATCGTTTATTTTCTATAATACAGGAGGAAGCAGTGATGCTGCTCCAGCTCCTTTATTTTCTTTAATACAGGAGGAAGCAGTGACGCTGCTCCAGTTCCTTTATTTTCTTTAATACAGGAGGAAGCAGTGACGCTGCTCCAGCTCCTTTATTTTCTATAATACAGGAGGAAGTCGTGAAGCTGCTCCAGATCGTTTATTTTCTATAATACAGGATGAAGCAGTGACGCTGCTCCAGCTTCTTTATTTTCTATAATACAGGATGAAGCAGTGACGCTGCTCCAGCTCCTTTATTTTCGATAAAACAGGAGGAAGCAGTGACACTGCTCCAGCTCCTTTATTTTCTATAATACAGGAGGAAGCAGTGACGCTGCTCCAGCTCCTATTTTTTTCTATAATACAGGAGGAAGCAGTGACGCTGCTCCAGCTCCTTTATTTTCTATAATACAGGAAGAAGCAGTGACGCTGCTCCAGCTCCTTTATTTTCTAGAATACAGGAGGAAGCAGTGACGCTGCTCCAGCTCCTGTATTTTCTATCATACAGGAGGAAGCAGAGACGCTGCTCCAGCTCCTTTATTTTCTATAATACAGGAGGAAGCAGTGACGCTGCTCCAGCTCCTTTATTTTCTATAATACAGCAGGAAGCAGTGACGCTGCTGCAGCTCCTTTATTTTCTATAAGACAGGAGGAAGCAGAGAAGCTGTTCCAGCTCCTTTATTTTTTATAATACAGGAGGAAGCAGAGACGCTGCTCCAGCTTCTTTATTTTCTATAATACAGGAGGAAGCAGTGACTCTGCTCCAGCTCCTTTATTTTCTATAATACAGGAGGAAGCAGTGACGCTGTTTCAGCTCCTATATTTTCTGTAATACACAAGGATGCAGAGACGCTGTTCCAGCTCCATTATTTTCTATAAAACAGGAGGAAGCAGTGACGCTGCTCCAGTTCCTTTATTTTCTATAATACAGGAGGAAGCAGTGACGCTGCTCCAGCTCCTTTATTTTCTATAATGCAGGATGAAGCAGTGACGCTGCTCCAGCTCCATTATTTTCTATAAAACAGGAGGAAGCAGTGACGCTGCTCCAGCTCCTTTATTTTCTATAATACAGGAGAAAGCAGTGACGCTGCTCCAGCCCCTTTATTTTCTATAATACAGAATGAAGCAGTGACGCTGCTCCAGCTCCTTTATTTTCTATAATACCGGAGGAAGCAGTGACGCTGTTCCAGCTCCTTTATTTTCTATAATACAGGAGGAAGCAGAGACGCTGCTCCAGCTCCTTTATTTTCTAGAATGCAGGAGGAAGCAGAGACGCTGTTCCAGCTCCTTTATTTTCTATAATGCAGGATGAAGCAGTGACGCTGCTCCAGCTCCTTTATTTTCTAGAATGCAGGAGGAAGCAGAGACGCTGCTCCAGCTCCTTTATTTTCTAGAATGCAGGAGGAAGCAGAGACGCTGCTCCAGCTTCTTTATTTTCTATAATGCAGGATGAAGCAGTGACGCTGCTCCAGCTCCTTTATTTTCTATAATACAGGAGAAAGCAGTGACGCTGCTCCAGCTCCTTTATTTTCTAGAATGCAGGAGGAAGCAGAGACGCTGTTCCAGCTCCTTTATTTTCTATAACACAGGAGGAAGCAGAGACGCTGCCAGAGCTCCTATATTTTCTATAATACAGGAGGAAGCAGTAACGCTGCTCCAGCTCCTTTATTTTCTATAATACAGGAGGAAGCAGTGACGCTGCTCCAGCTCCTTTATTTTCAAGAATACAGGAGGAAGCAGTGACGCTGCTCCAGCTCCTTTATTTTCTATAATACAGGATGAAGCAGTGACGCTGCTCCAGCTCCTTTATTTTCTATAATACAGGATGAAGCAGTGACACTGCTCCAGCTCCTTTATTTTCTTTAATACAGGAGGAAGCAGTGACGCTGCTCCACTCCTTTATTTTCTATAATACAGGAGGAAGCAGTGATGCTGCTCCAGCTCCTTTATTTTCTATAATACAGGAGGAAACAGTGCTGCTGCTCCAGCTCCTTTATTTTCTATAATACAGGAGGAAGCAGTGACGCTGCTCCAGCTCCTTTATTTTCTCTAATAAAGGTGGACAAAGTGACGCTGCTCCAGCTCCTTTATTTTCTATAATACAGGATGAAGCAGTGACGCTGCTCCAGCTCCTTTATTTTCTATAATACAGGAGGAAGGAGTGACGCTGCTCCAGCTCCTTTATTTTCTTTAATACAGGAGGAAGCAGTGACGCTGCTCCAGCTCCTTTATTTTCTACAATACAGGAGGAAGCAGTGATGCTGCTCCAGTTCCTTTATTTTCTTTAATACAGGAGGAAGCAGTGACGCTGCTCCAGCTCCTTTATTTTCTATAATACAGGAGGAAGTCGTGAAGCTGCTCCAGATCGTTTATTTTCTATAATACAGGATGAAGCAGTGACGCTGCTCCAGCTTCTTTATTTTCTATAATACAGGATGAAGCAGTGACGCTGCTCCAGCTCCTTTATTTTCGATAAAACAGGAGGAAGCAGTGACACTGCTCCAGCTCCTTTATTTTCTATAATACAGGAGGAAGCAGTGACGCTGCTCCAGCTCCTATTTTTTTCTATAATACAGGAGGAAGCAGTGACGCTGCTCCAGCTCCTTTATTTTCTATAATACAGGTAGAAGCAGTGACGCTGCTCCAGCTCCTTTATTTTCTAGAATACAGGAGGAAGCAGTGACGCTGCTCCAGCTCCTGTATTTTCTATCATACAGGAGGAAGCAGAGACGCTGCTCCAGCTCCTTTATTTTCTATAATACAGGAGGAAGCAGTGACGCTGCTCCAGCTCCTTTATTTTCTATAATACAGCAGGAAGCAGTGACGCTGCTGCAGCTCCTTTATTTTCTATAAGACAGGAGGAAGCAGAGAAGCTGTTCCAGCTCCTTTATTTTTTATAATACAGGAGGAAGCAGAGACGCTGCTCCAGCTTCTTTATTTTCTATAATACAGGAGGAAGCAGTGACTCTGCTCCAGCTCCTTTATTTTCTATAATACAGGAGGAAGCAGTGACGCTGTTTCAGCTCCTATATTTTCTGTAATACAGAAGGATGCAGAGACGCTGTTCCAGCTCCATTATTTTCTATAAAACAGGAGGAAGCAGTGACGCTGCTCCAGCTCCTTTATTTTCTATAATACAGGAGGAAGCAGTGACGCTGCTCCAGCTCCTTTATTTTCTATAATACAGGAGGAAGCAGAGACGCTGCTCCAGCTTCTTTATTTTCTATAATGCAGGATGAAGCAGTGACGCTGCTCCAGCTCCTTTATTTTCTATAATACAGGAGAAAGCAGTGACGCTGCTCCAGCTCCTTTATTTTCTAGAATGCAGCAGGAAGCAGAGACGCTGTTCCCGCACCTATATTTATTATAATTCAGGAGGAAGCAGTGACGCTGCTACAGCTCCTTTATTTTCTATAATACAGGAGGAAGCAGTGACGCTGCTCCAGCTCCTTTATTTTCTATAATACAGGAGGAAGCAGTGACGCTGCTCCAGCTCCTTTATTTTCTCTAATAAAGGTGGACGAAGAGACGCTGCTCCAGCTCCTTTATTTTCTATAATACAGGATGAAGCAGTGACGCTGCTCCAGCTCCTTTATTTTCTATAATACAGGAGGAAGCAGTGACGCTGCTCCAGCTCCTTTATTTTCTATAATACAGGAGGAAGCAGTGACGCTGCTCCAGCTCCTTTATTTTCTATAATACAGCAGGAAACAGTGACGCTGCTCTAGCTCCTTTATTTTCTATAATACAGGATGAAGCAGTGACGCTGCTCCAGCTCCTTTATTATCTATAATACAGGAGGAAGCAGTGACGCTGCTCTAGCTCCTTTATTTTCTATCATACATGAGGAAGCAGTGACGCTGCTCCAGATCCTTTATTTTCTATAATACAGGAGGAAGCAGAGACGCTGCACCAGCTCCTTTATTTTCTAGTATACTGGAGGAAGCAGAGACGCTGCTCCAGCTCCTTTATTTTCTATAATACAGGAGGTAGCAGAGACACTGCTCCAGCTCCTTTATTTTCTATAATAGAGGAGGAAGCAGTGACGCTGCTTCATTACCTTTATTTTCTATAATACAGCAGGAAGCAGTGATGCTGCTCCAGCTCCTTTATTTTCTATAATACAGGAGGAAGCAGAGACGCTGCTCCAGCTCCTTTATTTTCTATAATACAGGAGGAAGCAGAGACGCTGCTCCAGCTCCTTTATTTTCTATAATACAGGAAAAAGCACAGACGCTGCTCCAGCTCCTTTATTTTCTATAATACAGCAGGAAGCAGTGATGCTGCTCCAGCTCCTTTATTTTCTATAATACAGGAGGAAGCAGTGATGCTGCTCCAGCTCCTTTATTATCTATAATACAGGAGGAAGCAGTGACGCTGCTCCAGCTCCTTTATTTTCTCTAATAAAGGTAGACGAAGAGACGCTGCTCCAGCTTCTTTATTTTCTATAATGCAGGATGAAGCAGAGACGCTGCTCCAGCTCCTTTATTTTCTATAATACAGGAGGAAGCACAGACGCTGCTCCAGCTCCTTTATTTTCTATAATACAGCAGGAAGCAGAGACGCTGCTCCAGCTCCTTTATTTTCTATAATACAGGAGGAAGCAGTGACGCTGCTCCAGCTCCTTTATTTTCTATAATACAGGAGGAAGCAGAGACGCTGCTCCAGCTCCTTTATTTTCTATAATACAGGAGGAAGCAGAGACGCTGCTCCAGCTCCTTTATTTTCTATAATACAGGAGGAAGCAGTGACGCTGCTCCAGCTCCTTTATTTTCTATAATACAGGAGGAAGCAGTGACGCTGCTCCAGCTCCTTTATTTTCTATAATACAGGAGGAAGCAGTGACGCTGCTCCAGCTCCTTTATTTTCTATAATACAGGAGGAAGCAGTGCTGCTGCTCCAGCTCCTTTATTTTCTATAATACAGGATGAAGCAGTGACGCTGCTCCAGCTTCTTTATATTCTATAATACAGGATGAAGCAGTGACGCTGCTCCAGCTCCTTTATTTTCGATAAAACAGGAGGAAGCAGTGACACTGCTCCAGCTCCTTTATTTTCTATAATACAGGAGGAAGCAGTGACGCTGCTCCAGCTCCTATTTTTTTCTATAATACAGGAGGAAGCAGTGACGCTGCTCCAGCTCCTTTATTTTCTATAATACAGGAAGAAGCAGTGACGCTGCTCCAGCTCCTTTATTTTCTAGAATACAGGAGGAAGCAGTGACGCTGCTCCAGCTCCTGTATTTTCTATCATACAGGAGGAAGCAGAGACGCTGCTCCAGCTCCTTTATTTTCTATAATACAGGAGGAAGCAGTGACGCTGCTCCAGCTCCTTTATTTTCTATAATACAGCAGGAAGCAGTGACGCTGCTGCAGCTCCTTTATTTTCTATAAGACAGGAGGAAGCAGAGAAGCTGTTCCAGCTCCTTTATTTTTTATAATACAGGAGGAAGCAGAGACGCTGCTCCAGCTTCTTTATTTTCTATAATACAGGAGGAAGCAGTGACTCTGCTCCAGCTCCTTTATTTTCTATAATACAGGAGGAAGCAGTGACGCTGTTTCAGCTCCTATATTTTCTGTAATACAGAAGGATGCAGAGACGCTGTTCCAGCTCCATTATTTTCTATAAAACAGGAGGAAGCAGTGACGCTGCTCCAGCTCCTTTATTTTCTATAATACAGGAGGAAGCAGTGACGCTGCTCCAGCTCCTTTATTTTCTATAATACAGGAGGAAGCAGAGACGCTGCTCCAGCTTCTTTATTTTCTATAATGCAGGATGAAGCAGTGACGCTGCTCCAGCTCCTTTATTTTCTATAATACAGGAGAAAGCAGTGACGCTGCTCCAGCTCCTTTATTTTCTAGAATGCAGCAGGAAGCAGAGACGCTGTTCCCGCACCTATATTTATTATAATTCAGGAGGAAGCAGTGACGCTGCTACAGCTCCTTTATTTTCTATAATGCGGGATGAAGCAGTGACGCTGTTCCAGCTCCTTTATTTTCTATAACACAGGAGGAAGCAGAGACGCTGCCAGAGCTCCTATATTTTCTATAATACAGGAGGAAGCAGTGCTGCTGCTCCAGCTCCTTTATTTTCTATAATACAGGAGGAAGCAGTGACGCTGCTCCAGCTCCTTTATTTTCTCTAATAAAGGTGGACGAAGAGACGCTGCTCCAGCTCCTTTATTTTCTATAATACAGGATGAAGCAGTGACGCTGCTCCAGCTCCTTTATTTTCTATAATACAGGAGGCAGCAGTGATGCTGCTCCAGCTCCTTTATTTTATTTAATACAGGAGGAAGCAGTGACGCTGCTCCAGCTCCTTTATTTTCTATAATACAGGAGGAAGCAGTGACGCTGCTCCAGCTCCTTTATTTTCTATAATACAGCAGGAAACAGTGACGCTGCTCTAGCTCCTTTATTTTCTATAACACAGGATGAAGCAGTGACGCTGCTCTAGCTCCTTTATTTTCTATCATACATGAGGAAGCAGTGACGCTGCTCCAGATCCTTTATTTTCTATAATACAGGAGGAAGCAGAGACGCTGCTCCAGCTCCTTTATTTTCTAGTATACTGGAGGAAGCAGAGACGCTGCTCCAGCTCCTTTATTTTCTATAATACAGGAGGTAGCAGAGACACTGCTCCAGCTCCTTTATTTTCTATAATAGAGGAGGAAGCAGTGACGCTGCTCCATTACCTTTATTTTCTATAATACAGCAGGAAGCAGTGATGCTGCTCCAGCTCCTTTATTTTCTATAATACAGGAGGAAGCAGAGACGCTGCTCCAGCTCCTTTATTTTCTATAATACAGGAGGAAGCAGAGACGCTGCTCCAGCTCCTTTATTTTCTATAATACAGGAAAAAGCACAGACGCTGCTCCAGCTCCTTTATTTTCTATAATACAGCAGGAAGCAGTGATGCTGCTCCAGCTCCTTTATTTTCTATAATACAGGAGGAAGCAGTGATGCTGCTCCAGCTCCTTTATTATCTATAATACAGGAGGAAGCAGTGACGCTGCTCCAGCTCCTTTATTTTCTCTAATAAAGGTGGACGAAGAGACGCTGCTCCAGCTTCTTTATTTTCTATAATGCAGGATGAAGCAGAGACGCTGCTCCAGCTCCTTTATTTTCTATAATACAGGAGGAAGCACAGACGCTGCTCCAGCTCCTTTATTTTCTATAATACAGCAGGAAGCAGAGACGCTGCTCCAGCTCCTTTATTTTCTATAATACAGGAGGAAGCAGTGACGCTGCTCCAGCTCCTTTATTTTCTATAATACAGGAGGAAGCAGAGACGCTGCTCCAGCTCCTTTATTTTCTATAATACAGGAGGAAGCAGAGACGCTGCTCCAGCTCCTTTATTTTCTATAATACAGGAGGAAGCAGTGAAGCTGCTCCAGCTCCTTTATTTTCTATAATACATGAGGAAGCAGTGATGCTGCTCCAGCTCCTTTATTTTCTAGAATACAGGAGGAAGCAGTGAAGCTGCTCCAGCTCCTTTATTTTCTATAATACAGGATGAAGCAGTGACACTGCTCCAGCTCCTTTATTTTCTATAATACAGGAGGAAGTAGTGAAGCTGCTCCAGCTCCTTTATTTTCTATAATACAGGAGGAAGCAGTGACGCTGCTCCAGCTCCTTTATTTTCTATAATACAGCAGGAAACAGTGACGCTGCTCTAGCTCCTTTATTTTCTATAATACAGGATGAAGCAGTGACACTGCTCCAGCTCCTTTATTATCTATAATACAGGAGGAAGCAGTGACGCTGCTCTAGCTCCTTTATTTTCTATCATACATGAGGAAGCAGTGACGCTGCTCCAGATCCTTTATTTTCTATAATACAGGAGGAAGCAGAGACGCTGCTCCAGCTCCTTTATTTTCTAGTATACTGGAGGAAGCAGAGACGCTGCTCCAGCTCCTTTATTTTCTATAATACAGGAGGTAGCAGAGACACTGCTCCAGCTCCTTTATTTTCTATAATAGAGGAGGAAGCAGTGACGCTGCTCCAGCTCCTTTATTTTCTATAATACAGGAGGAAGCAGTGCTGCTGCTCCAGCTCCTTTATTTTCTATAATACAGGAGGAAGCAGTGACGCTGCTCCAGCTCCTTTATTTTCTCTAATAAAGGTGGACGAAGAGACGCTGCTCCAGCTCCTTTATTTTCTATAATACAGGATGAAGCAGTGACGCTGCTCCAGCTCCTTTATTTTCTATAATACAGGAGGCAGCAGTGATGCTGCTCCAGCTCCTTTATTTTATTTAATACAGGAGGAAGCAGTGACGCTGCTCCAGCTCCTTTATTTTCTATAATACAGGAGGAAGCAGAGACGCTGCTCCAGCTCCTTTATTTTCTACAATACAGGAGGACGCAGTGACGCTGCTCCAGCTCCTTTATTTTCTATAATACAGGAGGAAGCAGAGACGCTGCTCCAGCTTCTTTATTTTGTATAATACAGCAGGAAGCAGACACGCTGCTCCAGCTTCTTTATTTTCTGTAATACAGGAGGAAGCAGAGACGCTGTTCCAGCTCCTTTATTTTCTATAATACAGGAGTAAGCAGTGACGCTGCTCCAGTTCCTTCGTTTTCTATAATACAGGAGGAAGCAGTGACGCTGCTCCAGCTCCTTTATTTTCTATAATACAGCAGGAAACAGTGACGCTGCTCCAGCTCCTGTATTTTCTATAATGGAGGAGGAAGCAGAGACGCTGCTCCAGCTCCTTTATTTTCTATAATACAGGAGGAAGGAGTGACGCTGCTCCAGCTCCTTTATTTTCTATAATGCGGGATGAAGCAGTGACGCTGTTCCAGCTCCTTTATTTTCTATAATACAGGAGGAAGCAGAGACGCTGCTCCAGCTTCTTTATTTTCTATAATACAGGAGGAAGGAGTGACGCTGCTCCAGCTCCTTTATTTTCTAGAATGCAGGAGGAAGCAGTGCTGCTGCTCCAGCTCCTTTATTTTCTATAATACTGGAGAAAGCAGTGACGCTGCTCCAGCTCCTTTATTTTCTAGAATGCAGGAGGATGCAGAGACGCTGTTCCAGCACCTATATTTATTATAATTCAGGAGGAAGCAGTGACGCTGCTCCAGCTCCTTTTTTTTCTATAATACAGGAGGAAGCAGTGATGCTGCTCCAGCTCCTTTATTTTCTATAATACAGCATGAAGCAGTGACGCTGCTCCAGCTCCTTTATTTTCGATAATACAGGAGGAAGCAGTGACGCTGCTCTAGCTCCTTTATTTTCTATCATACATGAGGAAGCCGTGACGCTGCTCCAGATCCTTTATTTTCTATAATACAAGAGGAAGCAGAGACGCTGCTCCAGCTCCTTTATTTTCTATAATACAGGAAGAAGCAGTGACGCTGCTCCAGCTCCTTTATTTGCTATAATACAGCAGGAAGCAGTGACGCTGCTGCAGCTCCTTTATTTTCTATAATACAGGAGAAAGCAGTGACGCTGCTCCAGCTCCTTTATTTTCTATAATACAGGATGAAGCAGTGACGCTGCTCCAGCTCCTTTATTTTCTATAATACAGGATGAAGCAGTGACACTGCTCCAGCTCCTTTATTTTCTATAATACAGGAGGAAGTAGTGAAGCTGCTCCAGCTCCTTTATTTTCTATAATACAGGAGGAAGCAGTGATGCTGCTCCAGCTCCTTTATTTTCTATAATACAGCAGGAAACAGTGACGCTGCTCTAGCTCCTTTATTTTCTATAATACAGGATGAAGCAGTGACGCTGCTCCAGCTCCTTTATTATCTATCATACATGAGGAAGCAGTGACGCTGCTCCAGATCCTTTATTTTCTATAATACAGGAGGAAGCAGAGGCGCAGCTCCAGCTCCTTTATTTTCTAGTATACTGGAGGAAGCAGAGACGCTGCTCCAGCTCCTTTATTTTCTATAATACAGGAGGTAGCAGAGACACTGCTCCAGCTCCTTTATTTTCTATAATACAGGAGGAAGCAGTGACGCTGCTCCAGTACCTTTATTTTCTATAATACAGCAGGAAGCAGTGATGCTGCTCCAGCTCCTTTATTTTCTATAATACAGGAGGAAGCAGAGACGCTGCTCCAGCTCCTTTATTTTCTATAATACAAGAGGAAGCAGAGACGCTGCTCCAGCTCCTTTATTTTCTATAATACAGGAGGAAGCACAGACGCTGCTCCAGCTCCTTTATTTTCTGTAATACAGCAGGAAGCAGTGATGCTGCTCCAGCTCCTTTATTTTCTATAATACAGGAGGAAGCAGTGATGCTGCTCCAGCTCCTTTATTTTCTATAATACAGGAGGAAGCAGTGACGCTGCTCCAGCTCCTTTATTTTCTCTAATAAAGGTGTACGAAGAGACGCTGCTCCAGCTTCTTTATTTTCTATAATGCCGCATGAAGCAGAGACGCTACTCCAGCTCCTTTATTTTCTATAATACAGGAGGAAGCACAGACGCTGCTCCAGCTCCTTTATTTTCTATAATACAGGAGGAAGCAGAGACGCTGCTCCAGCTTCTTTATTTTCTATAATACAGGAGGAAGCAGTGACTCTGCTCCAGCTCCTTTATTTTCTATAATACAGGAGGAAGCAGTGACGCTGTTTCAGCTCCTATATTTTCTGTAATACAGAAGGATGCAGAGACGCTGTTCCAGCTCCATTATTTTCTATAAAACAGGAGGAAGCAGTGACGCTGCTCCAGCTCCTTTATTTTCTATAATACAGGAGGAAGCAGTGACGCTGCTCCAGCTCCTTTATTTTCTATAATACAGGAGGAAGCAGAGACGCTGCTCCAGCTTCTTTATTTTCTATAATGCAGGATGAAGCAGTGACGCTGCTCCAGCTCCATTTTTTCTATAATACAGGAGAAAGCAGTGACGCTGCTCCAGCTCCTTTATTTTCTAGAATGCAGCAGGAAGCAGAGACGCTGTTCCCGCACCTATATTTATTATAATTCAGGAGGAAGCAGTGACGCTGCTACAGCTCCTTTATTTTCTATAATACAGGAGGAAGCAGTGACGCTGCTCCAGCTCCTTTATTTTCTATAATACAGGAGGAAGCAGTGACGCTGCTCCAGCTCCTTTATTTTCTCTAATAAAGGTGGACGAAGAGACGCTGCTCCAGCTCCTTTATTTTCTATAATACAGGATGAAGCAGTGACGCTGCTCCAGCTCCTTTATTTTCTATAATACAGGAGGAAGCAGTGACGCTGCTCCAGCTCCTTTATTTTCTATAATACAGGAGGAAGCAGTGACGCTGCTCCAGCTCCTTTATTTTCTATAATACAGCAGGAAACAGTGACGCTGCTCTAGCTCCTTTATTTTCTATAATACAGGATGAAGCAGTGACGCTGCTCCAGCTCCTTTATTATCTATAATACAGGAGGAAGCAGTGACGCTGCTCTAGCTCCTTTATTTTCTATCATACATGAGGAAGCAGTGACGCTGCTCCAGATCCTTTATTTTCTATAATACAGGAGGAAGCAGAGACGCTGCACCAGCTCCTTTATTTTCTAGTATACTGGAGGAAGCAGAGACGCTGCTCCAGCTCCTTTATTTTCTATAATACAGGAGGTAGCAGAGACACTGCTCCAGCTCCTTTATTTTCTATAATAGAGGAGGAAGCAGTGACGCTGCTTCATTACCTTTATTTTCTATAATACAGCAGGAAGCAGTGATGCTGCTCCAGCTCCTTTATTTTCTATAATACAGGAGGAAGCAGAGACGCTGCTCCAGCTCCTTTATTTTCTATAATACAGGAGGAAGCAGAGACGCTGCTCCAGCTCCTTTATTTTCTATAATACAGGAAAAAGCACAGACGCTGCTCCAGCTCCTTTATTTTCTATAATACAGCAGGAAGCAGTGATGCTGCTCCAGCTCCTTTATTTTCTATAATACAGGAGGAAGCAGTGATGCTGCTCCAGCTCCTTTATTATCTATAATACAGGAGGAAGCAGTGACGCTGCTCCAGCTCCTTTATTTTCTCTAATAAAGGTAGACGAAGAGACGCTGCTCCAGCTTCTTTATTTTCTATAATGCAGGATGAAGCAGAGACGCTGCTCCAGCTCCTTTATTTTCTATAATACAGGAGGAAGCACAGACGCTGCTCCAGCTCCTTTATTTTCTATAATACAGCAGGAAGCAGAGACGCTGCTCCAGCTCCTTTATTTTCTATAATACAGGAGGAAGCAGTGACGCTGCTCCAGCTCCTTTATTTTCTATAATACAGGAGGAAGCAGAGACGCTGCTCCAGCTCCTTTATTTTCTATAATACAGGAGGAAGCAGAGACGCTGCTCCAGCTCCTTTATTTTCTATAATACAGGAGGAAGCAGTGACGCTGCTCCAGCTCCTTTATTTTCTATAATACAGGAGGAAGCAGTGACGCTGCTCCAGCTCCTTTATTTTCTATAATACAGGAGGAAGCAGTGACGCTGCTCCAGCTCCTTTATTTTCTATAATACAGGAGGAAGCAGTGCTGCTGCTCCAGCTCCTTTATTTTCTATAATACAGGATGAAGCAGTGACGCTGCTCCAGCTTCTTTATATTCTATAATACAGGATGAAGCAGTGACGCTGCTCCAGCTCCTTTATTTTCGATAAAACAGGAGGAAGCAGTGACACTGCTCCAGCTCCTTTATTTTCTATAATACAGGAGGAAGCAGTGACGCTGCTCCAGCTCCTATTTTTTTCTATAATACAGGAGGAAGCAGTGACGCTGCTCCAGCTCCTTTATTTTCTATAATACAGGAAGAAGCAGTGACGCTGCTCCAGCTCCTTTATTTTCTAGAATACAGGAGGAAGCAGTGACGCTGCTCCAGCTCCTGTATTTTCTATCATACAGGAGGAAGCAGAGACGCTGCTCCAGCTCCTTTATTTTCTATAATACAGGAGGAAGCAGTGACGCTGCTCCAGCTCCTTTATTTTCTATAATACAGCAGGAAGCAGTGACGCTGCTGCAGCTCCTTTATTTTCTATAAGACAGGAGGAAGCAGAGAAGCTGTTCCAGCTCCTTTATTTTTTATAATACAGGAGGAAGCAGAGACGCTGCTCCAGCTTCTTTATTTTCTATAATACAGGAGGAAGCAGTGACTCTGCTCCAGCTCCTTTATTTTCTATAATACAGGAGGAAGCAGTGACGCTGTTTCAGCTCCTATATTTTCTGTAATACAGAAGGATGCAGAGACGCTGTTCCAGCTCCATTATTTTCTATAAAACAGGAGGAAGCAGTGACGCTGCTCCAGCTCCTTTATTTTCTATAATACAGGAGGAAGCAGTGACGCTGCTCCAGCTCCTTTATTTTCTATAATACAGGAGGAAGCAGAGACGCTGCTCCAGCTTCTTTATTTTCTATAATGCAGGATGAAGCAGTGACGCTGCTCCAGCTCCTTTATTTTCTATAATACAGGAGAAAGCAGTGACGCTGCTCCAGCTCCTTTATTTTCTAGAATGCAGCAGGAAGCAGAGACGCTGTTCCCGCACCTATATTTATTATAATTCAGGAGGAAGCAGTGACGCTGCTACAGCTCCTTTATTTTCTATAATGCGGGATGAAGCAGTGACGCTGTTCCAGCTCCTTTATTTTCTATAACACAGGAGGAAGCAGAGACGCTGCCAGAGCTCCTATATTTTCTATAATACAGGAGGAAGCAGTGACGCTGCTCCAGCTCCTTTATTTTCTCTAATAAAGGTGGACGAAGAGACGCTGCTCCAGCTCCTTTATTTTCTATAATACAGGAGGAAGCAGTGACGCTGCTCCAGCTCCTTTATTTTCTCTAATAAAGGTGGACGAAGAGACGCTGCTCCAGCTCCTTTATTTTCTATAATACAGGATGAAGCAGTGACGCTGCTCCAGCTCCTTTATTTTCTATAATACAGGAGGCAGCAGTGATGCTGCTCCAGCTCCTTTATTTTATTTAATACAGGAGGAAGCAGTGACGCTGCTCCAGCTCCTTTATTTTCTATAATACAGGAGGAAGCAGTGACGCTGCTCCAGCTCCTTTATTTTCTATAATACAGCAGGAAACAGTGACGCTGCTCTAGCTCCTTTATTTTCTATAACACAGGATGAAGCAGTGACGCTGCTCTAGCTCCTTTATTTTCTATCATACATGAGGAAGCAGTGACGCTGCTCCAGATCCTTTATTTTCTATAATACAGGAGGAAGCAGAGACGCTGCTCCAGCTCCTTTATTTTCTAGTATACTGGAGGAAGCAGAGACGCTGCTCCAGCTCCTTTATTTTCTATAATACAGGAGGTAGCAGAGACACTGCTCCAGCTCCTTTATTTTCTATAATAGAGGAGGAAGCAGTGACGCTGCTCCATTACCTTTATTTTCTATAATACAGCAGGAAGCAGTGATGCTGCTCCAGCTCCTTTATTTTCTATAATACAGGAGGAAGCAGAGACGCTGCTCCAGCTCCTTTATTTTCTATAATACAGGAAAAAGCACAGACGCTGCTCCAGCTCCTTTATTTTCTATAATACAGCAGGAAGCAGTGATGCTGCTCCAGCTCCTTTATTTTCTATAATACAGGAGGAAGCAGTGATGCTGCTCCAGCTCCTTTATTATCTATAATACAGGAGGAAGCAGTGACGCTGCTCCAGCTCCTTTATTTTCTCTAATAAAGGTGGACGAAGAGACGCTGCTCCAGCTTCTTTATTTTCTATAATGCAGGATGAAGCAGAGACGCTGCTCCAGCTCCTTTATTTTCTATAATACAGGAGGAAGCACAGACGCTGCTCCAGCTCCTTTATTTTCTATAATACAGCAGGAAGCAGAGACGCTGCTCCAGCTCCTTTATTTTCTATAATACAGGAGGAAGCAGTGACGCTGCTCCAGCTCCTTTATTTTCTATAATACAGGAGGAAGCAGAGACGCTGCTCCAGCTCCTTTATTTTCTATAATACAGGAGGAAGCAGAGACGCTGCTCCAGCTCCTTTATTTTCTATAATACAGGAGGAAGCAGTGACGCTGCTCCAGCTCCTTTATTTTCTATAATACAGGAGGAAGCAGTGACGCTGCTCCAGCTCCTTTATTTTCTATAATACAGGAGGAAGCAGTGACGCTGCTCCAGCTCCTTTATTTTCTATAATACAGGAGGAAGCAGTGCTGCTGCTCCAGCTCCTTTATTTTCTATAATACAGGAGGAAGCAGTGACGCTGCTCCAGCTCCTTTATTTTCTCTAATAAAGGTGGACGAAGAGACGCTGCTCCAGCTCCTTTATTTTCTATAATACAGGATGAAGCAGTGACGCTGCTCCAGCTCCTTTATTTTCTATAATACAAGAGGCAGCAGTGATGCTGCTCCAGCTCCTTTATTTTATTTAATACAGGAGGAAGCAGTGACGCTGCTCCAGCTCCTTTATTTTCTACAATACAGGAGGAAGCAGTGACGCTGCTCCAGCTCCTTTATTTTCTATAATACAGGAGGAAGCAGAGACGCTGCTCCAGCTTCTTTATTTTGTATAATACAGCAGGAAGCAGACACGCTGCTCCAGCTTCTTTATTTTCTGTAATACAGGAGGAAGCAGAGACGCTGTTCCAGCTCCTTTATTTTCTATAATTCAGGAGGAAGCAGTGACGCTGCTCCAGTTCCTTCGTTTTCTATAATACAGGAGGAAGCAGTGACGCTGCTCCAGCTCCTTTATTTTCTATAATACAGCAGGAAACAGTGACTCTGCTCCAGCTCCTGTATTTTCTATAATGGAGGAGGAAGCAGAGACGCTGCTCCACCTCCTTTATTTTCTATAATACAGGAGGAATGAGTGACGCTGCTCCAGCTCCTTTATTTTCTATAATGCGGGATGTAGCAGTGACGCTGTTCCAGCTCCTTTATTTTCTATAATACAGGAGGAAGCAGAGACGCTGCTCCAGCTTCTTTATTTTCTATAATACAGGAGGAAGGAGTGACGCTGCTCCAGCTCCTTTATTTTCTAGAATGCAGGAGGAAGCAGTGCTGCTGCTCCAGCTCCTTTATTTTCTATAATACTGGAGAAAGCAGTGACGCTGCTCCAGCTCCTTTATTTTCTAGAATGCAGGAGGATGCAGAGACGCTGTTCCAGCACCTTTATTTTCTATAATACAGGAGGAAGCAGTGACGCTGCTCCATCTCCTTTATTTTCTATAATACAGGAGGAAGCAGTGATGCTGCTCCAGCTCCTTTATTTTCTATAATACAGCATGAAGCAGTGACGCTGCTCCAGCTCCTTTATTTTCTATAATACAGGAGGAAGCAGTGACGCTGCTCTAGCTCCTTTATTTTCTATCATACATGAGGAAGCCGTGACGCTGCTCCAGATCCTTTATTTTCTATAATACAGGAGGAAGCAGAGACGCTGCTCCAGCTCCTTTATTTTCTATAATACAGGAGGAAGCAGTGACGCTGCTCCAGCTCCTTTATTTGCTATAATACAGCAGGAAGCAGTGACGCTGCTGCAGCTCCTTTATTTTCTATAACACAGGAGAAAGCAGTGAAGCTGCTCCAGCTCCTTTATTTACTATAATACATGAGGAAGCAGTGATGCTGCTCCAGCTCCTTTATTTTCTAGAATACAGGAGGAAGCAGTGAAGCTGCTCCAACTCCTTTATTTTCTATAATACAGGATGAAGCAGTGACACTGCTCCAGCTCCTTTATTTTCTATAATACAGGAGGAAGTAGTGAAGCTGCTCCAGCTCCTTTATTTTCTATAATACAGGAGGAAGCAGTGACGCTGCTCCAGCTCCTTTATTTTCTATAATACAGCAGGAAACAGTGACGCTGCTCTAGCTCCTTTATTTTCTATAATACAGGATGAAGCAGTGACACTGCTCCAGCTCCTTTATTATCTATAATACAGGAGGAAGCAGTGACGCTGCTCTAGCTCCTTTATTTTCTATCATACATGAGGAAGCAGTGACGCTGCTCCAGATCCTTTATTTTCTATAATACAGGAGGAAGCAGAGACGCTGCTCCAGCTCCTTTATTTTCTAGTATACTGGAGGAAGCAGAGACGCTGCTCCAGCTCCTTTATTTTCTATAATACAGGAGGTAGCAGAGACACTGCTCCAGCTCCTTTATTTTCTATAATAGAGGAGGAAGCAGTGACGCTGCTCCAGCTCCTTTATTTTCTATAATACAGGAGGAAGCAGTGCTGCTGCTCCAGCTCCTTTATTTTCTATAATACAGGAGGAAGCAGTGACGCTGCTCCAGCTCCTTTATTTTCTCTAATAAAGGTGGACGAAGAGACGCTGCTCCAGCTCCTTTATTTTCTATAATACAGGATGAAGCAGTGACGCTGCTCCAGCTCCTTTATTTTCTATAATACAGGAGGCAGCAGTGATGCTGCTCCAGCTCCTTTATTTTATTTAATACAGGAGGAAGCAGTGACGCTGCTCCAGCTCCTTTATTTTCTATAATACAGGAGGAAGCAGAGACGCTGCTCCAGCTCCTTTATTTTCTACAATACAGGAGGAAGCAGTGACGCTGCTCCAGCTCCTTTATTTTCTATAATACAGGAGGAAGCAGAGACGCTGCTCCAGCTTCTTTATTTTGTATAATACAGCAGGAAGCAGACACGCTGCTCCAGCTTCTTTATTTTCTGTAATACAGGAGGAAGCAGAGACGCTGTTCCAGCTCCTTTATTTTCTATAATACAGGAGTAAGCAGTGACGCTGCTCCAGTTCCTTCGTTTTCTATAATACAGGAGGAAGCAGTGACGCTGCTCCAGCTCCTTTATTTTCTATAATACAGCAGGAAACAGTGACGCTGCTCCAGCTCCTGTATTTTCTATAATGGAGGAGGAAGCAGAGACGCTGCTCCAGCTCCTTTATTTTCTATAATACAGGAGGAAGGAGTGACGCTGCTCCAGCTCCTTTATTTTCTATAATGCGGGATGAAGCAGTGACGCTGTTCCAGCTCCTTTATTTTCTATAATACAGGAGGAAGCAGAGACGCTGCTCCAGCTTCTTTATTTTCTATAATACAGGAGGAAGGAGTGACGCTGCTCCAGCTCCTTTATTTTCTAGAATGCAGGAGGAAGCAGTGCTGCTGCTCCAGCTCCTTTATTTTCTATAATACTGGAGAAAGCAGTGACGCTGCTCCAGCTCCTTTATTTTCTAGAATGCAGGAGGATGCAGAGACGCTGTTCCAGCACCTATATTTATTATAATTCAGGAGGAAGCAGTGACGCTGCTCCAGCTCCTTTTTTTTCTATAATACAGGAGGAAGCAGTGATGCTGCTCCAGCTCCTTTATTTTCTATAATACAGCATGAAGCAGTGACGCTGCTCCAGCTCCTTTATTTTCGATAATACAGGAGGAAGCAGTGACGCTGCTCTAGCTCCTTTATTTTCTATCATACATGAGGAAGCCGTGACGCTGCTCCAGATCCTTTATTTTCTATAATACAAGAGGAAGCAGAGACGCTGCTCCAGCTCCTTTATTTTCTATAATACAGGAAGAAGCAGTGACGCTGCTCCAGCTCCTTTATTTGCTATAATACAGCAGGAAGCAGTGACGCTGCTGCAGCTCCTTTATTTTCTATAATACAGGAGAAAGCAGTGACGCTGCTCCAGCTCCTTTATTTTCTATAATACAGGATGAAGCAGTGACGCTGCTCCAGCTCCTTTATTTTCTATAATACAGGATGAAGCAGTGACACTGCTCCAGCTCCTTTATTTTCTATAATACAGGAGGAAGTAGTGAAGCTGCTCCAGCTCCTTTATTTTCTATAATACAGGAGGAAGCAGTGACGCTGCTCCAGCTCCTTTATTTTCTATAATACAGCAGGAAACAGTGACGCTGCTCTAGCTCCTTTATTTTCTATAATACAGGATGAAGCAGTGACGCTGCTCCAGCTCCTTTATTATCTATCATACATGAGGAAGCAGTGACGCTGCTCCAGATCCTTTATTTTCTATAATACAGGAGGAAGCAGAGGCGCAGCTCCAGCTCCTTTATTTTCTAGTATACTGGAGGAAGCAGAGACGCTGCTCCAGCTCCTTTATTTTCTATAATACAGGAGGTAGCAGAGACACTGCTCCAGCTCCTTTATTTTCTATAATACAGGAGGAAGCAGTGACGCTGCTCCAGTACCTTTATTTTCTATAATACAGCAGGAAGCAGTGATGCTGCTCCAGCTCCTTTATTTTCTATAATACAGGAGGAAGCAGAGACGCTGCTCCAGCTCCTTTATTTTCTATAATACAAGAGGAAGCAGAGACGCTGCTCCAGCTCCTTTATTTTCTATAATACAGGAGGAAGCACAGACGCTGCTCCAGCTCCTTTATTTTCTGTAATACAGCAGGAAGCAGTGATGCTGCTCCAGCTCCTTTATTTTCTATAATACAGGAGGAAGCAGTGATGCTGCTCCAGCTCCTTTATTTTCTATAATACAGGAGGAAGCAGTGACGCTGCTCCAGCTCCTTTATTTTCTCTAATAAAGGTGTACGAAGAGACGCTGCTCCAGCTTCTTTATTTTCTATAATGCCGCATGAAGCAGAGACGCTACTCCAGCTCCTTTATTTTCTATAATACAGGAGGAAGCACAGACGCTGCTCCAGCTCCTTTATTTTCTATAATACAGCAGGAAGCAGAGACGCTGCTCCAGCTCCTTTATTTTCTATAATACAGGAGGAAGCAGTGACGCTGCTCCAGCTCCTTTATTTTCTATAATACAGGAGGAAGCAGTGACGCTGTTCCAGCTCCTTTATTTTCTATAATACAGGAGGAAGCAGTGACGCTGCTCCAGCTCCTTTATTTTCTATAATACAGGAGGAAGCAGTGACGCTGCTCCAGCTCCTTTATTTTCTATAATACAGGAGGAAGCAGTGCTGCTGCTCCAGCTCCTTTATTTTCTATAATACAGGAGGAAGCAGTGACGCTGCTCCAGCTCCTTTATTTTCTCTAATAAAGGTGGACGAAGAGACGCTGCTCCAGCTCCTTTATTTTCTATAATACAGGATGAAGCAGTGACGCTGCTCCAGCTCCTTTATTTTCTATAATACAGGAGGCAGCAGTGATGCTGCTCCAGCTCCTTTATTTTCTTTAATACAGGAGGAAGCAGTGACGCTGCTCCAGCTCCTTTATTTTCTACAATACAGGAGGAAACAGTGACGCTGCTCCAGCTCCTTTATTTTCTATAATACAGGAGGAAGCAGAGACGCTGCTCCAGCTTCTTTATTTTGTATAATACAGCAGGAAGCAAACACGCTGCTCCAGCTTCTTTATTTTCTGTAATACAGGAGGAAGCAGAGACGCTGTTCCAGCTCCTTTATTTTCTATAATACAGGAAGAAGCAGTGACGCTGCTCCAGTTCCTTCGTTTTCTATAATACAGGAGGAAGCCGTGACGCTGCTCCAGCTCCTTTATTTTCTATAATACAGCAGGAAACAGTGACGCTGCTCCAGCTCCTGTATTTTCTATAATGGAGGAGGAAGCAGAGACGCTTCTCCAGCTCCTTTATTTTCTATAATACAGGAGGAAGCAGTGACGCTGCTCCAGCTCCTTTATTTTCTATAATGCGGGATGAAGCAGTGACGCTGTTCCAGCTCCTTTATTTTCTATAATACAGGAGGTAGCAGAGACACTGCTCCAGCTCCTTTATTTTCTATAATAGAGGAGGAAGCAGTGACGCTGCTCCAGTACCTTTATTTTCTATAATACAGCAGGAAGCAGTGATGCTGCTCCAGCTCCTTTATTTTCTATAATACAGGAGGAAGCAGAGACGCTGCTCCAGCTCCTTTATTTTCTATAATACAGGAGGAAGCAGAGACGCTGCTCCAGCTCCTTTATTTTCTATAATACAGGAAGATGCACAGACGCTGCTCCAGCTCCTTTTTTTTTCTATAATACAGCAGGAGGCAGTGATGCTGCTCCAGCTCCTTTATTTTCTGTAATACAGGAGGAAGCAGTGACGCTGCTCCAGCTCCTTTATTTTCTATAATACAGGAGGAAGCAGTGACGCTGCTCCAGCTCCTTTATTTTCTCTAATAAAGGTGGACGAAGAGACGCTGCTCCAGCTTCTTTATTATCTATAATGCAGGATGAAGCAGAGACGCTGCTCCAGCTCCTTTATTTTCTATAATACAGGAGGAAACACAGAGGCTGCTCCAGCTCCTTTATTTTCTATAATACAGCAGGAAGCAGAGACGCTGCTCCAGCTCCTTTATTTTCTATAATACAGGAGGAAGCAGTGACGCTGCTCCAGCTCCTTTATTTTCTATAATACAGGAGGAAGCAGTGACGCTGCTCCAGCTCCTTTATTTTCTATAATACAGGAGGAAGCAGTGACGCTGCTCCAGCTCCTTTATTTTCTATAATACAGGAGGAAGCAGTGACGCTGCTCCAGCTCCTTTATTTTCTCTAATAAAGGTGGACGAAGAGACGCTGCTCCAGCTCCTTTATTTTCTATAATACAGGAGGAAGCAGTGACGCTGCTCCAGCTCCTTTATTTTCTATAATACAGGAGGCAGCAGTGATGCTGCTCCAGCTCCTTTATTTTCTATAATACAGCAGGAAGCAGTGACGCTGCTCCAGCTCCTTTATTTTCTATAATACAGGAGGAAGCAGTGACGCTGCTCCAGCTCCTTTATTTTCTATAATACAGGAGGAAGCAGAGACGCTGCTCCAGCTTCTTTATTTTGTATAATACAGCAGGAAGCAGACACGCTGCTCCAGCTTCTTTATTTTCTGTAATACAGGAGGAAGCAGAGACGCTGTTCCAGCTCCTTTATTTTCTATAATACAGGAGGAAGCAGTGACGCTGCTCCAGTTCCTTCGTTTTCTATAATACAGGAGGAAGCAGTGACGCTGCTCCAGCTCCTTTATTTTCTATAATACAGGAGGATACAGTGACGCTGCTCCAGCTCCTGTATTTTCTATAATGGAGGAGGAAGCAGAGACGCTGCTCCAGCTCCTTTATTTTCTATAATACAGGAGGAAGCAGTGACGCTGCTCCAGCTCCTTTATTTTCTATAATGCGGGATGAAGCAGTGACGCTGTTCCAGCTCCTTTATTTTCTATAATACAGGAGGAAGCAGAGACGCTGCTCCAGCTTCTTTATTTTCTATAATACAGGAGGTAGCAGAGACACTGCTCCAGCTCCTTTATTTTCTATAATAGAGGAGGAAGCAGTGACGCTGCTCCAGTACCTTTATTTTCTATAATACAGCAGGAAGCTGTGATGCTGCTCCAGCTCCTTTATTTTCTATAATACAGGAGGAAGCAGAGACGCTGCTCCAGCTCCTTTATTTTCTATAATACAGGAGGAAGCAGAGACGCTGCTCCAGCTCCTTTATTTTCTATAATACAGGAAGATGCACAGACGCTGCTCCAGCTCCTTTATTTTCTATAATACAGCAGGAGGCAGTGATGCTGCTCCAGCTCCTTTATTTTCTGTAATACAGGAGGAAGCAGTGACGCTGCTCCAGCTCCTTTATTTTCTATAATGCAGGAGGAAGCAGTGACGCTGCTCCAGCTCCTTTATTTTCTCTAATAAAGGTGGACGAAGAGACGCTGCTCCAGCTTCTTTATTTTCTATAATGCAGGATGAAGCAGAGACGCTGCTCCAGCTCCTTTATTTTCTAGAAGACAGGAGGAAGCACAGACGCTGCTCCAGCTCCTTTATTTTCTATAATACATCAGGAAGCAGAGACGCTGCTCCAGCTCCTTTATTTTCTATAATACAGGAGGAAGCAGTGACGCTGCTCCAGCTCCTTTATTTTCTATAATACAGGAGGAAGCAGTGACGCTGCTCCAGCTCCTTTATTTTCTCTAATAAAGGTGGACGAAGAGACGCTGCTCCAGCTCCTTTATTTTCTATAATACAGGAGGAAGCAGTGACGCTGCTCCAGCTCCTTTATTTTCTATAATACAGGAGGCAGCAGTGATGCTGCTCCAGCTCCTTTATTTTCTTAAATACAGGAGGAAGCAGTGACGCTGCTCCAGCTCCTTTATTTTCTACAATACAGGAGGAAGCAGTGACGCTGCTCCAGCTCCTTTATTTTCTATAATACAGGAGGAAGCAGTGACGCTGCTCCAGCTCCTTTATTTTCTATAATACAGGAGGAAGCAGTGACGCTGCTCCAGCTCCTTTATTTTCTATAATACAGGAGGAAGCAGTGACGCTGCTCCAGCTCCTTTATTTTCTCTAATAAAGGTGGACGAAGAGACGCTGCTCCAGCTCCTTTATTTTCTATAATACAGGAGGAAGCAGTGACGCTGCTCCAGCTCCTTTATTTTCTCCAATAAAGGTGGACGAAGAGACGCTGCTCCAGCTCCTTTATTTTCTTTAATACAGGAGGAAGCAGTGACGCTGCTCCAGCTCCTTTATTTTCTACAATACAGGAGGAAGCAGTGACGCTGCTCCAGCTCCTTTATTTTCTATAATACAGGAGGAAGCAGAGACGCTGCTCCAGCTTCTTTATTTTGTATAATACAGCAGGAAGCAGACACGCTGCTCCAGCTTCTTTATTTTCTGTAATACAGGAGGAAGCAGAGACGCTGTTCCAGCTCCTTTATTTTCTATAATACAGGAGGAAGCAGTGACGCTGCTCCAGTTCCTTCGTTTTCTATAATACAGGAGGAAGCAGTGACGCTGCTCCAGCTCCTTTATTTTCTATAATACAGCAGGAAACAGTGACGCTGCTCCAGCTCCTGTATTTTCTATAATGGAGGAGGAAGCAGAGACGCTGCTCCAGCTCCTTTATTTTCTATAATACAGGAGGAAGCAGTGACGCTGCTCCAGCTCCTTTATTTTCTATAATGCGGGATGAAGCAGTAACGCTGTTCCAGCTCCTTTATTTTCTATAATACAGGATGAAGCAGTGACGCTGCTCCAGCTTCTTTATTTTCTATAATACAGGAGGAAGGAGTGACGCTGCTCCAGCTCCTTTATTTTCTAGAATGCAGGAGGAAGCAGAGACGCTGTTCCAGCTCCTTTATTTTCTATAATACAGGAGGAAGTAGTGAAGCTGCTCCAGCTCCTTTATTTTCTATAATACAGGAGGAAGCAGTGATGCTGCTCCAGCTCCTTTATTTTCTATAATACAGCATAAAGCAGTGACGCTGCTCCAGCTCCTTTATTTTCTATAATACAGGAGGAAGCAGTGACGCTGCTCTAGCTCCTTTATTTTCTATCATACATGAGGAAGCCGTGACGCTGCTCCAGATCCTTTATTTTCTATAATACAGGAGGAAGCAGAGACGCTGCTCCAGCTCCTTTATTTTCTATAATACAGGAGGAAGCATTGACGCTGCTCCAGCTCCTTTATTTTCTATAATACAGCAGGAAGCAGTGACGCTGCTGCAGCTCCTTTATTTTCGATAAGACAGGAGGAAGCAGAGAAGCTGTTCCAGCTCCTTTATTTTTTATAATACAGGAGGAAGCAGAGACGCTGCTCCAGCTTCTTTATTTTCTATAATACAGGAGGAAGCAGTGACTCTGCTCCAGCTCCTTTATTTTCTATAATACAGGAGGAAGCAGTGACGCTGTTTCAGCTCCTATATTTTCTGTAATACAGAAGGATGCAGAGACGCTGTTCCAGCTCCATTATTTTCTATAAAACAGGAGGAAGCAGTGACGCTGCTCCAGCTCCTTTATTTTCTATAATACAGGAGGAAGCAGTGACGCTGCTCCAGCTCCTTTATTTTCTATAATACAGCAGGAAGCAGTGATGCTGCTCCAGCTCCTTTATTTTCTATAATACAGGAGGAAGCAGAAACGCTGCTCCAGCTCCTTTATTTTCTATAATACAGGAGGAAGCAGAGACGCTGCTCCAGCTCCTTTATTTTCTATAATACAGGAAGATGCACAGACGCTGCTCCATCTCCTTTATTTTCTATAATATAGCAGGAAGCAGTGATGCTGCTCCAGCTCCTTTATTTTCTATAATACAGGAGGAAGCAGTGATGCTGCTCCAGCTCCTTTATTTTCTATAATACAGGAGGAAGCAGTGACGCTGCTCCAGCTCCTTTATTTTCTCTAATAAAGGTGGACGAAGAGACGCTGCTCCAGCTTCTTTATTTTCTATAATGCAGGATGAAGCAGAGACGCTGCTCCAGCTCCTTTATTTTCTATAATACAGGAGGAAGCACAGACGCTGCTCCAGCTCCTTTATTTTCTATAAAACAGCAGGAAGCAGAGACGCTGCTCCAGCTCCTTTATTTTCTATAATACAGGAGGAAGCAGTGACGCTGCTCCAGCTCCTTTATTTTCTATAATACAGGAGGAAGCAGTGACGCTGCTCCAGCTCCTTTATTTTCTATAATACAGGAGGAAGCAGTGACGCTGCTCCAGCTCCTTTATTTTCTATAATACAGGAGGAAGCAGTGACGCTGCTCCAGCTCCTTTATTTTCTATAATACAGGAGGAAGCAGTGCTGCTGCTCCAGCTCCTTTATTTTCTATAATACAGGAGGAAGCAGTGACGCTGCTCCAGCTCCTTTATTTTCTCTAATAAAGGTGGACGAAGAGACGCTGCTCCAGCTCCTTTATTTTCTATAATACAGGATGAAGCAGTGACGCTGCTCCAGCTCCTTTATTTTCTATAATACAGGATGAAGCAGTGATGCTGCTCCAGCTCCTTTATTTTCTTTAATACAGGAGGAAGCAGTGACGCTGCTCCAGCTCCTTTATTTTCTACAATACAGGAGGAAGCAGTGACGCTGCTCCAGCTCCTTTATTTTCTATAATACAGGAGGAAGCAGAGACGCTGCTCCAGCTTCTTTATTTTGTATAATACAGCAGGAAGCAGACACGCTGCTCCAGCTTCTTTCTTTTCTGTAATACAGGAGGAAGCAGAGACGCTGTTCCACCTCCTTTATTTTCTATAATACAGGAGGAAGCAGTGACGCTGCTCCAGTTCCTTCGTTTTCTATAATACAGGAGGAAGCAGTGACGCTGCTCCAGCTCCTTTATTTTCTATAATACAGCAGGAAACAGTGACGCTGCTCCAGCTCCTGTATTTTCTATAATGGAGGAGGAAGCAGAGACGCTGCTCCAGCTCATTTATTTTCTATAATACAGGAGGAAGCAGTGACGCTGCTCCAGCTCCTTTATTTTCTATAATGCGGGATGAAGCAGTGACGCTGTTCCAGCTCCTTTATTTTCTATAATACAGGAGGAAGCAGAGACGCTGCTCCAGGTTCTTTATTTTCTATAATACAGGAGGAAGGAGTGACGCTGCTCCAGCTCCTTTATTTTCTAGAATGCAGGAGGAAGCAGAGACGCTGCTCCAGCTCCTTTATTTTCTATAATACTGGAGAAAGCAGTGACGCTGCTCCAGCTCCTTTATTTTCTAGAATGCAGGAGGAAGCAGAGACGCTGTTCCAGCTCCTTTATTTTCTATAATACAGGAGGAAGTAGTGAAGCTGCTCCAGCTCCTTTATTTTCTATAATACAGGAGGAAGAAGTGACGCTGCTCCAGCTCCTTTATTTTCTATAATACAGCAGGAAACAGTGACGCTGCTCCAGCTCCTGTATTTTCTATAATGGAGGAGGAAGCAGAGACGCTGCTCCAGCTCCTTTATTTTCTATAATACAGGAGGAAGCAGTGACGCTGCTCCAGCTCCTTTATTTTCTACAATGCGGGATGAAGCAGTGACGCTGTTCCAGCTCCTTTATTTTCTATAATACAGGAGGAAGCAGAGACGCTGCTCCAGGTTCTTTATTTTCAATAATACAGGAGGAAGGAGTGACGCTGCTCCAGCTCCTTTATTTTCTAGAATGCAGGAGGAAGCAGAGACGCAGCTCCAGCTCCTTTATTTTCTATAATACTGGAGAAAGCAGTGACGCTGCTCCAGCTCCTTTATTTTCTATAATTCAGGAGGAAGCAGTGACGCTGCTCCAGCTCCTTTATTTTCTATAATACAGGAGGCAGCAGTGATGCTGCTCCAGCTCCTTTATTTTCTATAATTCAGGAGGAAGCAGTGACGCTGCTCCAGCTCCTTTATTTTCTATAATTCAGGAGGAAGCAGTGACGCTGCTCCAGCTCCTTTATTTTCTATAATTCAGGAGGAAGCAGTGACGCTGCTCCAGCTCCTTTATTTTCTATAATACAGGAGGCAGCAGTGATGCTGCTCCAGCTCCTTTATTTTCTACAATACAGGAGGAAGCAGTGACGCTGCTCCAGCTCCTTTATTTTCTATAATACAGGATGAAGCAGTGACGCTGCTCCAGCTTCTTTATTTTCTATAATACAGGAGGAAGGAGTGACGCTGCTCCAGCTCCTTTATTTTCTAGAATGCAGGAGGAAGCAGAGACGCTGTTCCAGCTCCTTTATTTTCTATAATACAGGAGGAAGTAGTGAAGCTGCTCCAGCTCCTTTATTTTCTATAATACAGGAGGAAGCAGTGATGCTGCTCCAGCTCCTTTATTTTCTATAATACAGCATAAAGCAGTGACGCTGCTCCAGCTCCTTTATTTTCTATAATTCAGGAGGAAGCAGTGACGCTGCTCCAGCTCCTTTATTTTCTATAATACAGGAGGCAGCAGTGATGCTGCTCCAGCTCCTTTATTTTCTACAATACAGGAGGAAGCAGTGACGCTGCTCCAGCTCCTTTATTTTCTATAATACAGGATGAAGCAGTGACGCTGCTCCAGCTTCTTTATTTTCTATAATACAGGAGGAAGGAGTGACGCTGCTCCAGCTCCTTTATTTTCTAGAATGCAGGAGGAAGCAGAGACGCTGTTCCAGCTCCTTTATTTTCTATAATACAGGAGGAAGTAGTGAAGCTGCTCCAGCTCCTTTATTTTCTATAATACAGGAGGAAGCAGTGATGCTGCTCCAGCTCCTTTATTTTCTATAATACAGCATAAAGCAGTGACGCTGCTCCAGCTCCTTTATTTTCTATAATACAGGAGGAAGCAGTGACGCTGCTCTAGCTCCTTTATTTTCTATCATACATGAGGAAGCCGTGACGCTGCTCCAGATCCTTTATTTTCTATAATACAGGAGGAAGCAGAGACGCTGCTCCAGCTCCTTTATTTTCTATAATACAGGAGGAAGCATTGACGCTGCTCCAGCTCCTTTATTTTCTATAATACAGCAGGAAGCAGTGACGCTGCTGCAGCTCCTTTATTTTCGATAAGACAGGAGGAAGCAGAGAAGCTGTTCCAGCTCCTTTATTTTTTATAATACAGGAGGAAGCAGAGACGCTGCTCCAGCTTCTTTATTTTCTATAATACAGGAGGAAGCAGTGACTCTGCTCCAGCTCCTTTATTTTCTATAATACAGGAGGAAGCAGTGACGCTGTTTCAGCTCCTATATTTTCTGTAATACAGAAGGATGCAGAGACGCTGTTCCAGCTCCATTATTTTCTATAAAACAGGAGGAAGCAGTGACGCTGCTCCAGCTCCTTTATTTTCTATAATACAGGAGGAAGCAGTGACGCTGCTCCAGCTCCTTTATTTTCTATAATACAGCAGGAAGCAGTGATGCTGCTCCAGCTCCTTTATTTTCTATAATACAGGAGGAAGCAGAAACGCTGCTCCAGCTCCTTTATTTTCTATAATACAGGAGGAAGCAGAGACGCTGCTCCAGCTCCTTTATTTTCTATAATACAGGAAGATGCACAGACGCTGCTCCATCTCCTTTATTTTCTATAATATAGCAGGAAGCAGTGATGCTGCTCCAGCTCCTTTATTTTCTATAATACAGGAGGAAGCAGTGATGCTGCTCCAGCTCCTTTATTTTCTATAATACAGGAGGAAGCAGTGACGCTGCTCCAGCTCCTTTATTTTCTCTAATAAAGGTGGACGAAGAGACGCTGCTCCAGCTTCTTTATTTTCTATAATGCAGGATGAAGCAGAGACGCTGCTCCAGCTCCTTTATTTTCTATAATACAGGAGGAAGCACAGACGCTGCTCCAGCTCCTTTATTTTCTATAAAACAGCAGGAAGCAGAGACGCTGCTCCAGCTCCTTTATTTTCTATAATACAGGAGGAAGCAGTGACGCTGCTCCAGCTCCTTTATTTTCTATAATACAGGAGGAAGCAGTGACGCTGCTCCAGCTCCTTTATTTTCTATAATACAGGAGGAAGCAGTGACGCTGCTCCAGCTCCTTTATTTTCTATAATACAGGAGGAAGCAGTGACGCTGCTCCAGCTCCTTTATTTTCTATAATACAGGAGGAAGCAGTGCTGCTGCTCCAGCTCCTTTATTTTCTATAATACAGGAGGAAGCAGTGACGCTGCTCCAGCTCCTTTATTTTCTCTAATAAAGGTGGACGAAGAGACGCTGCTCCAGCTCCTTTATTTTCTATAATACAGGATGAAGCAGTGACGCTGCTCCAGCTCCTTTATTTTCTATAATACAGGATGAAGCAGTGATGCTGCTCCAGCTCCTTTATTTTCTTTAATACAGGAGGAAGCAGTGACGCTGCTCCAGCTCCTTTATTTTCTACAATACAGGAGGAAGCAGTGACGCTGCTCCAGCTCCTTTATTTTCTATAATACAGGAGGAAGCAGAGACGCTGCTCCAGCTTCTTTATTTTGTATAATACAGCAGGAAGCAGACACGCTGCTCCAGCTTCTTTCTTTTCTGTAATACAGGAGGAAGCAGAGACGCTGTTCCACCTCCTTTATTTTCTATAATACAGGAGGAAGCAGTGACGCTGCTCCAGTTCCTTCGTTTTCTATAATACAGGAGGAAGCAGTGACGCTGCTCCAGCTCCTTTATTTTCTATAATACAGCAGGAAACAGTGACGCTGCTCCAGCTCCTGTATTTTCTATAATGGAGGAGGAAGCAGAGACGCTGCTCCAGCTCATTTATTTTCTATAATACAGGAGGAAGCAGTGACGCTGCTCCAGCTCCTTTATTTTCTATAATGCGGGATGAAGCAGTGACGCTGTTCCAGCTCCTTTATTTTCTATAATACAGGAGGAAGCAGAGACGCTGCTCCAGGTTCTTTATTTTCTATAATACAGGAGGAAGGAGTGACGCTGCTCCAGCTCCTTTATTTTCTAGAATGCAGGAGGAAGCAGAGACGCTGCTCCAGCTCCTTTATTTTCTATAATACTGGAGAAAGCAGTGACGCTGCTCCAGCTCCTTTATTTTCTAGAATGCAGGAGGAAGCAGAGACGCTGTTCCAGCTCCTTTATTTTCTATAATACAGGAGGAAGTAGTGAAGCTGCTCCAGCTCCTTTATTTTCTATAATACAGGAGGAAGAAGTGACGCTGCTCCAGCTCCTTTATTTTCTATAATACAGCAGGAAACAGTGACGCTGCTCCAGCTCCTGTATTTTCTATAATGGAGGAGGAAGCAGAGACGCTGCTCCAGCTCCTTTATTTTCTATAATACAGGAGGAAGCAGTGACGCTGCTCCAGCTCCTTTATTTTCTACAATGCGGGATGAAGCAGTGACGCTGTTCCAGCTCCTTTATTTTCTATAATACAGGAGGAAGCAGAGACGCTGCTCCAGGTTCTTTATTTTCAATAATACAGGAGGAAGGAGTGACGCTGCTCCAGCTCCTTTATTTTCTAGAATGCAGGAGGAAGCAGAGACGCAGCTCCAGCTCCTTTATTTTCTATAATACTGGAGAAAGCAGTGACGCTGCTCCAGCTCCTTTATTTTCTATAATTCAGGAGGAAGCAGTGACGCTGCTCCAGCTCCTTTATTTTCTATAATACAGGAGGCAGCAGTGATGCTGCTCCAGCTCCTTTATTTTCTATAATTCAGGAGGAAGCAGTGACGCTGCTCCAGCTCCTTTATTTTCTATAATTCAGGAGGAAGCAGTGACGCTGCTCCAGCTCCTTTATTTTCTATAATTCAGGAGGAAGCAGTGACGCTGCTCCAGCTCCTTTATTTTCTATAATACAGGAGGCAGCAGTGATGCTGCTCCAGCTCCTTTATTTTCTACAATACAGGAGGAAGCAGTGACGCTGCTCCAGCTCCTTTATTTTCTATAATACAGGAGGCAGCAGTGACGCTGCTCCAGCTCCTTTATTTTCTACAATACAGGAGGAAGCAGTGACGCTGCTCCAGCTCCTTTATTTTCTATAATACAGGAGGAAGCAGAGACGCTGCTCCAGCTTCTTTATTTTGTATAATACAGCAGGAAGCAGACACGCTGCTCCAGCTTCTTTATTTTCTGTAATACAGGAGGAAGCAGAGACGCTGTTCCAGCTCCTTTATTTTCTATAATACAGGAGTAAGCAGTGACGCTGCTCCAGTTCCTTCGTTTTCTATAATACAGGAGGAAGCAGTGACGCTGCTCCAGCTCCTTTATTTTCTATAATACAGCAGGAAACAGTGACGCTGCTCCAGCTCCTGTATTTTCTATAATGGAGGAGGAAGCAGAGACGCTGCTCCAGCTCCTTTATTTTCTATAATACAGGAGGTAGGAGTGACGCTGCTCCAGCTCCTTTATTTTCTATAATGCGGGATGAAGCAGTGACGCTGTTCCAGCTCCTTTATTTTCTATAATACAGGAGGAAGCAGAGACGCTGCTCCAGCTTCTTTATTTTCTATAATACAGGAGGAAGGAGTGACGCTGCTCCAGCTCCTTTATTTTCTAGAATGCAGGAGGAAGCAGTGCTGCTGCTCCAGCTCCTTTATTTTCTATAATACTGGAGAAAGCAGTGACGCTGCTCCAGCTCCTTTATTTTCTAGAATGCAGGAGGATGCAGAGACGCTGTTCCAGCACCTATATTTATTATAATTCAGGAGGAAGCAGTGACGCTGCTCCAGCTCCTTTATTTTCTATAATACCGGAGGAAGCAGTGATGCTGCTCCAGCTCCTTTATTTTCTATAATACAGCATGAAGCAGTGACGCTGCTCCAGCTCCTTTATTTTCGATAATACAGGAGGAAGCAGTGACGCTGCTCTAGCTCCTTTATTTTCTATCATACATGAGGAAGCCGTGACGCTGCTCCAGATCCTTTATTTTCTATAATACAAGAGGAAGCAGAGACGCTGCTCCAGCTCCTTTATTTTCTATAATACAGGAAGAAGCAGTGACGCTGCTCCAGCTCCTTTATTTGCTATAATACAGCAGGAAGCAGTGACGCTGCTGCAGCTCCTTTATTTTCTATAATACAGGAGAAAGCAGTGACGCTGCTCCAGCTCCTTTATTTTCTATAATACAGGATGAAGCAGTGACGCTGCTCCAGCTCCTTTATTTTCTATAATACAGGATGAAGCAGTGACACTGCTCCAGCTCCTTTATTTTCTATAATACAGGAGGAAGTAGTGAAGCTGCTCCAGCTCCTTTATTTTCTATAATACAGGAGGAAGCAGTGACGCTGCTCCAGCTCCTTTATTTTCTATAATACAGCAGGAAACAGTGACGCTGCTCTAGCTCCTTTATTTTCTATAATACAGGATGAAGCAGTGACGCTGCTCCAGCTCCTTTATTATCTATCATACATGAGGAAGCAGTGACGCTGCTCCAGATCCTTTATTTTCTATAATACAGGAGGAAGCAGAGGCGCTGCTCCAGCTCCTTTATTTTCTAGTATACTGGAGGAAGCAGAGACGCTGCTCCAGCTCCTTTATTTTCTATAATACAGGAGGTAGCAGAGACACTGCTCCAGCTCCTTTATTTTCTATAATACAGGAGGAAGCAGTGACGCTGCTCCAGTACCTTTATTTTCTATAATACAGCAGGAAGCAGTGATGCTGCTCCAGCTCCTTTATTTTCTATAATACAGGAGGAAGCAGAGACGCTGCTCCAGCTCCTTTATTTTCTATAATACAAGAGGAAGCAGAGACGCTGCTCCAGCTCCTTTATTTTCTATAATACAGGAGGAAGCACAGACGCTGCTCCAGCTCCTTTATTTTCTGTAATACAGCAGGAAGCAGTGATGCTGCTCCAGCTCCTTTATTTTCTATAATACAGGAGGAAGCAGTGATGCTGCTCCAGCTCCTTTATTTTCTATAATACAGGAGGAAGCAGTGACGCTGCTCCAGCTCCTTTATTTTCTCTAATAAAGGTGTACGAAGAGACGCTGCTCCAGCTTCTTTATTTTCTATAATGCCGCATGAAGCAGAGACGCTACTCCAGCTCCTTTATTTTCTATAATACAGGAGGAAGCACAGACGCTGCTCCAGCTCCTTTATTTTCTATAATACAGCAGGAAGCAGAGACGCTGCTCCAGCTCCTTTATTTTCTATAATACAGGAGGAAGCAGTGACGCTGCTCCAGCTCCTTTATTTTCTATAATACAGGAGGAAGCAGTGACGCTGTTCCAGCTCCTTTATTTTCTATAATACAGGAGGAAGCAGTGACGCTGCTCCAGCTCCTTTATTTTCTATAATACAGGAGGAAGCAGTGACGCTGCTCCAGCTCCTTTATTTTCTATAATACAGGAGGAAGCAGTGCTGCTGCTCCAGCTCCTTTATTTTCTATAATACAGGAGGAAGCAGTGACGCTGCTCCAGCTCCTTTATTTTCTCTAATAAAGGTGGACGAAGAGACGCTGCTCCAGCTCCTTTATTTTCTATAATACAGGATGAAGCAGTGACGCTGCTCCAGCTCCTTTATTTTCTATAATACAGGAGGCAGCAGTGATGCTGCTCCAGCTCCTTTATTTTCTTTAATACAGGAGGAAGCAGTGACGCTGCTCCAGCTCCTTTATTTTCTACAATACAGGAGGAAACAGTGACGCTGCTCCAGCTCCTTTATTTTCTATAATACAGGAGGAAGCAGAGACGCTGCTCCAGCTTCTTTATTTTGTATAATACAGCAGGAAGCAAACACGCTGCTCCAGCTTCTTTATTTTCTGTAATACAGGAGGAAGCAGAGACGCTGTTCCAGCTCCTTTATTTTCTATAATACAGGAAGAAGCAGTGACGCTGCTCCAGTTCCTTCGTTTTCTATAATACAGGAGGAAGCCGTGACGCTGCTCCAGCTCCTTTATTTTCTATAATACAGCAGGAAACAGTGACGCTGCTCCAGCTCCTGTATTTTCTATAATGGAGGAGGAAGCAGAGACGCTTCTCCAGCTCCTTTATTTTCTATAATACAGGAGGAAGCAGTGACGCTGCTCCAGCTCCTTTATTTTCTATAATGCGGGATGAAGCAGTGACGCTGTTCCAGCTCCTTTATTTTCTATAATACAGGAGGTAGCAGAGACACTGCTCCAGCTCCTTTATTTTCTATAATAGAGGAGGAAGCAGTGACGCTGCTCCAGCTCCTTTATTTTCTATAATACAGGAAGATGCACAGACGCTGCTCCAGCTCCTTTTTTTTTCTATAATACAGCAGGAGGCAGTGATGCTGCTCCAGCTCCTTTATTTTCTGTAATACAGGAGGAAGCAGTGACGCTGCTCCAGCTCCTTTATTTTCTATAATACAGGAGGAAGCAGTGACGCTGCTCCAGCTCCTTTATTTTCTCTAATAAAGGTGGACGAAGAGACGCTGCTCCAGCTTCTTTATTATCTATAATGCAGGATGAAGCAGAGACGCTGCTCCAGCTCCTTTATTTTCTATAATACAGGAGGAAGCACAGAGGCTGCTCCAGCTCCTTTATTTTCTATAATACAGCAGGAAGCAGAGACGCTGCTCCAGCTCCTTTATTTTCTATAATACAGGAGGAAGCAGTGACGCTGCTCCAGCTCCTTTATTTTCTATAATACAGGAGGAAGCAGTGACGCTGCTCCAGCTCCTTTATTTTCTGTAATAAAGGTGGACGAAGAGACGCTGCTCCAGCTCCTTTATTTTCTATAATACAGGAGGAAGCAGTGACGCTGCTCCAGCTCCTTTATTTTCTATAATACAGGAGGCAGCAGTGATGCTGCTCCAGCTCCTTTATTTTCTTAAATACAGGAGGAAGCAGTGACGCTGCTCCAGCTCCTTTATTTTCTACAATACAGGAGGAAGCAGTGACGCTGCTCCAGCTCCTTTATTTTCTATAATACAGGAGGAAGCAGAGACGCTGCTCCAGCTCCTTTATTTTCTATAATACAGGAGGAAGCAGTGACGCTGCTCCAGCTCCTTTATTTTCTATAATACAGGAGGAAGCAGTGACGCTGCTCCAGCTCCTTTATTTTCTCTAATAAAGGTGGACGAAGAGACGCTGCTCCAGCTCCTTTATTTTCTATAATACAGGATGAAGCAGTGACGCTGCTCCAGCTCCTTTATTTTCTATAATACAGGAGGCAGCAGTGATGCTGCTCCAGCTCCTTTATTTTCTATAATACAGCAGGAAGCAGTGACGCTGCTCCAGCTCCTTTATTTTCTATAATACAGGAGGAAGCAGTGACGCTGCTCCAGCTCCTTTATTTTCTATAATACAGGAGGAAGCAGAGACGCTGCTCCAGCTTCTTTATTTTGTATAATACAGCAGGAAGCAGACACGCTGCTCCAGCTTCTTTATTTTCTGTAATACAGGAGGAAGCAGAGACGCTGTTCCAGCTCCTTTATTTTCTATAATACAGGAGGAAGCAGTGACGCTGCTCCAGTTCCTTCGTTTTCTATAATACAGGAGGAAGCAGTGACGCTGCTCCAGCTCCTTTATTTTCTATAATACAGGAGGATACAGTGACGCTGCTCCAGCTCCTGTATTTTCTATAATGGAGGAGGAAGCAGAGACGCTGCTCCAGCTCCTTTATTTTCTATAATACAGGAGGAAGCAGTGACGCTGCTCCAGCTCCTTTATTTTCTATAATGCGGGATGAAGCAGTGACGCTGTTCCAGCTCCTTTATTTTCTATAATACAGGAGGAAGCAGAGACGCTGCTCCAGCTTCTTTATTTTCTATAATACAGGAGGTAGCAGAGACACTGCTCCAGCTCCTTTATTTTCTATAATAGAGGAGGAAGCAGTGACGCTGCTCCAGTACCTTTATTTTCTATAATACAGCAGGAAGCAGTGATGCTGCTCCAGCTCCTTTATTTTCTATAATACAGGAGGAAGCAGAGACGCTGCTCCAGCTCCTTTATTTTCTATAATACAGGAGGAAGCAGAGACGCTGCTCCAGCTCCTTTATTTTCTATAATACAGGAAGATGCACAGACGCTGCTCCAGCTCCTTTATTTTCTATAATACAGCAGGAGGCAGTGATGCTGCTCCAGCTCCTTTATTTTCTGTAATACAGGAGGAAGCAGTGACGCTGCTCCAGCTCCTTTATTTTCTATAATGCAGGAGGTAGCAGTGACGCTGCTCCAGCTCCTTTATTTTCTCTAATAAAGGTGGACGAAGAGACGCTGCTCCAGCTTCTTTATTTTCTATAATGCAGGATGAAGCAGAGACGCTGCTCCAGCTCCTTTATTTTCTATAATACAGGAGGAAGCACAGAGGCTGCTCCAGCTCCTTTATTTTCTATAATACATCAGGAAGCAGAGACGCTGCTCCAGCTCCTTTATTTTCTATAATACAGGAGGAAGCAGTGACGCTGCTCCAGCTCCTTTATTTTCTATAATACAGGAGGAAGCAGTGACGCTGCTCCAGCTCCTTTATTTTCTCTAATAAAGGTGGACGAAGAGACGCTGCTCCAGCTCCTTTATTTTCTATAATACAGGAGGAAGCAGTGACGCTGCTCCAGCTCCTTTATTTTCTATAATACAGGAGGCAGCAGTGATGCTGCTCCAGCTCCTTTATTTTCTTAAATACAGGAGGAAGCAGTGACGCTGCTCCAGCTCCTTTATTTTCTACAATACAGGAGGAAGCAGTGACGCTGTTCCAGCTCCTTTATTTTCTATAATACAGGAGGAAGCAGTGACGCTGCTCCAGCTCCTTTATTTTCTACAATACAGGAGGAAGCAGTGACGCTGCTCCAGCTCCTTTATTTTCTATAATACAGGAGGAAGCAGTGACGCTGCTCCAGCTCCTTTATTTTCTATAATACAGGAGGAAGCAGTGACGCTGCTCCAGCTCCTTTATTTTCTATAATACAGGAGGAAACAGTGACGCTGCTCCAGCTCCTTTATTTTCTCTAATAAAGGTGGACGAAGAGACGCTGCTCCAGCTCCTTTATTTTCTATAATACAGGAGGAAGCAGTGACGCTGCTCCAGCTCCTTTATTTTCTCCAATAAAGGTGGACGAAGAGACGCTGCTCCAGCTCCTTTATTTTCTTTAATACAGGAGGAAGCAGTGACGCTGCTCCAGCTCCTTTATTTTCTACAATACAGGAGGAAGCAGTGACGCTGCTCCAGCTCCTTTATTTTCTATAATACAGGAGGAAGCAGAGACGCTGCTCCAGCTTCTTTATTTTGTATAATACAGCAGGAAGCAGACACGCTGCTCCAGCTTCTTTATTTTCTGTAATACAGGAGGAAGCAGAGACGCTGTTCCAGCTCCTTTATTTTCTATAATACAGGAGGAAGCAGTGACGCTGCTCCAGTTCCTTCGTTTTCTATAATACAGGAGGAAGCAGTGACGCTGCTCCAGCTCCTTTATTTTCTATAATACAGCAGGAAACAGTGACGCTGCTCCACCTCCTGTATTTTCTATAATGGAGGAGGAAGCAGAGACGCTGCTCCAGCTCCTTTATTTTCTATAATACAGGAGGAAGCAGTGACGCTGCTCCAGCTCCTTTATTTTCTATAATGCGGGATGAAGCAGTAACGCTGTTCCAGCTCCTTTATTTTCTATAATACAGGATGAAGCAGTGACGCTGCTCCAGCTTCTTTATTTTCTATAATACAGGAGGAAGGAGTGACGCTGCTCCAGCTCCTTTATTTTCTAGAATGCAGGAGGAAGCAGAGACGCTGTTCCAGCTCCTTTATTTTCTATAATACAGGAGGAAGTAGTGAAGCTGCTCCAGCTCCTTTATTTTCTATAATACAGGAGGAAGCAGTGATGCTGCTCCAGCTCCTTTATTTTCTATAATACAGCATAAAGCAGTGACGCTGCTCCAGCTCCTTTATTTTCTATAATACAGGAGGAAGCAGTGACGCTGCTCTAGCTCCTTTATTTTCTATCATACATGAGGAAGCCGTGACGCTGCTCCAGATCCTTTATTTTCTATAATACAGGAGGAAGCAGAGACGCTGCTCCAGCTCCTTTATTTTCTATAATACAGGAGGAAGCATTGACGCTGCTCCAGCTCCTTTATTTTCTATAATACAGCAGGAAGCAGTGACGCTGCTGCAGCTCCTTTATTTTCGATAAGACAGGAGGAAGCAGAGAAGCTGTTCCAGCTCCTTTATTTTTTATAATACAGGAGGAAGCAGAGACGCTGCTCCAGCTTCTTTATTTTCTATAATACAGGAGGAAGCAGTGACTCTGCTCCAGCTCCTTTATTTTCTATAATACAGGAGGAAGCAGTGACGCTGTTTCAGCTCCTATATTTTCTGTAATACAGAAGGATGCAGAGACGCTGTTCCAGCTCCATTATTTTCTATAAAACAGGAGGAAGCAGTGACGCTGCTCCAGCTCCTTTATTTTCTATAATACAGGAGGAAGCAGTGACGCTGCTCCAGCTCCTTTATTTTCTATAATACAGCAGGAAGCAGTGATGCTGCTCCAGCTCCTTTATTTTCTATAATACAGGAGGAAGCAGAAACGCTGCTCCAGCTCCTTTATTTTCTATAATACAGGAGGAAGCAGAGACGCTGCTCCAGCTCCTTTATTTTCTATAATACAGGAAGATGCACAGACGCTGCTCCATCTCCTTTATTTTCTATAATACAGCAGGAAGCAGTGATGCTGCTCCAGCTCCTTTATTTTCTATAATACAGGAGGAAGCAGTGATGCTGCTCCAGCTCCTTTATTTTCTATAATACAGGAGGAAGCAGTGACGCTGCTCCAGCTCCTTTATTTTCTCTAATAAAGGTGGACGAAGAGACGCTGCTCCAGCTTCTTTATTTTCTATAATGCAGGATGAAGCAGAGACGCTGCTCCAGCTCCTTTATTTTCTATAATACAGGAGGAAGCACAGACGCTGCTCCAGCTCCTTTATTTTCTATAAAACAGCAGGAAGCAGAGACGCTGCTCCAGCTCCTTTATTTTCTATAATACAGGAGGAAGCAGTGACGCTGCTCCAGCTCCTTTATTTTCTATAATACAGGAGGAAGCAGTGACGCTGCTCCAGCTCCTTTATTTTCTATAATACAGGAGGAAGCAGTGACGCTGCTCCAGCTCCTTTATTTTCTATAATACAGGAGGAAGCAGTGACGCTGCTCCAGCTCCTTTATTTTCTATAATACAGGAGGAAGCAGTGCTGCTGCTCCAGCTCCTTTATTTTCTATAATACAGGAGGAAGCAGTGACGCTGCTCCAGCTCCTTTATTTTCTCTAATAAAGGTGGACGAAGAGACGCTGCTCCAGCTCCTTTATTTTCTATAATACAGGATGAAGCAGTGACGCTGCTCCAGCTCCTTTATTTTCTATAATACAGGATGAAGCAGTGATGCTGCTCCAGCTCCTTTATTTTCTTTAATACAGGAGGAAGCAGTGACGCTGCTCCAGCTCCTTTATTTTCTATAATACAGGAGGAAGCAGTGACGCTGCTCCAGCTCCTTTATTTTCTATAATACAGGAGGAAGCAGAGACGCTGCTCCAGCTTCTTTATTTTGTATAATACAGCAGGAAGCAGACACGCTGCTCCAGCTTCTTTCTTTTCTGTAATACAGGAGGAAGCAGAGACGCTGTTCCACCTCCTTTATTTTCTATAATACAGGAGGAAGCAGTGACGCTGCTCCAGTTCCTTCGTTTTCTATAATACAGGAGGAAGCAGTGACGCTGCTCCAGCTCCTTTATTTTCTATAATACAGCAGGAAACAGTGACGCTGCTCCAGCTCCTGTATTTTCTATAATGGAGGAGGAAGCAGTGACGCTGCTCCAGCTCCTTTATTTTCTATAATACAGGAGGAAGCAGTGACGCTGCTCCAGCTCCTTTATTTTCTATAATGCGGGATGAAGCAGTGACGCTGTTCCAGCTCCTTTATTTTCTATAATACAGGAGGAAGCAGAGACGCTGCTCCAGGTTCTTTATTTTCTATAATACAGGAGGAAGGAGTGACGCTGCTCCAGCTCCTTTATTTTCTAGAATGCAGGAGGAAGCAGAGACGCTGCTCCAGCTCCTTTATTTTCTATAATACTGGAGAAAGCAGTGACGCTGCTCCAGCTCCTTTATTTTCTAGAATGCAGGAGGAAGCAGAGACGCTGTTCCAGCTCCTTTATTTTCTATAATACAGGAGGAAGTAGTGAAGCTGCTCCAGCTCCTTTATTTTCTATAATACAGGAGGAAGGAGTGACGCTGCTCCAGCTCCTTTATTTTCTATAATACAGCAGGAAACAGTGACGCTGCTCCAGCTCCTTTATTTTCTATAATACAGCAGGAAACAGTGACGCTGCTCCAGCTCCTGTATTTTCTATAATGGAGGAGGAAGCAGAGACGCTGCTCCAGCTCCTTTATTTTCTATAATACAGGAGGAAGCAGAGACGCTGCTCCAGGTTCTTTATTTTCTATAATACAGGAGGAAGGAGTGACGCTGCTCCAGCTCCTTTATTTTCTAGAATGCAGGAGGAAGCAGAGACGCAGCTCCAGCTCCTTTATTTTCTATAATACTGGAGAAAGCAGTGACGCTGCTCCAGCTCCTTTATTTTCTATAATTCAGGAGGAAGCAGTGACGCTGCTCCAGCTCCTTTATTTTCTATAATACAGGAGGAAGCAGTGAAGCTGCTCCAGCTCCTTTATTTTCTATAATACAGGAGGAAGCAGTGATGCTGCTCCAGCTCCTTTATTTTCTATAATACAGGAGGAAGTAGTGAAGCTGCTCCAGCTCCTTTATTTTCTATAATACAGGAGGAAGCAGTGACGCTGCTCCAGCTCCTTTATTTTCTATAATACAGCAGGAAACAGTGACGCTGCTCTAGCTCCTTTATTTTCTATAATACAGGATGAAGCAGTGACGCTGCTCCAGCTCCTTTATTATCTATAATACAGGAGGAAGCAGTGACGCTGCTCTAGCTCCTTTATTTTCTATCATACATGAGGAAGCAGTGACGCTGCTCCAGATCCTTTATTTTCTATAATACAGGAGGAAGCAGAGACGCTGCTCCAGCTCCTTTATTTTCTAGTATACTGGAGGAAGCAGAGACGCTGCTCCAGCTCCTTTATTTTCTATAATACAGGAGGTAGCAGAGACACTGCTCCAGCTCCTTTATTTTCTATAATACAGGAGGAAGCAGTGACGCTGCTGCAGTACCTTTATTTTCTATAATACAGCAGGAAGCAGTGATGCTGCTCCAGCTCCTTTATTTTCTATAATACAGGAGGAAGCAGAGACGCTGCTCCAGCTCCTTTAATTTCTATAATACAGGAGGAAGCAGAGACGGTGCTCCAGCTCCTTTATTTTCTATAATACAGGAGGAAGCACAGACGCTGCTCCAGCTCCTTTATTTTCTATAATACAGCAGGAAGCAGTGATGCTGCTCCAGCTCCTTTATTTTCTATAATACAGGAGGAAGCAGTGATGCTGCTCCAGCTCCTTTATTTTCTATAATACAGGAGGAAGCAGTGACGCTGCTCCAGCTCCTTTATTTTCTCTAATAAAGGTGGACGAAGAGACGCTGCTCCAGCTTCTTTATTTTCTATAATGCAGGATGAAGCAGAGACGCTGCTCCAGCTCCTTTATTTTCTATAATACAGGAGGAAGCACAGACGCTGCTCCAGCTCCTTTATTTTCTATAATACAGGAGGAAGCAGTGACGCTGCTCCAGCTCCTTTATTTTCTATAATACAGGAGGAAGCGGTGACGCTGCTCCAGCTCCTTTATTTTCTATAATACAGGAGGAAGCGGTGACGCTGCTCCAGCTCCTTTATTTTCTATAATACAGGAGGAAGCAGTGACGCTGCTCCAGCTCCTTTATTTTCTATAATACAGGAGGAAGCAGTGACGCTGCTCCAGCTCCTTTATTTTCTATAATACAGGAGGAAGCAGTGACGCTGCTCCAGCTCCTTTATTTTCTATAATACAGGAGGAAGCAGTGCTGCTGCTCCAGCTCCTTTATTTTCTATAATACAGGATGAAGCAGTGACGCTGCTCCAGCTCCTTTATTTTCTATAATACAGGAGGCAGCAGTGATGCTGCTCCAGCTCCTTTATTTTCTATAATACAGCAGGAAGCAGAGACGCTGCTCCAGCTCCTTTATTTTCTATAATACAGGAGGAAGCACAGACGCTGCTCCAGCTCCTTTATTTTCTATAATACAGCAGGAAGCAGAGACGCTGCTCCAGCTCCTTTATTTTCTATAATACAGGAGGAAGCAGTGACGCTGCTCCAGCTCCTTTATTTTCTATAATACAGGAGGAAGCAGTGACGCTGCTCCAGCTCCTTTATTTTCTATAATACAGGAGGAAGCAGTGACGCTGCTCCAGCTCCTTTATTTTCTATAATACAGGAGGAAGCAGTGACGCTGCTCCAGCTCCTTTATTTTCTACAATACAGGAGGAATCAGTGACGCTGCTCCAGCTCCTTTATTTTCTATAATACAGGAGGAAGCAGAGACGCTGCTCCAGCTTCTTTATTTTGTATAATACAGCAGGAAGCAGACACGCTGCTCCAGCTTCTTTCTTTTCTGTAATACAGGAGGAAGCAGAGACGCTGTTCCAGCTCCTTTATTTTCTATAATACAGTAGGAAGCAGTGACGCTGCTCCAGTTCCTTCGTTTTCTATAATACAGGAGGAAGCAGTGACGCTGCTCCAGTTCCTTCGTTTTCTATAATACAGCAGGAAACAGTGACGCTGCTCCAGCTCCTGTATTTTCTATAATGGAGGAGGAAGCAGAGACGCTGCTCCAGCTCCTTTATTTTCTATAATGCGGGATGAAGCAGTGACGCTGTTCCAGCTCCTTTATTTTCTATAATACAGGAGGAAGCAGTGACGCTGCTCCAGCTCCTTTATTTTCTATAATACAGGAGGAAGCAGTGACACTGCTCCAGGTCCTTTATTTTCTATAATACAGGAGGAAGCAGAGACGCTGCTCCAGCTCCTTTATTTTCTAGAATGCAGGAGGAAGCAGAGACGCTGCTCCAGCTCCTTTATTTTCTATAATACTGGAGAAAGCAGTGACGCTGCTCCAGCTCCTTTATTTTCTAGAATGCAGGAGGAAGCAGAGACGCTGTTCCAGCACCTATATTTATTATAATACAGGAGAAAGCAGTGACGCTGCTCCAGCTCCTTTATTTTCTAGAATGCAGGAGGAAGCAGAGACGCTGTTCCAGCACCTATATTCATTATAATTCAGGAGGAAGCAGTGACGCTGCTCCAGCTCCTTTATTTTCTATAATACAGGAGGAAGCAGTGACGCTGCTCCAGCTCCTTTATTTTCTATAATACAGGAGGAAGCAGAGACGCTGCTCCAGCTCCTTTATTTTCTATAATACTGGAGAAAGCAGTGACGCTGCTCCAGCTCCTTTATTTTCTAGAATGCAGGAGGAAGCAGAGACGCTGTTCCAGCACCTATATTTATTATAATTCAGGAAGAAGCAGTGACGCTGCTCCAGCTCCTTTATTTTCTATAATACAGGAGGAAGCAGTGAAGCTGCTCCAGCTCCTTTATTTTCTATAATACAGGAGGAAGCAGTGATGCTGCTCCAGCTCCTTTATTTTCTATAATACAGGAGGAAGTAGTGAAGCTGCTCCAGCTCCTTTATTTTCTATAATACAGGAGGAAGCAGTGACGCTGCTCCAGCTCCTTTATTTTCTATAATACAGCAGGAAACAGTGACGCTGCTCTAGCTCCTTTATTTTCTATAATACAGGATAAAGCAGTGACGCTGCTCCAGCTCCTTTATTTTCTATAATACAGGAGGAAGCAGTGATGCTGCTCCAGCTCCTTTATTTTCTATAATACAGGATGAAGCAGTGACACTGCTCCAGCTTCTTTATTTTCTATAATACAGGAGGAAGGAGTGACGCTGCTCCAGCTCCTTTATTTTCTAGAATGCAGGAGGAAGCAGAGACGCTGTTCCAGCTCCTTTATTTTCTATAATACAGGAGGAAGTAGTGAAGCTGCTCCAGCTCCTTTATTTTCTATAATACAGGAGGAAGCAGTGATGCTGCTCCAGCTCCTTTATTTTCTATAATACAGCATAAAGCAGTGACGCTGCTCCAGCTCCTTTATTTTCTATAATACAGGAGGAAGCAGTGACGCTGCTCTAGCTCCTTTATTTTCTATCATACATGAGGAAGCCGTGACGCTGCTCCAGATCCTTTATTTTCTATAATACAGGAGGAAGCAGAGACGCTGCTCCAGCTCCTTTATTTTCTATAATACAGGAGGAAGCATTGACGCTGCTCCAGCTCCTTTATTTTCTATAATACAGCAGGAAGCAGTGACGCTGCTGCAGCTCCTTTATTTTCGATAAGACAGGAGGAAGCAGAGAAGCTGTTCCAGCTCCTTTATTTTTTGTAATACAGGAGGAAGCAGAGACGCTGCTCCAGCTTCTTTATTTTCTATAATACAGGAGGAAGCAGTGACTCTGCTCCAGCTCCTTTATTTTCTATAATACAGGAGGAAGCAGTGACGCTGTTTCAGCTCCTATATTTTCTGTAATACAGAAGGATGCAGAGACGCTGTTCCAGCTCCATTATTTTCTATAAAACAGGAGGAAGCAGTGACGCTGCTCCAGCTCCTTTATTTTCTATAATACAGGAGGAAGCAGTGACGCTGCTCCAGCTCCTTTATTTTCTATAATACAGCAGGAAGCAGTGATGCTGCTCCAGCTCCTTTATTTTCTATAATACAGGAGGAAGCAGAAACGCTGCTCCAGCTCCTTTATTTTCTATAATACAGGAGGAAGCAGAGACGCTGCTCCAGCTCCTTTATTTTCTATAATACAGGAAGATGCACAGACGCTGCTCCATCTCCTTTATTTTCTATAATATAGCAGGAAGCAGTGATGCTGCTCCAGCTCCTTTATTTTCTATAATACAGGAGGAAGCAGTGATGCTGCTCCAGCTCCTTTATTTTCTATAATACAGGAGGAAGCAGTGACGCTGCTCCAGCTCCTTTATTTTCTCTAATAAAGGTGGACGAAGAGACGCTGCTCCAGCTTCTTTATTTTCTATAATGCAGGATGAAGCAGAGACGCTGCTCCAGCTCCTTTATTTTCTATAATACAGGAGGAAGCACAGACGCTGCTCCAGCTCCTTTATTTTCTATAAAACAGCAGGAAGCAGAGACGCTGCTCCAGCTCCTTTATTTTCTATAATACAGGAGGAAGCAGTGACGCTGCTCCAGCTCCTTTATTTTCTATAATACAGGAGGAAGCAGTGACGCTGCTCCAGCTCCTTTATTTTCTATAATACAGGAGGAAGCAGTGACGCTGCTCCAGCTCCTTTATTTTCTATAATACAGGAGGAAGCAGTGACGCTGCTCCAGCTCCTTTATTTTCTATAATACAGGAGGAAGCAGTGCTGCTGCTCCAGCTCCTTTATTTTCTATAATACAGGAGGAAGCAGTGACGCTGCTCCAGCTCCTTTATTTTCTCTAATAAAGGTGGACGAAGAGACGCTGCTCCAGCTCCTTTATTTTCTATAATACAGGATGAAGCAGTGACGCTGCTCCAGCTCCTTTATTTTCTATAATACAGGATGAAGCAGTGATGCTGCTCCAGCTCCTTTATTTTCTTTAATACAGGAGGAAGCAGTGACGCTGCTCCAGCTCCTTTATTTTCTACAATACAGGAGGAAGCAGTGACGCTGCTCCAGCTCCTTTATTTTCTATAATACAGGAGGAAGCAGAGACGCTGCTCCAGCTTCTTTATTTTGTATAATACAGCAGGAAGCAGACACGCTGCTCCAGCTTCTTTCTTTTCTGTAATACAGGAGGAAGCAGAGACGCTGTTCCACCTCCTTTATTTTCTATAATACAGGAGGAAGCAGTGACGCTGCTCCAGTTCCTTCGTTTTCTATAATACAGGAGGAAGCAGTGACGCTGCTCCAGCTCCTTTATTTTCTATAATACAGCAGGAAACAGTGACGCTGCTCCAGCTCCTGTATTTTCTATAATGGAGGAGGAAGCAGAGACGCTGCTCCAGCTCATTTATTTTCTATAATACAGGAGGAAGCAGTGACGCTGCTCCAGCTCCTTTATTTTCTATAATGCGGGATGAAGCAGTGACGCTGTTCCAGCTCCTTTATTTTCTATAATACAGGAGGAAGCAGAGACGCTGCTCCAGGTTCTTTATTTTCTATAATACAGGAGGAAGGAGTGACGCTGCTCCAGCTCCTTTATTTTCTAGAATGCAGGAGGAAGCAGAGACGCTGCTCCAGCTCCTTTATTTTCTATAATACTGGAGAAAGCAGTGACGCTGCTCCAGCTCCTTTATTTTCTAGAATGCAGGAGGAAGCAGAGACGCTGTTCCAGCTCCTTTATTTTCTATAATACAGGAGGAAGTAGTGAAGCTGCTCCAGCTCCTTTATTTTCTATAATACAGGAGGAAGAAGTGACGCTGCTCCAGCTCCTTTATTTTCTATAATACAGCAGGAAACAGTGACGCTGCTCCAGCTCCTGTATTTTCTATAATGGAGGAGGAAGCAGAGACGCTGCTCCAGCTCCTTTATTTTCTATAATACAGGAGGAAGCAGTGACGCTGCTCCAGCTCCTTTATTTTCTACAATGCGGGATGAAGCAGTGACGCTGTTCCAGCTCCTTTATTTTCTATAATACAGGAGGAAGCAGAGACGCTGCTCCAGGTTCTTTATTTTCAATAATACAGGAGGAAGGAGTGACGCTGCTCCAGCTCCTTTATTTTCTAGAATGCAGGAGGAAGCAGAGACGCAGCTCCAGCTCCTTTATTTTCTATAATACTGGAGAAAGCAGTGACGCTGCTCCAGCTCCTTTATTTTCTATAATTCAGGAGGAAGCAGTGACGCTGCTCCAGCTCCTTTATTTTCTATAATACAGGAGGCAGCAGTGATGCTGCTCCAGCTCCTTTATTTTCTATAATTCAGGAGGAAGCAGTGACGCTGCTCCAGCTCCTTTATTTTCTATAATTCAGGAGGAAGCAGTGACGCTGCTCCAGCTCCTTTATTTTCTATAATTCAGGAGGAAGCAGTGACGCTGCTCCAGCTCCTTTATTTTCTATAATACAGGAGGCAGCAGTGATGCTGCTCCAGCTCCTTTATTTTCTACAATACAGGAGGAAGCAGTGACGCTGCTCCAGCTCCTTTATTTTCTATAATACAGGAGGCAGCAGTGACGCTGCTCCAGCTCCTTTATTTTCTACAATACAGGAGGAAGCAGTGACGCTGCTCCAGCTCCTTTATTTTCTATAATACAGGAGGAAGCAGAGACGCTGCTCCAGCTTCTTTATTTTGTATAATACAGCAGGAAGCAGACACGCTGCTCCAGCTTCTTTATTTTCTGTAATACAGGAGGAAGCAGAGACGCTGTTCCAGCTCCTTTATTTTCTATAATACAGGAGTAAGCAGTGACGCTGCTCCAGTTCCTTCGTTTTCTATAATACAGGAGGAAGCAGTGACGCTGCTCCAGCTCCTTTATTTTCTATAATACAGCAGGAAACAGTGACGCTGCTCCAGCTCCTGTATTTTCTATAATGGAGGAGGAAGCAGAGACGCTGCTCCAGCTCCTTTATTTTCTATAATACAGGAGGTAGGAGTGACGCTGCTCCAGCTCCTTTATTTTCTATAATGCGGGATGAAGCAGTGACGCTGTTCCAGCTCCTTTATTTTCTATAATACAGGAGGAAGCAGAGACGCTGCTCCAGCTTCTTTATTTTCTATAATACAGGAGGAAGGAGTGACGCTGCTCCAGCTCCTTTATTTTCTAGAATGCAGGAGGAAGCAGTGCTGCTGCTCCAGCTCCTTTATTTTCTATAATACTGGAGAAAGCAGTGACGCTGCTCCAGCTCCTTTATTTTCTAGAATGCAGGAGGATGCAGAGACGCTGTTCCTGCACCTATATTTATTATAATTCAGGAGGAAGCAGTGACGCTGCTCCAGCTCCTTTATTTTCTATAATACCGGAGGAAGCAGTGATGCTGCTCCAGCTCCTTTATTTTCTATAATACAGCATGAAGCAGTGACGCTGCTCCAGCTCCTTTATTTTCGATAATACAGGAGGAAGCAGTGACGCTGCTCTAGCTCCTTTATTTTCTATCATACATGAGGAAGCCGTGACGCTGCTCCAGATCCTTTATTTTCTATAATACAAGAGGAAGCAGAGACGCTGCTCCAGCTCCTTTATTTTCTATAATACAGGAAGAAGCAGTGACGCTGCTCCAGCTCCTTTATTTGCTATAATACAGCAGGAAGCAGTGACGCTGCTGCAGCTCCTTTATTTTCTATAATACAGGAGAAAGCAGTGACGCTGCTCCAGCTCCTTTATTTTCTATAATACAGGATGAAGCAGTGACGCTGCTCCAGCTCCTTTATTTTCTATAATACAGGATGAAGCAGTGACACTGCTCCAGCTCCTTTATTTTCTATAATACAGGAGGAAGTAGTGAAGCTGCTCCAGCTCCTTTATTTTCTATAATACAGGAGGAAGCAGTGACGCTGCTCCAGCTCCTTTATTTTCTATAATACAGCAGGAAACAGTGACGCTGCTCTAGCTCCTTTATTTTCTATAATACAGGATGAAGCAGTGACGCTGCTCCAGCTCCTTTATTATCTATCATACATGAGGAAGCAGTGACGCTGCTCCAGATCCTTTATTTTCTATAATACAGGAGGAAGCAGAGGCGCTGCTCCAGCTCCTTTATTTTCTAGTATACTGGAGGAAGCAGAGACGCTGCTCCAGCTCCTTTATTTTCTATAATACAGGAGGTAGCAGAGACACTGCTCCAGCTCCTTTATTTTCTATAATACAGGAGGAAGCAGTGACGCTGCTCCAGTACCTTTATTTTCTATAATACAGCAGGAAGCAGTGATGCTGCTCCAGCTCCTTTATTTTCTATAATACAGGAGGAAGCAGAGACGCTGCTCCAGCTCCTTTATTTTCTATAATACAAGAGGAAGCAGAGACGCTGCTCCAGCTCCTTTATTTTCTATAATACAGGAGGAAGCACAGACGCTGCTCCAGCTCCTTTATTTTCTGTAATACAGCAGGAAGCAGTGATGCTGCTCCAGCTCCTTTATTTTCTATAATACAGGAGGAAGCAGTGATGCTGCTCCAGCTCCTTTATTTTCTATAATACAGGAGGAAGCAGTGACGCTGCTCCAGCTCCTTTATTTTCTCTAATAAAGGTGTACGAAGAGACGCTGCTCCAGCTTCTTTATTTTCTATAATGCCGCATGAAGCAGAGACGCTACTCCAGCTCCTTTATTTTCTATAATACAGGAGGAAGCACAGACGCTGCTCCAGCTCCTTTATTTTCTATAATACAGCAGGAAGCAGAGACGCTGCTCCAGCTCCTTTATTTTCTATAATACAGGAGGAAGCAGTGACGCTGCTCCAGCTCCTTTATTTTCTATAATACAGGAGGAAGCAGTGACGCTGTTCCAGCTCCTTTATTTTCTATAATACAGGAGGAAGCAGTGACGCTGCTCCAGCTCCTTTATTTTCTATAATACAGGAGGAAGCAGTGACGCTGCTCCAGCTCCTTTATTTTCTATAATACAGGAGGAAGCAGTGCTGCTGCTCCAGCTCCTTTATTTTCTATAATACAGGAGGAAGCAGTGACGCTGCTCCAGCTCCTTTATTTTCTCGAATAAAGGTGGACGAAGAGACGCTGCTCCAGCTCCTTTATTTTCTATAATACAGGATGAAGCAGTGACGCTGCTCCAGCTCCTTTATTTTCTATAATACAGGAGGCAGCAGTGATGCTGCTCCAGCTCCTTTATTTTCTTTAATACAGGAGGAAGCAGTGACGCTGCTCCAGCTCCTTTATTTTCTACAATACAGGAGGAAACAGTGACGCTGCTCCAGCTCCTTTATTTTCTATAATACAGGAGGAAGCAGAGACGCTGCTCCAGCTTCTTTATTTTGTATAATACAGCAGGAAGCAAACACGCTGCTCCAGCTTCTTTATTTTCTGTAATACAGGAGGAAGCAGAGACGCTGTTCCAGCTCCTTTATTTTCTATAATACAGGAAGAAGCAGTGACGCTGCTCCAGTTCCTTCGTTTTCTATAATACAGGAGGAAGCCGTGACGCTGCTCCAGCTCCTTTATTTTCTATAATACAGCAAGAAACAGTGACGCTGCTCCAGCTCCTGTATTTTCTATAATGGAGGAGGAAGCAGAGACGCTTCTCCAGCTCCTTTATTTTCTATAATACAGGAGGAAGCAGTGACGCTGCTCCAGCTCCTTTATTTTCTATAATGCGGGATGAAGCAGTGACGCTGTTCCAGCTCCTTTATTTTCTATAATACAGGAGGTAGCAGAGACACTGCTCCAGCTCCTTTATTTTCTATAATAGAGGAGGAAGCAGTGACGCTGCTCCAGCTCCTTTATTTTCTATAATACAGGAAGATGCACAGACGCTGCTCCAGCTCCTTTTTTTTTCTATAATACAGCAGGAGGCAGTGATGCTGCTCCAGCTCCTTTATTTTCTGTAATACAGGAGGAAGCAGTGACGCTGCTCCAGCTCCTTTATTTTCTATAATACAGGAGGAAGCAGTGACGCTGCTCCAGCTCCTTTATTTTCTCTAATAAAGGTGGACGAAGAGACGCTGCTCCAGCTTCTTTATTATCTATAATGCAGGATGAAGCAGAGACGCTGCTCCAGCTCCTTTATTTTCTATAATACAGGAGGAAGCACAGAGGCTGCTCCAGCTCCTTTATTTTCTATAATACAGCAGGAAGCAGAGACGCTGCTCCAGCTCCTTTATTTTCTATAATACAGGAGGAAGCAGTGACGCTGCTCCAGCTCCTTTATTTTCTATAATACAGGAGGAAGCAGTGACGCTGCTCCAGCTCCTTTATTTTCTGTAATAAAGGTGGACGAAGAGACGCTGCTCCAGCTCCTTTATTTTCTATAATACAGGAGGAAGCAGTGACGCTGCTCCAGCTCCTTTATTTTCTATAATACAGGAGGCAGCAGTGATGCTGCTCCAGCTCCTTTATTTTCTTAAATACAGGAGGAAGCAGTGACGCTGCTCCAGCTCCTTTATTTTCTACAATACAGGAGGAAGCAGTGACGCTGCTCCAGCTCCTTTATTTTCTATAATACAGGAGGAAGCAGAGACGCTGCTCCAGCTCCTTTATTTTCTATAATACAGGAGGAAGCAGTGACGCTGCTCCAGCTCCTTTATTTTCTATAATACAGGAGGAAGCAGTGACGCTGCTCCAGCTCCTTTATTTTCTCTAATAAAGGTGGACGAAGAGACGCTGCTCCAGCTCCTTTATTTTCGAAAATACAGGATGAAGCAGTGACGCTGCTCCAGCTCCTTTATTTTCTATAATACAGGAGGCAGCAGTGATGCTGCTCCAGCTCCTTTATTTTCTATAATACAGCAGGAAGCAGTGACGCTGCTCCAGCTCCTTTATTTTCTATAATACAGGAGGAAGCAGTGACGCTGCTCCAGCTCCTTTATTTTCTATAATACAGGAGGAAGCAGAGACGCTGCTCCAGCTTCTTTATTTTGTATAATACAGCAGGAAGCAGACACGCTGCTCCAGCTTCTTTATTTTCTGTAATACAGGAGGAAGCAGAGACGCTGTTCCAGCTCCTTTATTTTCTATAATACAGGAGGAAGCAGTGACGCTGCTCCAGTTCCTTCGTTTTCTATAATACAGGAGGAAGCAGTGACGCTGCTCCAGCTCCTTTATTTTCTATAATACAGGAGGATACAGTGACGCTGCTCCAGCTCCTGTATTTTCTATAATGGAGGAGGAAGCAGAGACGCTGCTCCAGCTCCTTTATTTTCTATAATACAGGAGGAAGCAGTGACGCTGCTCCAGCTCCTTTATTTTCTATAATGCGGGATGAAGCAGTGACGCTGTTCCAGCTCCTTTATTTTCTATAATACAGGAGGAAGCAGAGACGCTGCTCCAGCTTCTTTATTTTCTATAATACAGGAGGTAGCAGAGACACTGCTCCAGCTCCTTTATTTTCTATAATAGAGGAGGAAGCAGTGACGCTGCTCCAGTACCTTTATTTTCTATAATACAGCAGGAAGCAGTGATGCTGCTCCAGCTCCTTTATTTTCTATAATACAGGAGGAAGCAGAGACGCTGCTCCAGCTCCTTTATTTTCTATAATACAGGAGGAAGCAGAGACGCTGCTCCAGCTCCTTTATTTTCTATAATACAGGAAGATGCACAGACGCTGCTCCAGCTCCTTTATTTTCTATAATACAGCAGGAGGCAGTGATGCTGCTCCAGCTCCTTTATTTTCTGTAATACAGGAGGAAGCAGTGACGCTGCTCCAGCTCCTTTATTTTCTATAATGCAGGAGGAAGCAGTGACGCTGCTCCAGCTCCTTTATTTTCTCTAATAAAGGTGGACGAAGAGACGCTGCTCCAGCTTCTTTATTTTCTATAATGCAGGATGAAGCAGAGACGCTGCTCCAGCTCCTTTATTTTCTATAATACAGGAGGAAGCACAGACGCTGCTCCAGCTCCTTTATTTTCTATAATACATCAGGAAGCAGAGACGCTGCTCCAGCTCCTTTATTTTCTATAATACAGGAGGAAGCAGTGACGCTGCTCCAGCTCCTTTATTTTCTATAATACAGGAGGAAGCAGTGACGCTGCTCCAGCTCCTTTATTTTCTCTAATAAAGGTGGACGAAGAGACGCTGCTCCAGCTCCTTTATTTTCTATAATACAGGAGGAAGCAGTGACGCTGCTCCAGCTCCTTTATTTTCTATAATACAGGAGGCAGCAGTGATGCTGCTCCAGCTCCTTTATTTTCTTAAATACAGGAGGAAGCAGTGACGCTGCTCCAGCTCCTTTATTTTCTACAATACAGGAGGAAGCAGTGACGCTGTTCCAGCTCCTTTATTTTCTATAATACAGGAGGAAGCAGTGACGCTGCTCCAGCTCCTTTATTTTCTACAATACAGGAGGAAGCAGTGACGCTGCTCCAGCTCCTTTATTTTCTATAATACAGGAGGAAGCAGTGACGCTGCTCCAGCTTCTTTATTTTCTATAATACAGGAGGAAGCAGTGACGCTGCTCCAGCTCCTTTATTTTCTATAATACAGGAGGAAGCAGTGACGCTGCTCCAGCTCCTTTATTTTCTATAATACAGGAGGAAGCAGTGACGCTGCTCCAGCTCCTTTATTTTCTCTAATAAAGGTGGACGAAGAGACGCTGCTCCAGCTCCTTTATTTTCTATAATACAGGAGGAAGCAGTGACGCTGCTCCAGCTCCTTTATTTTCTCCAATAAAGGTGGACGAAGAGACGCTGCTCCAGCTCCTTTATTTTCTTTAATACAGGAGGAAGCAGTGACGCTGCTCCAGCTCCTTTATTTTCTACAATACAGGAGGAAGCAGTGACGCTGCTCCAGCTCCTTTATTTTCTATAATACAGGAGGAAGCAGAGACGCTGCTCCAGCTTCTTTATTTTGTATAATACAGCAGGAAGCAGACACGCTGCTCCAGCTTCTTTATTTTCTGTAATACAGGAGGAAGCAGAGACGCTGTTCCAGCTCCTTTATTTTCTATAATACAGGAGGAAGCAGTGACGCTGCTCCAGTTCCTTCGTTTTCTATAATACAGGAGGAAGCAGTGACGCTGCTCCAGCTCCTTTATTTTCTATAATACAGCAGGAAACAGTGACGCTGCTCCACCTCCTGTATTTTCTATAATGGAGGAGGAAGCAGAGACGCTGCTCCAGCTCCTTTATTTTCTATAATACAGGAGGAAGCAGTGACGCTGCTCCAGCTCCTTTATTTTCTATAATGCGGGATGAAGCAGTAACGCTGTTCCAGCTCCTTTATTTTCTATAATACAGGATGAAGCAGTGACGCTGCTCCAGCTTCTTTATTTTCTATAATACAGGAGGAAGGAGTGACGCTGCTCCAGCTCCTTTATTTTCTAGAATGCAGGAGGAAGCAGAGACGCTGTTCCAGCTCCTTTATTTTCTATAATACAGGAGGAAGTAGTGAAGCTGCTCCAGCTCCTTTATTTTCTATAATACAGGAGGAAGCAGTGATGCTGCTCCAGCTCCTTTATTTTCTATAATACAGCATAAAGCAGTGACGCTGCTCCAGCTCCTTTATTTTCTATAATACAGGAGGAAGCAGTGACGCTGCTCTAGCTCCTTTATTTTCTATCATACATGAGGAAGCCGTGACGCTGCTCCAGATCCTTTATTTTCTATAATACAGGAGGAAGCAGAGACGCTGCTCCAGCTCCTTTATTTTCTATAATACAGGAGGAAGCATTGACGCTGCTCCAGCTCCTTTATTTTCTATAATACAGCAGGAAGCAGTGACGCTGCTGCAGCTCCTTTATTTTCGATAAGACAGGAGGAAGCAGAGAAGCTGTTCCAGCTCCTTTATTTTTTATAATACAGGAGGAAGCAGTGATGCTGCTCCAGCTCCTTTATTTTCTATAATACAGGAGGAAGCAGTGATGCTGCTCCAGCTCCTTTATTTTCTATAATACAGGAGGAAGCAGTGACGCTGCTCCAGCTCCTTTATTTTCTCTAATAAAGGTGGACGAAGAGACGCTGCTCCAGCTTCTTTATTTTCTATAATGCAGGATGAAGCAGAGACGCTGCTCCAGCTCCTTTATTTTCTATAATACAGGAGGAAGCACAGACGCTGCTCCAGCTCCTTTATTTTCTATAAAACAGCAGGAAGCAGAGACGCTGCTCCAGCTCCTTTATTTTCTATAATACAGGAGGAAGCAGTGACGCTGCTCCAGCTCCTTTATTTTCTATAATACAGGAGGAAGCAGTGACGCTGCTCCAGCTCCTTTATTTTCTATAATACAGGAGGAAGCAGTGACGCTGCTCCAGCTCCTTTATTTTCTATAATACAGGAGGAAGCAGTGACGCTGCTCCAGCTCCTTTATTTTCTATAATACAGGAGGAAGCAGTGCTGCTGCTCCAGCTCCTTTATTTTCTATAATACAGGAGGAAGCAGTGACGCTGCTCCAGCTCCTTTATTTTCTCTAATAAAGGTGGACGAAGAGACGCTGCTCCAGCTCCTTTATTTTCTATAATACAGGATGAAGCAGTGACGCTGCTCCAGCTCCTTTATTTTCTATAATACAGGATGAAGCAGTGATGCTGCTCCAGCTCCTTTATTTTCTTTAATACAGGAGGAAGCAGTGACGCTGCTCCAGCTCCTTTATTTTCTATAATACAGGAGGAAGCAGTGACGCTGCTCCAGCTCCTTTATTTTCTATAATACAGGAGGAAGCAGAGACGCTGCTCCAGCTTCTTTATTTTGTATAATACAGCAGGAAGCAGACACGCTGCTCCAGCTTCTTTCTTTTCTGTAATACAGGAGGAAGCAGAGACGCTGTTCCACCTCCTTTATTTTCTATAATACAGGAGGAAGCAGTGACGCTGCTCCAGTTCCTTCGTTTTCTATAATACAGGAGGAAGCAGTGACGCTGCTCCAGCTCCTTTATTTTCTATAATACAGCAGGAAACAGTGACGCTGCTCCAGCTCCTGTATTTTCTATAATGGAGGAGGAAGCAGAGACGCTGCTCCAGCTCCTTTATTTTCTATAATACAGGAGGAAGCAGTGACGCTGCTCCAGCTCCTTTATTTTCTATAATGCGGGATGAAGCAGTGACGCTGTTCCAGCTCCTTTATTTTCTATAATACAGGAGGAAGCAGAGACGCTGCTCCAGGTTCTTTATTTTCTATAATACAGGAGGAAGGAGTGACGCTGCTCCAGCTCCTTTATTTTCTAGAATGCAGGAGGAAGCAGAGACGCTGCTCCAGCTCCTTTATTTTCTATAATACTGGAGAAAGCAGTGACGCTGCTCCAGCTCCTTTATTTTCTAGAATGCAGGAGGAAGCAGAGACGCTGTTCCAGCTCCTTTATTTTCTATAATACAGGAGGAAGTAGTGAAGCTGCTCCAGCTCCTTTATTTTCTATAATACAGGAGGAAGGAGTGACGCTGCTCCAGCTCCTTTATTTTCTATAATACAGCAGGAAACAGTGACGCTGCTCCAGCTCCTTTATTTTCTATAATACAGCAGGAAACAGTGACGCTGCTCCAGCTCCTGTATTTTCTATAATGGAGGAGGAAGCAGAGACGCTGCTCCAGCTCCTTTATTTTCTATAATACAGGAGGAAGCAGAGACGCTGCTCCAGGTTCTTTATTTTCTATAATACAGGAGGAAGGAGTGACGCTGCTCCAGCTCCTTTATTTTCTAGAATGCAGGAGGAAGCAGAGACGCAGCTCCAGCTCCTTTATTTTCTATAATACTGGAGAAAGCAGTGACGCTGCTCCAGCTCCTTTATTTTCTATAATTCAGGAGGAAGCAGTGACGCTGCTCCAGCTCCTTTATTTTCTATAATACAGGAGGAAGCAGTGAAGCTGCTCCAGCTCCTTTATTTTCTATAATACAGGAGGAAGCAGTGATGCTGCTCCAGCTCCTTTATTTTCTATAATACAGGAGGAAGTAGTGAAGCTGCTCCAGCTCCTTTATTTTCTATAATACAGGAGGAAGCAGTGACGCTGCTCCAGCTCCTTTATTTTCTATAATACAGCAGGAAACAGTGACGCTGCTCTAGCTCCTTTATTTTCTATAATACAGGATGAAGCAGTGACGCTGCTCCAGCTCCTTTATTATCTATAATACAGGAGGAAGCAGTGACGCTGCTCTAGCTCCTTTATTTTCTATCATACATGAGGAAGCAGTGACGCTGCTCCAGATCCTTTATTTTCTATAATACAGGAGGAAGCAGAGACGCTGCTCCAGCTCCTTTATTTTCTAGTATACTGGAGGAAGCAGAGACGCTGCTCCAGCTCCTTTATTTTCTATAATACAGGAGGTAGCAGAGACACTGCTCCAGCTCCTTTATTTTCTATAATACAGGAGGAAGCAGTGACGCTGCTGCAGTACCTTTATTTTCTATAATACAGCAGGAAGCAGTGATGCTGCTCCAGCTCCTTTATTTTCTATAATACAGGAGGAAGCAGAGACGCTGCTCCAGCTCCTTTAATTTCTATAATACAGGAGGAAGCAGAGACGGTGCTCCAGCTCCTTTATTTTCTATAATACAGGAGGAAGCACAGACGCTGCTCCAGCTCCTTTATTTTCTATAATACAGCAGGAAGCAGTGATGCTGCTCCAGCTCCTTTATTTTCTATAATACAGGAGGAAGCAGTGATGCTGCTCCAGCTCCTTTATTTTCTATAATACAGGAGGAAGCAGTGACGCTGCTCCAGCTCCTTTATTTTCTCTAATAAAGGTGGACGAAGAGACGCTGCTCCAGCTTCTTTATTTTCTATAATGCAGGATGAAGCAGAGACGCTGCTCCAGCTCCTTTATTTTCTATAATACAGGAGGAAGCACAGACGCTGCTCCAGCTCCTTTATTTTCTATAATACAGGAGGAAGCAGTGACGCTGCTCCAGCTCCTTTATTTTCTATAATACAGGAGGAAGCGGTGACGCTGCTCCAGCTCCTTTATTTTCTATAATACAGGAGGAAGCGGTGACGCTGCTCCAGCTCCTTTATTTTCTATAATACAGGAGGAAGCAGTGACGCTGCTCCAGCTCCTTTATTTTCTATAATACAGGAGGAAGCAGTGACGCTGCTCCAGCTCCTTTATTTTCTATAATACAGGAGGAAGCAGTGACGCTGCTCCAGCTCCTTTATTTTCTATAATACAGGAGGAAGCAGTGCTGCTGCTCCAGCTCCTTTATTTTCTATAATACAGGATGAAGCAGTGACGCTGCTCCAGCTCCTTTATTTTCTATAATACAGGAGGCAGCAGTGATGCTGCTCCAGCTCCTTTATTTTCTATAATACAGCAGGAAGCAGAGACGCTGCTCCAGCTCCTTTATTTTCTATAATACAGGAGGAAGCACAGACGCTGCTCCAGCTCCTTTATTTTCTATAATACAGCAGGAAGCAGAGACGCTGCTCCAGCTCCTTTATTTTCTATAATACAGGAGGAAGCAGTGACGCTGCTCCAGCTCCTTTATTTTCTATAATACAGGAGGAAGCAGTGACGCTGCTCCAGCTCCTTTATTTTCTATAATACAGGAGGAAGCAGTGACGCTGCTCCAGCTCCTTTATTTTCTATAATACAGGAGGAAGCAGTGACGCTGCTCCAGCTCCTTTATTTTCTACAATACAGGAGGAAGCAGTGACGCTGCTCCAGCTCCTTTATTTTCTATAATACAGGAGGAAGCAGAGACGCTGCTCCAGCTTCTTTATTTTGTATAATACAGCAGGAAGCAGACACGCTGCTCCAGCTTCTTTCTTTTCTGTAATACAGGAGGAAGCAGAGACGCTGTTCCAGCTCCTTTATTTTCTATAATACAGTAGGAAGCAGTGACGCTGCTCCAGTTCCTTCGTTTTCTATAATACAGGAGGAAGCAGTGACGCTGCTCCAGTTCCTTCGTTTTCTATAATACAGCAGGAAACAGTGACGCTGCTCCAGCTCCTGTATTTTCTATAATGGAGGAGGAAGCAGAGACGCTGCTCCAGCTCCTTTATTTTCTATAATGCGGGATGAAGCAGTGACGCTGTTCCAGCTCCTTTATTTTCTATAATACAGGAGGAAGCAGTGACGCTGCTCCAGCTCCTTTATTTTCTATAATACAGGAGGAAGCAGTGACACTGCTCCAGGTCCTTTATTTTCTATAATACAGGAGGAAGCAGAGACGCTGCTCCAGCTCCTTTATTTTCTAGAATGCAGGAGGAAGCAGAGACGCTGCTCCAGCTCCTTTATTTTCTATAATACTGGAGAAAGCAGTGACGCTGCTCCAGCTCCTTTATTTTCTAGAATGCAGGAGGAAGCAGAGACGCTGTTCCAGCACCTATATTTATTATAATACAGGAGAAAGCAGTGACGCTGCTCCAGCTCCTTTATTTTCTAGAATGCAGGAGGAAGCAGAGACGCTGTTCCAGCACCTATATTCATTATAATTCAGGAGGAAGCAGTGACGCTGCTCCAGCTCCTTTATTTTCTATAATACAGGAGGAAGCAGTGACGCTGCTCCAGCTCCTTTATTTTCTATAATACAGGAGGAAGCAGAGACGCTGCTCCAGCTCCTTTATTTTCTATAATACTGGAGAAAGCAGTGACGCTGCTCCAGCTCCTTTATTTTCTAGAATGCAGGAGGAAGCAGAGACGCTGTTCCAGCACCTATATTTATTATAATTCAGGAGGAAGCAGTGACGCTGCTCCAGCTCCTTTATTTTCTATAATACAGGAGGAAGCAGTGAAGCTGCTCCAGCTCCTTTATTTTCTATAATACAGGAGGAAGCAGTGATGCTGCTCCAGCTCCTTTATTTTCTATAATACAGGAGGAAGTAGTGAAGCTGCTCCAGCTCCTTTATTTTCTATAATACAGGAGGAAGCAGTGACGCTGCTCCAGCTCCTTTATTTTCTATAATACAGCAGGAAACAGTGACGCTGCTCTAGCTCCTTTATTTTCTATAATACAGGATAAAGCAGTGACGCTGCTCCAGCTCCTTTATTATCTATAATACAGGAGGAAGCAGTGACGCTGCTCTAGCTCCTTTATTTTCTATCATACATGAGGAAGCAGTGACGCTGCTCCAGATCCTTTATTTTCTATAATACAGGAGGAAGCAGAGACGCTGCTCCAGCTCCTTTATTTTCTAGTATACTGGAGGAAGCAGAGACGCTGCTCCAGCTCCTTTATTTTCTATAATACAGGAGGTAGCAGAGACACTGCTCCAGCTCCTTTATTTTCTCTAATACAGGAGGAAGCAGTGTCGCTGCTCCAGTACCTTTATTTTCTATAATACAGCAGGAAGCAGTGATGCTGCTCCAGCTCCTTTATTTTCTATAATACAGGAGGAAGCAGAGACACTGCTCCAGCTCCTTTATTTTCTATAATACAGGAGGAAGCAGAGACGCTGCTCCAGCTCCTTTATTTTCTATAATACAGGAGGTAGCAGAGACACTGCTCCAGCTCCTTTATTTTCTCTAATACAGGAGGAAGCAGTGTCGCTGCTCCAGTACCTTTATTTTCTATAATACAGCAGGAAGCAGTGATGCTGCTCCAGCTCCTTTATTTTCTATAATACAGGAGGAAGCAGTGACGCTGCTCCAGCTCCTTTATTTTCTATAATACAGCAGGGAGCAGCGTCACTGCTCCAGCTCCTTTATTTTCTAGAATACAGGAGGAAGCAGTGACGCTGCTCCAACTCCTTTATTTTCTATAATACAGGAGGAAGCAGTGACGCTGCTCCAGCTCCTTTATTTTCTATAATACAGCAGGAAGCAGTGACGCTGCTCCAGCTCCTTTATTTTCTATAATACAGGAGGAAGCAGTGACGCTGCTCCAGCTCCTTTATTTTCTATAATACAGGAGGCAGCAGTGATGCTGCTCCAGCTCCTTTATTTTCTATAATACAGCAGGAAGCAGAGACGCTGCTCCAGCTCCTTTATTTTCTATAATACAGGAGGAAGCACAGACGCTGCTCCAGCTCCTTTATTTTCTATAATACAGCAGGAAGCAGAGACGCTGCTCCAGCTCCTTTATTTTCTATAATACAGGAGGAAGCAGTGACGCTGCTCCAGCTCCTTTATTTTCTATAATACAGGAGGAAGCAGTGACGCTGCTCCAGCTCCTTTATTTTCTATAATACAGGAGGAAGCAGTGACGCTGCTCCAGCTCCTTTATTTTCTATAATACAGGAGGAAGCAGTGACGCTGCTCCAGCTCCTTTATTTTCTACAATACAGGAGGAAGCAGTGACGCTGCTCCAGCTCCTTTATTTTCTATAATACAGGAGGAAGCAGAGACGCTGCTCCAGCTTCTTTATTTTGTATAATACAGCAGGAAGCAGACACGCTGCTCCAGCTTCTTTCTTTTCTGTAATACAGGAGGAAGCAGAGACGCTGTTCCAGCTCCTTTATTTTCTATAATACAGGAGGAAGCAGTGACGCTGCTCCAGTTCCTTTATTTTCTATAATACAGGAGGAAGCAGTGCTGCTGCTCCAGCTCCTTTATTTTCTATAATACAGGAGGAAGCAGTGACGCTGCTCCAGCTCCTTTATTTTCTCTAATAAAGGTGGACGAAGAGACGCTGCTCCAGCTCCTTTATTTTCTATAATACAGGAGGAAGCAGTGACGCTGCTCCAGCTCCTTTATTTTCTCCAATAAAGGTGGACGAAGAGACGCTGCTCCAGCTCCTTTATTTTCTTTAATACAGGAGGAAGCAGTGACGCTGCTCCAGCTCCTTTATTTTCTACAATACAGGAGGAAGCAGTGACGCTGCTCCAGCTCCTTTATTTTCTATAATACAGGAGGAAGCAGAGACGCTGCTCCAGCTTCTTTATTTTGTATAATACAGCAGGAAGCAGACACGCTGCTCCAGCTTCTTTATTTTCTGTAATACAGGAGGAAGCAGAGACGCTGTTCCAGCTCCTTTATTTTCTATAATACAGGAGGAAGCAGTGACGCTGCTCCAGTTCCTTCGTTTTCTATAATACAGGAGGAAGCAGTGACGCTGCTCCAGCTCCTTTATTTTCTATAATACAGCAGGAAACAGTGACGCTGCTCCACCTCCTGTATTTTCTATAATGGAGGAGGAAGCAGAGACGCTGCTCCAGCTCCTTTATTTTCTATAATACAGGAGGAAGCAGTGACGCTGCTCCAGCTCCTTTATTTTCTATAATGCGGGATGAAGCAGTAACGCTGTTCCAGCTCCTTTATTTTCTATAATACAGGATGAAGCAGTGACGCTGCTCCAGCTTCTTTATTTTCTATAATACAGGAGGAAGGAGTGACGCTGCTCCAGCTCCTTTATTTTCTAGAATGCAGGAGGAAGCAGAGACGCTGTTCCAGCTCCTTTATTTTCTATAATACAGGAGGAAGTAGTGAAGCTGCTCCAGCTCCTTTATTTTCTATAATACAGGAGGAAGCAGTGATGCTGCTCCAGCTCCTTTATTTTCTATAATACAGCATAAAGCAGTGACGCTGCTCCAGCTCCTTTATTTTCTATAATACAGGAGGAAGCAGTGACGCTGCTCTAGCTCCTTTATTTTCTATCATACATGAGGAAGCCGTGACGCTGCTCCAGATCCTTTATTTTCTATAATACAGGAGGAAGCAGAGACGCTGCTCCAGCTCCTTTATTTTCTATAATACAGGAGGAAGCATTGACGCTGCTCCAGCTCCTTTATTTTCTATAATACAGCAGGAAGCAGTGACGCTGCTGCAGCTCCTTTATTTTCGATAAGACAGGAGGAAGCAGAGAAGCTGTTCCAGCTCCTTTATTTTTTATAATACAGGAGGAAGCAGAGACGCTGCTCCAGCTTCTTTATTTTCTATAATACAGGAGGAAGCAGTGACTCTGCTCCAGCTCCTTTATTTTCTATAATACAGGAGGAAGCAGTGACGCTGTTTCAGCTCCTATATTTTCTGTAATACAGAAGGATGCAGAGACGCTGTTCCAGCTCCATTATTTTCTATAAAACAGGAGGAAGCAGTGACGCTGCTCCAGCTCCTTTATTTTCTATAATACAGGAGGAAGCAGTGACGCTGCTCCAGCTCCTTTATTTTCTATAATACAGCAGGAAGCAGTGATGCTGCTCCAGCTCCTTTATTTTCTATAATACAGGAGGAAGCAGAAACGCTGCTCCAGCTCCTTTATTTTCTATAATACAGGAGGAAGCAGAGACGCTGCTCCAGCTCCTTTATTTTCTATAATACAGGAAGATGCACAGACGCTGCTCCATCTCCTTTATTTTCTATAATACAGCAGGAAGCAGTGATGCTGCTCCAGCTCCTTTATTTTCTATAATACAGGAGGAAGCAGTGATGCTGCTCCAGCTCCTTTATTTTCTATAATACAGGAGGAAGCAGTGACGCTGCTCCAGCTCCTTTATTTTCTCTAATAAAGGTGGACGAAGAGACGCTGCTCCAGCTTCTTTATTTTCTATAATGCAGGATGAAGCAGAGACGCTGCTCCAGCTCCTTTATTTTCTATAATACAGGAGGAAGCACAGACGCTGCTCCAGCTCCTTTATTTTCTATAAAACAGCAGGAAGCAGAGACGCTGCTCCAGCTCCTTTATTTTCTATAATACAGGAGGAAGCAGTGACGCTGCTCCAGCTCCTTTATTTTCTATAATACAGGAGGAAGCAGTGACGCTGCTCCAGCTCCTTTATTTTCTATAATACAGGAGGAAGCAGTGACGCTGCTCCAGCTCCTTTATTTTCTATAATACAGGAGGAAGCAGTGACGCTGCTCCAGCTCCTTTATTTTCTATAATACAGGAGGAAGCAGTGCTGCTGCTCCAGCTCCTTTATTTTCTATAATACAGGAGGAAGCAGTGACGCTGCTCCAGCTCCTTTATTTTCTCTAATAAAGGTGGACGAAGAGACGCTGCTCCAGCTCCTTTATTTTCTATAATACAGGATGAAGCAGTGACGCTGCTCCAGCTCCTTTATTTTCTATAATACAGGATGAAGCAGTGATGCTGCTCCAGCTCCTTTATTTTCTTTAATACAGGAGGAAGCAGTGACGCTGCTCCAGCTCCTTTATTTTCTATAATACAGGAGGAAGCAGTGACGCTGCTCCAGCTCCTTTATTTTCTATAATACAGGAGGAAGCAGAGACGCTGCTCCAGCTTCTTTATTTTGTATAATACAGCAGGAAGCAGACACGCTGCTCCAGCTTCTTTCTTTTCTGTAATACAGGAGGAAGCAGAGACGCTGTTCCACCTCCTTTATTTTCTATAATACAGGAGGAAGCAGTGACGCTGCTCCAGTTCCTTCGTTTTCTATAATACAGGAGGAAGCAGTGACGCTGCTCCAGCTCCTTTATTTTCTATAATACAGCAGGAAACAGTGACGCTGCTCCAGCTCCTGTATTTTCTATAATGGAGGAGGAAGCAGAGACGCTGCTCCAGCTCCTTTATTTTCTATAATACAGGAGGAAGCAGTGACGCTGCTCCAGCTCCTTTATTTTCTATAATGCGGGATGAAGCAGTGACGCTGTTCCAGCTCCTTTATTTTCTATAATACAGGAGGAAGCAGAGACGCTGCTCCAGGTTCTTTATTTTCTATAATACAGGAGGAAGGAGTGACGCTGCTCCAGCTCCTTTATTTTCTAGAATGCAGGAGGAAGCAGAGACGCTGCTCCAGCTCCTTTATTTTCTATAATACTGGAGAAAGCAGTGACGCTGCTCCAGCTCCTTTATTTTCTAGAATGCAGGAGGAAGCAGAGACGCTGTTCCAGCTCCTTTATTTTCTATAATACAGGAGGAAGTAGTGAAGCTGCTCCAGCTCCTTTATTTTCTATAATACAGGAGGAAGGAGTGACGCTGCTCCAGCTCCTTTATTTTCTATAATACAGCAGGAAACAGTGACGCTGCTCCAGCTCCTTTATTTTCTATAATACAGCAGGAAACAGTGACGCTGCTCCAGCTCCTGTATTTTCTATAATGGAGGAGGAAGCAGAGACGCTGCTCCAGCTCCTTTATTTTCTATAATACAGGAGGAAGCAGAGACGCTGCTCCAGGTTCTTTATTTTCTATAATACAGGAGGAAGGAGTGACGCTGCTCCAGCTCCTTTATTTTCTAGAATGCAGGAGGAAGCAGAGACGCAGCTCCAGCTCCTTTATTTTCTATAATACTGGAGAAAGCAGTGACGCTGCTCCAGCTCCTTTATTTTCTATAATTCAGGAGGAAGCAGTGACGCTGCTCCAGCTCCTTTATTTTCTATAATACAGGAGGAAGCAGTGAAGCTGCTCCAGCTCCTTTATTTTCTATAATACAGGAGGAAGCAGTGATGCTGCTCCAGCTCCTTTATTTTCTATAATACAGGAGGAAGTAGTGAAGCTGCTCCAGCTCCTTTATTTTCTATAATACAGGAGGAAGCAGTGACGCTGCTCCAGCTCCTTTATTTTCTATAATACAGCAGGAAACAGTGACGCTGCTCTAGCTCCTTTATTTTCTATAATACAGGATGAAGCAGTGACGCTGCTCCAGCTCCTTTATTATCTATAATACAGGAGGAAGCAGTGACGCTGCTCTAGCTCCTTTATTTTCTATCATACATGAGGAAGCAGTGACGCTGCTCCAGATCCTTTATTTTCTATAATACAGGAGGAAGCAGAGACGCTGCTCCAGCTCCTTTATTTTCTAGTATACTGGAGGAAGCAGAGACGCTGCTCCAGCTCCTTTATTTTCTATAATACAGGAGGTAGCAGAGACACTGCTCCAGCTCCTTTATTTTCTATAATACAGGAGGAAGCAGTGACGCTGCTGCAGTACCTTTATTTTCTATAATACAGCAGGAAGCAGTGATGCTGCTCCAGCTCCTTTATTTTCTATAATACAGGAGGAAGCAGAGACGCTGCTCCAGCTCCTTTAATTTCTATAATACAGGAGGAAGCAGAGACGGTGCTCCAGCTCCTTTATTTTCTATAATACAGGAGGAAGCACAGACGCTGCTCCAGCTCCTTTATTTTCTATAATACAGCAGGAAGCAGTGATGCTGCTCCAGCTCCTTTATTTTCTATAATACAGGAGGAAGCAGTGATGCTGCTCCAGCTCCTTTATTTTCTATAATACAGGAGGAAGCAGTGACGCTGCTCCAGCTCCTTTATTTTCTCTAATAAAGGTGGACGAAGAGACGCTGCTCCAGCTTCTTTATTTTCTATAATGCAGGATGAAGCAGAGACGCTGCTCCAGCTCCTTTATTTTCTATAATACAGGAGGAAGCACAGACGCTGCTCCAGCTCCTTTATTTTCTATAATACAGGAGGAAGCAGTGACGCTGCTCCAGCTCCTTTATTTTCTATAATACAGGAGGAAGCGGTGACGCTGCTCCAGCTCCTTTATTTTCTATAATACAGGAGGAAGCGGTGACGCTGCTCCAGCTCCTTTATTTTCTATAATACAGGAGGAAGCAGTGACGCTGCTCCAGCTCCTTTATTTTCTATAATACAGGAGGAAGCAGTGACGCTGCTCCAGCTCCTTTATTTTCTATAATACAGGAGGAAGCAGTGACGCTGCTCCAGCTCCTTTATTTTCTATAATACAGGAGGAAGCAGTGCTGCTGCTCCAGCTCCTTTATTTTCTATAATACAGGATGAAGCAGTGACGCTGCTCCAGCTCCTTTATTTTCTATAATACAGGAGGCAGCAGTGATGCTGCTCCAGCTCCTTTATTTTCTATAATACAGCAGGAAGCAGAGACGCTGCTCCAGCTCCTTTATTTTCTATAATACAGGAGGAAGCACAGACGCTGCTCCAGCTCCTTTATTTTCTATAATACAGCAGGAAGCAGAGACGCTGCTCCAGCTCCTTTATTTTCTATAATACAGGAGGAAGCAGTGACGCTGCTCCAGCTCCTTTATTTTCTATAATACAGGAGGAAGCAGTGACGCTGCTCCAGCTCCTTTATTTTCTATAATACAGGAGGAAGCAGTGACGCTGCTCCAGCTCCTTTATTTTCTATAATACAGGAGGAAGCAGTGACGCTGCTCCAGCTCCTTTATTTTCTACAATACAGGAGGAAGCAGTGACGCTGCTCCAGCTCCTTTATTTTCTATAATACAGGAGGAAGCAGAGACGCTGCTCCAGCTTCTTTATTTTGTATAATACAGCAGGAAGCAGACACGCTGCTCCAGCTTCTTTCTTTTCTGTAATACAGGAGGAAGCAGAGACGCTGTTCCAGCTCCTTTATTTTCTATAATACAGTAGGAAGCAGTGACGCTGCTCCAGTTCCTTCGTTTTCTATAATACAGGAGGAAGCAGTGACGCTGCTCCAGTTCCTTCGTTTTCTATAATACAGCAGGAAACAGTGACGCTGCTCCAGCTCCTGTATTTTCTATAATGGAGGAGGAAGCAGAGACGCTGCTCCAGCTCCTTTATTTTCTATAATGCGGGATGAAGCAGTGACGCTGTTCCAGCTCCTTTATTTTCTATAATACAGGAGGAAGCAGTGACGCTGCTCCAGCTCCTTTATTTTCTATAATACAGGAGGAAGCAGTGACACTGCTCCAGGTCCTTTATTTTCTATAATACAGGAGGAAGCAGAGACGCTGCTCCAGCTCCTTTATTTTCTAGAATGCAGGAGGAAGCAGAGACGCTGCTCCAGCTCCTTTATTTTCTATAATACTGGAGAAAGCAGTGACGCTGCTCCAGCTCCTTTATTTTCTAGAATGCAGGAGGAAGCAGAGACGCTGTTCCAGCACCTATATTTATTATAATACAGGAGAAAGCAGTGACGCTGCTCCAGCTCCTTTATTTTCTAGAATGCAGGAGGAAGCAGAGACGCTGTTCCAGCACCTATATTCATTATAATTCAGGAGGAAGCAGTGACGCTGCTCCAGCTCCTTTATTTTCTATAATACAGGAGGAAGCAGTGACGCTGCTCCAGCTCCTTTATTTTCTATAATACAGGAGGAAGCAGAGACGCTGCTCCAGCTCCTTTATTTTCTATAATACTGGAGAAAGCAGTGACGCTGCTCCAGCTCCTTTATTTTCTAGAATGCAGGAGGAAGCAGAGACGCTGTTCCAGCACCTATATTTATTATAATTCAGGAGGAAGCAGTGACGCTGCTCCAGCTCCTTTATTTTCTATAATACAGGAGGAAGCAGTGAAGCTGCTCCAGCTCCTTTATTTTCTATAATACAGGAGGAAGCAGTGATGCTGCTCCAGCTCCTTTATTTTCTATAATACAGGAGGAAGTAGTGAAGCTGCTCCAGCTCCTTTATTTTCTATAATACAGGAGGAAGCAGTGACGCTGCTCCAGCTCCTTTATTTTCTATAATACAGCAGGAAACAGTGACGCTGCTCTAGCTCCTTTATTTTCTATAATACAGGATAAAGCAGTGACGCTGCTCCAGCTCCTTTATTATCTATAATACAGGAGGAAGCAGTGACGCTGCTCTAGCTCCTTTATTTTCTATCATACATGAGGAAGCAGTGACGCTGCTCCAGATCCTTTATTTTCTATAATACAGGAGGAAGCAGAGACGCTGCTCCAGCTCCTTTATTTTCTAGTATACTGGAGGAAGCAGAGACGCTGCTCCAGCTCCTTTATTTTCTATAATACAGGAGGTAGCAGAGACACTGCTCCAGCTCCTTTATTTTCTCTAATACAGGAGGAAGCAGTGTCGCTGCTCCAGTACCTTTATTTTCTATAATACAGCAGGAAGCAGTGATGCTGCTCCAGCTCCTTTATTTTCTATAATACAGGAGGAAGCAGAGACACTGCTCCAGCTCCTTTATTTTCTATAATACAGGAGGAAGCAGAGACGCTGCTCCAGCTCCTTTATTTTCTATAATACAGGAGGTAGCAGAGACACTGCTCCAGCTCCTTTATTTTCTCTAATACAGGAGGAAGCAGTGTCGCTGCTCCAGTACCTTTATTTTCTATAATACAGCAGGAAGCAGTGATGCTGCTCCAGCTCCTTTATTTTCTATAATACAGGAGGAAGCAGTGACGCTGCTCCAGCTCCTTTATTTTCTATAATACAGCAGGGAGCAGCGTCACTGCTCCAGCTCCTTTATTTTCTAGAATACAGGAGGAAGCAGTGACGCTGCTCCAACTCCTTTATTTTCTATAATACAGGAGGAAGCAGTGACGCTGCTCCAGCTCCTTTATTTTCTATAATACAGCAGGAAGCAGTGACGCTGCTCCAGCTCCTTTATTTTCTATAATACAGGAGGAAGCAGTGACGCTGCTCCAGCTCCTTTATTTTCTATAATACAGGAGGCAGCAGTGATGCTGCTCCAGCTCCTTTATTTTCTATAATACAGCAGGAAGCAGAGACGCTGCTCCAGCTCCTTTATTTTCTATAATACAGGAGGAAGCACAGACGCTGCTCCAGCTCCTTTATTTTCTATAATACAGCAGGAAGCAGAGACGCTGCTCCAGCTCCTTTATTTTCTATAATACAGGAGGAAGCAGTGACGCTGCTCCAGCTCCTTTATTTTCTATAATACAGGAGGAAGCAGTGACGCTGCTCCAGCTCCTTTATTTTCTATAATACAGGAGGAAGCAGTGACGCTGCTCCAGCTCCTTTATTTTCTATAATACAGGAGGAAGCAGTGACGCTGCTCCAGCTCCTTTATTTTCTACAATACAGGAGGAAGCAGTGACGCTGCTCCAGCTCCTTTATTTTCTATAATACAGGAGGAAGCAGAGACGCTGCTCCAGCTTCTTTATTTTGTATAATACAGCAGGAAGCAGACACGCTGCTCCAGCTTCTTTCTTTTCTGTAATACAGGAGGAAGCAGAGACGCTGTTCCAGCTCCTTTATTTTCTATAATACAGGAGGAAGCAGTGACGCTGCTCCAGTTCCTTCGTTTTCTATAATACAGGAGGAAGCAGTGACGCTGCTCCAGTTCCTTCGTTTTCTATAATACAGCAGGAAACAGTGACGCTGCTCCAGCTCCTGTATTTTCTATAATGGAGGAGGAAGCAGAGACGCTGCTCCAGCTCCTTTATTTTCTATAATGCGGGATGAAGCAGTGACGCTGTTCCAGCTCCTTTATTTTCTATAATACAGGAGGAAGCACAGACGCTGCTCCAGCTCCTTTATTTTGTATAATACAGCAGGAAGCAGAGACGCTGCTCCAGCTCCTTTATTTTCTATAATACAGGAGGAAGCAGTGACGCTGCTCCAGCTCCTTTATTTTCTATAATACAGGAGGAAGCAGTGACGCTGCTCCAGCTCCTTTATTTTCTATAATACAGGAGGAAGCAGTGACGCTGCTCCAGCTCCTTTATTTTCTATAATACAGGAGGAAACAGTGACGCTGCTCCAGCTCCTTTATTTTCTATAATACAGGAGGAAGCAGTGCTGCTGCTCCAGCTCCTTTATTTTCTATAATACAGGAGGAAGCAGTGACGCTTCTCTAGCTCCTTTATTTTCTCTAATAAAGGTGGACGAAGAGACGCTGCTCCAGCTCCTTTATTTTCTATAATACAGGATGAAGCAGTGACGCTGCTCCAGCTCCTTTATTTTGTATAATACAGGAGGCAGCAGTGATGCTGCTCCAGCTCCTTTATTTTCTACAATACAGGAGGAAGCAGTGACGCTGCTCCAGCTCCTTTATTTTCTACAATACAGGAGGAAGCAGTGACGCTGCTCCAGCTCCTTTATTTTCTGTAATACAGGAGGAAGCAGAGACGCTGTTCCAGCTCCTTTATTTTCTATAATACAAGAGGAAGCAGACACGCTGCTCCAGCTTCTTTATTTTCTGTAATACAGGAGGAAGCAGAGACGCTGTTCCAGCTCCTTTATTTTCTATAATACAGGAGGAAGCAGTGACGCTGCTCCAGTTCCTTCGTTTTCTATAATACAGGAGGAAGCAGTGACGCTGCTCCAGCTCCTTTATTTTCTATAATACAGCAGGAAACAGTGACGCTGCTCCAGCTCCTGTATTTTCTATAATGGAGGAGGAAGCAGAGACGCTGCTCCAGCTCCTTTATTTTCTATAATACAGGAGGAAGCAGTGACGCTGCTCCAGCTCCTTTATTTTCTATAATGCGGGATGAAGCAGTGACGCTGTTCCAGCTCCTTTATTTTCTATAATACAGGAGGAAGCAGAGACGCTGCTCCAGCTTCTTTATTTTCTATAATACAGGAGGAAGGAGTGACGCTGCTCCAGCTCCTTTATTTTCTAGAATGCAGGAGGAAGCAGAGACGCTGCTCCAGCTCCTTTATTTTCGATAATACAGGAGGAAGCAGAGACGCTGCTCCAACTCCTTTATTTTCTATAATACAGGAGGAAGCAGAGACGCTGCTCCAGCTTCTTTATTTTCTATAATACAGGAGGAAGCAGTGACGCTGCTCCAGCTCCTTTATTTTCGAGAATACAGGAGGAAGCAGTGACGCTGCTCTAGCTCCTTTATTTTCTATCATACATGAGGAAGATGTGACGCTGCCCCAGCTTTTTTATTTTCTATAATACAGGAGGAAGCAGTGACGCTGCTCCAGCTCCTTTATTTTCTAGAATACAGCAGGAAGCAGTGACGCTGCTGCAGCTCCTTTATTTTCTATAAGACAGGAGGAAGCAGAGAAGCTGTTCCAGCTCCTTTATTTTTTATAATACAGGAGGAAGCAGAGACGCTGCTCCAGCTTCTTTATTTTCTATAATACAGGAGGAAGCAGTGACTCTGCTCCAGCTCCTTTATTTTCTATAATACAGGAGGAAGCAGTGATGCTGTTTCAGCTCCTATATTTTCTGTAATACAGACGGATGCAGAGACGCTGTTCCAGCTCCATTATTTTCTATAAAACAGGAGGAAGCAGTGACGCTGCTCCAGCTCCTTTATTTTCTATAATACAGGAGGAAGCAGTGACGCTGCTCCAGCTCCTTTATTTTCTATAATACAGGAGGAAGCAGAGACGCTGTTTCAGCTCCTATATTTTCTGTAATACAGAAGGATGCAGAGACGCTGTTCCAGCTCCATTATTTTATATAAAACAGGAGGAAGCAGTGACGCTGCTCCAGCTCCTTTATTTTCTATAATACAGGATGAAGCAGTGACACTGCTCCAGCTCCTTTATTTTCTATAATACAGGAGGAAGTAGTGAAGCTGCTCCAGCTCCTTTATTTTCTATAATACAGGAGGAAGCAGTGACGCTGCTCCAGCTCCTTTATTTTCTATAATACAGCAGGAAACAGTGACGCTGCTCTAGCTCCTTTATTTTCTATAATACAGGATGAAGCAGTGACGCTGCTCCAGCTCCTTTATTATCTATAATACAGGAGGAAGCAGTGACGCTGCTCCAGCTCCTTTATTTTCTATCATACATGAGGAAGCAGTGACGCTGCTCCAGATCCTTTATTTTCTATAATACAGGAGGAAGCAGAGACGCTGCTCCAGCTCCTTTATTTTCTAGTATACTGGAGGAAGCAGAGACGCTGCTCCAGCTCCTTTATTTTCTATAATACATGAGGTAGCAGAGACACTGCTCCAGCTCCTTTATTTTCTATAATACAGGAGGAAGCAGAGACGCTGCTCCAGTACCTTTATTTTCTATAATACAGCAGGAAGCAGTGATGCTGCTCCAGCTCCTTTATTTTCTATAATACAGGAGGAAGCAGAGACGCTGCTCCAGCTCCTTTATTTTCTATCATACAGGAGGAAGCAGTGATGCTGGTCCAGCTCCTTTATTTTCTATAATACAGCAGGAAGCAGTGATGCTGCTCCAGCTCCTTTATTTTCTATAATACAGGAGGAAGCAGTGACACTGCTCCAGCTCCTTTATTTTCTCTAATAAAGGTGGACGAAGAGACGCTGCTCCAGCTTCTTTATTTTCTATAATGCAGGATGAAGCAGAGACGCTGCTCCAGCTCCTTTATTTTCTATAATACAGGAGGAAGCACAGACGCTGCTCCAGCTCCTTTATTTTCTATAATACAGCAGGAAGCAGAGACGCTGCTCCAGCTCCTTTATTTTCTATAATACAGGAGGAAGCAGTGACGCTGCTCCAGCTCCTTTATTTTCTATAATACAGGAGGAAGCAGTGACGCTGCTCCAGCTCCTTTATTTTGTATAATACAGGAGGAAGCAGTGACGCTGCTCCAGCTCCTTTATTTTGTATAATACAGGAGGAAGCAGTGACGCTGCTCCAGCTCCTTTATTTTCTATAATACAGGAGGAAGCAGTGCTGCTGCTCCAGCTCCTTTATTTTCTATAATACAGGAGGAAGCAGTGACGCTGCTCCAGCTCCTTTATTTTCTCTAATAAAGGTGGACGAAGAGACGCTGCTCCAGCTCCTTTATTTTCTATAATACAGGATGAAGCAGTGACGCTGCTCCAGCTCCTTTATTTTCTATAATACAGGAGGCAGCAGTGATGCTGCTCCAGCTCCTTTATTTTCTATAATACAGGAGGAAGCAGTGACGCTGCTCCAGCTCCTTTATTTTCTACAATACAGGAGGAAGCAGTGACGCTGCTCCAGCTCCTTTATTTTCTATAATACAGGAGGAAGCAGAGACGCTGCTCCAGCTTCTTTATTTTCTATAATACAGGAGGAAGCAGTGACGCTGCTCCAGCTCCTTTATTTTCTATAATACAGGAGGAAGCAGTGACGCTGCTCCAGTTCCTTCGTTTTCCATAATACAGGAGGAAGCAGTGACGCTGCTCCAGCTCCTTTATTTTCTATAATACAGCAGGAAACAGTGACGCTGCTCCAGCTCCTGTATTTTCTATAATGGAGGAGGAAGCAGAGACGCTGCTCCAGCTCCTTTATTTTCTATAATACAGGAGGAAGCAGTGACGCTGCTCCAGCTCCTTTATTTTCTATAATGCGGGATGAAGCAGTGACGCTGTTCCAGCTCCTTTATTTTCTATAATACAGGAGGAAGCAGAGACGCTGCTCCAGCTTCTTTATTTTCTATAATACAGGAGGAAGGAGTGACGCTGCTCCAGCTCCTTTATTTTCTAGAATGCAGGAGGAAGCAGAGACGCTGCTCCAGCTCCTTTATTTTCGATAATACTGGAGAAAGCAGTGACGCTGCTCCAGCTCCTTTATTTTCTAGAATGCAGGAGGAAGCAGAGACGCTGTTCCAGCACCTATATTTATTATAATTCAGGAGGAAGCAGTGACGCTGCTCCAGCTCCTTTATTTTCTATAATACAGGAGGAAGTAGTGAAGCTGCTCCAGCTCCTTTATTTTCTATAATACAGGAGGAAGCAGTGATGCTGCTCCAGCTCCTTTATTTTCTATAATACAGCATGAAGCAGTGACGCTGCTCCAGCTCCTTTATTTTCTATAATACAGGAGGAAGTAGTGAAGCTGCTCCAGCTCCTTTATTTTCTATAATACAGGAGGAAGCAGTGATGCTGCTCCAGCTCCTTTATTTTCTATAATACAGCATGAAGCAGTGACGCTGCTCCAGCTCCTTTATTTTCTATAATACAGGAGGAAGCAGTGACGCTGCTCTAGCTCCTTTATTTTCTATCATACATGAGGAAGCCGTGACGCTGCTCCAGATCCTTTATTTTCTATAATACAGGAGGAAGCAGAGACGCTGCTCCAGCTCCTTTATTTTCTATAATACAGGAAGAAGCAGTGACGCTGCTCCAGCTCCTTTATTTTCTATAATACAGCAGGAAGCAGTGACGCTGCTGCAGCTCCTTTATTTTCTATAAGACAGGAGGAAGCAGAGAAGCTGTTCCAGCTCCTTTATTTTTTATAATACAGGAGGAAGCAGTGACTCTGCTCCAGCTCCTTTATTTTCTATAATACAGGAGGAAGCAGTGACGCTGTTTCAGCTCCTATATTTTCTGTAATACAGAAGGATGCAGAGACGCTGTTCCAGCTCCATTATTTTCTATAAAACAGGAGGAAGCAGTGACGCTGCTCCAGCTCCTGTATTTTCTATAATACAGGAGGAAGCAGTGACGCTGCTCCAGCTCCTTTATTTTCTATAATACAGGAGGAAGCAGAGACGCTGCTCCAGCTTCTTTATTTTCTATAATGCAGGATGAAGCAGTGACGCTGCTCCAGCTCCTTTATTTTCTATAATACAGGAGAAAGCAGTGACGCTGCTCCAGCTCCTTTATTTTCTATAATACAGGATGAAGCAGTGACGCTGCTCCAGCTCCTTTATTTTCTATAATACCGGAGGAAGCAGTGACGCTGTTCCAGCTCCTTTATTTTCTATAATACAGGAGGAAGCAGAGACGCTGCTCCAGCTTCTTTATTTTCTATAATACAGGAGGAAGCAGTGACGCTGCTCCAGCTCCTTTATTTTCTAGAATGCAGGATGAAGCAGTGACGCTGCTCCAGCTCCTTTATTTTCTATAATACAGGAGAAAGCAGTGACGCTGCTCCAGCTCCTTTATTTTCTAGAATGCAGGAGGAAGCAGAGACGCTGTTCCCGCACCTATATTTATTATAATTCAGGAGGAAGCAGTGACGCTGTTCCAGCTCCTTTATTTTCTATAATACAGGAGGAAGTAGTGAAGCTGCTCCAGCTCCTTTATTTTCTATAATACAGGAGGAAGCAGTGACGCTGCTCCAGCTCCTTTATTTTCTATAATACAGCAGGAAACAGTGACGCTGCTCTAGCTCCTTTATTTTCTATCATACATGAGGAAGCAGAGACGCTGCTCCAGCTCCTTTATATTCTCGAATACAGGAGGCAGCAGTGACGCTGCTCCAGCTCCTTTATTTTCTATAATACAGGAGGAAGTAGTGAAGCTGCTCCAGCTCCTTTATTTTCTATAATACAGGAGGAAGCAGTGACGCTGCTCCAGCTCCTTTATTTTCTATAATACAGGATGAAGCAGTGACACTGCTCCAGCTCCTTTATTTTCTATAATACAGCAGGAAACAGTGACGCTGCTCTAGCTCCTTTATTTTCTATAATACAGGATGAAGCAGTGACGCTGCTCCAGCTCCTTTATTATCTATAATACAAGAGGAAGCAGTGATGCTGCTCTAGCTCCTTTATTTTCTATCATACATGAGGAAGCAGTGACGCTGCTCCAGATCCTTTATTTTCTATAATACAGGAGGAAGCAGAGACACTGCTCCAGCTCCTTCATTTTCTATAATACAGGAGGTAGCAGAGACACTGCTCCAGCTCCTTTATTTTCTATAATACAGGAGGAAGCAGTGACGCTGCTCCAGCTCCTTTATTTTCTATAATACAGGAGGAAGCAGAGACGCTGCTCCAGCTCCTTTATTTTCTATAATACAGGAGGAAGCAGAGACGCTGCTCCAGCTCCTTTATTTTCTATAATACAGGAGGAAGCACAGACGCTGCTCCAGCTCCTTTATTTTCTATAATACAGCAGGAAGCACTGATGCTGCTCCAGCTCCTTTATTTTCTATAATACAGGAGGAAGCAGTGATGCTGCTCCAGCTCCTTTATTTTCTATAATACAGGAGGAAGCAGTGACGCTGCTCCAGCTCCTTTATTTTCTCTAATAAAGGTGGACAAAGAGACGCTGCTCCAGCTTCTTTATTTTCTATAATGCAGGATGAAGCAGAGACGCTGCTCCAGCTCCTTTATTTTCTATAATACAGGAGGAAGCACAGACGCTGCTCCAGCTCCTTTATTTTCTATAATACAGCAGGAAGCAGAGACGCTGCTCCAGCTCCTTTATTTTCTATAATACAGGAGGAAGCAGTGACGCTGCTCCAGCTCCTTTATTTTCTATAATACAGGAGGAAGCAGTGACGCTGCTCCAGCTCCTTTATTTTCTATAATACAGGAGGAAGCAGTGACGCTGCTCCAGCTCCTTTATTTTCTATAATACAGGAGGAAGCAGTGATGCTGCTCCAGCTCCTTTATTTTGTATAATACAGGAGGAAGCAGTGACGCTGCTCCAGCTCCTTTATTTTCTCTAATAAAGGTGGACGAAGAGACGCTGCTCCAGCTCCTTTATTTTCTATAATACAGGATGAAGCAGTGACGCTGCTCCAGCTCCTTTATTTTCTATAATACAGGAGGAAGCAGTGATGCTGCTCCAGCTCCTTTATTTTCTTTAATACAGGAGGAAGCAGTGACGCTGCTCCAGCTCCTTTATTTTCTACAATACGGGAGGAAGCAGTGATGCTGATCCAGCTCCTTTATTTTCTTTAATACATGAGGAAGCAGTGACGCTGCTCCAGCTCCTTTATTTTGTATAATACAGCAGGAAGCAGAGACGCTGCTCCAGCTCCTTTATTTTGTATAATACAGCAGGAAGCAGAGACGCTGCTCCAGCTCCTTTATTTTCTATAATACAGGAGGAAGCAGTGACGCTGCTCCAGCTCCTTTATTTTCTATAATACAGGAGGAAGCAGAGACGCTGCTCCAGCTTCTTTATTTTGTATAATACAGCAGGAAGCAGACACGCTGCTCCAGCTTCTTTATTTTCTGTAATACAGGAGGAAGCAGAGACGCTGTTCCAGCTCCTTTATTTTCTATAATACAGGAGGAAGCAGTGACGCTGATCCAGTTCCTTCGTTTTCTATAATACAGGAGGAAGCAATGACGCTGCTCCAGCTCCTTTATTTTCTATAATACAGCAGGAAACAGTGTCGCTGCTCCAGCTCCTGTATTTTCTATAATGGAGGAGGAAGCAGAGACGCTGCTCCAGCTCCTTTATTATTCTATAATACAGGAGGAAGCAGTGACGCTGCTCCAGCTCCTTTATTTTCTATAATGCGGGATGAAGCAGTGACGCTGTTCCAGCTCCTTTATTTTCTATAATACAGGAGGAAGCAGAGACGCTGCTCCAGCTTCTTTATTTTCTATAATACAGGAGGAAGGAGTGACGCTGCTCCAGCTCCTTTATTTTCTAGAATGCAGGAGGAAGCAGAGACGCTGCTCCAGCTCCTTTATTTTCTATAATACTGGAGAAAGCAGTGACGCTGCTCCAGCTCCTTTATTTTCTAGAATGCAGGAGGAAGCAGAGACGCTGCTCTAGCTCCTTTATTTTCTATCATACATGAGGAAGCCGTGACGCTGCTCCAGATCCTTTATTTTCTATAATACAGGAGGAAGCAGAGACGCTGCTCCAGCTCCTTTATTTTCTATAATACAGCAGGAAGCAGAGACGCTGCTCCAGCTCCTTTATTTTCTATAATACAGCAGGAAGCAGTGACGCTGCTCCAGCTCCTTTATTTTCTATAATACAGGAGGAAGCAGTGACGCTGCTCCAGCTGCTTTATTTTCTATAATACAGGAGGAAGCAGTGACGCTGCTCCAGCTCCTTTATTTTCTATAATACAGCAGGAAGCAGAGACGCTGCTCCAGCTCCTTTATTTTCTATAATACAGCAGGAAGCAGAGACGCTGCTCCAGCTCCTTTATTTTCTATAATACAGCAGGAAGCAGTGACGCTGCTCCAGCTCCTTTATTTTCTATAATACAGGAGGAAGCAGTGACGCTGCTCCAGCTGCTTTATTTTCTATAATACAGGAGGAAGCAGTGACGCTGCTCCAGCTCCTTTATTTTCTATAATACAGGAGGAAGCAGTGACGCTGCTCCAGCTCCTTTATTTTCTATAATACAGGAGGAAGCAGTGACGCTGCTCCAGCTCCTTTATTTTCTCTAATAGAGGTGGACGAAGAGACGCTGCTGCAGCTCCTTTATTTTCTATAATACAGGAGGAAGCAGTGACGCTGCTCCAGCTCCTTTATTTTCTATAATACAGGATGAAGCAGTGACGCTGCTCCAGCTCCTTTATTTTCTATAATACAGGAGGAAGCAGTGACGCTGCTCCAGCTCCTTTATTTTCTCTAATAAAGGTGGACGACGAGACGCTGCACCAGCTCCTTTATTTTCTATAATACAGGATGAAGCAGTGACGCTGCTCCAGCTCCTTTATTTTCTATAATACAGGAGGAAGCAGTGATGCTGCTCCAGCTCCTTTATTTTCTTTAATACAGGAGGAAGCAGTGACGCTGCTCCAGCTCCTTTATTTTCTACAATACAGGAGGAAGCAGTGATGCTGCTCCAGCTCCTTTATTTTCTTTAATACATGAGGAAGCAGTGACGCTGCTCCAGATCCTTTATTTTCTATAATACAGCAGGAAGCAGTGACGCTGCTCCAGCTCCTTTATTTTCTATAATACAGGAGGAAGCAGTGACGCTGCTCCAGCTCCTTTATTTTCTATAATACAGGAGGAAGCAGAGACGCTGCTCCAGCTTCTTTATTTTGTATAATACAGCAGGAAGCAGACACGCTGCTCCAGCTTCTTTATTTTCTGTAATACAGGAGGTAGCAGAGACGCTGTTCCAGCTCCTTTATTTTCTATAATACAGGAGGAAGCAGTGACGCTGCTCCAGTTCCTTCGTTTTCTATAATACAGGAGGAAGCAGTGACGCTGCTCCAGCTCCTTTATTTTCTATAATACAGCAGGAAACAGTGACGCTGCTCCAGCTCCTGTATTTTCTATAATGGAGGAGGAAGCAGAGACGCTGCTCCAGCTCCTTTATTTTCTATAATACAGGAGGAGGCAGTGACGCTGCTCCAGCTCCTTTATTTTCTATAATGCGGGATGAAGCAGTGACGCTGTTCCAGCTCCTTTATTTTCTATAATACAGGAGGAAGCACAGACGCTGCTCCAGCTCCTTTATTTCCTATAATACAGGAGGAAGCAGTGACGCTGCTCCAGCTCCTTTATTTTCTATAATACAGGAGGAAGCAGTGACGCTGCTCCAGCTCCTTTATTTTCTATAATACAGGATGAAGCAGTGACGCTGCTCCAGCTCCTTTATTTTCTATAATACAGGAGGAAGCCGTGATGCTGCTGCAGCTCCTTTATTTTCTATAATACAGGAGCAAGCAGTGACGCTGCTCCAGCTCCTTTATTTTCTATAATACAGCAGGAAGCAGAGACGCTGCTCCAGCTCCTTTATTTCCTATAATACAGGAGGAAGCAGTGACGCTGCTCCAGCTCATTTATTTTCTATAATACAGGAGGAAGCAGTGACGCTGCTCCAGCTCCTTTATTTTCTATAATACAGGAGGAAGCAGAGACGCTGCTCCAGCTCCTTTATTTTCTATAATACAGGAGGAAGCAGTGACGCTGCTCCAGCTCCTTTATTTTTTATAATTCAGGAGGAAGCAGTGACGCTGCTCCAGCTCCTTTATTTTCTATAATACAGGAGGAAGCAGTGACGCTGCTCCAGCTCCTTTATTTTCTATAATACAGGAGGAAGCAGTGACGCTGCTCCAGCTCCTTTATTTTCTATAATACAGGAGGAAGCAGTGATGCTGCTCCAGCTCCTTTATTTTCTATAATACAGGAGGAAGCAGTGACGCTGCTCCAGCTCCTTTATTTTCTCTAATAAAGGTGGACGAAGAGACGCTGCTCCAGTTCCTTTATTTTCTAGAATACAGGATGAAGCAGTGACGCTGCTCCAGCTCCTTTATTTTCTATAATACAGGAGGAAGCAGTGATGCTGCTCCAGCTCCTTTATTTTCTTTAATACAGGAGGAAGCAGTGACGCTGCTCCAGCTCCTTTATTTTCTACAATACAGGAGGAAGCAGTGATGCTGCTCCAGCTCCTTTATTTTCTTTAATACATGAGGAAGCAGTGACGCTGCTCCAGATCCTTTATTTTCTATAATACAGCAGGAAGCAGTGACGCTGCTCCAGCTCCTTTATTTTCTATAATACAGGAGGAAGCAGTGACGCTGCTCCAGTTCCTTCGTTTTCTATAATACAGGAGGAAGCAGTGACGCTGCTCCAGCTCCTTTATTTTCTATAATACAGCAGGAAACAGTGACGCTGCTCCAGCTCCAGTATTTTCGAGAATGGAGGAGGAAGCAGAGACGCTGCTCCAGCTCCTTTATTTTCTATAATACAGGAGGAAGCAGTGATGCTGCTCCAGCTCCTTTATTTTCTTTAATACAGGAGGAAGCAGTGACGCTGCTCCAGCTCCTTTATTTTCTATAATACAGAAGGAAGCAGAGACGCTGCTCCAGATCCTTTATTTTCTATAACACAGGAGGAAGCAGAGACGCTGCTCCAGCTCCTTTATTTTCTATCATACATGAGGAAGCAGTGACGCTGCTCCAGCTCCTTTATTTTCTTTAATACATGAGGAAGCAGTGACGCTGCTCCAGCTCCTCTATTTTCTATCATACATGAGTAAGCAGTGACGCTGCTCCAGCTCCTTTATTTTCTATAATACAGGAGGAAGCAGAGACGCTGCTCCAGCTTCTTTATTTTGTATAATACAGCAGGAAGCAGACACGCTGCTCCAGCTTCTTTATTTTCTGTAATACAGGAGGAAGCAGAGACGCTGTTCCAGCTCCTTTATTTTCTATAATACAGGAGGAAGCAGTGACGCTGATCCAGTTCCTTCGTTTTCTATAAGACAGGAGGAAGCAGTGACGCTGCTCCAGCTCCTTTATTTTCTATAATACAGCAGGAAACAGTGACGCTGCTCCAGCTCCTGTATTTTCTATAATGCAGGAGGAAGCAGAGACGCTGCTCCAGCTCCTTTATTTTCTATAATACAGGAGAAAGCAGTGACGCTGCTCCAGCTCCTTTATTTTCTATAATGCGGGATGAAGCAGTGACGCTGTTCCAGCTCCTTTATTTTCTATAATACAGGAGGAAGCAGAGACGCTGCTCCAGCTTCTTTATTTTCTATAATACAGGAGGAAGGAGTGACGCTGCTCCAGCTCCTTTATTTTCTAGAATGCAGGAGGAAGCAGAGACGCTGCTCCAGCTCCTTTATTTTCTATAATACTGGAGAAAGCAGTGACGCTGCTCCAGCTCCTTTATTTTCTAGAATGCAGGAGGAAGCAGAGACGCTGTTCCAGCACCTATATTTATTATAATTCAGGAGGAAGCAGTGATGCTGCTCCAGCTCCTTTATTTTCTTTAATACATGAGGAAGCAGTGGCGCTCCTCCAGCTCCTTTATTTTCTGTAATACAGGAGGAAGCAGTGATGCTGCTCCAGCTCCTTTATTTTCTTTAATACATGAGGAAGCAGTGACGCTGCTCCAGATCCTTTATTTTCTATAACACAGGAGGAAGCAGAGACGCTGCTCCAGCTCCTTTATTTTCTTTAATACATGAGGAAGCAGTGACGCTGCTCCAGCTCCTCTATTTTCTTTAATACATGAGGAAGCAGTGACGCTGCTCCAGCTCCTCTATTTTCTATCATACATGAGGAAGCAGTGACGCTGCTCCAGCTCCTTTATTTTCTATAATACAGGAGGAAGCAGAGACGCTGCTCCAGCTTCTTTATTTTGTATAATACAGCAGGAAGCAGACACGCTGCTCCAGCTTCTTTATTGTCTGTAATACAGGAGGAAGCAGAGACGCTGTTCCAGCTCCTTTATTTTCTATAATACAGGAGGAAGCAGTGACGCTGCTCCAGTTCCTTCGTTTTCTAAAAGACAGGAGGAAGCAGTGACGCTGCTCCAGCTCCTTTATTTTCTATAATACAGCAGGAAACAGTGACGCTGCTCCAGCTCCTGTATTTTCTATAATGGAGGAGGAAGCAGAGACGCTGCTCCAGCTCCTTTATTTTCTATAATACAGGAGGAAGCAGTGACGCTGCTCCAGCTCCTTTATTTTCTATTATGCGGGATGAAGCAGTGACGCTGTTCCAGCTCCTTTATTTTCTATAATACAGGAGGAAGCAGAGACGCTGCTCCAGCTTCTTTATTTTCTATAATACAGGAGGAAGGAGTGACGCTGCTCCAGCTCCTTTATTTTCTAGAATGCAGGAGGAAGCAGAGACGCTGTTCCAGCTCCTTTATTTTCTATAATACTGGAGAAAGCAGTGACGCTGCTCCAGCTCCTTTATTTTCTAGAATGCAGGAGGAAGCAGAGACGCTGTTCCAGCTCCTTTATTTTCTATAATACAGGAGGAAGTAGTGAAGCTGCTCCAGCTCCTTTATTTTCTATAATACAGGAGGAAGCAGTGATGCTGCTCCAGCTCCTTTATTTTCCATAATACAGGATGAAGCAGTGACGCTGCTCCAGCTCCTTTATTTTCTATAATACAGGAGGAAGCAGTGACGCTGCTCTAGCTCCTTTATTTTCTATCATACATGAGGAAGCCGTGACGCTGCTCCAGATCCTTTATTTTCTATAATACAGGAGGAAGCAGAGACGCTGCTCCAGCTCCTTTATTTTCTAGTATACTGGAGGAAGCAGTGACTCTGCTCCAACTCCTTCATTTTCTATAATACAGAAGGAAGCAGTGACGCTGCTCCAACTCCTTTATTTTCTAGTATACGGGAGGAAGCAGAGACGCTGCTCCAGCTCCTTTATTTTCTATAATACAGGAGGAAGCAGTGACGCTGCTCTCGCTCCTGTATTTTCTATAATACAGAAGGAAGCAGTGACGCTGCTCCAGCTCCTTTATTTTCTCTAATACAGGTGGACCAAGAGACGCTGCTCCAGCTCCTTTATTTTCTATAATACAGCAGGAAGCAGTGACGCTGCTCCAGCTCCTTTATTTTCTATAATACAGGAGGAAGCAGTGACGCTGCTCCAGCTCCTTTATTTTCTATAATACAGTAGGAAGCAGAGACGCTGCTCCAGCTCCTTTATTTTCTATAATACAGCAGGAAGCAGTGACGCTGCTCCAGCTCCTTTATTTTCTATAATACAGGAGGAAGCAGTGACACTGCTCCAGCTCCTTTATTTTCTATCATACATGAGGAAGCAGTGACGCTGCTCCAGCTCCTTTATTTTCTATAATACAGGAGGAAGCAGTGACACTGCTCCAGCTCCTTTATTTTCTATAATACAGGAGGAAGTAGTGAAGCTGCTCCAGCTCCTTTATTTTCTATCATACAGGATGAAGCAGTGACACTGCTCCAGCTCCTTTATTTTCTATAACACAGGAGGAAGTAGTGAAGCTGCTCCAGCTCCTTTATTTTCTATAATACAGGATGAAGCAGTGACAGTGCTCCAGCTCCTTTATTTTCTATAATACAGGAGGAAGTAGTGAAGCTGCTCCAGCTCCTTTATTTTCTATAATACAGGAGGAAGCAGTGACGCTGCTCCAGCTCCTTTATTTTCAATAATACAGGAGGAAGCAGAGACGCTGCTCCAGCTCCTTTATTTTCTATAATACAGGAGGAAGCAGTGACGCTGCTCCAGCTCCTTTATTTTCTATAATACAGGAGGAAGCAGTGACGCTGCTCCAGCTCCTTTATTTTCTATAATACAGGAGGAAGTAGTGAAGCTGCTCCAGATCCTTAATTTTCTATAATACAGGAGGAAGCAGTGACGCTGCTCCAGCTCCTTTATTTTCTATAATACAGGAGGAAGCAGTGACGCTGCTCCAGCTCCTTTATTTTCTATAATACAGCAGGAAGCAGTGACGCTGCTCCAGCTCCTTTATTTACTATAATACAGGAGGAAGCAGTGACGCTGCTCCAGCTCCTTTATTTTCTATATTACAGGAGGAAGCAGTGACGCTGCTCCAGCTCCTTTATTTTCTATAATACAGCAGGAAGCAGTGACGCTGCTCCAGCTCCTTTATTTTCTATAATACAGCAGGAAGCAGTGACGCTTCTCCAGCTCCTTTATTTTCTATAATACAGGAGGAAGCAGTGACGCTGCTCCAGCTCCTTTATTTTCTATAATACAGGAGGAAGCAGTGACGCAGCTCCAGCTCCTTTATTTTCTATATTACAGGAGGAAGCAGTGACGCTGCTCCAGCTCCTTTATTTTCTGTAATACAGGTGGACGAAGAGATGCTGCTCCAGCTCCTTTATTTTCTATAATGTAGGATGAAACAGTGACGCTGCTCCAGCTCCTTTATTTTCTATAATACAGGAGGAAGTAGTGAAGCTGCTCCAGATCCTTAATTTTCGAAAATACAGGAGGAAGCAGTGACGCTGCTCCAGCTCCTTTATTTTCTATAATACAGGAGGAAGCAGTGACCCTGCTCCAGCTCCTGTATTTTCTATAATACAGGAGGAAGCAGTGACGCTGCTCCAGCTCCTTTATTTTCTATAATACAGGAGGAAGCAGTGATGCTGCTCCAGCTCCTTTATTTTCTATAATACAGGAGGAAGCAGTGACGCTGCTCCAGATCCTTTATTTTGTATAATACAGGAGGAAGTAGTGAAGCTGCTCCAGATCCTTTATTTTCTACAATACAGGAGGAAGCAGTGATGCTGCTCCAGCTCCTTTATTTTCTATAATACAGGAGGAAGCAGAGAAGTTGCTCCAGCTCCGTTATTTTCTACAATACAGTAGGAAGCAGTGACACTGCTCCAGCTCCTTTATTATCTATAATACAGGATTAAGCAGTGACGCTGCTCCAGCTCCTTTATTTTGTATAATACAGGATGAAGCAGAGACCCTGCTCCAGCTCCTTTATTTTCTATAATGCAGGAGGAAGCAGTGACGCTGCTCCAGCTCCTTTATTTTCTATAATACAGGATGAAGCAGAGACGCTGCTCCAGCTCCTTTATTTTCTATAATACAGGAGGAAGCAGTGACGCTGCTCCAGCTCCTTTATTTTCGATAATACAGCAGGAAGTAGTGACGCTGCTCCAGCTCCTTTATTTTCTATAACACAGGAGGAAACAGTGATCCTGCTCCAGCTCCTTTATTTTCTATAATACAGGCGGAAGCAGTGACGCTGCTCCAGATCATTTATTTTCTATAATACTGGAGGAAGCTGTGACTCTGCTCCAGCTCCTTTATTTTCGATAATACAGGAGGAAGCAGAGGCGCTGCTCCAGCTCCTTTGTTTTCTTTAATACAGGATGAAGCAGTGACACTGCTCCAGCTCCTTTATTTTCTGTAATACAGGAGGAAGCAGAGACGCTGCTCCAGCTCCTTTGTTTTCTTTAATACAGGATGAAGCAGTGACACTGCTCCAGCTCCTTTATTTTCTATAATACAGGAGGAAGTAGTGAAGCTGCTCCAGCTCCTTTATTTTCTATAATACAGGAGGAAGCAGTGACGCTGCTCGAGCTCCTTTATTTTCAATAATACAGGAGGAAGCAGAGACGCTGCTCCAGCTCCTTTATTTTCTATAATACAGGATGAAGCAGTGACGCTGCTCCAGCTCCTTTATTTTCTATAATACAGGAGGAAGCAGTGACCCTGCTCCAGCTCCTTTATTTTCTATAATACAGGAGGAAGCAGTGACCCTGCTCCAGCTCCTTTATTTTCTATAATACAGCAGGAAGCAGTGACGCTGCTCCAGCTCCTTTATTTTCTATAATACAGGAGGAAGCAGTGACGCTGCTCCAGCTCCTTTATTTTCTATAATACAGGTTAAGCAGTGACGCAGCTCCAGCTCCTTTATTTTCTATATTACAGGAGGAAGCAGTGACGCTGCTCCAGCTCCTTTATTTTCTGTAATACAGGTGGACGAAGAGATGCTGCTCCAGCTCCTTTATTTTCTATAATGTAGGATGAAACAGTGACGCTGCTCCAGCTCCTTTATTTTCTAGAATGCAGGAGGAAGCAGAGACGCTGCTCCAGCTCCTTTATTTTCTATAATACTGGAGAAAGCAGTGACGCTGCTCCAGCTCCTTTATTTTCTAGAATGCAGGAGGAAGCAGAGACGCTGTTCCAGCACCTTTATTTTCTATAATATTGGAGGAAGTAGTGAAGCTGCTCCAGCTCCTTTATTTTCTATAATACAGGAGGAAGCAGTGATGCTGCTCCAGCTCCTTTATTTTCTATAATACAGGATGAAGCAGTGACGCTGCTCCAGCTCCTTTATTTTCTATAATACAGGAGGAAGCAGTGATGCTGCTCTAGCTCCTTTATTTTCTATCATACATGAGGAAGCCGTGACGCTGCTCCAGATCCTTTATTTTCTATAATACAGCAGGAAGCAGAGACGCTGCTCCAGCTCCTTTATTTTCTATAATACAGGAGGAAGCAGTGACGCTGCTCCAGCTCCTTTATTTTCTAGTATACTGGAGGAAGCAGTGACTCTGCTCCAACTCCTTCATTTTCTATAATACAGAAGGAAGCAGAGACGCTGCTCCAGCTCCTTTATTTTCTATAATACAGGAGGAAGCAGAGACGCTGCTCCAGCTCCTTTATTTTCTAGTATACTGGAGGAAGCAGTGACTCTGCTCCAACTCCTTCATTTTCTATAATACAGAAGGAAGCAGAGACGCTGCTCCAGCTCCTTTATTTTCTAGTATACTGGAGGAAGCAGTGACTCTGCTCCAGCTCCTTTATTTTCTATAATACAGGAGGAAGCAGTGACGCTGCTCTCGCTCCTGTATTTTCTATAATACAGAAGGAAGCAGTGACGCTGCTCCAGCTCCTTTATTTTCTCTAATACAGGTGGACGAAGAGACGCTGCTCCAGCTCCTTTATTTTCTATAATACAGGAGGAAGCAGTGACCCTGCTCCATCTCCTTTATTTTCTATAATACAGTAGGAAGCAGAGACGCTGCTCCAGCTCCTTTATTTTCTATAATACAGGAGGAAGCAGTGACGCTGCTCCAGCTCCTTTATTTTCTATAATACAGCAGGATGCAGTGACACTGCTCCAGCTCCTTTATTTTCTATCATACATGAGGAAACAGTGACGCTCCTCCAGCTCCTTTATTTTCTATAATACAGGAGGAAGCAGTGACACTGCTCCAGCTCCTTTATTTTCTATAATACAGGAGGAAGTAGTGAAGCTGCTCCAGCTCCTTTATTTTCTATAATACAGGATGAAGCAGTGACACTGCTCCAGCTCCTTTATTTTCTATAACACAGGAGGAAGTAGTGAAGCTGCTCCAGCTCCTTTATTTTCTATAATACAGGATGAAGCAGTGACACTGCTCCAGCTCCTTTATTTTCTATAATACAGGAGGAAGTAGTGAAGCTGCTCCAGCTCCTTTATTTTCTATAATACAGGAGGAAGCAGTGACGCTGCTCCAGCTCCTTTATTTTCAATAATACAGGAGGAAGCAGAGATGCTGCTCCAGCTCCTTTATTTTCTTTCATACAGGAGGAAGCAGTGACGCTGCTCCAGCTCCTTTATTTTCTATAATACAGGAGGAAGCAGTGACGCTGCTCCAGCTCCTTTATTTTCTATAATACAGGAGGAAGTAGTGAAGCTGCTCCAGATCCTTAATTTTCTATAATACAGGAGGAAGCAGTGACGCTGCTCCAGCTCCTTTATTTTCTATAATACAGGAGGAAGCAGTGACCCTGCTCCAGCTCCTTTATTTTCTATAATACAGGAGGAAGCAGTGACGCTGCTCCAGCTCCTTTATTTTCTATAATACAGCAGGAAGCAGTGACGCTGCTCCAGATCCTTTATTTTCTATAATACAGTAGGAAGCAGTGACGCTGCTCCAGCTCCTTTATTTTCTATAATACAGGAGGAAGCAGTGACGCAGCTCCAGCTCCTTTATTTTCTATATTACAGGAGGAAGCAGTGACGCTGCTCCAGCCCCTTTATTTTCTATAATACAGGAGGAAGCAGTGACGCTGCTCCAGCTCCTTTATTTTCTATAATGTAGGATGAAACAGTGACGCTGCTCCAGCTCCTTTATTTTCTATAATAAAGGAGGAAGTAGTGAAGCTGCTCCAGACCCTTAATTTTCTATAATACAGGAGGAAGCAGTGACGCTGCTCCAGCTCCTTATTTTTCTATAATACAGGAGGAAGCAGTGACGCTGCTCCAGCTCCTTTATTTTCTATAATACAGGAGGAAGCAGTGATGCTGCTCCAGCTCCTTTATTTTCTATAATACAGGAGGAAGCAGTGACGCTGCTCCAGATCCTTTATTTTGTATAATACAGGAGGAAGTAGTGAAGCTGCTCCAGATCCTTTATTTTCTACAATACAGGAGGAAGCAGTGATGCTGCTCCAGCTCCTTTATTTTCTATAATACAGGAGGAAGCAGAGAAGCTGCTCCAGCTCCGTTATTTTCTACAATACAGTAGAAAGCAGTGACGCTGCTCCAGCTCCTTTATTATCGATAATTCAGGATTAAGCAGTGACGCTGCTCCAGCTCCTTTATTTTCTATAATACAGGATGAAGCAGAGACGCTGCTCCAGCTCCTTTATTTTCTATAATGCAGGAGGAAGCAGTGACGCTGCTCCAGCTCCTTTATTTTCTATAATACAGCAGAAAGCAGTGACGCTGCTCCAGCTCCTTTATTTTCGATAATACAGCAGGAAGTAGTGACGCTGCTCCAGCTCCTTTATTTTCTATAATACAGCAGGAAGCAGAGACGCTGCTCCAGCTCCTTTATTTTCTATAACACAGGAGGAAGCAGTGATCCTGCTCCAGCTCCTTTATTTTCTATAATACAGGCGGAAGCAGTGACGCTGCTCCAGATCATTTATTTTCTATAATACTGGAGGAAGCTGTGACTCTGCTCCAGCTCCTTTATTTTCGATAATACAGGAGGAAGCAGAGACGCTGCTCCAGCTCCTTTGTTTTCTTTAATACAGGATGAAGCAGTGACACTGCTCCAGCTCCTTTATTTTCTATAATACAGGAGGAAGTAGTGAAGCTGCTCCAGCTCCTTTATTTTCTATAATACAGGAGGAAGCAGTGACGCTGCTCCAGCTCCTTTATTTTCAATAATACAGGAGGAAGCAGAGACGCTGCTCCAGCTCCTTTATTTTCTATAATACAGGATGAAGCAGTGACGCTGCTCCAGCTCCTTTATTTTCTATAATACAGGAGGAAGCAGTGACGCTGCTCCAGCTCCTTTATTTTCTATAATACAGGAGGAAGTAGTGACGCTGCTCCAGCTCCTTTATTTTCTATAATACAGGAGGAAGCAGTGAAGCTGCTCCAGATCCTTAATTTTCTATAATACAGGAGGAAGCAGTGACGCTGCTCCAGCTCCTTTATTTTCTATAATACAGGAGGAAGCAGTGACCCTGCTCCAGCTCCTTTATTTTCTATAATACAGGAGGAAGCAGTGACGCTGCTCCAGCTCCTTTATTTTCTATAATACAGGATGAAGCAGTGACGCTGCTCCAGCTCCTTTATTTTCTATAATACAGGAGGAAGCAGTGACGCTACTCCAGCTCCTTTATTTTCTATAATACAGGAGGAAGTAGTGAAGCTGCTCCAGATCCTTAATTTTCTATAATACAGGAGGAAGCAGTGACGCTGCTCCAGCTCCTTTATTTTCTATAATACAGGAGGAAGCAGTGACCCTGCTCCAGCTCCTTTATTTTCTATAATACAGGATGAAGCAGTGACGCTGCTCCAGCTCCTTTATTTTCTATAATACAGGAGGAAGCAGAGACGCTGATCCAGCTCCTTTATTTTCTATAATACAGCAGGAAGCAGTGACGCTGCTCCAGCTCCTTTATTTTCTATAATACAGGAGGAAGCAGTGACGCTGCTCCAGCTCCTTTATTTTCTATAATACAGGAGGAAGCAGTGACGCTGCTCCAGCTCCTTTATTTTCTATAATACAGGAGGAAGCAGTGACGCTGCTCCAGCTCCTTTATTTTCTATAATACAGGAGGAAGCAGTGACGCAGCTCCAGCTCCTTTATTTTCTATATTACAGGAGGAAGCAGTGACGCTGCTCCAGCTCCTTTATTTTCTGTAATACAGGTGGACGAAGAGATGCTGCTCCAGCTCCTTTATTTTCTATAATACAGGAGGAAGTAGTGAAGCTGCTCCAGATCCTTAATTTTCTATAATACAGGATGAAGCAGTAACGCTGCTCCAGCTCCTTTATTTTCTATGATTCAGGAGGAAGCAGTGACGCTGCTCCAGCTCCTTTATTTTCTATAATACAGGAGGAAGCAGTGACGCTGCTCCAGCTCCTTTATTTTCTATAATACAGGAGGAAGCAGTGATGCTGCTCCAGCTCCTTTCTTTTCTATAATACAGGAGGAAGCAGTGACGCTGCTCCAGATCCTTTATTTTGTATAATATAGGAGGAAGTGGTGAAGCTGCTCCAGATCCTTTATTTTCTACAATACAGGAGGAAGCAGTGATGCTGCTCCAGCTCCATTATTTTCTATAATACAGGAGGAAGCAGAGAAGCTGCTCCAGCTCCGTTATTTTCTACAATACAGTAGGAAGCAGTGACGCTGCTCCAGCTCCTTTATTATCTATAATACAGGATTAAGCAGTGACGCTGCTCCAGCTCCTTTATTTTCTATAATACAGGATGAAGCAGAGACGCTGCTCCAGCTCCTTTATTTTCTATAATGCAGGAGGAAGCAGTGACGCTGCTCCAGCTCCTTTATTTTCTATAATACAGCAGAAAGCAGTGACGCTGCTCCAGCTCCTTTATTTTCGATAATACAGCAGGAAGTAGTGACGCTGCTCCAGCTCCTTTATTTTCTATAACACAGGAGGAAGCAGTGATCCTGCTCCAGCTCTTTTATTTTCTATAATACAGGAGGAAGCAGTGACGCTGCTCCAGATCATTTATTTTCTATAATACTGGAGGAAGCTGTGACTCTGCTCCAGCTCCTTTATTTTCGATAATACAGGAGGAAGCAGAGACGCTGCTCCAGCACCTTTTTTTTCTATAATACAGGAGGAAGCAGAGACGCTGCTCCAGCTCGTATATTTTCTATAATACAGGAGGAAGCAGTGACGCTGTTCCAGCTCCTTTATTTTCTGTAATACAGAAGGAAGCAGTGACTCTGCGCCAGCTCCTTTATTTTCTATAATACAGGAGGAAGCATTGACGCTGCTCCAGCTCCTTTATTTTCTATAAAGCAGCTTCCTCCTGTATTATAGAAAATAAAGGAGCTGGAGCAGAGTCACAGCTTCCTCCTGTATTATAGAAAATAAATGATCTGGAGCAGCGTCACTGCTTCCTCCTGTATTATCGAAAATAAAGGAGCTCGAGCAGCATCACTGCCTCCTCCTGTATTATTGAAAATAAAGGAGCTGGAGCAGCGTCACTGCTTCCTCCTGTATTATTGAAAATAAAGGAGCTGGAGCAGCGTCACTGCTTCCTGCTGTATTATAGAAAATAAAGGAGCTAGAGCAGCGTCACTGCTTCCTCCTGCATTATAGAAAATAAAGGAGCCGGAGCAGCGTCTCTGCTTCCTCCTGTATTATAGAAAATAAAGGAGCTGGAGCAGCGTCACTACTTCCTGCTGTATTATAGAAAATAAAGGAGCTAGAGCAGCGTCACTGCTTCATCCTGTATTATAGAAAATAAAGGAGCTGGAGCAGCGTCACTGCTTCCTCCTGTATTATAGATAATAAAGGAGCTGGAGCAGCGTCACTGCTTCCTCCTGCATTATAGAAAATAAAGGAGCTGGAGCAGCGTCTCTGCTTCATCCTGTATTATAGAAAATAAAGGAGCTGGAGCAGCATCACTGCTTCCTCCTGTATTGTAGAAAATAAAGGATCTGGATCAGCTTCACTACTTCCTCCTGTATTATACAAAATAAAGGATCTGGAGCAGCGTCACTGCTTCCCCCTGTCTTATAGAAAATAAAGGAGCTGGAGCAGCATCACTGCTTCCTCCTGTAGTATTGAAAATAAAGGAGCTGGAGCAGCGTCACTGCTTCCTCATGTATTATAGAAAATAAAGGATCTGGAGCAGCGTCACTGCTTCCTCCTGTATTATAGAAAATAAAGGAGCTGGAGCAGCATCACTGCTTCCTCCTGTATTATTGAAAATAAAGGAGCTGGAGCAGCGTCACTGCTTCCTCCTGTATTATTGAAAATAAAGGAGCTGGAGCAGCGTCACTACTTCCTCATGTATTATAGAAAACAAAGGATCTGGAGCAGCTTCACTACTTCCTCCTGTATTATAGAAAATAAAGGAGCAGGAGCAGCGTCTCTGCTTCATCCTGTATTATAGAAAATAAAGGAGCTGGAGCAGCATCACTGCTTCCTCCTGTATTGTAGAAAATAAAGGATCTGGAGCAGCTTCACTACTTCCTCCTGTATTATACAAAATAAAGGATCTGGAGCAGCGTCACTGCTTCCTCCTGTATTATAGAAAATAAAGGAGCTGGAGCAGCATCACTGCTTCCTCCTGTATTATTGAAAATAAAGGATCTGGAGCAGCGTCACTGCTTCCTCCTGTATTATAGAAAATAAAGGAGCTGGAGCAGCATCACTGCCTCCTCCTGTATTATTGAAAATAAAGGAGCTGGAGCAGCGTCACTGCTTCCTCCTGTATTATTGAAAATAAAGGAGCTGGAGCAGCGTCACTGCTTCCTGCTGTACTATAGAAAATAAAGGAGCTGGAGCAGCGTCACTGCTTCCTCCTGCATTATAGAAAATAAAGGAGCCGGAGCAGCGTCTCTGCTTCATCCTGTATTATAGAAAATAAAGGAGCCGGAGCAGCGTCTCTGCTTCCTCCTGTATTATAGAAAATAAAGGAGGTGGAGCAGCGTCACTGCTTCCTGCTGTATTATATAAAATAAAGGAGCTGGAGCAGCGTCACTGCTTCCTCCTGCATTATAGAAAATAAAGGAGCTGGAGCAGCGTCTCTGCTTCATCCTGTATTATAGAAAATAAAGGAGCTCGAGCAGCGTCACTGCTTCCTCCTGCATTATAGAAAATAAAGGAGCTGGAGCAGCGTCTCTGCTTCATCCTGTATTATAGAAAATAAAGGAGCTCGAGCAGCGTCACTGCTTCCTCCTGTATTATAGATAATAAAGGAGCTGGAGCAGCGTCACTGCTTCCTCCTGCATTATAGAAAATAAAGGAGCTGGAGCAGCGTCTCTGCTTCATCCTGTATTGTAGAAAATAAAGGAGCTGGAGCAGCATCACTGCTTCCTCCTGTATTGTAGAAAATAAAGGATCTGGAGCAGCTTCACTACTTCCTCCTGAATTATACAAAATAAAGGATCTGGAGCAGCGTCACTGCTTCCTCCTGTTTTATAGAAAATAAAGGAGCTGGAGCAGCATCACTGCTTCCTCCTGTATTCTTGAAAATAAAGGATCTGGAGCAGCTTCACTACTTCCTCCTGAATTATACAAAATAAAGGATCTGGAGCAGCGTCACTGCTTCCTCCTGTTTTATAGAAAATAAAGGAGCTGGAGCAGCATCACTGCTTCCTCCTGTATTATTGAAAATAAAGGAGCTGGAGCAGCGTCACTGCTTCCTCCTGTATTATTGAAAATAAAGGAGCTGGAGCAGCGTCACTACTTCCTCATGTATTATAGAAAATAAAGGATCTGGAGCAGCTTCACTACTTCCTCCTGTATTATAGAAAATAAAGGAGCTGGAGCAGCGTCTCTGCTTCCTCCTGTATTATAGAAAATACATGAGCGAGAGCAGCGTCACTGCTTCCTCCTGTATTATTGAAAATAAAGGAGTTGGAGCAGAGTCACTGCTTCCACCTGTATTATAGAAAATAAAGGTACTGGAGCAGCTTCACTGCTTCCTCCTGTATTATAGAAAATAAAGGAGCTGGAGCAGCGTCACTACTTCCTCCTGTAATATAGAAAATAAAGGAGCTGGAACAGCGTCACTGCTTCATCCTGTATTATTGAAAATAAAGGAGTTGGAGCAGAGTCACTGCTTCCACCTGTATTATAGAAAATAAAGGTACTGGAGCAGCTTCACTGCTTCCTCCTGTATTATAGAAAATAAAGAAGCTGGAGCAGCGTCTCTGCTTCCTCCTGTATTATCGAAAATAAAGGAGCTGGAGCAGCGTCTCTGCTTCCTCCAGTATACTCTCTCCTTCTCCCCTCTCTCCATCACCTGCTCCTCCCCCTCTCCTTCTCCCCCTCGCCTCCCCCTTCCTTCCCCTCTCTCCTTCCCCCCTCTCTTTCCCCCTCTCCTTCTACCACTCTCCTTCCCCCTTCCTTCCCCTCTCTCCTTCCCCCACTTTCTCCCTCCCCCACTCTCTCTCCGTCTCTCCTTACTCCATCCTTCCCTCCTCTCTGTCTCCAATTTATCCTTCCGCCTTCCTCCTCCCCTCTCCTTCTCCCCTCTCTCCTTCCCCGTCCTTCCCCTCACTGCTTCACCCCCTCTTCTTCTCCCCTCTCTCCTTCTCCCCACTCTCCTTCTCCACTCTCTCATTCCCCACTCCTTCCCCTCTCTCCTTCTCCCCTCTCACCTTCCCTCCACTCTCTCCTTCTTCCCTCCATCCTTCACCCATCCTTCCCCTCTCCTTCCCCCTTCCTTCTCCCCTCTCTCCTTCTCCCCTCTCCTTCTTCACTCTCTCCTTCCCCATTCCTTCCCCTCTCTCTTTCCCCCTCTCCTTTTCCCCTCTCTCCTTCCCTCCTCTCTCCTTCCCCCTTCTTTCCCCGCTTTCCTTCTCCCCTCTCTCCTTCCCCCTTCCTTCCCGTCTCTCATTATTCCTTCCTTCCCCCTCTCCATCTCCACTCTCTCCTTCCCCCTTATTTTCCCTCTCTCCGTTCCCCCTCTCCTTCCCCCTCTCCATCCCCTTCTCTCCTTTTCCCCTCTTTCCTTTTCCCCTCTCTCCTGCTCCCCTCTCTCCCTCTCCATCTCCCTCTCTCCTTCTCCCATCCTTCCCCTCTCCTTCCCCCTTCCTTCTCCCCTCTCTCTTTCCCCATTCCTTCCCATCTCTCCTTCCCCCCTTTCTCCTTCCCCCCTCTCTCCTCCCCCAATCCTTCCCCTCTCCTTCTCCCCCTGCTTCCCCCCTCTCTTTCCGCCTTCCTTCCCCTCCCTCCTTCTCCCCTCTCCCCTTCCCCCTTCCATCCCCTCTCTCCTTCTCCCCAACTCTCTCCTTTCCCCCTCTCCTTCCCCCCACTTTTTCTTCCCCATTCTCCTTCCCTCATCCTTCCCCTCTCCTTCCCCCTTCGTTCTCCACTCTATCTTTCCCCATTCCTTCCCCTCTCTCCTTCCTCCTTCCTTTCCCTCTCTCTCCTTCTCCCTTCTCCTTCTCCTCTCTCTCCTTCCTGTCTCTTCTTATTCCTTCCTTCCCTCCTCTCCTTCTCCTCTCTCTCCTTCACCCTTCCATTCCCTCTCTCCTTCTCCCCTCTCTCCTTCACCCTTCAATTCCCTCTCTCCTTCTCCCCTCTTTCCTTCCCCCTTCTTTCCCCTCTCTCCTTCTCCCCTCTCTTCTTCCTCCTTCCATTCCCTCTCCTCTTCTCCCCTATCTCTTTCCCCCTTCCTTTCTAGGGAGCGAGGTTGGAAGCTCAGAGTTAGAACGAACAGAGTTGTTGTCTCTGGTTTGTTACCCGTGCCACGTGATAGAGAGTCGAGGAATAGGGAGAGAGAAGAGTTAAATGCGTGGCTACAGGGATGGTGCAGGAGGGAGGGATTTCGGTATCTGGATAACTGGGGTTCTTTCTGGGGAAGGTGGGACCTCTATAAACAGGATGGTCTGCACTTGAACCTGAGGGGCACCAGTATCCTTGGGGGGAGGTTTGCTAGTGCTCTTGGGGGGGGTTTAAACTAACTCTGCAGGGGCATGGGAACCCAGACTGTAGCTTTAGGGTGCAGGACCTGGAGTGTAGGGAGGTTAGGAATATGGCGTCAATCTTAAAGGAGGGTGCCTGTAAACAGAAGAGTGGCTTGAAGTGTGTATACTTTAATGCCAGAAGTATACGAAATAAGGTAGGTGAACTCGCAGCGTGGGTTGGTACCTGGGACTTCGATGTTGTGGCTATTACGGAGACATGGCTAGATCAGGGACAGGATTGGCTGTTGCAGGTTCCAGGGTTTAAATGTTTTAGTAGGGTCAGAGGTGGGGGCAAAAGAGGGGGGGGTGTGGCTTTGCTTGTCAAAGATAGTATTACAGCGGTGGAAAGGAAGATGGACGAAGATTTGCCATCTGAGGTAGTTTGGGTGGAGGTTAGGAATAGGAGAGGTGAGGTCACCCTGTTAGGAGTCTTTTACAGGCCTCCTAATAGTCCTAGAATCGTTGAAGAAAGGATTGCGAGGATGATTCAGGAGAAGAGTGACAGTAATAGGGTGATTGTTATGGGAGACTTTAACTTTCCTGATATTGATTGGGAAAGCTATAGCTCAAGTTCGTTAGATGGGTCAGTGTTTGTGCAATGTGTGCAGGAGAGTTTCCTGACACAATATGTAGATAAGCCAACAAGAGGTGAGGCCATACTGGATTTGGTTCTGGGTAACGAACCAGGCCAGGTATTAGAACTAGAGGTAGGTGAGCACTTTGGGGACAGTGACCACAATTCGGTGATTTTTACTCTCGTGATGGAGAGGGATAAGTGTGTACTACAGGGCAAGAGTTATAGCTGGGGGCAGGGAAATTATGATGCGTTGAGGCATGACTTAGGATGTGTGGATTGGAAAAGTAGATTCCAAGGCAAGAGCGTAATTGATATGTGGAACTTGTTCAAGGAGCAACTATTGAGTGTCCTTGATAAGTACGTACCTATCAGGCAGGGAGGAAAGGGTCGTGTGAGGGAGCCGTGGTTTAATAAGGAGTTGGAATCCCTTGTTAAATGGAAGAGGGCGGCCTTTGTAAAGATGAGGCGTGAAGGTTCAATAGGGGCAATTGAGAGTTATAAGGTAGCCCGGAAAGACCTGAAGAGAGAGCTAAGAGCAGCAAGGAGGGGACATGAAAGGTCCTTAGTTGGTAGGATTAGGGAAAACCCTAAGGCTTTCTATAGGTATGTTAGGAATAAAAGAATGACTAGGGAAGGAATAGGTCCAATCAAGGATAGTAATGGGAAGTTGCGTGTGGAGGCTGAAGAGATTGGGGAGGCGCTGAATGAATACTTTTCGTCAGTATTCACTCAGGAACAGGAAATTGTTGTCGATATGAATACTGAGGCACGAATAAGTAGAATGGATGGCTTTGATATATGTAGAGAAGAGGTGTTGGAAATTCTGGCAAGGGTGAAAATAGATAAGTCCCCTGGGCCTGATGGTATTTATCCTAGGATTCTCTGGGAAGCAAGGGAGGAGATTGCAGAGCCATTGGCCTTGATTTTTGTGTCCTCTTTGTCGACAGGAGTAGTGCCAGAGGACTGGAGGCTAGCAAACATGGTTCCCTTGTTCAAGAAGGGGAGTAGGGATAATCCTAGTAACTATAGGCCAGTGAGTCTCACTTCTGTTGTGGGCAAAGTCTTAGAGAGAATTGTAAGGGATAGGATTTATGCACATCTGGATAAGAGTGATGTGATCAAGGATAGTCAGCATGGTTTTGTGAAGGGCAGGTCGTGCCTCACAAACCTTATTGAATTCTTTGAGAGGGTGACTAAGGAGGTAGATGAGGGGAAAGCGGTAGATGTGGTATATATGGATTTTAGTAAGGCGTTTGATAAGGTCCCCCATGGTAGGCTACTGCAGAAAATACAGAGATATGGCATTGAAGGTGAGTTGGAGGTTTGGATTAGGAATTGGCTCTCTGGAAGAAGACAGAGGGTAGTAGTTGATGGCAAAGGTTCATCTTGGAGTGCCGTCACTAGCGGTGTTCCGCAAGGATCTGTTTTGGGACCATTGCTGTTTGTCATTTTTATAAATGACCTGGAGGAAGGGTTAGAAGGTTGGGTGAGCAAGTTTGCGGATGATACGAAAGTCGGAGGAGTTGTAGACAGTGAGGAAGGATATGGCAGGTTACAGCGGGATATAGAGAAGCTGCAGAGCTGGGCAGAAAGGTGGCAAATGGAGTTCAATGTAGCTAAGTGTGAAGTGATTCACTTTGGTAAGAGTAATAAAAAGATGGATTACTGGGCTAATGGTAGACTACTTGGTAGTGTGGAAGAGCAGAGGGATCTTGGTGTCCATGTACACAGATCTCTGAAAGTTGCCACCCAGGTAAATAGTGCAGTGAAGAAGGCATATGGCGTACTGGCTTTTATTGGTAGAGGAATTGAGTTCCGGAGTCCTGAGGTCATGCTGCAGTTGTATAAGACTCTGGTGCGGCCGCATCTGGAATATTGTGTGCAGTTTTGGTCGCCATACTATAGGAAGGATGTGGAGGCACTGGAACGGGTGCAGAGGAAGTTTACCAGGATGTTGCCTGGTATGGTAGGAAAATCCTATGAGGAAAGGCTGAGGCACTTGGGGTTGTTTTCATTGGAGAAAAGAAGGTTTAGGGGTGATTTGATAGAGGTGTACAAGATGATTAGGGGGTTAGATCGGGTTGACAGTGAGAACCTTTTTCCACGTATGGAGTCAGCTATTACAAGGGGGCATAGCTTTAAATTAAGGGGGGGGTAGATATAGGACTGATGTTAGGGGTAGGTTCTTCACTCAGCGAGTCGTAAGTTCATGGAATGCCCTGCCAGTAGCAGTAGTGGACTCTCCCTCTTTATGGGTATTTAAGCGGGCATTGGATAGGTATATGGAGGATAGTGGGTTAGTGTAGGTTAGGTGGGCTTTGATCGGTGCAACATCGAGGGCTGAAGGGCCTGTACTGCACTGTATTCTTCTATGTCACTATGTTCTATGTTCTATGTTTCTCCCCTCTCACCTTCTCCCCTCTCTCCTTCTCCCCCCTCCTCCCCCCCTCCTTCTCTCCTCTCTCCTTCTCCCCTCTCTCCTTCTCCCCTCTCTCCTTCCCCAGTCCTTTGGCCCTTTCTTTTTCTCCACCTCTCCTTCCCCCTTCCTTCCCCTCTGTCCTTAACCCATCTCTCTTTTCCCCTGTCTCCTCCTTTCCCTCCTTCCCCCTGCCTTCCCCTCTCTCTTTCTCCCCTCTCTCCTTCCCCCTCTCCTTCCCCCCTCTCTCCTCCTCTCTTCCATTCCCGCTCTCCTTCTCCCCTCTCTCTCCTTCCCCCTTCTTTCCCCCTTCTCTCCTCCCCCCTCCCTTCCCCCCTGCCTTCCCCCCCTCTCTTTCTCCCCTCTCCTCCCCTCTTCCTTCCCCTCACTCCTTCTCCCCTCTCTCAATCCCCTTCCTTCCTCTCTCTCCTTCACTCCTCTCTCCTTCCCCCCTTCTCTTTGCCCTTCCTTCTCCTCTCTCCTTCCCCCTTCCTTTCCCCCTCTCCTTTTCCACTGTCTCCTTCACCTTTCCTTCCCCTCTCTCCTTCTCACCTCACTCCTCCCCCCCTTCCTTCATCTCTCTCCTTCTCCCCTCTCCTTCCCCCTTCCTTCCCCTCTCTCCTTCTCCCCTCTCACCTTTGTCCTTCATTCCATTCTCTCCGTGCCCCTTCTACTTCTCCCATCTCTGCTCCCCCCTTCCTTACCCTCTCTCCTTCCCCACTCTCCTTCTCCCATCTCTACTCCCCCCTCCTTCTCCCCTCTTTCCTTCCCCCTTCATTCCCCTCTCTCCATTCCCCCCCTCTCCTTATGCCCTCTCCTTCTCCCCTCTCTCCTTCCCCGGTCCTTCCACTCTTTCCTTCCCCTCTCTCCTTCCCCCCTCTCTTTTTGTCCACTTCTCCTTCCCCCTTCCTTCCCCTCTCTCCTTAACCCATCTCTCTTTCCCCCGTCTCCTTCTCCTCTCTCTCCTTCCCCTGCCTTCCTCTCTCTCTTTCTCCCCTCTCTCCTTCCCCCTCTCCTTCCCCCCTCTCTCCTTCCCTCTTCCATTCCCGCTCTCCTTCTCCCCCCTCTCTCCTTCCCCCATCTTTCCCCCTTCTCTCCTCACCCCTCCCTTCCCCGCTCTCCTTCTCCCCTCTCTCTCCTTCTCCCTTCTTTCCCCCTTCTCTCCTCACCCCTCCCTTCCCCGCTCTCTTTCTCCCCTCTCCTCCCCCCATCCTTCCCTCACTCCTTCTCCCCTCTCTCAATCCCCCTTCCTTCCTCTCTCTACTTTCCTCCTCTCTCTTTCCCCTGCTCACCTCACCCTTCCTTCTCCTCTCTCCTTCCCCCTTCCTTTCCCCCTCTTCTTTTCCACTGTCTCCTTCCCCCTTCCTTCCCCTCTCTCCTTCTCACCTCACTCCTCCCCACTTCCTTCCCCTCTCTCCTTCTCCCCTCTCACCTTTGTCCTTAATTCCATTCTCTCCATGCACCCTCTACTTCTCCCATCTCTGCTCCCCCCTTCCTTTCCCTCTCTCCATTCCCCCCCTCTCATTACCCTCTCTCCTTCCCCCCTCTCTCCTTTCCCCCCGCTCTCCTTCTCACCTCTCTCCTTCTCCCCTCTCTCCTTCCCCCTTCCTTCCCTCCTCTCCTTCACACCTCTCTCCTTCCCCCTCTCATTACCCCTCTCCTTCGTCCCGTCTGTCCTTCCCCCTTCCTTCCCTCCTCTCCTTCCCTTCTCTCCTTCTCCCGTCTCTCCTTCACCCTTCTCCTTCTCCCCTCTCTCCTTCGCACTTCGTACCCCTTTCGCCGTGCCCCCCCTCTCTCCTTCCCCATCTCTTCTTCTCCTCTCTCCTTCCCCCTTCCTCCCCCTCTCTCCTTCCCTCCTCTCCTTCCCTTCTGTCCTTCTCCCCTCTCTCCTTCCCCCTTCCTTCCCCCTTCTCCTTCTCCCCTCTCTCCTTCTCCGGTCCTTCCCTTCTTTCCTTCACCTCTCTCTCCTTCCCCCTTCTCTCTTTCTCCACCTCTCCTTCCCCCTTCCTTCCGCTCTCTCCTTACCCCATCTCTCTTTCCTCCTCTCTCCTTCTCCTCTCTGTCTCCTTCCCCCTTCCTTCCACTCTCTCCTTGCCCCATCTCTCTTTCCCCCCTCTCCTTCTCCTCTCTCTCTCCTTCCCCCTTCTTTCCTCACTCTCCTTCTCCCCTCTCTCCTTCTCCCTTCCTTCACCTCTCTCCTCCTCCACTCTCCTTCCCCCTTCCTTCCCCTCCCTCCTTCTCCCCTCTCTCCTTTGCCCTTCGTTCCACTCTCTCCATGCCCCCCTCTCTCCTTCCCCCCTCTCCTTCCCTCATCTCTCCTTCCCCCTTCCTTTCCCTCTCTTCATCTCCCCTCTCTCCTTTGTCTACCTCTCTACTTCCCCCCTCTCTCCTTCTCCCCTCTTTCCTTCCCCCTTCCTTCCCCTCACTCCATTCCCTGCTCTCTCCTACCCCCGTCTCCTACTCCCCTCTCTCCTTCCCCCTTCCTTCCCTCCTCTCCTTCTCCCCTCTCTCCTTCCCCCTCTCATTACCCCTCTCCTTCCTCCCGTCTCTCCTTCCCCCTTCCTTTCCTCCCCTCCTTCCCTTCTCTCCTTCTCCCCTCTCTCCTTCCCCCTTGCCCTTCTCCCCTCTCTCCTTCTCCCCTCTCTCCTTCCCCGGTCCTTCCCCTCTCTCCTTCTCCCCTCTCTTCTTCCTCCTTCCATTCCCTCTCCTCATCTCCCCTATCTCTTTCCCCCTTCCTTTCTCCCCTCTCACCTTCTCCCCTCTCTCCTTCACCCCCTCCTCCCCCCCCCCTCCTTCTCTCCTCTCTCCTTCTCCCCTCTCTCCTTCCCCAGTCCTTCGGCCCTTCCCTTTCTCCACCTCTCCTTCCCCCTTCCTTCCCCTCTCTCCTTAACCTATCTCTCTTTTCCCCTGTCTCCTCCTTTCCCTCCTTCCCCCTGCCTTCCCCTCTCTCTTTCTCCCTCTCCTTCCCCCCTCTCTCCTCCTCTCTTCCATTCCCGCTCTCCTTCTCCCCTCTCTCTCCTTCCCCCTTCTTTCCCCCTTCTCTCCTCCCCCCTCCCTTCCCCCCTGCCTTCCCCCTCTCTTTCTCCCCTCTCCTCCCCTCTTCCTTCCCCTCACTCCTTCTCGCCTCTCTCAATCCCCTTCCTTCCTCTCTCTCCTTCACTCCTCTCTCCTTCCCCCCTTCTCTTTGCCCGTCCTTCTCTTCTCTCCTTCCCCCTTCCTTTCCCCCTCTCCTTTTCCACTGTCTCCTTCACCTTTCCTTCCCCTCTCTCCTTCTCACCTCACTCCTCCCCCCCTTCCTTCATCTCTCTCCTTCTCCCCTCTCCTTCCCCCTTCCTTCCCCTCTCTCCTTCTCCCCTCTCACCTTTGTCCTTCATTCCATTCTCTCCGTGCCCCTTCTACTTCTCCCATCTCTGCTCCCCCCTTCCTTACCCTCTCTCCTTCCCCACTCTCCTTCTCCCATCTCTACTCCCCCCTCCTTCTCCCCTCTTTCCTTCCCCCTTCCTTCCCCTCTCTCCTTCCCCCCTCCTTCTCCCCTCTTTCCTTCCCCCTTCCTTCCCCTCTCTCCATTCCCCCCCCTCTCCTTCCCCCTCACCTTCTCCCCTCTCTCCTTCCCCGGTCCTTCCCCTCTCTCCTTCCCCCCTCTCTTTTTATCCACTTCTCCTTCCGCCTTCCTTCCCCTCTCTCCTTAACCCATCTCTCTTTCCCCGTCTCCTTCTCCTCTCTCTCCTTCCCCTGCCTTCCCCTCTCTCTTTCTCCCCTCTCTCCTTCCCCCCTCTCTCCTTCCCTCTTCCATTCCCGCTCTCCTTCTCCCCTCTCTCTCCTTCCCCCATCTTTCCCCCTTCTCTCCTCACCCCTCCCTTCCCCGCTCTCTTTCTCCCCTATCCTCCCCCCTTCCTTCCCTCACTCCTTCTCCCCTCTCTCAATCCCCCTTCCTTCCTCTTTCTACTTCCCTCCTCTCTCCTTCCCCCGCTCACCTCACCCTTCCTTCTCCTCTCTCCTTCCCCCTTCCTTTCCCCTCTCCTTTTCCACTGTCTCCTTCACCCTTCCTTCCCCTATCTCTTTCTCACCTCACTCCTCCCCACTTCCTTCATCTCTCTCCTTCTCCCCTCTCCTTCCCCCTTCCTTCCCCTCTCTCCTTCTCCCCACTCGCCTTTGCCCTTCGTTCCATTCTCTCCGTGCCCCCTCTACTTCTCCCATCTCTGCTCCCCCCTTCCTTACCCTCTCTCCTTCCCCCCCTCTCTCCTTTCCCCCCGCTCTCCTTCTCCCCTCTCTCCTTCTCCCCTCTCTCCTTCCCCCTTCCTTCTCCCCTCTCTCCTTCCCCCTTCCTTCCCTCCTCTCCTTCACACCTCTCTCCTTCCCCCTCTCATTACCCCTCTCCTTCATCCCGTCTGTCCTTCCCCCTTCCTTCCCTCCTCTCCTTCCCTTCACTCCTTCTCCCGTCTCTCCTTCCCCCTTCTCCTTCTCCCCTCTCTCCTTCGCACTTCGTTCCCCTTTCGCCGTGCGCCCCTCTCTCCTTCCCCCTCTCTTCTTCTCCTCTCTCCTTCCCCCTTCCTCCCCCTCTCTCCTTCCCTCCTCTCCTTCCCTTCTCTCCTTCTCCCCTCTCTCCTTCCCCTTTCCTTCCCCCTTCTCCTTCTCCCCTCTCTCCTTCTCCGGTCCTTCCCCTCTTTCCTTCACCTCTCTCTCCTTCCCCCTTCTCTTTTTCTCCACCTCTCCTTCCCCCTTCCTTCCGCTCTCTCCTTACCCCATCTCTCTTTCCTCCTCTCTCCTTCTCCTCTCTCTCCTTCCCCCTTCCTTCCACTCTCTCCTTGCCCCATCTCTCTTTCCCCCTCTCTCCTTCTCCTCTCTCTCTCCTTCCCCCTTCCTTCCTCACTCTCCTTCTCCCCTCTCTCCTTCTCCCTTCCTTCACCTCTCTCCTCCTCCACTCTCCTTCCCCCTTCCTTCCCCTCCCTCCTTGTCCCCTCTCTCCTTTGCCCTTCGTTCCACTCTCTCCATGCCCCCCTCTCTCCTTCCCCCCTCTCCTTCCCTCATCTCTCCTTCCCCCTTCCTTTTCCTCTCTTCGTCTCCCCTCTCTCCTTTGTCTACCTCTCTACTTCCCCCCTCTCTCCTACTCCCCTCTTTCCTTCCCCCTTCCTTCCCCTCACTCCATTCCCTGCTCTCTCCTACCCCCGTCTCCTACTCCCCTCTCTCCTTCCCTCCTCTCCTTCTCCCCTCTCTCCTTCCCCCTCTCATTACCCCTCTCCTTCCTCCTTCTTTTCCTCCCTTCCTTCCCTTCTCTCCTTCTCCCCTCTCTCCTTCCCCCTTCCCCTTCTCCCCTCTCTCCTTCCCCCTCTCATTACCCCTCTCCTTCCTCCCGTCTCTCCTTCCCCCTTCTTTTCCTCCCCTCCTTCCCTTCTCTCCTTCTCCCCTCTCTCCTTCCCCCTTCCCCTTCTCCCCTCTCTCCTTCCCCCTCTCATTACCCCTCTCCTTCCTCCCGTCTCTCCTTCCCCCTTCCTTTCCTCCTCTCCTTCCCTTCTCTCCTTCTCCCCTCTCTCCTTCCCCTTCTCCTTCTCCCCTCTCTCCTTCCCCTTCTCCCCTCTCACCTTCCCCCTCTCCTTCTCGCCTCTTTCCTTCTTCCCTATCTCCTTCCCTCTTCCATTCCCTCTTTCCTTCTCCACTCTCTCCTTCCCCCTTCGTTCCCCTCTCTCCTTCTCCCTCTCCTCCCCCCTTCTCCCCACTCTCCTTCTCCACTCTCTCCTTCCCCCTTCCTAACCCACTCTCTCCTTCTCCCATCCTTCCCCTCTACTTCCCCCTTCCTTCTCCCCTCTCTTTCTCCCCTCTCTCCTTCCCCCTTCCTTTCCCGCTCTCCTTCCCCCTTCTCTCCTTCGCCCTCTCTCCTTCTCCCCTCTTTCCTTCCCCCTTCCTTTCCCGCTCTCCTTCCCCCTTCTCTCCTTCGCCCTCTCTCCTTCTCCCCTCTTTCCTTCCCCCTTCCTTCTCCCCCTTCCTTCTCCCCTCTCTCCTTCTCCCCTCTCTCCTTCCCAGTTCTTTCCCTCTTTCCTTCCCCTCTCACTCCTTCCCCCCTCTCTTTTTCCTCACCTCTCCTTCCCCCTTCCTTCCCCTCTCTCCTTAACCCATCTCTCTTTCCCCCTGTCTCCTTCTCCTCTACCTCCTTCCCTTCGTTCTCCTCTCTCCCTCTCCCCTCTCTCCTACCCCTCTCTCTCCTTCTCCCCTCTCTCCTTCCCCCTTCCTTCCCCCCTCTCTGTCTCCCCTTCTTTCCCCTCTCTTCTTCTCTCCTCTCTCCTTCCCCCTTCCTTCCCCTCTCTCCTTCTCCCTTCTTTCCCCTCTCTCCTTCTCCCCTCTCTCCTTCCCCCTTCCTTCCCCTCTCTCCTTCCCCCACTTTCTCCCTCCCCCACTTTCTCCCTCCCCCACTCTCTCCTTCCCCCTTCCTTCCCCCTTCCTTTCACCCCCTCCTTCTCCCCTCTCTCATTCCCCCTCTCATTCTCCTCTCTCTCGTTCCACTTTCCTTACCGTTTCTCCTTAGTCCATCCTTCCCTCCTCTCTGTCTCCACTCTATCCTTCTGCCTTCCTCCTCCATGCTCTCCTTCCCCCTCTCCTCGCCCCTCTCCTTCTCCCCCTCTCATTCCACATTCCTTCCCCTCTCTCCTTCCCTCTTCCTTCCCCTCTCTCCTTCCCCCCACTCTCTCCTTCCTCCCTCCATCCTTCCCCCTTCCTTCTCCCCTCTCTCCTTCTCCCCTCTCCTTCTCCACTCTCTCCTTCCCCATTCCTTCCCCTCTCTCTTTCCCCCTCTACTTTTCCCCTCTCTCCTTCCCTCCTCTCTCCTTCACCCCCTCTCCTTCCCCCTTCTTTCCCCGCTTTCCTTCTCCCCTCTCTCCTTCCTGTCTCTCCTTATTCCGTCCTTCCCTCCTCTCCATCTCCCCTCTCTCCTCCCCTGTCCTTCTCCCCACTCTCATTCCACATTCCTTCCCCCCTTCTCCCTTCTCTCCTTCCCCCTTCCTTCCCCTCTCTCCCTCTCCCCTCTCTCCTTCTCCCTCTCCTTCCCTCCTCTCCTTCACCACTCTCCCCTTCTCTCCTCTCTCCTTCTCCCTCACCTACCCTTTCTGCTTTTCGCCTCTCTCCTTTCACCTTCCTTCCCGTCTCTCGTTATTCCTTCCTTCCCCCGTCTCCTTCTCCACTCTCTCCTTCCCCCTCTCTTCCCCCCTCCTTCTCCCGTCTCTCCTTCCCCCTTCCTTCCCCTCTCTCCTTCTCCCCTCTCTCCTTCCCCCTTCCTTCCCCTCTCTCCTTCTCCCCTCTCTCCTTCCCCCCTCTCTCCTTCCCTCTTCCTTCCCCTCTTTCCCTCTCCCCTCACTCCTTCACTCTTCCTTCCCCTCTCTCCTTCTCCCCATCCTTCCCCCCTCTCCGTCTCCCTTTCTTTCCCCTCTCTCCTTCTCCCCTCTCTTCTTCCCCTGCTCCTCCCCCTCTCCTTCTCCCCCTCGCCTCCCCCTTCCTTCCCCTCTCTCCTTCCCCCCTCTCTCCTTCCCCCTCTCCTTCTCCCACTCTCCTTCCCCCTTCCTTCCCCTCTCTCCTTTCCCCACTTTCTCCCTCCCCCACTCTCACTCCGTCTCTCCTTACTCCATCCTTCCCTCCTCTCTGTCTCCAATCTATCCTTCCGCCTTCCTCCTCCCCTCTCTCCTTCCCCCTCTCCTCGCTCCTCTCCTTCTCCCCGTCTCATTCCACATTCGTTCCCCTCTCTCCTTCTCCCCTCTCTCCTTCCCCCGTCCTTCCCCTCACTGCTTCACCCCCTCTTCTTCTCCCCTCTCTCCTTCTCCCCACTCTCCTTCTCCACTCTCTCCTTCCCCATTCCTTCCCCTCTCTCCTTCTCCCCTCTCACCTTCCCTCCACTCTCTCCTTCTTCCCTCCATCCTTCCCCCATCCTTCCCCTCTCCTTCCCCCTTCCTTCTCCCCTCTCTCCTTCTCCCCTCTCCTTCTTCACTCTCTCCTTCCCCATTCCTTCCCCTCTCTCTTTCCCCCTCTCCTTTTCCCCTCTCTCCTTCCCTCCTTTCTCCTTTCCCCTTCTTTCCCCGCTTTCCTTCTCCCCTCTCTCCTTCCCCCTTCCTTCCCGTCTCTCATTATTCCTTCCTTCCCCCTCTCCATCTCCACTCTCTCCTTCCCCCTTCTTTTCCCTCTCTCCTTTCCCCCTCTCCTTCCCCCTCTCCATCCCCTTCTCTCCTTTTCCCCTCTCTCCTTCTCCCCTCTCTCCCTCTCCATCTCCCTCTCTCCTTCTCCCTCTCTCCTTCTCCCATCCTTCCCCTCTCTTTCCCCCTTCCTTCTCCCCTCTCTCTTTCCCCATTCCTTCCCATCTCTCCTTCCCCCCCTTTCTCCTTCCCCCCTCTCCTCCCCAATCCTTCCCCTCTCCTTCTCCCCCTGCTTCCCCCCTCTCCTTCCGCCTTCCTTCCCCTCCCTCCTTCTCCCCTCTCCCCTTCCCCCTTCCATCCCCTCTCTCCTTCTCCCCAACTCTCTCCTTTCCCCCCTCTCCTTCCCCCCACTTTTTCTTCCCCCATTCTCCTTCCCTCATCCTTCCCCTCTCCTTCCCCCTTGGTTCCCCACTCTCTCTTTCCCCATTCCTTCCCCTCTCTCCTTCCTCCTTCCTTTCCCTCTCTCTCCTTCTCCCTTCTCCTTCTCCTCTCTCTCCTTCCTGTCTCTTCTTATTCCTTCCTTCCCTCCTCTCCTTCTCCCCTCTCTCCTTCACCCTTCCATTCCCTCTCTCCTTCTCCCCTCTTTCCTTCCCCCTTCTTTCCCCTCTCTCCTTCTCCCCTCTCTTCTTCCTCCTTCCATTCCCTCTCCTCTTCTCCCCTATCTCTTTCCCCCTTCCTTTCTCCTCTCTCACCTTCTCCCCTCTCTCCTTCTCCCCCCTCCTCCCCCCCTCCTTCTCTCCTCTCTCCATCTCCCCTCTCTCCTTCCCCAGTCCTTCGGCCCTTTCCTTTTCTCCACCTCTCCTTCCCCCTTCCTTCCCCTCTCTCCTTAACCCATCTCTCTTTTCCCCTGTCTCCTCCTTTCCCTCCTTCCCCCTGACTTCCCCTCTCTCTTTCTCCCCTCTCCTTCCCCCCTCTCTCCTCCTCTCTTCCATTCCCGCTCTCCTTCTCCCCTCTCTCTCCTTCCCCCTTCTTTCCCCCTTCTCTCCTCCCCCCTCCCTTCCCCCCTGCCTTCCCCCCTCTCTTTCTCCCCTCTCCTCCCCTCTTCCTTCCCCTCACTCCTTCTCCCCTCTCTCAATCCCCTTCCTTCCTCTCTCTCCTTCACTCCTCTCTCCTTTCCCCCTTCTCTTTGCCCTTCCTTCTCCTCTCTCCTTCCCCCTTCCTTTCCCCCTCTCCTTTTCCACGGTCTCCTTCACCTTTCCTTCCCCTCTCTCCTTCTCCCCTCTCCTTCCCCCTTCCTTCCCCTCTCTCCTTCTCCCCTCTCACCTTTGTCCTTCATTCCATTCTCTCCGTGCCCCTTCTACTTCTCCCATCTCTGCTCCCCCCTTCCTTACCCTCTCTCCTTCCCCCCTCTCCTTCTCCCATCTCTGCTCCACCCTTCCTTCCCCTCTCTCCTTCTCCCCTCCTTCTCCCCTCTTACCTTCCCCCTTCATTCCCCTCTCTCCATTCCCCCCCTCACCTTACCCCCTCTCCTTATCCCCTCTCTCCTTCCCCGGTCCTTCCACTCTTTCCTTCCCCTCTCTCCTTCCCCCCTCTCTTTTTGTCCACTTCTCCTTCCCCCTTCCTTCCCCTCTCTCCTTAACCCATCTCTCTTTCCCCCGTCTCCTTCTCCTCTCTCTCCTTCCCCTGCCTTCCCCTCTCTCTCTTTCTCCCCTCTCTCCTTCCCCCTCTCCTTCCCCCCTCTCTCCTTCCCTCTTCCATTCCCGCTCTCCTTCTCCCCTCTCTCTCCTTCCCCCATCTTTCCCCCTTCTCTCCTCACCCCTCCCTTCCCCGCTCTCCTTCTCCCCTCTCTCTCCTTCTCCCTTCTTTCCCCCTTCTCTCCTCACCCCTCCCTTCCCCGCTCTCTTTCTCCCCTCTCCTCCCCCCATCCTTCCCTCACTCCTTCTCCCCTCTCTCAATCCACCTTCCTTCCTCTCTCTACTTTCCTCCTCTCTCTTTCCCCTGCTCACCTCACCCTTCCTTCTCCTCTCTCCTTCCCCCTTCCTTTCCCCCTCTTCTTTTCCACTGTCTCCTTCCCCCTTCCTTCCCCTCTCTCCTTCTCACCTCACTCCTCCCCACTTCCTTCCCCTCTCTCCTTCTCCCCTCTCACCTTTGTCCTTAATTCCATTCTCTCCATGCACCCTCTACTTCTCCCATCTCTGCTCCCCCCTTCCTTTCCCTCTCTCCATTCCCCCCCTCTCATTACCCTCTCTCCTTCCCCCCTCTCTCCTTTCCCCCCGCTCTCCTTCTCACCTCTCTCCTTCTCCCCTCTCTCCTTCCCCCTTCCTTCTCCCCTCTCTCCTTCCCCCTTCCTTCCCTCCTCTCCTTCACACCTCTCTCCTTCCCCCTCTCATTACCCCTCTCCTTCGTCCCGTCTGTCCTTCCCCCTTCCTTCCCTCCTCTCCTTCCCTTCTCTCCTTCTCCCGTCTCTCCTTCCCCCTTCTCCTTCTCCCCTCTCTCCTTCGCACTTCGTACCCCTTTCGCCGTGCCCCCCCTCTCTCCTTCCCCATCTCTTCTTCTCCTCTCTCCTTCCCCCTTCCTCCGCCTATCTTCTTCCCTCCTCTCCTTCCCTTCTGTCCTTCTCCCCTCTCTCCTTCCCCCTTCCTTCCCCCTTCTCCTTCTCCCCTCTCTCCTTCTCCGGTCCTTCCCCTCTTTCCATCACCTCTCTCTCCTTCCCCCTTCTCTCTTTCTCCACCTCTCCTTCCCCCTTCCTTCCGCTCTCTCCTTACCCCATCTCTCTTTCCTCCTCTCTCCTTCTCCTCTCTGTCTCCTTCCCCCTTCCTTCCACTCTCTCCTTGCCCCATCTCTCTTTCCCCCTCTCTCCTTCTCCTCTCTCTCTCCTTCCCCCTTCTTTCCTCACTCTCCTTCTCCCCTCTCTCCTTCTCCCTTCCTTCACCTCTCTCCTCCTCCACTCTCCTTCCCCTTCCTTCCCCTCCCTCCTTCTCCCCTCTCTCCTTTGCCCTTCGTTCCACTCTCTCCATGCCCCCCTCTCTCCTTCCCCCTTCCTTTCCCTCTCTCCATTCCCCCCCTCACCTTACCTCCTCTCCTTCTCCCCTCTCTCCTTCCCCGGTCCTTCCACTCTTTCCTTCCCCTCTCTCCTTCCCCCCTCTCTTTTTATCCACCTCTCCTTCCCTCTTCCTTCCCCTCTCTCCTTAACCCATCTCTCTTTCCCCCATCTCCTTCTCCTCTCTCTCCTTCCCCTGCCTTCTCCTCTCTCTTTCTCCCCCCTCTCCTTCCCCCTCTCCTTCCCCCCCTCTCTCCTTCCCTCTTCCATTCCCGCTCTCCTTCTCCCCTCTCTCTCCTTCCCCCATCTTTCCCCCTTCTCTCCTCACCCCTCCCTTCCCCGCTCACTTTCTCCCCTCTCCTCCCCTCTTCCTTCCCTCACTCCTTCTCCCCTCTCTCAATCCCCCTTCCTTCCTCTCTCTAGTTCCCTCCTCTCTCCTTCCCCCCCTCTCCTCACCCTTCCTTCCCTCACTCCTTCTTCCCTCTCTCTATCCCCCTTCCTTCCTCTCTCTCCTTCCCTCCTCTCTCCTTCCCCTGCTCACCTCACCCTTCCTTCTCCTCTCTCCTTCCCCCTTCCTTTCCCCTCTCCTTTTCCACTGTCACCTTCACCCTTCCTTCCCCTCTCTTTCTCACCTCACTCCTCCCCACTTCCTTCATCCCTCTCCTTCTCCCCTCTCCTTCCCCCTTCCTTCCCCTCTCTCCTTCTCCCCTCTCGCCTTTGCCCTTCGTTCCATTCTCTCCGTGCCCCCTCTACTTCTCCCATCTCTGCTCCCCCCTTCCTTACCCTCCCTCCTTCTCCCCTCTCTCCTTCTCCCATCTCTACTCCCCCCTTCCTTCTCCCCTCTCTCCTTCTCCCCTCTCTCCTTCTCCCCTCTCTCCTTCCCCCTTCCTTCTCCCCTCTCTCCTTCCCCCTTCCTTCCCTCCTCTCCTTCACACCTCTCTCCTTCTCCCTCTCATTACCCCTCTCCTTCGTCCCGTCTGTCCTTCCCCCTTCCTTCCCTCCTCTCCTTCCCTTCTCTCCTTCTCCCGTCTCTCCTTCACCCCTTCTCCTTCTCCCCTCTCTCCTTCGCACTTCGTTCCCCTTTGGCCATGCCCCTCTCTCTCCTTCCCCCTCTCTTCTTCTCCTCTCTCCTTCCCCCTTCCTCCCCCTCTCTCCTTCCCTTTTCTCCTTGTCCCCTCTCTCCTTCCCCCTTCCTTCCTCCTTCTCCTTCTCCCCCCTCTCCTTCTCCGGTCCTTCCCCTCTTTCCTTCACCTCTCTCTCCTTCCCCCTTCTCTCTTTCTCCACCTCTCCTTACCCCATCTCTCTTTCCTCCTCTCTCCTTCTCCTCTCTCTCTCCTTCCCCCTTCCTTCCTCACTCTCCTTCTCCCCCTCTCTCCTTCCCCCTTCCTTCCCCTCCCTCCTTCTCCCCTCTCTCCTTTGCCCTTCATTCCACTCTCTCCGTGCCCCCCTCTCTCCTTCCCCCCTCTTCTTCCCTCATCTCTCCTTCCCCCTTCCTTTCCCTCTCTTCGTCTCCCTTCTCTCCTTTGTCTACCTCTCTACTTCCCCCCTCTCTCCTTCTCCCCTCTTTCCTTCCCCCTTCCTTCCCCTCACTCCATTCCCTGCTCTCTCCTACCCCCGTCTCCTACTCCCCTCTCTCCTTCCCCTTCCTTCCCTCCTCTCCTTCTCCCCCTCTCCTTCCCCCTCTCATTACCCCTCTCCTTCCTCCCGTCTCTCCTTTCCCCTTCCTTTCCTCCCCTCCTTCCCCCTTCCTTTCCTCCCCTCCTTCCCTTCTCTCCTTCTCCCCTCTCTCCTTCCCCCTTCCCCTTCTCCCCTCTCTCCTTCTCCCCTCTCTCCTTCCCCGGTCCTTCCCCTCTTTCCTTCCCCTCTCTCTCTCCTTCCCCCCTCTCTCTTTCTCCATCTCTCCTTCCCCCTTCCTTCCCCTCTCTCCTTAACCAATCTCTTTTTCTCCCTCTCATTACCCCTCTCCTTCCTCCCGTCTCTCCTTCCCCCTTCCTTTCCTCCTCTCCTTCCCTTCTCTCCTTCTCCCCTCTCTCCTTCCCCTTCTCCTTCTCCCCTCTCACCTTCCCCCTCTCCTTCTCGCCTTTTTCCTTCTCCCCATCTCCTTCCCTCTTCCATTCCCTCTTTCCTTCTCCACTCTCTCCTTCCCCCTTCCTTCCCCTCTCTCCTTCTCTCTCTCCTCCCCCCTTCTCCCCACTCTCCTTCTCCACTCTCTCCTTCCCCCTTCCTACCCCACTCTCTCCTTCCCCCATCCTTCCCCTCTACTTCCCCCTTCCTTCTCCCCTCTCTCCTTCCCCCTTCCTTTCCCGCTCTCCTTCCCCCTTCTCTCCTTCCCCCTCTCTCCTTCTCCCCTCTTTCCTTCCCCCTTCCTTCCCCTGTCTCCTTTCCCCCTCTCTCCTTCCCCCTTCCTTCTCCCCCTTCTCCTTCTCCCTTCTCTCCTTCTCCCCTCTCTCCTTCTCCCCTCTCTCCTTCCCTAGTTCTTCCCCTCTTTCCTTCCCCTCTCACTCCTTCCCCCCTCTCTTTTTCCTCACCTCTCCTTCCCCCTTCCTTTCCCTCTCTCCTTAACCCATCTCTCTTCCCCCTGTCTCCTTCTCCTCTACCTCCTTCCTTTCGTTCTCCTCTCTCCTTCTCCCCTCTCTTCGACCCCCTTCCTTCCTCTCTCTCCCGCCCTCCTCTCTCCTTCACCCCTCTCTCCTACCCCCCTCTCTCCTTCTCCCCTCTCTCCTTCCCCCTTCCTTCTCCCCTCTTCTTCTCCCCGCTCTCCTTCTCCACTCTCCCCGTCCCCAGTTGTTCCCCTGTTTCCTTCCCCTCTCTCTCCTTCTCCCCTCTCTCTTTCTCCACCTCTCCTTCCCCCTTCGTTCCCCTCTCTCCTATCCCCTTTTTTCCCCTCTCTCCTTTCCCCCCTGTCTCCTTCCCCTCTCTCCTTTCCCCTCTCTTTGTTCCCTCTCTTTCTCCTCCTTCCTTCCTCTCTCTCTCCTTCCCTCCTCTCTCCTTCCCCCCTCTCCTTCTCCCCTCTCTCCTTCTCCTCTCTCTCCTTCCCCCTTCCTTTCCCCTTCTCCTTCTCCCCTCTCTCCTTCCCCCTGCCTTGCACCTTCTTCCCGCCTACCCCTCTCCTCCTCCCTTCTCTCTTTCTCCCCCTCTGCTCCTCCCCTCTCACCTTCTCCCTTCTTCTACCCCCCTCCTTCTCCACTCTCTCCTCCCCCCTTCCTTCCCCTCTCTCCTTCTCCCCTTCTTTCCCCCTCTCCTCCCCCCTCCTTCTCCCCACTCTCCTTCTCCACTCTCTCCTTCCCCTTCCTTCGCCACTCTCCTTCTCCCCCTCGCCTCCCCCCTTCCTTCCCCTCTATTCTTCCCCCCCTCTTTCCTTCTCCCTGTCTCCTTCCCCCTTCCTTTCCACCCCTCCTTCTCCCCTCTCCTCCTCTTTCCTTCCCCCCCTCCTTCTCCACCTCTCCTTCACCCTTCCTTCCCCCTCTCCTTCTCCCCTCTCTCCTTCTCCCCGCTCACCTTCCCCCTCTCCTTCCCTCCTCTCCTTTTCGCCTCCTTCCTTCTCCCCTCTCTCCCTCTCCCCTCTCTCCTTCCCCTCATTCCTTCTCCCCCCTCTCCTCCCCCCTCCTTCTCCCCACTCTCCTTCTCCACTCTCTCCTTCCCCTTCCTTCGCCACTCTCCTTCTCCCCCTCGCCTCCCCCCTTCCTTCCCCTCTATTTTTCCTTCTCCCTGTCTCCTTCCCCCTTCCTTTCCACCCCTCCTTCTCCCCTCTCCTCCTCTTTCCTTCCCCCCCCCTTCTCCACCTCTCCTTCACCCTTCCTTCCCCCTCTCCTTCTCCCCTCTCTCCTTCTCCCCGCTCACCTTCCCCCTCTCCTTCCCTCCTCTCCTTCTCGCCTCTTTCCTTCTCCCCTCTCTCCTTCTCCCCTCTCTCCTTCTCCCCTCTCTCCTTCCCCGGTCCTTCCATCTTTCCTTCCCCTCTCTCCTTCCCCCCTCTCTTTTTCTCCACTTTTCCTTCCCCCTTCCTTCCCCTCTCTCCTTAACCCATCTCTCCTTCCCCCTGTCTCCTCCTTTCCCTCCTTCCCCCTGCCTTCCCCCTCTCTTTTTCCCCTCTCTCCTTCCCCGTCTCTCCTTCTCCCCTCTCTCTCCTTCCCCCTTCTTTCCCCCTTCTCTCCTCCCCCTCCCTTCCCCCCCTCTCTTTCTCCCCTCTCCTCCCCTCTTCCTTCCCTGACTCCTTCTCGCCTGTCTCAATCCCCCTTCCTTCCTCTCTCTCCTTCCCTCCTCTCTCCTTCCCCCCTTCTCATTGCACTTCCTTCTCCTCTCTCCTTCCCCCTTCCTTTCCCCCTCTCCTTTTCCACTGTCTCCTTCACCTTTCCTTCCCCTCTCTCCTTCTCACCTCACTCCTCCCCCCCTTCCTTCATCTCTCTCCTTCCCCTCTCTCCTTCTCCCCTCTCACCTTTGCCCTTCATTCCACTCTCTCCGTGCCCCTTCTACTTCTCCAATCTCTGCTCCCCCCTTCCTTTCCCTCTCTCCTTCCCCCCTCTCCTTCTCCCATCTCTACTCCCCCCTTCCTTTCCCTCTCTCCTTCCCCCCTCCTTCTCCCATCTCTACTCCCCCCTTCCTTTCCCTCTCTCTTTCCCCCCTCCTTCTCCCCTCTTTCCTTCCCCCTTCCTTCCCCATCTCCATTCCCCCCCTCTCCTTACCCCCCTCTCCTTCTCCCCTCTCTCCTTCCCCGGTCCTTCCACTCTTTCCTTCCCCTCTCTCCCTCCCCCCTCTCTTTTTCTCCACTTCTCCTTCCCCCTTCCTTCCCCTCTCTCCTTAACCCATCTCTCTTTCCCCCTGTCTACTTCTCCTCTCCCTCCTTCCCCTGCCTTCCCCTCCCTCTTTCTCCCCTCTCTCAATCCCCCTTCCTTCCTCTCTCTCCTTCCCTCCTCTCTCCTTCACCCCCTCTCCTCACCCTTCCTTCTCCTCTCTCCTTCCCCTTTCCTTTCCCCTCTCCTTTTCCACTGTCTCCTTCACCCTTCCTTCCCCTCTCTCCTTCTCACCTCACTCCTCCCCACTTCCTTCATCCCTCTCCTTCTCCCCTCTCCTTCCCCCTTCCCCCCGCTCTCCTTCTCCCCTCTCTCCTTCTCCCCTCTCTCCTTCCCCCTTCCTTCTCCCCTCTCTCTTCTTCCCCCTTCCTTCTCCCCTCTCTCCTTCCCGCTTCCTTCCCTCCTCTCCTTCACACCTCTCTCCTTCCCCCTCTCCTTCGTCCTGTCTGTCCTTCCCCCTTCCTTCCCTCCTCTCCTTCCCTTCTCTCCTTCTCCCGTCTCTCCTTCTCCCCTCTCTCCTTCGCACTTCGTTCCCCTTTCGCCGTGCCCCCCCTCTCTCCTTCCCCCTCTCTTCTTCTCCTCTCTCCTTCCCCCTTCCTCCCCCTCTCTCCTTTCCCCCTCTCCTTCCTCCATCTCCTTCCTCCTGTCTCTCCTTCCCTCCTCTCCTTCTCCCCTCTCTCCTTCCCCCTTCCTTCCCCCTTTTCCTTCTCCCCTCTCTCCTTCCCCAGTCCTTCCCCTCTTTCCTTCACCTCTCTCTCCTTCCCCCTTCTCTCTTTCTCCACCTCTCCTTCCCCCTTCCTTCCGCTCTCTCCTTACCCCATCTCTCTTTCCTCCTCTCTCCTTCCCCCTTCCTTCCACTCTCTCCTTGCCCCATCTCACTTTCCCCCTCTCTCCTTCTCCTCTCTCTCCTTTGCCCTTCGTTCCACTCTCTCCGTGCCCCCCTCTCTCCTTCCCCCCTCTCCTTCCCTCATCTCTCCTTCCCCCCTTCCTTTCCCTCTCTTCGTCTCCCCTCTCTCCTTTGTCTACCTCTCTACTTCCCCCCCTCTCTCCTTCTCCTCTCTTTCCTTCCACCTTCCTTTCCCTCTCTCCTTCCCCCTTCTCTCCTTCGCCCTCTCTCCTTCTCCCCTCTTTCCTTTCCCCCTCTCTCCTTCCCCCTTCCTTCTCCCCCTTCCTTCTCCCCTCTCTCCTTCTCCCCTCTCTCCTTCCCCAGTTCTTCCCCTCTTTCCTTCCCCTCTCACTCCTTCCCCCCCTCTCTTTTTCCTCACCTCTCCTTCCCCCTCTCCTTCTCCCCTCTCTCCTTCTCCCCGCTCACCTTCCCCCTCTCCTTCCCTCCTCTCCTTTTCGCCTCCTTCCTTCTCCCCTCTCTCCCTCTCCCCTCTCTCCTTCCCCTCATTCCTTCTCCCCCCTCTCCTCCCCCCTCCTTCTCCCCACTCTCCTTCTCCACTCTCTCCTTCCCCTTCCTTCGCCACTCTCCTTCTCCCCCTCGCCTCCCCCCTTCCTTCCCCTCTATTTTTCCTTCTCCCTGTCTCCTTCCCCCTTCCTTTCCACCCCTCCTTCTCCCCTCTCCTCCTCTTTCCTTCCCCCCCCCCTTCTCCACCTCTCCTTCACCCTTCCTTCCCCCTCTCCTTCTCCCCTCTCTCCTTCTCCCCGCTCACCTTCCCCCTCTCCTTCCCTCCTCTCCTTCTCGCCTCTTTCCTTCTCCCCTCTCTCCTTCTCCCCTCTCTCCTTCTCCCCTCTCTCCTTCCCCGGTCCTTCCATCTTTCCTTCCCCTCTCTCCTTCCCCCCTCTCTTTTTCTCCACTTTTCCTTCCCCCTTCCTTCCCCTCTCTCCTTAACCCATCTCTCCTTCCCCCTGTCTCCTCCTTTCCCTCCTTCCCCCTGCCTTCCCCCTCTCTTTTTCCCCTCTCTCCTTCCTCCTGTCTCTCCTTCCCTCCTCTCCTTCTCCCCTCTCTCCTTCCCCCTTCCTTCCCCCTTTTCCTTCTCCCCTCTCTCCTTCCCCAGTCCTTCCCCTCTTTCCTTCACCTCTCTCTCCTTCCCCCTTCTCTCTTTCTCCACCTCTCCTTCCCCCTTCCTTCCGCTCTCTCCTTACCCCATCTCTCTTTCCTCCTCTCTCCTTCCCCCTTCCTTCCACTCTCTCCTTGCCCCATCTCACTTTCCCCCTCTCTCCTTCTCCTCTCTCTCCTTCTCCCTTCCTTCCTTACTCTCCTCCTCCACTCTCCTTCCCCCTTCCTTCCCCTCCCTCCTTCTCCCCTCTCTCCTTTGCCCTTCGTTCCACTCTCTCCGTGCCCCCCTCTCTCCTTCCCCCCTCTCCTTCCCTCATCTCTCCTTCCCCCCTTCCTTTCCCTCTCTTCGTCTCCCCTCTCTCCTTTGTCTACCTCTCTACTTCCCCCCCTCTCTCCTTCTCCTCTCTTTCCTTCCACCTTCCTTTCCCTCTCTCCTTCCCCCTTCTCTCCTTCGCCCTCTCTCCTTCTCCCCTCTTTCCTTTCCCCCTCTCTCCTTCCCCCTTCCTTCTCCCCCTTCCTTCTCCCCTCTCTCCTTCTCCCCTCTCTCCTTCCCCAGTTCTTCCCCTCTTTCCTTCCCCTCTCACTCCTTCCCCCCCTCTCTTTTTCCTCACCTCTCCTTCCCCCTCTCCTTCTCCCCTCTCTCCTTCTCCCCGCTCACCTTCCCCCTCTCCTTCCCTCCTCTCCTTTTCGCCTCCTTCCTTCTCCCCTCTCTCCCTCTCCCCTCTCTCCTTCCCCTCATTCCTTCTCCCCCCTCTCCTCCCCCCTCCTTCTCCCCACTCTCCTTCTCCACTCTCTCCTTCCCCTTCCTTCGCCACTCTCCTTCTCCCCCTCGCCTCCCCCCTTCCTTCCCCTCTATTTTTCCTTCTCCCTGTCTCCTTCCCCCTTCCTTTCCACCCCTCCTTCTCCCCTCTCCTCCTCTTTCCTTCCCCCCCCCCTTCTCCACCTCTCCTTCACCCTTCCTTCCCCCTCTCCTTCTCCCCTCTCTCCTTCTCCCCGCTCACCTTCCCCCTCTCCTTCCCTCCTCTCCTTCTCGCCTCTTTCCTTCTCCCCTCTCTCCTTCTCCCCTCTCTCCTTCTCCCCTCTCTCCTTCCCCGGTCCTTCCATCTTTCCTTCCCCTCTCTCCTTCCCCCCTCTCTTTTTCTCCACTTTTCCTTCCCCCTTCCTTCCCCTCTCTCCTTAACCCATCTCTCCTTCCCCCTGTCTCCTCCTTTCCCTCCTTCCCCCTGCCTTCCCCCTCTCTTTTTCCCCTCTCTCCTTCCTCCTGTCTCTCCTTCCCTCCTCTCCTTCTCCCCTCTCTCCTTCCCCCTTCCTTCCCCCTTTTCCTTCTCCCCTCTCTCCTTCCCCAGTCCTTCCCCTCTTTCCTTCACCTCTCTCTCCTTCCCCCTTCTCTCTTTCTCCACCTCTCCTTCCCCCTTCCTTCCGCTCTCTCCTTACCCCATCTCTCTTTCCTCCTCTCTCCTTCCCCCTTCCTTCCACTCTCTCCTTGCCCCATCTCACTTTCCCCCTCTCTCCTTCTCCTCTCTCTCCTTCTCCCTTCCTTCCTTACTCTCCTCCTCCACTCTCCTTCCCCCTTCCTTCCCCTCCCTCCTTCTCCCCTCTCTCCTTTGCCCTTCGTTCCACTCTCTCCGTGCCCCCCTCTCTCCTTCCCCCCTCTCCTTCCCTCATCTCTCCTTCCCCCCTTCCTTTCCCTCTCTTCGTCTCCCCTCTCTCCTTTGTCTACCTCTCTACTTCCCCCCCTCTCTCCTTCTCCTCTCTTTCCTTCCACCTTCCTTTCCCTCTCTCCTTCCCCCTTCTCTCCTTCGCCCTCTCTCCTTCTCCCCTCTTTCCTTTCCCCCTCTCTCCTTCCCCCTTCCTTCTCCCCCTTCCTTCTCCCCTCTCTCCTTCTCCCCTCTCTCCTTCCCCAGTTCTTCCCCTCTTTCCTTCCCCTCTCACTCCTTCCCCCCCTCTCTTTTTCCTCACCTCTCCTTCCCCCTCTCCTTCTCCCCTCTCTCCTTCTCCCCGCTCACCTTCCCCCTCTCCTTCCCTCCTCTCCTTTTCGCCTCCTTCCTTCTCCCCTCTCTCCCTCTCCCCCCTCTCTTTTTCCTCACCTCTCCTTCCCCCTTCCTTTCCCTCTCTCCTTAACCCATCTCTCTTTCCCCCTGTCTCCTTCTCCTCTACCTCCTTCCCTTCGTTCTCCTCTCTCCTTCTCCCCTCTCTTCGACCCCCTTCCTTCCTCTCTCTCTCCTGCCCTCCTCTCTCCTTCACCCCTCTCTCCTACCCCTCTCGCTCCTTCTCCCCTCTCTCCTTCCCCCTTCCTTCCCCCCTCTTCTTCTCCCCGCTCTCCTTCTCCACTCTCCCCGTCTCCAGTTGTTCCCGTTTCCTTCCCCTCTCTCTCCTTCTCCCCTCTCTCTTTCTCTACCTCTCCTTCCCCCTTCGTTCCCCTCTCTCCTTCCCCCTCTCCTTCTCCCTTCTCTCCTTCTCCCCTCTCTCCTTCCCCCTTCCTTTCCCCTTCTCCTTCTCCCCTCTCTCCTTCCCCCTGCCTTGCACCTTCTTCCCGCCTACCCCTCTCCTCCTCCCCTCTCTCCTTCTCCCCCTCTCCTCCTCCCCTCTCTCCTTCTCCCCCTCTCCTCCTCCCCTCTCGCCTTCTCCCTTCTTAGGATTATATCCTAGGATTCTCTGGGAAGCAAGGGAGGAGATTGCAGAGCCATTGGCCTTGATTTTTGTGTCCTCTTTGTCGACAGGAGTAGTGCCAGAGGACTGGAGGCTAGCAAACATGGTTGCCTTGTTCAAGAAGGGGAGTAGGGATAATCCTAGTAACTATAGGCTAGTGAGTCTCACTTCTGTTGTGGGCAAAGTCTTAGAGAGAATTGTAAGGGATAGGATTTATGCACATCTGGATAAGAATGATGTGATCAAGGATAGTCAGCATGGTTTTGTGAAGGGCAGGTCGTGCCTCACAAACCTTATTGAATTCTTTGAGAAGGTGACTAAGGAGGTAGATGAGGGGAAAGCGGTAGATGTGGTATATATGGATTTTAGTAAGGCGTTTGATAAGGTCCCCCATGGTAGGCTACTGCAGAAAATACAGAGATATGGCATTGAAGGTGAGTTGGAGGTTTGGATTAGGAATTGGCTCTCTGGAAGAAGACAGAGGGTAGTAGTTGATGGCAAAGGTTCATCTTGGAGTGCCGTCACTAGCGGTGTTCCGCAAGGATCTGTTTTGGGACCATTGCTGTTTGTCATTTTTATAAATGACCTGGAGGAAGGGTTAGAAGGTTGGGTGAGCAAGTTTGCGGATGATACGAAAGTCGGAGGAGTTGTAGACAGTGAGGAAGGATATGGCAGGTTACAGCGGGATATAGAGAAGCTGCAGAGCTGGGCAGAAAGGTGGCAAATGGAGTTCAATGTAGCTAAGTGTGAAGTGATTCACTTTGGTAAGAGTAATAAAAAGATGGATTACTGGGCTAATGGTAGACTACTTGGTAGTGTGGAAGAGCAGAGGGATCTTGGTGTCCATGTACACAGATCTCTGAAAGTTGCCACCCAGGTAAATAGTGCAGTGAAGAAGGCATATGGCGTACTGGCTTTTATTGGTAGAGGAATTGAGTTCCGGAGTCCTGAGGTCATGCTGCAGTTGTATAAGACTCTGGTGCGGCCGCATCTGGAATATTGTGTGCAGTTTTGGTCGCCATACTATAGGAAGGATGTGGAGGCACTGGAACGGGTGCAGAGGAAGTTTACCAGGATGTTGCCTGGTATGGTAGGAAAATCCTATGAGGAAAGGCTGAGGCACTTGGGGTTGTTTTCATTGGAGAAAAGAAGGTTTAGGGGTGATTTGATAGAGGTGTACAAGATGATTAGGGGGTTAGATCGGGTTGACAGTGAGAACCTTTTTCCACGTATGGAGTCAGCTATTACAAGGGGGCATAGCTTTAAATTAAGGGGGGGTAGATATAGGACTGATGTTAGGGGTAGGTTCTTCACTCAGCGAGTCGTAAGTTCATGGAATGCCCTGCCAGTAGCAGTAGTGGACTCTCCCTCTTTATGGGTATTTAAGCGGGCATTGGATAGGTATATGGAGGATAGTGGGTTAGTGTAGGTTAGGTGGGCTTTGATCGGCGCAACATCGAGGGCTGAAGGGCCTGTACTGCACTGTATTCTTCTATGTTCTATGTTCTATGTTCTACTACCCCCCCTCCTTCTCCACTCTCTCCTCCCCCCCTCCTTCCCCTCTCTCCTTCTCCCCTTCTTTCACCCCTCTCCTCCCCCCTCCTTCTCCCCACTCTCCTTCTCCACTCTCTCCTTCCCCTTCCTTCGCCACTCTCCTTCTCCCCCTCGCCTCCCACCTTCCTTCCCCTCTATTCTTCCCCCCCTCTTTCCTTCTCCCTGTCTCCTTCCCCCTTCCTTTCCTCCCCTTCTTCTCCCCTCTCTCCTTCTCCTCTTTCCTTCCGCCCCTCTCCTTCTCCACCTCTCCTTCACCCTTCCTTCCCCCTCTCCTTCTCCCCTCTCTCCTTCTCCCCGCTCACCTTCCCCCTCTCCTTCCCTCCTCTCCTTTTCGCCTCCTTCCTTCTCCCCTCTCTCCCTCTCCCCTCTCTCCTTCCCCTCATTCCTTCTCCCCTCTCTCCCTCTCCCCTCTCTCCTTCCCCTCATTCCTTCTCCCCTCTCTCCTTCCCCCTCTCTCCTTCCCCTCATTCCTTCTCCCCTCTCTCCTTGCCCTATCATTCCCATCTTTCTGACCCCCCTCTCTCTCCTTCTCCACATCTCCTTCCCCTTCCATCCCCTCTCTCCTTCCCCATCTCTCCTTCCCCCCTCTCTCCCTGTCCACTATTTCCTTCCCCCTCTCCTTACCCCCTCTCCGCCTCCCCTCTCTCCTTCTCCCCTTTCTCCTTCCCCCTGTTTCAGTCTCCCTTCCTTTCACCCGCTCTCCTTCTCCACTCTCTCCGTCCCCCTTCCTTCCCTCCTCTCCTTCTCCCCCTCTCCGTCCCCCTTCCTTCCCTCCTCTCCTTCTCCCCTCTCTCCGTCCCCCTTCCTTCCCCCCCTCTCCTTCTCCCCTCTCTCCTTCTCCCCTCTCCTTCTCCCCTCACTCCTTCTCCCCTCTCCTTCTCCCCTCACTCCTTCTCCCTCTCCGTCTTCCCTGCTCCTTCCTCCGCTCTCCTTCCCCCTCTATCCTTCGCCACTCTCTCCTTCCACCTCTCTCCTTCCTCCCTCTTTCCTTTCCCCATCTCTCCTTCTCCCCTCACTCCTTCCCTCCTTCCTCCCTCTCTCGTTCCCCCCTCCTTCCCCACTCTCTCCTTCCCCCTCTATCCTTCCACCCTCCTTCCCAATCTCTGCTTCCCCCATCTATCCGTCTCCCTGTCCTTCCCCCCTCTCTTTATCCCATCTCTTTCTCCCCTCTCTCCTTGTCCCCTCTCTCCTTCCCCTCCCTATTTCTCCCCTCCCTCATTCCCCCTCTCCTCAGCCCCCTCCCCTTTTCCCCTCTCTCCTCCCTCATTGCACCTCTCCTTCCCCCTTCCTTCCACTCTCTCCTTCTCACTTCGCTCCTCCGCCCCTTCCTTCCCCTCTCTCCTTCTGCCCTCTCTACTCCCCCTTCCTTTTCCTCTCCTTCTCCCCTCTGTCCTTCCCCCTCTCCTTCCCCTCTCTCCTTCTCCCCTCTCTCCTTCCCCATTCCTTACCCTCTCTCCCTCACCGCTCTATCCTTCTCCCTCTCTAGTTCTACCCTCTCTCCTCCCCTCTCTCCTTCACCCCTCTCTCCTCCCCACTTCCTTCCCCCCTCCTTCCCCCCTCCTTCCCCCCTCTCTCCTTCTCCAGTGTCTCGTTCCCGCATCCTTCCCCTCACTCCTTCCCCCTTCCTTCCCCTCTCTCCTTCCCCCTTCCTTCCCCTCTCTCCTTCTCCCCTCTCTCCTACTCCCTTCCTTCTCCCCTCTCGTTCTCCCCTCTCTCCTACTCCCTTCCTTCCCCCCTCTCATTCTCCCCCTCTCCCCTTCCCCCTTCATTTCCCGCTCTCTCCTTCACCCTTCCTTCCCCTCCCTCCTTCTCCAGTGTCTCGTTCCCGCTTCCTTCCCCTCACTCCTTCTGCCCCTCTCTTTTCCCCCCTCTCCTTCTCCCCTTTCTCCTCCCCGCTTCCTTCCCCTCTCTTCTTCCCCACCTGTCTCCTTCTCCCCTCTCACCTTCTCCCCTGTCTTCTTCCACATTCCTTAACTTCTCTCCTTCAACCTTATCTCCTTCCCCCCTCTCTCCTTCTCCCCCCTCTCCTTCTCCTATCTCTCCTTCCCCTTCCTTCTCCTTCCTTCCCCCACTCCTTCTATCCTCTCTCCTTCTCCCCTCTCTCCTTCCCCCACTTCTCCCCCCCCTTCCTTCTCCCTTCTCTCCTTCACCCATCTCTCCTTCCCCGCTCTGTTTCTCCCCTTTCTCCTTCCCCCTTCCTTCCCCTCTCTTCTTCTCCCCTCTCCGTCTCCCCTCTCTCCTTCCCCCTTCCTTCCCCCCTCTCCTTCTCCCTTCCTCCCCCCCTCTCATTCTCCCCCTCTCCCCTTCCCCCTTCGTTTCCCGCTCTCTCCTTCACCCTTCCTTCCCCTCTCTCCTTCTCCCCTCTCTGCTTCCCCCTTCCTTCTCCTCTCTCCTTCCCCCCTCCCTCCTTCTCCACTCTCTCGTTCCCCCTTCTTCTCCTCACTTTCCCCCACTCTCTTTCAACCCCCTCTCATTCTCCCCTCTCTCCTTCCCCCTTCCTTCCCCTCTCTCCTTCTCCCTCTCTCCTTCCCCCTTCCTTCCTTTCTACCTCCCCCCTCTCTCTTTCCCCCTTCCTTCCCCTCTCTCCTTCTCGCCTCTCTCCTTCCGCCTTCCTCCCCTCCTCTCTCCTTCTCCTCTCTCTCCATCACCCTTCCCCTCCTTCTCCCTCTCTCCTTCCCCCCTCCTTCCCCCCTCACCATCTCCCCTCCCTCCTTCCCCCTCGATCCTTCCCCATTCTCTCCTTCCCCCTCGATCCTTCCCCATTCTCTCCTTCCCCCATCTTCGCTCCCCCTCCTTCCCCACTCTCTCCTTCCCCCCTATATTGGTCCCCCTCTTCTTCCCCCTCGCTTTTTCCCCTCTCTCCTTCCCCCTCTCTCCTTCTCCCCTCTCTCCTTCCCCCTTTATTCCCCTCCTCTCCTTCTCCCCTCTCTGCTTCCCCCTTCCTTCTCCTCTCTCCTACCCCCCACCTTCCCCCCTCTCCCCTTCTCCACTCTCTCGTTCCCCCTTCTCCTCGCTTTCCCCCACTCTCCTTCAACCCCCTCTCATTCTCCCCTCTCTCCTCCCTTCCTTCCCCTCTCTCCTTCCCCCTTCCTTCCCCTCTCTCCTTCTCCCCTCTCTCCTACTCCCTTCCTTCCCCCCTCTCATTCTGCCCCTCTCCCCTTCCCCCTTCGTTTCCCGCTCTCCTTCTCCAGTGTCTCGTTCCCGCTTCCTTCCCCTCACTCCTTCTGCCCCTCTCTTTTCCCCCCTCTCCTTCTCCCCTTTCTCCTCCCCGCTTCCTTCCCCTCTCTACTTCCCCACCTGTCTCCTTCTCCCCTCTCACCTTCTCCCCTGTCTTCTTCCACATTCCTTAACTTCTCTCCTTCAACCTTATCTCCTTCCCCCCCTCTCCTTCTCCCCCCTCTCCTTCTCCTATCTCTCCTTCCCCCACTCCTCCCCCCTTCCTTCTCCCTTCTCTCCTTCACCCATCTCTCCTTCCCCACTCTGTTTCTCCCCTTTCTCCTTCCCCCTTCCTTCCCCTCTCACCTTCTCCCCTCTCCGTCTCCCCTCTCTCCTTCCCCCTTCCTTCCCCCCCTCCTTCTCCCCTCTCTCCTACTCCCTTCCTTCCCCCCTCTCATTCCCCCCCTCTCCCCTTCCCCTTCGTTTCCCGCTCTCTCCTTCACCCTTCCTTCCCCTCTCTCCTTCTCCCCTCTCTCCTTCCCCCTTCCTTCTCCTCTCTCCTTCCCCCCTCTCTCCTTCTCAACTCTCTGCTTCCCCCTTCCTTCTCTTCTCTCCTTCCCCCCTCTTTCCTTCTCCACTCTCTCATTCCCCTTCTTCTCCTCTCTTTCCCCCACTCTCCTTCAACCCCCTCTCATTCTCCCCGCTCTCCTTCCCCCTTCCTTCCCCTCTCTCCTTCTCCCTCTCTCCTTCCCCCTTCCTTCCTTTCTACCTCCCCTCTCTCTCCTTCTGCCTTCCTTCCCTCCTCTCTCCTTCTCCCCTCTCTCCATCGCCCTTCCCCTCCTTCTCCCTGTCTCCTACCCCCTCCTTCCCCCTCACCGTCTCCCCTCCCTCCTTCCCCCTCGATCCTTCCCCATTCTCTCCTTCCCCTCTCTCCTTCCCCCCTCTCTCCTTCCCCCATCTTCGCTCCCCCCTCCTTCCCCACTCTCTCCTTCCTCCCTCTATCGGTCCCCCTCTTCTTCCCCCTCGCTTTCTCCCCTCTCTCCTTCCCCTCTCCCTTCCCCCTCTCTCCTTCTCCCCTCTCTGCTTCCCCCTTCCTTCTCCTCTCTCCTTCCCCCCACCTTCCCCCCGTCTCCTTCTCCACTCTCTCGTTCCCCCTTCTTCTCCTCTCTCCTTCCCCCCTCTCTCCTTCTCCACTCTCTCGTTCCCCCTTCTCCACGCTTTCCCCCACTCTCCTTCAACCCCCTCTCATTCTCCCCTCTCTCCTCCCTTCCTTCCCCTCTCTCCTTCTCCCTCTCTCCTTCCCCCTTCCTTCCCTATCTCCTTCTCCCTCACTACTTCCCCCTTCATTCCCCTCTCTCCTTCTCCCCTCTCTCCTTCCCCCTTCCTTCCTTTCTACCTCCCCCCTCTCTTTCTCCCTTCCTTCCCCCTCTCCTTCTGCCCTCTCTCCTTCCGCCTTCCTTCCCTCCTCTCTCTCCTTCTCCCCTCTCTCCATCGCCTTTCCCCCCTCCTTCTCCCCTCTCTCCTTCTCCCCTATGTCCTTTCCCCTCTCCTTCCACATTCCTCCTTATCCCTCTCTCCTTCCCCTCCTTCCCCCTCTCCGTCTCCCCTCCCTCCTTCCCCCTCTCTCCTTCCCCCTTCTCTCCTTTCCCCATCTCTCCTTCTCCCCTCACTGCTTCCCCCTTCCCTCATCTCTCGTTCCCCCTCCTTCCCCACTCTCTCCTTCCCCCCTCTATCGGTCCCCCTCTTCTTCCCCCCTCGCTTTCTCCCCTCTCTCCTCGTCCCCTCTCGCCTTCCCCTCTCTCCTTCTCCCCTCCCTCCTTCCCCCTTCCTTCCCCTCTCTCCTTCTCCACTCTCTTGTTCCCCCTTCCTTCCCCTCACTCCTTTCCCCCCACTCCTTCTCCCCTCTCTCCTTCCCCGTTCATTCCCCTCTCTCCTTCACCCCTCTCTCTTTCTCCCCTCTCTCCTTCCACCTTCCTGCCCTCCTCTCTCCTTCTCCCCTCTCTCCATCCCCTTTCCCAACTCATTCTCCCCTCCCACCTTCCCCCTCTCCTTCCCCGTTCCTTCCCCTCTCCTTCCCCGTTCCTTCTCCACTCTCTCTTTCCCCATTCCTTCCCCTCTCTCCTTCTCCCCTCTCTCCTTCCCCCTTCCTTTCCCCCTCTCTCCTTCCCCCTCTCCTTCTCCTCTCTCTCCTTCCTGTCTCTCCTTATTCCTTCCTTCCCTCCTCTCCATCTCCCCTCTCTCCTCCCCTGTCCTTCTCCCCACTCTCATTCCACATTCCTGCCCCCCTTCTCCCCTCTCTCCTTCCCCCTTCCTTCTCCCCTCTCTCCTTCCCCCTTCCTTCCCCTCTCTCCCTCTCCCCTCTCTCCTTCTCCCTCTCCTTCCCTCCTCTCCTTCACCACTCTCCCCTTCTTTCCTCTCTCCGTCTCCCTCTCCTACCCCTTGTGCTTCTCGCCTCTCTCCTTTCCCATTCCTTCCCGTCTCTCGTTATTCCTTCCTTCCACCCTCTCCTTCTCCACTCTCTCCTTCCCCCTCACTTCCCCCCTCCTTCTCTCCTCTCTCCTTCCCACTTCCTTCCCCTCTCTCCTTCTTCCCTCCCTCCTTCCCCATTCCTTCCCCTCTCTCCTTCTTCCCTCTCACCTTCCCCCTCTCCTTCCCCCCTCTACATTTCGCTTCTTTCCTTCTCCTCTCACTCCTTCACTCTTCCTTCCCCTCTCTCCTTCTCCCCCCATCCTTCCCCCCTCTCCATCTCCCCTTCTTTCCTCTCTCTTCTTCTCCCCTCTCTCCTTCCCCCTTTTTTCCCCTCTCTCCTTCTCCCCTCTCACCTTCCACCTTCCTTCCCCTCTCTCCTTCCCCCACTTTCTCCCTCCCCACTCTCTCCTTCCCTCTTCCTTCCCCTTCCTTTCACCCCCTCCTTCTCCCCTCTCTCCTTCCCCCTCTCATTCTCCTCTCTCTCGTTCACTTTCCTTTCCGTTTCTCCTTACTCCATCCTTCCCTCCTCTCTGTCTCCACTCCATCCTTCTGCCTTCCTTCTCCCCTCTCTTCCTTCCCCTCTCCTCGCCCCTCTCCTTCTCCCGCTCTCATTCCACATTCCTTCCCCTCTCTCCTTCTCCCCTCTCTCCTTCCCCCTTCCTTCCCCTCTCTCCTTCTCCCCTCTCTCCTTCCCCCACTTTCTCCCTCCCCCACTCTCTCCTTCCCTCTTCCTTCCCCCTTCCTTTCACCCCCTCCTTCTCCCCTCTCTCCTTCCCCCTCTCGTTCTCCTCTCTCTCCTTCCCCTTTCCTTCCCGTCTCTCCTTACTCCATCCTTCCCTCCTCTCTGTCTCCAATCTATCCTTCCGCCTTCCTCCTCCCATCTCTCCTTCCCCCTCCTCCTCGCCCCTCTCCTTCTCCCCCTCTCATTCCACATTCCTTCCCCTCTCTCCTTCTCCCCTCTCTCCTTCCCCGTCCTTCCCCTCACTCCTTCACCCCACTCTCCTTCTCTCCTCTCTCCTTCTCCCCACTCTCCTTCTCCACTCTCTCATTCCCCACTCCTTCCCCCCTCTCCTTCTGCACTCTCCCTTCCCCCTTCTTTTCCCTCTCTCCTTTCCCCCCTCTCCTTACCCCTCTCCATCCCCTTCTCTCCTTTTCCCCTCTCTCCTTCTCCCCTCTCTCCCTCTCTCCTTCCCCTCTCCTTCCCCCTTCCTTCTCCCCTCTCTCTTTCCCCATTCCTTCCATCTCTCCTCCCCCCCCCTCTCCTTCCCCCCCTCTCTCCTCCCCCAATCCTTCCCCTCTCCTTATCCCCTCTCCTTCTCCCTCTCCTTCTCCCCTCTCCTTCCCCATTCCTTCCCCTCCTCCTTCTCCCCCTCCCCTTCCCCTCTTCTTCCCCTCCTCCTTCTCCCCCTCCCCTTCCCCCCTTCCTTCCCCTCCCTCCTTCTCCCCTCTCCCCTTCCCCCTTCCTTCCCCTCTCTCCTTCTCCCCTCTCCCTCTTCCCCCTTCCTTCTCCCCTCTCCTTCCCCATTCCTTTCCCTCCCTCCTTCTCCCCTCTCCCCTTCCCCCTTCCATCCCCCTCTCTCCTTCTCCCCAACTCTCTCCTTTCCCCCCTCTCCTTCCCCCCCACTTTCTCTTCCCCCATTCTCCTTCCCTCATCCTTCCCCTCTCCTTCCCCCTTCGTTCTCCACTCTCTCTTTCGCCATTCCTTCCCCACTCTCCTTCTCCCCTCCTCTCCTTCCTCCTTCCTTTCCCCCCTCTCTTTCCCCCTTCTCCTTCTCCTCTCTCTCCTTCCTGTCTCTTCTTATTCCTTCCTTCCCTCGTCTCCTTCTCTCCTTCTCCCCTCTCTCCTCCCCCCCTCTCTTTTTCTCCACCTCTCCTTCCCCCTTCCTTCCTCTCTCTCCTTCACTCCTCTCTCCTTCCCCCCTTCTCATTGCCCTTCCTTCTCCACTCTCCTTCCCCCTTCCTTTCCCCCTCTCCTTTTCCACTGTCTCCTTCACCTTTCCTTCCCCTCTCTCCTTCTTACCTCACTCCTCCCCACTTCCTTCATCACTCTCCTTCTCCCCTCTCCTTCCCCCTTCCTTCCCCTCTCTCCTTCTCCCCTCTCCTTCCCCCTTCCTTCCCCTCTCTCCTTCTCCCCTCTCACCTTTGCCCTTCGTTCCATTCTCTCCGTGCCCCCTTCTACTTCTCCAATCTCTGCTCCCCCCTTCCTTTCCCTCTCTCCTTCCCCCCTCTCCTTCTCCATCTCTACTCCCCCTTCCTTTCCCTCTCTCCTTCCCCCCTCCTTCTCCCCTCTTTCCTTCCCCCTCTCCATTCCCCCCCCCTCTTCCTTACCCCCCTCTCCTTCTCCCCTCTCTCCTTCCCCGGTCCTTCCACTCTTTCCTTCCCCTCTCTCCTTCCCCCCTCACTTTTTCTCCACTTCTCCTTCCCCCTTCCTTCCCCTCTCTCCTTAACCCATCTCTCTTTCCCCCGTCTCCTTCTCCTCTCCCTCCTTCCCCTGCCTTCCCCTCCCTCTTTCTCCCCTCTCTCTTCTCCCCTCTCTGGCTTCCCCCTTCCTTCTCCTCTCTCCTCACCCCTCCCTTCACCGCTCTCCTTCTCCGCTCTCTCTCCTTCTCCCTTCTTTCCCCCTTCTCTCCTGCACCCCTCCCTTCCCCGCTCTCTTTCTCCCCTCTCCTCCCCCCTTCCTTCCCTCACTCCTTCTCCCCTCTCTCAATCCCCTTCCTTCCTCTCTCTCCTTCCCTCCTCTCTCCTTCCCCCCCTCTCCTCACCCTTCCTTCTCCTCTCTCCTTCCCCCTTCCTTTCCCCCTCTCCTTTTCCACTGTCTCCTTCACCTTTCCTTCCCCTCTCTCCTTCTCACCTCACTCCTCCCCACTTCCTTCATCCCTCTCCTTCTCCCTCTCCTTCCCCCTTCCTTCCCCTCTCTCCTTCTCCCCTCTCGCCTTTGCCCTTCGTTCCACTCTCTCCGTGCCCCCTCGACTTCTCCCATCTCTGCTCCCCCCTTCCTTACCCTCTCTCCTTCCCCACTCTCTTTCTCCCATCTCTACTCCCCCCTTCCTTTCCCTCTCTCCATTCCCCCCTCTCCTTACCCTCTCTCCTTCCCCCCCTCTCTCCTTCTCCCCCTCACCTTCCCCCTTCCTTCTCCCCCTCTCTCCTTCCCCCCTTCCTTCCCTCCTCTCCTTCCCTTCTCATCCTTCCCCCTTCCTTCACCCTTCTCCTTCTCCCCTCTCTCCTTCGCCCTTTGTTCCCCTTTCGCCGTGCCCCCCTCTCTCATTCCCCCTCTCTTCTTCTCCTGTCTCCTTCCCCTTCCTCCCCTCTCTCCTTTCCCCCCTCTCCTTCCCGCCTTCCTTCCCCTCTTCCTGTCCCCCCTCTCCTTACCCCCCTCTCCTTCCTCCTGTCTCTCCTTCCCTCCTCTCCTTCCCTTCTCTCCTTCTCCCCTCTCTCCTTCCCCCTTCCTTCCCCCTTCTCCTTCTCCCCTCTCTCCTTCTCTCCTCTCTCCTTCCCCGGGTCCTTCCCCTCTTTCCTTCCCCCTCTCTCTCCTTCCCCCCTTCTCTCTTTCTCTACCTCTCCTTCCCGCTTCTTCTGCTCTCTCCTTACCCCATCTCTCTTTCCTCCTCTCTCCTTCTCCTCTCCCTCCTTCACCCTTCCTTCCACTCTCTCCTTGCCCCAACTCTCTTCCCCCCCCTCTCCTTCTCCTCTCTTTCCTTCCCCCTTCCTTCCTCCCTCTCCTTCTCCCCTCTCTCCTTCTCCCCTCTTTCCTTCCCCCTTCCTTCCCCTCACTCCATTCCCTGCTCTCTCCTACACCCGTCTTCTACTCCCCTCTCTCCTTCCCCCTTCCTTCCCTCCTCTCCTTCTCCCCTCTCTCCTTCCCCCTCTCATTACCCCTCTCCTTCCTCCCGTCTCTCCTTCCCCCTTCCTTTCCTCCTCTCCTTCCCTTCTCTCCTTCTCCCCTCTCTCCTTCCCCTTCTCCTTCTCCCCTCTCACCTTCCCCCTCTCCTTCCCTCTCTCCTTCTCGCCTCTTTCCTTCTCCCCTATCTCCTTCCCTCTTCCATTCCCTCTTTCGTTCTCCACTTTCTCCTTCCCCCTTCCTTCCCCTCTCTCCTTCTCCCTCTCCTCCCCCCCTTCTCCCCACTCTCCTTCTCCACTCCATCCTTCCCCTTCCTCCCCCCACTCTCCTTCCCAATCCTTCCCCTCTCCTTCCCCCTTCTTTCTCCCCTCTCTTTCTCCCCTCTCTCCTTCCCCCTTCCTTTCCCTCTCTCCTTCCCCCTTCTCTCCTTCCCCCTCTCTCCTTCTCCCCTCTTTCCTTCCCCCTTCCTTCCCCGTCTCCTTTCCCCCTCTCTCCTTCTCCCCTTCCTTCTCCCCCTTCCTTCTCCCCTCTCTCCTTCTCCCCTCTCTCTCCTTCCCCAGTTCTTCCCCTCTTTCCTTCCCCTCTCACTCCTTCCCCCCTCTCTTTTTCCTCACCTCTCCTTCCCCCTTCCTTCCCCTCTCTCCTTAACCCATCTCTCTTTCCCCCTGTCTCCTTCTCCTCTACTTCCTTCCTCTCTCTCCTGCCCTCCTCTCTCCTTCACCCCTCTCTCCTACCCCTCTCTCTCCTTCTCCCCTCTCTCCTTCCCCCTTCCTTCCCCCCCTCTTCTTCTCCCCGCTCTCCTTCTCCACTCTCCCCGTCCCCAGTTGTTCCCCTGTTTCCTTCCCCTCTCTCTCCTTCCCCCCTCTCTCTTTCTCCACCTCTCCTTCCCCCTTCCTTCCCCCCTCTCCTTCTCCCCTCTCTCCTTACCCCTTCCTTCTCCTCTCTCCTTCCCTCTTCCTTCCCCTCTCTCCTTTCCCCCCTCTCTCCTTCCCCTCTCTCCTTTCCCCTCTCTTTGTCCCCTCTCTTTCTCCTCCTTCCTTCCTCTCTCTCTCTCCTTCTCCCCTCTCTCCTTCCCCCTTCCTTTCCCCTTCTCCTTCTCCCCTCTCTCCTTCCCCGGCCTTGCACCTTCTTCCCGCCTACCCCTCTCCTCCCCCTTCTTTCCTTCTCCCCCTCTCCTCCCTCCTTCTTTCCTTCTCCCCCTCTCCTCCTCCCCTCTCGCCTTCTCCCTTCTTCTACCCCCCTCCTTCTCCACTCTCTCCTCCCCCCCTTCCTTCCCCTCTCTCCTTCTCCCCTTCTTTCCCCTCTCTCCTCCCCCCTCCTTCTCCCCACTCTCCTCGCCACTCTCCTTCTCCCCCTCGCCTCCCCCTTCCTTCCCCTCTATTCTTCCCCCCCTCTTTCCTTCTCCCTGTCTCCTTCCCCCTTCCTTTCCACCCCTCCTTCTCCCCCTCTCTCCTTGCCCCCCTCTCTCCTTCCCGCTCTCTTTATCCCCTCTCTCCTTCCCCCCCTTCCTTCCCCTCTCTCATTCCCCCTCTCTCCTACCCCTGTCTCTGCTTCTCCCCCTCTCCTTTTCCCTTCCTTCCCCCTCTCCTTCCCCCTTCCTTTCCCTCTCTCCTTCCCCCCACTCTCCTTCCCCCTTCCTTTGCATCCCTCCTTCTCCCCTCTCTTCTTCTCCCTCTCCTTCCCCTCTCCTTCTCCCCACTCTGCTTCTTCACTCTCTCCTCCTCCCCTTTCTCCTTCCCCCTTCCTTTCCACCCCTCCTTCTCCCCTCTCTCCTTCCCTCTTTACTTCACCACTCTCTCCTTCTCCTCCTTTCCTTCTCCCTTCCTTCCCCCCTCTCCTTCTCCCCTCCCTCCTCCCCCCTTCCTTCCCCTCTCTTCCTCTCCCCTTCTTTCCCCTTCTCCTTCCCCCTCTCGTCTCCCCTCTCCTTCTCCCCACTCTCCTTCTCCACTCTCTACTTTCCCCCTTCCTTCCCCCTTTCCTTCTCACCCTCACCTCCACCCTTCCTTCCCCTCTCTCCTTCTCCACTCTCTCCTTTCCCCTTCCTTCCCCTCTCTCCTTCTCCCCTCACTCCTTCTTCCTTCTCACCTTTCCTCTCTCCTTCCCTCCTCTCCTTCTCGCCTCTCTCCTTCTCCCCTCTCTCCTTCCGTCTTCGAATCCCTCTTTGCTTCTCCCCTCTCCCCTTCCGTCTTCTATTCCCTCTCTCCTTCTCCCTCTCTCCTTCCCCCTTCCTTCCCCACTCTCCTTCTCCCCTTCCTTCCCCTCTCTCCTTCTCCTCTCTCTCCTTCCCCTCGTCTCCTTCCCCTCTCTCCTTTCCACTCCTCCTTCTCCCCTCTATCCTTCCCCCTCTCCTCTCCCCTCTCCTTCTCCCCTCTCTCCTTCTCCACTCTCTCCTTCCCCCTTCCTTCCCCACTCTCCTTCTCCCTTCCTTCCCCTCTCTCCTTCTCCTCTCTCTCCTTCCCCTCGTCTCCTTCCCCTCTCTCCTTTCCACTCCTCCTTCTCCCCTCTATCCTTCCCCCTCTCCTCTCCCCTCTCCTTCTCCCCCTCTCTCCTTCTCCACTCTCTCCTTCCCCCTTCCTTCCACTCTCTCCTTCTCCCCCCTCTCCTCTCCCCTCTCCTTCTCCCCTCTCTCCTTTTCCACTCTCTCCTTCCCCCTTCCTTCCACTCTCTCCTTCTCCCCTCTCTCCTTCTCCCCCCCCTCCTGCCCCTCTCCTTCTCCCGTCTCTTCTTCTTCCCTCTCAATTTCCCCTCTCCTTCCCTCCTATCCTTCTCGCCTCTCTCCTTCTCCCCTCTCTCCTTCACCCTTCCTTCCCCACTCTCCTTCTCCCTTCCTTCCCCTCTCTCCTTCTCCTCTCTCTCCTTCCCCTCGTCTCCTTCCCCTCTCTCCTTTCCACTCCTCCTTCTCCCCTCTCTCCTTTCCCCTCTCCTCTCCCCTCTCCTTCTCCCCTCTCTCCTTCTCCACTCTCTCCTTCCCCCTTCCTTCCACTCTCTCCTTCTCCCCTCTCTCCTTCTCACCCCCTCCTGCCCCTCTCCTTCTCCCGTCTCTTCTTCTTCCCTCTCAATTTCCCCTCTCCTTCCTCCTATCCTTCTCGCCTCTCTCCTTCTCCCCTCTCTCCTTCACCCTTCCTTCCCCTCTCTCCTTACCCCCTCTTCTCCCCTCTCTCTTTCCCACTTCCTTCCCCCTTCCTTTCCACTCCTCCTTCTCCCCCTCTCCCTCCTGCTCTCCTCCCCCCTCTTCTTCTCCCCCCTCTCCTCACCCCTTCCTTCCCCTCTCTCATTCTTCCCTCCCTCCTTCACCCCTTCCTTCCCCTCTCTCCTTCCCCCCTCTCTCCTCCCCGTCTCCTTCCCCCTTCCTTTCCAATCCTCCTTCTCCCCTCTCTCCTTCCCGCTTTCCTCCCTCTCTCCTTCCTGCTTTCCTCCCCCTCTCCTTCTCACCCCTTCCTTCCCCTCTCTTCTCCTCCCCTTTCTCCTCCCCCTTCCTCCTCCCCCTTCATTCCCCTCTCTCCTTCTCCCCTCTCTCCTTCTCCCTCTCCTTCTCCCCCCTCTTTTTCTCCACTCTCTTCTTCTCCCCTCTCTTCTTCTTCCCTCTCACCTTCCACCTCTCCTTCCCTCCTCTCCTTCTCGCCTCTCTCCTACTCCCCTCTCTCCTTCGGTCTTCATTCCGTCTCTCCTTCTCCCCTCTCTCCTTCCCCCTTCCTTCCCCCTCTCTCCTTCTCCCCTCTCTACACCCCCCCCTTCTCCCTCTCTCCTTCCCCCTTCCTTCCCCTCTCTCATTCCCCTCCCTCCTTTTCCCCTCTCTCCTACACCCTTC